>NW_020874406.1:16242073-17492073 GCF_003935025.1 Abrus precatorius | reverse complement strand
CATCTTGCAATTTTCTTGAACTTGACTTGTTTCTTCATTATCCTTTTAGAGAGCAGCCATTTTTTATGAACAAACTAGCCCGGAGACATAACCAAGATTCATCAAAGGAGCAACAATGAAATCGAAGCCACCAATTGATATATCTTAAAGATGACTTTGGTGTGTTAATATTATGTTATTTTTATTGAAATAAAATATTATATTATTTTTATAATTTAAGTGTTTTATTTTTTAATTGTAATTTTATATATAAGATGCTTTAAATTAAATTATGTAAAAACCTACAATTCTTTTTAAATAAATATTCATCAGTACTCACCGGTCAAAATAAATCCATCTGAATGCCCACACAGGTATATATGGGAGAAATGAGGCACATTTGTGCTTGTAGGGTGGGTAATAAGTATCTAGTATTCGTGTTGTCATGTTATATTGTCATTTCTAGTTGTATTAGATCAGTGATCACTGCATACAACATCAAGATTTGTTAAAAATAAATATCTGTGCCATGAAATTTGGTGAGAAAAAAGAAGAAAATTGTAAAAAGGAAAGCAAATTTGTGATGAAATTCCTTTGAAAGTGAAAAAACAATGATAAAGAAGATGAGTGAAAAATGAAAAAGAAAGAAAGAATGTACTCTCCTAACATTGAATAAGACGAAAAACTCCTCATTGGAGATATACTAGAAGCTTTGATATCGTATTGAGAAATAAAGTATACTTTACAGAATAAGGAAAAAAAAATTAGAGAATAAAAAATTTTGGAAATGAATGAATAAAAAAAAAGTTGTACTTTGATTGAAAAAAATGCAACTAAGCTATTAACTAACTAAATGTCACTACTTAATCACCTAAGTAACTACAAGTTCTTAGTCAATTTCTAATTAATTTTAAGTAAATAACAAACAATAAAAGACTGAATCAAACATGGTGTTCATGTGCTTCTTTTGATTTTATTGAATGTGAAAAGCCTTAAATCAAAAAGCCTTTGCTCCACACAAATATGTTAACAAAAGACATAGCAAGTTAAGCACGGAATTACTCAAAAAGAAATGAAAAAACGCAATCACCAACTTTATAAACATAAAAGCGATTCATGTCAATTTCACCGCTTCTATGGCACCCTAAAAAGCAATTTATTTCTCTTTGTGCATGAGAAGATTGACGAAACTAAAGAGAGATGAACTTTAGTTTGTCACCCAGACTATAAGCATGGAGACGTTCTTTTTAATTGCACAAAAAAATTAACCAAACTTTCTTTTGTAGCATAGTATCATTATTTGACAGTGATTGCGAATCATGCTGATGCATGATAAATTTTTGGATTCAAACTTTATGTAAATTTTTGGTCTTTCAATAAGGTTAAGTGTAAGTTCATCTTAGCATGCATAATGTTCATCATATATTTTGTATTAATTTTTTATTATAAAATGCTTATAATTATAGTATTATGTTTTTTTTTTCTAACGTGGAATTGACTGGAGACTTAAGTTAAAAGATTGTTGAAATGAAGTTTTGTTACAATTTTTGGAAACTCATGAGATTCAAATGTGAAAAACAGGTGACTCAAAATAAGGTTCATTCAAGTGCAAAGTGTGCTCATGCCTTACATCCACACATACGGAAGTGAAGAAGATTTTGAAGTTTCAGTGTTGTGATGAGAGGATGTGAACCACTCAATCAATCTGAAAGATCTTTTGATTGATAAGCTATATATAAAGAGATATTTTAGAAAGATGTTATTTTGGAGATATCTTTACCCATAAAATATTTTATTTAGATTATTTGGCTCCCTATTCTTAGATATTATATTTTATTTTCATTAAGATTGACTTGTATTTAAAAATAACGTTCTCTAAGTAGGTTTCGGAATATAAAAGACAGGAATGTATAGGCAAAGACAAGCTAAATTCTTTGTTACTTTATAATTTTTGTAAAGATCACGTGAAATTAAATTCTTATATATTATAGTTTGAAGATAATTAAATTTTGATTATTCAATAATTGTGACATCTAAATATTTTTATGTTTCTCTTCTTTTTTTAATATTTATATTCCATCTAAAATATTTATTAATTACTATCTATTGATTAATACTACAAATCGTCAATTTTTTTAGCTAGCAAAGAAATGTATAGCCAATTGACACATTATACCCGTAACTGTCTAAATATTTTAATAATTAGCGGTAACATAACAAGGTTTAATACAAGGCATTTTACTTTTATTCTAAATTAATTGAGCTTGTAATTGGCTAAGATTGTTGATGTCTCTAAATTTTGATGTTATCAATACAATGAACCCTAGTAACTTAGGGTTGTTTTTTGATAAGTGAAGTAGTTAAACAAAAAAATTATTTTTATTGTTGAAATAACAAGGAGAAATAGATTGTTAGAGTTTATTGATAATCATAACCAATCTGTGAAAAAAAATTAAAGAGTGAATCTTTGTATCATTGATCAATTTTAAAAATTGACACTAAAACTATTTCTTGAACTAAAGGTTCATATGTTAAATTTAATTAATCTTGTATTCTTGAGTTTTATTTTATTTATTTCATCTTTAATTCAAACTCTCGTTTAAAAATCATTTTAATAATTTTATAAATGAATAAGTTTTATCAACTTCAATTCAACCCATTCTTTATTATATACAAATAATTCATGTAAAAAGAATTAAATCAAATTTATTAATTTCGAAACTCATCATCATTGATCAGAGTATACTTTTAGGGTAAACAGTTTATTCTTTATTGGGGGGGGGGGTTTCTGATTACACATTAAAACATTTTCTTCTGTCTTATAGTTGCAATTGTTTCCTTGTTTTCTAATAAAGTGTTAAAACTTTCAACTATAATATTTCTATTGGTGACAAAGGCCCTGCCACGATGATGGTTCACTCACCAAAATGAGCAGCAGTTTTTGATCAGCCAATCTCAAGACTCAAACCAATCTGCGAGCGACACTCCCCCAATGACCACGCAGAGCCTCAGAGTACTTAGGATTTTAGTTGATGCGTGCGGTACACTCGGAATTTTCTGTGATCCCATCAAGAAAATCTTTACCATGCCTCTGAACTTTTCTGAAAAGAATCACCTTTCGTTGATTTAGTCACCCCAAAGACAAGATGTGTGTACCAACAACCCCTGCATTACAATCCCATGAAGAAACAACGTTCCACTTCTTAAAAGACTAGCCCTGTCTCTTCTCTGGTATGGATGCACAAAATCCATGTAAAAGAATTATTGAAACCTTGTCGTCGCTAAACCTTGAACCTCAACCTTACAACTGTTCAGAATATATATTTCTAATCAAATTTTATGAATTTTAATACAAGGAATTCTTAAAACCCTATTGGTTATTGTTTCATACATGCTTGCTGAAATGTATTCACTTTCCCACTGCGTATTTTATTATGTTAACTTTATGTGCATGCTTCAGTGGTGCCACCTATACTTTATTAATTTTTAAATGCTCGTATCTGAATGAATAATGTCCCACGCTTACCAACTTTCGGCGAGTTAACTTGAAGATTGGCTCACTCTGTTTTTTATAATATGGCATACTCAAACGTGACCTAACCTCATTGTTTTGCAGATGTCACGATGGGAAACGTCCACTGAACTGATGTATCTGTTATTTGCATTTAACCCAACAAATAATAAAATAAAATAAAGAATACATATTTAATTCGTTATACTTTTGTGTTTGACGTTATAATTCTATTAAGGAAAACTATTGTTCATTAAATTATATTTTTTTAATGATATTATATAATGATAAAAACTAATATATGATAAAGTACTTATATATATTTTAAATATTTGTAAAAGAGTGTTAATAATAAAAATATTTTAACCTAAAATAAAATAGAAAAGAGGAGGGAGGGGAAGGGAAGCATGTGACCTCGTCCTTGTGTACTGTGACTGCTGTCTATTGTCCAGTTCTTGTTTGGTTTGAATCCATATTAAAAATTATTCCACGACGTGTCGAGTACTCAAAACTCACAAATTCCTCACGAAAACGACAGCAAAAGGACTCCGATATTACTTAATGGAACATCCTTTGTCTTGTTCCTAAGAAAAGGAATGGTGCTGATGTAAGATGCTTTGTGTAATGAGTTGCATTAAATAAATCATAGGGCCAATTCTACCCATTGTCACCTATTCCCTCCTTTCGTTCAACGAGAGAAATTATAAGAAGTAAAGAAATAAAAGTGTACTTTACCAATATCATGCCATATGAGTATGCTATCCAAATGAATAAGACCCAACGTGTCCATCAACGTCTTTAATTAAAGTACTATTTGGGATTGTATTTGTTTACAAAGGTTGCAAATGAGAAGTTAGAATTGCTAAAGTTCTCAGTGGGAGTATAAAGAACTACTAGTTTAATTTGAGTAGCATTTTTCTACCTGAAATCCCGTAAAGGCAAGGAATAATTGAAGAACAAGGAGTAATGCTTTTGCTCTCAAGAGAATAAACAAATTGCGAGTCCAATGGATCAGAACATGCCACTGGAACGAGACAACTAAAAGTTGATTTCAAAAGAAAGCAGATTTAGCTTCTCAGCTCGTTGTCATTCTGATTCTGTTTCTTTCTTTGGCCGACCTGTTGAATCACTCTTTATATGCCTCAACTTTGTTTCAGTATATTAATATAAATTTTCATTTAATAATTTCTTAATGCTGACAAGTAATTAATGATCTTGTATGACTAAGAAATGCTTATCCGAACCACGTCAAGACAAGAGTGTCATCAACAACTACAGAGCAAAACCACAATTATTTACTTTCTCTGACTTCATTCGGAAAGCCTAAGAGAATTTGCCTACGAGCTACCACCCACAACTACAGGTTTGGAATGTAGATGAGGTCAATTATTCGTCAACTATTCAACTTAACTTGCTCAATTTATTAAATGTTTGGTATATAAAATATTTTATTTTTAATATTCAGCATTAATTATTATTATTTTTAATATTTCAATATAAAAGTATTTATATGATACTAATTAATAAATAAAATTTTATTTTAAATTTATTAAAATATTAAATAAGTTATAAACTAGTTAATCATATATTATAGTTTTTTTAACTAACTTAAATGACTTATTTACACTTTCAGTGACTAGAAAGAACACTATTTTTTTACAATGCAAACTTAAATGATTTTTTTATATGTTTGTATTTCTTTAAAAGGAAAATGATTTAATTTAATTTAATTTTCATAGCAATTGCGAATATTTTAGGAACACAATAAAAAAAATTGTATTAGAAACACAAAAAAAGTATATCATAATTTTAATTTCAAGAAATAACTCCAAATCAATTTCTAGAAATCATTTTTTTTATTTTCTTATTTCGCAAAAACTCCTTCAAACAAAAAAAATTATTACTAAAATTATAAAATCTTCTATTTACATTATTAATTGATATAAAAATAACTTGACACAATGTTTTGTATTTTTCCTTAAAGAGTATTAACTTCTAAAACTTTTTAAATAGTGACCGGATGATTTTTTTTTCTTTGGCGAATGCTGCTCAATACATAGCTTTTGAAGAACATTAACTAAGAAATTAAAAAATTAAAGATATTAAAAAAAATATTACTACATTATTTTCAGTATTTTGTTGCTATATCTTAATATAATTTTTAATAAAAACTTTAACGTTTAATTCTAATATCTTTAGAGTATTAATTTTGTTTAGCACACCTCATTGAACTTCTTGTGTTTATTATATAAAATACAAAGCGTTAGTTCGAGTTGCTCACAGTGTTACCAGTAATACGGAGGAAATAAATATGGGCTAGCAGGCCCTGTGAAAGAAGTACCTTGTTCTTGATCTCATCAGGAAAAAAAAAAAAAAACGCTTAATAAAACAAACAATGTCATTTCCTATCAAAGAAACTAGTGAATTAGTTATCACCGATCATCAAGTATAAAAAAACTTTCTACAAATTTTTTTTAAAAAAAAAAAAATTAATATTGATTATCAAAATAATTAAAAAAAATACATCTGTTCTAACCGAATCGACGTAGAAATGAAACTTTCTGAAAAATGATGAAGCAAAAAATATAAATAAATTAAAAAATTAAGAAAAATATTAAAATTTTAGAAAATAATTTTGTCTAAGTCTCCTTTCTTTTGAAAATTTATGAAATAGACATACAATTGTATTTCTACATTAAAAGTTATATTCCTTCAAAATTTATAATTATAAAAGAATGAAAAATTATAGAATATTTTACATCAGTTGGTAAATAATTAATATAAAAATTACTTTTTATATTGATTATTTTTAAAATTAACATAAAAATAATGTAAATTTAATTTTTTACATTGATATACTATATCACTTTCTAGAGTGGTTCTTTCATAATCAAAATAAAATCAATTTAAAAAGAAATATTTCAAAAGCATGTTTCAGTAAATATTATAAATTGAAGAAAATGAACATAAATTTTACTTACATTTTTAAGTTTTAATTAGTATTTTTTGCTATCTAATTAATAAATACAAATTCTTACTTGCATTTTAAGTTTTTATTAGAATTTTTAAATTTTGTTATTTACAAACACAAACTCTTATTTATATTTTGAAATGTCTATTAACATTGTTAGTTACGATATTGATGAATTTTATACAACATTGATGAATATTATATATTTTTTATTTATAAACTTAATAAAAATTAAATATCAAGTAAATATTGATAAATATTATATTTTTTATTTATAGACTCAACAAATATTAAATTATAAATAAGTATTGATAAAAATTAATGTTGACATTAACAAGTATTAATATCATTAAAAAATTATTTGTTAAAATATAAAAAAAAAATTGACATTATTGATAAACATTTTCAGGAAGTGAATATATATAATCCATCAACAAATTAATAACAAGATCAAAGAATTGATGAAAAATTAGTTGCATTAATTTAAAATTAATTAGAAATTACTTTGAACTCTTTTTAAAAGAATTTATTCAACTAAAACAAATTATTAAGACACATAAAAATATTCATTCATAAATGTTATCTTTACTCCCATATGCGAAAGTTGAGAGAGATAAAAACAAAAGCATTATAACTAAAATAATATTATCAAATGGCTTTTTATTATTACTTTTTTTCTTAAGATATATAATTGATATTATCCCTTTATGTTAATATGAGATTTGATTTAGTTTTACTTTAAATTTTGAGATAGTTTATCACCTAATTATTTTTAAAATATAAAAATATATTTAATTATTACCTAACTATAATTTAATCATGGTCAGACCAGAGAATTGTAAATAATATATTTACAAGTTCAGCATTCGACGTTTCAAATATTGACTAATACACAAATAGTAAAAAAAGATTGACTAATACACAAACCATTTAAGTTTCGTGGTTTTAACAAAAGGACTAATGTTATATATTCTTTTATAACATTTTTATAATATTAAAAATGTAAGTATTAAACAAAGAGGCATAAAAATTGAATATTTTGAAAATAATAATTTTACAATTTAAAATATATTACACTTAAGATATTAACAAAATTTTAAAAAATGAGAGTGAAATAAATAGAAATAGTTGTTGATGATATAAATAATAATTAAACTTAAATGTGGTGTCATAAATGCTTTTTAGTATTCTTCAATTACAATTAAAATTTTATTTTTGTAAATCACGTTAAAGATAGAAATAAATTTTATATTATTTAATTTTATTCAATCACTGAAATGAAACTATAATTTTATTAAAAACAATATTAAAATATGATTATATTTCTTATAAACCATAAATATAAAATCAACTAACAAGGGTTAATTTAAGAAAAAATTATGCATATATTTTTTTGAAAGTAAAGACTATATTTCGAGCCTTGCAAATGGACTATCTCACTTTTTTTTAACATCATAATTATTAAATAAAATAATTTAACTCAATTAACTTGGTTACCTTTAAGTTCATTCTGCATCGTGCTTAAAACAAATTAACTTTCTTGACATAGACGACATGAATTAGACTGTTAGAGCCAAGGGGATAATTAGTTACTAACAAAACATTTGCAACTTGTTGATTTGGTCAAATTAGGTATGGAATTTTCAAATATAAATTTAGCTTAGACTAAGGATTATGATCGAATACTTTTTTTTAACTAAACTAATTTTAAAGACGGCTACTAAAAGAACCAAGGACAAAATTACAAATTTCTCAATAATTGGACATACAATTATAGTATAATCTCCCTACAACACAAACAATAGAAAACGGAAGTGTTCTTTTTCATGCGAAGGAGCACGCTTCACTCAGGTACATCGGCATTGAATCTACCAAGCTAATCATGGTTATACCTTTTATTTTTCTTCAAGCCCGAAACCCATTCAAAATTTTGAAATTTTGGGAGCCTATTTTAACTTGAGCGTCATAATATAGTGCAAGATGGATTGGGCTCTTCCCATCTGTTCATATGCACCACCGCTACCGGTTGGCATGGTGGTGGGTAGTACTGTGGCATCTGCATGTACGGTACAATAGATTTTTGATCGAGATTCGTTGGATTTGGATCAGGCTTTTTCTTTTCATCGGGCTTTTTCTTTTCATCAGGTTTCTTCTGAGCATCGGGTTTTGGAGGGGCCGGAGGAGGCCCAATACTCAGAACTTCTGCATGTTTGCCAGCTTTTCTTATGCGAACTATTATTTCATATGGGTCTGCATCTCCTGTCACAGTCAGCGTACCCTTCCCTTCATCAGCTTCAATTTTATCTACCCCTGCAATTCAATGAATCAATGACAATATTAAAACTCTGCAAGAGGTTAATTGAAATCATAAATGATGTGTGTACCACTAAGGATTGTAAATTTTAATTGGGCCCATCAAACAGAGAGAAAGTGGAGATTAAGCCCATTATTAGTAACAGAGAAAAAACGATCATAATAAATTAATAAAAATAAACAAATTTTTTCTCAAAAATAAGTTGAACCAATCGCGTATAAAGAGCAGTGTTGAGGTTACCTTGAAGGGAAGAGACAGTTTTGAGGAGCTTCCTTTTACATTTGAGACAATCGATATTAACCTTTAAGACGGTCTTCTTGACCATGGAGAAATAATCACTGTGGTTCAGATCGCACTACAATGGTAAGTAAATATTTCAGGCAGCTTTGTGAACAACAACGTTGGTGTTGGAATATTTAAGGTTTATTTCAGGTGAACCAAACGAAGTGGAAAAAAACAACCCGCTTTGACAGTTTCTTTTATGAATTATGGTTGTTCACCGTCCTTGGCAAAATTTCAAGACTTATTTGTCTTTTGTTTTGTTGGCGCTGTAACCTTACAAGAGATTTCTTGTGTATGTTGGCTTTGCCGTCTCTGATTTGTTGCAACTTGCATTATCCTTGTAAATTGTGACCTTGCTTAAAAATGATAGTCACTCTACAATTGGAGTTGTATATAGAAATCCTATGAAAAGAGATAGCTCCAATTGTCAACTGATTAAAACGGAATTCTACTTTAAAATGAAAGTTTCTTCAACTTAATTAGATGGAGTCACCAAGAACGTACCCATTATTTGTTTTTCTTGATATTTGGTGAACTATATTATTTATTTCACATTGTCAACTCAGGTTACGTCAATGAGCATGCAGATGTAACAAAGTCTTTCTTCCTTTTTTATCTTCCTTTTGGATACAGAAGTCTTTCTAAACCCTTTAATATTTCTGTAAAATGAATAGGCTGGCTTATTTTTCAAGCTATGGAGTGACAAGTTTTTTAAATATAGCAAAACAAAAGGTATTAAGATTGACTGCAACGATATTAGAATTGGTATATAATAAAGAAATTAAATAATAACCCAATAAATACAATAATACATCAATTAAAGTTCTACATATTAAGTACGTGTTTCATTTAAATTATGTCGAATAATATCTTACTTAAAGTATTTTTCCAAAAAATAAATATATATATTTTTAAAATTAAGCTTTATCAAATGAATGAAGACATCGTTTGGAAGGCCGTAAAAAGCAGAGAAAATTTTAATAAAAAGAAAAAAATATTCTCTCCATTTCTTTTTGCACTGTGAAAAAATATATTAGAAATTAGGATATATTGATTTATATTCAATCAACTAACTAATTATCAAACAAGTTAAAAATAAATAGTCCGGTACAAAATATTTTTTAAGAAAAAATTGTGTACTTGTTTCTATTTGATTAAGTTCAAATAATTAAGTTGTGATCTATTAAATTACAAAATAAATGAGAAGAGTTGAGCCATTCAATTCTGGATCGTTGTTGCCACGTATATAATTTCATGTCGATGTAAAATCTCATTCATATAATGTTTGCTGTCTCGCAATTTTTCCATTTTTTCTTCGGTGGATGCCAACGTAGCAGCAACCCAGAAAATTTCTTCGTGGGCCTCCTTTTCCTTTCTCCATTAACATTTCCAAAGCTGGTTTTACTCCATGACTATGAATAGCCTCCAACGTTTTCAAATGCTACAACCACACCCACCAAAGAGGAAGCATACCAATCTACAATCACGTTTTTTTTTCGTATCTAAATAGCTTTTTCTGACTTTCTTGATTATTGACAGCTTCTGCACTCACATTTTTAACATTATTGAAACGTGATCAGAGGGTAATAAAGACGTGATTCAATTAATGTAACCTAAGGCCGAGTCTCCATTCATCTCGTACTTGCTAAAACCTGTCAACCCTGCATCTAACATTATGATCATTTTGCCATCCGAAACAGTCTATCTCCACAAGCCTCTATTGCTCCTTTGAATCCTTGCATCTGCCATATTGGTGGTAGAGGAGCACCCAACTTCTTACATACATCTAAGATTTCACTATTAACCACTACCAAGGAGGCAAGGATAATTTGACTCATTATGAGTTTAATGGTACGTACATGACATATTTCTATATTAAGTATTTAAATTAAGGAACTAATTTTTGTACAATTTTAGTTCTCTCCTTTATTTCAGACGGGCCAAGGTTACTCTCGAAGTTTTATATTGATGTTCCACCCTTGCATAAATATCACACAGGCCATAAAATGATGCATGATTATAGAACATGCAGTTTAGTTGATATCGACTCTTAAAAACTTGGTATAAAATCAATATTAAAAGTTAGCTTTTGCACAAAACCATCTTTTAGCGAGCTACGTAAATGAAAAATAATTGACCAACTAATGATCATCATCTCCACAAATAATTATTATAGTATATATAAGTCCAAATATCACATATGCAAATAATTGACCAACATAATAAATATTAGTTTAGGATAGAACACTTTCAAGTAAAATACTTGAAAATCGCAGACACGGCAATGGAGGTGATGAAGGGAGCTTTATAGTTTTGGTTTTACTGAGAAACCACATACGCAAACAACTTGTTACTCATGCTCTCCTGATCATCGATATGCTCACATTAACAAATTCAGTTTTCTCCTTCGACATTCGTTCAGTTAGGATTTCTTGATACCTGCCAAAAACCTCTTCAATGATAGCATCTCCAAAGTGACTGATCAGCAATGGTTCCGCTACGGCCCTCATGCACTTTGTTACATTGTAACCTCCAATATCACTGGGTGATTTAGATAAACTACATTCGGAATCAAAAGAATTCCAGTTATCGTAAGCATTCCAAGGTACTGTGGATACCTCCAGGCCGATAATGGTGAATGAACCTTCTTTTAGAACCTCTAATTTCACTTCAGATGGGGATGGTGTGTATTGAGGGATGTTGAAAGTGTCCATTTGCTCTTCTTTTATGGTTCCCTGTAGGACCAGGAATAATATCTTCACATATTCTGTATAAGCAAATTGATCTATATGCTTCAACGAAGAATAATGAATATGTATTATATTTAAGGTAGACTTAAATTGACACGTTTTAAAAGATATTTAATATGTTAAGCCATGTACAAAAAAGTAGCACATATAAATTTTACCGGTATGATTTCCATGACTAAATCGGTTCCTATCATATTTATACTTAATGAATTGACAAAAACATAACACATGTCGATGGATAGTTAAGATTTTTTAAGCAGTTTAATCAGGATATTTCATTACTAATTATGTTTATAAAAAATAATTACTAGAAATAAAGTCCAGTTTGCATTTTACTGATCTGTAAGTCTAAAAGGGATTGGTACATCTTGTCGTTGAGGGAGGGATATTATTCAGGGAAAAATATATTTACACTTGATGAAATGATAGAGATTTTTTAAAATTTCCTTATTATGATGTAGGCAACTAATTGACAGATCAAGAAAACTGATACTTGAATCAAGCTTGACGCCTTAAAAAGACCCTCATATTTTAGCCTTAATTATCAAATAAAGCTAAAAGAAATCTTCTCATTTCTTTAGTAAAATATTCAAGAACGGGATGTTACTTTGTCCAATCCTTTTATTTTTTTCTAGTAAATTTTAAATTAATTATCCAGATTATATAAATCAAATATTTTTTAGTTTTTGAAAATTTAAAACTATTTTATCAGAGCATTGAATTTTGTATAAAGCTATTCATTTTATTTTTTATTCTTTTATATAAAATTAAAATAAATAAAATTTTAATATTGAATTAAAAACCAACAGAAAATTTTTTAGATCTAAGGGACAAAAATGTCTTAATCATATAATCTTGAGAATTAGTTTAGAAATTTACTTAGTTTTTTCCTTCTTTATTTTTTCTTCTCTTTTTAAAAACATTTCAAATATATCATTTTCATAGTGCATACGTTTTCTAAATTATTTCACACAAGGAGATTTTCCTTCAAATTACATAAGCATTTTTCGAATAATAATAAATATTCTTTTGTATAATTAAGTTCAAAAAAGTAATAGAAAAAAGTTTTTAAAATGAAGAAAAACATGTGTTTATATTAATTTTCCACTGTTATAGAACAAGTGGTCAATAATTAGTCAGGTTTAATTAATTTAATAGTGGCGTAACTGATGTATTTTTACTTTCTGTTTAAACATGTACCAATGTGATCAATCCATGCAGTAATGTGCTGCTCGAACCACCCAACCAATTTCTTATGTCCGTATTTGGGAGGAAAAATTAATGTGTGTACCTTTGACACCATGTCATTAAGAGCCATGGCCAAAAGCTCCCATATATAGCAACACTCTTTGCTAGATGGGTCGTCACTTCTTCTTCCCAAAAATGTCAGAACCATACCACCCCCTTCAACAATCTCTTCTGCACGGCACTTCAGAAATAACGAGAAATCACTTTGAAATTGTTCATGATAAGCCTTAAGAACATTGGAGGGGCTTGTCCTGGCCATGTAAATATTGCCCTTGTTGTTCTCCATCTCTTCAGGAACCTAATTAATCGCCAGCAAACAATAATCGTAGTGCATGCACCAATAATAATATTTTCACTGCTATGCAGCAAAGAGAAAAGGTATGTTCTCGGATATTAAAAGTTATTTTTATTTCAACTTTATCACTTTTATTTAATAAAAGGTTTATTAAAACTTTCAGTGTATTTGTTTAACATTTAGAAAATAAATAAAAATTCAGATTTTGATTTGTTATGAACTACTCCAAGTTGCTTTGTTTTAAGGAAAAAACAGCTACAATTATGACTACTTTTGAAAAAAAAAAATACATAATTATTATCAAATAATATTAACTTCTATTTTATAAAAAAATATGAGATTTGATACATTTTTTACACTTTCTAAAAACAAGAATAAACGAAGTCTAAGTTAAATCAAATAATAGAAGAACCGGACTAGGCATCTAGAGCAAGTGGTGGTAGGAATGAGAATATCGTTCTTGGAGCAGGTAGTGTTGCCTATGTTCATAATTTGGCATAATAACAATAATAATTGTTAAATTATAAGCATATATTTAGGAAATTAATGAAGCATTAGACTCTCAATAATATTCTATGAAATCAATATTGCGTAAATATTATAATACAAAAAAAATTATTTATTTTTCCATAATAAATTTAAATTATCATTTTTAATTATAAAATAATATCAATATATATATATATATATTATATAATTTTCACTTAGTCAATAGCTTTTTCTTCTTTGATTAATTAGTTATTTCTTTAAAAAAGTATTTATTCATCAAAAATTAATTTAAAGGAAAATACAAAATTTACAAAAAAGAAAATGTGTCAGGTTGAATCAGATTTAATTGACTTCAAACTTGATATCCAATCGGATTAATTGAGTTTAATATTATTTTATTTGATATGACCCATTAAATTAGCTTAGTTTATTCCTTAATAATTTTTTTAATTTTTCTAAAATTTAAGAAAATAAATTGTTTTTAATTAATAAAAAAATTATACTATTTTTTCTATAAAAATTTACCTAAACTGAAATTTTGTTTCAAAAATTTTAAAGCCTTGATTTCTTGAGAAGTGAAAATTCTGTAATTTTCAAACAATTAAACTCTAAGACGAACATAAAGTTAATGTGGCCTTATTAATTTGTTAGGGTTGAGTTAATTTGATTGTTCTGAACTTTGATGATTCTTTAAAAAAATATTTTCTCCAAAAAGATATGTTTAGAAAGGGGGTATATTTTTTAATTTTAAATTTAAATAATTATATATTATTATCATTTATGATGATAAATGTATGATTATTATATTAAATTCATATTAATATATTACTTTATAATTTTATTTTGAATAAATATTAATTTTAAATATTTATTTAAAATATTCCTCTCCTTTTAATTTTTTTTTCAAACAGTCCTTAAATGAATAGTATAACCACTGTTAAGGAATACAAAAATTTAAATTATATAATCATGATAGTTATCATATACCTTGGATAGCCATTGAAGGCTGTAAGAGGAATGGACAAAATGCAGAGTTTTATTTGGAAAGATCCTGCCATAAAAGGAACCGGGAACCCCAGTGAAAAAGCATGGACCAATCTCGGCTTCCATTTCATTACTTAGTTGCTCCTTGAAACTGCCAAGAGACTTGAAAATGTTGTTGAAATCGTTCCCAGGAAGATCATTCATGAAGATCTGGTATTCGGGAGATTGATGATTCTTTTCTCGGCAAAGTTTGTCTACCAATTTTATTGCTTCAGATATCACAAAGAAAGTGTTTGGTCCCGAAGAACAACCCAAGTCTGCAATTGCTAGGCATCTCGGGAGTTTGCTTAGGTAGATGCTGGTTATGGCTTCCTCTCTCATACCCTTTGTCAAGGAAATCACCTTTTGCTGTATACATAACATTATTCATTCAGGGTTAAGTTCGATGTATAGCATAAAATACAAATTAAGGAATTAATACGTGATGGTGTATAAACTTAATTTTGCGTAGCTTTTTACTATTATTATCAATCTAAACTAAAGTTCTAACCCTTCTAATATGTGTCGTAATAGAGGAAAAACAAAGGACGAGATTTTGCTTGTTATGTATATAGTATACACATTTATACCTGAAGTAAGGAGTTGCTTGAATAGCTTGTTTCTCCGGTGCCTCCATTCATGTGCAGTACTTGTGTCACTTCCATTATTGGTTATTCTCTTTTCTCCGTTTTAGTACTCTTTCTAATAGTTTAATTTCTATCTTTTTATTCTATGCTTCAATCGATCAAAACCCTTATGACATCCCTATATATAGAATTTAAGGATCGATATCGACAAGTTTTGTTCTTGAAGAAGAAATTGAATCTTGCTTTTCATGCATGGGTGGGCTCAGCGTATTTATTATTCAGCTAACTGATATAACAGAAGCCGGGCTATGTCAAAATGAAAATGAATTTAACAAACCCAAGTTAGGTGTGAAATGATTGGAGTTACGTCTCGCTCACACAATTAACTAAAAATAAATATTACGGGACTTTAAAAATTGTTTCAAATTGCTTAATCGATTAAAAATTTTTGGCCTTATCTAATAATTCACAAATAAGTTTTATTTTAATGTACTGTTTACAAACTGTAACAACATTATTAATTAATTACAAGAAATTTTTACGATACCTTGTAAATTAAGAGAATATTTCTTAAATATATAATAATAATTATTAATTTTATATTAATAGATAGTATAGTTAATAATTTAATTTTAAAAAAATATAAATACTTTTAATTTTTAATATATTAAAAAAAGTACAATCATCAATTTAAAGAGAATATTCAACATCCTCCTCGTAAGTCTAAAAATATCATAGCAAGGACTTTAATTAAAATTCATAGAGTATATACATTTTTATATTAATTATTATAAAAATTAATAATTTTTATTAATACAGTGATCTACGATTAAATGACAATATTAAAAAAATTACACTAATGATATATTAAAATTAATTTTTTAATAAAAATATATGAAATATATAATAGATCATTACAAATTTGTAATATATATATATATATATATATATATATATATATAAACAACAGGGATTTATTTATATTTTAAACATTTCGTTTAATGTTTTTATATAAAAAATTAAATAATTTTCTTTACCAATATAAGCAAGAGAATAATATTTATATTTTTATTAATTATTAAATAAAATTTTAAATCAAGAGACTTAATTAAAATAATTGAGAAATTAGAAAAATTAAGTGCCAATAATTAAAATTAAGAGATCCAAATTACATATAAATTAAAGTGTTGGACTAAAAATGTAATTAAGTCAAAAAAATATTATTAAAAATTTGTCAATTGAAAACAATTAAAATAAAAAAATCATATTTTCTTATGCAATTTAGATCAATATTTTTTATTTTCTTGTTAAAAACTAAATCATATCAATCCAATCTAACAAAAGATTGAAAAAATTTAGTTCAATTTTCATGTTATTTTACAAAAAATTAAATTAAATTACAAATTTTTAACAATTAGATCAAATAATTTTTTAACCTCAAAAACTACTGTTATTAAAGAATATTAAATAAAAAAATATCTTTTTAAATAATTTTAAAATGTTTTATTTTTCAATAATTAAAAAAATTAATAAAAATATCATAATGTCATTCTTTTACGGAAACGTATTAGTATCCTTCTTTTTGTTTTTGTTGGGGAGTAAAATAATGGTGATTAAACGTTGAGTACCCTTCTGCAGAAGTTGGTCCCTTTTAAATTAGTGACGAAATCACAAGTTATGTAAGCAATCCAAATGACCAGAGCAACAAATATATAAATGCGTCAACGAACAATTGAAGATTAAAATAACATACCTTTGAATTTTCCTCGAAAATCATTAGAAGCTAATGCAAGGCTTTGGCTAAGCATGATCTGAGATATACTCGGACCCTTTTTTAAAAATAAATTAAATTAAACCTCTAATAACACCCACCAATTAAACTCTTGTTTATTTAAGTTTTTCTTTGAACTGGTTTTATGATACAAATTTAAAGTATTCATATATAAAGTATTCACATTACGATTTATTTGTCCCTATTAGCTTCATAGTGAGAATACGTCAGTATTTAGTAATATTTTAATTTTCGTTTTATCTGTCATTTACGTATAAATTAAGAAAAAATAATCGATTTATTTATTCTTATTGATATTTCTGTAATTTTAAACATGTAGTTTTACTATCTTTTTTATTAAAATTTGATATTTTATGTACCATTATTTTTCTCTTTTTTCATTAAAACTTTTATTTTAAAAATAATAATGTCATCTTCTGTTCTAAAATGACAGATAAATAAAATATTTTTCTTAAAAAATAAATATAATAATTACAAACAAGTTTGTAAACACTCGATATATTGCCAAATTTTATAAATTTTAAATTTTAGCGAGAAAATATTTAATTCAATCAATATAAATAATAAAAAAATTATATTTATGTTGCTCTTTAAAGAAAGTGTCACACGATATATTACTTAAATATTTTTCAGCCTAAAAATTTCAATAATTAATATTACTTAAATAATCATATCAAAGCTCGATAGTCTCACTGTCAAACATTTAACATAGATATTTCTCTCAATTAAAATTTAGACCATGATTTATTACTTCGCGAAGGACTAAAAAAACTTTCCCTTCTTGTAGAGCAAACCTTGTTGATCATCAAAAGTCTAAAATATAAAGAATTTGATTTTATTAAATATATAAGATCTCACATTCAAATAAAAAAGGAAATGCACTACAAAAATTGCCCTCTTAAATAAGTTTATGTGATTTGATCATCATCTAATTCAAATTAGTTAAAATTTAATTTAAATTTTAAACATTGTTCTTGATCTATCTTGTAGGCTTATAAATCAATCTTCAATTAGGTCTCACTGGCTGACGAAGGGGAATGTATTCGTAAAAGTTCTCTAATATTTAAGTGAATATATACTCTTTAATTGCTAAATATTCTTTAAAAAGTTGGACATGATATGAAAATTAGTATTTAGATTCTCTACTTTTAAATGTAGAAAGTTCCATATGATGCAAGCCAAATTACTTAATAATCTCTGATGACTCACCAACTTAACAAATGAGTTAATTGTATAAAATTATATATCGTACGAAATTTTGTTGAATCAAGCTTAATTGTATAAATTTAGGATAAATCTTATTTAAAAAAATAGCACTATAATTACTAAGTCTAACTATGCTGTACTGAAACACAATAGAGAAGTTGACAAATAAGTAATTGTGTAGTTGTCAGTTATAAAATACATGCATGTGGCAACTAAATGTTACTTGTTAATTGATTTATTGTATGTCACCTTACGTTTGCAGTAATTATTATATAATTGTTTGAAGTGTTTTTTATTTATTTATTTATTTCCTTCCTTTTTTGATTACAGTCATGGTTCACGTGTTACTTGTATTATTTAATTTTTTTTTTCTGATTAAACTATTTGTTGGTATTGATATATATATTTAATTAATAGTCTAAATACTTATTCAATTACTTATGGTTCATGTGATAGTGTATTGTTTAATATTTTTATAATTAAACTATTTGTTAATTTCATAAAGGTATTGATATTTGATTTAATTCTAAGTATTAAGTTTTGCAGTTAGATTATTTTTTTAATTTTTTAAAATTATATTTTTTTGGTGAATTATGTGATTTGAAATTTTTTTATATGAATTTTTAAATTATTTTTAATATGTCTTAAATATTATTTAAAATATTATATATATATATATATATATATATATATATTTGAATTCTTATTTTTATGTTTGGTTTAAACATTATTTTCGTAGAAATATTAACGTGTGTGTATGTTTATAACTCATATGAGTAATTAGGAATTACCAAATGTTAATCATGATAACAATTTAAATAATCATTTATTATAATAGAAAATTAGATGAAAGATGACAAGATGAAGAGATAATATAAGCCAAATTCATGTTTAAGGATATTGAGAAGTATAGTATATTTTTATATTATATACAAAATTCTACCTTCATGCCACAATGATTATTATCTGACGACTATTGAAGGCTGAGAATAAGTGTGTTTGAATTTGAATTAGAAACTTGGAAAATATAATTTGAATAAAAATTTAATTTAAAACTTATAGAAACAGAAATTCAAACATGGTGGTACCTCCAAAACTTATTATTGAACACAAATCAATTCCTTGTGTAATATAGAATAAAAAATTCACTATTATGAATAACAGCAAGGAAACGTTGCTGAATTTTGTTGAATAATTAATAGCTTCATAACAGCGAGACAGATTCATAAAAATGTCAGCGGTCAGCATGCTATGCTCATATGGTTTTCACGTCATTAGCAACCGTTTGATTTACGTGAGATTGCACTATCTGTCGACTCTCGTTTTTGTTTTTATTTTTATTTTTATTTTTATTTTTTATGTGGAACATGCTACCACTTGCCCTTTATTAGTTTAAAGAGTCGTTCAGCAGAACACTTCTATTTTTAAAAATATATTTTTGAAGTTTATCGATTATTTTTATTTTTTTATACACTCTTGTTTAAGTCATCTAAATCATTGTAACTTGTATTTGAAAAAACTTTAATAAAAGTATGCGTTACAGGTAAAAGAAAATAACAAAAATATTATGAAAAACACGTTAGAAAACCAAAATCTGCAGAGCAAGTGGATAGTAAATAATTGCATGAATATTTATTTGGCTTACGGCTTAACAAACCTCGTTTTGTCTCTTTTCATAGCTAAAAGTGTTTGGAACACTCTGCAACCAAAATAATATGATAAATAAAATGTGGATCATCCTAAGACTAGGATATATCAAGAATAAAATAGTGAGTTAGAAGAAAGGAATGAGTAGAAGAAAACTTTAATATTTATTATAACATGTTTGAATTAATATTTAAGAAATCTAAAATTTTGATTTGATAAAAAAATTACACTGTTTTAATTTTTTAATGAATTTAATATAATTAAAAAATGATAAATAATTTTTTGGTCACTAAAATAAAAATATTGATTGCTATTGAATTGGTGACTAATTTTGAGATAATTTTTGTGAGTCCTTGAATATATGATGGCTAACTATCATTAATTAACTTTAAAAATTGATTTAAAATCTAATTTTAGAAATTAATTTAGAGATTCATAAACTAATTTTAAATGTTGATTCCATGTTTCTAGATTAGCAACTATTAATTGACATACAATAATCTTATATTAAAAAGGAGTATAAATTCTCTATAATAAACATATATATCATCATTAATGAAAGGAATCGTGTATAAACACACATGATAAACATCAAAGTACATAATGTAGAGTTAAGAACATCTAGCACCTCTTGACTTGTCTTCGAGCCATAAGGTGAAGTCTATAACTAGAGATGACAGCTGGTTAGATTACTTAGCAAAAGCCTATGATTAAGTACACATCAATCTCAAGTCAAATCTACTTAATTTAAAAGATTAAATTTTAAATCATTTAAAAAGTATTCTAGATTTAATAAATCCACTTATTTAAGTAAATAATAATAATAATAATAATAATTTTATTTTACATCTAGAATTAAGTTTATTAATTTTCTTAAAAGTATGTTATTTTCATTTTTAAAAAGTATTGTTACAAAATAAAAATTTGAATAAATCTGCAAATCCAACTGAGCTTATTAAAAGGTTAGGTTAAACATTAATCTTAAAGTCGAGAAGTAAGATAAGTTCAAACCTTATAAAATATAATATAACTTATTTTCATCCTTAATAACATTTAAACAAGTCAAATTTTAGCCTTAAATAAAAATCAAATTAAAATTAGACTTTACAGAATTTAATTTAATTCAACTCCTTTTCCCCCTCACCCTCGACGAATCCTATGATATGGGTATTCAAAGGGCTGTCCAAGATTAAAGGGCCAATTTTATACTGAGAAAAAAAAAGGGCATGAGGTTTTTTTCTTGTTCACCAAAAAGGCCTCAGATTCATCTCATAATGGTTTAAAAGCAAGCTGGCGATTTTCAGCTTTCGGTAAGAGGCCACTTACTAAAGGGGTGGAAGACCACTGTGCCAATGTTCATTATTTTTCATTTGCTTTAGGAAGATGTTTTTTGTGTTTTCTATTTGTACCCACTAAAAGTTATACTAAATATTTGTTTCTAAAACACAGCAAAGGTTTTAAAAAGTTGGTCTTTCTTCAATTCGGTACTTTCATTATGCATGATCCATAGTCATGCAACTCCCTTTCATTTTCATTTCTGGAATTTATCCCAATTATTTTAAAAAATTACTTTCTTTATATATTTTTCGAGCTCCAAGGTGACGTCAACCAGAGATGAAGATATACACAACATGCATTTCATTATTTTTTGGAAGTTTATTTTCAAAAATTCGTTTCTGCGATTACGGAAATTTTTTTTTCCAAAAGTTTTGTTGACACACCACTATTTTGGTGTGGAGGAAGATGACGTTTTTTTTAATTGAGAATGATGAAGAAGAGTTAAGAGAAATAAATGGGTGTTTTCGTTTGAAATATTGAAGGGTGATTAGGTTAAAAAAAACTTAAAAGGTGCAAAAAGTAATGGCCTTTGCTTTATCCCTTCAACCGATTAGCATTACACAAAGATGGATTGGATGATCAGTTTATTTTATTAACAAATTAAGTTTTGCTGCTGTAATAAGCTAGGGAATCGATTTACGTCTCTCAAAAAACCTCAACAATCAAGTGAATATGATGCTTAAAATTAAGGATTATGTTAACTATGTATACGCACTGTTTAAGTAAAAAACTGAGTCCATAGAAAAAGAAGATATTATTTTCAATGTTTATTTAACCAACATGATTTTTTGATATCCATAAAAAAAAGTAAGATAAGAACCGATTTTACTGTTATTCTATCTTACTTTTGCAATCTTTTATCCTATCATATATGTCAAGCAAGATATATTAATCATGTAATAGTAAAGAAAATTTTAATAATGTTTGAAAAATTAGTCTTATATTGATAATTAATCTAATTAGAAAAAAACTATTGTATTGAGGCTGCAAGTTTAGTACCCAGCTCTTCTCCCTGATGCTCATCAAATATAAACTTTAGTCCCAATTGAAGATGAACTAAAATATCTAATAATATTTGAAGAAATCATACATTATATACGAAGATGTTATCCCGTCGCATATATACTTTCCAGGTCTTACTTCAAACCAAATCAAGCATAAGCCATTCACGTCATATTCACAATTTAATTCTATCTCTTAGCATTACCTGCATAATCAAAAGTCATAAGCAAGTTCTATAGTTCAAATACATAACTAAGGTGCAGAATAGGATCGGTTCGGTATTGATTCCTTTCAAAATCCGTATTTTACTGATCCACCGTATCCTTAGAATATATTCCTCGCGACAACGTATGATTCCATTCCAATAGCATGTCATTGCAAATTAGCACAGCCTTTTGCTTTTATTTATTTTTAGTTTTTAAAATCTTAGTATCAATTTTAAACTTTTAAATAAAATTATATCGCTTTTAATTATTTAAAATAAATTTTAAGCGTTAATATTATAAATTAAATTTTCTTTTATTCTTTACCACCATAGAAATTAAAAGCTACAACCGCTGGCAGAGGAAGACGTGAATGGTATGTGTAACAGTAATTAAAGTGAATTTTCATTTTATTTTACCCAGACACTCATCAATTATTGACACATACAAGACATCAATAAGCAACGTAAAAACTGTAGATCGAGACAACAATTCCTCAAACCGAAAAAAGGAAAAATAATAAAGGCAACTGAGATTCTTGTTGTTTAATTTAATTTTGATATAGTATGAACTAAGAAGCAAGAAAGGGGGAGAAAAGGCAGAAATTAACACTGTAACAGCAGTTGGGAGGTTAGTTGGGGACATTAACGCCTAACAGTAAGTAACAATAATCTATGTATCTCTTATTTATACCCAGAAAATCTAAATAAGGGTAGAAGGGACTGTGATTTTGATTTGTAGAGCCCAATTTCCTATATGTTAATTGTATGTTTCAGTTAACGTGACTTGTATTAATTACTAATCCTGAGGGTTGGTTCTGAAGTTTGAACAAAAATGGCCAAGGACTCTTCCCGCAACAACCTCGTTTGTTTGGCAATGAACGCCTCTATCGTGCGCCGGAACTCCTCATTGCTCAGCTTATCTTGCGGATAAAAATTCTCCCGCTCCGTCTCCGATCGCCGAAGTTCCTCTCTCACCGTTTCGTTCCTCTCTTTCAACTTCTCCGAGTCACTCCGGCGATGAACATTTTGTAAAGCAGGGGAATCATCGTCCGTACATGAGTAAGTGTCCCTGATCGCCTCTGTCACCGGTGCAGCGGAATCGGGTTCGTCGGCGGGGAATCGGCGGAACTGGGCGAAGAGGGCGGCGATGATTGCGTTGGAGATGGCGAAGACGAAGAGAGGGCTGCGGAGGTAATGAGCGGAGAGTCGGAGAGCGAACGGGAGGCGCGTGAGGATCCATGATAGGAAGAAGAGAGCGAGACACAGTTCGATAATGCGAAGCGTCTTTGCAATGCCACCGAAGATATTGTATCTTGGCATGGCGGTGCTGCCTTTCTCTGCTTTTACGTTGCTCAAGTCCAATGCGTACATGGCGAACTGAGCAATACACAGAGAGAGAAAGGGAGAGAGAGAGAACTCAACCTTTTATTTTTGCTTCAGCTATTGTTATATACACTCTACTCTGCCACCTCCATCTTTTTTAGAAAAAAAAAAAATCTGCACGATATTGAATTTTTTACCAAATACCCAATCAAAATATAATCTTCACTCAAGTTTCTATGGATACGAGGGAGTTTATATTCTTATTCTACTTTTTTTGAACATTTAATTTATATTTTTATTTCGTTGTATATGTATCGAATAAGTTACTTTATACTAAATTCATCTCTCGTTACTTATCCTGGTCGACAACAACCTCTGTAGATTCTTTAACCACCAAACAAAAAGAGCTCAAATTAAAAAAAAATAAAAAACCTATATTTAATTGAAGTGATAACAGTAACATATTTATTGCTTAGTTAGATGACAAGGAAAATCACAGTTGCAGGAACAAAAGTTCGATTGTATAGAATGTTTGATGTGTGGCTCTTTGGATATATTTATTATTTATTAAATAAATATTTTAATAGACCTCGTTTATAATAAAAAAAAATATTTAAATTTATTACTAAATTATGAATATTAAATATAAATTAACATCGTAAACATCAATTCTTTTAAAATTAGTTGTACGCACACCTATAACAAAACACTTGAATGGTGATAAGTGGGGGTTCTACAGAAATCCACAACAAACACTAATTAATGATAATGATGGTAAGTTGGATGCAGAATCCGCCGCGGTCGAATGTTGACTGGTTCCTAGCATGCATTGTAGTATAAGAAAAGAATCAAAGCTTCTCTATAACTGGCGTACCAAAATTAAATTATCAGACCTGCTGCTATCTACTCTCCAGTATCTTTTATAATGTTATTTTCAATTCAGAAAGTGATCTTGTTCCTGTACATCAAACTTGTATGTTAGATTTTGTGTTGTTGCTGTGGAACATGGATTAATTACAAGTTGTTTTTATTTTTCCAAGTCAAGGAGGAAAAGAGGGAGTGAAAATATGCGTGAAAGAGTGGGGAGATAAGAAGTGGCATTTCACGTGAGCACGTATCAGAGAAAAGTACCATCGCTCGTGCGCACTCTGGTTTGTTTCTTGAAAACGTTACTTCTTCAATCATACACTCGGGAGATAGTGTACCCGTTCAACTTTATACAGTCAACTAACCCATTTGTTCGCGTCATGTGGTAACATTCTGCCCAAACCACGTTTTGTGCTTCTCCTCTATCAAGAAACTCGATTACTAATAGCATCAACAAACCTCCTAATTAAACCCTTTTTTTTTTAACAAATGATCAACACCCTCTTAATTATCCATGGAACAGGTTACAAATACGTATACAATATGTGAAATAGATGGAAAGAAGAGAGGGTACAAAAGGAAAAATGATCAACCACATTACTTGTGATTCTAACTATACTTCTGGTGTCATACACTCTGCTATTTTTAATGTTATAGCTGACATTGAATGCAAATTAATTTCAGCTATAATTCTAGTGCGCAGTAGTTGGGAATAGTAGGTTTTGCTAAACAGGAATCATGCAAACGCGCAAGACGTTATTTCCAAGTTGAACAATACGAGGGCACTAGATTTGCGGTAAAAAGATGGAGCAAAGCATTATTTTACCATGAAAAAAGAAGCCTTAAAACAGAGCTACACTAATATCACTTAGGCTGTTTGAGAGCCTCATTGGTTTGCGTTTGAAATTAATTTTCGCAGAATCAATAAATAATAAAAATCGACGAAATTATTTTAGATAACGTTTTTATTTTTATGAAAAGTAAAATCGATTTTAACAGTTTCACAAGCAGGCTCTTTATATAATCAAGATGTTCAAGCAAAAACAATAAGTCAAATACAAAATTTATGTTAACTTTTACGATTTAGGGTAAATGGATACAGTCTTACTCAAGAATTAAATACAAAATTTATTTTTGGCAAATTCGCAATGCGGCACTGTCGTGTGTGTTGGATGTGTCGACGAGGACGAACCCTATATTGGTGTGCCGACGGTGTTGCATGTGTTGGCTTCCATGGGGAACTAGCAATTGTAAAGGCAAATTCGAATTTTATAATTTTTTTAAGTATTTAGTTAAAAGAACAATCCTAATGAGAATAGGGAAATTTTTTTTTAGTATTCACTCAGTATCTATTTCTTCTTATTTTAAAGTAAGAGGTTTAACATATGCATGGTTATTTTTTAATTTAACAATAAAATAAATCAAAATTATTAAATAAATTGTATCTCGGTAAGCATTTCATAATCTAGCAAAACTGCTTCTGTATTGTGTTTAATGTCTATTTGGCAATCTTTCGTTTCGATAAAAGTTCTTAAATTAAACTGTATCCTGTGATTTTTATATTTTGATTTATGTGTGATTTTAATTTTAATTATTTAATTTATTTTACAAAATATAATAAAAATATGATATATTTTTATTTTATATAAATTGATAAAATTATATATTTTTGATAATTTATATAAATTAGTAAGATATTAATTTTTGTTAATTATTGATTAAATTTTGAAATCAGAAGCTAAATTTAAATAATAAAAATATATACACTAAATATTATCAATTAAAATTAAAAGAACTATAATCACATGTATATTAAAATAGTAAAACTAAAAATATAATTAAACTAAATTATTTTTAAAAGAAAAAACAAGCGAAAATTCCATTTAGTGTAGTAAGTATTATTTTTGAACTTTTATAAAATATGCATTTAAGTTTCATCTTGCCATTATTTTCAAAGAAGTATATCTTTTAAATTATAGATTTGTATAAAATGCTGCAAAATAAATAATAATAGTTAAACTTACATACGACATAACAATTACACACCGAGTAATAAAGCTCACAGACTTAAAAATTTATTATTTAAGTACATAAATTTATGTTAACTCAGAAAAC
The DNA here is from genome assembly GCF_003935025.1 of Abrus precatorius. Taxonomy (NCBI): domain Eukaryota; kingdom Viridiplantae; phylum Streptophyta; class Magnoliopsida; order Fabales; family Fabaceae; genus Abrus; species Abrus precatorius. Next base: position 17,465,129 of record NW_020874406.1, on the reverse strand, counting down.
TATGAACTTTCATTATTCAGTGATTTTCATAACTGTAATTTAAAAGAGACGGAACAATTTTTTGAGAGAACGCAGAATTTGGTCCTTTAAAAATGAAATCGATGATTTACACTTAAAGAGAATTATTAATAAAAGTACATATTTAGATTTATTTATTTTTTTAGAAAAAACATTTATTTTATTTTATTCACAAAATTCTTAAAAACAACGTTTTTTTCTCTTAACCAACCATACATTTAAAAAAAAAAAAAATCACCGAATAAACGTTTTATTTAAGGAAAAATCGTAGTCGTTGCTCTTTTGGATTTGTGGACACAGAAAGAAATCGTTCGTTGGACTTTTCTCAACCTATGATCAGAAGCATTTGTTTTCGTAGAACACCTTTCATAAATAAATAGCTGTTGGGTTGGGAATGACTTGTTTTTCTCATGGAATGTTTTTGTGGGAGCACCACCCTCTCATATGGCGGCAGCAACCACAATTTGCTACAATCCCTCTTTTTTTTTCAAGGGGTCAATTTTGCTTAGACAAAGATACTTGAAAAACACTTCCTTTGCTTATAGTTTATCTGCTTCAAGATCATCACTTTCAGGGGGGTTTGGTCCAAGGAAACCTGTTTTGGGAAGAAACTCGTTCTGGGTATCAAAAACCATGGACGAATCCGTTAGAACTTCTGCTTCCAGAGATGGAAACAGTGATGAACACATTCGAGTGCTTGAACAAGAAGCTTTCATCGATGGGTCGGCCCAGTTTCGGCCCAAGTTTTTGTCTGTTGAGATGGAATACACGCTCAATAAACTGGTTGGTATTCTTCCCTCGTCTCTTCCAATCTTTTTTCTGACATTGCAATTCTGAATTTCCACTCATATGCTATTTTCCCCCATTTCACTGCTCCTTAGTGCACACCTAGACTCTACGGCTAAGGGTGTGTTTGGGTAACACCTTAATTAAGTCAATATACTCTTGTTAAAATAAGTTATTTTTTATTTATGGTATAAATTCTTTATGCAATAAGTTATACCGAAGAGCTTATTAAAATAAAATAAGCTGAAAAAATCTTACGATAATCCTAAGCTATTTTCATAAGCTCTCCTTGAGCTCTTTTAAACGCACCCTAATACTACTTATAAAGTAGAAACGGCTTATCAGAAAGTATAACATTACTTAAATGTTAGTAATGCATGACAATCGTGATTCTTATAAAGGAAATTTATTTATTGATTATTTAATCATTGCTTTTAGACTTACAAAAATAAGTTTAAAAAGACTGCTTGCTTATTTGATACTTGGATTTCAATAATCTGTTTGAATTAACCATCTTAAGGAGGGATTGTTGTAAAATTAAGTCAATATTGAAGTGTAACTATACTTTTATAATCTATTGCATTTGGTGCTGTTGTCTACAGAGCAAGTGGATAGTAACGGCCCTCTTTGGTGGTGTCATTTTTTGGAGGCATGACGCAGAAGCCTTATGGTTTGCCGCAGGATCTATTTTGAATGCTTTGCTTTCTGTTTGGCTCAAACATATACTGAACCAGGAACGACCTTCAGATCTGAAATCTGACCCTGGGATGCCGTCTTCACACGCACAATCCATATTCTTCACTGTCTTCTTTGTTATTTTGTCAAGTAATTCCCTTACCAGTTGTTTCTTTTTGAACAAATTACTCAGAGAAATGGTTTACAAATCTTTGTTCAGTATCCATTGTTAAATATGAAAAAAAAATCAAGATAGCACTGAAGTGATAACACATAACTCTACATTAAGTGTTTTCCTTTTTTAGTATAAGCTCCTTGTTCTGGAAGTTCAAAAGGTTCTTGGGATCAAACTTAGGAACTCATATTGGATTTGTGTTTGTAAATTTTATGAAGCATATCTTCAATTTTCTATATTGTTAATCTTTGAAGTGCCTGGTTTGAAATTGCTGGGACAAACTTAATTGCTTTCTCTGTTTTTGAACTTTTGTATTGCTTCATGTAATGAAAATTTTCATCATCATAGTCACCTTTCTAGTGGTTATAATAAAAAAGTGATTACCACAGCATTCATCTGAAAGATTCAAATGCAAGCAAACTTTTTTTATTAAAATTATGTCTTCTTTCTACCTCATCAAGGGGTTGATGTTATTTTTGGATTTCTTTGTTGTTTTTAATTGATAATGTTATAATTGTATAGCTTTACTATATAGATTTGTTTATTTCTATGATGCTGCAGTTGTAGAATGGCTCGGGCTAAATGGATTCACCATTGCCATGGGTGGACTGGCCTTGGCATTTGGTTCTTTTTTTGTAAGTAAACAGTATTTCCATTTTAGGTCATTGGTATAGCTTTGTTCCTGGTTTATAGGTAGTGGTACCTCAAATTTCTCAGTATGCCATATCTTCATTATCATTTGCATTATGTGCATCATTCCATAATTACTGAATAATTTTCCGGACTTACTCATGGCCTTGCGCCATTTGACAACTTATGTGATGTTTATTGTTCTCAAAGTACTCTGATCTCATGCTGGAAAAACAGTTCATAAGAACTATTATTGACTGTTAAAAGCAAAAAAATTTGAAACTGTTCAGAATATGTATATAAACGTGTGCTGTGTCACATTTATACAAAACAGTAAGAGTGATTGGGTCAGACATGAATATCTTGCTCACCTGTTCAATAAGATCAGTAAACTAATTTATCAATTAAAAATATCACTGAATTCTAAATTTGTCTATATGAGCTGTTTATGAGTTAGCATTGTGTCACATACTAGACATTATCCTAGCATCTTGAATTAATCAAAAAAATTTCTCCACTTATGAAATAATGAAAAACTCCATTACTCTAGGCAATTGATGCTGTTCATAGAATTCTCATGTACCTGGCATGGAAATTTATTATATTTATTTAATGTTTTCCAGTCATACCTAAGAGTGTCGCAACAACTTCATACAATGAGCCAAGTGATTGTTGGAGCTGCTATCGGGTCCATTTTCTCAATCTTATGGTATTGGCTATGGAACGGTTTCATGCTAGATGCATTTGTATCTTTTCTGTGGGTTAGAACCGTTGTTGTTTTGGGGTCTGCAGGACTTTGCTTGGGTTTTGTTTTATTTGCAATTCGTTATTGGCTTCAAGACGACTAGAACTTTAAAACGTGTACAACATTGCAATCTGATTTAATGGCTAAGACATCTCCTTTTGTTTCTTTCAAGATTGATGTCTTATGTTGCCTGGTTATCAAATGAAACTTGGTTGGGGCAATGCTGCGTTAAGTAATAAGAATTGAATCCGACATCAGATTAGATGCTGCCCTAGGAAGGTCAGTGCCATTACATTAGGTTATTGACAAACCGAAGATTAAATTAGACTAAAATAGTAAATCTTTTTAAATTGAATTCAATACAAATACTATAAACTCTTAAGGAATTATAAATAGTGGAATGCTCATTCACTTGAAGCATTTCTTGTAACGAAGAGCGAAATGAAACGTACCTTTCGGTTCTATCTTTCAAAACACGCCTAGAATTTTTCTCTATTAATCAGCCACGCCCTTTGTTACAGACTTTGTATATGTTTTTATTTTAAATTTGTATAGATAATTCTATGTAAACTTAATTTAACATAAATTTGTATGGATTTTGTTGAGAAACTGGATCCTACTAAGTTTTAGGGAGGCTTCGCCACTTCAGGGAAAAGGGGAACTTGACATGGATCTTCTATCAAGGAGTGTTGTATCGCTTATTGAGAATTTGAAAGCATTATTTCTCGGTTCGTGAATTTTTTGTTACAGAGGCCCAAAGGACAAATCCATGAATTTTGCTATCGTGATGTAGTTTTGAAAACACAAAAACTAAAAACTAGGCACAATTTTATGTAATTTATATTTTTTACAGCTAACTAGTTACTATAATTAAACAAAATGAACTATAATTAAATCTTATCTTTGGCCCAAATTCATTATGGCACGGGACCTATTGACCTTCATACAGTGCATATTTAACTTAAAACATGTTCAGACCAAATAAAAAAAAAATTACAACGCGTTTCACTTTTATTATTCGGATAAGATTCTCTAATGTTAGTAAAGATCGTGATCAAAATCATGTTATGAGAGATAGAGAGAATTAGAAAAAAGAAAGTGAAGTTAGCAATTAAAGTTTAGTAAAGTTAGGCCAATAAATACACGACACAGAAAAACTTACGAGCTGCTTTTGCTCTGTATAAACAAACAAACAAAAAAAAAGCCATCCTCCACGCCGTATATTGGCGAACCTTCCACCCAAAGGCTTATCAAACTAGGTAGAGAAACTGCTATACAAAACAAGTTATGACTGTCTGCACGTGTGGTTCACTTTCACACACTAATTGAGCAACAGGTGCGGTAGTTCCAATTTCAGTTGCCAATGTGGCTGTGGCGGCGGCGACCGTTTCCACCGGAGGCGGAGAACCCTCTCTCTCTCCTCCATCGGCGCGCGTCGGCGAGCCTCCCAAAGATCTTCCGAATGAGGAAGAGCTTGTGAGATTGACGAGCAATGACATTGGCCGTAGAAGAACTCTGGCCAAGCGTTATTCCGTAGCCGTCTTGGAATGACTCCATGCCCTCCGTCAGAAGCTGCCAGAAGAGTGCTCCTCCCGCTGCTCCTCCTCTTTTCGCCGACAAATATATCTTGTAGTACACTGAATTGAACACCTCATCCCTCTGGTACGTGCTGTAACCTGAATCCTTAAATGATTTCCCAAATTCTCCTACCATTATTGGCTTCCTTATAGCACGTTCCGCGTCTGCGAAGTGAGCGCTCAGCCAGTTGTTCAAAAATGAAACCTGATATTGCTCGCTTGAGCTTGATACCCTGTTTGTTACGTTTTTCAAATATTAATATAATTTTCAATACAATATAGAATAAGATTATAATTTAAATAAAGGCGACAACATTTGGTTGCATGTGGTGAATTTGGAGTTACCATTGATCAGGATAGCAGTGAACTGTGGCAAAATCAATGTTGGCGATTCGGTTATTTGCGATGAAGTCTGTGCCAACATCAAAACCAGGATTGAGTCTCTTTCTTTGTGGTGTTGATTGTCCATAAAACCCTTCTAGCCCAGCCTCTAATAAGTGATTCCTGTCTATGTACTTTACAACAGAAGCCATTTCCCTGATCCAAACCTTTGACGAAAAACAAATAAGTGTGTCAGTCGTGATCAAGAATTGCCTAGTACTGATACAAGTAGGTCACTGTGTGCTAATTAATTTGTCCAGATACATAATCCCAAAACATTTTAAGTCTTCTTCTACCAATAATAGTAGAATTCATACAAGTATTCTTTCACGAATAAATATTTTTTTTTAATTTAATAATTCTAACAATTATTTTTCACTGTTCCCTTTTCTCTATCCCTCTCTTCATTGCTTAGTACCATCGATTACATCTCATGTTTTCTCTCTCTTTCCTACTTCCACCTCACACCCAACAAAGGCATGTCAAACTAAAATTTTTCAAAGTTTTTTCGGTGCAAGACTTACGGGGAGCACCATCTATGAAGGGAGAAAAGCGAGAGTCCAAAGTCAAAAGAAGAAAGGGAAAGGAAAAAGAAAAGATAAGGGGTGGGAAAGGAACAAACAAGTAAAGATATTTGACCTGAATAGTCCTTCCTGAAGGATCCGAGGTGCACCTAGGCTCATTCATTAACTCCCAAGCCATGATTGTTGGATCATCTTTGTAATGGACGCCAGTAAAACTGTTGTATCTGTTAAGAACAGTCTGCGGATGATGTAGATAATCAGAATTTGAAATTTAGTTTCCCAACAAACAAAAATATATTCTTCCTATTCTCATATTATTTTACATTAATAAAATTCTCAGCAGAACAAGTGCAAAAGTAATTATAAATAAGAGAACTTGTGAGATTAAAGGAAGCAAAATTCATTACCAAAGGTTTTAATCGCTGCATATAAAATTCTACCAAACAAGACAAGAGAAATTATACTAACCTTGACATGGTTTATGTAGTAACCCTTAACAACAGGGCTCCTAAAGAAGTCATCGTCTGATGTCAAATACTGCCCGTGACTTCTAGCCCAGTTCACATACTGCTTCTTTCCTCCAAAATTTTCATAGTTGTTCACCAAGCTCAGTATGAGCTTAATCCTGTACTTTCTGGCCTCAGATATTACAAAATCCAACCCCTTCAAGACACAACAAACAGAGAGAAGATCAGAAAAATATGTCCAACAAGCAGATGAAATGTTAAAAGGCAAAAAATTCAAGGTTTTTGGTGTTGGAAGTTCTGAGAGATACCCTGAACATTTGCTCATTATAGAAGCCAGGGGAATATTGTAGGGCACCATAACCACCATCACTGAATGCCCAAGTTCTAGCAACAGTAAGGCCATGACTGGTTGCTTCACGGAAGGCATTTGAAACCTTGTATCTCTGAGATGGGTCAGAAGCTGTGTACATTAACCAGTAGGCATTGAAGCCATTTGCATAGAAAGGGTATCCGTTCAACATGAAGTGAATGCCTCTGGTTCTGACAAAATCATCCGTTGCTTCCACGCTGACATGGAAACACTCCTGAGGGACCAAAATGGCCAAAAGAAATGCTAAAGCAAAATGCTTCATCTGTCGTTCAATCTCTTACACACGCTGACTCACCTAATGTGTATGGATTATGGAGGGGTGTCCTCTTGTTCTTGTTTATATACTTAGTATAGAGATAAGAGAAAAGGCAAAAGTACGGCTCTTTGGCAGTTGCTAGAAGCCCGGAAAAGTGAAAAGGTTCAGCAAAAAGAAAAGAAAATAATTTGAAATTTTTAATCAATCCTATTCTAATAAATATTTCTATTACATTTTTATTCATATTTCATTATTTTTTTAATACTTTATAAAAATAATTATTTAAACATTTTATTTTAAATTTTTCATATAAAAAATTATAACAAAATTTTTAATAAAAATATTTTTAAATATTAATATATTTTATAATTATAATTTTTACCTAAAAAAAAATTTTAATTGTAAAATTATTTTAATGAAATTATAATAATTTAATATCAAATTTTAATATTATACATAAAAATATTTTTAATTTGTAATATGTATATACATATTAAAAATTATATTAATTAAATAAAAAACTAATATTATCATTTAAATATGAATTTTATTTTATTATTTTTTGTTTATCTTAAACATTATATATATATATATATATATATATATATATATAATATTATCTATTTTATTATTTTAATGTGCATCACATATATAATAGAATAAAAATTTATTATTCTCTTATCATATATTATGTTTATGCATCCTTTGACTTTTTTTTTCTTGTTATATTTATCAAACAAGTGAGTAAGATAATATAATTACTACAAATGTAAGTATAGTTGATTAACATTTTGTTTAATAACTTTTATTAAATGAAAATATATTCCTTAATTTAGTTATGTATGCCATTAAAAAAATTGTTTTGATTTAATAATTTTTAATATAATTTATTGAAATAAAATTAAAAATTGTAAATCAATTTTATATGTTTAAATGAGTTTCATAAAAGGTTTTTTCAATGTTACTTTGATGAGTGAAGGGGGAAAAAAGCAGGATAGAGAAAAGTCAAAGCAAGCAGTAGTCTTATAACTACCGACACAGGATTGGTTTATTGTGAAAAACAGGTAAACCAACTGCTACACTTTGTAACGAGCCATTATGGAAGGGAACAGTGATACCAACTTTTGCAATGGAAAATGACAAAACGAAACGGGAAAAAGGTTTCTTTTTAACTTTTTTAATGTATTTTTATTTATCTATTCATGTAAAATTTGAAATAATATTTATCAAAAAATGACTATAAAATTAAAACAAATTGATATTTATCAAACTGAATCAATTTATCATCATTCCGGTTCTCCGATCATCATGAAAAATATAGTTAGTCATGCATCCATCCAATAATAATAGTTGGTGCCGTGTAAATGACACCTAAGCTTGGGAAATTAATTGGTTCTTTGTTGGTCCATGTGCAATTAATTGGTCGAACTGCACCGACAGTAACCCTATGTGCTCAATGAATCAAAAAGATATGGAATACATGCATGCTTCAACAGACATTAGATTCCAAACATCAAGAGCCACTCAGAAACGCTTGTCTCCAAGTTGAAAAAAATATAAAAGGGAAAGCAATGGTTGAAGCTTTCTACCCAAGTTTATGATACACATCAGAATTGGAAGTAAGAACAAAAAAGTTTAGAAGGAAATTTCCACTCTTCATGTGAATAATTTTGGGCTCTTGGTTATGTTTTGCAATCTCTGTGTAGCATCTGATCCACCACGCGGCATGGTATGGTTAGTTAGACTTGGACCCATATCTTGCAGCGTCCTTCTCGGGAGGTCCACCCCTCCTTGTAGTATATAATGCAACCTTTGCTTTCTGTGTCCTGTCCCAACCATTTATGTTGCCATACTACGAATTAGACCTCGGAGTCGGTGGAAGATGGGATCATTAATGTCTGAGATTCAGTTTATCAAATGCCAACATTTGGGTGTAGGAATTTGGTTTTCATAGAATGAGAAAAAGTTCATATAAAGAATAGAAGGGTGGCACAAATTTAAATTTTTATTCACTGTAAATCAATGATGCTTTATTTTCTTTTTCTTTTTCATTTCATTCATTTAAATAAAACACAAGGTAAATGGAATCATTACTGGTACTTGTTTATTACAGGTATGTTGGTGTGGGAACAAAATTCGATACCTACTACTGCAAGAAGGTGCATTGATTGCAGGAGAATGTTAATAGATAGTAGTCTTCTTTAAAACATTAATTATAATTTGAAATTGATTGATTAATTAATTAACATTTAACAAAGCATCTTATCATGGTGTAATCACGGTAATGGATGGTGAGAGAGAAGTGATGTATAAGGAAAGTGTGGGTCAAACAGAGGCACGAGTGAGTGTGTTTGGGAGGGATATCTCCACGATTGGCGCAATAAATCAGCAAATCTAAAACACACTTCACGACACCGTCTCGTGCCTTTGTCTGCCTTCCTCGTGAAAGACACGATTACACGAATACCCTTTTTAACCAAATAAATTAAAACTTAAAATGTGAATTTGCAAAAACGAAAATATTCCAAACAAGACTTAGAGCCCACAAAATGAGTTACAATTTGTGAGTGAGCACGACTCGTTATTGAGTTAGGTTGTAAAAATTTAGAGTTCTAACTTTTCTGAGTTTTTATAGCTCTACTTATTCAACTTGTAAGATGAGTTAGTCAACTATTATAATAATAAAAAATTTGTTTCTGAAAAATTTACTCAATTAAATTAAGTTAAGACAATGGTAGAAAAATTAAAACTTTTAAAATTAATTAGTTGTATAAACTACTACAAAGTATTAATAAGCAATGGTAGAAAATAAAACTATCATTTTAAAAAAAAATTATAATTTTCATTTTTTATTTAGTGAGTCAACCTAATTGGATTAGTTAACTTTAAGCTCAACTCACTTTAATAATAATAATAATAATTGTTTTCTTTTAACTTTAAGGAATTGAAAGTAAGACAACATCGTATTTGAGTGACTTTCCTTATTTTGAAATGAAACATTATTTTAACTAAAATTTTATCTGTTAAAAAAATCTTATTATTCGCTTTACAATAAATTATTTTGAAAATTTATAGATGTGCTGTCTTCATAAGTACATATATATTATATTTAACTTATTTACATTTATTTAATATTTTAACACGTATAATTTTGATATTCTTAGTTTTAATCATTCATATTTAGTGTATTTAATCTTTTAAATGCTCAAATTATGTCATTTATCATAAAATTAAGACTTTTATTGTATTTTATATTTTTATTTAAATATTATATATATTTTCTTCATTTATTTGTATAAATTAATAAAACATCATACGTCTATTATATTTTTATAATTATTAGATAAAATTTTAAGCTAAAGAACTTAATTTAAACATTTAAAAAATTAGAGAGGATAAATATTAATAATTAAAGCTAAAAAACTAAAATCACACATACATTAAATATTGAGACAAAAACTGCAATTAAGCAATATATTTTTGTTATAAAAAGGCTATATAATTATTTAACACTTATGGTTATATTTTTAAAAGTTTTATTTGGAAAATCATAAATTGGAAAACAATATTCAAAATGATATTCGTACAGAAATATAAGTTAGAAAACAAAACTGTATTAAAAGTGAAATTAATCAGTTAGTTTGAATTTTCATCAAGGTTCCTATGATTTGAACTTTCCAACTCTCTCAAACAACAATCTGAGGAAGCTCTAAAGGCTACCAGCCGTTTAAACTACAGTAAGTTTCTGTGGTTGACATGCGTACAATAGACAACAAAGGCTTCTTTTTCCTTAAACTATTACGATTGCATTTAATGTTTTTGTCAATCTTAAATAAATTGGCATCACCATGAAACCCACGACTAATCCATTTTGATCAATGCCTTAATTGCTGTTCCCATTCATAACCCTTGCACAGCTGACCGAAAACGACATTATCTGACTCACCTTGGCCCCCTACGCCTTCAAATTAACTTTTTTTTCAGTCTTTTTTTTGTGGTAGAATCTTTGTTTCCGATTGGTGGAAGGAAAATGAGAAGATAGAAAAAAAAATCAATTTTAAATTGTCAAATATTAGAAATATCCTTAAATTGATTTTAATAATAAATTTCATAATAAAACGTAAGCAAGTGTAAAGACAGTCCAACTTCCGTGCAATAAAAACTGAGCTTCAATGATTCCACACACCGAAAGACAAAAAAATATCCTCAAACAGTGCCCCTTCCTGGCTCCTTTTAGGCTGCTACCGAATTCCTAAGGAAACACAAACCTTGAACGGTTGAACCCATACAACACACGACTCCCATCATTTACGCCACAGAAGCCCTTAGCCTATGCAAAACACCAAACCTTCAAACCTTAGTATCAGTCAAGTCTTTATTCTATTTCGAAAGCCCAAATCATTGTACGCGACTATACGCAGACATGGGCTTTTGTGAGACTACTGCAACCGAACTGCTTCCACAAAAATTGTCTTCAGCTAAACATGCCACAACAAGATAACCGAGGCTTAAGAAGTCCCTGGGTCTTATAGATAACGTCTAAAATAGTATATGCCTGCTTAAAATTGTTTAAAACTGTGATGTATTAAAAGTTGGATAAAAATATAATTACTCGATAGTAATTCAACAGTTAATTTATCGATGGTTTATCCTATTCAAACTTTGTCTACCTCTGGTTATGGAAAACAGCAAAGATTGAAGGCATTCACATACCAAACTTCAGTTTAATACCTAAGACGTTCAATTACATGGATTATGGAGGTGACATTCTAATTTTGATTAGAAAATAACAACGGCACTTGAATATTGCATTTGAATTTTGTCCATTCAACAAAAATTATATAACTAAAAACCAAAATTTATAACTTACCTACTGCAATAAGATGAATAAGCATTCTTTTTCCAGTGCAAGGTTCTGGAAAATCCAAATACTAGAATTGACTAAAACAGGAAAACCAATAGTTGATAGGGTTATTATTATCAACAATGTTTTATCTGAAACCCTAAAATAATGCATCTGTGACATATTTCGACCTGTGGTGTCAACGAATTACTATAATAAGTATTTTACTAATACACTAATTCAATAATAAGTATTTTACTAATACACTAATTCACCAATAAAAAAACCAACCCAGACAGCTCAAATAAGCCAGAATTCCACATTCTTCATTGCTCAACCAGATTACCCTTATCAGATGTCAATTCAATTCTATCTTGCTGCATGAGAATGGTGAGAGGAACGGGCTTGGACAATTTATTATAAATGCACAATGTGCTAGAGGTATGAGATGGCCAAACATATACTCCCGGCCTCAGAATTTCCATGTGAAACAGCTGGTAGCACAAATGCATAAGCTATGGAATATTTTATCAATACGAATCAAAACACTTCACTGAGCTACATACCAAGATTTCCAGCGGAAAGCACATGTTCATTATATATCTAATTTATGCACATACTCTGGAAAATTACACCTGATCAAGAGATAAGTTGACTAAACAGTGACGTGTAAACCTTTATTGTGCTGTCCTACGATAATACGCCACTGCAGTTAGTGGTGATGTACTAAATTACTTGGTTGTATCATCATGTTCTGGAACTAGACCATGATTGACAGAGGATGATCCTTTACCCATTGGGAGATAAGACCATGCTATTGCTGCAGTACCAAGAGCAATCACAGTTGTGATGGAGCCCCAAATCCATTTTTGCCTCCTGCTCCTTCTTTGCCTCTCACGCCGTGCCATCTCTAAACAAGACAGTAAAAAACATAAATAGATTAACAAGTTGATCAGGCTAAATATACTGGGCCATATTGACAAGGACGCATTTCACTGATGTATATAAATAAGACACTATGTTTCCATATCCTTGTACAAATAGAAGATAATCTAGTCAGTGGAGAAGTCACGGGAACACTTTCATCAGGAAAATTCTACCATCTTGGACAATGGACTCACTAAAACAAAAGGGGTTTCAGACAATGCAGACTTTTCTAATTAGTAACAGCTGTGGTTTTTTCCTCCTTTGTGCAACAAAGACCAATAAAAAATAATACCTCCCAAAAGACATCACATCAAGGAAAAAATAACTTTTAAACTAATAACAACCATCACACCTAAGAATGTGTTATTCCATCCAATATTCCTTTTTCTATTAGAAGCTTCTACGCACCTAATATGGAGAAGGCAATTGAGAAAACCAAGTACAAGTTAAAGCTTCAAACGAACATCAAAAGCATGGATATACAAATTTGAACAGTCAGCTAAACAACCACACCGCAGTCACAGTCAATGACCAGATCATACAAGATGCTCACTCAACATATATACACGTCCATCCACCTCTGTCTAAAATCATAGATAATTGTGCCAATCTAAATGCACAGCAGCATGATTGTGCAATGACAAAAATAATTTGACAAATCAAATTACCATGGCTAAATGGATATATATAATCTAATCAAAGGTAAAGAATTCCTTTGTTTAATAGATCAAACAATTCCAGACCAATTATATGACAAAGTCTCACCTACTGCTTCCTGGTTCCTCTGAGACATCTCCCTATTCATGGTCTCATAGCAGTGGAGACGTTCCAAGAGTCTAGCAATCTCAAAGTTCTTGGCCTCCAGTTGAGCTTCCATCTCTGTCTCTACCTCTGCCCTGGCAGTTCCTCTTCCAATGGTATTTGATATGAACCTAGCAACATAAACTTGCTGACATAGATCTTCCACAGGATCAAATTTCAGCTGCTCAACCTCAGCAACAGCAGTAAGATCGGCAGGCAAGATAATTCCTGCAGTATACAACCCTTGCCTAATACTTTCCCATTGGCTTCTCACATTGTTAAGGGATTCTTCAGCTTGCTTCCGTTTTTCTATCTCCATCAATAGGCTTAACCTCATTTCACGCAGTTCAGCTTCAACATCATATGTAGAATTTTGAGTCACACCTTCTGAAGATAATTCTGCAAGAAAAGAAAAGCTAAGTAAGCTAATCTAAAACGTGAAATATGTCTAAGAGACCTCATAAAAAAAGTAATATTCCTCACTTCATCCCATATATGATCAGTCATGATTATGCAACAAAAAATCAGGTTTTCGCTAAAATCAATAAAGTCCCATAATTAATTATGTGAATACATGTTCTGTTGTAACAGAAAGAATTAGAAGTAAAGTTAACCCAGTTTACCTTCCCATGCATCATAAAACTCCCCACCAGGACTACTGAATTTCACAGACAGTTCTGTCCCTGCATTGTCTTCACCATCTGTGTTACTTGTGAAACTCATTGAATCTTGAGGATCAAAAAAGTCTTCAGCCTCTCTATCTCTGTTCAAATTCAATGCCAGGGGCTTTTCCCTGAGTAAAGCATCGGCTAAGCTACTAATTCCAGTTTCTCTGCGTCCATTTTCATGGTCAGCATCAATGCTGCTATTAAGTTCGCCATCACAGACACCATTCACCTGCTCCTCTTTAACAAGTTCAGGGTTTGTAAAAGTGACATGGAGATCACCAGCTGAACTAGCGACAACAGTATCTAAGCACTTATCATTAACAATTTCACCACCACGAATATTCACTTCAGCCAGTACACTGGCCTCTGAAGAACTCTTGAGCAGGCGAGGGCCACGACGTTTGTGGTTGATGATGTATGGTGAAGGAGGGAATGAAGAAGGTGAATCTGGAAGCGGCGTCACTTCAGGAGTGGCATAAAGTGCTGGTTTTAATCGCGGACGAGGAACCTTATTTTTCTTGGCCGGTGCACTAGTACTCCTCTCCAGATTCTGTGAGTTTTGAACATGCATTGGAGTTGGAGCAGATTTATCAACTGGCACGGAAGCTCCAGGCTCTAACAACCTATCCAATGCTATGGCAGTAAAGGTCGGCATTGCTGTAGAAACCATAAGGAGGTAAAAACATGAATACTTTATACTTAATAACGTTTCCCACTCAAGCATACTTTTTAGCATTCTATCCACATCCCAAATGCAATAACTACCATTACTTCATGATTGAATCATTGTATCTAATCTAAATCGACCAAATTAATATTTGCTTTGTTATTCTGGGGAACAAGGAGACAACAAAGAGAAGCAAACGAAGAATGTTGCCCTTAAACCACGACCATGGCAGTAGAAATTCAAATTCAAGAGAGAAAAAATGGAAAATTTCTCAGATAATCCAATTTGATGCAGGTCGGAAAAATACAACTTTTATTACTATTATCCCTCTCTTGTTAGAGAGAGATTTCCAAAAACAAAATTTCTTGTAATCTTCCTCCTTCGTTAAAAAAATACCATATATCGTAACAATATTTACATATCGGTTTTCCTAGAAAACTCGGGAAATATTCATGAAACAGAAACCTAAACTAGTCCCAGAATTAGAATTCAAAATAATCACTATGTTCCCCCGCTCTCTGATAAGGCAAACAAAAACTAGACTAGGAAAAAAAATGTACCAAACAATCAATAGAAAGAAAAAAAAAAGAAGAGGAAATTACCTGGCAGAAGGAAGAAGAAACTGAGAAGTGAAAGAGAAAAGGAAGGAGAAGGCTAAGCGAGAAAGAGAGTGAAGAAGGAAACAGAGGTAGCGGCCTGAAACAGAGGCGTATGAGGCTGCATATTTTGCAAATGTTTCTTAACGTTAACGTCGGCGAGTGTTGTGTTCGGTTTTGAGTGATATATATTTAAAACAGTTAACACCCAACCTAACCTCTTCTCCAAGGAATCAAATCGGCAATTTCTTCGTGTTGTGTGTGTTTTTCTTATTAATTAATATTTATTTGAAGGGTTATTGCAATGACCGCCCTCCCTGTTTGAGTTTTGAGTTGTCGAAATTTCTCTCTCTTTCTGGAATTTGACGCAACTTTTCCTCCGCATTTGTTTGGGTTATTCTGTATCGCTCTTTCTCTCTATTCTTAGCTGATTTTAACTTTTATGGGTTCCTTCTTCTGTGGACCCTCCCTGGCCCAGACCCAGACCCAGACCCAGGCCCAGCCCATTCAAGTTCACCAAGTCTAATATGTCCGAAGTCGTTTTCTATTCTTTTAGAATTTGAATTTTTGAATGTTAGCGGCCATTAAATAAGACACGTAAAACGTTGCTTTTCAATTCTCAGCATAACCGCGAAAATTGTTCAGAAAACATGTCATAGTCATCTCGTTCTTTCTTTCTTTTTCTTTAATTTTACAGTTTCTTAATTGTGTTTAAATCTTTACAATCTTTACTAACTGAATCGGGAAAAATAATATGGAGTAATTTTTTATTTGAAATTTTTTATACTCTATTTGTTTATTATAAAATTTTTATAACTTTAATATATAAACATGTTTTTTCACAAAAAAAATTCTATTTATAAATACTTAAATTTAATAATAATTGACGGCCTTAAAATAAATATTGATTGGAGTGAAGTTATTGAAACGCATTATATATGCGTATATAGTATCTAGGACGGGTGTCCAAACATGACATACAGAATGGTGGCAAGTGTCAGATAGGGAATAACAAGAGTGCATGAGAATCTTCTAAAAAGTAATATTAGGGACTGTATATTTCCTTGGTGGTGGTGGGAATAATAGGTACAGTCACCATCTTTACAAGTTCTGTGCCACAAAACAAAATCAATAATCTGCACACTGTTTTGTAAACAAGTCCAAATGGTCGAATCAGACAACTAATAAATAATGTCATTATTATTTAGCCGCTTTAAGAATAATATTGAAGTTTCAAATTTTCTCCATATCCAATAAAAAGGTTAAAACAATAGATGCAGACCATTGCCTCAAAACCACACATAAATGCACTTTCTAGAAAGATTTACACCATCGTACTCATTGACCCAAAAGAAAAAACACCAATGCTTTTAATGCACCAATAGCCATTACAAAGTGAACGAGGTAAATTTTAAGTGAAAGTTTGACTTTATTAAACAATGTGAAGCATGAATTCGACTCATTTATGACTTGAATATTTATTTTTGTTTATCAAATTTGTCTTTTAAAAAGATTCATGTTTATTGGTTTAGTATTTAATGGACATCTTTATATTAGAGAGTAAAATAAAATAATATTTAAATATAATTTTATATTCATAAAGATGATTTAAGATTTTTTTTAAGTTATGGTCATTCGTTTAAAAAAATAACTTCTAAAAATTCAAAACAAAAAAAAAAGGTATATACAAGTTAACAAATAACAAAGCATAATTTTTTGAGTAAATATAATAAATTAAATGAAAGAGAAAGAGAAATATTTTTGTAAGAAACATTTGCTTGACGCAAGGTGTTATACCTTGGGGTGACAGAAAGAGGAAAAAATAATAAAGTGATAAATAATAGGATGAGTGATATATATATATATATATATATATGAAATAACAGAGAAATAAGGTGAATGCAAAAATTGAAATATGAAAAAGTCACGTTTGTGAATTTATTATGAAATCACGACCAATAAAAGCTTGATAGTGGTCAAATTCCTCGCTTGATTGTACGATGGCATTGGTCAAGAATAGTGGCCTCTGCACGCAGAATTTCTCATTGCATTAGTTGCAGAGACACATTTTTCTCGGGCTACCACATTCACATCCAATTTCATATCGGTAAAGATGGTTTCACACTCCTAATGGTGTATATACACAGGGGGAGAAGGAAGAAATGGAAGAAAGAGAGAGCGGTACATGATGATGGTGAATAAGGAAAAAGAGTTATATACTGAGAAAAGTATAAAATAGATGAAAATTTTGGTTGTGAAAATATCAAAATTGATTTCATATTTGGCATGAATTTCACATATATAATTGTAGGTGTCTCTCTCTCATCTATACAAAATTTTTCCCAATCATACCAACTAATACCGTATGGATAACGGTGTTCGATGAAATTTTACGTTTCATATTACTCTGAAACCTGAATTTAAAGAGTTTAAAGAATCATCTGTAATTAAATGAAAGGAATCATTTCACAACAAATGAGGCTAGCAGTATATTGTACAGTCTCTTTTTAATTATGTAAGTGTCTAAGAATTTAACTAATAACGTTAGAACATAAATTTATATCATCAAAGCCAATTGGAAGCAATAGGTAAATGAACATGTATGTCTGGATTTGATTCATATTAATGATCCATTAGAAAATCACTTATATCATTCTCTACATCTTCTGAAGGTGATTTGATATGAGAATCAAACTTTGATTCATAGAGAATACAGTACTAGCATTTAAGTAGGAAACCTTAGCAAGCTATCATTTATAATAGATTACAGGTTTATTGGAATTCAAATCCCACATGCCTCCTTCCTTCACATACTCAAGATACCTTGCAAATTCAGGCTTAGCTGTTGTTTTCTTCTTCCGGCGAAGATCAAAGAAGCTGAAGAGTGGATGACTCTTCTCCTTAGAATTACTATTGGCCTTTTTGGTGGGGTTTCTCTGTAGATTGATGTCTCCAAATGTTGAATCAATATCCATTTTTGTCGGTGAACTAGATGCCCGAGAGGGTAAACTTGTGCTCCTCTTCAACTCTTCATTCCAAGTTTCAATATTGACACCATTTTCTTTATCTAATTTCTCATACTTGGTAGGGCCTCTCTGAGTGCTCGTGGATCTAAACATGTTGGATCTTGTTGTGTGATAGACAATATTTTTTTGATTGATGGATTAGGAATTGAATGTATAGATGAAAGAAAAATGGTGGGTGAGAATTGTGAATGAGAAATAACTTGTAGCACTAAGCATGATAGAGGGCTTTAAATATTCATGGACTACGTCAGTTTTTTGGTAGCTATTTCTTCATTTATGTTTTATAATGTATTGTTTTGCTCTCTTGTTTCAATGTTAATTTGAATGCATCAACAAAGTCAGTGATGCAATTTTATTTGACTATTTATGCCGTCCCAATAAATTCCACCTACAATAAAATGAAAGTCATGAACTACATAGGACCAAAATAAATTAAAAAGAAAATTGTGAATATGACAGCTTAGTTTTTCTTGGTACGCCAAACTTGATTTCATTAGTCAAAGTACCCCCTAATTGCATGTCTGATTAAATATTTATTGCTTGTGCATGAAACGTTGGAACAATCAAACGAATTGCAAGGAAAGTAGACAAACACAGTATGACTGAAATTAAAATAAGAGAAATATTCATTAAGGAAACGAAAGTTACAAAACGTTTTCATCGAAAACATCCTCAGCTTTATAGAGGACATCCTTGTGTAAATTCTAAACAGTTATTACCAGTTTACGTTAAACACAGTTTCATTTTGCAATTGTATTCTCAGACCATAAAAAAGATTACGAGGAGCGCTTCAGACTTGAATGAATGAAAAATAGATAGAATTTAAGCACAATCTCCCTATCACTTTGAATACGGGTGCCCATTCTTGACTGTAATGTAAGGTTTTTTATCTGTTACACATTAGCGACTTTGTTGGGTCAAACACTAGAAAAAAATTATTAAAAGGAATGGTTGAAAAATGATTCCTGGACATTTTTCCCTCAGGTGACTTCTATATTTTTCAAATATTTTATTAATCTCAGTGTTTAGAATTAAATTTAAACATTTATAAATAAAAAATTTGTATGAAAAAATACACAATTATTGTATTAAAGTTATAAAATTATAATAAATACTTATTTTTTTAATTAAATTTAATTATTAATAGCTGCTTATACTCAACCTTAAAAGCTAAGGTTAACAAAATCTATTTTTCAATATGTTGCTTGCTGCTATATTTATTTTTGCACTTGACATTAATATTTACATTTTTAATAAATGTACATGGGTCAAATGCATTTCCAAAGCCAAAATAAATATATAAATGGAAGAAAATATTGGGAGGGGTTATTTTGGTAATTGAAATTGATGTTGATTGTTATATACTAACGGTAACTGTTTTTTTAAAAAATAGTTGTGTATACTTTTTTTAATTATTTATGTATTGAAATTCAATTTAATCTTGTATTTATGTGTATTCCTGGTTAATTTTAGAAAGAGAAAACTAACCTTAATTCATTTAATAAAAAAATATAATATAAAAATACGTCATGCTTAATTTTAACAAAAATATATATAGATTTTTTATTAAAAAATATGGGAATATATAAATTTTTATGATATCAACTTTTGTACGTATTACCATCTCAATATCTCACTGGAGCAAGCACAATACACCACGTTCAGCCCACAACCAATAGTTATGTTGTTCACTTTTTCTCACCAAACTTGATTAAAAAAGAATAAAAAATAGAAACACCTCACTTTTTTAGTTACTTGTAAGAAAATCGTTTATGCAATGTAATAATAGTACCCTCAAGGTTAAGTTATCCATTATTTGGCAATACGTAAGGGAGATTGATATATAAATTTATGCAATATAATAATCGTACCCGATAACTAATAATAAGCATTTAACATATTATGTTAACTTATCCTATCATATCTAATAAAGCGGTGTTTTATAAGTGTGACTTTGATTAAAACACAACGTGTAACAATAATTATACGTGTTATATTTTCAGTAATGAATTGTTATACTTATGTTACAATTATTGAATGCCCATCTCCAGTGGTTTCAAGAAACTGAAGGAAATGAAATTACAATTTTTTTTTTAAAAAAAATACTAATCCAACTATTCAAAATTATTTCTCGATCTAAAACGATGACACACATAAACGTTATATGTAGTCAATTCCCAGGTTGACTTAACTACAAGCTATTTTAAACTCGATAAGCAAAAACAGACCAAAGAGTCATGCGCCATGATAGAAGTCTCCAGTGGCTTATCTAATGAACGAGTAGAATAAATTATATACGCATGTATTGAGTATCCGTAAATATTTATGATAGATACAATATGTAAAAATTTCTTAGTAAATTTGAGTTGAATACAGGTAAATATTTATAAAATTTGATGAATATAAAGAATATTATAATATTTATATCTTTACTGTAATGCATTTATATACTTAAAACTAAAATTTTAGATAAATTCTTTTCTTGTAACTTCTGACATTTATTATTATAGTTTGGCATCTTATTTTCTTTTATTTTAAATGAATTATTGTCTATATATATAACTTATTTGATATATTTAAATAATATTTATATTTTATTAGTTCATAAAGAAGAGTATAGGTTATCCAATAAATAGATATAGAGATCAAAATTATTATTCATGCGAGTAAATGGTCTGCAGGCACGGGGGTAAATGAGATGGTCTATTTGTAAATAAGACTCATTATTTGCTCAATCAAGCTTATTTATTTAGTTAAATAAAATTTGCATATACATATACTTTTAAAATTCAAATTTGAGTTTATAAACTTCTGTAGGTTACAACATTTCCGTTGTCGTCCAGCGGTTAGGATATCTGGCTTTCACCCAGGAGACCCGGGTTCGATTCCCGGCAACGGAAAAGTTTTGTTTATAAAAAGTAATTGACTTTTAGAAGTTCAACCACTAAATCATGCATTATAATTTATTTTTTCTTGCAATAAAACAATGAATCATAATGCTATTTTACAAAGACGCAATCTCCTATGCTGAAAGAAGATAAACATTTTCAGAGGGGGGCCATTACACTTGGTATAGTATTTTACTATTTTAAGTTTTGTTGGCAAACAATCACGGAATACAACATAATTCATGAAATATCATTATCCAGGGCCGTAAACGGAACCGTGGTAACTAAGATACAAGACTACAGAGGTTTATGACGAAGGAAAAATATCACGATCCACGAAAATAGGTTCAACCAGCGTATATGAATTGATAATCTTTATTTTAAAATACATGTCCAACTACAGTGCCATAAAACTGTAGATGTATCCCTGGATGACTGAAGCATTATCAAATTGTTTCACTGTAGTCATTATCTACTAACAAAAAGTAAGGTTTCTAATTGAGTACAGAGATAAGTAAAGCCATACGCCAAGACGTGCAGCATGTTAATATTTGAGATAACAGTATGAGCTCCCAAACTTATTGGAAACAAAAGCATCCACTCTCCAGAAAATTGCCCATAAAAGATGCTAAAAAAAAAAAGGAAAAATGAAAAAACAAAAATTAAGAGGCCTTTGGAACTTTGTCTAGCAAAACATTATCCGGAACGTTAAGTTCTGGAGATGCTTCTCGAACAACACCCAGCACTGAATCATATTCCCCGTCCCGACGAGCAAATTTCTTGTTAAGAACTTTTACAAATTCAGTCTCATCAAGTTTTTTCGCATTTTCAACAGCATGAGCCTGAGCCAAACTGGAGTAATTTAAGGCAGATTGTGAGAAGAAGGTCATTTCATCTTCAGTGAGCTTCCTCAAGAACCTTGCCGGATTACCTCCCCAAGCCTGCAATTAAAAGCAGTCACTCAGTTTACATGATAATCCCCATGCCTGATGTAAATAAGGCAAAAGACCTCTTGAACTATTCATTTTAATATAGGTTGATTGTTATGTCAATTTCCAATGGTAACTGCAATAACTCATAAGATCCAAACTTCCATTTAATTTCAATTTTCAAGAGAGCTAGCAGCATGAAGCACATTCTCATTCTCTCTGAAAGAGAATAAAGGTTTCATACGAACCTCTCCATAGGGGATTCTTGTATTTTGCCTGACAAGAGCTCCAGCAGCAACCATGGCATGCTTCTCAACATATACACCATCAAGCAATGTTGCACCCATGCCAATAAATGCCTCATCCTCAACAGTACATCCTTGCAACACAGCACTATGACCTAGAATCACAGTGTCAAAACCTTAGATAAAGTTCACACAATACTATTCTAAAGTCATTCACAAAACAATCATACATCACTTTCACTCACCTACAGTGACATTATCTCCAATGATAGTCGGTAACACCTTTCCAGTCAAATTCGACTTAGCAACATGAACAAGAGAATTGTCTTGTATATTAGTTCCAGATCCAATAATAATGCTGTTAACATCACCTTCATGCGAAAAATATAATTTAGTTGACCATAGAAAACAGAAAAAGAAGCATAAATATCAAAAAGAGGGGAAATATCAGAACTCAACCCCCTGATATATTAAGAGTGCAAAATGCATGGAAAATTATTATGAGTGCAGGCATAGGCATAGCAATAAGATAGATACAACAGTTAACATTCCATGTAAAAGCAAGGAGCTGAACCAATGGAAAGTGAAGAAAATAAGTCACAAAAGGGTGGTCCTCCTTGTGTTACCCGAAGCAATCAAGAGGATATGTAGAGTCACTGAGTATGAAATAAATTTCCAACTCCATTATTAAAGGTAAGTATATCGTGAAGGCAGATATATCAGAGTTATATTTTTGTAAGGAAAAAGCACACGTTAGAAGCCTCAGTCATGGGTTTGACATTTCTGTTAAAGCCTTAGCCATACTCTCTAGTCTTTAGATCCATATGTCATACAAATATTGACAGTGCCCGAGAGGATGAGTCTCTGACCATTATGATTTATGATTTATGATTGAAGGTATGTTTGGTAGCTAATAATAGAAAAGGTTTCCATTTTAAATCCTTTGTTGCGTATGCAAATGGATAAAAAATCCTGAAGTGAATTGAGTCTCATTTCATTCCACCTAAAACATAATTTGATTTCTAAACCTAAACTTCACATTGCCAGTATTGAGCTGCCAAACCTAATCTGAGATGAACGAAACAGAGCGCAGGTAAATGAAAATAGGGTTAGTGAAGGTACCTCTGAGGACACATCCATACCAAATGGACGAAGCATTGCCAACGTGAACATCACCGACGAGGGAGGCACTAGGGGCCACAAATGCATCCCTATGAACGGAAGGAGCTTTGTCAAATACATTCATGAGAGGTCGATGCCTAGAAACTTGGAACAAACAAAATAATAATTAGCAATTTAGCATTAGCAGGTGGTTCAAATAAAATAAAATAAAACCCTAACTGAGAAACTGGGAATGGAGAAGGGAACGTACGTTGTTCTTGGAAGAGGTAATTGCCTTGGAGGCGAGAGCCAAGGCGATCGAGGGCTTGGCCGGTCTCGCGGATCCAGAATCCGACGGCGTAGAAAGCTCTTCCCAACGTTCCCATCTGCTACCTCACTCACTCACTCACTCACTCACTCACTCCGCACCGATCTACTCTTCTCTTCTCTCTACTTAGTCGAATGCTATCTCTCTCGCGGGCGCCACCTATTCTGCTTGTTCCCTCTTCAATTACATTTATTACCACTAATTTTTGGAACCCATTTTACAATTTACTCTCGTTCGTATAAACCAACGCAACGTTGTTTTTTTTTCATCAAAAGTATATTTAAATTATTCAATATTCGAATTTTGTATTTGTTTAAGTTGATAATAATAATAATAATAATCTCAAACTTTAATTAAAAAAAAAGTTGAAAGATCATAAAAAAAAATTTAAAAAAATAAAAAAATCATTACCATAAATTTAAAATAAATTTATAAATTTTGTTAAACTCAATTTTAAGATAAGTTATTAATAATAATAAAATTTTATTAAAAAATATAAATATTTATTATATTTTTATAATTTTAATACGTATATTTTTTTTTTATAAATTTTTTTATTTATAAATATTTAAACTCAACTTTAAAAATTGAGATTAATAAAATTTTAAATTTATTATCTTTTTTTAAGTGTATTTTTTTCTTGTAATAAAATCTATGTCGATGTCCATAAATTATTACATTTTTAGTACAAACATTTCATACAATTTCACAATTGCAAATTCTTCTTCTAACCTCTGTGACTGATCCTAGATAAGTCACTAAATACAAGGGATCTTTGTGTGACCAAAATTCAAAACACGAGAGCTTATATTTTTACCTTTTATTTTATTTGATCATCCTTATTTAGCTTATTGCAATTTAAAGATTACTATATCAACTAATTTAATTTCAAGGTTATTTTCGTTTGCGTTCAATTCATCTTGAAAAAGGTTTCACGGTTTTGGACAAAAATTGTCTTCTTTTTCTTTTTGTTAAAAATGTAAACTTAAGTCCTCACTTAAATATTATTAAAAAAGTACGAAAATTCAAATTTACTCTTAAATCGGTGTTGAAAGTGCTGATGGATCGATTTAATTAACTTGTTTTGTATTTAAAAATAGATTTTTATTAATCTTAATCCTTAGAAATAAAGATAAGTAGTTAATAATAGTAAATTTTATTAAAAAATATTTATTATATTTTTAATATAACTATATATTTTTTTTATAAATTTTTTTTATTTGTAGATGTTTAAACTCAATCCTAAAGGTTTAAGTTAACAAAATCCTTTAAAATATTATAATTAAAGTATTTTAAGAAAAACTCTAGTTAAAAAAATTACATAAAAATTAAACAAGTTTTTGTGCCGATAATATGTATTAAATTAATTTATTGTAAATCCTTTAGTAGCATAAATATAATTTTAATAACTTTATACAGTATTATTAAATATATTATTTAAATTACTTTTTTTATTTTGTTTGGTAAAACTAAATAACTATAAATTGAAGTAAGAAATTTTCAATTTAACCCTTTTCATATTATACATTTCAATTTACTTTATAATTTTTTATTATTTTATAGTATTTAAAAGATGTCCTTTTTTTTAAAGGGGTTCTAAGTGGTTAATATCAATTAAAACTATTAAGTCTTTAAAATTACAGAACTTATTTCACATCTTAAATAAACAACAATGTATCATGATTTATTTAACAAATACTTCAACTTAATAGATCCTTATACTTTATATTCATATGTATTTTTAAATAGGTTTCTAAATGTGAATAAAAAATAAGGAGGTAGAAACCATTAAAATTAAAAAGTGTAAGAATTTCTTACAAAAATAAATTATAAGCACTTATTCAGAAGTTTAATTAAACTATAAAGCCTATAAAATAATTTAACCTGTTCTTTAAATCTTAAAAAATTGAAGATGCTTTAATATGCATTTGATTCAACTCATTAAAATAAACTCGCCCATCTTTGCTAACTTCTTGAAAGAATTAGTTACAAAAATATAATTTCTCGTTATTTATAAGACCCAATAAATTTTATAAACACATATTCACATTGCAAAATAATTTTAATTTAAATCACTTTTAAAAAAATTAATTTCTTATGATTAATTTTTAAAAATTAATTTCATCAAAATCTAAACCAAGCTCGAGATTTAAGTTAGAACTAGTAAAACTTTGAGGAACTAGCTAAATTGTAAATTCATTCACGTCTTACTTCGACAGTTTCAGGCTTTCAAGTTCATTATTCAGTGGCAGCATAACCGTATCTTAAATCAGAAGATTCAGACACTGGTGGCTGTAACCAGGAGCCGAGTGGCACAAGTGCCATAACACAATGACACGGAAATCAGAATGTTTATGGAGTTTCATTCACATTTACAAAATTCATTAGAAATCACTGCAATTGGCTATTTTGCTTCTCAAGAAGTCACTGCCTTAAGCTCTCAACTATGTAAGCAGCATACAGGTCCCTGCAAAAGGAAACACCCATCCCAGAAAAATAGAACAAGCATTCAATCCCCAAGGGAAAAAGTAAAATCATTCAAAATTAGTACCCAAATCCAAAATTAGGCACAAATTTGAGTCACGGTGAAGGAAAATAGCTCACATGGAGTACTTGATGGCATCAACGGCAGATTCGGGTGGTAGAAAGTCTTCAACATCAACTTTTTTGTTCTCATTCTTCTTGTCTAGTGTGGCAAGCTAAGGATGCATGCAGCAAACCAGGGGATGTGGCATCGATAGCATTGATAGAAGAAAGTGATTTAACAGATTATTGAAAGATATGGGAGACTAAACTTTTGACACGCAAAAAACTAATCATCAACGTGAATAGTAGTCAATAAGACAATAACTATGTACGGTATGCATGTCTTTAAGGGCAAATAACAGGATACATTCCTCAAAGAATCTTCTGATTTCGGCTAGCCTATGTGGAGGAAGCTCCTTAATGTCTGTGTAGTGGCGGAACTCAGGGTCATCAGCACAAACCGCTATGATCTTGTCATCCTTCTCACCCTGTACCAAAATTCATTATAAATATTTATAATTTATCTCCAAATTTCTACTTTTGTTTGAGACAAAATTATTTAAATTGTACAATGTTGAGAGGCAAGTGAATAATGAAGGGTAAAAGGGGGCTGAAGTCACAGTCAGATCCCTCTAATGGTGTTGGGACATACATTTAACAGTTTTCCTTGAACATTTCAATTTTATTTCGTTTGTCCAAAGAAACGAACCTTCATTTCAATCATAACACTCTCCAAGCTAAAATTGCGCTAAGGATAGAAAGGTTAATAAATTTCACCATGACATATCAAATACAAAAAGGGGCAATGTTTTTGTCATTTCAATCGACTTGATATTTGATACACTAGCACTAACAGCAATTAACTAATTAGCTAAATAATTAAAAAGGCTTACTGGGTAGCCATTTTTTTTCCATAATAGACCCTCACATGGTTCTCTTTCATTGTCCCAATCAGAATGAAAGACACAAGACAAGGAAGAGGCAACTTTTACCTGGTCAATCATGGGCATTAGTCCAATAGCACGAGCACGAAGGAAGGAACCAGGCAGCACAGGTTCCTTCTCAAAACAAAAGTTCCAATTTTAATACAGTTGAAATTCAGGCTGAAAACAGACACTTCTGTTCAGTACCATGAACAAATATTTTTAAGCATTGCTACCTGCATCAGAATCAGAACGTCCATAGGATCACTGTCTTCACAAATGGTTCTTGGGATGAAACCGTAGTTGTGTGGGTAGACAACTGATGAGTAAAGAACACGATCAACCTAAGTTATTCAGCTCATGCGTTAGTTACCCAGTTAGGCTACAGACATGTACCAAGCATATGGAAATAATAAATGAGAATACGAAAGTCCTTCATATTTTGATAATGTATCAAGCATATGGAATAAAAGAAGGTGAATGTAACTAAAAAACTGGGAACCACACCTTTATAAGTCCACTTGCCTTGTCCAGCTCATACTTAACCTTACTGCCTTTTCCAATTTCAACCACCTGCCATGGAAATCCATTTATTTCTCTAAGAAAATTTTGTTAGGAAACAATAGTTCGATGAATTAATCTATGTTGGAAAAATGTAAGATTTGAAGTTCCAGAATGCTTGTGAGATGGCTTTATTTAAGTACTCCTCATCTCACGCCATAAAATGAGGATTCCATTAGCATCAAATCCTTGTTAAAGCTAAAGTAATTTTTTATCTGCACCCACTACAAGTACAAAGATTAAATATTTAACAGATTGACAGAAATAAGGTTTTCTCTTACGAAACAGCAAAAACTTACACAGTTGAAAACAGATGGAGCTCCTGGCCCTGCATGTACAGCATCATTTAAGAGTTTTCAGTCAAATATTGTTACATCCTTACCTTATAATAGTCATAGACTTCAGTGGAAGATGTGTTATTAAGACTAGAGAGACATTCTGGAAGCAAAATAATTTATTTTTCATTGAGGAGTGACATAAACAAAATCCATAAAGTTATTGTACCAATCTCTAAGTCGTGCCAGGGGTGAGCAGCAACAGTTCTCCGTGACAGAGAAGAAAGTATTCTTTCATTGAGCTTAGGGTGAGGTAAACCCGAATTCCATGCACTTGATTCTTCATGGTTAGCCATATTGACTTACCTACATAAGCATAAAAAACTATCACAATCACACACACAAAACAGGAAACTATCAATCTAAATCATTATGATCCCTCGCAATCAAAATAATAATTAGAAGAATCCACCTCAGTTTCATAAAAGGTTTATTCCAAAAGACCATGAATCTGTTTGTTCGAAGTATACAGTCACATACGTAATTGTTGAGGAATTAAGAACGAAATTGACAATCACGGGATAAGTAAAAAAGAAGCGTGAGGAGCTTAAAAATAGCATAATTGAAAAATCGCAACGACACATTAGATCGAGAAACAAAAGGAGAAAAAGGAAAAAGAAGCAGCGTAACAGTCGTGGAAAGGGTTAAAGGACTTACAGTGTGTATGAGAGAGAGAGAGAGAGAGAGAGAGAGAGAGAAGAGAAGCTTAAGACGGGTATCGCTCAGCTCAGCGCTCAGTCGTTGAGTGAATGTGTGTCGTCTGATTAAGTGGA
The DNA here is from genome assembly GCF_003935025.1 of Abrus precatorius. Classification (NCBI taxonomy): domain Eukaryota; kingdom Viridiplantae; phylum Streptophyta; class Magnoliopsida; order Fabales; family Fabaceae; genus Abrus; species Abrus precatorius. The sequence continues at coordinate 17,436,388 of NW_020874406.1, read as the reverse complement.
TGGGGATTTGATCAGACGGCTCTGGACGGAGTGAGTAAACGGAATATTCGGATTCGGACAACGTCACATGTCAGTCCGTGACTCGCACTATAAGTAACTAACGATAATTTCCTCTGCGCTGACTGCTTATGTTCCTCTCAGTCTCCGACTGCTGATAAAGTAACGCGGTAGGTTCAATGAATAAGGTTTTTTTTTTTAATAAAATATATTTAAATTAATTTGTGTATGTATTTAAATAATATTGAATAACTTTAAATTAATTTTAAATTAAGTAGGAATTTAATTAAACTTCTGGATATATATATATATATATATATATATTCTTAATTTTATTTTAAAATATTAATAATATATTTGTAACTTGTTTTTTTTGTTACAAGGTGAAATAGAAATAAATTTTATCAAGTGACATTGATTTTATATTTTGTTTAAAGAGTTCAATTCATTAACTAGGAAAGTTTATTATTTAATACTAAAATTTTTATTAATAAAGTACTAAGATTATGGAGCTAACAAATTTTCTCCTTAGGGTTATTTTATCTTAATCTTAAGTTAGTCATAGAAATTGTAGTTGTGTGAAACTTTAAATAAAAGAATTTTGAAGTTTTTAGTTATTTTTTTTCTCGAATTTAGATAAGGTGGGTAAATAAAAAATATTAAAAAATTATATTAACAACTTTTGCACTTCATTTTATACGTCATTTAAAAAAAATGAATTTAATATAATTCAATATATATAATCATGTGATGTCAGGTGATTTGGTGTCATGTGGGTTGGTATCTTTATTTTTTATTCATAATGACTAGTTATCTGCACACTTTACATGTACCTTAAGAGTGTGTAAGTATACAAGTTAGCTTGTTTGATTTTACAGGAAGAAACAAAAATTGAGCCAATTCAAATTAGTTTAGTTTTATAATTATATTTTTTTTTTGCCAATTACAAACTAAAATAATTTAATAAAAAATGTGTTGGTCTGGTTCGATATATTAAATTTGATATATATTTATATTTTTTAAATTAAAGTAAAATTCAAGTTAATTAGTTTGATTAATTATCTCTTTTAACCAAAATAATACTAGTTTGGGTATACAAGAACCAAAGATGTTTGAGTTGATTTTTTCAAATAATAATATTTGTTAGTTAAAATAAAAATAAAATCTATTGTATTTTGTTTAAGTGAGAGAATTTATTATCTTTTTATACACGTGAAATAATTGTTATTATTAATTCTATATTAATAAATAATGAAATTAGTGATTTAATTAAAAAAAATATGTTAATATTTTTTAATTTTAAGATAATAAAAAAATTAATTTAAAGAGAATATAAAATATTTTTTCAAGTTCTTAAATATCGTAATAAGTACCTAAAATAAATACAACATTATGCATATAAGTAGAAAGAAAAAAGAAAAATGAGGGAATATTTTTTTTTGAACTAATATATTCAAGTAACAAGTTGTTGAATTCTAAAACATGCATGTTTGTTTTCTATTTTAAAAATATTTTTCAATTTTTAAAAATAAAATATAATATAAATTTATATTCAGCTGTTTATAAAATAGAAAACAAACATACTTTAAATTACAAAATTTTTATCCAACTAAAAATGATTAGGTTTTTTAAATTTGATTTGAGATTTTGAATTTATTTAGTTGGTTCAACTAATAAAATACTTTCAAATGAAATAATAAAATAAAGTTATAACTGTGTTACAAATAATGCACGTTTAATCTATTTAATACTACTATACAAAATAAGGTTTTATTCTATGTGTAGAAAAAATTGTTAAAAGAAAGTAAAACTTGTTTTCGAAAATTATGCACTAAAAAAATACTTTTAAACTTTTATTTGAAAGATATTCTTATACACGCATAAAAAATATAAAATAATATATCTATAAATCAGTCTCAAATTACGTGTTAATCGTTATATTTATAATTATTCATTTTTCTTCTTGAAGTACAATTATATAATATTTTAGATTTTTTAATTAAAAATTTATAATTTTATGAATTTATGAAATTCATGGCAATTAGTTTTTTTCTTTTTACATATTTACCTGTTATCAAATCATGTTGTAAATTGAAAATCAAAATCCTCCAAGCATTGAGGCAAGTTTGCATTCTAAGCATGTTATATGTTAGAAATATAACCTATTTACTGTTAAAATTTAGGCATATAAAGCAATTGAGATGGTTGTTGCAATTTTTTGCAATTTACATTTTATACATTAATTGATCATGTTATATGTCAGAAATTAAGATAGTTTTTTACTTATGTATTTTTTATTTATTTGTTAAAAACAAGTTAACTACTGTAATTAAAAATATTAAAAAAACTAATTGATAAGTATAGAACAACACAAAATTGTTAATTGTGGGAAAGAAAAATTATGATAAGATAGAAAGAATAAAAATTCAATTTTCTAAATATTATATTTTGAGTCCGTTCTGACTGTGTACCCATCAATTTCTAATTTTAGAATTTGATTCTAATGCGTAAAGAAAGATAACAGCACCAATTATTTTTACAGAAGCAACTAACGCAAGAACCTCCATTCAACGTAGTAAATATTTTGTGCATGCATTTTAGAAAGGAAGATGCCTAACGTAAGTTACACATTTTAGCAGCACAAAATGTAGATAATTAGTTCACAAAATAAGAAAAGAAGCAGAAACTGATATAAGTCTTTTCCTTTGAGTAATGCTATTTTCACATGTTTCTCACAAGTCGCAACAATACTTACATTAAGAAAAAATGTACTGTCGTGAGAAATTGTTATATAGTATTATGATTCTGTTCTTTTGAGATCTCCACGTACTAAACTAATATCCTTTTGACGGGCTATGGAATAACGTTAACGTTCTTGCACCAAATCATTCGCCAATGTTGCTCACATCACATGAAATTGACATTCTTAACTGCGTCTCGAGTAAAAACTTAAAGATTCATCCTTTAGTGACATTCATGTTAAGCTACACATATTGCCGGCCACCGGAGCTTTTTCTGCACATGCTCATGAACTTGGCCACAAATTCTGCAGAGAAGAGCATATTAATCAATAATAATTTAACACCCAAAAAAAGAGAGAAGTCATGCATTTTAAGATACAATTCTCCAGCTCTTTTCCTTAATTTTTATGTTATTTTTGCTAAGCATTCTATATGGTTAGTTTAAACAGGATTAGAAGGGTAATTATTGTGCCTTACCTTCTAATTTTAGTAAAGCTGTTGTTCCTGGTGGGAGTCTTCTGTCCTGTTCATTGTAGCCTTTGGTTACCAATTTACTTAAAAAACACACTCATAAAATATGGGGTGGAGGAGGTTGTCTAGAATTATAGAGGGAAAAGGGGGAAGGAGCACAGAATTGGTATCATAGAAATGCTCCGAGTTCTTTAATAATTTACCATCCTTAAGGCAATTTATGGAAAGAGAAACTCACATAATAAGCATGCCAATAGTATAGTTCCCTTTTTAAGTTGGCCTCAATTCTTTTTAGGAGCTGTTCCACGAGTTTCTACATGTTTGATCATAATGTCCATTACGTAACAGTAATTTTGGTAAGCTGAACAAATTATTCACGGGTTCTTCTGATAAAAGTACTAATCATTACCTGGAGAATCAGTTTTGGGTGGACAAAATCCAGGAGAAGCATTTGAAATTTCCCTCGTATTGAGAGTAATCTGATAAAACCATAAAAATTAAAACTTCATACATAATCTGATTGACAATTATGAAGTTATAAAAAGCTAGGAAAATATGTTCTATGCTTCTAATTCTCTCTAATGTACAAAAAAAAATAAGATGGAAAGAGAAATTTCTTGCCGTGAAAATGAGGGATCAGCTACGATTTCTGCAGCAACTTCTATTACGATCTCCTCCCATCCAATTGAAATTGGTTGTTCTTCTGAAAATGGATAGCTGACATCATAGTGCTCCGGTTAGTCTTTGTAGACAAATATTTCTAGAACTGTTAAATAAATATTTTTTCTTCAGTCAAAAGTTTTTACTTGTGAGCTTTGCATGCTTCAAGAGCCATGATAGCTTGTCTGAGGTTCTGCTTAGACTTTGTAGCAATCTTCGCAGCAAAATTCATGGGTAGATCAATTTCCTCATTCTTTGCTATCTGAATAAGGACCTCAACAATCTGAAAAGTTGTAGGTTCATGTGAGTTAATTACTTTGGTATTTTTTGACAGTAAGTTAATTACTTCCTAGAAGTTATAAGATCAAACATTGATGTTTACTTTTTCTAAATATTTTTTGCTTACTTCAAGAGTTTGAGGAGCCTCAACTTTGATAACTTTGAACCGATTTTTCACAGGTTCAATGATGCATGCATCATCTTCAAGGCAGAGTACTAATTTGCATATATCTGAATAGCGGTCTATGGTCCATTTGATAATGTGCTGAATGTTATCTACTGCTTTGTGGACCTCATAAAGAACTATTACTGAAATCAAGAGAACCCAATCACGTTACCTGGGTTCACATTAAGGGATAAATCTGTTAAAGAAGTAAGCAAGCATTTAAGCTACTATCACTAACCTTTATAATCTGACTTGAAATTAATATTGCTGACTTCGGGGGCAATAGCATATATATTGCTAATTTCTTTGATTAATCCCATTAAAGCATATTTAGCATTTGGATCTGAATTTACATCGAGCTCCATGTGATGAGAACTGGATGTTATTGGAACAGATACTTTCATAAGCCTTTTGTCCTGTCAATGTAATAAATACTGTTACTCTGAGCTCTGCAATTAATTGGAGATGCAATTCTTTGAAATAATAATAATCAACTTTTTTTACTCATCATGTGCCAAACAAAACCTTGTGGTAAGAAAATTAGAAATCTCTACCTGAATAGGGAAATGTCTTAAATCATGCGACATCTGCAAAAAGGTCTGATAAAGTCAGCTTAGGAATATAAAACATATCGAGAAGGAAAATCACGAGAAGAAGCATACATTACAGCATGCATCACCGTATATCTCTCGAAGAAGGGCCATTGCTAGTTGTCTTTTCCCGGCACCGGAGGGTCCTTTGAGCAGAATATGAGGACAAGACCCCCGAGACACCTGAAAAACAAAGTAGGTTGAGCCAAAAACCATACAATTATAAGTAAGAATAAGAATAGTACGTGTCCATTTGCTTTATATTTTCCAAGGCCACTAAAAAGAAAACTTTTTAATCTTTTTATTGGGTAAAATTACCTTAACATGCAAAACTCACAAATTGTAAATGTGTTGAAACTGATGTTTAAATGGTCATAAATTCATGTTTATTTTAATACTATATTGACTTTACGTTTACAGATTTATCGAACATATTTTCGAACACACGTTGCATCTTATTTATACTACAAAAAGAAAAAAAGCAATTTTACTTTACTGTCTAAACAAAATCGTTTCTTCTTAATTCAATTTCAAAATATTATACTCTAAACACAAACCAATACTCTTAATATCAATTATATTAAGATTTAATCCAAACTGGCCCTAAGATGTCCTAAAAAGAAAAGGGAATTGAATAAATTTGTAAAATAAAGTGGGAAGTAAACAACTTATGGGATAGAATGGGGATCATATGACAGTATTTATAAAAATATATACCAATTCCTTGAGAAGTTGAGCTTCTTGTTTGTTGCAAATGAAGCCATTAAGTGAAGCAGGTTGGTGTTTATCTGCCCAGAATTGTGGGAGGTTTTCCACCACTGATGCCCTTCCAATGAAAGAAGCTTCATCAATTGGTCGACGTTCAGGCGATTTTCTTGTCGTTCTACAGTTTCCTGTTCTCATACAAGAAAACCATGCATCTTTCTGGTTCTTCTTTCGATTGGATGTGAATCTCTGCATGCTTGCAGTTGTCTTTACACTACCATCGCTTGTCACGCTACTTGGCTTCCCAGTGCCACTACCCTTTCTGCTTGTAGCAGCAGAACTTGTAGTGGTTGATCGAGACAAGACATTATTGGACGATGTTCCTCGGATATTCATATTGAGGTTAAGATCACCATTTTCTCTATTTTCAGAGGGAGCTCTCACGGGGGTCACCAATGGCCTTGGACTAAAATGACCACATTGTTGAATGCTTTTTGGCAATGAAGAATTCTTCCCTTGAAAGGCATTGCATTCGCGGGAAAAGAAAAGATCACCTGGTTGAATCGAATCTGTGCTTTCTAGCACCGATGAATAATCACTAGTGAGATTCTCATATAATTTCACCTGGCCTATCATTTCGTTGATTTCTCCAACTGAAGTTGCTTTGAAAGCTTCCCTTTGTTTGACAACCATGTCATTGGTTTTCCCTCCATGATTGCTCTCGTGCTCCCTCAACCTTGGAGCAGTCACTGCTCTTTTGTAGTGTGGCTTCTCGGTTGCCTCAACCACTTTTCTGTTCTCTCTAGAGGGTGTTCTTTGCTCGTGGCTTCTGCTGAAAGGAGACACGGTTATGGATGATGATGAAGCAGCATCATCACCTGCTACGCGCAGCTTATAGGGTGATTTGCTATGGTGTTTTCTTCGGGAAACTGAAGCTGTTGAGGATGATGAGATTGAGACTTCAGTTTCAAACCTTGTAGAGTACCTCCTGTGTAGTGCCATGGGGGTTTTGTTCATTAGAGTCAAAGCTTTTGTTTCTTCAGGACCTAAAATTAAGTTCCTTCTTTCTCGTTCGTGCCGTGGAATCTCTTGCCACTCGGTCTCTGTGTCTGATGGTTCATAACCACTCCTTCCTTTCTTGGTTGAGAATGTAGAATTTGGAGTATGAGAAAATCGGTTATCTGGGGATGACTGCTCCATGTAAAACTAAGGTTGGTTAATGATTTACTTTGCAGCCAAACACCAAAGATTGAGACAGTGGTTTTGAGATTGATTAAACTCAAACAGCAACTAATGAAACTGGTGTGGTGACTCTTAACTTTAGAAACTGAGAGTGGGTTGGTTAATTACTTTGTGATGCTATCTTGTAATGATATAGTGACAGAGAGGAAAAGACGAGTTTGTTACTTTGTGACAATGCCAGAAAAGGGTATCATGCAAATAAAATAAAAATAAAAATAATAAGAAAAATTGGGAACACAAGTGCGATGGTTTCGAAATGAGACTCATTTGTGACGATATTGACAACATGCTTACGTGTGGATAGATGAAAAAAATGTGTATCTTAGCCCATTCACATATCTGCACGAGCATGTCGTTTTTGTCCTTTTCTCTCTGGCTTTGGGATATTGCAGATTGCACAGGTATTTCGAATCATCTTGTCAGGTGCCAGCTTTCGGTGACGAAGTTACCCATCTTGTTATCAACGCTCTATCTTCGTCAAGCCTTCCAGAAATAAGCATAGTTTAATTCACCAACTAGCTTAGCATTAGATTAGTTGATCATGCTTTAATTTTAACATTCTTTTTTGTTCACATTACATAAAGAATTTATGCCCACAACCTTGTTTCCGACCATGCAGTTGTAGGAGGTCACGTTTTCCCATCAAAATATTGTGGTAATGAGGGCAAGGGAGCAAAAGTGTATTCGAAAGTAACGTGGAGTTTGGTTAGATAATAACAATTTATGCTTTAGGCTTCAGCAATAATTACAATAATGTTCTGAGTCTTTATACTTTGTTTTATGTTTTAAAAAATATGTAAGACAACAAAATGGTGTTTTCATCCTTGTTAATTTGATCTAGAATAATGATGCAGGAATGACACTTCTCTTTCCACAAGTATCTCATATTCCATGAAATTCACTGGCATGATACGGGAAGCACCAAAACTTGCATGAGAAATTACGACGTAAATTCAGCTTCGAGGATGCAAAACTGTAGTATCAAGTTATTTACTATAATATATCGGTTAAGTTGCTTCGTCGTACAGTCAGTTTAGGCAAGGAAATTGCTAAAAATTTCGTTCTCTTTCATAAAGCGTAAAGAAAATATCATTATGTAGATTGTCTATCCATTCCGGGGTCTTCATTTAATAATTGTTTGTAACTGCACGACAAATTTTGTATCACAATGAAAAATATTGAACAATTTGTTATACAACTTCAATACTTAGAAGAACTTAATTCTTTACATGTAAGTAAACAGCAATACATACTATACACACTAAAATACAACACGAAGGGATTATTTTGATGAAAACAAAGGCCAAGTGACTAACAAAAAGAACAGCTAAGCCAATTACACACAAAAGAAGCTGTTGTTTTTATTGATTTGGGTTGAGCTACTAGCACTTTATATAATTTCATACAACGCATTCTTTAGCGAGACTTCACACAAACTGGTCCAGGTAGTTGTCAATGGTGGTGTATTTCACCTCAGGATAAAGTTCAGAAGCCTCCACGGCAGAAGAAGGGTCAAGGTCGTACTTTGTGCAGTCTCCCTTTACCAGCATCGAGTGGGAAAATGCTAACAAGAGACTCTGAGGGAAAGGAGACTCTGCCAAAAAGTAAAAAAAAATCACCATAAATAAAATAATTTCACTAAATTGGTGTAACACAAAATACTCATATCTCAGTATGAAAATTACTATCATATGGGGTGTTGAACTAAGAATGTTTCAAATTTGGACACGACTCCAACGTCATACTACACTCCAATTCGTTTGATGTCAAATATAAATGTAAACATTGTTTTATAATACTAATGACGGATACAAAATAGTTTCTTAAGCAGCTAAGCAATGAGTGTAACTAACACGTCGTACAAGTCTTGGTAAAAAATGTGGCTGTTGATGTTATATTACGTCAAGCAAAAGAAGTGTGAAAAAAATAGAGACGTGAGAATATATTAAGTAGATATTTAGTATTTGAATTATTTAAAATTCACACTATATGCAAGATTATATATTAATTTTTTTATTTACGTATTTTGAAAATATTTTTTATTTATAATAAATAAGTACACTATTTTAGTGGTTCAAAAAACATTTCGCCTTGAAGTATTTAGATTTAACGTTATGCTACGTGTTTACCTATGAAATGAACTACTCTCTCTCTCTAACGTCATTTGTGCAAAGTGTATAAATCATTAACAAAATGAAAGAGACTAAAGTTGCTCATAGGTTGAATTTATGAAACTAGAACAGTCTGAAAGGAGTTATCTCTCACTAACCCTGGATATTCTTAAGAATTTGATCCTCTGGAACATAAATTTTCTGGAGGGTGTTCTTAATCTTGTTCTCCCACAAGGAGATGAGTTCGTCGAAGGTCAAAACATTGGCAGGGGGTTTTATGAGCAAAGTTTTCCTCAAGGTTCTTGGGTCGTCCACTGCTTTAATGGTATAAACCCCAACATCCTCCTCCGTAATATAAACTCCTGAAACAAGGAAATTGAGACAATTGAATTGCATATGCCTATTCTATCCATCATACTATATCTACCAAAAAAAATTATATATGTTAATGTTACCTTTGACATTTCCATCTCCTAGAATGACTACCTTATCCCGGGGAGGAGCTGTGGCATTTTGTTGTCCCATCGTAGGTAGGAAATATCCAGCAAGGGCATAGGAACATATGTAAGTATAAGGTATACCTTCAGCTTCAATTGCCCTCCGAATTTTCACCTTTTTCTCAAAAGAGCTAGCTGCTGGCTCTATTGCACTGTGATGGTCCACATCTAACCCAAATTCTGAGGGGAGAAACCTCTAATAACAAAAGGGTCACCACTTATATCTCATATTCAACCATTTTGTCTCAACATAAGAAGACCAATTAATAATAATTAAATAAATAATAAAGCTTATTTATGCACCTTGATGTTTCCAGCTTCTTTTATTGCGGCTATGATCTTCATTTGGTCATCTATTTGTGCTCCACCAACAGTAGAGATTACAACATCAACTTGCTTTATTGTCTTAACGAGGCTTTCATGATCAGTTATGTCACCCTATAAAATCATAGAGCGGGAAAGACAAGTTAGAATAGTGGGTTTGAACTATATTCTAATTAATTGAAGTTGTTATTGAAAGATACTAACATAGAGCACAGTGACTCCGGAACTTATGAAGCTCTCTATAAGCTGTAATTTCTTAGGATGAAAAACGGTGCTTTCCCTGACTAAGACAATCGTGGGATGTCCAGCTTTTGTGCTTGCCTCAACTATGAATTTTCCAATGTATCCTGTTCCTCCCAGGACTAGGATTTTGCTTTTCTCTGCCATGGAACCAAACTTCAAAATGCAAATTAAAGAAAGCAATGTGTTTGTAGGATGAAGTGAAGAAGTTGTGGCATTTATAGGACTGTTCCATGATGCGGAGCCTTACGGAACCTGAATTAATGAAGGAAAAGGTGAAACCAGTTTAGAATTCAAATCCTAATCAGTAATGATGTGTGGTTGTGCTATGAATATCTTTAAATATAGATAAAGTATGAATTATAGTTATTTAAAAATACTGAAGATTATTTTATTAATTATTAAAATTTAAGAAACTGTAGTTTAAAATTTCAATTTTGAATTTTTTTTAAATGAAATAATTTAATATAAATTTGCAAATGTCTCATTACTTATAATGATGATAAAAGAATTTTAATATTAGATAAAGATATTCAGTAAAAAAAAACCTCTTTTGAATAAATGATTAAGAGAAAAAAACTATTATTTAGTTTGATAAAAAAAGTTTTAAAATGTGTATTAATTGGGCTCAAAATAACCGGTAGAACATAAATTAGGATACGCAAGCATGAAACGGATTTGAGCAGGCCTAAGCTCAAGGTAGCATTGTCTAGATCAAAAGTGTTTTTGCTATTTCAAGTGGCCCATCACTCTACTTTTCCCTATTGGGCTTGGCCTAGTGAAATGCTATTCAGAGGCCGATCGACAGCCCAGTATTGTCCTCTTCCATTGTGAAACGAATATAAAGTTTCCTATTACTCAAATCATACCTGAAAATTTGTCATTAAAATAAGATACTGTGAAATAGTACAATGAATTATCTTTTCTAAGGTCAAGCTAAGTTGATAAGGGTGATTGGATGAAATATTAAATCATTAATTTCATAGAAATTTAATATTTTATCATATTTTCAGTTGCATTCAGTATTTGTTTATTTAGAGGTCGGTAACCAGCTATTAAGATGTCTCTGTCAATGGGAGAATGGGTTCTTAATCAATTGTGATTTGCATAATTTAATAAAATATCGTTGACAAAACAGATCAATGAGATTATGTATCTTTTGAAAATAGGAGGTATTTTGTGATTTTTTTGTACATTAAAATAAATCTTATTACTTTTGATCAAATATTCTCCATACACACAATCAACAATTGATAAATAATTAAATTTCTGTTGACATGTTTAAGTGACTTAATTATTTATCAACTATGTTAAGTTTTATAGGTGAAAATAGATGGAAATTGACGTATTAATTTTTGACAACATTCAAAGATCTTAAATAATGGATTAGGATCTAATTGAAATTAAACATAATTCCGCTTGTATATTATTCCCTTTGCAAACTATGTTGAATTTGGTGCTCAATAATGCTTTTATAAGTTTTGAGGGGCTTGCATAATGGATACGTTTTAATAAAAAAACAAAATCAATGGCAACAATAAGTTTCGGTCAATGAGGGATTGAGTTCTCAATTAAAGAAGCAAATTTGGAATTAATAAAATATTTTTGACAAAAAGAGACAAATGAAATGATGTGTCTTTGAAAAAGAAGATATTTCTTATAATCTTTTTTTCTATTTAACGGAGTTAAAAAGTCTAAAGAAAAACAAATAACCAAAGCAAAAGCATATCTTCTAGTTTGATATCTTAAAATTTATGTGTTTAGGGTGAAAAAGAAGAAAAAGAAAGCGTTAAGACTATAAATGAAAAAAACAATCTTGATTCATACAATTAGTTGAAAGAGAAAAAAAGTATTTAAAATAATATGTTTTTCTTAAATAATATTAGAATTGTTTTTTAATTAAAAAAAATCACATTTATGTTATCACCACAAATTATTAAATAAAAATAAAATTTTAAATATGAAAATTGTACGGAAAACACATAAAAAAAATCGTGGCTAAATAAACACCACAATATAACTCTAATTAACTCTTTATTTCTAAGGACTTGTGTCAAGAAAATGCTGGAAGCGAGCTACTCTTTTTTAGTTTATCACAAATATCTTTGGGCTCGCCTAGTTATATTACATTATATTTTACGATATAATTGTTTATTTTAAAAAATATGTTCTTTACTTTTAACTTAATAAGCGAAGTGAAAATTTTAATTTCGTTTATCTTTAATTTTTTTCATATTTATCTTATATTAATTTAAAATTGTATCATTCTCTTGTCACTATTTTTTAATTTATATTTTTCTTATTTACTTTCAAAACTAAATAATGTTATATATAATTAAAAAGATATTTTTCTCTCCTGAGAAATTATTTTCATACGTATAATTAGGAACTGAATCCATGTTAACATGATTAAGAGACCTAACAAATCTACAAGTTGTGTTAAGTTTTATTGGTAATAAGCAAAGAAAATATTTTTGAAAAACGAAAATATTTGTTTAGTTAAATAAAAATAGGTGATTAATTTTAGTTAAATAATTAAATCAATCGCCTCTATATTTCTCTCTCTCTCTCTTGACATGTAAATAATATCGTTACCTAGTGTTTCTAAATTGGTTATATCTTGCAGAAAATGAGAAGTGATACATGACAAAGAATATAAAAATTTGAAAAAAAAAAATATTTGTTTAAAGTTGAGGAATAACACATTAACGTGAGGGGATAATTGACTATTGAGAACAGGACAAACACAAGTAACGACCAATTAACAACAGTAGTACAAAGCCATCAAGGTCATTTTTATTATATATGAAAATGAAAAAGAAAAAGAAAACGTTGATTTCAGAATTAGACAAACTGATCCAAATACTCGTCGGCGGTGGTATACTTAACGTCAGGATAAGATTCATAGGCCTCAACGTCTTTGGAAGGGTCAATTTCATATACTGCATCTCCCTTTATCTGTTGTGAGTGGTACAACGCCAGCAGGTAATTATTTGGGAAAGAAGACTCTGTAGTAAAGCAAAAACATTCACACCATAACTCAATATATGGTTATTTACCTGAATAAAATGTAACACGATAAACATATCCTTTACTATAAAAATATGAAGTTGAATTTTTTGAAATGATTACACAAATTCAACTTCATTGTTATTGTATAAATCCAAAGAGTGTTGTTATACTGACCCTTGATGTCTTTAAGAACTTCTTCCTCTGAAACATTAGTTTTCTCGAGAGTCTTCCCAATCTTTTTCTCCCACAAAGAGACGATCTCGTTTAGGGTCAAATAATTAGAAGGGAGTCTTATGTGCACCGCTTTGTTCAAAGTTTGAGGGTCGTTCGCTGCTTTGACGGTGTAAGTGCCCACATCAGCCTCAGTGACATATGCTCCTAAAACAAGTAAATCAAACGTAAACAACCTGAAGCAATTGAATTATATGTTCTGATAACTATTACTTGTAATAAGTATAAGTTGTTACCTTTGACGTTTCCATCTCCTAGGATTAATACCTTATCCCGAGGAGGAACAGTGGCATCGATTTGTGTTAAGTTACGTAAGAAGTAGCCAGTGAAGGCATGGCAACAGAGGTAAGTGTATGGAATTCCTTCAGCTTCAATTATTCTTCGGATTTTTGCTTTATCCTCGAAAACTTCTCTAACTGGCTCAACTGCATGGTGACGGTCCACATCCAGCCCAAATTCGGATGGGAAGAATCTCTGTTGACATAGAAATTAAGAATTAATCAACACTAAATAAATATAACTATTGCTGCTCTAAATATTGAAGGAACTACGGGTGTGGAAAAATTTATATATATCAATGTAGAAGGGACAAAAGAGCACACCTTGACGTTTCCAGCTTCTTTGATTGCTGCAATGATTTTCACTTGGTTTTCTATTACTAGTCTACCAGTTGCGCATATAACAATATCAACTTGCTTGATTGCATTAACCAGACTCTGATGATCATTTATATCACCCTGCAGAGTCAAATAAAATAGTAGTAGAAATTATTGTTTGAAAATAGTAGTTCGAAATAGGAGTAGAAATTTGTTATTGAAAACACATACCACGAGAAGAGTAACCCCGGAATTTTTGAAGCTGTGAATGAGCTCTTCCTTGTTCTCAGGATTTGCAGCAGTGACGAGTCTTACTGTGCTGGCAGAGCCAGGGGTGTTCCTAACCAAAGCAAACGTGGGATTCCCAGCCTTAACACTTGCCCAAACTATGTGTCTTCCAATGGCTCCCGTGGGTCCGAGGACGAGGATCTTGTCTTTCCCAGCCATGAAAGAAATCTAGTCAAAACAAGTAGTGAGTGTTGTTTCTTGTTTTGACAGGTAATCAAACTGGCAATGGGTTTGTTTTGTGGTGCTGAGCAGAGCAATACTTTCGTTAGTATTTATAGGGCCACCAACTTTCATCTCTATGATGTTTCCCCCTTCATCTATCTTCATCACACTATCATTTGATTCATTCATACACTGTTATTTGATTGATTGATTAATTAATTAATTAACACTATTATTTTCCCTCCAGCAACCGGCGGCGCCCTCAATTTTGGACCAACCATTATTTGATTCATAGCTTTTAATTAAAATTCAAGCCAATCACTTGCTAACTGAGCCTCTAAAGATATTAATTAAAGAGTTTATACATAATAAACTATTATTAAAAATTACAATAAAATATATTCAAAATTATGAAAGTGATTATCTTTTTATTTTTATGGATTTTTTATTTTATTTTTCCATATATGAATTGATACCAATTTTTTTTTAAAATGGTTTTATATAAAGTTATTATTACTAATACACTTTTAATATGTTTTTTGCGTAATTTATAGTAAAATTTACTAATTTAGAAGTAGAGTTAGCTTAAGGCATATATTATTAAAAGAGGATAAACCTATAACAAGTCGTCTATGATGCTATCAAACAAAATTCGTTTTCATATTTGCACCATTTTCTCCCCTTCTTTAAAATAATAATCTTTTAAAAAGGTGATTTGTATTATTACCTACTTTAAATATTAGAGGCTTAAAATTTTCTTTAAAAGAAGTACAACCCCTATATATGTTAAGTTGGATATCCAACAAGCATGGCTACGTAAGTATTTTCTCCGGTTACTATGTTCATCGGTAAAACAAAAATCATTATAATTTCAGCCCAATTTACTTTTAGTACGCCCATTGATCAACCTTGTCGTCTTATAAAAAAAATTTTCGATTTAGATATATTTTTAAATTTTTAAAATATAATTTTTTTTTATTTTTAATTTTGATTTTTATAAAATAACATCTAACATTGTTGGGTCAGTAATAACTTATAAAAAAAATTATCACGTCAACTAATTTTTATATTTCTTTTTTATAATTTGTTTTTTTTTCTTGATCACGTGTATGTTCTGTATTGAGACAAAAAATAACTATTTTAATAATATTCATATAGCTTAAAAAATTAGTAATATCGATAAAAGGCACTTTACAAACAAATTCCAAAGGGTAAACTACCGTATTAGTTCCGAGAGTATGCGAAGATTAACTATACAATTAAGCAAAGACTAACAAAAAACTGAAATCATTCTTGCTTTTTTATCTTTGAATCACGCAATCTTGTTTATGTATATTTACAACTATATACTTCGTACACCTGTTCTTTTGTATTGAAAGAAATTTAGTTGTAGCAAATATTTAAAATTTTAATTGTAATTAAAAAAAATTAATATATTGGCTTTAATACAATAAATTTCAATATTGTAAATTAAAATATTTTCATATACTGCTGCAATTAATGCATATTCATCAAAGTAATTCTTATTTGTCATTCATGCCACGATGATCATCTGGTCAATCCCATGGAGAGGAGATTCAATTTTATTAAATCAAGCATTTAATTATTGAAAACGACTCTTCATTTGAATAACGTTGTTCTATTGCTTTTACAAAATAATTTATCTACCCATCGACTATCGTTTCACACACATTTTAGAAACGAACACAATATATATATTTTAAAATTAAAATGAAATGAGAAAGTAATATAAATTATTTTTCTAAAAAGTAAAATAAATAAAAATATAATCAAACAAAACAATTCAATTACGTCTTTTCATTTTGTTTTATTCACGCAACAAAGTCTACGGTAGGGTTTGTGGTGTTATATTTTTCAAATGGTCATACGATACAATCAGTCCATTCTTGTGTATCCTTTAAATGATTTTTTATGTGAAGCTGAACATTATCAATGACACCTAATAAACGGTGATGTAAAACTTTGAAAACAGCAGCACACGTTACATTATTACTGTATTTTTACTTTAAAAATTCTATTTATACATTCTTTATAAATAAAAGAAAACAATAAGTGATATAACATAAAGAGATAAAGAGAAAATAAATTACTGTATAAATATAGTAACTCTTATTTACTTTCAGGTTAAATGAATATTACATTAACGTGGAGGTATTCTTGAGGACAAGAGAAACACAAGTAACAAAAAATGAAAGTGGTACAAAGCCTACAAGGCAATTTTTTGAAGAGAAAAGAGATTTTGATTTTATTGGCAGAATTCAAAAAACGCATTCCTCAGATCAGAAAATTCAGACAAATTGATCCAAATATTCATCGACGGTGGTGTATTTCACGTCAGGATAAAATTTATAGGCCTCAGCATCTTTGGCTGGGTCAATCTCATATACTGCATCCCCCTTTATCTGTTGTGAGTGGTACAACGCCAACAGGTAGTTCTTAGGGAAACCAGACTCTGCAGTAAAGCAAAAGAATTCACACCATTAATCAAGAGATTGTTAACTTCCCAAACTTAATGTAACATGAAACCCATATTCTATACCATAAAGTTTAACTTGTGGGTAAAAAATTAATGTTGTTACTGACCCTTTATGTCCTTGAGAACTTTTTCCTCTGAAATATAAGTCTTCTCAAGAGTCTTCCCAATCTTCTTCTCCCACAAAGAGATGATCTCGTTTGAGGTCAAATAATTGGAAGGAAGCCTTATGTGCACGGCTTTGTTCAAGGTTCGAGGGTCATTCGCTGCTTTGATTGTGTAAGTGCCCACATCAGCCTCAGTCACGTACGCTCCTAAAACAAGTAAATCAAATGTAAACAACATGAAGCAATTGAATTAATATGTCTGTTAATTATTACTTGTTATTAGTATAAGTTGTTACCTTTGACATTTCCATCTCCTAGGATGAATACCTTGTCCCGAGGAGGAACAGTGGCATCAAGTTGTGCCAAGTTACGCAAGAAGTAACCGGTAAAAGCATGGCAACAGAGGTAAGTGTATGGAATTCCTTCAGCTTCAATTATTCTTCGGATTTTTGCTTTATCCTCGAAAACTTCTCTAACTGGATAAACTGAATCGTGACGGTCCACGTCCAGCCCAAATTCAGATGGAAAGAATCTCTGTCAACAATAAGAAAGTATATTTATATCATTCACTTAATTATATCTGGCTCAACCATTTAAGTCAAGAAATTATTGCCATGAAAAAATTATATCGATGTAAAAGAGCATTAAACTAATAATTTAATGTAAAAAGGATCGTAATTTTAGTTCATAATTTAATAGGGACCAATGCACGGACCTTGACATTTCCAGCTTCTTTGATTGCTGCAATGATCTTCACTTGATCTTCTATTAGTAGTCTACCAGCTGCGCATATTACAACATCAACTTGCTTGATTGCATTAACCAGACTCTGATGATCATTTATATCACCCTGCAGAGTAAAAAAAAGACACCCCATCAGATCTATCATTTTGTTTGAAATATTAGTTCGAAATAGAAGTATAAAATTGTTATTGAAAGCACATACCACGAGAAGGGTAACCCCAGAATTTTTGAAGCTCTGAATGAGCTCTTCCTTGTTTTCAGGATTAGCAGCAGTGACAAGTCTTACGGTGCTAGCAGAGCCAGGGGTGTTCCTAACCAAAGCAAACGTGGGATTCCCAGCCTTAACACTTGCCCAAACTATGTGTCTTCCGATGGCTCCTGTTGGTCCTAGGATCAGGATTCTGTCTTTCCCCGCCATCAAAGAAAACTAGTTCAAACAAGCTAGCAGTGTGCGTTGTTTCTTGTTTGGATAGGTAATCAAACTAGCTAGCAACGTGTTTGTGATGCAGAGTAGTATTTCAGTTGGTATTTATAGGACCACCATCGTTCATCTACATGCAAAATTTCCATTCATTTCCGTTCAGCCTAGCTACTGGCGGCTCTCTGAATTCTACACCCACCTTTTGACTCCCAGTTATGCAAAGTTGGAATATATTTAATAAAGAAAAAAACAGGAATTATGATTATTAATTAAAAATAAGTATTTTTTAATAATTTTATAATTCATTAAATATATAATAGGATTTTGCTGATGACTGTTTTCAGGATACTAATTCAAAAATTAGGTTAAGATATGTAGAAATTTTGTTAAACAAATTTGTGTATGTATGCTAACAATGACAGCAGTCACGGGAACCGACTACGCTTTTATTGAAACAACATATGCAATTCACGTAGAGAGACAATATCATGTACAAAAAGCAAATGGTATATATATATTATAACTCCAAATTCTTTAATAATTTAAAATGATTGTCTAATTATTAAAAATAATTATACCTAGTTTTTCCCAGAAAGTGGTATAAGCTTTAGAATTTCCAGTACTTGTGTAGTGGATAATATTGTAATCAAAAGGGCAAATAAAATCATAAGTAGACAGAAAAGTAAACTTCACAGTAAGATTCAACTCTTGTTTTTGTTTTTTCATGACTCGTAAAAGCTACTAATACTAGATTAGTAAACACGCTGCTGTCATGATCTTTTATTTTGGAGGCATATCTTGTGGCGGCTAAGTATTTATCAACAAAGTCGGAATAGGAAAATGACTGTTTGAAACTTAAATTTGGAGCGTGAAATAGATAGAAAAAGAGAAAGACAGGTAGAATATATATTAAAAAAGTTATTACACAACATGTGACTAAAAAATTAAAAATACAAGTGTTGTTAGGAGTATTACAGTATTTGCTTTGATGTATAAATTTCTCATTTTAATATTTAAAATTACAAGCGTTCCATTTCAAAAGATATTTATTTTAAATATTTTTATTACATTTTTACTGTCATCTTTTGTTAAAAAAAATTATTTAATGATATATTTGCACGCTCTAAATAAAAGAAAATTATTGAAAAAGTCTAATTATTTTTTATTTAACCTTGCTAAAGTCTAGCATATATGTACATGCTTCCATTAAGCACTTTCTGGAAATATTTAAACATTTGGGCATGGAGTGTGGTCACTTAACGTTAGTTATGGTCGTGCTCATCGTGAAAAGTAGCACAACACATGTTGCTGTTGAGTACTCCCTCTTTAAGGAGTTTGTTGAGTCAGCTCAGGATATATTGACTTGAGTAGCGGCATCCACATTTGTTTCATTTAATAATTTCACAAATTCTTTGTTTTTTTAATGCAATTTTTTTTATGATTTAGTCCATGTTTATTAACTTATACTGTAATCACTTTTTATAATAAAATAAAAGTGTAATTGTTAAGACATTTCAGTTATCTAATTACTTATTTTGTTAATAAACAAATTTATTTAACAAAAATAACTTTATTTGATAGAGTAATTGGATTAATATTTTTGAACTCTAAAACTAATTAGTATTTTTTTTAAAGTATTATTTTTTAGTTACAAATTGAGAGTAAAATTTGTTTATTTTTTTCATATTATCAAAAATACTCTAAAAAAATTATTTGTAGAATGATGTTACAAATAATATATAAATATGTTTTTATTTTATGAATATTACACTTAAAATAAACTAAATGAAACTTAAACAATACAGTTTTTTATATTTATAAACAAATAATTAAAATTAGAGTTATATCTTTACAATTCATGAGTTAGTTAATTTGTAAAAACAAATTATGAGTATACTAGTTTGAGTTATTAACAATACTCTTGATCGCTTTCTTATTTTTGTCGTCTATTTTTTCCTTTTTTTCATAAAAAAATTATATAAGCCTCTCTCATACACTTCATAAACTAAAATTTACATTTTGAACAAAGTCACAAAAGCAGAAACCTAACACACTTTGACTTGTTATTTGAAGAGATAAAAGAGCATATTTTACAAGTTATTTTGACTAAATTATAATTTTTTTGATCAATTTATCAGTTTATTTAACTAAAATAAAAGTTCTTATCTCATTAAAATATTAAGTTGTGTATGAGACATGCAACTTACTTTTGTTATAAAAAAAACTATATTAAAAATACACACGTATTATTTGAAATATACAACTTTTATTACATTATACTTTAATAAATTCCCCAAGTCTACATGTATGACTCACCCTATTTTATTAACAAAAAATTAAAACTAATACCTACCAATTTGACAATCATCACATGAAATGCGCCGTATGTGTAAAAAAAAAAAAAAACACAAAAAAAGCTTTTAAAAAAAAACTCACAAATGCTATTCTTAGGACTTCAAATGTACAAATAGATACAGACACCAGCGGATCCTTGATCTAATGAAAAACAATGTTTTCACTAAACATATTTTACAACAATTTATATAAAATATATAAAAGAAGACATTTAATATTTTTTATATATGTTTTTAAAATTAATGAAATTTGACATCTGATTTGGATTTCTTCTCACTACTGTGTGGTAGGTAGTACCACGTGACAAGAAGTTGAAAACCAAACACGACTTATTTTATAAAGTTAAAGTAATTTTTTTTAAGTTAATGATTAAAATAATAAGTGCTTATAATTTGAAATATTTAAATGAATATTTATTTGTTTATCAATTTTAATTTTGAATATCATTTTAAATTTTTAACCCGTGACATCGATGAATATGAAGTGTATCGGTTTTGTTAATTCATTTTCTATTTTTGTTTATTTTTAAATTTATATCTCTTTATTTAACCATATTTAATATAATAAATATTCATTATTAATGATAAACATGTATTATTATTTACTTTATTTTTATTTATAATTTCATTTAAATTCTAATTTAAAATTCAATTATTTTTATCATAAATTATTTTGAAATGAAATTGAACAATATAATCCTCCACTACTGTTCAACCAGTGTGTTTATAAAGAAAAAGCAAAGCATAACATTCAACTATGGAGGCTTCTATTTATTATTTAGGCAGACATTCAACGATGGAAGTTTCTGTTTGACCGCCATTATTATGTTATACCGCAGTTGACATCTCTTCCAACCCCAAGCACACTGGTGCAGAGAATAAACTTAAACACAATAGTTGTTCTTATTGGAAAATATATAATCATAAAAATTGTTTATTTATCTATTTTACATTTCCTCTTAATAATGAAGTTAATTTATCATATATAGGTTTTATAATAATTTTTTATATTTAATATGCCTTGACGCCATGAATGAGCTCCAAGTTCAATAAAAGTTTATTATATCCTTTCTTGTTAAAAGGATTTAGCTCGCATTTTACAAAAGCAAAAGTAAAAGTTTAAAAATTAAAACATATTCTTTTAATATTTTTTTTCTACTTATCGAGCTACTAAAGTCAAAAAAGTTAGTTAACGAGACGAGGAAAAATAAGGTCATAGGCCTCTTCCCTAAAAAAAATGGAACAAGAGTAGGAGGAGAAGATATAATGGGATGAAATCTTTAACTATAATCATGAACAATACTAGCAAAATAATTCACCCTCCCCGATTTGCTTATTTAAAGATATAAAACATGTCAACTATATTAAGCATCTTGACAAGGTCATAAAAGTTTTTAACAAGAGAAAAATAATTATGAGAGGTGTCATAACCAAAACTTGGCGAGATGCACCACTACCTTAAAATCTATCTCAATTATAATAAGTTGGAGATTGCAAGTCTGATAAATTTGAGACATTCAAGAAAACTCCAAAGTTCTGCTTTAATTATAGAGCATGTATTAATCTTGCAAACAAACTTATACATAAATTTACCTTGATCATCATGGATAACTCCACAAATAACTTTAAGAAGAGAACTAAAAACTAAACAATTAATATTGAGCTTTAAGAGGCCAATAATAAAGATACTTTAAGAAATAAGAGTCTCAAATTTGAAAGATCTGTTTAAAATCTTTTTAAAAGAACGGTTAAAAAAGATCTTTTAAATTGTTTTTAATTTTATATATATTTTTAATTAAATCAATCCTTTATTATTTAAAACATCGTTTTGCTTTTGAACAAATTGAATCATTTACCAGCGGTCAAAAAAAAGATTAATAAGACGTTATTCTAAACTATAAATTAAATTTATGTATTAGATTGGATTCATTTTTCTTTATGATAAAACTGTTAAAATTTATTACATTAATTAAAAACGTGAGTAGGTTGATTATATATATATATATATATATATATATATATATTATTTTATTTTTGTAAGAGTTGAAAACTAATTTTCTTCTAACAATAAAAAAACATTTGATAAAATATTTTTTAAAAATACCAAGAGAAAAACGCAGAATATATACTCATAGGAAGGAATTTCATTGCCTAAAATTACTTGAAAGAGACATTTTAATTATCAATTAAAAGTAACAATTAATATTACAGACATCTATATAATAAATAAAATATGTAATCATTAATTTTTCTTTATAGTTTATCAGCAAATAAAATATAAAAGGCTCTTCATTTTAATTAACCATGTCCAAAATAAAAAATAGGTTTAATTATATTTTATCTCTCTAATCTAGATTTTGTTTAATTTTAGTGTTTTAAGTTTCTTTTAAGCTGATTAAATTTTCTTACTTTTAAATTTTAGTCCTCTCTCATTTTTTTTAATCCAGAAACTCTTAAATTTCCATTTTTTACTTAATAACTTTAAAAATTGGAATGATAAAGTGTCTTCTATTTAAAACTGACTAACCAAAAAGACTAAGTGTGTGTTTATTTGAAATTATTTCTATTAATTATGGAGAAAAATTGAAAACAAATACTATTTATTATTGTCTGGAAATTAAAAAAAAAACTATAAAATTTCTAACATTTATTTATAAAAAACAACTTATTTAAGATAAACAAAATTTTGGAGTTTGTAATTAAAAGTTATCAACTTTTTTTTTTGTAAACTTATATTTTTTATAATTTATCCTTATTAATTAATAATTTTAAATACAAAACAAACTACTATGGATAATTTATAAAATTTTAAATTTAATATAAAAATAATTATTTTATATAATTCAAACACAGAACTTATTTTATATAATCAATTATTGAAATAATATATATTTTTAATTATATAGTTCATATACACACTAAATTTGTATAATTTTAAAACTAAAAATCAATTAACTATACTTGCCACACTAGAGTAAAAGAATTACGTACCTTTGAGCATAACATGTTTTAAAACTCATTAAAAGTACGTTAAAATACATTTTAAACAAAAAAAAAAAATCGCAATTTATAGTATTTAAATAGATCAATGAATTTGACGGCTATACAAACAGTGGTATTGTCTAAAAAAATGTCTTTTGCTTGCTCATTTTGTGACGATAAAATGAAAATGATAAGAAATTTATATGGAGAGAGTTATATGATCCTTTGAAGAAATTATAAATAAATATTATAAAAAACACTGTCGAAGTAGAAAGATCATATTACTTTAGTTTTTCAAAATAAAAAAAAAACGAAAACATATTCTAAAAATATATTAATAAAAAAATTCAAATGCAAAATAAAAGCGACATCAAAATTATTTTCTAAATAAAAAAATAGAATATTGTAAAATTTAATAATTATTTGAGTTGATTTTATTTGATATGTTATTATAATATATATGTGCACTTCAGATTTAGCTTTATATACATAATTCAATACTCGTGAATGATTTTTTTTTTCGGTATAGTGTTTGAATTGTTTAAATGACTGATCCGTTTTCCGTTATTGTATTTACATAATTGTTAACGGATCGAGTTCCCAAAGGTCCATTCACGAAAGAAGCAATATTGGATCGAGGTCTACTCGGGTCGAGTTTCATTGCAACTACAAGACCCGATCCAGAAGTAAGTTCGCCCCCCCCCCAAAAAAAAGATATATATATATATATATATATATATACATTTAAATATATTTATATATTTTAAAAATATTAATACATATATAATTAAATAATTTATAATAAAAAATATTTTTAGTGCATTAAAGTTTGTTTGTTTTTAATTTTCCTACACCTTTTTTTATATTATCTTTGTCGCTATTATAATACTCATTATCACATATTTTTAAAAATAATATTTGCTTCTATTTTGGTATGCATATAATGAGTAACAAATTTGATTTTTGTACCTATATCAGTTGAGATGTCGCACTCTGATTTAGATTAATTTTGAGGTAAAAGTCATCTAAACTGATAGTATATAATTTTTTCAGTGACATTCTTTTAATTGAAGAGACAATACTTACTAAACAGAGAGATAAACATGCAATAAATATAAGCAAATAGTTAAAAATATTAAATCTCATTATAAATCACACTGTCTAAATTATAAATCACAAGTCAATTTTTTAAAAATTCAATAAAACACATTCTACGGTAGTGTTTATATAATAATAAAATTAATTAATATAAATTTAATTAATTACGAATTAAAAATTAAATTGACCTACAATAAAACGAGATTATTTAAATTAATTTACAAAAAAATTGTCTACATATATCAAATGGAAGTTGTTTTTTTTTTTGAGAGACTAAAAAAGAACAAGTACTGACCATTGTATCCATAATAAATGGACAAAATTTAAATATAAAACCCATTTGATCTTTTGAAGAATTAACGCACTCTTATTATAGTTTTTTTCAATGCATTCTTAATTTGATTTCCGATAATAATTATTTTATTTGTTATTCGTTAAATAAGATATTTGTTGAGAATAATATTCATACACTGGCCAATAGAAACAGATAGATAAACAAATGGTAATATAAGTTATAGAACTTGAATATCATAAGAACTTTCAAGCTGCACACAGTTAAGGTACAGTGAAAGTACGGGAAAGACTCTCTTGATAACGACACGAGAACAATTGACTATTTAACAGAAAGACAAAAGTACAAATTCTAGACCAACACACAAGACGCTCTGGTAATGGTTTTATTGATTTGAGTGAAGACAGAAGTAGTTTATTGCAAACAATGCATTCCCTGCATTTCAGACAAACGCATTCAAATAGTTGTCCACAGTAGTGTGTTTCACCTCAGGATAAAGTTCGGAACCTTCCACACCGAAAGAAGGTTCAATCTCAAAATTTGTACAATCTCCCTTTATCATCATTGAGTGGCCTAATGCAAACATCAAATTCACTGGGAAAGGAGACTCTGCCAAGATTAAAAACAAAATCTCAACGTAAATACGAGATATATACATTTTAAATATATGTTGAAATACTTCAAGAGCCATCAGTTAACCATTTAAATATCAATCAATGAGTCTGTTGTTTGGATGTTATTAGCTACTTATTTTAAACAAAAATTGAATTTTATTGTAAGTGGGGAGCATTTTACACTTTTCATGCCCAATGAGCTTTGGCGTGAGGGAGTATCTAGATATAAAAAACAAATCGTTCACACGTTCACCTAACATCTTAATCCTTTGGGTGTCAACCTTTTTTGTAGTATATTAGTTTCTTTTGCTCATGACAAAAGAAAAAAAAAATATAAGATGGGTATGTTTAAACGTTTCTATCATTGAATAGAACTCATCCTCAAGTTGTTTTAAAAACTCGAGAAAAACAAGACCTACTCTAAACTAGTGGCATGATCAAATAATTTTATATGTTGTACTTGTGACGGTAAAAAAGTCATAAATGAGTGACACACTGACCTTGGATGCTCTTAAGAAGTTGATCTTCTGGAACGTAGATTTTCTCAAGGGTGCCCTTAATCTTGTTCTCCCACAAGGATACGAGCTCGTTGAAGGTCAAAACATTGCCAGGGGGTCTTAGGTATACAGTTTTGTTCAAGGTTCTTGGGTCGTCCACAGCTTTAATGGTATAAGCTCCAATATCTTCCTCCCTAACATAAACAACTGAAATAAGGATTCAAACGCATGTCAGCAGGACGGGAGTGGGTTGTATACTTCCTTATTAATGTTTATTAGATTTATTACAAGTTAATAGATTAAAAATATAAATTATAAAATAATATATAATAAATTTTTATCTCATCACAATATAAGAAAAATGTAATATTTTAAATATTGAATAAAATAATATATTTTATGTGTAATATTTTAAATATACAGCAACAAGAATCAAGCCTTAATGTTTGTAAAAGAACTAAGCAATTGAACTGGATGTCTAGTATCTTTTACGTGTAGGAAAAAAAATGATTGTAAAAGATTAATTTGGTACCTTTGACATTTCCATCTCCAAGAATGACTACCTTATCCCGGGGAGGAGCTGTGACATTTTGTTGTCCCAGTGTAGGCAAAAAGTAACCAGCAAAAGCATTTGAACAGAAATAAGTGTAAGGGATTCCTGCAGCTTCAATTGCCCTTCGGACATTTACTTTTCTCTGGAAAAAGCTAGCCACTGGCTCAACTGCATGATGACGCTCCACGTCGAACCCAAATTCTGATGGGAGGAACCTCTGATCACAGAAGAAACACCACTTAATATGGCTAATTCAAGTATTCAACCATTTTTAACTCAGCAGAAAAGATGGCCAGTTTTGTTAAAGAAGGATTTATTAATTTGTGCACCTTAATGTTTCCAGCTTCTTTTATTGCTGCTATGATCTTTACTTGGTCATCTATCTGTGCTCCACCAACAGTAGAGATTACAACATCAACTTGCTTTATTGCCTTAACCAGGCTTTGATGATCATATAGATCACCCTATAAAATCATAGACCGAGAAAGAGGTGTTAGAATAGTTGGTTTAAACTTTGAAGCAGTTATGTGAAAGACAAATCTTAATACATGATTATATGTGTTTTTAATGTTATCTAATAAAAATTAGAGTTTCATCTTACTAAAGTAGCGTTAGCATGTACATCTATATAATATTGTATCTAAGTTTTTACCTTGTGAAAATTATAAAAAAATAAAATTTGTGATTGAAAGGGCACATACATAAACAAGAGTAACTCCTGAGGTCTTAAAGCTTTCAATAAGCTTAGACTTTTCAGGATGAGAAACCGTGCTCTCTCTAACCAAGGCAAACGTGGGGTTTCCTGCTTCTGCGCTTGCCTTAACTATGAATTTTCCAATGTAACCTGTTCCTCCAAGGACTAGGATTTTGCTCTTCGCTGCCATGGAACAAATGAACAAAGTGAAAATCAAAACAAGTAATGAGTTTGTTAGTGTGGCTGTGATGAGCAAAGGAATGGATTTCCATGGTATTTGTAGGAGAGTTTCGATCCCAACAAGAGCCTAGGCTTTCCCAATCAAAGTCAATAGTCAATATAATATTACTATAAAAACTGCTACCAATCTCATCAATTGTATGCATTCGTCGACTTTCATTACCCTGATCGTGATATGTGAATTCCTTAAACTAATTGCCTTTTAATAAAATAATTAAAAGTTTAATGTGCTCTTATTTTTATTTAGGCAGTGTTTGACAAAGTAGGATAGGAATCGGTCCAGAATTCTAATTAATTATCAATATACTCATTAAAAATATTACATTAATGATATATGAAGTATTGCAGTGGTTTGTTTTCCTTGTCTCCTTCATTTTACTCCTTATACTATCATTTAATATTATGGGTAAGATGCTTAAGTTGCAGTATTTTACTATTTTTAAGTTGTTCAAATTTGACGCTGATTTGGTCCTTGCAAAGAATAACATCAATTATTTCACTCAAAAAAACGTAATCACTATGTCATAACTTACGCTAACAAATAAAGGTCTATTTAAAAAAATACTACAGTTAAATTTTTTTAAAATGATGCTAAAAAATATTTGAAAGTGTATTATTAAAATAGTGTAAACATAATTTGATAAAGCATCTGCTCCTCCTCATACATAGAAGTTAATTGAAATTTGTGAATTGGTAAAAGGGGAAAGAAAAGTAGCAAAACTTGTCTCAAAACTACAGGCAAACGCACATAGAATGAGACATATATAGTGTTACTAAGGTCATCAGCGCAATCCAACTAACCAAAGCCGCCATGGCGCATACAATTGCCTAATTTTTGCAAGCAAAATAAAATTTGCTAACTATTGCACTTTTCAAATAATTAAAAGGCCAATTAGTGTAAAGCAGCATTTACATCAGAAAAGTCACCGCTACTTGCCATAAAGTGTGAATTAGGAATTAGGATTAGATTAATTATAAAAATATTTTAACAATTGATTGTAGATAGAAATTAGAATTGATTAGTAGTATTATAATCAATTGTATCAAATACATATTATATTTACATATAAATTTCAATTTTACTTGTTACTAGTATAAGATTTTCATATAGTTTATAAATTAAAGTATATGATAAATATGACTTTTAAATTTATCATACAAATTTATATTTTTTGTTGATACGAAATTTTTTAATTAAGTATTGTATAAAAAATCTTTAAATTCTGAATGAGCTATAATTAATTTTTTAAATGTATTAGATAAAAAATAATTTCAAGATAAAATTTTGTTTAATTTTTTAAAGCGAAACTTTTTTTATAATAAAATTAAAAAAGAGTATGAAATTATTTGCAATAGTTGATTTTTCATTTAAAATAATCAATTGTTAGGAATAAAAGAGGAATGTAAAAGTTGCCTGAAATATTATCTATATTAATTTTTAATCATAATCATTACAACCTTGCTTATTAAAAAGAAATTTTTTGTTCTAAACAAATCTAACATTATAATATTATTTATACTAATATTACCAAGCGGAAGAAAACAAGATTATTAACAATATTTTATTGAAATAAATAATAATATCTAAAAATAATCTAACCAAAACACATCCTTAATAATCGAAAACTTATATCAATATAAACACTACAAATCTCCTTCAGCTTTGCCAATATTTAGAAGTGTTCCATGAATTGGATTAACTTAATAAATTTGACAAACCGAACCAAATCAATTAAATTAGTTATTTTTTAAAACAATTACAACTAACCTGAACCGGACTATGATATAATTTGATAATTTCAATATTATAACATGGTAAATTAACATAAAGTTAATATATTAATTATTTAAAAATATAAAGTTTCCCTTCCCTTTTCTTAAAACCTCTCCCAAATAATCTCTTAAATAAATTATCTAAGCAAAAGTTCTAAGGGTGTAGATAATTGGTCTCAAAACATTCTGTCCTGAAGCATCTCTTCCTTCCTTAAGGACTTGTCTCAAAAGTTGTACATATTAAATAATTTTTATTTTATTTTCATAGGATTCAGCTTTATCGTATAAATAATAGATATTCACAATGACAGAAACAAAGCCACTAAAACCGAGTAATTATCGAAGACTTGTTTTAAGAAAATGGAAAGCTCATTCAGAAGCATCTATTGAGCGGTAGGACCTTGTCACTTTCTTTCATGTGTTTATTATTATTTGCATTCATTTATTTTATATAAAATGCTCCTATTAATAATATGATTATAAAAAATAAAATATTAATTTTAAACAAAAATAGCACATAAGAATGACAACAATACTATTTTTCATCCCTCCAGTCGAGAAATACAACGGAATGCAGCAGCAATGTATATTTTGATTTAATAGTTTAGAAAATAAAATTAATATTTATACCCAAATTTTTTTTAAAAACCCAATGAAAATACCTTTGGTGATTTTGTTGCGACAGGAAATATAAGTAGCCGTAAGGCCAACGACAAAGAGAGCAACTAGGCCACCTAGCAGTACTTCTGGATTCAGGTTCTCAGCAAATGTCATTCTGAATGGCACTTCCAAATGCTGCTTAAAACCTTACTAATCCACAACTGCCCTTTATATGTGCACAAACTCAGGGGTATATATGGTAAGATTTGAGAAATCAAAACAAAAATAAATCTTAATTATATAACTATAAACTCTATGATTAAGATGTACTATATTTCCATTTCTTTAACCGATTAATTCTTTTCTTCTTGTCATGATGCTCATGAAATGAAGCATAGAATAATTCCAAACCTCCTGCACATTACAAAGGATAGAAATTAAAAAATTGTAAAAAACATAGATGAAAGCATAGAAGTTAATAAAATTATAAACATCTTGGCACCAAGAAAAATATTAAAAATCTAAAAAAGTATACATGCATATCATCAATTTTTACCATTGTTAGAGAAGAAAGGAAAGAAATAACAACTTTCAAGTGTAGATCACTGTAATGCAATTTAAAACTTTAAAATAAGAGGAATAAGAGCCTATCTCCTTATAAACTTCTCAGTTTACTCATATCCTAATTCATTTTAATTTTATTCACATTTAATATCAACACATTTAACCTTCTATTCTTTCATCCAGACACCTATACTGCAATCTTACTTTGTTGGATTAATGCGACTCGTCAACAACTGCAGAAAATAACATTAATGGAAAGAATTATTTTAGTGTGTTAACAACATAGTTGTGAAATTAATAGACTTGAAAAATTATAGCATAAGCAAATTTTGAAACTTTTACACCCCATAAACTTGAATATAGTCAGTAGATTTAAGTCTAAATCGAAACAAAAGAATTGCTGAAGTGCAAGACATTCCTTCGACTTTTATTACCCTTCAAATTTTGACTTTTTTCTTTCCGCATAAAGTTGGTCATTGGCTTCATTCTTACAATCCACATCAGTACCAGATTCTGATGAGGGAAACCTCTGATTTTAGATAAATTAAGCAGCTCTTACTAATTCAACCATTTTAAGTAACTAGACAAAAAGAAGAGCAGCGCCAGTTTCAAATATTGGTTATCTTTGTAAAAATAAAGCTTATGCATGCATGCTCTTTGATATTTCCAGCTTCTTTATTCCTGCTTTGATGGTAATTCCCTCGCTTGTCGTTGTGTACTCCTACAATAGAAATTTGAAATTACATCATCAACTTGCTCCATTGCCTAAAAAACAAGGCTTCCCTAATTAGTTAGATCATCCTTTAACAAATTTCAAAATGAGACCCTTTTAAAATAAGTTGCTATAATAATTCATATTTATCTTTCAAGTTATGTGAAATACACATTATTTATAAAATTATTATAATCATTTTCATTTAACCGTTTAATTGCAACTGACAATAAATAGCTAATATATACATTTTCGTCTTATTTAATTGATCATGTCAATTAGCGTGTGATTTTGTTCTTTTTAATTTCTTTCTAAACTTTTGATTCTCAAAATAATTAATCTAAGTGTTTCGCTATTGAGAGGTCCACTGTTGTTAAGTTCTCCGCTTATCTTATAGACAACAACAATATTGCTGTGAGCTATCAAATAGAACAAATAAAACGTTGAAAGATGAAAAAAATAAAATAAAATAGGCTACAATCATTTTAGTATTATCTTAATTAGAACTCGAGAGTATTTGTTATGCCTATAGAAAGGTAATGGTTTTTGGAGTTTACCGTTAAAAATGTTAAATGATAAAATATATCTTTCAATTAAAATTGATTGTATGAAAAAATCAATTAATGATTAAAAAATCTAATTAAGAAATAAAATAACGAATGAAAAATTTCTTTTTTTTTGTTAAATTCACTATAAAGGTGAACAAAGATGGTGTGACTAAAGGTAATATTGGTATAACAGGATGCAAACTTATTAGAAATCATACTCAAAGGGTAATTTAAAGGCTGTGATTAATCTCTTTCAGAATCATATGGCAAGTAATGTTATCCACAACAGTTTAGTTAAGAGAATTATGGAGGTTAACTAATACTATTAGTGTTCAGAACACATTTACAGAAAAAAGAAATTTCGATTCTGATTGTATGACTAATATAAATCTTTGATGGTACTTTTAAATATATTTTTTACGATACTATGAGGAAATATTATATATATTTTTTAGATCAAGGTTGTTATTTTTTTAATATTTTAAAAATTAAAAAAATTATATATTTTTTAAATACTAACTTCAATGTAAAATTAACTATTATGAAATACTCTCTCATTTTACACATTATCGTGGATTTTTTTTTTTTTTAAATCAACTCCCAATAACTAAGTTGAAAATATTGCTTAATAATAACTATGAGTATGGGCAAATCTTCTTAAGAGTGGGAGGGGCCACAACTCCTCCAAAACTTATAAATCTTTTAATAATTATAATATATATATATATATATATATATATATATATATTACTAGTTTTACATATTACAACTAATTGATAAGATAAGACGTGAAACAAATATATATACTTTTATAGAATAAAGTGAATTGTGACAATGCTACTCATTTTAATTTTAAAAGTTAAAAAGCTTTTTATACATAAAGCAAATAATACATAAGTGAGAGAGAAGAAACTTATTTAAGAAAAAACTTTTTAGCTTTTCCTTCCATGATTTTGTTTATGCTAGACATAGTTGTACATTGTTTGCAAATTGTAACTTTAGCTACTGCAAAAAATGTGCATTTTTTTTATTATTTACTTTCAATTATCAAACTTATTTATGAGTCATAAGTTGAAATTGTCTATAAACTACAACAATAAAGTGCATTCTTTTTTTTTTATCATTTACGTAGATAAAACTTCTATTTGTCTAAAATAATAAAAATATATATATACACTAATAATTTTTCTATAATTTTTATTTTTACAAAATATATGTTATTATTACTATTTCATTATTGATTTATTGTATTAATTTTTACCTTGTAGTGATTTTGTTGATTAATATTGTTATTTTTTTGAGTTTTAAAAGTTTGAATAATATAAATATTAGACTCATTTATATAAATAAAAATTAGTGTGTTGATTTATATTGAAAAAGAGATAGCTGAAATAATGTAAAGATTGTGAAATAAAATGGAGGATAAATTTTTAACAGGTATTATGTTAATTCATATTAAAAAAGAGATAATTGAAATTTTTAACTTTAATTTAATTATTAATAACTTCAAGTCTCAAAAGAATAAAGAATGACATCTTTAATATAGGTAAACTTAATTTTTTTTATATTTATTACTATTTTGTATTAATATATTATTTTTAAATTCTACTTAAAAAATATAAATTTTAATTAAATTATTTGATTAATATTTATGACTTTTCTTAAATTTTTAGTCAAAATTCGTGACTGACTATGAGATTATTATACCCGTATAGATAATGGATAATTTTGAATCTTAACTTTATTGAATATATATATATATATATATATATATATATATATATATAAATAAAAAAGTAAGAGTACAGTTTTAATTTTAATTAATAACATAAAAAATTTAAAAATAAAATTCCAACAGTACGAATTAGTGCACATCATCAAAACGTGTCACCATAATGTGAAGCAAAAAGCAGAAGAGTATATTAAAACGTGACTCATGTTAACGTGTAACTCACATTAATGTACATAAAAAACATATAAAATTAAGGAATAATATCATGAATATTTTTTGTGTTTTTTAATTTAATAAAATGTAAGAACATTAAATTCACATTTTTTTATTAATCAGTCAATAAATAAATAACACTTAAAAATAACATATAAAATTTTATAGTTCAACAATAATTAAAGGAATTCTGTTATATCTTTTTATAAATATTAATATTTTTTCAAAGATATACACATATTTACTATTTTTATTTTTATTTAATAATTAAAAATATATACATAGAAAGTTTAAAATTAAAAATGATTCTATCGAAAACTAATTTCTTACATTATATAAAATCTTTGAGTAAGATTGATTTGTGGAATTCAAAATAATTTGAGGAGAATGTGAATGAATTATGTGGCTCATAGGTGAAGAAAACAAAGGCTTAGTTCAGTTAGCATTGGATGTAAATTCTGAGCACTTGGCTTCACCGTATTGTATCAATAATGGAAGCCCAACTGAGAGCGTTTAATCCCTTCATTTTGCGTCGTCACATACTCTGCAAATCCACCTCACACCCTTCCCTTTCCTACCAGCGCGTCACTCACAGGGTACCCATCTCCTCCACTCTCACCCACTCGCCGATTCCTCCAAGTTGGGATCCCCGCACCTTCTTCTTCTCCTCCCTCACCTCTTCCCAAAACCTCAATTTTTCTACCCCATCCTCCAACAATCTCAACCCATTTCTTTCTCACTCCCAAGGTGGTGGCTTTGTCTGGAACCCCGCTTCAGAGACCGGAAACGCCCGGCTTTACGGAGGCAAAGGCCGTGTTGCCACGGTGGTTTTGTTGGGGTGGCTTGGAGCCAGGACGAAGCACCTCAAGAGGTACGTTGAGTGGTACAATTCGCGTGGATTTCACGCGGTCACTTTCGTCGTGGACGCGAAGGAACTGCTTCGATTTGACCTTGGCCATATACTCGAGAGCCGAATCTCTCTGTTCGCCCACCACCTCGTTTCTTGGGTATCTCGTCCTGAACATGATGGCAGAGAACGCTGTTTGCTTTTTCACACTTTCAGCAACACGGGCTGGTTTATGTATGTCGATTCGTTCGTGATTATATATGCTATGCTCTTTCGCAATGCATCTTCATTTTTTGCTGTAAATATTGTTAGGTGATTTTTTATTTTTATTTTGTAGCTATGGTTCCATTCTTGGGAAAATGCTGGGTAGCGAGGATCTCATGGAGAAAATTAAGGGATGCATTGTTGATTCGGGAGGGGGAGAGCCTTTTAATCCAAAGGTTTTGAATTGCAATTGTTCTACTTTAATATTGTTTGATTGTTGTATCCTTTGCTTGACTTGAGAGAGGGCATGCAACAGAAATGCTGTTTAAAAAGATTACATTTTGGAGTACATTTGTGATTGTGTTTTGTTTGCTCTTGAATTTGTTAGAAGTTCTCATTGGTTTTAGGACTAGCGCTTCTACTAGCTCTTTAGTTTCCCTTGTACCGTTTTATGCTAGAAGGAGGATTGTGTTTTTGTGTGTAAAACAAAGTGGATCATCACTCACACCATCAGTGTGGAATGCATTAATTTTGTCTAACTATGGAAATAATCTACTTTACTTTTGATTGTTATGTGAGGCTTTTTTTTGTGTTTCCCCTTCCATTGGTCTAATTGTTAAAAACAGGATGGAATGCAGTGAAATATGATGGAATGAATTGTATCAAATTCCATCCAATACCCTTTTTTTTCTTCCCCTCTAATTTGAGGGGCAAGGAATGGAATCATTATTTTTCCTGTTCCATAATAAAAATAGTCATAAAATAGAATGATAATTTTGTTTCATTCCATTCCACTACACTCCATTATGTTCCATACCATTTCATTATTTCATTCCGATCCACTTACCATTAAATATCTAAACATAGCCTTAAGTCGTTTTTGTTTAGATTTGTTGTTTATTGTTGGCTGATAATTCCTTGGATTATAACTATCAAATTGTTCTCTCACTCTTGTTTTCTCTGTCAATATGGGGAACCTTCATCTTTATATTGTAGGTCTGGGCTGCTGGCTTTTCTGCTGCTATATTAAAGAAACGAAGTTCTTTAGCCCAACCTGTAGTTGAGGTAGAAGACAAGCATACATCAGAGACTGAAGTTAACTTGTCAAAGATTCAACAAAACGAACCTTCGACAGTTGAAATGATGGTCTTATCACTATTAGAGAAGCTATTCTCATTTGTTTTGCAGCTGCCAGATGTGAATCAGTAAGTGTCTTCCCTTCGATTATGTTCCTTTATAATTCTTGTTGCATGTAAAGCAGCCTCGTTTAATTTTGTTAATGGAAACTCGTATATACTTCAAAATGATAGGTGTTAAGCACATTTTTGCTGTCTTAAATGCAGGAGATTAACAAAGATTGTCAATGTCCTCTCAAAACACCAGTCTTGCCCTCAGCTTTACTTGTACAGTACGGCTGACAAAGTAGTCCCATTTCAATCAATAGAAGGGTTCATTGAGGAGCAGAGGAAGATGGGAAGGAGAGTAAGGTCCTTCAACTTCGGCTCATCTCCCCACGTGGATCATTATAGGACATTTCCGGACGTCTATTTATCACAGCTTACTGAATTCTTGAATGAATGTTTTGCTGTAAGCCAAACGATCACTAACAACTCTTAAGTGACCCTTAGAAGTGCATTGTATTAGTTTTCCGAGAGGACAAGCCATTCACTCTCACAAGGTCAGGGAGGGAAATGAGTAGCGGCTTTGATAATACATTAACTTGCAGACAGTATTAGAATAATTCTTTTGATGATTGTTACAAAGATTAAATGACTAAGAGATATTGAACATGGCCTAATGGTGAGGCATTAGGTGCTACTCTTGTTAGATTGATCAAGAAGTCTGTCTACATGAAGCCAAAATTGCCTGCCCCGACTTCAAGCATATTGCTTCACATATGTCGCTTCTAGGTGAGGGCTGTGCATTAGTTTGGACCAACTTAAACACAATATCAAACCAATGATGTTGGTTTGGTTTTGTTTATATTTTTGAGATTTGAAATTGAATGCCCAATTATTTGAATCAATCAACCTGATTTTGATCGTCCTTTACTCCATTTATATGTATGCACAATATCTCGTCATTTTGATTAAAAGGGATTATTATTGAACTAATAACTCATTTTTTTTCTGCTTTTATTTTACTTATATATACACGATATGACATTGTTTTGGCTATAAGGAAAATCATTTGGATCAATCAACATAAACACCATTTAAAGAGTAAAAAATATTCAATTGGTTCAATATAAGCAAAACATGGCTTTATGGAACATTTTTAAAAGTAGGATGAACCTTGACAGTTGGAACAGTGGTCTTACTTAATACGGGAACTAAAAATTGCCAGATATGGTCATGTTTTGTTTCATACTCTCAATAAGTTGGGTATGGAGCCACTTTCAGGTTTCAATCATGTTCTAACAGGAGCAGGTATACGCCAAAGGAAAACATTTTATACATTATTCAGAGTAGATATTTAAAAGTACTTTTATATATTTAAAATGTATGTGCATATAATAATACTCTGTCCAGTCTTTTTTTATAAATTACCTTCTAGAAGGTTTTAAAATTTTTTTATAAGGTACTTATTTTTGATAAATTATTTATTATATATTTTTTATTTGTCCTAAATAAACAGTGTTTGTGAGAAATTAAATAAAATTTAACAAAAATAAATATTGATGGTGAGGTTAGGTATAATAATAATAAATGAGGTTAGGTATAATAATAATAAATGAGGTTAAAATTGTCATGGTATGGTAATTTTAATAATTTTTAAATGAGGTTAGGTATAATAATTTTATTAGTTTGTATAATTGAGTTGAAAATTCTTTATAAATATTCAAACAAAATAATTTAGTTGGCTGGCGTAATTTATTTGAGAGTGCTTTATAAAAAATCAAGAAAATCAATAAATTTAAACTAGATAATTATATTAGGTTGTGTAATTTAATTAAAAGTGTTTCATAAAAAGATTAAAAAAGTTTTAATGAGTCGACTGATGAAACTCTAGAAAAGTAAATAATTGACAGGAGTTTCACAAAATTTGCTTCTGTCTCGCGATATTTTTAAGCATAACTTGTTTAGCCACCTCCAGAGTCACTCTCGTGGTAATCTAAAAGCAGAGTAACCATCGCAATTCTCAATTCCTTGGTTTGTTGGTTTGTCTTTATTTTATATGCTAATAGTCCATTTTATGAGTGCAATGTAGCTGTACTAACTTGAACATGGATCTGGACATCCATGTTGTCTCCATACGTGATTTCTTTTCACTGCATTATATTTTCAATGTTATAACTTATGTACTCCATTTATAAAATCGATCAAACGTTATATTACTGTACCAAAAACTATTGCTACTTGCTATCGCTGTTGTATGTTTGGATATACGGAGAAAGAACTGGGAGGTAAGTATGGAGGTGGATTTCTTAATAGTATGAGTTTATAGTATAAAAAAATTACAAACAAATTGTGTATATTGATAATTTGTATTCAACTTATTCGTATGATGTAATATTTTGTAAAATGCTTTCTTAAAAGTGGGACAGAAAAAATAAAATTAGATATCCATAAATAATTTAAAAAATATGACGCAATTATTGATTTCTGTTTATTTAGTGAACGGTTTAAAGTTCAAAAACCCTTATTTTGGTCCAAAATTTAAATATTTGGGTTGGTATGACATTTGAGTATTGAAAGATGGAAGGTAGTGATGAGTTTTTGGTGATCCCACGATGGCAGCTTTGGATTTGATAGTCATTGTTGAGGCGGCTGAGTTTTTCTACTTCTATCCAAACACCGGAAAAGCAGAGTCACTCTGTTTGCCCTTATCAACAAACACACAACTAACCACCCATTTACTCGACACTTGATAATGATGTATTTTGATAAGAAATACACATTTATTTTATTAATACAAAATATATATTTATTTATATAAATAAAGAATGAATACATTGTTCATGTAAATTACATTATAAATATATAAAAATATTAATAATTAACGTCCATAAATTTTTATATTTTTTTTTAGATTCTCTTCATCCCCGTCCCTTCTCGTCTCACACATAACTCCTCCTCTGTGCTTAGACGCTAAGCTATTCATTCAATGGCGGTTCACGATGACCCCATGGTCGTTCCCACCCTCTCTCCGCCCAACACCTACGAAGCCGTGGTCAACGGTGGAACCTTTGACCGATTGCACGACGGCCACCGCCTCTTCCTCACTGTCTCTCTCTGTTCCATCTCTATTATCTCTTCTCCTTTCTTTCAAAAATTTCAATTTTTCTTAAATTTGGATAATGTGAAAGGGTGAAACTTGTGTGCAGGCTTCAGCGGAGTTGGCTAGGCGCCGGATCGTAATTGGTGTTTGCGACGGCCCTATGCTGGCAAAGAAGCAGGTTATCTTTTCCATTTTTTACTTTTTATTTCTTATTTTTATGGTTTTGGAATAAAATAAAGAATTCCCTTGGTCTATTAACTGCTAAACTAATTAAACAGAAACCTGTATGTATTTTAATCTTCTTTTTAATCCGCTTAGGTGTTTGAAGAATGAATTTTTATGTAGCCACAATTATAATAGTGTTGCAGCTACAATTTTTTAGGTTTTCAACTGAATAGCTTAAACTCCACTATGCAATCCCTATTTCAGTTCAACAGAGTTGCGTTGATAGATTTCACTCTTGTGAACCAGCGGATTTTTTTTCTTCTTTTTTGTCTTTTCTTGAAGAGGAAAATTGTTGCATAGAATGACCTGCTTAGTTATATTGAAAATATTCACTTTTAGGTATTAATTCTCTCTGTTCCATCCATCTGTTCTGCTTTGGCCGGTTAAGTTTCACATTTGTTGACAATTCAAGTCATAGTCTAATGCTGAAGTCTGAACTTTGCTTTTATTTTCAAGAGTCATATTCTGTTGCTGAACCCTTACCAACTTCAGTCTATTTGCAGTAAATTAATTTTATTGTGGATGAAATTGACAAAGGAGCCCAAATCGTTTATAAGAGTATTTTATTGTTGAAAATAAGGTCAATATGTACCAGTTAGTTTGCAGAATTTCAAACAGTCAAACTGAATTTAGCCGAGAACACTATTGAGTGCTACAGACGAAATGCTTCAAGTGTTCTGCTCTTAAAATTCACTGATCAGATTTTTCATCTCTATCAAAAATATCTCTAGCAATTTGGGAGCTAGCTAAATTTAAGCCCTTGTGCTAATTGATCTTGTTAGTTGAAGATTTTCGCCACATGCTGAAGATCACCTTATTTCTGCATGACAATCTAGTGGCTTGTGGATTCTTATACATAAAGGAGCCCCTTTCTATCTTTGTGTGCTACTCTAATGTTTGAATTTGAAATTTTACTTATATGATCCTTCTACTACTTTTGCAGTTTGCTGAGCTGATACAGCCCATTGAGGAACGGATGCATAATGTTGAAACATTCATTAAGGTACTAGTCCAAGCAATGACAGTTTGTCTTCTGCTCTAAATATATGATTTATGAAAAGAATCTCCTTTGTTTTGTTGTTTTTTATTTAAAAAATTATTTATAATTGTTTACTAGAATACTTGAAGCTTTCATTTTTGCATGTTAATGTAGAACATGAGTGGTGGATTGTAAACATCTTTTATCATCTTTTTGACAACAACATATATTTTCAAGTAGCATTATATAAAACCATTTTTTGTGTCTTGAACTAATAGCTTAAGCTTTTTGAATAGTTCTATGGCCAAATGGTTCAATCTTGCTGCTCTAATTCTTCTACTAAAAGCTTGAATTGAAGCTCAAGATAGATGGGCCCCTTCACTCTTCACACACAAGGTAGATGAGCCCATGCATTATTCATGCTTCAAGTCTAAAGGGTTTCATTTGTGAGGGGGCATGTTAGAGTGATCGAACACAAATTTAAAATAGATAGAAATAGGATTAAATCATACCAGATTACATGAATTATAACAATCTCCTGCTATCTCAGAGTTTAAGAACTCCTACAAAGATTATCTCTATCTAACACATGATAAAAGTGCCCCCCTAGCACAACCACACCAATGCAAATGAAAATGAACTACCGTTCCTTATAGGCACAGTTACGTAGCAGTTATTAAAACCAAGTCTGAACATGGCAGTTATTAAAACTGTAGTAATTTTTAAAACTAAATCCCATATTTCCTAGTTCCAAATTATTGGTCTCTGTTGTTGGTTTGACTCCTTATCATAGAGTTATGATATAAAACCTTTCATTTGTCTTCATCCACTAACTTGAGCTTTTCGGAATAGTTGGTTCATAACATTATGTCAGTGAATAGGTGAGAAAATAAATGATATATTAATCTGTGTCTTCAAACATAGTGGTCCATCAAATGTGTAGTAATTCTTTAAGCAGGATTTAAATGAAAATGCTTTTTTCTTATCAAATTTTTTATTGATATTTTTGAAACTTAAATGCAGTCTATCAAGCCAGATTTGGAAGTGCAAGCTGTACCAATCACAGATCCGTTTGGCCCTTCCATTATAGATGAAAATTTGGAGGCTGTGATAGTAAGGTTGGTAATAAGGCGACCTCGTGTCTGTGCCATCTTACTATTTGGTAGTAGTATGAAGCGTGCATTCGATTATATATCCATAGACAGCATATAAAAAGTAACTTATGATTATCTCATTCCTATTGGCTGCTTTCAACTATCGGCGTTCATGATAATTAAAGTGTTGTTTTGGCAGCAAACTTAACTGGGTATCTTCTTTTATTCCTTGGTCCACTGTTGCCATGATTTTGTTATTTCTTTTCAATTCTATTTGCAGTATAAACACCTGAACAGAACTTTGTATATTTTGACTTTAAGAAGTTTCATTATTTAGTTAGTAACTTACTAGTTTTTGGTTATCTTACAGCAAAGAGACATTACCGGGTGGATTGGCAATAAACAGAAGAAGAGCTGAAAGAGGCCTTTCACAGTTGAAGGTCTCAATTTATTGTTTATGTGATTTGGTTATAATCTATGATATAAAAAAATTGGGGAAATGTATTTCCACTTATCAAAATATTTTGACACATTAGAAATTGTTTTCGTGGATCTTATGCAGATTGAAGTTGTAGATTTGCTTTCTGGAGAATCAGGTGAAGTTAAGCTGAGTTCATCTATGTTACGAAAGCTGGAGGCTGAAAAGGCCAAACAACCAAGCACAATATCTCAGACATAGTACGAAGAATTTGTTTAACTTGTTTGTTTTTTCTTTTTAATATGTATTTAAAGATGAGTTTAAGATGTCCCTTAAAGCAATGACATGCGATTGGATGTTATGGCATTGTTTTAGAGTTTAAAAGGCAGTCAAATTCTTTCGGGAAAATATTGAAATGATGCATCGTTTTATTTTATTTTTAATGCATGCAACAAAACCATTATTAGGTTGTTAGGATAAATATGTGTTGTATATGTTTTTGATATTTTCCATATTTTTCAAATTGCAATAAATTAAAATTTGAAGCAGTTATTTAATTGTAAATCGCGTTATTCAAACAGATACCCTTACCTGAATTTATATAGATAATGTCAAACTAAAAACATAGAAATATAATAAATAAAATATGTAGCTATTTGTCAAAGTAAATAAATTTTCTATAAGTAAATTATAAAATATAATTGTATTTTTTTTTTATCAAATATTAGAAAATCAATGTTCAAGTAAATGTTGTTTCATTTAAAAAACTTCATTGTCAAAGGAAAAAAATCAATTGCTTGCTGGGTTAAAATGTCATTTTTTAAATACAAATTATTTTCATTAATATTAGTTCTATCAAAATTAATTATATTAAAATCAAAGAAAAGCGAGCAATACCAATTAAATTAATTGGTTTGGATTTCTTTTTCTTCCTTGAAAAAAATAAAATTAACCCGT
Organism: Abrus precatorius; assembly: GCF_003935025.1. Lineage (NCBI taxonomy): Eukaryota > Viridiplantae > Streptophyta > Magnoliopsida > Fabales > Fabaceae > Abrus > Abrus precatorius. The sequence continues at coordinate 17,393,899 of NW_020874406.1, read as the reverse complement.
GAACTGTTATTTATACTTTAAGTTTTGTCAACTTGAATGAAATTCTAGTAATATTTTTCTCGAGTTTGAGTAAAAGATTTGTTCGTTCTTTTTTACTACAATTGTGTTTCAACTTTCTGCTCAAACGTTGATGGTTTAATAGACTAACACATATGCTAACATTACTTTTTAAATATTTGAAATTAGCGAATTTTTATTAAAAATTATTACATTAGAAATATAAAAATATAAAATCACATCTTTAGATAAAGTTCATTGATACTTCATAAGAGAGAATTTATTAATAAATAATAATATGCAAAAATAATTAAAATTTTGTGCAATTAATTTAGTGTATTTGAAACAAAAGAAATATTAAACAAAAACAGATTATTAACTTTGCTTTCCTTTCACTTATATTTTGAAGAAAGCAAAAACCTTCTTAAACATTCTAAAAATTGTACTAAAAAAAATTCTGATAATAATATAAAGTTAACTTTTATTTGGTCCAATTGTGTTTTCTCACTTTTAATTGCATTTCATTTACTATTATTAGATCCAATCATAGATTAAAATAGTGTTTGTTTAACCTTAGCACTTGACGGATTTAAGCTCAACATCTGTTTAGTAAGAATACTATTTTTCTTCTTCGTTTACTCATATCCAACAAGTATTTTTCTAAACACAAAAATTTCGAATTCTAACCGGTAATTATGGTCAGCTTTTTATACACAATCATTTTTAATAAATTTTTATTAAGTATAATTCATGATTAATATTTTATTTCTATTTTTAATATTCCATAGCCATCAAGGTGGAGCTCTTATAAATAATGAATTCTAATTAATATTTTTAAATATAATTTATAAGTAATTTTTTATTTTTAACATTTTATGACCATTAAATAGTTTGAAAATTTTTATCTAATTGTTTCTCATTAAATTTTTAATTACTTTTTTTATTAAATTTTAATAATTATAATTTAAGTTTATAGATAACAAGGTTATTTCGTTATAAATATAAATACGTAAAACATTAAACATGTTTTGTAGTAAATTTTACATAGATAGATAAATATAAATAAATAGATTGAGAGTCAAAAGCTCAGATTGTCATCATCTTCTCACTGAATTGTTAGCACTCTAAGAAAAAAAAAAGATAGTTGGTTTCTTCAAGGTTCAATCACACTCTTCTCTTCTTCACCCATTCAACGTTTCCTATCTTTTCAAAGTTTTACCACTCGGAAACTGCAAGACTAGTTCTTTCATTTTTTCTTTTGTGTTTTGAAAATGGCGGTTATTTTCTGGTCGCTGAGTTTGTGTTATTTTTCGTGTAGATCACTTGGAGCGTTGTTTCATGACAAAAACTTAGCGTCCATTGAGAAATTGACTCATTTCTTGAATCTGTCCAAAAGGGTATGATATTCTTCTCTTTTTCTTTTCCTCGTGACATTCACAAGCATTCCCTTGCATTACATCTTAGAGTTAGAAGTTCTCATTTCATGGATTCATGCTTTTGTTGCTTTTGCAGGTGCGTTTTTGCCAAAATTTGCAAAGATGAATGATTTGATGACAAAATCGTTCCTAAGTTATGTTGAACTGAAGAAGCAGGCAAGGAAAGACGTTGAAAACGATCTTGACATTGAATTAGGGAAACTCAACCCCACGGAAGACCATAACCTCTCTCAGTTCTTCCAAGAAGTTGAAGTAACCAAGGTTGAAATGGAAGAGATCACCAATCTCTTATGTGATCTTCAGCAACTGAATGAAGAGACAAAGTGCACACACAGTGCCAAAGTTCTACGTGGTCTAAGGGACCGCATGGAGTCTGACATGGTTGCCGTGCTTCGCAAGGCAAGGTTTATCAAGGCAAGGCTTGAGGCTCTTGACCGATCCAACATAACCAATCGCACTTTATCAGAATCCTACAAAGAGGGTACCTCCATTGATAGAACAAGATTGACTGTGACGAATGGTTTGAGGGTCAAACTTAGGGACATGATGAATGACTTTCAGTCCTTGAGAAACAAGATTCTATCGGATCACAAGGAAGATTTGAAGAGAAGGTACTATACGGTAACGGGTGAGGTTCCCACTGAGGAGATCATGGAGAAAATGATCTCAGGGAGTCTCAAAGTTGAGTTTTTGGCTGGGAAAACGGATGCTGATTTGGGCACTCAGGTTAGGCATGAGGCTGTGATGGATATCCAAAGGAGTTTGAAAAAGCTTCACCAGGTCTTTCTTGATATGGCTATTCTGGTGGAGACCCAAGGAGAAAACGTGGATAACATTGAGGATAATTTAGCCACTGCGGGTAACTTCATCCATGGGGGAACTAACAGTCTTTACTATGCCAACCAGATGAAGAAGAATAACAAAAAATGGGTCTGTTGGGTTTTTGCTGTGGGGCTGATTATACTACTGGTGTGCATTGTTTCAATGTTGTCTTCTTGACTGGTGCAATTGTGAGTAAGTGGTTTAGAGTTGAGACTGTAAAACTACTTTTCCTTCCTTTTTAGCCCGTCAATGGTTCTTGGATTGTAGGGACAGTTACTCTTAATTGATTCAAATTTGTTCTCGGGAAACTAAAGTTGGCTGAATAGAATAGATTGATAACATGCCGGTATTATTTTCTTCCTTTGTTTCACTTTTGTTGTGTTTGTTTGTCTTATTTATGCTTCCAGTGAGTTTTTCTCTCACTACCTTAAGTAGAGTGTGAAAATAGAACTACAAATAGGCAATTACTACAACGCCTTGTAATATCTTAAACTTTGTAATTTTCAAAGTCTGTCGTTATAACTGGTTAATACTGATCGAAATGGCTACCAAGTACATAGAAACACCCAAAGGAAGTCTAACATTTTGGCCTTTTCTATCTAAAACAGGATATTGTATTCCGTCTACAAATATCTTATCCCAAACTAGTGTAAACAAATTAAAGCCACTAATTTTGAACAACGTCTTCTTCTCTTTTACCCAAATCATTTCAACTTCTCTTTGGAGGATAGTTCGATTCCTTTGCACTATGATGGTGGCCATGCTGCTCCAGCAACCAAATGCGGAGCAGACCCAGGCCTTACTTGAGAAATGTTCAAATATAAAAGAATTGAAGCAGATTCATGGCCAATTGTTGAAGAAAGGCGTAATCAGGCACCAGATAACACTGAGCAAGCTTTTGGCTTCATATGCATCAATAGAGTTGGGTAACTTGGTCTATGCACGTATGGTTTTTGACAGAATAAGCTCACCAAATACTGTCATGTGGAACACCATGATCAGAGCATACTCAAATAGTAATGACCCAGAAGCAGCGGTGCTTTTGTACCATGAGATGCTCCATCATCCAGTGCCTCATAATGCTTACACTTTCCCTTTCCTCCTCAAAGCATGTTCTGCTCTCTCAGCCTTCGAAGAAACCCAACAAATCCACGCTCATATTTTCAAAAGAGGTTTTGGTTCAGAGGTTCATGCCACAAATTCCCTTCTTCATGCTTATGCAATTTCAGGCAACATACAATATGCACAAGTACTATTCAATCGGCTTCGCTCACGTGACATTGTTTCATGGAATACAATGATTGATGGATACATAAAATTTGGAAACTTAGACATGGCCAACAAGATTTTTCAAGCTATGCCAGTGAAGAATGTCATCTCTTGGACAACCATGATTGTTGGCTTTGTTAGGACATGCATGCACAAAGAAGCTCTTTCTCTTCTACAGCAAATGCTAGTTGAAGGCATCAAACCTGATAGTATAACCCTTAGCAGCTCTCTTTCAGCATGTGCAGGCCTTGGTGCATTGGAGCAAGGCGAGTGGATTCACACCTATATTGAAAAATATAAAATAAAAATAGATGCAGTTTTGGGTTGTGTTCTTATAGACATGTACGTTAAATGTGGTGAAATGGAAAAGGCCCTTTCAGTGTTCAGTAAGTTGAAAAAGAAAGGTGTCTGTGCATGGACGGCTATAATCGGTGGCTTTGCAGTGCATGGAAAGGGAAAAGAAGCTATAGATTGGTTTATCCAAATGCAGAAAGCAGGAATTAAGCCAACTTCAATTACTTTCACTGCAATACTGACTGCATGTAGTCATGCAGGACTAACTGAAGAAGGAAAGTCCCTCTTTGAGAGGATGAATGTTGTTTATAACATTAACCCTTCTATGGAACATTATGGATGCATGGTGGACCTTCTGGGTCGCGCAGGGTTGTTGGAAGAAGCAAAGGAGTTCATAGGGTCCATGCCCATAAAGCCAAATGCTACAATATGGGGAGCACTGCTCCATGCTTGCCACCTACACAAAAATTTTGAGCTTGGTAAAGAGATTGGAAAAGTTCTGATTGAATTGGACCCTGATCATGGTGGCAGGTACATTCATTTGGCAAGCGTTTATGCTGCAGCTGGAGAATGGAACCAAGCGGTCAGAGTGAGAAGCCAGATCAAACATAGGGGGCTGGTAAATCTCCCAGGATGCAGTAGCATCACTCTTAATGGGGTTGTCCACGAGTTCTTTGCTGGGGCTAGTTCCCACCCACATATCCTCGAGATATATGACATGCCTAATCTTCTTCCAAATAGATAATAGAGGAGAATGAAAATGGATTTAGCGAATATGGGACGATAGAATAATTGTTTTTCTCCCCCTGTTTGGATGTAATTAAATTGGGAGGAATGAAATGAGAAGAGGTGGTTTCCATTGCGTGGAAACTAGAGATGAAAGAAAAGGTTATTATTGGTTTATTTTTATGGTACAATCATGCAGCGTACGATCTCTCGCAAACTATCAAATGCATCACCACTAGCCTATTATTAGTGGCTTAAAAAATTATTAGTACAGGAGATACATATTGTTGGCAAATCAAAATGAAAAAAATAAAAATAAAAATGTAGAAGCGCAGTGACGATCATGCAATGCTAAGATGCTGCACAGCTGTCCAAGTTTGTTCTGGTTCTAGCTGGACACTTCCAATCTGATGCAATTATGAATAGTAGAAATTATAATTCAGAAGAATCAATAGAGAAGACTTGAAAGTCATTCAGCAATCAGGATACAGCATTACTGGAGGATGTTCAGAGGTATATTAAAAAATCACTTGTCTACATAAATTCAATAGCTTCACATTGTAGTCAAGAAAAATACAAAACCTAGCACGGTCTTTTTAGAACGTTTGAAAATTCATTACCTTGGCATTTTCAACGCAAACAAAATCTTTGTAACATGCTTCCATTTGAAGATATGGATTCCACAGCACAGCATCTGACCAACTACATGGGTAAAAGGCAAATGAGTGTAAGCAAATGACTTGGGCAAACCAAATAATAAATTTATAATAGAAGCTTAAAATTACATACTTTGTGTTCTTGATAGATATTAGATCTCCCAAGCCATTGTCGAATTGCAACTCATCGGAAGCATCAAGATAAATGCAATCCACAAATCCAGGGAAAGTGACCTCATCCCTGCATTATAAAGATTACTTTCAATTACGTTAAATTAAGAAACTTAATGCCAAGATTTGACTCTATTATTGAATGAAATTTTGGTTTTACATGAATTATATTGAGACAAAATATACATGTCCATTAGATGAAAGATGAATAATGAGAAAGAAATGTGAATTGAAAGAAACGAAAACAGAAATTGGTCACTAAATGAATGTAATGTTGCAGAATTCTAGTTTAAAATAAGGAAAAATGAGGGAAATAAAGTTGGACTTCAGGTAAATACTTGAAAATGTTAAGTTATCAGGAATGAACTAGAAAAAGCATGTTAGTTTATGTCTTGCACGGTAGAGATCATTTGAAATACTAAAAAATTAGGTAGCACCGCTTGTTCTGCAACCCCGGGACTGAGGTCAAGCAAACTTTTACGATGTTTTATTTCTATTTAAGAATTCCCAGACAAAAATTATGATACAGACCTTTCTTCCCTACCCTCTACTGGATTTTTAGGATCTGGGTCTTTGTTCAGAGATTTGCAACCTTTCAACCCCTTTACTGATGCACCACTCACAGAAGCCTGCATGACAATGCTAAAATGATTGCTTCTCCAACTTTAAGCAGCAAATGGAAGCAATGAAATTAGTTGAAAAAACTGTGTCAGACTATTGAGTAATACTAATTGATTCACAATATTATTGAAAATATAAACGCTTGTTAATAGATTGGTTGCTGAGTTTTGGTTCAGATCTCCAGCAAACCCTATAATGTTAACACTATATTTAAGCACAAATAGAAAACCTCATTTTAATTATGCCATGGTGATTATTCAAAATTATGACCTTCGTCACTTACTCGAAAATATGTGTGCAAGGCAGTACTAAATGAGAATGCCTTATTGTCTGTATTCTTAACTGTTAACTCAGTCAAAAGACTTTTAGCATTTAGCGTGACCTGTAGAAAGGAAGCACGATTTTGCAACATCATTAGGTAGCAGAACATGACAAGCACGAATACAAGTAGTTAAGCAGTATTGCAAAGGTGAACTGTGGTTGAAGAAAATAAGCATGAGGCCTAGACCTTGTATAAAGCATGGAAGCTGAAATCCCACATAGCACGACTGTAAGGAGCATCCTTCAGTTCCAGTGTTACAACAGGATTTCCTTCCACGTCTTCAGAATCAGCAACAGTCCAATCCATATTCCGTGCAAACCCATGCTGTCAAATACTCAACCAAGCAAATGATTTAAATGAAAGTGTAGTACACAACAGAAAAGAAGAGTAGTGTAGTCAAGCCATCACACCACTCGTGATTTTACTGAAGAGCAGCAAGTTTTACTAACCAAAAAAGATGTAACATTTAAGAATCAGAATAACATAGCAGTCACAGCATGACCTATTACCCAAGAAACCAATGGTAGTTCACCGATATTTCCCTCATGTTTTTGTCTTTTTTGTAAAAAGATAAAACATGAAGAGCAAAGAAATAGCATTGATACCTGCTGAATTGGACCAGGACCAAACTGAGGAAAACAATGTGGGATTCCTCCGCTGCCCCAATAGAAAATGAATCAGTGCTGGGGGATCCAAAATTAGTAAATTCCAATCCAATAAAAGAACAAAAACGATATGATTTGCATGAGATTGAACCTAATCGGTTTTTTCTTATTAAAAACAGCGTCAGGGCGAACAAAGAGGAGGTCCTTGCCATCGGGAATCTTCCAAGAGGTAATGCAACCTCCGAAGAGGTATATTTCAGCCTCACTGCACAGATTCAATTTGACGATGAAATTCGTGCGCACGCATGCTTGTGAATGGAAAAAGAGCTATAGAATCACGCACCTCCCGGCCGGTGAAGTAAGCACAAGTTTTGGCAAATTCCCCTCTCCTTCTGTAACTCTCACTCCCAAAGACGCGCTTTCTTTGCCGCCCAAACTTGCAAACGCCATTCCATGACACCTTTTTTATCACATCCAAACTTTAATAAATCAAACTACAGATCAGTTTCCATTTTCAGTTAAACGAGAAATTTAAAATTTGACTCACCTGTTGATTCGGCCAAGGTTCGGAAAGTTCGCAGTGAATGGCATGGAAACCATCGCCATTTGTTTCCAACTCACACTATTCTGCTCCCACCGCCACTAACATTTTTCTTTTCTTTTCTTTTCAGCGGAAATTCGGATATTCCGATCAGATTCGGCAAGAGAACCCGAACGGGCCCATTACTATGTTTGGCCCAATAAAGCCCGAACATGTTGAGCCCAAGATACGAATAACGAAATCCAGTAGGGAATCAGGGACAAGCGACGAAAAGAAAGAAATGTGGCGGTCACTGAAACTGGCGAGGAAGGTGAAACCGAAAGTGGTAAGTGGGGTCCATTTGAAATGGATGAGCACAGTGATGAGTTTCGGAGATGGAAGCCATGGTGCGCTTGGTCTTGGATTACCCGCCGGTGTGGAACCAGACGCATACGAGCCTACTCCTGTTCCTGCTCTACCTTCCGATATTGTTAGCGTCCATGCCGGCCATTATCACTCTCTCGCCCTCACTTCTAATGGCCACCTCTGGGCCTGGGGCAGAAACAACGAAGCCCAACTTGGCCGTGGCCTTATCTCTTGGTAAGTTAAAAAAAAAATTACTAATGTGCATACCCTACCCCTCTACCCTAAATTAATTGTTAGTAATTGATTTTGCGTAGCGGAGAAAGAGAATCATGGCACGAGCCTAAAAGAGTAGAGGGATTAGAACATGTGAATGTGTGTGCTGCTTTTGCGTCTGGGGTTGTTTCTGCTGCTGTCGGGGATGATGGTTCGGTATGGGTATGGGGGAAGTCTAAGCGTGGCCAACTTGGCCTAGGTAAGAATATTACCCAGGCTGTTGCACCTACCAAGGTTGAAGCACTTTCTGGACAAAACGTAGCCAAGGTACTTTAATTTGATCCCCTTGTTGTCACACTCTCAATTCGTAACTAACGTGTTTGTGTGGTTGAACAGGTTTCGTTTGGTTGGGGGCATGCTCTTGCCCGGACTGTGGATGGAAAGTTGTTTGGGTGGGGGTATTCAGCAGATGGTAGGATTGGGAAAATGGGGAATCACTTTCAGACATCTCCGTTGGAATCCACGTTTTCAAATAATGCAGAAGAACTATCGAGTTCAGACGTGGAAGTTGCCGAAAAGAGAGTCTTGGAAGGAATGGAGGAGGAGAATAACATGCCAATAATATGGGAACCTACATTGGTAGAAGAACTCCATGGGGTTCATGTTGTGGACATTGCTTGTGGACTTGATCACTCTCTGGTTCTTTGCCGTAAGTAACACCAACACTCTTAACACATCAACTCAATTCTTGTGTTAAAAGATGCAATGGGGTTTCTTTCCTCTTAAGTTTTGATTACACTGTGTCAGGCGACGGTGCACTCTTGAGCTGCGGGAGCAACGTTTATGGGCAGTTGGGACGAGCTAAAACGGATTTGGGAATTTTCCCTGTTGATACGAGTTTGAGTCCTGTTTCTATAGCAGCAGGGCTTGGGCATTCTTTGGCAATATGTCAGCTCGCTGAATCAGATGGTAGTGTTGGTGTGGGGACTACAAATGTTGCTTCGTGGGGATGGAACCTCAGTTCTCAGCTTGGAAGGGAAGGGGATGGGAACCTCCCCTCTTTGATTGATGCATTGGATGGGGAAAATCCTGTCTTTGTTTCAGGAGGCCGTGCCCATTCCCTTGCTCTCACCTCAAAGGGAGAATTGTGGGCATGGGGCTCTGGTAAAAATGGCAGACTTGGATTTCCAAGTTCTGCTGACCAAGTTGACCCACTTTGCCTTGATTCTTTAGAGGGTTTTCAAATTTTACAGGCTGTGTCAGGGTTTGATCATAATCTCGTGCTAGTTGCTGGCTGATCTGGTTTCAACACATGCCTTGCTTTTTAGGTTCCGAAAGTTTAGTTTCGGGGGAAAGAAAGGAAAAACAGATTATTGTGTAACTAGGAAAAAATGTAGAGATGTCTTTCAAGCTTGAACTTAAAGGTGGAGCTTATCCGTCTAAAGACAAATCTAAGCACCCCCCTTGGTATAAATGTCAGATATGTTTATCTTTACGGTTTTATATGTTTCATTGCATAAGCTTAAACTTCATCGTAGTGTTGTAACCAAAAAAAAAAAAAACTTCATCTTGGTGTTTCAGACAAACACTCGAGCTTGTATTTTTTCTTGATAAATAGTTTGATCTGTATAATAGAGTGAATTAAATATTGCATAGAAGGTGAGGACAGTAAGATTATCACATTTACGAGATTAACATGGGTCCTTGCTTTTCAGCGGGTCTTGACCGTGAATTCGTGAGGTGTTTTAAGACATGTTGGTCCAAATAGTGGAAGCGAATTTAAGAGATATCTGAAAAATGAAAAAGGCAATACTCTCGGAAGTAACATAAAAAAATGAATCATATTTTAGGAATTTAGTTGCAAGAAATCCTCGAAATCTCTCCTTACATGTTTCCACCCATTTTGTATAACAACTAAAAACCTTTTGCAACTTCAACAGAAAGATTGAGCAGACGAAGACACAATACTGAGAAATCTCAAATTCAAACTCTTTTGGCTATACTATGTGGATGGCTAGCAAGTTGGAAGGCCCTTAGGTGGAGGCAGAACAGATTGATCTTGTCCTGGCCCATCTTCCACAACAAAAGCCGTTTTCAACCCCCAACCAGTGTGTAGCTCCAAATGACAATGCATGAACCAAACACCTACAATGAACAAGAACAACATGACATTATTGCATAATATACCTGTCAAATATCAGTCAACATCAGGACATGCTTAGATTGGCTTTACAGTTAAAAAGTTTATAGAAGTTTTGGACTAGTTCACGAAACATGCCTGGATTATCTGCCCGAAAACGAATTGCTGTCCAACCACCTGTAGGAACCCCAACTGTGTTCCTCTCAATAGGATCTACCAAATTGTACTTAGCGGGGTCTTTTGCAGGATCAAAGTTACCAATCCCGGTTCCAACAACAAAAAAGTTATTGCCATGAAGATGGAATGGATGTGACTCAACTGTGAGGAGATTAGTGTCCTGCAAAACTAATTCCACTGTGGAATTGAAGGCAATCTTGCTAACTCTTGTGCCTGTTAAGGTGGCAAGATTGGCGGTTAGCGGTGCACCAGTATAATTGAAGGGAATTGGAGGACGATCAGGAAAATCAGTCCTGAAAACCCCCTTGATGTTGAAGTAGTGAGCTTGAAGAAGTGCAGTTTGAGGCATCACAAAAGATACATTGTTCAAGGAAGCAAGTATCCGTGTTCCATTTACACATGTAGGGCAAGAATTCTTGCCTAAACCAATAGTGTACAAGAGGTTTCTATCAACTTTGAGAGGAACATTAGCGGGGTACTGAGCAGAGTTTAAGCTCCTTAATTTCTTGTTGTAACTCAAAACAAAACCTGTGTCATTGCTAGCTGGCAACTGTGGAAGGATAGGGAGGACAGTGCTTGGGACGCCTTTGTATTGGAGTATAGCCGTGGCAGTTTTGTTGTCAACTTGAATTGGAGCATCCATAAAAGCCTTGGTTCCCACGAAGTATCTGCTTGAAACTTGGTTGGCTTGGACCAGAACGTTTGTGGTTTGACCAGGTGCAATTAGTATAGCCCGAGTAGTGAATGGTTTTGTATAAACAGCATCAACCTCCACCACTGTCAAACTATGACCCGCTATGGCAAAGAAAAGATCATCATTGAGGGCGGCATTGATGATTCTCAGGAGGTAAGTCTTCCCTTGTTCAACCTCCATTGCAAATGTGTCTAAAAATTTGAAACAGAACTAAAGTTAAACAAAAATTTCATTCTTTCCAAACTACAATCAAACACTAAGCTTGGGCTAATTGTACTTACGTTTCTCAGAACATGGAAATAGTGGTCCTGGTTTTCCATTTATCGTATGTGCATCAGACATATTGGGTGGCAACCCCATTTTCTTCCCTTGCTTTTCAATCTCTTCTACGTCATTGTTCCACCATTCACCTATTGCGTGCACAAACAATTGTTATGACTTATAGCAAATTTCTTCCTTTTCATCTTTAGAATACTAAGAATAGTGACAATGAAATTTACCTAGGAGAATTTCAAATTCTCTGGCTGGCTGTGGGAAAGGAAATGTTGTTCCAGGTTTAGGCATAATTACTATTGCACCATACACAGAGGCCCTCAGCCAGAAAATGTGTGCATGCCACCATAGTGTTCCCCTCTGCCCAGTAACATTAAAATCGTAAGTATAGCTGCTTCCTGTTTGTATTGGACACTGTGTGATATAAGCTGGCCCATCAGCCCAACCATTACGATATTGTTTAAGTCCATGCCTATAATACGCAACATGTTAATATCAAAAGCTTCATCTATGTTTTTGATATTGCAAAATTGACCTACCAATGAATCGACATGTTGTATTGTGCATGGTTGGTGACATTGACCAGCACTCTATCTCCTTCCCTTACATATATAGTTGGCCCTGGGAACCTCCCATTTACTGTTACAATGGGTTTTGCATGGCACAGTCTACTCACATTCTTCACTTGAATCTGTAGAAATAACAAAATGCTATCAAGGGAACTTTGCATAGTTAGGCATGTTGATTATGGTATCAATTAATAATATTGTTACTCACATCAAACTGGTATTTCTTGAGGGCAGCTTCAGATGAAGAAGACATTAAGCCAACAAAGACAAAAAAGAGAAAGGTTAAGACACACATGAAACAGCCCAAGCCTGCCATTCTCTTTGATATCTTGGCTTGTATGGTGCATATATATGTTACAAGTATTTATAAGAATAGTGGGAAGGTAAAATGGGCTATCAGTTTGTTGCATGAAGAATTAAAAACATCTTAGGCTTATTAGGTAGTGCTTTAATGAGCTGTGCGTAAAAGCTTGTAAGCGAAATGTGAGATAAAAATTTGAAGGCCGTGGCTGAGGAAAAAACAATATTTAGAGATGTTATAATTTTTATACTACACGTTTCCAATATTTGAACTGAAAGTGAGAGGTACATGAAACCAAACCTTGTAATTTACCTTAATATACTATGGCTACATAGGCTTTATCGTTAAGGAGAAGTAATGGCCTATGGGTGAGTGCTAATGCCAAATCCTTGTGCCGCCCAAGTGCCAGAAAACTGCTTGCATTCTAAAAGAAATGTTTATTTCAGTTATTCAGGTGATGCCATTATGGTATGGTAAATTATCACTGTTAAAGGCTGCTTCGGGTGAAATTTTGCTTAAACTATATTTTTATTTAATTATTGATTTCTACCAACTCTTTTGCTTGTTTTAGGCCATGCATCGTTAGTTCCATTATACCAAAAAGTTTTGTCTACGGAAACCAGAATCTCAGTTCTTTTTTACAAATAAAAAAAAAAGTAAAGATGTAGCAGCCTTTAAGAAAAGAAGTGTAAAGTCCCTGGACTGTATCTTCTGCCGCATAAATGAACTCGATTTCTTCAACTCTTATGACACGCTTCTTCTGTTCTCTGCAGGTGCATTATCAACCATATGAGTAATGACAGAGAAACCCGATGCTGTGAAGCTTTAAAAACGAATAATTAAAAATGCTTATTCGATTTGAACTTATTTAGAAATAAATCCAAATTTAAGTAAGTTTTATACGCGCATAGTTAAAAAAAATAAAAATCAAACCAATTCATATGTGAACTTCTCCAAAAATTAAAATTAATTCTCAAATTTGTGATTGCATGTTGTACGGAAAAATCTCGGCATGTAGAACGGGACTATGATCAAATGGACAAGCTTACAACCTGGATTTTTTTACACATTAAGAAGCTGTTTCATTGTGAATCGATTTCTACTGCTTCATAAAGAGTTAAGATTTATTATACTTCCACAATAATTGATTCTGCATTTCATAGAAATAGGCTCTTCATTTTACATTTATTTTAGATTTTCCTATTACATTATTCGTTATATTTATCATTTCTTTTCATTCTCTTTAATGGTCTCTCTTTCTTTCTAAGATATATATACTGAGTCTGTGGGTCGATACTTCGGTTCCCGCACCCCAGAAGCAATTTGTTATTAATACTTTATATACAATTTCAATCCAATCCAATTTTTTTCTTCCAACCACTCTTATCTAATTTATACTTATTTGTGTTAATACATATGCATCTTGTCAGTGTGTCGAAGATATTAGTTAAATAATTGAAAATGATTTATTATTAAAAATCATGCTAGTTTATATTAAAAATTATAATATTTATAGTCAGTATTAACTTATTAATTAATGATTTTTATCAATCTCAACTTTCAAGATTAATTTAAGCTATAAAAATAATAAATTTTAATTAAAAGATATAATATTTATTATATTTTCATATTTTAAAATAATATTATTTTTAAATAAATGTTTAACATTTTTAGTTATTTATCTTCTTTCTTAAAAAAACTTATGTTAATAGTTTACTATTTAAATTTGTATTTATCATACATACTCATTTATTATTTTTTGTCTTTTATTACATCAAAAGCAAAAAAAAATGTGGATATCATTCGGTGGCTCACGAGAGGGTAGGTAAAGAAATATTTTTTATTCTAAATATGTGAAAGCATTTGATTTTGATATTGATATTTTATAACGAGAAATATTGGAGATATACTATTTTAAGTATTCTTTTTTAATATTTTTTATAAAAAATTAAAATAATTATATTGTTAATTATTTTTAAAACTATTTCAAATTTTTAAAGAATTATGTAATTAAAACATAAAATATGTATTTAAAAAATTATATTTAAAAGAATGTAACATCCATCTTCTAGAATATATCATACTTTATTAGTCTATTGCCTCCAACTCTGATTAATGAGCAATAAATTTTTTAATACTCACAAGACAGCATACTTATAAAACAAATAAATTTGTTAATGTCTTGCATGTCAAGTTATCAACGTCAGTTATTTGATTCTCAAGAATTTTTATTTTCAACTTTTGAAAGTCTCAAATTGGAGACTTGTAAAATAAAACTGTAACTCGGTGTAGCTGGAGCCGAATTTGGATCCAAAAGAAATATTTAGTTTATAAGTCATAGTAATAAAGATTCAAAGTTTATACGTGTCAATCGAATAGCGATAAAAAGAACAAGTAAATTTTATACATGTTCCAAACTTTGCTTACATCGTTAACTCGTAATTAAAATTCACTGCAACTTTTGCAGGAAGTATTAACAGATGATAGAAGTTAAACAGAATAGTGTTGTTCCATACGATACAAATAACAATCCAAGGTCGTTGACAATTTCTCTTTCGGCTAGCATGCTGGAAGGTCCTTCGGTGGAGGCAGAACAGATTGATCTTGTCCTGCTCCATCTTCCACAAGGAAAGCCGTTTTCAACCCCCAACCAGTGTGGAGCTCCAAATGACAATGCAGGAACCAAACACCTACACAACCATATGTGCAAAAACATATCATCATATATTAATCGGATTTGTCAATATAATGTCTTAACTTTATTAGTCGACTCACCATAGAAATTATTTATCCCATAATATAGTTTGTAGTTACTTATAATATCTCACTCAACACTTAGACAATCCTTAAATATTGCCTTCCAGCTTAATATTTTAGCAGTTTTTAAGGTAGTAG
Source organism: Abrus precatorius (assembly GCF_003935025.1). Taxonomy (NCBI): domain Eukaryota; kingdom Viridiplantae; phylum Streptophyta; class Magnoliopsida; order Fabales; family Fabaceae; genus Abrus; species Abrus precatorius. Next base: position 17,378,832 of record NW_020874406.1, on the reverse strand, counting down.
ATGCACTTAACGAGCCCTACAAACCTGGATTATCAGCCCTGAAACGAATTGCCGTCCATCCACCAGTGGGAACTCCAACAGTGTTTCTCTCAATAGGATCAACCAAGTTGTATTTAGCTGGGTCTTTTGCAGGATCAAAATTACCAATCCCAGTTCCAACAACAAAGAAGTTATAGCCATGAAGATGGAATGGGTGAGACTCAACAGTGAGGAGATTAGTATCTTGCAAAACTAACTCCACTGTAGAATTAAAGGGAATCTTGCTAATTCTTGTGCCTGTTGAAGTGCCAAGGTTAGCCGAGAGTGGTACACCAGTATAGTTAAAAGCAGTTGATGGCTTGTCAGGAAAATCAGTTCTATAAACCCCCTTGATATTGAAGTAGTGAGCTTGGAGAAGTGCGGTTTGGGGCATCGAAAAAGACACGTTGTTTAAGGAAGCAAGTAACCGGGTTCCATTGATGCATGTAGGGCAAGAGTTCTTGGCCAAACCGATGGTGAAAAAGAGGTTTCGCTCAACTTTGAGTGGAACATTAGCGGGGTATTGGGCAGAGTTTAAGCTCCTTAATTTCTTGATGTAACTCAAAGCAAAACTTGTGTCATTGGGAGCAGGAAGTAAAGGAAGAGAAGGGAGGACAGTGTTTGGAATGCCTTTGTATTGGAATATAGCTGTTGCGGCTTTATTGTCAACTGGGATTGGAGCGTCCATAAAGGTCCTTGTAGCCATGAAGTATCTTCCAGCTACTTGGTTGGCCTTGACTAAAACGTTTGTGGTTTGACCAGGTGCAATTAGTATTGCTTGAGTTGTGAAGGGTTTTGTGTAAACTGCGTCAACCTCAACTACTGTCAGGCTGTGATCAGCAATGGCAAAGAAAAGCTCGTCATCAAGGGCAGCGTTGATGATTCTCAGTAGGTAAGTCTTGCCTTTCTCAACCTCCATTGCAAATGTATCTAGGAAACAAAAGAAAAAAAATTTCTAGTAAGGGATAGCGAATGAAATGTGCTTCCAAGCTTAGTTTTCTTTGGAACAAAGATATATACTTAAATTCCTAGGCATATTTACCCAGACGATATACTTGTGACTTTTTCTTTACATAATCACAAAGTTGAGCAAATTTTGCTTACGTTTCTCTGCGCAAGGAAAAAGTGGTCCTGGCTTCCCATTGATTGTATGTGCATCTGACATATTTGGTGGCAACCCCATTTGATTCCCTTGCGTTTCAACCTCTTCCACGTCATTGTTCCACCATTCTCCTGTTATACAGTTAAGTTACCAAAATTATAATTTGTTTGTATTAATTTATCAGATGTAAACTTGGACGTGGTTGTTCCCTTTGCACAATTATGTATTTCAGAAACTGAACTGACCTAGCAGAATTTCAAATTCTCTGGCTGGCTGTGGAAAAGGAAATGGAGTCCCTTGTTTAGGCATGATAACAATTGCACCATACACAGTAGCTCTCAACCAAAGAATATGAGCATGCCACCACAATGTTCCTCTTTGCCCTGTGACATTGAAGTCGTAAGTGTAGCTGCTACCGGTCTGGATTGGACATTGTGTAATATAAGCTGGTCCATCCGCCCAACCATTGCGATATTGTTTAAGTCCATGCCTATAATATAAACAACAATTCATATGCTTGTGAGAATATCCTATTCATAATTGCATGTGTAGACACAAAATTGTCAACTTTGTGTCTGGTAAATACAATTGTCCTACCAGTGAATTGACATGTTATATTTTGCATGGTTGGTGACGTTAACTTGTACCCTATCTCCTTCTCTAACATAAATCGTTGGCCCTGGGTACCTCCCATTTACTGTAACAATGGGTTTTGCATGGCATAGTCTACTCACATTCTTCACTTGAATCTGTAAGTAGAATATATAATGTCATCAACAATTAGTTTATTTCAAATAGATAGTCATGCAAGCTGATTTTGACCGTATATGCATATATATACAACTCACATCAAATTGGTATTTCTTTATGGCTGCTTCAACTGTAAAGGAGCATAAGCCAACAAAACCGAAGAGAATTATTAACAAAGATGTGTGACTGCGGAAGCCCATGCCAATCATTCTAGCTTTTCTCTTAGACAACTTCACTTGAGTGTGTATCTTTGATTCTGTGTTGATGAGATAATGTTGGAGAAGAAAAGTGGTGACATAGTATTTATAGAAAGTGCTGCTGAGGTAGGTTGGACTAAGCAGTTTATTAAAGACGTGATTAGGTAACGAAATTGTTTAACATCAAGGCTTGTAAGCGATATGTTGTTGATAAGGACTTGAAGGTCTTTAGAATGCCGTAGAGGCTGAGATTGCCAGGCCAACAAAAATATTCGCACGCACGATTCAGTTTTTTTTTAGTGAATTTGTGGTATGTTGAAATGTGGACTGAAAGTGAGGTATACGGGGGACCAAACAAGCCTTATAAATTGGGCTAATCTTTTTCGTTAAAGGGAAGTAATGTGTTAAGTGGTAAAAAGTAACTGTAGGGAGAGAGCAAAGATATATATTCTATGTGCTGCCAACTCAATCTTTTGAAAATTTAGCATATGCTATCTCTTAATTGATAATTACTAATTAGCATGTGGTTGAGTAACTCATGGCCGGTTTTAGTTGTAAGCATTTTGTTTATTAATGATAATTTACTTTGCTATCGTAGAATATTCACCTAACAGAAAGTTTTGCTTGTTTTAGGGCGTTCATCCTTTCTGTGAATCCTTCATTTGTGGACTTTCTATTGCTTGGGACCAGACTAGAATGCCGTTGCAAGTAAATAGCAGAAGTTTTAAGATACTGCTACGTCAAACCCAAGTTAAGAAGAGTGGCAAGTCTAGTCATTGATGATCTGTACATAAATTTACAGAAACAGCTTACAATTAAATTTAATATCTTAATTATTCATTTTTAAATGTAATTTGTTTAATTAAACATGGGCTTGATTAGAGTTACAAATCATATTAAAACAACAAACGTATCATAGTTTATATATACACCGAAAAGATGACACTGATTTTTATTATTATTCTTATTTTCTCTCACTGTAGTTCTTTTTAGAGAATAAGTATATATGTTGTCAATGTGTCATAGTGAAATTAAGCTGAAAATTCAAAATATTTTCCACTGCCTTAATTCCAAACTTTTCTGTATAAGTGAAAAAAATTTAAACATAAGCAAACCTTGGTTTCAAAAGGATTCAACGGTGGCAGTCTTCTACAGTTATTATAAACACCCAAACAGTTGCATGTTAAATTTGAGTCAAGACAACAATACAGTCAAATAAGTTAATACATTTTAACACTTCTTATTATAACCTCATGATTTCAAAAGATTTTATTCAGATGCCGAAATTAAATTATTTTTAGATAATGGTACTCCAATGTTTAATTAATTAAGGGATTCAAATAGATAATTTTTAAAAAAAAAACTCCCTCTAAATATAAATATTTTAAAATAATTTAACCTTTATTACACATTTATCCTATATGGTTATGAATATTAAACCTTAAACTGAAAATATTTAGATAGATAAGCTGTAATATGAGAAATAACATAATAAAAAATGATATTGTAAACTAGTTTATTAAAGACCTCTGGGGTAAAAAAAATTACATAAATTTTATTTTAATAGAAAGGTTAAGAAATAAACTAAAAGAAGGAAATCATTAAAAATATTTTTTTTTTAATTTCCGTAGATGGTCGTGGTGTCTCTACAAACATGGTAACAAAGTGCTGGGTTATTGGGAAACTATATGGGTTGGGCACAGTTTTGTACAAATTACAATTCAAATATTTAGTAGCCCAACCCACCAACTGGGGGGTCCAACACCACGTGCACTATGCCTCACCCCCTGCCATTTTTCATTTGTTATGTACGAAAGAAACCAAATACGCTCATTAATCTATAAATATATTAAAAAAAATTTAATGAATTGTAAAATTATTTAATGAAACTCTTATCTCTAAATTAATGCAATTTTCTATTTAGCCATTAACATAAGGATAGCGCAATCAAAATTAAGCTTTGGTTGTAACTATTTTGCCTTTTTTTTTTCTTTCCTTTCTTAATTGTATATTCTTTAATTTACAATAACAAAAAACGCATAATAATGAAATAAAACCGGCCCATCTTGAACGGCCCAACACCATTGAAAACCGTCTTTTTCAAAAGCACATGATGTCAGTGCCAAGTATATGTATTGTCATATCTATCATCGTCATCTGAGCCCACGTGGCGATCTCATGAGCGGTGATGATCTCGTTGCTGCACTTGGTTTTTCAAAAATTTTAAAATATTGTATCATTTATTATTTGAATCAAAAGTTCTGGACTTAAAAAAACTCGAAAGTGTTTATGAATGATAAATTTGAACCCACTAGTCTTGATAAAAAAAAATGAGGAGAAAGAAAATTAAACATTTATATTAAAGTCTATTATTATTTGTAAAACTCGCTAATTTAGTATTTAATTATTTATTTTTAATATAACATTATCATATTTTAATACGAGAGACGAGAATGTTGATGCATGAGTAGTTAAGATTATTATAATTATTTTATAATTAAAATATATACAGGAAAAATTAAAGCACCCAAACAAAAACATGAATAATAATAATAATAATAACAACAACACTGTATCCATACACTTATATTTTATTTTTATAATTTTTCTTCTTTTTATTTCGTACATTTCAAAATAAAATGTATCAAAATATTATTAAAAAAATGTTGTATTATTATAACATCTTTTTCAACACGTGCTAAAATAAATCAATCCTTTTAATATATTTGCAATGTCTATTAACTTTTAACTGATAATATGGGAGCATGATTGTAAAAACACAGATTAGCTTAGACTAGAGCATAAAAAAGTTAAGAAAAGTTAAATATCATGTTTTTGTTTTAGATTTATGAAAACGATTAGGTGTAGGAATTAATCATTAATATATATTAACAATTAACAAATTTGTTATCAGAATTTCTTTTTGTTCTCATGCTGATTATATATTAATAAAAAAATTATAAACGTTTAAAAAATAATTTTCAATTAATTACAAGTATAAAAACGTGAAGTGAAGAAGAATAAATATATTTAATTTTGGTGGAAAAAGAACAAATATTATCCAGTGGATGATTATTTTGAAAAAGAAAGACTAGTGTAAAGAGAAATAGATGATGCCAGCTACAAATTTCCATACACAGTTTAAAACATGAGTACTGAATTTGACGAAGCCCCACCACGAGGAAGAAGGGTCTATCTTGAAGAGCGTAACGTGAAATTGATAATTGATGAACATATAGAAAGCTTATTTGCATAACAAGAGAAGTGAGAAGTGAGAAGTGAGAAGTGAGAAGAGGCATGTGCATGGTTCTCTTGAGAAATGGATATGATCAGAGTCATGCATTGATGATTGGTGTTAAAGAGGGCAGTGGAGAAGAGACGGTGGAAGTGGGAAAGGTGTTCTTTTGCTGACTCCATGTACGTCTCCACGCTCCTACACCCCATACTTGGTTCCCTCCTCTTCTTCGTCACTACTCTTTGTACGTCTTCATGTCATGTCAACGCCCTTTATAAAATCATATATACCATTCATTTTTATTTAATAAAATAATCATTCTGAAAAAATGAAGTTGGTATATACTAAAACCCAAAAATCATGTGAATTTCTTCAACGTTGTATTTTTATACTTTTCCTCTGTCTCTGTCTCTGTCTCATTCTTACTATTTTGAAATTATAATCTATTGGGAACTCATGATTAATCGTGTTTAGCATTGATCCTCTTTCTATACACGTCTATGATTAGATATCGCTGCTGAATCACCACCAATGCTTTGGCAACAACCAGCTCATCACTTCCATTTATATTTATATTTTAAAAGCTATTTTGCATATTCTTGTTCGAGAATGCAAGCCACTAATATCCAGCTGTATAATACACTGTTCACAAATTTACTTTGTGATGGCTAAAAGCCTAAAACTGCTTTTGTTTTCCTTCTCCAATTGTACGTAGGAGCCATCGTTTCGTATACCTGCGGAGGTAGAAAGAAAGTCATCAAAATATTGGCACAAAATAGCAAGTATTCAGTATGTTATAAGAATATTTATAAATAAATGTAAAACATAATATAAAATTTAAAATTTAACCAGTTGTAAGAAATTTATATTTTAATTTTAATTTTAAAAAGAATCAAATTAAGTTTAATTAATAAAAAGTTATTTTAATAATGATTTGTAAATATTTTATTATATTTAATACTAAATGAAGAAATTTACATATTAATTCAAATAATTAAGAGAAAATAAAATATATATTTAGATTAAATAACTCACTAAAAAACTTTGATTTCATTTGATACCGAGATCCATAAGATGTGTAGTAAAATGGATAAGACACACATAGCTTGTGAAAATGAGAGTAGATATATAGATTGTATTGTCTTTGAGAATGAAGACTCTAATTTATAATATTAAATAATATTATACTTTTATCTCTTTGGGTGTATTTTTAGTTCTTGCAATTTTTTTAAAATTAATTAAGTTTTTACTAATTTTTAATTTAAGTAATTGATTTTACTATTAATCTTTTTACAACCCTTGATAATTTAATCAAATTAATTTGTAAAAAATTAAATAAAGAAAATAGGAATTTGGAGGCAATAAGATGAATTTTGTTTAAATTTCAAATTATTGAAACTTTTTTTTCTTAAAAATAAATTAAAAGAGTAAAATCAAATACAATACAAACAAAAAAAAAGGAAAAAATATACAATTAAACCTTTGTTTATAAAGTCTTAAAAATAATAATCAATATAATTATTTGAAATTAGACAACTGCAGATAATGAAATTATTCTATCAGATAATCAATATAATTTGACATGGAATTTTATTTTTTAAAATGAAAAATCAATTTAAAAATTATTTTATATTAAATCATTCTCATATCTAGTTATATAAATACTGTTTATTTTAAGACGTAGATCTTAATTCATCTTCTTTACTATATAAAGCTATAAAGAATCATTCATAATTGTTTTCTTCAGGAAATGTCAAGCTGAACTTAATATATATTTTATATTAAAAATCTGTAAAGAAAATTTATTATCATGTAAATTTTATATTTATTAAATAAGTCATCGATTTTTTTTTCTCATAATTTACAACAAAATACACAAGATGACTAATTTGAATTTTTTTAAAAGCTACAAATATCCTGAATTAAGTATATACTTCTAACAGTCTCCTAATTTTAAGTTTTATCTAATAATATCTATCCATGATTTATTAGTTGGTCGTTGAAGTCAACATCAATCAATATAAAAGAAATATATGTATATAGTTTAAATATCGTGATTTGTGCAATACTTAATTTTGTAATTATTATATTTCAAAAGGAGAAGTTTATTTCTGCGAAACACTCATGAATCACGTATACTTTAAATTGAATATTTAATTGATATTAGATATGTGTTTTACTGGTTAGTCTCAATTAATTTAAGATATCTTTAGATTAGATTTTAAAAATGTATACATAATGGCGATATACTATAGTGAATAGGTGAATTGTAACACGTCTTGTCGTGGACAGCGATAAAAGCTTATTTATGAAATAGCAGTGTTTTTATTTTAATGTAGCATTTACATTTAACTAAACACTGTAGAGTTTAAAATTGAAAAAATACAAGAAGTTAACAGAAAACATATATATTGAAAATATAAATTAATCTATTTTTATAGAGTTGAGAAAGTGTATAATGAGATTTGTTATGATTTGACAAAAATAGCGTGAAGGAAAAGAATTGTGAGTGGATATGATGTACGTTTTTTGGAACGACAGAGCAATGTGGATTGGTAAAACCAAAATTAAAATCCTTAACAAAGGAGATAACGATGATGAGTAGTACTTAGTTGTAAATAAGATCATACAAACAAGAGAGACAGGATGAACACGTGTCGAGATACAGGAGCGAGGGAGCAGTGTGGGTGGAGGCACTGGATTCCCTCCAATAAATTATGGTTCCCTTTCTGCAATGAAAATTACTAAAATAAGATTTAACATAAAAGGCTGGATCCGATTCATGCCACACCATTCCGGTCCCGGAATACCTTTTTTGCGGTGGTGCTGGTGGCGGAGATCGGCGCCGGACCTTGCCACGCCTCCTCCGTCTCCCTAACCTTTTTCGCTTCAGCATTCTAAATCTAGCGAAAAACGTCATCTCGTGCCTCTCTTTTACTTTCTACGATTTGGTTCTCCCCGTTTATGGATCCGGGTTCTAGAAGCTTCCTTTCTCATTGCTAGTCCTCTTTCTGGCGGTTTTGCTCGCGAGATTCTGTGTTTCTTAGCTGATTTGGTTCGATTGATCTGTTCCTTACTCGCTTCAATTTTCCAGGTGTTGGTTCGTTTTTTTTCGCTAATTTATTATTTTTTTAAAAATTATGGCATTCTGCATTTGGTTTTGTAACGGAATTCATAGATCGCTGAGGGATGGTATATGCAAGTGAAGTGCTATCTTTGTTTTTTAATTTTAAAAAATTAATATTTTTGGGGAGGGAGCAGATAAATTAGGTTATGGCTTTGTTATGTTGTTGCTGGATGGCAAAAGTTGTTGACTTTTTTGTGGCGCAAAATGCTTTGAGAAAGATCAGTTTAATATATTAACCTTGTAAGTAATGACGGTACATCTTGTAATTAGTGGATTATGATTAATGAATGTGACCCTTCATAGTTTTCAGCTGGGATTGGATTGTTTGTAGAATTGGGTTAGTTACGCTTTCGATGCATTGAATCGAGAGCTACGTGTGCTTGTGGTGCATTTGTGATGAGAGCAAGTGTTGGCATAAGAAAAATGTGAGGAGTTCACATTGTCATACATATAAGCATATTTTTGCACCCTCAGAGTGGAGAATTATTTTGATTCTGGTTCGGTTGTTGCAGTTTTGTTGCGGAAGGAAGACTGGTATGCTGTGAGAGAATGTCGTTGAAAAGCATAGTAAGAGAACTCAAGGAGATGAGAGATGGGATAGGTAGCATGTCAAGGCGAGGTGCTGAAAGCCGGCGTTGGCACAGTCGGACAAAGTCACACGTTGTTCCTGATATCACTCTAACTTCAATTGAACCTATTCAGCAAGGACAATGGGCAAATCTACCACCTGAATTGCTGCTGGATATAATAAGGAGGGTTGAAGAGAGTGAGACTACTTGGCCTGCACGGGCTGTTGTAGTTTATTGTGCTTCAGTTTGTAAATCATGGAGGGCTGTTACGAAAGAGATTGTTAAGACTCCTGAACAATGTGGAAGACTCACATTTCCTATTTCATTGAAGCAGGTGATAAATTCTTCACCCATTTTCTGGCCCGATCCTTTTTCTCCTTTTCACTTTAGGTTTTTCTGTTTCTGATGTTGTCTTTCCTGTTGGATGTATAGCCGGGTCCTCGTGATTCTCCTATACAGTGCTTTATCAGGAGGAACAGAGAAACTTCTACATATCTATTGTACATTGGTCTGTTTCCATGTAAGTTTCTTTCATTGCTGATGCATTCCATTTCTTTTTTCTTTGAAGAAAAAGGGTGTCAAATTTCTTGTTTTAAATTACACTTTCAAACTTGGAATGAATGGCTTTTAATGCTGAACTGCAAGTTTCTTGCTCTGAATATGTGGGATTCATTCATATAAAAAGTTTGATTCTTGATGTATTATTATTGTCATTTACGCACAAAGGTCATCATCGTCATCTTTGGAGTTAGCAACTTCTAACTTGGTTGTATTTGAATTAAATCAAAGTTATAAACTGCTAACAAAGATATTACTCGTGTTCTTGAAATGATATATGATTAGATGTTTTGATATTAATTATGCAGCGGAGAATGAGACTGATAAGATGTTATTAGCTGCCAAAAAGATAAGAAGGGCAACAGGCACAGACTTTGTCATATCTTTGGTTGCAGATGATTTTTCTCGGTCCAGCAACACATACGTTGGAAAACTCAGGCAAGTTTTGGTGGACAGAAACTTTACTTGCTTTCTTTTCAAATTTTCACCTTGCTCCTTACCATATCTGTAACTTGATGACAAACTTTTACAGGTCTAATTTTTTGGGTACCAAGTTCACTATTTATGACAGCCAACCTCCACATGATGCTGGAATTCAACCAAATAGTCGGTCTAGTAGGAGATTTCATTCCAAACAGGTATCTCCTAGAGTTCCAGCATGTAACTATGTTGTTAGCACCATTGCCTATGAGTTGAATGTTCTCCGCACGAGAGGGCCAAGGAGAATGCACTGCACCATGAACTCCATACCTGTCTCAGCCATTCAGGAAGGGGGCAATGCTCCAACTCCTTCTTCTTTTCCTCAAATAATTGATGAGCAATTTTCACCCTCACCAGCTCTGAAAGGAAAAGGCCCAATTAGAGATTTAAGCAATGCAAACCTACCGGAGCTACCAGCACCGAGCCAAGGTTCAGCTGAGCCTCTGGTACTCAAAAACAAGGCTCCTAGGTGGCATGAGCAGCTGCAATGCTGGTGCCTAAACTTCAAGGGTCGTGTGACAGTGGCTTCTGTTAAAAACTTTCAACTTGTTGCTGCTGTTGATCCATCTCATAATGTTTCTGCTGCAGAGCAAGAAAAGGTAATCTTGCAGTTTGGAAAGATTGGAAAAGACATATTTACTATGGATTACCGGTATCCGCTCTCTGCCTTCCAAGCTTTTGCCATATGTTTGAGCAGCTTTGATACCAAACCAGCCTGTGAATGAGACCTGCGTCACTGGATCAGCATCTGCGGGTTTGTCTCATATATATATATATACCGTGCTACCCAAAGTTCATCAAGCATGGTGGGCATGCAGCTGCTGACAATCTTCGCTATGCAGTCATTAGTATTTTCCCCTTATGCTAGTTGTTGATTCTGGAATTTAACTTTATGCTGTTTCATAGCCCTGCAACTAAAAGTAAGGTTTAGTGAATCTTCAATTTTATATAAAGTCGCTTGCTATTCCTCGCCAATAATTCTTCTTTTCTTTCTTAATATTGAATTTTTAGTTGTATATATTATTTTCTTATTATTGTTGTTCTTCCTTCGATGATCATTGGTTGTCATCCAATCATGCTGGTGACTTTATATACACGCGTTTTGCAAGAGCTCAATAACAATTTTTATTAATTTTTCAATCGGTATTTCCCTGTTAGACATCACTAATCAATTGAATCCTGGGATGGTTTTTGGTCCTGCCTCTGTATTTTGTGTTTTTGTTACGAGCATATCTCGGACGGTATGTCCATGGGCTTATAAACGATAATCAAGATGAAGGGCAACTGAATAAAAACATTTTCCCAGAGTGGAGGAAGTAAATGGTAATGCCCGTTTCATCCATTGAAACATGAGTCTTTACTTCGGTATTAAAAGAAATGTTTTTAGTTATATTAGTGCAAAATTTATAAATTTACCCAGTTGACATTTACCCAACAGCTGCTGCTAATCGGTTCCTCGCTAAATTTTTATTTTTGTTTTAAAAATTATGTGACTCATTTTAATTTTTGACTTCATAAAATTTTCACTTAATTTTAATTTAGTAAAATTTCTGTTATTCATTTTTTTTTTTTGTGTATTAAAAGACAGTAAAATTTAAAAACACAAAAATCATTGTAAAATTAAAGATTAAAGTAATAATTTTATAAAATCATTTGTCTAGAATGAAACACAATTTTAATTCGTCTAAGATTTGATGTTGATCACAATAATTCTTGAAAGATAAAATCACTATTTTCAAATAAGATAGATGAAATATTGATCAATCAAATTTTTTATATTAAATTGATAAAAAAAAAGATTAAATTAATCACTTTTTCTTTTCTTTTTTGAGACAAAATCACGATTTTCAACTTGTAAGAATTAATATGACCAATTTTCAGGATCAACATGACGTTTTCTTCTATGTAATACTTTGTGCTAGAGTTCGCTCCTAAAAGTATTTCAGGAAATCTTAGGAAGTGAATCTTCTTTTTGCACTCTTAACTTAGAGAGTTAATTTTCGTATTCTTATAGTATTTATTTCACAATGGTTATCTCTTTTAGTTTGTCAGTTTTTTATTTAAAAAATTAAATTTAAAGAAAAATAATTTTGCATATCAATCAATTCTACTGCGGTGATAGTTGCCACATTGGAGGGATTTCACCACCAGAGCGAAAATCAGGGATGCTACTTAGATCTTCACTTGGTTCATGCAGATAATTTTTACTTAAATACTCGATTTTTATGGGATTAGATAGTCAAATTTTGTCTCATTCATTTCATTAGATAGTTTTAAATACTGACATCGTTTTAACATTAATTTTGAGGCTCCATTTTGTTTTTTAAGTTCCAATTGGATTTCCTACATTTACCGATTCGGTATCCACTCACAGGCATCATTTGCGAGCAAGGAATCAGCACAGCACGCCCGTGGTTTTAACAACAGATTAACAAAACCACTTGATATGACCAATCAAAAACAATTTATTCCCTAAATTTGCAAAAGCATGATTAGATTTACCAAATTTATCCAAGATCATAAGTCAACGAGGTTTTTTAAAAAATTATTTTTTTTCTAAAGTTAGAAATTATAAGATTGACATACAATAATATTTTAATACAAAATCTTCTACTAAATAGATTTGTTGAATTTTTTAAAGAATATTAGGTAAGAAGCTTTATAATGCTGAATTTTTTTTAGAGTATTAAGTAGAAAATCTTATAATAAACAGAACATCATAATACAACTCTAAAACTTTAAAATAATAAATATACGTTTCCATCTCTTTATAAATTCTTAATTTACTCATATACCATTTGACGTGTGGCTCACTTTACACTTTATTCCAATGATTAACCATTCAACTTCAATATAACAAATATAAATTCATAACTATTCACTGTACAAATAAGTCATGAAAGACATCTGGGGGCACGGAGACAGACCTTGCATGGTGTTAACTCTCATCAAGCCTGAAATCCACATGAAAATAATCAACAGTAACAAAGCTAAAAATAAATTCACCAAGTCAGTATATTAACGCACGTAGCAAGTTGAGTTTTTTTTTTTTTTTTGGAATGTCCACACTTGAAGCTTATAAACTTCTAAAATTAATGGTAACAAAATGAGGTTGAGCTCCTTGAGTTCTGAAATCAATGGCAGTGACTGAGTCAATGGATGAGAGAAAGAAGGAATGGAACTTACTGCCAATAGGTTCCATTGTCAGTCATGCAAAAGCTGAGGAATTGGGTTCGCCCTATGAGACCCCTCTTCAACGTCTCATGATTCTGACACTAGTCTCTGATTGGCATAAGCAGTAAGCAGAGATGGTATTACACTCACAATAGCTATATGCTTAATTTCACTGCTACTAACATCAATTTTTCTCAACTTTTGATGACAAATAGCAGACATGTACCCAAAAAGAAAAACAAATCCCCGGCTTTATACATGGATTTTCATTGAACAATTTTTTAAGGTATTCACAGCACAAGCACATATAATAAAAATTTATAAATAATTTTAATTAAAAAATAATATTTAATATTATTAATGTATTGTATTTTATAAACAAATCTATACGATTGCGCAATCATTAAATATGTAATAGTACTCACAAATTTTTTTAAAAAAAAGTTTAAAATATTGTCAAGCACCTTCGTTACACTGATATCTATCTATATTACATTCAGTACTCAAAATATTGAAGTGTTAAATATACATTTACAATAGGAATAAACAAAAAATGTGTAATTGCTAACTGGTCTCTAGTATGTATAGGGAAAAGAGAAATAAAAAACTATTAACTATCAAATGTCAAAATAAAAAGTCCTAAGCACAACTATATACATCATCACACAGCCTGCTGTTACAGTGCAAAATTAAGCAGCAGATGCATTGTGAATGAATATTTAAAGCTAAAAATGCCGCAATTAAGTGCTGGAAAAGGCAAGACCCACATATGACATAACCACAAAGATTAAGGCTCCATCTACAGAACTTTCCTGCTATCCAGCAATTCAAAATGGCTCTTATCAGGCACGTGATCAATTGTCCCCGTAATAAGATCACAAGGATAATGTGGGCTTAAATCATTTTCATCTTTTGGTAGTGGACTTTGAGAAAGGTGATAATTTCTTCAGAAATGATGACATCTTTGATGATTTATTTTCTTCATGGTGACTATTAGAATCTTGAGAAGTGTTGTTGATACTTGGTTCAGGGGAACCTTGATTCTCAACATACTTAGCATCTCTCAAAAGATTGAGCAGTTCCAATGCACTTTCCTTTGCTTTATCATTACCATTCTGGGAGATATAGAAAAGAGGAGTGATGATAACCTCATCCATTACCAACTTACAATGATCCACACGTTGAGAGCATAAAGAGACTAGAACATCTAGTGCATGTTCTTGTTCCTCATTATTGCCTGTTTCAAGTATTTCAGCAACAGTAGATATGCATCCCTTTGTTTCAGTAACAGAATTCCTACCCTCTTCAGTTTCACAAAGATTTTTCAATATATATATACAGTATCTCAAAAGGGTCCTATCTTGAAAAAATGGCAACAATTTTTGGATGCACTTGAGAGATATCAAGCGGGGACAAACTTCAACACTGAAGGACAAATTGAACATTATTCTAATAGCTTGTTGTTGGAAACCTTTGTTATCGGAATCAAGTATATTTAAAACAGAAATGAGAGCACTGGATGCTGCAATTTTAGCTTTACTAAACCCATATCCAGAGAGTTCTTCCATTATGGTTAGAGTTTCTCCTATCACATCTGAATCAAGAAAACTTGCTAACATAATGAACGTATCTTCATTCAAATTAGTCTTGCCATTTCTGCAAGAAAATCACCAGAAAAAAAAATTAATAACAGAAGCAGATGATCAAACAAACAATTATAAGGTAGGAAGGAAAAAAGAAAAAGGTTGAAGGATACAGAGTCACTAAATATGATCCAGATATCTATAGTCCGGTGAAAATAAGCAGGGTTAAGCTAAAAATTGAAATCTTAGGTCAACTACAAATATAATTACAGTAGAGCTTATAAATGATTAGGTGCTTCTCATTTTATGAATTAACTTTTAAGATCGCATAAGGCCTAAACCAAAACTCAAGACTAAGTTTTGCGATCGGAGCTTAACCTTTTTCTCGTATCTAAAGTCTAAGTATAGCCTGTTTATCTTATATAGGCCTTTTTTCGAAGTCTGGCATTACCTTTTTAAAAACTTGTCACGATCTAAAAACTTATTTTAAAATCTATAAATAAAAAGCTTTTTAAGTAGGTTAAAAATCTATCTCTAAATATAATAATGGATCTGTAGCCCCAGTGATGTGACCTAAAAAGTATAACAATATATTGGATAGAGAACCAAAAAGAGTTTTGTTTTGAACATGAAAAAGACTACACAAGTGAAATTGTTTTGAAAGGATAGATCATAGATGTCAAATAATTTAGACGAAACTCGCCAGAAAAAAGACATAGAAAAAACGTTAGCAAACCAAAACAACAAGCAATATACAAAGAATGAAATTGAGAAAGGGGAAAAGAAATCATGCCTGCAGTTGTTCACAAATTCCAACAGAAGCTGAGTTCCAGCTATTAGCGCTTTAACATCATGCACATGATATGCATTGCTCAGAAATTTGACCAGTGGTTCAATGAAATTTTCAGGAGACACAGAAACAACAGCTTGGCAATTGCTTTTCAAATGATCTTTAAGATCTTCAATGACCTTGCATTGAGAATCCCATTGAAGATCATGGAGTTTAGGCAAGAGCATCAAATCTGTATCATGTATCTCTGTATGAGCTCGATTTTTGTGAGACTTGTCACTGCTCTTCATCAACTCCAAATTTGAGCCACGATTGGTCCTACCATGTGAGGCATCTGAATCATAACTAGCATCCAGTGATCCAAGTGACATGTTACTTAGATCCACTGGCACATTAAAATCATTGAAGTAACTTCCTAAACTCTTAATGGAAGTGTTAGAAGTTTCCCATGAACGTAAATCTTGTGCTTGTCTACTTGGGTCAGGTATGGAGACCCCATTATTGCTGCACCACTTTGATATTAAATCCTTCATTGCAATGTTTGGAGTTAGTGCCATATGGGGTAGTTTCTTTCTGGTTTTTGGGCATATAACATTACCCTCTTGAAACCACTTTTTAATCCACATCCTTTCATATGTTACTCCCGAAGCAATGATAACAGGATCATACATCAACCTTGATGATATTGGGCACTTATATTCCTCAAGGGGTGCAAGTGTAACTCCACCCAACTCATTGGTGTGAATTCCATTCTGACCATAGTTCAAGCATAGGTCTGACTCAGCATTATGGCTTCTTAGAGAATCGTGACTAGAGTTCTCAGTTGCAACTTTTTCTTCAGAGCGAGAATAGTCATTCTCCACCCGTTCTCCCACCATGAGCTTTCCATGCTTTTTCAGTAGATGCAGAAGATATCTCAGTATCTTTTTTTTTTTCAGGTCATTTGGTCCAATTTTATCTAGTAACTTCTTAATAGATCGTTGCTCTGTTACGATGGCCTTTTGGGTTGTTATATTCAGTCGTGATGCCGCAAATTGAAGGGCTTGAACTTCAGAATCATTGACTGAATCTGAGGTTGAAGTAAGCACCTCTGTCACAACCCTCCCAGCCTCTTCTTCATCAGGGTCCAAAACAAATGTTGCACACTCCAGATCATCAATTATTCTAGAAACCTGCAAGTGACATTTCAGTGCCAACTGGATTATTAAAATGACTTCCATTTGGATATATTACACTGTCTGTTTCAGTGTTTAAGTATATTGCTAGTTATTTTAATAAACAAGCCACCATTTTATTTAACAGCTTGATGATATGCTCCAGTTAAAAAAATCAAATAACTCAATAGCAGCACCAAGAGGACTTCTGATCTTTGAAAAGCACTTGATTCGGGGTGTTGTAATAAACAAATAAATTTAGGCAGGGTATCGAAGAAGGGAAATTGAATAGAGAATATAATTTCACTAACCTCTACAGCCAACATAACTGGAACCATATCCTGCATCTGAATTAAGCTTTTCTCTAATGATCTTGTTACCTTTTGGCATCTAGAGAGTATAGATTCCGCTGTCACAGCCTGAAAATCATATTAAAACCAACCAAACCATCTTCAGTATCATGCATCCTCCTAGTACAATCATATTAAGATCATTTGTATTTTTAGTCCTCCATTTTTTTCCTTATAGTAATAATAAGGTTGATGAACGATAATGGAGCTCCTTTTTCCCTGAATTGTTTTAGACATTATTGATGTACATTACAGAAAGCTATATAATTCGATTGTTTGATAACAAAAGGAATACACACCAGGTAGAGTTTACTGCATTCGGAGCAATGTTGCAGAAGTAGTTTGGCTTTACCAATTGCATTATTCAGCAAACACAGGGACTCGATTCCTGATGAGCATCGTGGCCGTGCTGCCTCTATTTCTGGAAATATCTTTGAGATTCTATCCATTAATTTCATGAGTTCTATGCACATTTTACTATGTACCTGTTAACATGAAAGTATAAGCTCTTAAAAACATCCTCATCGAACCTAATAGTGAAATTCAATGATATTTATGTACCTGAAAGGAGCGGGGATTTGGTAACGTCTCCCTTTCTTCACCAATACCTGTTCTCATTTGGAGTGTTCTAGAGCTACAAATTGGACAGGGAAAGAACATTAATTAATCTAGCAAATACAAAATTGTTCATACTATTCAAAAGAATAAGTGATAGTGTGAAACATCAAGCTCATGCTAATTCATGCTTCGCTCATAATAACTTGAGAACAAATGACTGGCCAAAACTACTCACTGCAAAGCTTATGTCTAACATTACAGTAAAATATATCCAAAGAGAATAGTACAACAGGTAAATGATTTGTATCACTGTATATTGCTAATTTAACGTGTATCTATTTGTGTGAAAATGGATCCTCTCCATTTCCTACAAGAAATGGATATAATTTTGGTCATTGAAAGTTTTGAAAGTATTAATAATTTTAAAACAAAAATTCTATTATAATAATGTTAATGGTTGAATAAAAAAATTGACAAAGAAATGGAGAGAGAAAAATGGAAAGAATATGAACTCTATGCATGTAGTCACATGTCATCTTTATACAATTTAATATATTTCATGAAGCTAAATAGTGGTAGAAAAGATATTTTAAAATTTATGAAGATAAAAATTAAGACAAATAAAAGAACAGAATTAAAGAAAATTATATCTATAATTAATAAAAATTTATATCTAAAATAAGAGAGTAATGTTCATCATCTAAATTGAATGTTAGAAGCGGTGGACTTCCAATAACATTCAAAATACATCGTTGAATAAACCTGCGATATAGCTTGCTCTATTTCTGCCCACTGTTTGGGTCCACCTTGTCCTAAAGCATCGCTATTGTTTAATTTTCCACATGTAAATACAATTCAAAAGGTTCCCAACAAAACTAGAAAGGCTACAAGAAAATTACAAGAGGAAAAAGAGCTTTTAAATAAACACAAAAATCTTCTTGACTCTCATTTCTCAGTAATTATTAAAATTCTAATGAACTTGAGTTAGGAGGTGCCCTGTTTACGACATCAAGAGAGCAACAATTTAATCGACTCTAAGAAATGGAAATTGATCTGATCTTGTTAAATTTTTACATCACGTGAAGATTTTATATTTATGCCCTTTGATAGATATTAAACAAGTCATGTCGAAATCAATAAAATTTATAAATCCATGAAAATTTTAAATTAGTCATGTCAAAATCTGCAAAATTTTATCCACAGAAAAATAAATATAAAATTGTAATGTGAAAAATTAACCCTGGAGACGGTGGTTCCATTCCCGTCCAACACCTATACGGTATACGGTTCGTAGGATATTGAGAACAGAGTTTGAACATATACACTTGCTGATATACATCCAGAGATAAAACGAGGAGACGCAAACATAAAATATATGATACATAATATAATATACTAGAAATAAAATTGTACATGAATATTATTATTGAATTATGAAATATAAGGTTTAAAGTAATTCCAACCACGCCATAACAAAAGCTATATAGGGGAATAAATTACCTCGAATTACGATGATAATTAAGAACCAAATCCTCCTCTGCCAATTCCTTTCCTTTTCCCTTTAGCCAAATCAGATTACTACGGAATCATCAAACATACTAGGTATTGAAAACACATAGGATTATCTTCCGAACCACTACCGAGTGCTAATGAACACCCAGTTCATCAACCAAAGTGAACAAAAAGCAACGGGTAAATGGAATCTTTGTTGTGATAAAAAAAAGTAGCTTGTGTCTTTCCCAGCTCATAATCACTATTATGCAGAATTGACCATCACGAACGGTGTCCCATACCCACAAAAACTAGCACAAGAGAACAACAAAACTGAGACTTGAGAAGAACAAAAGAAAAACTCACGAACCAATAAAAAGGAAAAGATAATCTTTAGTGAACGCAAAGGAAGCATGCCCATGAAAAGGATAATCAATTGTAGTAACACTCATGAAAACAACAACAGAAGTCTTACAACGAAGGAGAGAGAAAGAGAGACCCGTCAACGTTAAATTCCTCGCAGAGAGTTATAAGCATTTGGGTGTTGCATTTTCAATGACCAAGTCGACCATACAGGAAATCTAACAAGCCTACCATTTATGTGGCACAGAAATTAATATGTTTTGGCTTCTTTCACTTTATATCAAATTTTATTTTAGAAAATTAACAGACAAGAGTACAGTAAATAAATAACAAAGAAGCCTAAGACTAAAGAATTTTAAAAAATTAAAAATATCATAAACATAATTTTAATAAAAAATATTTTAAGGAAACTCGTTACAAGACTCAAATAATGCTACTAATACTGTACCCAAAAAATAATAATAATAATAGTAATACAAGCAATACATGTATAATAAATTATATAATTGATGTAATGTATAAACAAATTATCTAGTTGTTTTTAATATTATTTGAATATAAGTCAGTATGTGGAAAAGTGTTTATTGGATGACATGGCTGTGAGGGCTGTGATGTTTATTGGCCATCCATTGTGAAAAACGAGGTGGGTCCCAGTAGGGGTCTAGCAGCGATCAAGGTGGCTGTGACTAAGTTGGGTTAGTCGTTGACTGGGCAAAACGCTGACGTTTGAACCCGCAGACTCCGTTGAATGCCGCAACAGGCATTGCATACGAGTCAGTAATACATATTTGAAGTCAAAAGGCAAATCGTGTATCGTGGAAAAGCACGTTCGTACCAAATAATTTTCGCACTATTTTTTTAGCAGCCTATAACCTATACCTATTCATTTATAATATATACATACATATATATATATATATATATATATATATACAACATTGTATTTTTATTCGCTTAAAATTATGTATAAATATATTTATTTAACAATAGTGTAAATTGATTATTGAAGGAGTCAAGCATGACTTACAAAGAATAAATGACAAACAATCATTTACTCTACAATTCAAATTATGTATAAATATATGTTGGTTATTTTTTTCAATTACTAACATATCAAATGTCATTATCACGGTTAAAAGTTGATATTAATTTTAGAGATAAAATTTTAATTAAAAAATCAATAAAATTATTTAAACTACTATATATAAAATTTATTCTCAAATAATCTCTTTAAAAAATATTAGGAATATAATACTATCATATTTTTTACCAAACTCTTAAATATTAACTTCTCATACTAATTTTTATAACAACATTATTTTAGAAATACATTATTTAAAGTTAATAAATTACTTTTCATGAACTTATTTTAACATGTTTTGATGTAAAGTTTTATTTTGATTTTTTACATAATATATATATATATATATATAGAGAGAGAGAGATAGGATCTTCTTACACTGGTGTAAGTTTAAAAACTTTTACATTCAATCTGAATTTTTTATTTAACTTATATCTAACGGTCAGTGAAATAATAAATTATAATCTGTTAGATGTAAGTTAAATGAAAAATTTAAATTGTGTGTAAAAATTTTCAAACTTACACCAGTGTAAGAAGATCCTTCCCCTTTTATATATATAATGCATTCTTTTTTTTATGTTGATCCTTGTAATATAATTTTAGTTCACATAAAAACTAGAATAAAAAATATATAATGTATAAGGATTGTAATAAAAATGTGTTAGGTATAAAGAAGAAAATAAAGAATATTTAAATATGCAATAAAATTTTTATACGAATATTAATAGCATAAATTATTTTAAAAAAAATATTTAAGAATTTGTTTATAAACTTTTTTTGTTTAGTGACTAAATAAATAAAAAAACTAATATGAGGATCAAAATAGTATTTAAACATTGTCAAATATTTTTTTGCAGTTTTCACTTTTATTTAACTTTTTAATCTTGAACTATGATTGGTTTTAAACTAAAAAAAATGTTTTAAAATTTGTAAAAATTTAACTACAAAATAGAATTATTTTTGTTGAATTGAGATGTTGACGTAGATTAAGACATTATTCTAATTACTTCTTATGAAATATCAAGTGGGCGGGGTTGCATATGTTAATTTTTCCACAAGTTGGCATGCTGATATGTGGCTTTGCGTATGTTTATTTTAAAATATGATTTTTTTGCAAATACCATTTGCATAAAATGAAATTAGCTTTTTGTTAGTTTTATAATTTGCTAACAAATTTTATTTTAATGCAAGAAGTGGTTGAAAAGTATTAAAAATAATAATTTTTAATTAATTAAGCCCAAGCTTTGCATTCTTACGGATTAAGCATGTTACATCATTTTGAATAATTAGGTGTAAATTTTGTTTTATTTGATTTAATCTGATTTTGATTGGGCCACACACTTGAAAGGCTAAAAGTATAACTGAAGATTTTTTATATACACAATAACTTAAACTCAAAAATTTACTTAACAATGCTGAGTCGTTTACCATTCATATCAGAAGTTAGTAATAATTTTTTTTTTAACTTATTAGAACATAAAATATCAAATAAAAGTTAAAGTACTGTATAAAATAAATTCAAACATTAATAATCTTCAATATTCTTAAAAGTGACAGGATTTTTCATGTCTAATAATCAAATTTAAAAGATTTTCTCAAAAATAAAAGATTGCTCAAAATATTAATTTATAAATAAATAAAAACAAAACCTCCTCACTTTCATCAATTAAATGACGGTAAGTATATTATTTTCAGGAAAGTTAAATAATAATGAAACATTTATAAACTCTTTTAAGAATCTTATTATTGAGAATTTCATGCTGAAAAAAGTGGTTCAGTTGAAATGTAAAAAATTGGCAAATTTATTATAATATTGTAAATTAAAAAATAATTTATTATTTTATAGTAAATTTGAAACAATTTCTTAATCTGGGGTTTTTTTGCCATGTGAATCAAATTTTTGCCAAACGACTAGAGAAAGTATTAATTTTTAAATTTTTTAATATTTATTTCGCCACAAAAAATACGAAATATGACTTCTTAGAGCGGTTAAATTAAAACCGCTCTCATAAGTCTATTTTAGAGTGGAACCGCTCTCATTACTCCATTTAAGAGAGCGGTTCCTCTTGAACCGCTTTTAGAAGTACATATTAGAGAGCGATCCTGCGAAAACCGCTCTCTTATGTATAATTCTTTTTAAATATACTAACATATATTCTATACATATTATAACTAAAGATATATAAATTTTTAATTATTCTAAATACAAATCTACATAAATTTTACATACAAATTTTATATAAATACAAAACTCTAATTACTAGCATAAAATTAAATTACATTTTAATTTTTTCATATTTCTAATTTAAATATACATAAATTACATTTAATTTATAATTATATAAATACTATTACATTTTTTAAAGTAAAAAATATTATTATTTACATACAAATTTTATTTAAATACAAAACTCTACTTACTGCCTAAAATTAAATTATATTTTTATTTTTTTATATTTCTAATTTAAATCTACATAAATTTTATATAAATACAATTTTAAAATTTTACTTCAATATAAGTGTAAAAATTATTTATTACAATCAAACTAAGTATAAATTATTATATTTAGTTTTATATAATTATTTTATTTAACTCAATTTTTATTATTCTGTATTTTAATAAATATCTATAATAATTCCTGTAAACAAATTTTATAAATCTTAATTTAACCTATCTTCTTAACAATTAATTATAATTTTATATTTTAATTAACTATATCACATTTCATTTTTTCTAAAAACATATTAATCTATATATAAATAAATAAAAAACTATTTAAATTTTAAATTTTTTTTTACTAATTACCAAATCACTTACATACGGTAGAGACGGAGAAAAGCAAAATGGAAACGAAGGAGGACCGTCACGGAAGAGGAAGAAGGACGTCAGTCAAACACGGTTTCGCTAACTGCAGGGCGAAATAAACTTTTACCAGTAGCAGCACGAATCATCTCAGATGTTGCTACGTGTATCAAAATCTCTCCAGCCGTTCATTTTAAATCTAAGAGAGCGGTTCCTGCAGAACTACTCTCTAAAATTGAGTTAGGAGAGCGGTTCAAAAGGAACTGCTCTCTAAAATAGACTTATGAGAACAGTTTTAATTTAACCGCTCTAAGAAGTCATATTTCGTATTTTTTGTGGCGAAATAGATATTAAAAAATTCAAAAATTCGCCAGTCGTTTGATGAAAATTTGATCCACGTGGCAAAAAAATCCCAGATTGAAAAATTGTTTCAAATTTACTATAAAATAATAAATTGTTTTTTAATTTACAATATTATAATAAATTTGCCTAAAAAATTCCATACCAAACAACACCTAATAGTGGAAAAAATTAGATATTATTTTTCTTTGTTTAATTAAAAAGATTAGCAATAATAATAAAGGAATGGTAACAGGAATTATCCAGTAGCATTGGGGGTAATGTTTTGTTTTATGATGTGAGGCCAGAAATGATCAAAGTTAATAATTGGAGAAGAAGCTAAGAAAATGAGAGGAAAGACTGCGATTAATTGAGTGGAGTTATTTGTAATTGTTGAAGCATTAGGGTTCCCACTTTTGTTGGTATTATTAAAATCATTCTCAGTTGGTTTCTTGGCTGACGCATTGAAAAGAACATCAAAGACCTTCGAAAGAAAATATAAAAATTGAAGTGACTGGTGACT
This sequence comes from Abrus precatorius, assembly GCF_003935025.1. Taxonomy (NCBI): domain Eukaryota; kingdom Viridiplantae; phylum Streptophyta; class Magnoliopsida; order Fabales; family Fabaceae; genus Abrus; species Abrus precatorius. The sequence continues at coordinate 17,354,587 of NW_020874406.1, read as the reverse complement.
GGTGACTGGTGACTGGTGAGGTCCCCCTCTTACGTTATATTTAATTCCTCATTTCCATATGCTATGCAATAAACATTATGAGAACCTTTTTTATTGCCAAAACCCTCCCTCAAAGTATTTCCCGTTAAAAACATACTATCATATGTCGTTTATTTCTTCGAGGCTTTTAAAAAAAAATTATTTTATTAAAATATAATTTTTTAAAACAATTCTAGAATATCTTTTGCTATCTCGACTCATGTTTTGTCAATGTAACTTACGAAGTTTATTATTATTATTATTATTATTATTTTAAATTGTCATTAATAGTATCACGTCCAAAGAGTTTTGCCAGAATTGTCAGAATTTGAGGCGAAATTGAAAAAATAAATCCATTGGAATTGTCACGTGTTACAATTCGGAGGAAAAAAAATGTTTATAATAATTCAAACATCATTATCTATAATATTTGTGATTTAGATAAAAAATAAAATCTTATTTAGACTAAAATTAATTTAAACTAAATACGTTAAATCTTATTTAGATTTACGTCAACCTAAATATTATTTTACAATGAACCGCACGTAAATATCCCTGATCATAAAGTGTGTTATTAACAAGTTATCATTGCTATGTAATTATATTGTGTTAAGTTAACTCACAAAGATCTCAACTAGTCTGCCCGGGAAAACAAATAAATATAGAAAATATAATTTTTTATTGTTTGATTACTTTATTTTGATTTTAAAAAAATTGTAAAATATTGATGAGAAAGAGAAAAATGATGAAATCATTGACATTTGAAAGTAAGAAAGCACCATATTTGATGTAAGTTTTATTAATTTTGTATTATAAATTTAAGATTTTTTAAATATAAAAAGATCTTTATTATTATTTTTTATAACATATAACTTTATTGTTATTTAACATTTTTAACAAATTAAATCTACGATAGTTTGATAATTGAATGGATTTGGTACGCTTTCTTATATGTAAATTAATATTATCATTAATTTTATGTTATGTTAATAGATAGTGGATTTAATAATTTAATTAAAAAAAATTAATACTTTCTAATCTTTAAAACATTAGATGAATCATAATCTTTGATATAGAAAATGTATAGAATACATTCTCAGTAGCAAACACCTTTTAACAATTACTAAATTTTTTAATTTATTATTTTTCTAAAATATTTTTTTATGTTAAAATTTCTTTTTATATTAGTTTTTTTTGTGTGTATTAAGATTTCAAATATCAAATGATAGTTTTAATTATTTTTTAATTTTTTTACTTAAGAATTTTCTTTTTCATCTCAAATGTTAATTAGTTTTATTTTAAAATTAAATCTTATCATGTTCTACTCAAATTAAAAGAAAACAAGCAAAAAAATCACAGTAATGCACAGGACAAATACAAGCACAGGTTGCAGGCGAAGATTATATACAAATTTATGAAGAAAATTTCTCTGTGGAATTACCTTGCCTGACACGGAATGAAATACAAAACTATGCATTCTCTTTTAGAACAGGTAGGTTGTAACTATCTTAGGGTTTCATAATCAGTGGCTAATAAGTATCTGCCAATTTTTTTGGGTCAAGATAAGTATCTGCCCCTGAACGTGGTTGAGAATGCACCAAATCAAGTGTTGATGCTACGACCCTAAAGTCCAAATGAAATAGCACGTATTTGAAAAATTAGCAATGCAAGAACCATTGCTGAAACTTCCTTATTCCGTCTTGTTGTATCGAAGGGAAGAAACTCGATTACGAAGAAGATATGTCAAAGACTTTAAACCCGGCACGGGGCAATGCACATTAAATCATAACACTGTTTTTCACTTCTTGTCAGCGAAATATAAGGCCTCACAAATCAACGCGGATTCTGCACCCCAAGCTAGGTCCAAAAATAAACCACAAACAGTGGCTAAAACTTTCTATATATGCAGCAACTAAAACAAAATATAGATATGCAGCCACCATTGTTATATGAACTTAAATACAAATAGTCCTTGTGAGAGTTTTGGCCTCTGTCCTAAATTTATAAACTAGTTAAACTAGTCGTGCAAACCATTAAAAAGTTTAATTTTAAAAATTAAAGATATCATTATAATATTGATAGCATGCACAACGTACATATATGAATTTAATTGTAATATATTGTTGATATTAAAACTTAGACACTATTAATTAATTAAATACATTGTAAATATGATTTTTAAATTAAATATTACTAATGTCAATTATGTTTGTAGATATATGATAGATATCACATTTAAATTAAACATTACAATTTTTTATTATTGTTTTGGTCGGTTACTACAAAAAGGATTGTTTAGTTCCTAAGGTAATACACTGCTAATTAAAACGTTGGATCTGTAATCATTCAACTGTTCTAATAATTAGTGAAATAACAGGGTTCAATATGTAATATTGTACTCATATTGTATAGATACATAATCTAGTTTAAATGAAACGAACTATGTTTGTTGGTTAGAATTTGTGGCCTTTCTAAATTCAGATGGTATTAGTAGAGAAAATTTTAAGAACGTGTTTGTAGTTTTTAACTAGCTAGAGAAGGTTGACAATAATGATTAGAACTTGTTAATAACCATGATTAATTTATTTAGTAGTTAAAAATTTTATCTTTACATCAATGATCAATTCTAAGAATCAAAACTAAAATATCTTGACACAAATTTATCTCTATAAAATTTTATCAATTTTGCATTCTTAAAAGTTTTGCCCTTTCTTTCTTTTATTTATTATGACTTTACAAAACTAATTAATACAACGTTAATGTTAATATAAATAACACAAAGATACAAACCTAAATACATCATTTTTATCCATCCTCCGTCATAGAGAAGATAGATGTGCCGCAGCATTTCTCATCCACGGCTAGAATATATTGTTTGTAGGCCTTTTAGAACCATCACATGAATCTGATTACCAGTTTTATCCATAAACAAAATCTATCAAATGAAATGGACATGATTTGATATCGTTGAAACCCAAGATAAGCCTTAGCTATAAGGATCAATGATTTTCTTAGAGTCTGTTAATTTATAATTGACTCCTAATCTGGACAATTTTTTCTACACCTTAGCCCACCGTTCTTTCCTTCACAACAAGGTAACAAAAATATCACCCACAAGAAAAAAAATATATGCAAGACGATTTCTCCAGATAAAACAATAAGTATTTTTTTTATTCTATAATATAATATATTAATCTTATCCCGGATGGAAAAACTATTAAACTTTAAATTTGAATAACTTATTTATCTCAAACTATCTTAGATAATTCGGACTTAAAATTATTTTATTTATATACTTTGTAATTAATTGTTAATTAATGTAAAACTTTTTATTATCTAACGCCTTTTTAAATTCAACTTACTTTGACTTAATTATGACTTGTATTTTAGGGTTTAGGTTTTATGACTTAATTATGACTTAAATTTGAATCTCTGCCTCATGTTTATTATTCTATTTATTTCTACGATGCTACCAAGGTTCTAAAATTGCAATCCCAACCAAGTTGCAGATTTGGCAGCATGTAGATACTAATTTATTTAACAAAGTTTTATATATATATATATATATATATATATATATATATATATAAATAACTACTTATATATTTAACTAAAAGGTTATAATAGTTCTTGTTCAAAGAATTTGCAGACACTTCTTTTCTCAATTTCAATTTTTCAAAAATTCCTTTAAACTTTTTTGTTCCCTTTCTATCAAAATTACCTTCCCCTTATTCCTTTTTAATTTTCTTCCCATCCTCCTGTCCTAAAACATTTTTCTTTACTATACAGAATTTATATTTCATCGTCCTCAAAATTTCCTACGCATAACTCAATGCAACATCCACTTCATTTATACTCGTAAATCTGAATTAAATTAAAAGAATAGTACAATGCAACATTTGATGGGTAGCATTAGCAAAGACAGAGAAATGACGAAAGTATAAAATGAGTGTAAAAAAATAATCAGTTTGTTTTCCCCTCAGTTTCTCCTCAAGGCCTCACCCACTAATTGTATAATTGTATCTCATTTCCCTGTCTCCTTCATGGAATCATCCTCACTGCGCCGCCGAGGAGACAAGTTTTACCACATATATATTATAACTTCGCTCCCTCAATTTCTTGGCTCCTTCTCTTTTTCTCACCTCTCTTGGTTTCCTCACAGTAACCAAATGACCACCTAACTCACTCACGGCCGCCACACCCACCACTCGCCAGTAGCACATGCACAACAGATGTTGACCCTGGATGTGAATTATGTGAGATTGTCAGTTCTAAGAGAATTAGAAAACGAAGTTGGTGGATCCGTTAATTTGTGGAGGTTGTTCCACGGTACATGCAACACCTTTGCATTGTTGCAGCACAACTCCATTCTATTGCACCCATGTTCTATGATTTCCATTCAGATCGTTATTGCAACTGGTTGCAGTTGTAGCGGCAGTCCCAACTATTTCGTAGCAACGACATCATTGATCAGTCATTGAAGATCATAATTGTTAGCCTTGGATGTTAAAAAAAATCTAATGACCTGATTTAATCAACTCCAAATATGATTGGGACTATTTGAATTCATGGCCATCGAAGATATATCTAATATGTTCCAACCAAATCCATTTTCATGCACTTAGTTTGGATTTGATTTCTCCTACAACTCGACCCTACCAGACCCTCAACCAACCTAGCCAAAATTTTATATCGCACCTTAGAACAGAAAAGGTATTGGAATGAATTTTTTAGTTGTTCTAAAATGAGAAGTGTAAACTGAGAAGGTAAATATATATTCATCATTAATTTGAATTTAAATATTTATTACATATAATTAATTTGTAGACTTTGAGGTTTCAAAAAAAAAAAAAAGGTTAGAGTGGTGGGACTTAAAACACTAAAAAGGGAAGAATCTTGGGGAAGACATACAAATTTTTAAATTTATTTCTTTTATTTTTAAAACCTCAAACAGAAAAAAGCTTCTTAGAAGCCTTTTCTCCTTAAATTGAACTTGCTTACGGACAAAGCTTTAAATTGAATAAAAATAAAGACGCACTTTTTTAATTTATACATTTTAACACTTTAGAGAAGTTAAGAATTTACTGTTATCATCTTTAATGCACAGATATGTTAATCTTTCGAACACACATAATTAGAATATATTAGGTGTGGGTACGCAAGGATACACACCGAATACATATTTATTTATTCGATTTTTTTTTCCCAATGGTAGTACGTAATAATATAATCATCCTTGCATCAGTTGCATGTTCTACTTGAAGGCTGTATTGCTCTTCTAATCAAAATTTCTGCCTGTGAGCTCTTGCTCTGTTTCTTTTAATGAGATCAAATCTATTATAATATAATTTGTATTTATTTCTTGAAAAAATTAATATATTAATATTTAATTTTTTATTATAAAATATTATATATATAACATATCTCGTTTCAGATACGGTACCGGGTCCTTACCCGTATCTGTGCGACAACGGTCATTACTTTCTTGGAAGTGGACGGAAAGGGATAAGAATTATTCCATGTCTGGACAGTATTATACAAGAACGTGGGCCACTAAATGCAGATTCCCCACACCACACCACTTCCGAATCTCTCTCACCTACGATATCTATCTCCACCGCCATTCCAACCTCATTATCTGACCCAGAATGCCTGTATGCAGAAACCCCACTTACAAAACCAAGTTGCACGAGTCCAATTACTTTCCCGGTATCTACCATCATAATATCCTTAAACTTTGGGATCCAATGACTAAATATTTCTTACAAGAAATTCAACCTCTAATTTTCCCTTTTTTTTCCTCCTGTTTTTTTTTTTAAAAAGGTCGTTAGTGGAGGAATCAAAAGCATACTGATATAAAGGCGGAGCAAGATTAACTAACGTATTGGTGCCATGATCCTGCAATATTTACCGGCAGCGAAAACCACGGCTACTAAAAGATGGTTCCGTTAGCATCTTAAGTAATCAACATATTAATATGTGAATGTTATACCCAAATTCATTGCTGCTTTTTGTTGAAATCACGAACTTTGTCTGTGGAGGGAATAGGTAAGGCCGAAATAGGATTTTATTAAAATAACGCATCTAGTTAAAAAAGAAAGAAAAAAGAATAATCAAGAACGCATACTTCGAGAATCAATTGTTGGTCTGTCGTGATATATACGGCGAAAAATGTTAACACTGTGGGGGTGGATGCGGATTTCTTATCCACACAGTCAGGAAAAGAAATTATTTAAGAAAATTCATATTCTAGAATTGACCTGTCAGGGCGATGGTTCTAGAAAATTGACATCATCGACTTTGTAATGCAATCTCTAATTTTACTCCGCATATTCCAGGCATCAATCAAGCATGCTTTTAACTTCAGCTGACCGAAACTCTCAGAAGACAATTGAAGTACAATAGATGTATGCTAAACAAATAACTTAAAAAGTTCAGTTTATTACGGAAATTTATAATTCAGAGACACGCTAGTTTTCTGGCAGCTCTGCTGATCAAGTTTTAAAATGTTATCAAAGATTTGGTTAGGAAATAAGAGCAGTTTCCGTATTTTATTTATTGGAAGCATAAAGTTCTGCAAACTCAGGATGCATTCATTTAGTGCACTCTATAGTCTATATCGATCCCACCGGTGTCCTTCCTAAAATCACATCACTAGATATTGGGCAAATAGAAAAGAAAATTCTTTTCTCACCTAAAAGCCAGTTGAGTAAAAAGCAAAAAGATATAAGAAAAAAAAAACCTTGCATAGATGCAAATGGATCTGCATAGCACATGTCTAATGTTTCTTTTGGATTAGCATAATTTTTTTTCAGAACAGGTAATGATCAAGACCTTACTAATTGAAAGAAATCAAACTTTATTCTATAAATAAACAAAACCAAACATAAAGTCAAGAACCTGAAGAAAATGATAATTTAACGAAGTAGTTCCGTGCAAAGATGCATATATGGCGTTTAGTCCAAGCCAAGAAAGTAATTTTTATTTTAGGGTTTAGACACGTCCTCCGACATGCGTTCTGAGCATGTCAAGGTAGTTTTACGGTCAAACACACGGAGGATAGAGAATAGGTGTAAAACAACTTGAAAATAGAGAATGAAACTACTTCCACTTACACAAAATAGCTATGACTTCACAGTTCACACGGTTAAATTATTTTCTTCTTTTGTACCATTCTTATTTCTTAGTGACAAGGGGTCACGCATTGAACATGGTCAAGTATCACATCCCTACAGAAAACAATAATGATGACGCCTTAGGCACTGGTAATGAAATAGACTGGGTATTGCACTTTGCACCACCTTTTTCTTGATACATTCCTTTTTGTACAAAATACGTAATCCATAGAAGCAGCAAGAAAAATGGAAATATATCCTTTCCCTTTTGAAAATGACTTGAATTTGTCCTATACTTGTTGGCCATATCCTGCGCATCTAACTGCTAATCCATGATGCCAATTCTATCCCTTTCCAATTAACTTGTGACTGTCCTATGGTTGCCAGAGTAAATAATTCCCATCTACTGGCGACACAGGAAATCTTAAGGATCAACTACAAAAATGTGAGCCCTTGGTGAGGCTATACCACCATTTCAAGGTCGAGCTCTCCTATAAAGCTGAAACTATTAAAGGCTTATGAATGGTTTTATTGCATCTCTAACAAATATCTAATAAGGATTCAATAATAGATTCTTCCGAAGCTTATATACTACTAGCATAATCATCTAATGTCTACTATTAATATCTGAAGCCTTTGATTTGACTGCATCTATTATTCAGTTCAGGACGCTCTAACCAATCTTCTGAAATTAGAAGTTCAAATATATCACTTGATTGCTAACTTTTATGTGACTGGCAGCCTCTGAATGAACCATAAATCAATCAACGTTGAGTACTAAACAGTTTATCTATAATTCGTTCCAATGCCTAACTTCCATGCGATTACTAGCCTGTTTTTTCTTCTTTCTTTAGCTTTACAATAGAATATTCATGATTTCATGTATTTTCATACTTAATATCCTACGTGAATATTAATTATTTTCCATATATTAATGAATAATTAATATTACTAGCTAGTTACTAATGATGAATTAATTTTGTAACAAAAATATTCGAAGAACTAATGCAGATTAAAGAGGCACCGTAATCGTTAGAGTATCAATTTTGGAGTGTTGACGAAAAACAGAGTCGGAAAATCAGAAAAAGAAAAGTGTATAGCAGCAAAGAGGGGACAAGGCTAGTGGAAGAGCAGTGAGTGATTATGAAGAAGATCGAAACAAAGAAATGACAAACAGAACAAGCATTGATGGCAATAATCAAAGCTTACGTAGCACGGAACACATTTTTCGTAGATTATGCGCATTAAGAAAATGGTGCGGGGAATTAAACGGTTACCTCAGTGATTCTTGATTCTGACGAAGCGTGCGACAAAACCATATGGCGCATCTGAAACCAAAGGCGAATGCTCTTTTAGCTTAAAGGCATTTGAATTTTGAAGGCAAGGAAGTGGTAAAGTTAGAGCAGCTTACATAGAACAAAGCAAATTCGTGGCGGGAAGTTTCAAGGGTGGCATTGAGTTCAAATTTTACGAGAGGAATACGCTATTTTGTACACGATTTTATTGGATCCTCTTACCACTAGGCGTACAGGGAATTTCAATCTTCTCTATCTGCTCTTTAATCGTGCATCGCATCTAATAGTCTAATATTTCTCTAACATAACCATAGATCCATTTGAGTAAAATTTAATTAAACATTGATTCATTAAGCTCTTATTGCATATGAGGTTACTATGAAATTTGTCAACATAAGTTAAATGAAGTTTATAATATTAGTAAGCTCTTTTCACTTTATTTTAATAATTCTTTTATATAACTCAATCAAAATAAACTGTTTGTAACTTATATAATAAATTTTATGATTAAATTTATAACAAGTTATTATTTAAAAAGAATATTTTGAATAACCACTTATTGAGTATATTTTATCAAATTTTCTATTAAATATTAATATACTTTGTTGTATTAATGTTAAGACTTGAGATAAACAAAAATTAAAACAATTAAAGTTTGAAGGAAAAATTAACCTTTTTTAAAAATTACAAAGATAAAAATAAGCACTAAACAATAATAAGGCATGCTATAATAAAGAGATAAACATGACAAAAAAAATGTCTTTGTTTTAAAAACAGAAAAATATATATACAAGAATTCATAATTTCTAACATCATATATACTTTAACACTTAAATCAATTTTGACACTGAGAAAATGATAGCATAAAATAGATTTTTGTATCTCACGAATGACATTAACCAGATATATATATATATAAGGTTAAGGTGCAAGTAATATATAAATATAAAATTACAGCGAGTTCACTTGATATGATCTAATAAATTATTTTTTTTGCCAATTCTAGATCTTTTAGAAGGGTACGTGCTTGAACAAAGGGGAAAATGATGCTCCCAGCAAAGAATATACCAATATCTAATCTCTCTATATGAAAAGAGCTGCACTGCCACAACAAAACGAAAGTCATTGGTGCATGACGATTGAGCATGTTGAAAGCATATTTGACACGAAATATAAGGTTTATTTCCGTTATATGCTGGCAATTATATTAATATTCATAGTATCGTCCATGCGTAGTGCTTTTTCTTTTTCATTGAGGATATCAAAACTTCTATTATTAAAAAGATTCCACCTGTAATAATATACATAGTATAAGCGAAAATTTTAAATATTAAACTATACATCTATCACTAAAACTAAAGATATTTAATTTTAATTAATTTATATAATTTTTGTATAAAAATTAATTTCAAATAAGTTATTCAAATAAATCATTATCACCATGGGTGAATTTGTCATCTTCATTGTCTAGTTTAAATGTTATTAAAGGAAGGTATGCGAATTTGTTAGTAAATATAGCATATAAAAAATTACGACTTAAATAAGAAAACAGTCACTTAATATATATATTATTTTAAAATTAATCTTATAATTTTTTTTTTTTTAAACTTAGTAGTTAACAAAACATTTTTAAATAATAACTAAGTAAAATAGTGCTTTCACAAAAGTTTAAATAAGCAATTACCTTTTAAAAAATATTTTTTTTTTGAAATTGGTCCTCGTTAAATGTTTATTTTAATTTTAATCCTCTAATATTTTAATTTCTCAAAAATAAATTCTATTGTTATTTTTTAAATCAATATATTTTATTTAGTTAACATTTTGTATCTTATTTTTCTCTTAAATTAATACTCAACGAGATAACATTATATGAGACCGTAAGATAATTTTTTTGAGGAAAATTATTGTTTTTATTATATTTTTCGAGTCAATTTTTTATTAATTAAAATAATATAAAAATTCTTCATTGTATGTAAAGTAAAAAACACTTACTCTAATCAAGTTTTATATTGGATAATAGAAATATAGACTTATTTCTTATAATAATAAAAGTAAAAGAATTTAAAAAACTTTAAAACGTTAGATGTTAATTGATTTTAATGTTAAACGTAATGATAGAATTTTTTTTTTAATTTTACTAAACTAAATAATAATCACATAAACTAATTCTAAAAAATGTGCATTTTTATATCACTAAAAAAAATTATCAAGAACTAATCCTAATATATATATATATATATATATATATATTTATTTATTTATTTATTTATATTTAAGAACTAATCACTTTTTAAATTTTATCATAAGCTAAATAATGTAAATTACTTCGTCATCACTTAATAGCTCTGGACTATTTTTAGAAAAAAAAAGGATAAAAAGATCATTATAAAAAAAGTGAACATCAAAAAGCCTTCATCCTACTACACGGCTTCAGCATCCATTTAACACTCTATACCCTTGATGATGGAGGAAACAGTTCTACCAGTAGTGCCATAGAATCACTGCAATCTTCTCTGGCTACTATTTATAACGTTTTTGAATAAGTACTATATAACTAAAAACAGAAATGTGAAATTTCAACTTGCAGTGACATAACGAAAGAGTATCTTTGCATAAAACGATTAAAGGGATTCTCTTCTTCCACTTGCTGTCCATTGTCTTGATCTGCTGTCTTTAGGCTCCAAAGGGTACAATATCTTTTGTCCTTTGAGAAGATATATTCGTCCAACACCCGCAACCCCACCAACACTTTTCTTCCTATTTATAAAGAGCAATCTTGCTTATCTCTTTCCCATACCATCATCCCTTGACTTAGAGTAATCTACCCTCTCTAAAGCACCCATCATTTTCTCTCATTTCCTTTTTGTTGTTCAAATCCACCTAATATTTCGTTTTTCTTGTAATTTTCTCCTAGCCCAAGACCCAAGTCAAGAGTGCTCCCAAATTCCAAGAGAAGTAAAGGTTTTATATTTTAGATGGCATCATCTTGGACTCCAAGGCAAAACAAACTATTTGAAGAGGCCCTTGCTATATATGATAGGGAAACCCCTGACAGGTGGCAGAATGTGGCAAAAGTAGTGGGAAAATCCGTTGAGGAGGTTAAAAGGCACTATGAGATCCTCAAAGAAGATGTCAAGCGCATTGAGCGTGGTCAGGTCCCATTCCCTTATACAGGTATGGCGCCGCCATTTCCAAACTTTGCTTCTTTTGACCCCTTTTATTCAACTAACAAAAAAAAAGAGGGATTCTTTTTTATAACTAATTTTACCCAATTTTTATTGTTTTCTGATTTGTCCCGTTCTACAAATACAATCTTGCAACCGCCATTTCAGAATACATATGCACGTAAAGGAATGTGTTTGCTATCTTTTATTTTAATTTAATAAATCACAAGTAGTTTTGCGCTGCCATTTTCTTGCAGTTTTAAGTTATCTAAACCTTCCAATACCAATCCAATCCGAGAGTTTTTGGTCCATAAAATAATGTGGGAAAAGTGTAAATTGACACCTCTCATCTCAAATGTCATTTTCATGTTACCAAGTGATTTCTTTGCTCAAATGTTATAGGAAAATGTCTTTTTTTTTAAAAAAAAAATCAATGGGTGTGTATGTGTTTTTGGAGATAAAGAGAGATAAGAAGAAAAAGCAACGGATATAATTAATAATGTACTAAAAAAGATCAAAAGAGGGATAACATCATAGATATCAAAGTTGAACGATAAAACTCACTACTGAATCATGTGATCATAACTCATAATTAATTCAATGAGAAACTATTAGATTAACTCTTGAACTTTTTTAAAACCTATTATGCTATTTTCAAAAATATAGTCTAACCTAAAATACTTGTTTAAAGCTCTAACATTTCATGATAAGACTTTATACAAACTATGTTTTGAATTCCATTTTAATCCTTCTATATTAATGAACGTATGATTTTAATCTCTCGATGTTTTTTGAATTGAATTTGGTTTATCAATTTGTTAATTGTTAACAATTATGTTAATCGCTTCTTCTTCTTCCTCTTTACATAACACATCACATTTTTATCTTTTTACTCAAATAATTAGAGTTTTAGAATATATTATTAATTTAAAAAATATTTTAAAAAGTTCATATGACTGAGTACATAATACCTTTTAATATATTGATTTTTGGTAGTACATACTAATTAAGCGAGAGTTTATAATTAGATCCTCTATGAAGGCGCTGCGCTTAGTTAAATTAAATAAAGTTAAAAAAGTGAACTGTATGATGAGAGGAAGACATTACATATTAACGTAGATTTCTCATTAATATCATAATGTTGGCGTTTACGTCTTGGTAGCGAGAGGTATAATGCAAAATAACTATATTATAGTATCATTAAAATTTTCAATTTACTTTTTCAATACAACAAATACTGTTATATTAATTTTTTGCAAAAAAAAATTGAAACAATTGTCGTAATTTTTTTTTTTTTGCATTTATAAAATTTACAATACTTTTAAAATTGATTTCAGCTCATTTATGATATAAATTTAATTATACATATGATTGTTTTTTATTGGTTTATATGAGAAATGTACCAACATCCTTTCAAAATCAAAGGTACTGAAACAATTACCAAAACTGAGTATCATTAACAAAATTTAAGAATTTCTAATATCATGTGAGAAGGAACTCCAATTCGGAGTTAGTCGATTACTAATAAAAAAACTTGTACCCAGGAAATAAAGATATGAAATCAGAATGATGTTTGCTTTTCGCTCTGATAAATAATGTTTGTACAAAAACTTTGCACACATGAATCTCAGCGATCAAACGTGAGTAGCTAGCTAGCTGGGGAGAAAAAGAGTAAAAGAAAAGAAAACTACTGTGATTGAAGTTATGTTGTCTGTGGACAAATCTGAATCGTCCTACTACAGATAAGTTAGAAAGCCGTGCAATGACCTGAAATTTTGTTTTTTCATGCTTGGCAGGTTCTTGATGATCCAGAATCAAATCTAATATCACCAAACTCAGTTGAGTAGCGTGTTCCTAATAAATAAATGTATCACCAGCAGCAGCAAGTCCTAAAGGACTTTGCTTTCTATGTAAAATATGTTTTTCTAGGTTGTATGGTCATATAAGCTTCTGTTTGTCAAGATATAAGGACTTTCCACCGTAAATTAGCACGCTTTTAAAACATATATTGTGAAAGAATTATATTTTAAAAATTAAAAAAATATTATTTTAATTAAACACCAGTAATTTAATATGCCATTCATAAAATTTTGAAAATATACATATATTTATATTTTAAAGTATTTTTACTTTATCATCAAAATAAAATAAACTTTTACAACACAGTTCTACAATATCTTTTAAATATAATTTTTTAAAATTAATTCTTTTAATATCAATTATTTCAAAATTGATCCATTCTATGATATTCAAAAATAATATAACTTAAACCTGCACGCAAGATAAAAATATCTATTTAGACATTTTTAAGATTGTAGTATTATTGAAGATGGGATTGATGATTCTTCAATATGTGTATATTTACACTCCATATTTTTTATTTTTCTAAAAAATATAACCTTATTTAATTATTTTTTAAACAAATGTCGTAAACATTTAAATTCTTTTGTTTATCTCCTAAAACAAATGTTGAAAAGCATGGTTATAGGTGTGGAATGGTTAAAAATGACTAATTGGAGTGTTAATAACTTCACACTGTTATGGAGATGGATTTTAGATATATTTTTATCCTAATATGAAATCTTTTAATTCATATGCAATTTATATATTTTTTAATCCTTAAAAATTATAAATTGTACTTACTTTCTATCTTTAAGACAAAATTACAATTATATTACTTTTTATTGGACGAAAAAATAAAAATAAACAACTTTAAAAAGAACTAAAACAAAACAAAAGATCATATTTTGAGGTGTTACGAATCTTAGATCAAATCATAACACAAACAATTAAGGTTTTAATTTTCTTTTATTAATTCACATTGTTTCCAATGAAAATGCTTGTAAAGATATTTTAATGCTTAAATAACAAATTTTTATATAAGAAAGTATAATTATTTTTTGGTAAAACGAGTAAAAATTACGAGCTTATAACTTTTTTATATGCGAAGTTAACTGCAAAGTTTTGATGGAAATTAATAACTCGATAAATATTTTATAAAATTAAAATTGTTCAACAAATTAATTGTGAAATTAGCTTATTTGTATTAAATGAATTAAAAATAATAATAACATATTAATATAATGTTAAAATTAGTTATTATTTATTTTATTTATTTATGATTAATTAATTAAATAATTATATAAAAATAAAAATTCTTTTCATGTGTATTTAAATATGAAATATTTTAAGACATATTTTTTTAAGATGAAATATATTTGGATGAAAGAAATATAAAGAAATAGAAAAAAAATGAGATTGTTGTGAAGATAAAGAGAATAAAAATAAATATGTACATGAGGTTTTATTTGTGTAACAAGTATATTATCTCTTTTGAAAATAAAGGATAAAAAATTATAATTAAAATATTGATAACTAACTTTTTAAAATTAAACTCTACTTTATATAATTACAAACTCATTTCATTTTTTATTTAGCAAACAATTCTATAAATTTATTGATTAAGTTAATAAATTACAAGCTTCAAAATAAATTACCTATAGCAAATATAGCCTACATTACATCTTTAGTGTAACTTTGTTTTGTTGTACTAAATAGAGATTTACTCGTTAAGTGCTTTTTCAAATTTGTCATCATAAAATTTACCTTTAAAGAAAAAGAAACAAGCATAATCCTTGTGATTCAATTATATTTAAAATTCACAATGAAAATGGGAAATTAAGTTTTAAGGAATAAAGATTAAGAAATATATAAATTTTTTAATTATTTTAAAATTCACCAATATACTTCAAAAGTTACGAAAACTAGTTTATTGACTCAATATAGTACTCGATATAGTATGTTTTATGTACACGAGATAACTTTTAAAATTTAATTTAGCCAACTCCATAATAAATGTTATCACAACTTATAATTTAATAAGTTTTAGAATCAATGGATTGTTTTTTTTTTTGTTGAATCAAATTGATGGATAAATATAACTAAATAAATACCAGAACAAAATTGTGTTTTCCTGCCATGAAAAGGTCGAAATGTCGAATAACACTACCCGAACACAGGGTGGATGTTAATGAAGTGACGCAAGATGGAAGGATCCACTGGGCCAAAAGCCCACCGCCACGCCCTGAAGTCGTTGGATCAGTTTCCGTGTTGGAACAATAAACGGCAGTCGTTTAAGCGTTTGAAGTGCTCTCCACGAAACGGCGCAACGCCATTTCAACTTTTTTCCATTTCCCGTTTAAACCCTAGCTGAGGGTTTAAGCTCGCGCCACGCAGCGAACCCTCGTTTCGTTCCCGAAACAACACTGAACTTGTTCATGATCCATTTCGAAGGCACATTCTAAGCCATGGGAGCAGCTAGGTTAACCTCGTGCGTGGCCGTAACAGCTGCTGCTGTGGCCTCCATGTCCACGCTCTCCGATCGTGCCTACGCCGAGTCTCCCTTTCGCTGGCCTTTCTTCACATCTTCCCCTTCCAATTCGCCTTCGCCGCCGAATCAGGCTTCTGACACCAAGTCGGAGCCTCCGGCGCCCGATGAACCCAATAGGTCGGGTTTCGACCCGGAATCGTTAGAAAGAGGAGCCAAAGCTCTCCGCGAAATCAACAATTCTTCCTATGCCAAACAGGTTAGAATGTTTTTAAACGATAAATAATGTGTGTTCATTGCGTCAGGAAGGATTGTAGTTTTCTGATTTTTTTTTTCTGGTTTTGTTTTGCAGGTGTTTGATTTAATGCGGAAACAGGAACAAACTCGCCTTGCTGAATTAGACGCTGAGAAAGTTCATTATGAGCTGATTCAGTCTCAAGGAGATATTGTAAGTTATCGGTCATAAAGATTATTTCCAAACTTTCATATCGTGTAGCTTTTAAGCTGGCGTTCGTAGGTGGCTCATGGTATTCTTATTGTCATTTCTATTTTTTGCTCTAAATGCTGTGCTTTACACCATGAGAATTTTTTACTAATATTTGTGAATATGATGCTTACTTACTAAATTACTATTACAAGTTAAGGACATATTTTATTTGGGTAAAGTAGGAAAATAGATCAAACCAGCTTCTTAAAGACCTGGTACAGACATCCATAAAGCTTGTCGCCTCAATCAACCAGCAACTGAAACTGGGCTGGCTAGTTCCCACTGGCAACTTTGTCAACATTTTGTTTCCTTTGCAATTTTCCTGTTGTGAACCAAGCCAGCCCGATGTTGCATTATTATAAGTTTTGATCATTGTCATTTTCCCCGCTGTGGCCAAAACTGTCATTTCAATGATTGGAGGGTATTGTAAATCTATCTGCATCCTAGGACCAATCATTATAGGGAATCAATATATTGTACATTTTTTACTTTTTATGTATTGCCGAATAAATTTCATTGCAGGAGAGGCAGCGGAAAATGGCTGAAGAACAACGGAATCTAATACAAGAGCAGGCCCAGAGACAGGCACAGGTGATGCGATATGAAGATGAATTGGCAAGGAAAAGAATGCAGGTGCAGGCTTAATAAAGAACAATATACTCTTCATTTAATTTGTGAATTTTGAATGTTCCCTGCTTATTAAAGTATGCAGGTGCAGGCCATGGTAGCTATTGGCTTTAAAAATTGTGGATGTAATTGGAAAATATATGCAAAACCATGCTAAGCTCGAGATTAAACATATGTTTTTTAAATTCTTTTTTGTACTTTTGGTCCTAAGCACTGGATATGCTTTTGCTAACAACCTATCCTTTTTCAGCCCTTCTAAATATTTTTTAACTTAAATAAAGGCATGACCTTAGCTAATGATTGGCTCAAAAACTTCTGAAAGTTATCCCCCTCCTTATGCTGGTGTTTAAAAGTCTGTAGCAATAGGATTTATGGTGAAAATTCCAGAGTGGTCTAACTTTTGGTGAATATTTGGATTGTCAAAGCCCTATGTCTCCATATTTTAAATTTCATTAGGTTAAAATATTTTAGGTAGAATAGTTATCCATAAGTTTCTGTTTCACAGGCAGATCATGAAGCTCAAAGGCAACATAATGTTGAATTGGTCAAGATGCAAGAGGAGTCTTCTGTAAGAAAGGAGCGGGCAAGACAGGCTACCGAAGAACAGATTCAATCTCAGCAGCGTCAAACTGAGAGAGAAAGAGCTGAAATAGAAAGAGAAACTATTAGAGTTAAGGCAATGGCAGAGGCTGAAGGCCGAGCCCATGAAGCAAAATTGACAGAGGATCATAACCGGAGAATGCTCATAGAACGAATGCAAGGTGAAAGAGATAAATGGCTTGCTGCAATTAACACAGCTTTTAGTCACATTGAAGGTATGCAACTGATAAATGCATATGTTGTCATTAAAATCTACATTTGGCTTTTACACGAGGATGTTCTGCGGGTATTGATTGCTTTGCCTGTATTGTTCTACGTACTCCTATTTTTGGATAAATTTCTATGTGGTTTCATCATGTCAATATCTGTTATCCTATTTGTAAATGTGATTACATGAGATTAATGTTGATTTGAATATACCTAATTTTTGCTGTTATTTTCAGTGCTTGTGTGCAACAGTAGCCATTGTTAGCAAAAGGGTTATTAACTTATAGCTATCGATAAATTTTGCCAAAGTTAAAATCATGCTAAAGAATAAACTGCCATGGTATGTGGAAAACCAAAATGCATATATGTTTATGTGTCTGCACATGTTTTCTGTACATGCTGATGCAGAAAATGGATATCTACTTGTATTAATATTGCATACCTTCTGATGGTATGGGAAAAATCTTGTCAGTAATAATTCCCAGAATTGTTAATCTTATTCCATCTCACTAAATCTACTTTGCCATCTGTCTTCTGACAATGTGCAGGAGGTCTAAGGGTTTTATTGACTGATAGGGACAAATTGCTTATGACTGTTGGAGGAGCTACTGCACTAGCTGCAGGAATATATACAACTAGGTACATGTGCTGTATTTCTTGATGCAGATTTTGAACTGAGTAACATAATTACTGAGTTTTTAAGTCTGTTAATATTTTTTTTCAATGTTTTGCTCAACATTATTATGGTTTTAAGATACAAACTACAATCATTTTATGTATGTTACTATTATGATGTTTGTCAATGTACTTTATCCTACCAAAAACTCTCTGGAAGTTGGAAATTAGTTGTAACCAAAATGCATAATCTAGATGTATAATAGCTGTTTTATGGTGCTACTGAATACTAAGCAGGTGTATGGGGACATATCAGTGAGACGGTAACATCCAGGAATTTAAGAAAGGAAAGGGAACAGTAAAAGAGCTTATTTCTGTATCTTACACCGCAGAAGTGATTGCCACTACTTAGAATTCAACTCTCATCCAATTACCAACCAACCTTTCATTCCCTGCCCTAATAAAATAACAAAATTACTGATAAAATAACGGTTTTTAATGCTATGATGTTTCCTCCTCCCTTTTCAATGATAAACCACTACAAACCTTATTTATGTTTAAATATCGTCTTGATTCTTGCACCACTTCGAAATTCTTATATGCAATCCTGAAAACACCATAATGTAATGAAGTATATCCCCCCCCAAGTTGATCTGCAAGCTGGTGCAGTGGGTTGGGTCAACTTTTGGTGAATTGTGTCTTCAGGGACATGAAGTTTTTAAATTTCATCTAGTCTTTCTCTGGATCATATTTGAACTGGGTTTACAGAGCTTAAAATAAATCTGGACTCAATCCCCTAGTTCTCTAATTCACAATGATTTGAATTCTGCCTATTTTTTTATTTTTTTGTGAAATGATATCTAATTCTATTTTATTTTACCATCTTTTTCTATAGAGAGGGTGCTAAAGTCACATGGGGATATATTAATCGGATTTTGGGGCAGCCATCATTGATCCGGGAATCATCCATGGAAAAGTTTCCAGGGTCAAAGTTCATTTCTCAAGCCAAGCATAAATTTCTAAATTATAGTACTTCAGCCAGGGCAGAAAAGTCTGTCGGTAGTCAAAATGGTCTTGGGAATGTAGTCCTCCATCCATCACTGCAGAGAAGAATAGAGCATCTTGCACGGGCAACATCAAATACCAAGGCCCATCAGGCACCATTTCGTAACATGCTTTTTTATGGGCCTCCTGGCACTGGTAAAACAATGGTTGCAAGGGAAATAGCTCGAAAATCGGTATGATGATTGGTTCTTTTGTACATGGTCCTGATTTATTTATATGATTTGTTTCATTATTTATGTTCTTTTTTTCTGACAGTCTGACAAGTTTCTGGATGTAGAATCAGCAAATATATGAACAAAATGAATTAAAATTAGTTGTCATGCTCAAATTTTGTTTATTTTTATACTACCAGTGGTTTGGTTTATCTTATTACCATTTTGCGTAAGTTAGTCACTGGAAATTTATGGTTCGTTCATTATTTGTGCTTTATTTACAGAAATCGTTTAGAAAGGTGTCTTGAACTACTGTTGACTCTTTCAATTTTGATGTGAAGGGTTTGGATTATGCCATGATGACTGGAGGAGATGTTGCACCTCTGGGCCCACAAGCTGTTACCAAAATTCATGATATATTTGATTGGGCCAAGAAATCTAGAAAAGGCCTATTGCTTTTCATTGATGAGGCAGATGCTTTCCTTTGCGAGTAAGTTTTGGAGTTTAAAATACATTTTGAAGACTATTATAAAATATAACTGTATTTATATTGCTATATATCAGGGTAGCCAGAATTATTTGGTTTATGTAGTTTATCTAAAATGTGAAAAATGTAAATATTGTTCTACGACAGTCTATGGAATATATCTTTATGCTTTTATACAAATGATTGAGGTTTGATTTAAATTGTATTTTTACTAAATTTTAGAATCCTGAAGTTTCTTTAACTTATTCGAAAGATAAAAATGAATCAACAACAGTTTTGTGTATTTGTGTGTACTTTGTTGGTTGTAACTGTAGAAGATTGCAATTTTAACCCCTTATATTGAAGGAACAATTTGTGGGATAAGTTGGGTAAATGATGATCTCTCTTTTTTGTTGCAATTATTTAGTGATTATCTTTTATTCGATGCACAGACGCAACAGCTCGCACATGAGTGAAGCTCAACGAAGTGCTCTAAACGCTTTGCTCTTCAGAACTGGTGATCAGTCTAGAGACATAGTACTTGTCCTTGCGACAAACAGACCAGGTGATCTTGATAGTGCAGTTACTGATCGCATTGACGAAGTGATTGAATTCCCTCTACCAGGAGAGGATGAGCGCCTAAAATTATTGAAGCTCTATTTAAACAAGTATCTGTGTGATGACAATAAAGGCTCCAAAGGGAGCTTCTTGCTGAAGAAGCAGCCCCAAAAGATTACCATAAAAGATTTATCCGAAGATGTGTTGAGAGAGGCTGCCAAGAAAACAGAGGGATTTTCTGGCCGTGAGATAGCCAAACTCATGGCCAGTGTCCAAGCTGCTGTATATGGACGCCCAGACTGCGTCTTGGATTCCCAGTTATTTAAAGAAATTGTAGATTACAAGGTGACGGAACATCATCAACGATTAAAACTTGCAGCTGAAGGCGGCCTGCCTGACCAAATACAACTTGTTTGAGCTTTAATTTGAGTTTTCGTTCTTCATCTTGTTATTATTGTCGGTACATGTGGCTGATGAAGTAGATTTATTGAAAAAAGCTTCACCCATCTGCATTCTGTGAACCAAATTTACAGAATATTTTGTTAGGCGTAGGAGTCTCAGACTTGGGAGCAGCATTACAGCGGAACCTGTTCATGCTGTGGAGCAAGAAGTCTGGTTTTGAGAGCGTAGAAGTCAAGTTACCTTGATTAAATTTATAAAATATCTGATTTGTAATTTAAATTGCATTCTGTTGTGCATTTGATTTACGCGAAAATCTAATAAGATTCTACTGGATGGATGTCACTTTTCGCTATAACAATTTCTTTTTTAATCTTTATAACATCCAAGTGTACAATCCTACCAACTCAGGGTGCATGATCTTATGTAAATTCACACTTATCAAAGCTTCATTTTCTCCACATCTAATTCTCTTTTGGGGGTGGATTTTATTTTCTTTTGGGTTGAAAGTGTGCTGGGTAAAATACTTCTCAATTCTGGACCCAAAAAAGAGGACATTTGCTGGGTAAAATACTTCTCAATTCCTTTACGAGATTCTTAGATGAATTTTAGTATGAAGTAAAATGGCAATAATATTGCCCCGTGCGAGTTTAGTAAGAGTGAGCTACATACATTAAGAATTCCATAATTCAATCTATACACATTCCACATGATCGTTTATTTTAAAATGTTTAATTAATTAAACCTTAAATTTATGTTAAAACATTGTTTCGTTTTACATCTTAAATTTCCTTCCTGTTCCTATTGCCTAAGTCCACACTTCACATTGGCTTGGTCTTTAAAAGAAAATTTTAATTTTTCTTATACCTTTTTTCATATTTATTTTTATCTCTTTTTATTATGATTATTATTATTCATTTTACTCATTTCATACAATTTAAGAAGTGTGAAAAAAAAATACTAAAATAACACTATTTATATATATATATATATATATATATATATATATATATCTCTTTATCATATTACTCTTCTTATTTTTTTTATTTATTCTTTTTATCGTGTCTTACTTCTTAACATAAAGATTATTGCAAAACGTGCTGCTGAAATACTCTAAATACTATTGTTAAAAAGAATGGTGGTAATATTTAATTTTTTGTACCCTAAATCCTAGCACGTTAAAGTAGGAAAGGCGGTGTCCCACAGGGTGGAGCAAAACCCGTTAAAGCCATCAAGATTGGTAGTGATGCGGACCATGCGGGTGCGCCTCAACAGTCAAAAAAACTCCACGATCTTTCACCACGTGTCCACAAGTTGGCAAGTCTTCTCCTTCGTGACCCTCCAAATTTGGCCACGCTTCTCTCAAACACCACGTGGCGTACATGCTGCACTTCATATATCAAAGCACACCCATTAACGGTTCCATTCTCATATAACACCATATATCCGTAAATCCTTTTCGTGGAAGAAGAGAAGAGAAGAGGAGAGACAGAGAAAGAGAAAGAGAGAGGAAAATGCAATGCACAAAGCTTTTATTGTTGATGCTTTTTCTTGCGGCGTGCGTGGGGTCATGCAAGGCTTGGGGTGATGATGTGGTTGAAGATGCCAAAACCAAAGCAGAGGAGACCAAGCAGTTTGCCGCAGCAGCAGAGCATGATGCCGAGGAAAAGACCCACTCTTGGGCCAATAGGGCCCATGACAAGTTCTCCGAGTAATCTTCTCTCACTGTTTTCAATCACACGCAGTTTCCTTTTCCTGCATCTAATGATGCTAATCTTAATAAATTTTAGTTATCCAAGTCCAGCATATGCTACCATGTCCCACTAATATAATTAAAGATAACATATTTTGTAAGTGAGCATTTATATTATTTCCAAGTCATTATTTAAGTGTAAGAGTCTTTAAGCATGTGGTTGATGCCATACCTGTGGATCAGGAGATTGATGGAAAGTTTTAGCAAATATGTTTCCATAAATGCTACTTTCTGATATGTTTGACCCGTGTTTTGCTTTGTCACCAAAGTTGCTATTTCTTTTGCATATTAGGCCAAAACCTTAAATGTTGTCATTTTGTTCATTAGTTTGTTTTTGTTGTGCCAGAAGTTTCGAGGACGAAAGGAATCACGAGATTCAAGACATGAAGTACAGTGCTGAAGATGCTGCCTCAAGGGCCACTGAGACAATGAAATCTGCAGCATCAGGTATTTGTTTATTCTTTGGCACTTTTATTTTAAGTACCTCCAAAGATACAAATTTGGCATCAAATTCAAACAATATAATTCTTTTTCATTTGTTTTCTAGGAGCTTCGGGGTATGCTTCTCAAAAGGCTACCGATGCTAAGGAAGCAATTTCAGGAGCCGTGGCATATGGGAGGGAAAAAATATCTGAGGTTTATGATGGAGATGCTGAGATCATCAGAATGCCAATAGATAGGACCAATGATGCAAAAGATACAATAAGAGGAATCATAGGTCAGGCCAGGGAAAGAATGGCAGATACCTATAATGATGCTAAACAAAAAATTCACACGGCTTCAGACAAGGCTTCAAGTATGGCTCGCAATGCCAAAGATGACATGGCTGAGTCCATCGAATATGGGAGTGAGCAAGCAGCTAATGTCTACGACCAGGGTAAGCAGAAAATAAGCATGGCTTCAGATAAGGCTTCAAGTATGGCACACAATGCCAAAGATAACATGGCTGAGTCCATCGAATATGCGAGTGAGCAAGCAGCTAATATCTACGACCAGGGTAAGCAGAAAAAAAATATGGCTTCAGATAAGGCTTCAACTATGGCACATAATGCCAAAGATAACATGGCTGAGTCCATAGAACATGGGAGAGAGCAAGTAGCCAATGTCTATGACCAGGGTAAGCAGAAACTGAACACGGCTTCAGATAGAGCTACAAGTGTGGCACACAATACCAAAGATAAAATAGCAGAGTCCATTGAATATGGGAGAGAGCAAGCAGCCAATGTCTATGACCAGGGTAAGCAGAAACTAAACACGGCTTCAGATAGGGCTTCAAGTATGGCACACAATGCCAAAGATAACATGGCTGAGTCCATTGAACATGGGAGGGAGCAAGCAGCCAATGTCTATGACCAGGGTAAGCAGAAAAAAAATATGGCTTCAGATAAGGCTTCAAGTATGGCACACAATGCCAAAGATAACATAGCTGAGTCCATTGAATATGGGAGAGAGCAAGCAGCCAATGTCTATGAGCAGGGTAAGCAGAAAATAAACATGGCTGCAGATACTGCATCAGAAAAATTCTCTGATGCCAAGGACAAAGCAAACGACGTTTATGATGAATCTAGGCATAAGATAAATCACATGGTCTCGGATCATGCTAATGATGTCAAAAATAAAGTAAAAGGAGCAGTGGATTGTGGAAGAGATGTGGCCGTTGATGCCTATGATGAAGCTAAGGATCGAATGAATATGGCTGGAGATAAGGCCAATGATGTTAAAGATAAAATGGGTGCGACAATGGGGCATGGAAGGGACAAAGTAGCAGAAACTTTTGACCAGGCGAAACATAAGGTGGGTGAAACATACTTGTCAGCAAAGAATACCATGACTGAAGAGGCCAAAGCTAAGTACGAGGCTGCAAAGGAGAAGGCTTCGGAGGCCACAGGAGATGTTGGAGCTAAGATGAGGAACACCCCAGACTTATGAATATGATATGGTCAGTTTTTTTGCCACGTACTGTTAACTATATAAGAACCTCACCACTCTTTCAGTTAGTTCAAATCTCTTCCGCAAGTTATCATATACATGTTTATGCTTATACAAAAGCACTTGTTAGAAATTATCCTTACGAAAAGGGCAACAAAAATCTATTCTCCATAATGGTAGGATAAAAGCCTGAAAGTCCCATAATGTTGTAGGGTCGTTGCAGCGTGTCGTAGGCTATGTATATAGTTATAACATTTTGCAGTCAGTGTATAAGGAAGTTTGATATAAATTGTTGGGCCCCTTTACTAACTTGCGTAATTTGTTGCTTTTGTTATAAGAAGAGCGTGATCATCTAAAAAGGTGCATGGTTTGATAAAGGTAATTCCCTCTCTTTTAATTAGTAGTATATGCTATGCATTTTGTTAGTGGTCGTCTTAATTTAGTTCGGTGGTCCATACCTTCAAATGCGTGTCCATGAGTCATTACTTAGTAATGTTAGACACGGACCAAATTTTATAAGATAGCAACTTTTGCCGGAACACACATAGTAATCAGAATAACGGGTAAAGTAATATTTAGATTGGAACTTAATTAGGTTTTCTAAATCTCCATGCTAAAAGTTGGAAACTTAAGTATCCTAAGGTCAACTTGCACGAAGCATGGACATGTCCCGACCATAGAATAGTATTATGTCATAAATTCTTGTGTAATCTTAGAGTAAGCACCGAATCACGTGAAGAATTACGTTCAGTGTGTTATGGGAGAGTTTATACACAAATTTATTTAAACTTATGAAATAGTTTATAATTTTTTTTTAGTTTATTTCTATAAGTTTTATCGTCAAATTTATAATATAAATTATTAAATAAAGGTTTAATTTACATGCTTATCTAAACACATCAATTTTGTTAATCAACTAAATCTTAGCCCTTGTTGGAGTTATTAAATGAGAATATATCTCATTAGTGTGGACACAGCTTGTATATGATTATGTAGCATATATTTAGTGTTGAGCGTAGTGTTATATATACGTACTGCTTATATTATGGCCCAGCGCTGCCGTTACATTTATGGATCATCACCCACAAAACTTTGAACACTCTCGAGAAATGGATTGGATATTATATAAGATTAGATATTCATCGGATGACAAAGCCAAGTCATGGTTGATTAATTTAATGGCATTTCTTGTTAAATCACTACGAATATTAAGCTGTCTACAAAATACTTCCCTTCTGTTTTATAAACCTTTAAACTCATAATATTTACATTTTATCCCTGAATATCAATCTTATCGTGGATTTTAGAAGTGATGAGATGGTTAGGGGAACAGAGTTTTAAGAAAATGACATTGATGGGTATAACTTTTTTTACTGGTTGGTCGATCATTGGAAATACCCTCGACGTACCCACCTATTAAATGAGTTGACAAACATACCTACTTATAAGCTTTATTACCAAGTTATACAGCTTCTAAAAGTCTTCACATATTTAAATTTTCTTATAGTTCTACATAATCCTTGTAATTTTCTAATTTCTGGTAACTAATATATTCTTGTAAATTAAGTCTAAATATTTCTAGAATATTTCACTTCAGTTAGTTGAAGCTATTTTCATGGTTCTTGTAGTTTCTTGAAATGTCTAGTATATGAATTCTCAATAAGTTCTTTAAAAATTCATGTTATCATTGGTAGCATTTAATTCCGCAACATTTACCCTTAAATTGGTCGTAATTCCTTTTCTAGTGTTCTTTTTTCTTTTGTTTAATCATCTGTTTAGCCACTTCGTATGTTATCTGACATCTACTTGAGATGGCAGACATAGTGTGTCTAAATCAAACTAAAACAAACTATGAATAAAACATGAGAGCTGTGGAGCGTGGGAGCAAGCATGTATTGGTAGGATTCTTATTAATTTTTGTATCAATACAAGCAGTAAGCAGAAAATGAACTGCGAAATATATTGCTTATTTAATATATTATCGGTATTTAATCAAGTTTGTTTTTAATTTCAATAATTTGATCAATATTTTGAGTCAAGATTAAGATAAATTTGTCTTAACTCGTTTATGAACACCCCTTATGTATGTATCTCTTTCTCTTTTACTCGTGCCATTAGAGGATCAAAGAATCTCTATGCTTTTATGCAAGAAATACAATATATATTTTTTATACCTTTTTTTCTAATCTTTTTTATCCTTCGCACTTCTCTTTTATGATAAAAAGGAAATATAAAATTAAGTGTAACATTTTCTCTTCTCATTCTTACCTTAAAAAGGAAGGGAGAGGGTGATGTAAAAATAGAGCGATAGCTCTCCAGCTCGGAGCAAGGATGTCAAACAAAAATTCTATGGAGTCAATATGCTCAACTAGGGCATTGAGACAACCTTTTATATTAATTTGTACGAAGATCACATTTCACAGGAAGCTTTGTATATTGCTCATTTCTACCAATTTACTTTGGAAGATAATCAGTTGAATTCGTAAACGAAAGGGAGAAAAGAAGCCTTTTCATACTATTTTATTCCGGATCTGAAAATGCTCCTAGTCAATGCACAATACAAATGTTTGTCATAATCTAGTATGTACATTAAATATGGAGATTTTAATATATAGTACATTGTCCTCAAGTTGCATATACCGATTCAGCTTATTACTTCTAAGTTTTGCTCAATAATTGTTGCGACCCTCGCCGCATTTCATATGGCTGGTGAATTTCCCTTTTTCGTACAAAAGAACTTTACTTTCACAATGTACCTAATATCATTAACAAATTAAAAGTACGAATTTATCAAATAAGAGAGGGGGGAAAAACACCTGAAGGCCTGAAGGGTGAAATTATTATCCTCCTCTTCCTCGTTTATTTGTCATCATTTGGGTACATCTTCCAGGTTTGTTCGCGAAGGACTATTGAATACACATTATATAAACATCAAAAAGGCATTTTGAGAAAAGAGCGGGTATTGTCTGCTAATTCATGTGTCGGTCAGTGTCCTATGTATGCAATGACTTATGAGAGGACAAAACTGTGGTTGGGACATGACTCATGAGTGTGGTGGGATCCTATTTTCTCCAAAGCCTTCTACATTGATTAGCCATGAAGTTAATAGGTTCATGAACCATGATTAAATGCAAAAGGTCTTCAAAGAATGTATGTATTTATATATGTGCATGGAATTTTGTTACAGCTAGCCTAAGTAGCTTATGACAAACAACGTACTATTATCCTAGTTCATCTCACAACGACCAAAAGTTGTCGTTATCTCTCTCTCCTTTTCTTCTTTTCCCTATTTTTCTCTCTAGAGTAATTTTGCGTAGGGTGAAAATGGTTATAGTCACGCCCAAAGGGAGAAAAAAGGTGAGAAAGTGAGACTTAATCCTTACATATTTTTCTGCACCAAAAAAAATCAGCGCAAATTTTCGTTCCTGCCTAGCTATGTTCATATGAAGGAGCCCAACATTGTAATTTAAATAAGATAGCATATTGAAATTGAATGATCAAGTATGTTAGTCATACATTTGAGAAAATGAGTGAAATGGGAAGTTATAGCTGCTGTCAATTAATGTATCTAGCTAGAGCTAGCTAGCTAGCTTCCTCTGTTTAAATAATATGCACATTCTAAATCTAGAATTATTCACTGAAAAAATTGATGTCTATTTTTGTTTGTTCTTATTTCTTTTCAAACAACATGGACAAGTCTAGAAAAGATGAAGTCTTGCCTTACATTTGCTGCTTCTTCATTGTTTGCTTGTTATTGTGCATCCAAACCTTGAAAACCTGTCTCTTGACACCCACTTGAGTACAAAATTGTTGTACCTCTTGCTCATTTTGTTTCTGAATCTTCCAACCAATCTTGTCAGCAAACTCCATCATCCTATCTTTCTGCTGCTGCGAGAACTTAGTTCTGAACCGCTTCTTTGACAGTGGTGCCTGCACTGATAACTGTGCTCCAGCGTTTGATTGAAATATGTTGAGATCTTCACTTGATGACTCAGCTGGGCCTCCAAAGGCCATCATCACTGGAGGAACCAAACTTGGTGTAGGGTTAGTGGCGACCACATGGGAAAATCTATGATGGTGATGGAGAGAAGAAGAGGGTGTAGGGTAGTGAAGATGACCGTTGTATTTGTTGGGGTAATAGTTGTGATAATTGTGGACAAGTTGTGGTTGTGGTTGTGGTTGTGATTGTTCTCCTTCAACCTCTTTTCGGTGGAAGTTGCGGTGGCAGTCACAAGCGGCGCATCTTAGTGATTCTTGGGTGCCATCTTCTCCACTTGCCATGAACTCTCCACAACCGTCCATCACGTGGCTTCCCATGCTTGCCGCGTGGTTCCTCAGACATTCTCGGTACCTGATCGATGGGGTAGAGGTTGTTGTTGTCGTATGTGGTGTTGCTGTTCTTGGAGGATTCGATGTGGTACCAAGAGGGGTGCTTAGATCTGGATCTGATGTGGGTCTGTGAGATTGAGCAAGTTGAGTGGGTGCAAGAGGAGGAGGAGGTGGATAAAGATGATGGGGGTGTGAAGATTGAGGTTGGTCGTTGTAGATTAAAGTGTGAGGTTGATCACTACTTCTTTCACCTGTTGGAGAAGAGAGTTTGGATGATGAGGAAGAAGAATCTCTGTTGGGAAGGTTGTAACCTAAAGTGGTTGGTATATCTATTTCCTTATCTTGGCCTCTCATTTCCATTCTGTGAAGGTGTCCAAGATCTAGCTTAGGTTTGATCTCAACCCTCTATACTATAATTATGACTCGGTATAATCTTTCTTAAATCATCATCATCTTCGTGATTTTTTGCTTTAATTATGGTTGTGGATCTTCCTGTAGCCTGCTCAACCCTAATTACTTCATCCCATCTAATCGAAGACCAGACTCAACCAAAGATATAATTACTAGCACACCCACAATTATTCTTTTTACTTTGCTTATTCTGACATTGACGTTCTGGGTGCTAATCCCACCAACCAATTTTCACTAATCAATCCTTTTCTCAGAGGCCTAAGGAAGTAAGTGTGAATGAGTGATTTAACTGTTTATATAGCACCACTATAGCTATGGAAAGAAAAGAATAGTTTAATTATTATTTTTTGGAGAAAAAACAAAGAGAAAAGGATAAAAAAATTGGTAGAAATTTAATGAAATGAGACTGTAAGCGGGGTCCCTAGGAAACCCAAATAAAAAGTATAAGACTCACCTCGGCGGCTAGTTTAGGCTATAGAGATTTGAGTAGAAGAAAGCTTAATTGCACCAGCAACACCTTGGGAGACACAAAGGAAGAGAGAGGAGGGAACTAAAAAAAAAACACGACCACACTCGGAAAGAACTAACATCGATTAAGAAAGACATCTGGGATGTTAATCTTAATCTTGATTTATCAGAAAGTGGTGTGGAAAAGGTGTTAAGAGGGCCTAGAAAGTGTTGTTTCCTACCACCCATCCAGCCCCATAAAAACCAACTAGGAAAGGAACAGAGAAGGTTGTTTTGCACTGAGAATGAGTGGTGAGTAGTACTTGGAAGAATTTGTCTTGGAGAACAACCGACAAGTTCATGTTGGTCCTCTCCCACAATCTGCACCCTGGTCCAGTTTTTAATTATTGCCTTTCTCAGCCACTCTCTGGAACCTTACTGCAATACCCTTCAACTTAATGTGTGTCCCAAACCAGCATAAATGTTCAAAGGGAGAGGGAGAGAGAGAGTAATTAAGGAGAGAAAGTTGCAACCTTTAAGT
Organism: Abrus precatorius; assembly: GCF_003935025.1. Taxonomy (NCBI): domain Eukaryota; kingdom Viridiplantae; phylum Streptophyta; class Magnoliopsida; order Fabales; family Fabaceae; genus Abrus; species Abrus precatorius. Next base: position 17,324,082 of record NW_020874406.1, on the reverse strand, counting down.
TTGTAGACTGAGACATGCAAATGATAGTGATAACCCAAATTAAAGAGGTTCTCAAAGGAAGGTCTTATTATTATTAAAGATTTTTCTAATTAATTCAACATTTACGGGATAATGACTTTTTTATTAATTACATAATTTTTAGTAAAAAATTATTATGCATAAATTTTCACAATTCACAGCGTTGTGCTAGACAAATAATATTATTAATCAGCTTAAGATAATGAGTAGTAGAATCCAAGAATAAGAGTAAAGGCCACCTTTCTTTTATAAGGTTGTGAGGAAATTAAAGGGAGTGAATGCTTGCTGGGCCACAACACAGCATTTGTCTTGTTATAATGTGTCAGATTCTCTCTCTCTCTCTTTCTCTTTCTCTTTCTCTCTCTCTCTACTCGAGGCTCTGTGTTGTGTTGTGTTGTGTTGGTGACTTTGTGCGCCTGCTGCTGCATTATCTGCAACCCACTCTTTACTTGGACCAATGACTTGCTTTACCACTTCTTTCACGATGCAATTGATGCTTATTTGCTACCTTTGTTAGCATCTTCTTTCAAATTTCTCTTTCAGGCATCAATCTTGTGATGTTTTGTTTACTTTCTAGTACAGAGTCGAGTTGGCCACTACATAAAAAGAGACTGCCGAACCGGGCAACTCTATTATTTGACCTTTTCCTCGTTGAAACCATGTTTTATTTTATATTTGTTACACCTCAAATCTTGATTTGGAGAGGATAAATTGAGTTTTAGTAACACATATGTTACGTCAAAACCATGGTTAGGTGTTTTTTAACGTGGCTTTGGATTTTAAACCGTAGTTTGAGAAGAAATAAAAAAAAATTCAAAACATAATGAATTTCTGTTTTAAAATTGTAGACAGTTTATGTAAGCTTTAGTTAATCTATCAACCTTGTCAAGATTGTTTTTGTATGATGAATATAGTTGGATTTTAATTGTTTAATAAAATTAACAGTTAAATTGATTGTACTCAAATAGAAGTTTAACGAGCTTATATAATACAACTAATAAAAACTCCAATAGACTACTTTAGCAACACATATATATGAACTTCCAAATTTCAACATGGATGATTTGCCTTTGAACAAATTGAAAATGTTTAACTCTGCAGACTATATGTTCCAAGCATCACTAGAATCAGAATGAATTTAGAATGTGCTGCTGATTTTTGTGATGTTATCAAATTTTGGACATATAGGCTGTAGCTCTACGGATTGGTTTGTGTAACTCAATTCGTGTAGGCATAAACTAAGTTTAGTTTGTATAATTGCGGATCTATATTGGTCAATTTGTAAAATTTATGAGTTAAGTAAGTTTGACTTGTAATACTTGTATATAAGCTCATTTATTTACATAAAATATGAATATCAGTTTTTGTTTTCTTTAAGTTTTAAAATAACCATTTTAGGTCTGTCTATAAATTATTTGGGTCAAACCACAAATCAAGTTTCTTACAAAGAAAGAAAAAATGAAGAAGAGGGTATTAGTCTGCAGATTTATTCATAAACCTATGGGCATATGCAAACCTACTAAATATAGATTCATACAAATGTGTATACTGAAGGTCGATCAACATTCAAATGTGTACATTGATCGCACTTTCGTGAGAAAAGGGGAAAAGAATTAGATTGGTTATGTAAATAATCAAATTTAATTTGTGTTTGTACACATTAAAATAGAGAAACTCAAATAATAAGTTATGTTTGTGAATATACGGTTTATTTAATTTACTCACTCTCATTTATAAGTATCGTTACATCTTGGCATTTTTTAAATAATTCTCACTATATATGGCTTAAAATTATCCGGATATATTTAAAAAATAATTGCAAGCTATTATTAAAAAAAATTACTATATTTTTTAGGTACAAAAATATGATCACTTTTTTTGGTAAAATAAAATAAAATCAATATGTAAAAGTATAAAAAAAAATGAATATAAGGCATTTACAAAACTGTCCATATATCCATTCAACGTGTCAATTATTGCTTGACAAGGAGAAATATATATAAACGTAGTCAGTAATTGAATTATAAGACCCATGAATTATCGCTATCAATGATTCGTAACATAAGGGGAAAATATACGATAATGTCTACTCAGTGAACTGGGGGAAGGCAAGAACAGTTAACTACTTAACTTATTGATTTTCTGAGAGATGTTAGATTTTGAATTACAAAAAAAGTATTTTTTAAGTTTTTTTTTACAGTTTTTTAAACACAAAATAAGTTATAATAAAAAAAATATTAATATAAATATGTACTTTACGAGCAAAAACTTGTGAAAAATTTCTTGCGATTAAAAAAAAAAAACCCAATACTCATACCTACAAAGTCCAGTTTCCAGATAGATTCTCAAATCAACCCACCTCTTAAGATTTTCAAACCTATATTATATATGCTTGTGAACAAAATTTCAAAATCTGACCATTGTACAATTGAAGATAATTAAGCATAATTAAACACCTCTTATAGTCCACATTACACATACTGTCAAGTCCTTCTCATTGCCTCAAATAATATACAATCCTCTTTCTTTTTTTCTCGTAAGTAATTTTTATATCTATCAGAACTACAATTCTTTTTATTGTATCAAGAGTGTGAAAAAATATCTGGAATAACATGATGACAATGCATGCCATAACTTTGCTCATGGAGAAAAGACTACGTGTATTTTATCATTGATTAGAAAGTCACAATAGAAATCTATGGTAGATAACTAAAGGTTTTTTGTTTTTTTTAAATGCAAGGAATGTATCTCCAACCTTTTTCCATACATATATGTAAGCATAAAATGAATATAATATTATGTAACATCAACTCAAACACGTAGGAATCATATCTTATCGTACTTTTTTATATAAAAAGAATCACGGAACTAAAATAATTGTCACTTCCTAAAAAGAGTATCTAACCACTTGTGCAATTAATTGAAAAAACAGTTTTTCTTTTTTCTTACAGGGTATCTTTTTAATCTAGGACGACAATATTGATTATGATTAAAAAAAAAAACTATTATGTAAAAAAGAGCTGGTTGCTTTTATCTAATAATGTGGTGAAGAGTATGAGAATCTTTAAATAAAACTAAGGACTTGTTATACACAGAAAAATTTATAACGGAAAAATACCATATTTTTAAAATTTTAAATATTACACAAAGACATTTTACAAATATGATTAAGGTAAATCTCTAAATATGATTTACTTTTATTTTTTTATAAAAAACATATACATAAAGTTACATAATATATTAAAAGAATGCCCAAATTATTTGCTGGTGATACGATTTTATAACAATAATGTTAAAAATATAAAACGTATTTATTATATTTAATTACTCGAATAATTATTTTAAACAAGTAGGTTGAATATTTGTGAGCACGATTTCAACATCACCCGTTTTAATTACGACTTATAGTAACTATTTAAATAAATAAACGTTATTTTGATAAATTAAAAAAATATATACCATATAATTAAGAGACTGGATTTAAAGATGCATATTGTTAAAATATATATAATTATTATAAGTATTGTATATATATAATTAAACATATAAAATATGGTAATGATATATTTTGTGATGATTTTTATATTAACTGAAATTATTAAAAATTATATAAATAATGAAAGTCTCGTTCATGATTTTTTAATTTAAAATAATTATTTGTGATAAAAAAATATTAAAATTAATATACTATACCTTACTTGATTTGAAAAGAGAGAGAGAGAGAGAGAATAAAAAGAAATAAATATGGAAACGACTAAATTATTATATTATTTGATATATAAAATAATTAATGTTGCCTTCTCAATACTTTTCATACTCTATCCCTTTATTGACTATAAATAGAAAAAAAAAAGTGAATTTTATTGATTTATCTCTCTCTCTCTCTACTATTTAACTCTACTAAGTAAGAAAATAAATATTAAAAAGTGAGTTTTCAATTTTCTTTTATGACAATTTCTTCCACCAGCAATCCTCTCAAATAGTGTTTAACATAAATATAAAATGGAACAAAACATTTTTTTTTTATTTTCTTTAATTTCCCCCCTCTTTAATAAAATTAGAATACAGTATATCCATAATTAATATCATAACGGCTGTCGAACACATATAAATTAATCGGAATGAAATTATTTTAATTTAATTAATAGATTTAAATTTGAGTTCTAAATATATAATCATATTAAATACTCGAAAATAAAATTATTATTTATAATAGTTTTACTGATAAAAAAATCATCATTTTTTACATCTATCATTTAAACCAAAATAAATATCGCGACAAAGTTTTAAATCAACTGGAATACAATTGTTTCCACGTCATTGTAAGGGTAGTTTTGTCCATAAAAATGGGATATTTTCGTTTGACGATAGTATTTCTTAATAATTCTCGATACAGTTGATTTTGTCTAGATGTATAAAATTTTCAATTTTGTTAACTTTAATATTGGTTTTAAGCATTTAAAAATATTTATTTTTATTATATTTTTATATTCTTTTTAATATAGTAAATGTTTTATATTCTAAAAAAAGTAACAAATGGGATTCTTCCGTTTTAAAAAGGGTTATTATTGCGTATTTTTTATTTTACTGAGATTTTTTTAGGTACTTAATTTTTTTAAAATTAGATAAATTTAAAATTATTGTTAATTTTGTTTCGTTAATAGTCTAAAATTATATAATTTATCTAATTTTTTTATAAATTTAATTGTTAAAGGTTATTAAACCTTACTCTACTAAGTTACCAATTAAAACAATAAATTATACTCAAAATAAAAAATTTAAATTTTGTCTTTTTTTAAAAAAATTTATATCCTATATTTTTTTAAAAAAATTTACTAAAATTTCAATTTTTAACCTTTTAAAATTATTTCATATTTTAAACCAATCATAACCACTAAATATTTAAATATAGATTAATAACTTAAGAATTTTAAGTAAAAATAATAACAAAATCAAACTTACTTTTAGAATAGCTGAACTTAATTAATTTTAAAAAATATCAAAATCACACACAATTTAAACTACAAAAAATAAATATATTTTATAACAAAATTAATATATTTTTTATAATTTTGAAAAAACAAACTAGACTTAAGTTAAATTTTTTTTCAACGAATATATTTTCTTTTAAAATTTACAGTTAAATACTAAGCTTTTATGACCACCTCAAACATGGTGTAAGTTATTTGTTTGATGATTTTTAATTAGCATAAATCTAGAAACTAAAAAGAAAATTATTGAACATGTTAGTTTGCATTTTTAAAAATATTTTTTAAATAAAAATAAATAAATTTTTTATTTTAAAAAGAGAAAATAAAATTCAAAAATGCAAACAAACATTCTTTTGTGGGCATCTGAAAGTTTCTATTTTCTAATATTTTATTATAAATAAATGAAAATTTATATTTTAAAAAATAAATTAAGAAAAAAATAAAAATATTATTTATACACTCTCATTATAATTTTAATATATTTTTAGTATAATTTTAAATAAAAATTAGTTAATTAATATCCTAAGAAAATTATTAATGAAACTTCTTTTATAATATCTCATTGATGTTTTTTTTTTTTTATGTAAATGTTAACTAATGCTTTTTGAGTACTAACTAAGGAAACAATACACTTATTTCATAATTTTTAGTGCACCTTTAATATTTTCTAATAATTTTTTTATAAATTTGAAAAATAGTAAATATACATTTTTTACATATTGAAACTTGTATTAATGCACTTATTTTATAAATTTTAATACATCATAACTTTTTTTTAATAAAAGAAATTAATTTATTAACTATTTGTTAGTACTATTGATATATTAATTAACAAGACCCTAATAAGTTTTAAACATTATCCTCCCTTTATTTATTATCAGACAAATTTTGTTACATGGAACTGTTTTTACTTTTTGTTTAGGAAATTTTTAGTCATTAAGAGGGGCCGCTTTTAGTTGTTTCTCTCTCTCTTTAGAATATGTGTATATATAAAATTAAAAAGTATATTAGTATGATGCTAATTTTTAGTGATTTAAATAATAAAACTGAATTTTCATTTAAATTTGAAATGTATATAGTATACCAAGACGCAGTCCTTTGACCACCACTTCTCTTTTTAAGTTGTATACACCTATACGAGCACCATTATGCTGATACATTGAATCCACCTCCATTACAATTTATCTATTTTTTCACACCATCAATTGAATAGGATCGTGTTATTAAATTGCATAGCAAATAATTATTTATAATTTTCTAAGTAAAAGTGGTGGTAAAGATTTGAACCACGTAGTTGATACAAGTGTTCTGATCTAATCTAACCACTGAATCTGACTAGTCCAACATGATATTAAAAATAATTACGTGTTTTTAATATTTTAATAAATAATTAAAAGGTTTCTTACTAACCACGTGCCTATGTTATCTTACAGAGTGAGCTTCGATCTTTCCAAACCAGAATCAAAGGCAAACAAATCTGCATATATGGATTATCGATTCGTGAGTCACATCGCGTATAGAAGGCGTGCAGATACGTGATGCAATGTTTAATAGACTATGCAGAGCCCGAAATCTCACAATATAGAATAAAATCTATTGATCATTGCCTTCCCATGCTTTCTAAGCAATATCATTGGCTAGCCTTGTGGTACTTGTAGTCAATGTATAAACAAAGCTTAATTGAGTCTCTTAAATATACTTTGATGAAAAAACTAGTTAAACCGTATTTTGATGATTTTTATATGCCTTAGAAAAAGTTAGTCTTTAATTGTAAGTTGAAAAATCTAAATAAAAGTAAGCTCAAGATTCCTTGATTAAACTTTATTCATAAATTCTAGTTGTAGCATGATAATTATTTGAATTTCTAATGGTGAAGAAATCAGCTGTTGATTTATATTTTATCTATCTCAATCAATTTTTTTCATAAAGTCAAATTAACCCTAGGGGCGAGTGGAAGAATTTTAGATTAACTTAGGCTGAATATTGAAGTGTATTAGTGATAAGATAACATCTCTTGTATACTAATTATGTTCTTTAGTATTAAAGAATATGTCACCTCTTTTACTTAATTTAAGATAGTACCATGTTCATAAAAGTTTAACAAATTAAATTCAAAATTATTTAAAAATAATAATAAAAGTAAAATATTATTGTATCAAATTTTCGTTAAGTGATGATGACTCACCTTTTCTTTTCATTTTCCATATCATAATTATAATTAATACAACAATAAGGCTATTTTACTTAAATAATACAATTTTTAAACTAAAATTTTTTTAAATTAATTTTTTATATGGTTTTTTTTTTCATTTGAACAGTAGTATTATCTATGTATAAACGATAATAAATTTATTATTATTTTAGTAAGCTATCATTCAAAGATTGTTGATACTATTTAAAAACTGACACGTATTATGTGTATTAAACTTGATAAATTTTATTATTATTTTAAAAAATTATCACATAAAAATTGTCAATACTACGTGTATATTAGACAACTATCATACTCACTTTTACTTGCTAAAGTCATTGCTTTCAACGATGCTTTCCATTTCTGTTAAAAGAAAATAAAATCCAATCATATAGAGTACACAAACTATCCAACCTTATGTGTTTAGATTAGAAAATAAAAGCAAGCAAAAATTCTTTTGGCTTAGATTTGAAGAACCAATATAAACATACATAGCAAAATAAGTTCTTATGTCTTTACCCAGAAGAAGCAAACTTCACTTTTGCAATATTGAGATCTAAAATGAGAAGTGAAAAAGCTTAAATAAAATTTTATTTAAAAATATTTATTGTATTTTTATAACTTTAATATAACAATTGTGTAATTTTTTTTATAAAAAATTTCTATCCTTAAAATAATAATAAAAATATACTATCATCCTATTTCATTTGATAGTATTAAAATAATAATAATAATTTACTATATTTTTATATCATTTTTTTACATATAATATGTGTTAATTTTTTTAATAATATAAGATATATTAGGACGATAGTTTATTAAAATAATAATAAAAATTTATTATCATTCATGTAGACTATACTACTACTGACACATGGTAAAAGAAAAAAAAATATCAGACAAAAATTAGTTTTTTAAAAAATCTTATTTTAAAAATTATTTTTAAAAATATATTATTTAAGTAAAAAGCGCCGTAATAAATAGACATCAGTTTCCGTCTTCGAAAAGTAGAATAAAATCACTTAATAATGGAATGAAGTGATGGCATATAAGAGCTGTGAAACAGAATGCTCATTTTGGCGTTAGCTGGATATATCGATCTGAGTTATTCGAACAAAACATCAGCAGCTACGTTTTTCAATCAACCCTTGATTGTTATATAATATTTCTCTGTATTTTAATATTTTTGTTTTTTTATAATAAACATCTTTGCACTCTTCGTGTCAATATAGGAGAAGAAATGAGAGAAACAATAATAAATAAAATACTAATATAGTTGCTAATTTAAATAATAAATTATTTTAGTTCTTATTTTATTGAGATGTTTACTTTTTAATTCTTACATTCAACAAAATATAAATAGCACTTCATAGAATTATTCGCTTAAGATTATGGGTGAGAATAAATAATTCACGTATCCACAATTCAATCAACCCATGCGTATTTCAATCCAATCTAATTTATCATTCATTTTAGAAAACAAACGTAATAATGAATTAGATTATTTTAATTAGTAAGTGATAATGATCAATCTTTTTTTTTTTCCTCAATCGGGTGGATTTTTAAATTATTAAAAATAGATCAAGTGGTTCTTCTTCTTGTTGCTACTAAAAGCCTATTTCTTTCTTCTTCCAATATTATTACTCCACCCCATGTCATGATACAATGACAATAATGTTGTAATTATTGAAAAAATATATTTTTAAAATATAACATTTTTAATGGATAAATTGAATATCCTTTTAAGAAAATAATGAATAAGTTAGATGATTTTAGTTAAACGGGTCATGAAATGAATGAGTTCATTATTTAAATATATTTTTAGTAAATAAAAATATATTAATAATACCTAAACTGTCATTTACATCTTAAAAGATAAATAAATAAAAATTTACTTAAATTCACCCCCTTTCGTAAAACCTAAAATTTTAATCTCTTTTCCTGTTTGTCCTGAATCTTCAGAACCTATAAAAGGTTATTGAATGATTAGTACTAAAAATAAACCCTAAATTGCGTCCCCAAAACTACAAAGGAAACAAACGTTCGATATACAACAGGTTGCAACACTATCGGAAAGGTGGGGGTAGTTTATGTGTTGTGGTTTGAGAATTAGGGTAAGAATATCTAAAGCAATGGCTAGTCCTAGTTGACCATTCTATGGTTGTCCCAAGTGCATGTTAATTAACGATATTCTATGTTTCTTTAAGTCCTTATTTTTTAACTTAATAAATGTGATTTTGTGCTTTTTATAGAGTACTTAATACTATAGTTTTTTTTGGGTGAACACAAAAGACAATGACGAAGGTCCTGAAGCCACAGAAGATACGGTAGTTATTTATCCTAAGAAAGAATAGACTAAAAATAAATAGTTAGAAGATTAAAAAATCAAAGACTGAAAGTAGGACCTTCAAATGTTTTGTCATTGAGAAGTATATTATAATTTTTGTTATTATTAACATTGAATAATAAACCAGTTTAGAGTAAAGATTTAATACCAGTAATTAAAGGTCACATACAAGACCCATATATGCATCGATGTTCCACTCATTATTTAATATAGAACTTACAAATATATTTTCATCTAAGTTTACTTATAATCAAATGCTATAGGTAATTAAAAGAATTAAAAGTAATTTTTACTATAGAATACACTTCTTCTCATAATTTTAAATACAATTTTTAATTAAAAATATTTTAAAAATTTTAACAATTATCTTAAAATACTAGTTAACAAAAATTTCACTATATATACGAGAATTTTAATAAAATATTTTATTATTAATTAGTTAAATTTTATGAAAAACATAAAATTAAAATTAAAACTCGTTAAAAAAAATAAGACTTACATAATTTCACAAGTTTCAATAAAACTATCAGCTAAAAACAAAGAGTATTTAAAGATATATTTCTATCACTTCTCATTGATATACTCTTCATTTAAGATGAAACCTTGAAACACTAAATAATACAATGATTATCATTCTTTTCTCCATAAAAAATCCACAAGAATATTTTTACAAAATCATTTATTATTATAAGATATATCATAGAATTCATATATTAATTTAAGACTTTACTTAGAAATGTTATTTATCGTTGATGTTTTAGCACTTAACATAATGTTATTATCTCATGAACCGACCATGGAGTCCATTCAAGAACCTTATTCTAATTTGAGTGCTCAATTACCTTTGTGCAGCATTTGTTCGGGGAGGCCATGCTAGCTAGGATTTACGAAATACTTACCCAGTGTTAGCCATCGTTCTGCAGATTGTGATAGAAAAATCGCTAAACAGAGGACCTGTTTGCATTGGAAAGAAAAGGAACAAAACTTTGAGTATGATGCATCGTTTTTGTCGTCTAGTTATTGTCTGGTTGCGAACTGGTCTTATCTAATATGTGGTTCGTACAAAGCGGCTGATGCCATATGATCCTTCCTTTTTTGTCTTTTTATTATCATCTTAAGAGAGGTTCTTTTCTTTTCCTCTTTTGTTTTTTCCTTTTAGTACATGTCACACAATACCATTCACCCTTTTTGTTTTTGTTTTTTCTGCTCAAAAAATAAATTCAAAATACAATTACCTTAGTTCTCTGTAATGTTTTTTTTTTTTCTGGTCTTGAATTGTAATGATTCTTGATTCATACAGCAAAACCAAAGGCTTTCTCGTTTTTGGTCAGCTAAGAAAGAATGTATAACAGGCCCCTCAAAAACGACAGCCATGTACAAAACCCACTGAGCACAACAGAATAACGAAGCTGCGTCAACTAAGGCCCAAGTATATCATAGATGCACCGTTTGAGCAAAAACATAAAAAAAAACTTAACACCTAATGTCGTTCTGATTCCCTGGCATTATATTGACTTTTTTTTTTAACATGAAAAAAAATCAAAATATAATGTTTTGAGAAAAATTATAAAAATATGATAAATTTTTAAGATTTATTATTGATGATTTTTTATGATTTTAAAAAAATTGTTGTTTGTGAGGTTTAGCCTCTTATAATTTTTTAAAGAATTATCATTAATGATTTAAATAATTTATAATTTTTCATTGTTCTATTTTTGAATTTCTATACTTATACTTCATAATTTTTTAATCTCATTTTTTTATAATTTCTTTTAAAAATTACTATATTTTAGTATATATTATTTTTAAAACTCATATTTAAAATAATTAATCTTATATTGTTGCTGCCTATTTCATCCTCAAGTTTTCATATTATTCACTGAGTATCAACACTTTATGTGTTTATTCTATTTTTTTATTTCAAATATCATTTTCCCTTTATCAATTAAACTAATAAATTTTAATAAAAAAATAATATGTTTGGATGAGTTATATTAAGTGAGTAGTTATATTTTGAAAGAATTTATAACTCGATGATTTAAATTTAATGTTCAGATATTTAATTTTAAATAATTTAAAATTTTAAGAATTTTAGTGAGAATTTTTAATAGACTAAAATTAAATAATTCTAAATTCTAACAAAAGAATAAAAATTTAGAATTATTATTTTTATTTATTATATGTTCTATTCATATTTCATTTAGTTGTGATTAGTTACATAATTTAAAGTTCATATTTTTTTATTAATTTTGTTAAATATAGTGATAATTTTTTTTTTTTGAGAATGTAAGTAATTTAATTAATTTATCCAAAGAAAAATATTTAATTATTTTATCATAACAAAAATATTTTAAAATAACAAAAATTTAATTACCTCACCTAAATGCAACCTTAAGATGTTATAAGAGTACTTAATAAGAGAAATAATATATATATATATATATATATATATATATATATATATATATATATATATATAATAGAGTACAACATGTAAATATTAAAATTTAACAGACTTGTTTCTTTTATTCAGTATTTTCATTTTGAATTCTGAATAGGAATCCTATTTAAAATTGCTTAAAAATTTATATAAAATAGTAGAGGACTTCTCTCATCTACAAATGTGGTTGCAGTGACAAGCTTTGGAGGATACATCTAATATTTCGGGCATGTCTGGTTGCGCATTTAGAGTCATATATTCACGCTCAGATTCATAAGCTACCCTGTGCCCTGTTACAAATACGGATCCGAAAGCAAACATACTTCACCAATACTCTTCTCGAACCCCCAAATGAGCATCCTTTTGGCATAAACATTGTTCCTTATGAAAGTATCGATAGATTGCATTAAAGTTATAACAGTACGAATACAATGATAACGACAAGACGAAAGTTACGACGCCACCAAGAGAGCAAAAGAGAAGTTCATAACAAACTCCGACAGTTTTATAAATGGGCAGAAAACCAAAGCAATGAATGTTATTCCATAAGAATAATAACACACCAGAACAAAAGCTCACGATTAACAACATAAACACCCCAAGGACTGAGATTACCTTCTGAAACCAAACAATTCATGTGGTAGCCTATCCATTCATTCAAATTCTAAAACGTACACGCATAGCCAGAGTAAGTTAATAAATGTTAGAAAATAAGGACTAAGAGCTACAAAGCTCTGATATCAAATAAACCATAGTTAAAGGTTAAACATACATAATTAGCTATTGCTGATTCAGAGTGGGGGTGGGAAAGACCCCTTTAGCTTCCACAAGCTTGTACATATACCAAGACCCAACCGACCTATAAGGCTTCCATTTCTCGCACAAGCGTTCCATTTGGGAAGGTGTGGGCAAAGCCTTGAGTCCATACAAGCGTTCCACGCCTCTCCGAACGACGAGGTCTCCAACAGGGAGAACGTCGGGGCGGTGAAGAGTGAAGATCATGAACATGTGAACGGACCAAGGCCCAATCCCCTTAACAGAAATGAGCTTGTCGCGGAGCGTGTCATCGTCCATTTCAAGCACAGAAGAATCGGACAGAACCCCATCGGCGAATTTGGAAGCGAGGTCGTGGAGGTAAGAGGCTTTGGGTCCGGAAATGCCGACGAGGCGGAGCTGTTGAGGGGAGAGGGACAAAACGACGTCGGGGAGGACGGAGTGGCGGCCGCCGCAGAGGGTGACGAAACGGGCTTCGATGGCATCGGCGGCTTTGTTGGAAAGTTGTTGGGAGATTATGCTTTTGGTGAGAGCGAAGAAGGGTGCGCGATCGGTTAAGAACTGTGGAGGGTTGAAGGAATCGATGCAAGGGGCTAAAAGGGGATCTGCGTTGCGTAGATGATTAAGGGCTATGTCGATTTCGCCTTTGAGAGTTAACGGGTTGGCAATGGTTGGAGGTGTTGAGGGTTAGTCTTGGGATTTTTCGAGCGCGGAAGGTGATTGCTGAAGAGGAAAGCGAATCATCGGCGATTGAATTGGCTTTGGTTTGAGATCGAGTTCGCCTCATCGCTGTGAAGATTGGGGTAAGGGATGAAAAAACACCCAAACTAAACTCCAGGCTTTCTCTGTAGCTCCTGCTCCGCCGTCAACACCCCTCTTCTTTGTTCCCTTCTTACTTTCTAGGATGGGTTTAAATGTTGATGAGTTAAAGTAAACAAACGAAAATAAAAAAGAGATTAAATTGAAATAAATATATATACGAAAATAAATTTTTAAAATTTTTACACATATTAAATTATAAATTTGGGTGAAGTATAGGAACGAATGATTGTCATTTTTTTTTTCTATTAATCTCATTCTCTCTTTTCTTTAATAAAAATTAGCATTCTTTTCTTTTCTTTCGACCTCACATCTACCGTGTAATATAACTAACTCTAAACAACTTTTATCAAATCTCTCTTTTTTCTTTTTTTCAACTACTTTATTACTCTTAATTTCACTAACATTTTCTTTTTTTATTTATTTTTAATTTTATTATCCCTATTTTTTTTTCTTTCTTTACGTAAATTTCAATAGAAATTATAACTTTTTTATTTTTTAGTTTTTCATCTCAAAATTCAATTAACTTTTAATAATTTTTATTGATTTTTTTTTCAACCACTTCAACATCTTTGCCTTCAATCTCATCCACATTCACATTAATCTATTACAAACCTTAATCACTAGTTAAAACCTTCTCTATTCTCGAATATATCTTTATTAGTGTGGTTAATAACATAATTACTAACACATTCATTTATACCTCTAACAACATCATCAAACTCAAGATACAAATCAAAGGTGTCCATAAATTTACAAAAATACTTTTAACTAAGATTTGTAAATTAGTTCTTATATATGAAAATTTGTAAATTAACTCTTACATGTAAAAAGTTTGTAAATCAGTCTTCACATCTATATTTATTCTCAATTTAGTTCTTTATTTATTTAAGTCATTTACTTAAAATTTAACAAAAAAAAACTAAATCAAGAATAAAGATACATGCCAAACTAATTTATAAAATTTTTATATATAAAAACTAACTTACAAATTTAGTCAAGTACAAGGACTAAAATATCATTTAAACTTTTAGGATATAATAAATATTTTATCATTAATTATTTTCGTCATTTTTTTATAAAAAAATAAATGTGTAATTAAATTTAATATATTAAAGTAAATAAATATGAATAATAAGTTAATAATTTATTAACACAAATCTTATAGTAAATTAAGATGTAAAAAAAAATTTAAATAAGTTTTTTTTATATATTTAAGATAAAAAATTGATAGTTTTTTGTTATAAAAAAATAAATTTATTTTAAAAAAACTATAATTAAAAGGTTTAGTTGTTTTATTAAAATTGTTTAATAAATTTTAATTTATTCATTATTTATGAAACTTATTTTTCTATTGAATTATTAATTAATATAAATATTTTTATTATATTATAAAATTATATCAACAAACAAATATTAATAAAAAAATTAATAATTTAAAGTTATTTTAATTTTTACCTACATAAATAAATAAAAATATTTATAAAAACATATATTCTTAATCATCTAATTTATTTATATATTTTTTCCTAACCTGAGCAGTTGCAGTATGAACAAAATGAATGCACTGTTTGTATCTACACTTATTTTATATTCCTTTTATTTTTCACTTTCCTTATTAATCACATTATGTAAGACGATTCTGAACAGTATGAAATAAAAATTTAGGAAACTTATTTCAATGGCCCAAAAAAATTTGTGAAATTTGTTTTTCAAATTTTATTAGTTTAATATGATAAAACTACGTCACATTCATCGTAATTTTATACAAAACTCTCTATAATATATCGACAAGTAAAATTGCATTATTTTTCATCTTTCTTACTATATTAGAGTCCCAAATAATCTTTTTACCATAGGTTAATTTTTCTCTCATGCTTTTCTTTCGAATTTTTTTTAGACTGAAATTATTTGTTCATTATTTTAAAACTAGTTCTTCATTTAATATTCATTGTGCATCTACCATTTGCTTTCAAATATCTCTGGATCAAGCAAGCCTACAAAAAATGTTTGTCCTCATTACACATAAGTTTTATTTTGTGTGTACAGCTCAATGCCTTTTTATTTGATTGAACAGCTCATTTTTTGGTTTGATATGCACAGCTCAATTTTATATCACAACTAAATTGCATTTTGATAATAGAAATGACTTTGTCATAAAATACTGGATATGTTTCTTTATGATGAGATCAGGAGATGGGGCATTGAATAATTAGTGTGTTTTAATTAAAAAAAAATACATATATTTTTCCCGGAAAAAAGGACAGAGCAATTGAAGTATCATGTCTCATATTTTATAAGATATAATTTCAACAGTTTTAATTTATCTTATATCATTTATTATTATAAGAATCATTTTTTGTCTCTTAATATTCTTACCAAATCAAAAGAAAGAAAAATTTATAACAACAAAATAATTTCAACAAATATGTATTTTAAATTAAAAATATTTAATAAATTTCCTAGATCTTGTGTAAAACTTTGAATCACAATTATTTTAAAATAGAAATATTCATTGAACGCTGAAAAAAAAAAAAACTACACTCATCATGACATCGAGTTAAATTATATAAATATATGACCCTCGACAGTTTATAATGTAATTCGATGACGTTATTTTAAAATTTCGAGGGTTGGGGTTAAATTATTCGTCCTGCCATTTCAAGTAAGAGCAACAATCATGAAGGAAAAATATTATTATCCATTGTCATAAGTTGATGACTAAAGGAAACAGAGATGGTTGAGATAGGCTTTGCTTCTCTCAACAATAATAGTGAAAGACTTGGATGACATAATCCATGTGTGGTGTATATATAAGATTAACACCTCATGATGAATGTGTTCCAACGAACAAATCTTCAATATTGTATTGGAATCTTACAACTCCAAAAGCTACAGTAGCAGTGAGCATCTTGTTGGAGGCTCCCAATGAGTTTGAGGGAAGAATGTGAAGATCTTAGGAAGAGCTTCCTCAACACTGGGAGCTGGTACAAAATGGGTTCGAGGCAATCAAGCATCATGGCCTCTTCTCACCATGTCATGCGTGATGCCTCTGTTTCTGTCCTCTTTTGTGTCCTCATCGTTGCATTGGGTCCTATTCAATTCGGCTTCACGGTTATACTCTCTAATCCCATTGCTTCAAAATTTAAAACTCTCAAACATCATTAACCTTTTTGTTGTTAACTAGTTTTCTTTGTTCTGTTTTGATTGCTTTTACACAGTGTGGCTATTCTTCTCCGACGCAAGAGAGTATAATAAGCGATCTAAAGCTCTCACTTTCGGAGGTTTGACTGTGTTCATTAGCACTTAGATTGAGTTTTAAATCATTGTGCTTAGTTTTTATGAGTGCTTTGTGTTGGGGTTAGTTCTCGCTATTTGGATCTTTATCCAATGTGGGAGCCATAACCAGTGGTCAAATGGCAGAATACACCGGACGCAAAGGGGTATTATAACTTTTGTCTCTCTTTACTCTTTAATTTTTATTTTTAAACATCTAAAAATTCATAATAATTGTAATATAAAAAGATATTTTTTTTCTCATTTTAAATCTACAAAAAAATTGTTAATTTTTTTAATTATCTGATGTTTTATACAATAATTAAGAAAGTCATTAAATATTTTTAAATTTAAAAAAAGTTCAATTAGTTATTGACATTTTCTAATTAATGTCTTCAGTTATTAGTTAAGAAATTAAAATAGATTTTTATTTAAAAAATATTATGAATATACTCTTTCTATAATTTTTAATAAAAAATATTTTTAAATTTCTTTATCAATATTCTTTAGATATTCTTAGCTGAGAGCCTTAATTACATTATCCTTTCATAACATTAATGGCCTTCCATTCTATTAATCAGAAGTATTAAAATATTCTTCAGAAACGCTTGTCTCAAACGATTTTTTAACCTTAAGAATTAAATAATTAATAGTAATATTTTTAATAAAAATATTTATCATATTATATTTTTAATAAAATATTATTATTAATTGCCTCAAATTAACCTTGAGCATTGAAGTTTATATTTTTGTATTTTAAAAAAGGAATATTTAATAGCTTTCACAATTTTTGTGCAAAATCAATATTATCATATTATATCATACATTTATTATATTTTATTTAATTATTAAATAAAATATGAATTTATAGTAATTAAAAAATTATAATATCAAACAAAACAATTAAAATTTGGAGACTAAAGTTACGTATAAGTTAAAATATGAGAAAGAAAAGTCTAATTAAGCAAATAAAACATTGCTTTTGTTTCTATTTATCTATTAAAAGAGAGAAATAATTTATCCCTAATTATTTGTACTCATAGAAGTTCAAGATAATATTAATTATTATTTTTTCACTAATATCATTTTATATATATATAGAAATTATTATATAATAAATGATGTATCTATACTAATTGTTGAGTAACTCAGAGATAAAAAAAGAATTCTACTAATAAAGGGTATATTAGAAAATTTATTGAATAATTATAGCAAAATTAAATTTCATGACACCTACAACTATTTTTTTTTCTTTGAAGAAATAAATGAAGTTAGTATCTAAAAGATGTTATGAGTGACGCTTTTGGCATGTTGGATTGCAGGCATTGATGATTGCCGCAATCCCCAATATATTAGGATGGCTCGCCATTTCTTTTGCCGATGTAAGGGTCACAAATTAATATGGGTAGTTAGTTATCGTTATCAGTTATTGCTGTTGTACCTATGTTTATTAACTCATATGGTGTATTGTTGCATTAATAGGACTCATCGTTTTTATTTATGGGGAGGTTTTTGGAAGGCTTTGGCGTTGGGATAATCTCTTACGTGGTAATCTTGATTGTCCTTTTATCTTTTACAACTTGTTTGTTGGAACTATCAAGAATGCTGGGTGAAAGTAGTTTATTGTTTTTTCTTCTGCTTAGGTGCCTGTTTATATAGCTGAGATATCACCTCAAAACATGCGAGGTACCCTTGGATCGGTGAACCAGGTTGGCAAGTGTTTCTGAATGAGAAATCTCATCATCATTTTCTACGTTTTCGTTCTTTATATATTTGACATCATTATACATTGTTCATGTCTACACGTACTTTGGGCTCAGCTCTCAATCACAATTGGAATAATGCTTGCTTATCTGTTGGGCCTTTTTGTCAACTGGAGAGTACTTGCAGTTCTAGGTAAATTCCCAGTGGTTTAGTTACTTGGTTCAGTTAGTTGACCTTTGGTGAATGGACAAATGAAAGTATGAAACTCTTAAATCTTAATAATATCATTCGAAGCATTATGTTGGATCATAGCATTGCTTAGATTCTGCCACCAAACACTAACAAAAAAACATGTTTGTTCTATTGCAGGAATTTTTCCTTGTACAATATTAATACCTGGATTATTTTTCATACCAGAATCTTGTTGGGTTGGACTCCCAACGATGTGTCGAAAAAGTCCAAATTTTCAAGCTCATTTTCTACACTTAATTGAGGGGAGTGAGAAGTCAGTGGAGTGGGTGAGGGAAGTCCATTTTCTCGCAGCCTAGTGTAAGTATTTTCGGTGAGAGGCATCAAAAAGAGAGAAGGGAAGTGAGGGAAGAAAAGAAGCTCCAGACCAGTTACTCCATTTCTTTGATATCCAATTCGTTCACCGTTGGATCGGGCTGAAAATTTTAACGGTGCTCTTCGTTCTAACCGTTCGGATGGTCGATTGGAGGTCTGAAGTTGGAGATATTGTCTTCGCACAGAAGCCCTGTTTTTGGTGACTCTGCACAGACCAGCTGCTGAGAAATCGTTATTTCTCCTTATTTAACCGTTGGATTGAGCTGAAACTTTGACAGTAGTTCCCAGAGGCTGGGATCGTCGATTGGAAGTTTTGACTGAGAGAAATTGTATCTAAACAGTAGTCCTATTTTGTGAGATATTCTCTCTTTGATCCTTCATTGTAGGCTTTATTGCTCTGTTGATTTTGGCTGGCTGTTTGCACGAATTTGTGCACTTGATTGAACACTCTTGTACTCCTTATTTGATTATAGCGGAGCTTGATTGACTGGCTTGAGCCCGTGGGTTTTTACTTCTCATATTGAGAAGGTTTTCCCACGTAAATAATTCTCTGTGTCGTTGTATTTGTTGCTGCCATTTGTTATTGTTGTTGCTCCTCACATGTTTTTGCAAGTTTGGGGAATTGTTTCCGCTGCTTACTTTAGATAATTGTGTTCTTGTGTTTGGTTTTCCCCAACAAATCTCCCAGGTGGTTGGTATGGATCACGTGTCGTGATTTATAATACTAACAGAATTTTGTACCTTTAATCTTTTCTGATTTACACATCCCTTACAGAAAAAGAAATATGTGTGTAATTTTTTTTCCCTCCTTGATTGGTGGGGAATTGGGGAAATCTAGGCCAAGATGGGGATGACAGAAGAGTTTGAGACTTCTTTGCAAGTGTTACGAGGATTTGACACAGATATATCACTTGAAGTACATGAAATTAAGGTATTTAGGTTACTATTCCGTGGGGTTTATTGATTTTTCAACCAAGTCATACGCATGATAGTAAGAGTAAGCATAAACTAGATGTAGTTATAGTATAATTCTCGAGTACCATAAACAGATAATTATTTTGCCTTTCGTGTAGAGATCTGTGGCATCAACGGGAAAAAGTGTTACAATTCAGTTTGCAGATCTCAAGATGAAAAGATATTGGTTTCCTTTAATGGTAGGCTTCGATTCCTTTTTGGTCTGGTCTCTCCCCCCCCCCCCCCCCAAGGTTTTCCTGTTGTTTGTTTTGTCTTTGTTAGAAAATTCTGAAACCTCTTTTTCTTTTCCACTGATTGCCTGCAGGTAGGAATTGGATTGCTTGTACTTCAGCAATTGAGTGGTGCCAATGGAGTTCTGTTCTATTCAAGTACCATATTTGCAAATGCAGGTTAGAGCTGCCTATCAGCAGT
Source organism: Abrus precatorius (assembly GCF_003935025.1). Lineage (NCBI taxonomy): Eukaryota > Viridiplantae > Streptophyta > Magnoliopsida > Fabales > Fabaceae > Abrus > Abrus precatorius. The sequence goes on along the minus strand of NW_020874406.1, from coordinate 17,303,572 downwards.
TAATTGTGAGTTATTTTTATGATAATCTTTTTGAGGGGGTAGGGGGATTGGTATTAAGTAAGCTGTAGGGATGTAGGGGTGAAGGGGATTTAAAACCTTTAGATACTCAAATGCCCAAGTTTGACATGATTCAACAGGTTTGGGATATATGATATATGTTGTTGGACATTGTAGTCTTTAAAAGACATGATTTTCCATGATCTCAGAACTTGCCTTATTAACTTGTGATGCAAGGAACATAAAGATGGCTAATTCCCTTTTCATTTTCGTAATTTTTTTACTAACACCAGATTCGACATTTAACAAAGGAAACAAATATGAATTCTAGATGATAGCTGTAATTGCTCCAATATTTTACATTTCATCCTGTTTTGGTTTTTGACTTCCGTTCTGTAACAGGAATTTCATCCAGCAATACTGCTACAGTTGGACTTGGAGCTATACAGGTTGGATTATAAGTCAAGATTACATATCAGGTTTCTTCATGTAATGTCAAAATAGGGAACTCGGTTCTCGTAATCTGCTTTCTTTTTCAGGTCATAATGACTGGAATCACTACTTGGTTGGTGGACAAAAGTGGCCGGAGGCTGCTTCTAATAGTAAGTACTAAGCAAAACCCATCCTTCCATGAACACTTTCTAACTGGATACTAGAAGACGAATGAAGATTTTTTAAAAAAAATAATCTAAAATATGTTATCATTTCTGCAGATATCCGCATCTATAATGTCAGTTAGCCTTCTCCTTGTTTCTATAGCATTCTATCTAGAGGTTGGGAGGCAATGATACAAGCGTGGTTCAATTTCAAGAGCTTAGCTATGTTATTAACTGATTGATTGCGTTGATACCAGGGAGTCACATCAGAGGATTCTTGTCTATACGGCATTTTGGGAATACTTTCTGTTGCTGGGCTTGTGGTATGTTTAGTGGGGTAGGTTGAACATCTATTTAACTATTTTTCATTTATTCATATGATACTTACTTGATCATATTTCTTTTTGTAGGCTATGGTAATTGGCTACTCTCTAGGACTTGGACCAATCCCTTGGCTTATAATGTCTGAGGTACGCAGGAGAACTTGCTTTCTGTAATCAAACAAATAAGTTCAACCAGCGATCAAGTAATTAATGCATTATTTGGGCCTATGCAACGCTTATTACCATGTAACTTTGGTTCTGAAGGTCCCTTGCCTTCTTTTTTACATAGAATTATGGTTGGAGGACTTGAGTTAAATTGTTTGATGAACTTAGGATTAACCTCTCACTTATTATTAATCTTGCTTTTCAGATACTTCCAGTGAATATAAAGGGCCTAGCTGGCAGCATAGCCACCTTGACTAATTGGATGACTTCCTGGATCATCACAATGACTGCAAACTTGCTTTTGACTTGGAGCAGTGGAGGTATGTACATGTATGTGTATCAAGTACATTCATGTTTGCTCTTATATGCTGTCAATATAATGCTAATGTTTGGGGTGTCAACAGGGACATTCTTAATCTACACTGCGGTAGCTGCCTTTACTGTTGCTTTTGCGGCAATATGGGTCCCTGAGACCAAGGGAAGAACATTGGAAGAAATTCAGTTTTCCTTTAGATAGATATTTATGGGAAATCACATGGGTAGTCTCTCTTGTTTCAGTTTAAAATGGTATATCCCAAGTAAATGTTTTTTCAGTTCGATTTCATCATTGATGAGGGGGGGAATCTGTACGTGTGAGAAAAGAAACCTACCTTTGAATAAAACTGCTGCTGTTTAAATTACTAGTTGCAGAGCGCCTTTATGAATACACATTTTGACTGATTTTCCTAGTTGCCCTTGCCTGTTATCAAATTAAGAAGGGCTTCTAATGGAATCAGATGATTAAGTTTTAAAAGAAAACAACGATATGTTTTCAATTGTTAAATAACATGAATTTCACTCTTTTTAAACTCTTAATTTAATGGTTTTTTTTCGCAATTTTATAATTTTAAATAAATTTTAACCAATAATTTAAAATATATTAACTAGCCTATTTTTACTCCTCTTTATTCTTTGGATACTTACCACAACATTTAAACCAAATATTGCTTTCTATAAAATATAAGTTCTGCTTGCTCAAATTTATAATAATAAAATTATTATTATTTTATTTAAATTTTGAAAAATAAATTATTTTTAATTTAGGAAAAAAAATTAATTTAATTTTATAAGAATTTCTTTATACATTTCAACTAAATAGGCCGTATTAAATGAGAAAGCGTTAGTGGCAAGTAAATAAGAAAATTAAATATTGAAATGAAATAATAGAATATATCGGAAGTGATTATTTCATAAATATTGAAATGATGGTATAAGATATATTAAATGAGAAACCTTTATTTACGAGAAAGTGGAATCAGAGAACCTTGTCAAATTAATTAATTTGGGATTAAATCAGTGAAAGGAGACATCCATTTTAAATATTTGATTATGTCTATCTCTATTATTAAAGCAAATCATTTTTATAAGGCCATTAAACACGACAGAGAAAATGATTGAAACTCATAATTGAATTAATTATCTGTGATTGGAATATTTGCAAAAACACTTTGACGTCTAAATTAGTCTGAGAATAAGGAAATTGTATGTAAAAAGAGAAGATAATGAGGTACTCTAATGCGTGTTTGTATATATTATTGAAAGAGAACCCCCATTATTTGTTCATTGTAACTACGTGGAAGGTTGAGTAAAAACACCTACATGCATTCTACATAGGTTATTAATATTAATTAAGCATATAAAAGTTAAATTTGACTTATTTAAGTAATGAATATAATTCACTAATTAAAGAATTGAATACAAATAAAAAAATAATATAAATAATATTACAAATGTATAATGATTTTTTATTTATGACTGACTTCTTTAATCACGATTAGTAAAATTGAAATAAAAATACAATACTATCCCTGTTAGTAAATTAATCGTGAATGTGAAAAATGCACTGCTGCGTATTTGTTCCATGCTTGTCATAACTTTGATATATATGTTCACACAAGCTCGTGTTTGCTCGTTGAAATCTGACGATGACAAAGCGAATACTTTAGGGTGCATGTGTCCCTTTAAACTGATGAAGATACTTTGACCTTTAAAAATAATAATGATCTAATCCACCAAGATTATATATACATGCGATCCTTCTATTTAATGAACATAAATATTCCCTCGATTCTTTTTTAAAAAAAAGCAAACCACTACTCCATCGAGATTAATAAAAAAAAATTATATATCACAAATTTATAACAAATTTTAAAAACATTTACAGTAATTAAATAATATTCATAATAATATGCAATCATTCATATATTAATTAAATAAATATATTTATTTATATGACTGAGTACTTTATTAATATAAAAATTATAACAAGTAAAAATATAAAAAATTATCATGTTAGGTTTACGATGAAAAAGTTTCCTTAGTTCCCAGCCTGTGAAACCCAAACTTCATTGGACCATTAGGTAGGCCGGAATCCCTTATTCTAAAAGGATAATAATCATTTCAGTAACGTTATTTATATAATAAAATTTTAAAAAATAATTATAATACATATATATAAGATATAAATACTTAATACACTGATTAAATTTTTAAAAATAAAAAATTTAATGTATCTTTTTTCATAATTTTTAATATATTTTGACAATTTCTAAATATTTTTATTTAATATCCTTAAAATATTAGTAAAATAATTTTAATATTTTTAAGAAAAAAATAATAAATAAGATAAATAATATATTGAAAAGATTTTTAAAAAATAGTTAACATTTAGAAATTATTATAGAAATTTGTCTTATGAATAATATATATTACTTTAAACATTTCACACCTCTCTAAAGAGTGAAGAAAAGAATGTGAATAGATATAAAAATTAAGGCGTAAAATAATTGTATGATAAAAAGACATTTCAGTTCCACTGTTCTGAACGGCCCACTTGGTTCAGAGAGTACAGTGATCCAACATTGACGCATTGGACCGTCAGATTTGCTTCAACCGAATTAAATGCACCTACGTCTCTCTCTCGCACATTACTGTTTCTCTATATGTGTCCGTGTATGAATGTCTGTGCTTAGGATATCAGAACAACGAAAGCAACCACTATGAACTTTCAGACTCTGTTTAAGCACACAAACTAGCAGATAGTAGTAGTTCATAGGATAAGAAGCAATGGTCACCAACTCATAACATCTGCAAAACCGCTAGTTATAAAGCTTTTGCAATCAAATGATCCATAACATGGTCAACATCAACTATGTATGATAATAATAATAACTAACATACGAGGAAAGTGAAGCAACAAAAAAGTAGGTTTATATGTAACTGAAAGAGAAAGTTAAAGAAAGAAGTCCAAAGAAAAAGCAAACTAAGAATATAGAATTATCCCATTCTCACTCCATCTTATGCAAGACGGAGAAAAGGAAGCAAACAAAATGGAAAAGGTCAAAAGTGAAAAATAAAATAAAAAACATAATATTGACGAGACCATAACCATCGCAATCAAAAGCATCGTAAAACGTTGACGTATAACTGCTCGTGCTTGGTTTTGACCGTTCAGGTAGGTAACTAAGCTAGCTCCTTTTGTAATCTTATGTTATTATTATACGATCACTATTTTTTCAACGTCAAGTCGTGAACAAGGCCCATTCCTTCCGTCACGTTCAGTCTCCAAGAGAGAAAGGGAATGCCGTTATCGGAGTCTCGATCGCCGTCGTCCACGAATCGGAACTCGTTCGCCATCGCCGGCGAGAAGCACTGCATCTTCTGGCTCTGCGAGTGCGCGTACCATGAACTGTTATACATCTGCGCCGACTCCATTACAACGCCAGAAGCCGCGGTGGGTGCGGCGGCGGCAGCACTCGCTCTTCTCTCTTCTTTCTTGAATCGAATCCCACACGCATTGCACAGTGACTGCAATTGGATCAATCCACATACAAAGTTACAACCTATTTCTTTTAAGAAAAAAAATTGAAAACAGCGAAAGCATATATTGTATAAGTGTATCTAAGTTTCTGGTATATTAATGTTATATATTTATTTATTTACCTTTGGACCTCGAGGCCCGTTTCTCCAGAGTGGAGTTGAAGTAGTGTCGCAATTGGCGCAGCGACGAGCGAGGAGAGGGTCGTTGGTGGAGGCAGTGTTGATGGGTGGGGTGGGCTGGGATTGGGATTGAAGTAAATCCCAGCAGAAGTTAGAAACGGAGCGACGTTGGAGGTGGCGGGTTCGTTTTTCTTCATCTTGGGTGAAACGGGTTGATGGGGTTCCGAGGGAGAGGGTGCAATCGACGGAAGAGGAAGGGGGTGAGAAGGAATAGTCATACATGTTGGAATGATCGTCGTAGGGTGGTTTGTGGTTGGGCATGGAGAATAGCATGGAGAAGGAATTGGTTTGGCTATGAAACATACCACATGTACAGGGTCCCATCACGTGCCCCTGGGAGCCACTGCAACAACGATGCATCCTTGGCGTTTTCTTATGAAGTATGTTTCGATCAGTTCCCCCTCTTTCTTCGTCCAAGGGATGTGAAAGGTTGAAGTTGAAGGGTGATGAATTAATAGAGTGAGTGTGAGAGAGAGTTGTGGATTTAAGTTTAAAAGGAGAGAAGTACAATGGGAAATGCAATAATAAAACGGAGGAATTGGAAGAAAGAGATGGGTGAATGGTACGGAGTGAGGAGGGAGAAGTGAGAAGAGGGTGTTGTCTGTTAGCTTTGGGAGCTAATAAAATGTTGAAATACCAGTCAGCAGGTGCAGTCCACGTTGTCGTTAATTGGAAATGGAGGGATATATATAGTGGATGGTTTCAGGAGAGAGAGAGGTAATAAAGAGGGGAACAGATAGAGGGACCCATTTGGGGTGTGTTATGGGAGAGAGAGAGTGCAGCGAGGGTGAGGGAGTGAGTGTAAGGGTATAAGTATGTGTGGCACTGTTTGTGACTTTATGTGAGATTTCCCTTTGCGTAGTCTGAATTTATAGGAGTGTGTGGGTGGAATGGAATGGGTTTAGATTAAGAGAGTGAAGAGAATCATTGGGTAATGGGTAGTCAAAAGAGCCCACGTGACTAGGGGGAACAGTCTTCCATGGATCTGCCTTTTCCGATCACGAGGTTTTAGTGTCTCAAACCCAATATCCGTATCTCTGCCTCTCTCTGCCTCTGCCACTGCCACCCTCCCCACCAAAATGGAATAGTTTCTCTCACGCTCCTCTCCCTTCCCTCTTCATCCACGCTCCAATCCCAACCATCTCCCTGCACACTTCCTCTTCTAATCCTATTTTTTAATTCCCAACTCTCATTTTCATTTCCATGTGAACCATCCGCTTGTATTCTATATATTACAACTCTCTCACCCAGCAAACTCTCATATTGCATTGTTATTCTACTGTTATACCTCTTTTAGTCTTTTTACAACACTTCATTCAATAAACTTCTATGATTTTTATTAGTATCAGATGTTTATATTTTTTATAAAATGATTGCTTTTATTTATCTTTCACAAATAAACATCATAAACAAAAACAAGTAAAGAGAAGAATAAATTTTTAATATTAGAATATTAATATTTAAATTACTTAAATAAGGATACATTTGATATGTTATAATATTTATGATGATTTTTATTAAATGTTGTAATTCAATGTTATATATTCCAAAGTTATTTATGTAGTGTGTTAATTTATACTTGTTGGGTGTGACGCGCGTTAATGAGTGTGGGATATGGGAAATTGCGGGGGTGGTGTCTATGTCCATAGGATGATACATTTTCAACAGAACAATGACCACTCCTCCAAACATCCCCACTCCGTTAGTTGTTATAGGGAGTCCAATCCATCAAATCTGCAGCCACAACAACCACAACAACCAGTTTTTGGGGCTCAGCTACCGTACCGTGGGAATCACGTGAATCCAAGCACAAAGCCAAGCTTGTCATGATAGTAACCTCATGCCCCGAATCCTAACCTCATCACCACATTGCTTTTTAAGAGCAGTTGCTTATGCGAGAACAGTAGAAGTTGTAGTGGTAGAAGAAGAGAAGATCCCTTAGATGTTGATTGATTTTTGTTTGAATCACAACACAACACCAAAAAGCTAAAGAGGGTGATGAGTGAGAGAAAGATATAAAGGCATGCCAACGGGATACTTGGCATACTCTCCAATCATCAAAGCAAAGCAACACTTGCTTCATATTTGCCTTATTTTTGTGTGTGTGTGTGTAGTGTAGTCCATGCCACTAGAGAGAGGTTTCTCTGGGTCAAAGATAGAATAGAAAAGAAAAGAAAAGAAAAGGGTCACAAAAAATTAAAATGAAATCCAAAACTAGAGTTTTAAAAAGAAAACACAAACCCCACATCATCATAGCCATTAGCCGAGCCAAGCCCAAACAAACTCCTCTGGAATATCGATCCCATTCGATCTAAAGATTCAAAAACATTCACTGAGAGTGAGAATCAGATCGTCTAGAGATTGATGAACCACAGTTCGACAAACGGGACGACCACCACTTTCCAAAAGATGCTCTCTATTTGCTTTGTGAACTACGAGCAAAAACTATACCATTAGAAAAAAGAAAATTGGAAACCAGATTTGTCAATAGAATATATTCGCCAGGGGAGTATCAATTCTCGAATCCAAGTTTCAAATCATGTGAAAGAGAAAATAAAAATAGAGAGAGAGAGAGAGAGAGAGATAATATTGTCCAAATTTGAAATGATTGTACTAGGGTACTCCAAAGACCAAGTGCAGCAACAACACAAGAGACATTGAATATAGACTTTAATCTCGTGATCATCTGCAAAAGGGTTCAAAGTTCAAACCATGATTCCATGTTTACGTACACAACTTAAAATTCCAACGGGAAGCTGGGGGAAAAAAGAGGCTTAATTAGCGAAAAAGGTCACAGAACATATTGTAGGATCCAACGCTGCTACTACCTAGTGTCCCACTTCAACCTTTGACACACAACAGTTAGCACGTCGCTGAATGTCCTAAATAATTCAGCTTAACATTTTTTTAATCTTTGTTTTTTGGCTGACTTATCTTGAAGAAAGTGCTGCTTAAACACCGACACTGTTCACGATTCATTTATATTCAGGTCATTACTATTCATATGGATGCCTCCTCCACCAAACTGACCCAATATGGTTCAGTTCAGTTTTAATTGCGTGAAATGATGAATTAAAAGGTTGCTGTTTTTCCCACTAAGTTAAGTAAAATTGTAAGATGTTAGAAACCATTAATTATAAAATGAGTAAGAATTTACGTAAACAAAGAGAATTTAAGTCAAAATTATAAATAGCCTAGTTAGAGCCATTTAACAATTCTCAAAAATGACAAGAGTCATGCATTTAATTATTTGTAACTTTTCTCACTTATTTAAGATTTGCTATATTTTGTAATTTTGGTGTTATACAATTCTTTTCTATCTGTAGGTCTCTCAATCTCGAATTTGTATATAATGTACTTCAATATATTTAATTAAATACGTTTACAATTTAACTAAAAGCAGCATACATTGTTTATAATTTTATTACAAATATTATAATATAAATAAATGAGTTTTATGCTAATAAAATTGTTGTAAAACCTGCCTGAATTATTATGACAAAATCCTTATCTTTTTATTTCATCAGATAAATAATGCGTATTCATTTAACTTCTTATTTTGTTTTGCATATATGAATTTTGTTTTTCTAGATATGTATGCCACTCATAACACCGTTTGGAAAATGAAAATGTGGATAGCACGCAAGGGATCAAACAATCAGTAGATACCCACTTGACCTTAAAGTATTTCATGTTTAATTAAAAATTAACAGGCTTATTTGCTTAACTTTTTACATAATTACTTCCAAACATAAACGACAAGTCATAATATAATAATAAATTAAAAAATAGAAAGATAAAGAAACGTTCTTTTAAGGCGCATACAATATATACAGTGGTTCAAGACCACCTTTGACCAATTGACCAAAAGTTTAGATCTCCATAGAGGAGACAATTAGAGGGTACAGAGTGTGGTTTCAGATGTTATGATACTGACAAGAAGTTAACTTTCTTAGGTAGGACGGCTTATTAGGGGGTTTCTCCTACAATACGGTTCCCTTTTTTCAAGTGTTGGTCCTTTGCCTCCCCCTTGGTTTGCCACTTTAATTTTTGCTCCTTCTTTTCCTTCCTCCTATTCCTATTCCACTTCTTCAAATATTGGTACTTTGAAACCTTACCTGCCTCTGCCAAAGAAGATCCCGTCAACAACAAAATCACTGGACCAATCGGATCCCAACCCACCTAGCCAAAAGGTCTCTCTCTGGTCTCGATGGATCAAATTTGAAAACCAAAAAGAAAAAATAAAATAAAAATATCCCAAACCCCCAAGCGAGAGAAAGACAGACATTCCAGTTGTATCTTGTTGCTTTTGAGGAATGTAATTTTATTCGTTCCCAAAGTTTATTTTAGTAATAATTGTGTTATTTGTTTTATGCACTGTTGTATCTATGCACTGGCCTATAATATTCTAATAAAGTATCAAAGTGTGGCTCCAGGCAATAGGCATTGTTGAACACATTTGCATGCATGCAATGCAAGAAACTGCTTCCATGACACCCACGTGGCATCTTGGTGGATGGTATTATTATTATTATTATTATTGAATAGATTGATTTAAGGATTTTTGTCGGATTAGGCAATAGATACGATTTTGGCAATAGTTGTAGTGTTTTAAAAATTGGAACAGTGGAGCAGGTGAGGCCCACCAAATCCAACGAGCCACGTAATATCATGATTAACGAAAGCATTACATGTAAGACCGTGCAAAACTGCGCTTGTGAAGCGGTGACCAGTTGCACACGCACGCTCTCGTTTTGGGTTTGATTCAACTAGGAACTATGGGTGGATGATTAAGCAAATCCCTTAGTTTCCACTTGATAAAGAGCATAATCAGATCAGATTCTCACTAATAATGACTTGGGAATTTGTCTTTTTTTTTTATTGCCCAACTATTCTCCCTAAAATCTCTATGCACCCGCAGAGCGCGTGGGCCACACTGCCTGACGCCTAACGGAAAGAGGGGGAAAGTTGCGGTGTGGCAACGTAATGCACATAGTTTGGTCGCATTTGACAATGTGTAATGGACAAGGTTGGGTCTAATATATTTGCAGTGTTAAACAACGTTTCACTCAAATTAAATTTAGAATCATTTTAAATTCTTTTTTTCGTTATGTCTGTAAATTCTTTTAATTATTAAATACAAAATGATTACATTTTTATATTTTTTAAATTACAAAAAATACTTTTTATTTATATGTAATTTGTAAAATAATAAAATTGTTATTTTAAAAATATAAGATGACATGGTAAAATTCTTGAATTTAATATGATGCATTATACTCATATTTTAAATTTTTTAAAAAATATATAAATAAATAGAATAATATTTATTATTAAAAATAAATATTTTGTTATAATAAACATGACTATATTAAAAGATATATTTTTAAACTTAAGAACAAATATTATTAAAATACATTATTAAATTTACTAAAAATCACATACATTTTACAAGTAGATGTGTTACATGTCAATTAAATATTTTTATTTGTTTTAAGTTTTTTTTATCTTACACTATTAAAAATAATAGTTATTTTTAATTTATTATTGTTTGTTATGGATAAGTTTTATTAATTAATTACTACGATGATTCTAAAATTATTTATCATCAATAATTGCTGTAATAATTTTAACATTTTAAATAAAAATAATTTATTTTACTAAATGATAAATTACATTTAAAATGAGATAGATATAATGTGTAATAAAAAAAAATAATATAACTGCGTTAAGAACCTAGTGTCCAAAATAGGATCAAGATGGATAGAATAAGAAAATAAGAGGATGGGATAAAAGTAGATAGAATATGATAAGAGTGTGATAAATTTTTATTATATTTAATGATGCAAACTTGTTAGAAATAACAATATGATATAGATAAGTAAAAAATAACAAAATTGTTACTTTTTCTATATTTACTAAATTAAATTTTAATTTTTACAAGCTATTTATTTTTAATTTACAAAAAATATATGAATAATTTAAAATATTTAAAATATATATATATTAATATATTTTTTAAATATACATACAAATAAAAAAAAGAGGGTGAGAGAAAAGAAGAGAGTAAAGGGAGAAAATAGAGGGATGAGAATAATAGAGTAAATTAAGGATATTTAAAAAAAAATTGTTATCTTTTTTTTCTTTGTTAATTTAACATGATAAATTAATTATATTTAATAATTTAACAAATAGTTGATTAAGAATAAATATAATTGTTATTTTATCTAGACTCAGACTTAAAAACGGGTTTTAAAAGTTAGAGTTTGAAATTATATAAAAGATATGTTTTGATAAATTTATGATATTTAGTGTCTTGTGAATATAAAATTTATTGCATTGTTAATTAATGAAAATTTATTGTAAATATAATTTTTATATTATTTATAATCAAAATTATTATTTTTTATTAATACAACATTTTTTCAATACATATAAATTAAAGTTTTAACTTATTCGACGTGAAAATTAACATTTTTTAATATCGAGTCAAAATAATTAACATGTTTGTTATTATGAACTTCAACCATATTGATTTAACATGCCTGTTGATATAATGAACAATTTAATAAATATATTTACTCGTGTTTTATATTTCAAATATGGTTAGCAATCCTTTTAAAACTTATTTGGGTTTTCTTTATACCACAATATTGTTAAAAAAATGAATGTCATCTTTATTGTTTTGTTATAAGACATTAAAGATTATATAAGATATAAAATATTTTTTTGAAGAAATTAATAATTTATTGTTTATTATAATTATATGTTGTAATTATTATTAGTCCTGTATTTGATATTAACAACTAATATTGATTTATCAAAAACATTTTTTATCGTTATAATTATGATTTTATCCCATATTTCATTGTTTTTGTTAATAATATATATTTTTAATTAAAAATGTTATAATTTAACATATTATATAAAAGTTAATTTTACCACATAACACCCGAACAGAACGTTAATATTGTACGTGGCAGTATATTCAACACCTCTAATATTTGAAAATGTACACTTTTTTTTTCATGGCAATATATTATACTACTGATGTTGTTTAGATATCTTAATCTTACCTTTATGCCTATCGCATTTAAAGTTAGGGTTTGTAGACCAAATTTATAGTATAGAGCACATTTATTTGTAAAATTATTAAAAGTTGTTTAAATTATGTTTTATTAGTTTTTATGAAAATCCTGTGATAATTTTGTAAAAAATATTGTCAAAGCTATACAGAAACGAATAATGGATCGATTAATACTAACCTTCAGCCATTGTAAGTTGATTCGTGATCAAAGATTTTGATCTTTCCAAATTCTTATTCATTCAATCACGATGGTGTGTATATGTTTTAAAGGAGGAGCGGACTCAAGTTAACCTAAAACAATGAGATAGCAAAATATTTATGGGACTCTTTCCATCATTGAGCCCACTCTGAAAAGTCAATAAAACAACCTCCGCGTAGAAAAATGGATGCAGATAATGGGATAATGCGGTCACATAATATCCCTTTAAAATCAGAATTACAAACAGTCAGTTGCTAACATTCTCCCACTTGATTCATTAGTCTCATTATCAACCATAAAAAGAAACCAAATATATGAATCATGGTGACAGTTCCTCTAACAGTGAGTATTATCTTCCATGTATCACAGTATATCAAATCTCTTAACACTAACTCTCAACTTAATGAATAAACCACATGTTCATTCAAGGTCAGAACAAAATGATATTTCTCAAACAAACAAAAGTGTACACAAAACGAAAGAGAAAACATCAAGTCTGAATAAAAGTCTTATAAAAAACAATAAAGCTATACATAATGATTGTCACATCATGAAACCAAGTCCCATTCGTGCTACATGATCCTTAAAATTCTTTGGTGGCATGCCTTTAGTCAAAGGATCAGCAATCATCAACCCAGTGCTAACGTGCTCAATGACCACTTTCTTTTCCTTAACACGTTCTCTTATGGCTAAATATTTGATGTCGATGTGTTTACTTCGACTTTCACTCTTGTTATTATTAGCCACAAATACTGCAGCAGAGTTGTCACAGTACACCTTCAACGGCCTAGATACAGAGTCCACAACTCTAAGGCTAGATATAAAACTCTTCAACCATACACCATGTGAGGTAGCCTCAAAACAAGAAACGAATCCAGCCTCCATAGTAGAAGTAGCAGTCAAGGTCTGTTTCACACTGCTCCAAGACACAGCTCTACAAGCTAACATAAAAATGTAACCAGATGTAAATTTTCTGGTATCAATGCAGCCAGCAAAGTCTAAGTCAGAGTAGCCTATTACTTCCAAAGCATCAGTCCATTTGTACATAAGCATGTAATCCTTTGTTCCTTGAAGATATCTCATTACTTTCTTCCTAAAACTCCAACTGCAAATGCAATGTCAGGTCTAGTGCAAACCTGAGCAGACATAAGACCTTTAATTCAAGGTCATTTTTTGGACATTGACTCAATTTAAGCCTATCACCCTTCACAATGGGAGCTAAACTTGTTGAACAATCTTTCATGTTAAACCTCTCTAAAACCTTGTTAATATAGGTCTCTTGAGACAAACCCAAAATGTCTCAAGATCTTTCTCTATGAATCTTAATGCCTATGACATAAAATGTCTCACCCATATCTTTCATATCAAAGTTCTTTGAGAGAAATTGTTTCACTTCATATAGCATACACCTATCATTAGTCGTAAGCAAAATATTATCCACGTATAAAACAAGGAAACAAATCTTACTCCTACTAACCTTTAATACATTGATCCATGATGTTTTCTTCAAAACCAAATAAAGGTATGACTTCATGAAATTTTAGATACCATTGACGGGAGGCTTGTTTTAATCCGTATATAGATTTATTAAGCTTGCAAACTAAATGCTCACCATTACTAGAGAAGAATCCTTTAGGTTATTTCATGTAAACCTCTTCTTCTAGATCACCATTGAGGAACGTTGTCTTCACATTTGTTTGATGTAACTCAAGGTTAAAATGATCTACCAATGTCATAATCACTCGAAGAGAATCCTTTTTAGACACAGGAGAAAAGGTCTCCTTGTAATCAATGCCTTCCCTTTGAGTGAACTCTTTGGCAACAAGTCTTGCCTTATGTCTCTCAATGTTACCTTGTGCATCTTTCTTGGTTTTAAAGATCCATCTACATCCAATGACTTTTACATCATCAGGCAACTCAACGAGATTCCAGACTTTGTTAGATGCCATAGAATCCATCTCATCTTTCATGGCATTGTACCATAAATTCGATTCCTTAGAATTCATGGCTTGTGAAAATGTTTCAGGATCATTTTCGGCTCCTATGTTATAGTCAGATTCTTGTAAATACACCACATAGTCACTAGAAATTGCTGACCTTTTGACTCTGGTAGATCTTCTTAATGTTGTCTCATTATCTTGATGAGGAACTTGTTGTTCAACCACTTCCTCAATGGGTTGATCAACATTCACTTATGGCTCCTCGTTAATAACTTGATCTACCAAATCGTATTCAACAACTTGTGAAACTTGGATAACTAGTTGTCTAATACGCTCTTGAACTGGAAGAGCATGAATGACTACCAATCTATCATTTGATTCAGAGGGTTTAACTTTATAATGATCTATTTCAAGAGTAGTGTCTTGAATTAGGTCATTCTCACTAATCAAATCATTTTCAAGAAACTTTGCATTTCTTTATTCCATAATTTTAGTGCTACGAGATGGATAATAGAACTTATACCCTTTGGATTTTTCAGCATATCCAATGAAATACCCACTAACAGTCCTATGATCAAGTTTCTTCTCTTGTAGATTATAAATTCTCACTTCAGACGAACATCCCCAAACGCATATATATCGCAAACTATGTTTCTAACCTTTGAATAGTTCAAAAGGTGTCTTTGAGACAGCCTTAGTTAGAACTCTGTTTAATAAATACATCGTTGTCTTTAGTGCTTCAATCCATAAGAATTGAGGAAGCTTTGCATTGCTCCTCATGCTTCTCACCATGTCCATCAAAGTTCGATTCCTTTTTTCTGTCACACAATTCTGATTCAGAGAACTAGGCATAGTGTACTGGGCAACAATCCCATGTTCTTGAAGAAATTTCGCAAATGAACCAGGTGCTTGTCCATTCTCTGTGTATTTACCATAGTATTCTCTACCTCGATTTGATCTCACAATCTTAATTTTCTTTCTATATTGTAGCTCTACTTTAACCTTGAAAACTTTAAAGGCATTCAATGTTTCATCTTTAGAATAAAGCAAGTAGATATACATATAACGTGAGTAATTGTCTATGAAGGTGATAAAATATCTCGGACTACTTGCGTCCATGTCTGGACAACAAATATCTGTATGAATGATCTCCAATAAGTTTGAACTCCTCTTGACACTAATTTTAGACTTGTTAGTTTGCTCACCCTTAATGCAATCTACACAAGTCCCAAAATCAGTAAAGTCCAAAGTACTAAGTACTCATTCATTTACTAATCGCTTAATTCTCTCAATGAAGATGTGTCACAATCTCCGATGCCACAATATAGAGGATACCTTATTCACAACACATCATTTTACCCCAGCAGTAACGTGCATAGAATTATGAGTGACATTATTTTGCAAAGTAGTAGAATAAAGACCATCACACAGTTTAGCAAAACCAACAATTTAAGAATTATTCAATAAAGTAAAATCAGAGTTCAAAAAATTAAAGGAAAAATCCAAATGTGCAAGTCTTGAAATTGAAATCAAATTCTTAGAAAAACTAGGAACATAAAATATCTTTTCTAAATTTAAAATAAAATCACTACTTAAAGTTAAACTGCAAATCTCAACGGCCTCCACATGTGAACTCATCCTACTCCCTGAGTAGATGCATCGCTTACTTCCCACTAGCCTCCTTGAGTTTTGCATAACCTGCAAGGTATTACAAACATGGATTGTAGAACCAGAATCAATCCACCATGTGTTATGATTAATATCAACCATATTAGATTCATAACAAACAAAAGCAAATAGATTACTCTTCTTATCTGTTGTTTACAATCTAAACACTAGCAAGTGCACTAGGATTGCAGCAAGTAATGAATAAATTTAAGATCCGAGTATCGTCTCCACAGAAAATTAGGAACTCAATTATCACTTCACAGAAAAATAACCATTTGAGCCATACGAATTTGGGAAGAGAGTTGTATCATATAAAAGCAATAATCAGAGCAATCAAAAGTAAAGAACTTGCAGAAAAACAGAGTATAAGATTTGTGATGAAATGAAATAGCAATGAAGGATAGTTAGGAATTTACTTCACAAGAATATCAATATCAATCCAATTAAATCCTTTGAACATTCAAGCAATTGAATAATTGACAATCAGTTTCACATATACCTAGCCAAAGGTTAATTCCTTAACTCATTGATCCTAACAATCCACTAAAGCTCCCTAATCCCTTAGGTGAGATTCAATTTCAGGTTGCATTAAGAATTAGAGCTATAAGATTACAGAATTAGGTCTCCTTATTCCTAAGAAATCCCTAAACTCTGGTTGCCAATTCAGATCGGAGCAAACAATCCAATTCCCATTGGTAAAGATTCCTCTTGATTAATCAAATGAATTTACATTCAAAGATTGCATGAAAAGCAGAATTAACAACTCAATTAATCCAAGAACTTAAAGTTCAGAAGATAAAGTCGAATCAATACATCAATTCGAGTTCCATAAACCCCTAACTATGGGAAGTTAAGCACACATTGCAACAAAAACAGAGAAAAAAAGAAGAAGAAGAAGATGAAGAAGAATGCAGAGCAGCCATGGCCACGAGCTCCAATCCGATCCCTCTTCTTGGAGCTTCAAGCTTCGACCCCAATCTTCTCTCCACTCTCTCTCAACGAGAATCTAACTAACAAAACAGAAAATGAGCAAAAGACCCCCAGTTTCGCGCTTCAATCATGTATTTATAGAAACCCCAATTCTGCGCGTTGTCACTTTTCTTCACAAAAGTAACCACGCAGAAGCTTTATGTAGTGCGCGTGTTCACTTTCAAGAGCAAGAGTAACCACGCGCAACTTGCAGAGTTGAAGGCTTCTCTGGAACATTCACTTTAATTCATAAGAGTGGCAACGCAGGAGGTCGAGGGCTGCGCGTGATTACTTTCGTGAGTAATAGTAACCACGCGCAAGCTGTCCTGATACAAGTGCCTCTGGAACGCTCACTTTCGTTGGCAAAAGTGACAACACGCAGCTCATCAGGAATGAAGTCTCTCTGGAACGTTCACTTTCGTTGGCGAAAGTGATAACGCACACTGGCAACGCTCACTCTTGTAAATAAAAGTGATTACGCACAGGCTCCTCTTCTCATTTAGGCTCTAGAATGATCACTTTCACTAACAATAGTGATCACGCCCAGCCTGCATCCCATAATTCTTGTATTTTGGAGTCCAACATTGCCATTCTTCCTCTTCCTTTCCATTGATAATCCATTTCCATGACTTTTGCTCAGATTATTCCTTCAAAAACAAGATAAATTCCTTAAGAACTAAGCATAAATTCTACAAATGCGAAAATAACTACAAATTGAAATAAAACTTTCAATCATTCTCTTTTTCTGAGTTTTTCTGCTTTCTTTATATATTTTCCTTATTAAATGAGCTAGAATTATGCTAAAATATCAGTAAAAATATGGATTCATCACCACCCCAAACTTGAATTTTTGCTTGTCCTCAAGCAAATCAAACTAAATCAAGGGTAAGTTCCTCCATTTTCAAATTCAGTTCATAAACTGCTTATTTCATATTTTTCTAATTTCTAATTCTGTGTTTTCTGCAAAATTTTCAATCAAGTTGTTCATCCAAATACTCATCATGATATTCCTACTGCATAATCATCATTGAGTAAGAATTGCTACCTAAGTTCATATTTTTCATCAAAATTCATGTGAGTACAATTAATCAACATGATCACAGCTCACTTGGAAGTGTTTCTCTCATCACTCAACAGTGTTTAGGTGCTGTTTTCACTCTAAATCATCAATTTCACTGCACTCTACCATATGCTTGCCCAATTTCTCCATCTCCTCTGCTTAGTACAATTAATCACACATCTAGAGGACTTTTTCAGGTTATAACAAGGCTAAGGTTAAGGTAGGTATCAAAGAAAATGGAAAACAATACATGCAATTTCAAAAGATCAGAGGCATTTTGAGTGATTTGTTTTAAAACTATCCTGGATCTGCATTATTCCTCCTTAATTCTCTCACTTATGCAGCAAACAAAAATTTTCTTGCAGCAGAATTTTCATCTCTTTTCTTCTTTTTTTTAAAATCTTTTTTTGCAGCACTTTGCTGCACTTCTTTTCTTTTGAACTCACATTTTTGTTCTTTTCACAGCTTTGCTTCATAAATTTTTCATTTTACTGCAGCACTTTTGTTCTTTCTTTCTGGCTTGTTGAACTCAAACTTAGATAGCATGCTATTTCCCACCCCAAACTTAGAACATTGCTTGTCCTCAGGCAATTAAAATCTGGATACCACCCCAAACTTAGTTTTAAAACTCATTCTTAATTAAACTCATTATGCCTCTGATCTTTTGAATGGTAAAAATTGGTTTTTCAGCAAGGCTTATAATGAGGTAATTTCAAGAAAAGGGATATTAAGCTCAAAAGGGTGAACTAAGACATTCAATCATAAAGGAAGGCATTTAGGCTGACTAGGATATCAATCATAGCCTCTATCATGTGGGTGAAAACTGTAACATACATATTCAATTTAAGAACAAGGGCAAGTTCTAGAGAATGCAGCCAAATATGATTAATCACGCAAGAAAAAGAATTAGACAGCTCAAATCTCACTAGGTATTTATAAGTGATCATGTAGATTAATGAAAACACAATGCACTTTTCAGAAATATATGCACCTAGTGGCAACTGCCTCATTTTTTAAAATACAAGTGTGATCTCATTTTGAGAATGGGAAAAATAACTTAAAAAGAAATTCACACAGAATTCACATAATTGTCAATCATTTTTATTTGATTAACAGCCAGCAATTTATTATCTATTCTAGTATTTTGGTGTTTTTCAGGAATAATTCAGTGTAATGTGAAGCTAACTCATGAATAAGAGGTAGAGAATGAAATCTCCTTTTTATGGCAGCTTGTGCAAGTGTCAGCTTCCATGGTGTGTGAGTGTTGTGTGGTTGTGACATTTTCTGCACAAAACACCAACAATTCCGTCAATTATCAAGTGAAAAGGGATTGAATTCTGCAGAATTAATGTGTGTTCAAAACATAATTGTTCAGAATTAGCATGAAACCAAAATATACCAAGTGTGAAAATTACAAACCCAAATTCTAAAATGAAACCAAAAAGTTTGAAACTTAATTACAAGACCGTCAAGAGAAAATTCGAATTAACAGAAAAGAAAACAAAAATCCTAAACTAGTCATCTTGGGCATCCTCCTCATCAGAAATTTCATCTTCATCTTCTTCCTCATCCTCCTCATCTTCTTCTTCCTCCACCACTTCTTCAGTTGGCTGTGGAAAATGAGTCTTGTAGATTGGCAAGTCTTTAAAGACTGATGATCGTAGACATTGAGCATTCTCGGCCAAATCTGGTGTGTGATAAAGTTCATCTTTGGTCATTCCCATCTTCTAACCAAGATTCATCAACACACATTCCAATAGCATAGTTCCTGCCTTCAAACTGTTGTGGAGCTCAGTTTGTCGTTCAGCCAATTGATTTTGCCTTTCAACCAAAAGATGTATGATGTCCTTCATCTTCATTGGTTTCTCCTTTCTGAACTGGGTGGGGATAGGTGCAGCTGAAGTGCAGGAGGTGGTGGCATAGATTTCCTTTACCATTGAGACAGAGATAGGGGGAGCAGATCTG
This sequence comes from Abrus precatorius, assembly GCF_003935025.1. Taxonomy (NCBI): domain Eukaryota; kingdom Viridiplantae; phylum Streptophyta; class Magnoliopsida; order Fabales; family Fabaceae; genus Abrus; species Abrus precatorius. The sequence goes on along the minus strand of NW_020874406.1, from coordinate 17,283,565 downwards.
ATTTTCTCTTGGTATTCTCCAACTTCAACCCCTGCATCATCACAAAGTAAAGTGATTAATGAGGGAAGATATACCAGCACTTAGGTACAAAATTAATCAAACCATATTCAGGGGATTTTAGACTGGCCTTCCTAATTTGTTCCCTCAGAGTTCACAATTTCACCAAGAATGCAGAAAAAGAATCACAATTTTCAACCAAATTTCAACTACTAATGCACTTTCATCCTGCCCACTAGAAGTGCAATACATGCTCGAATGGTTCCTAAAAGAAATTATCTTCTGACAGTAAAATTCCATCCAGAATATTGCCTATTGTTTCTTTGAATCACATACAATTAGAACAGTGCACTCATTCATTATCATCAAAGACTAAATATCAGCTTAATGCAGGACTTATCAGTATGGTATTTGTACAATCATGCAGTGCAATATACAGCAGTAACTCGTTCCATACAACTTAGTTCAGACATCAACATTCAAATATTGCATGCAAAGAGTATTTTCGTTGATGGCAACTGGATTATTTCTATTTCTTTCAAAGTCATGTTCAGGTTTTTCGCATAATGCAGATGTGAATATGTTAACAGAGGAGATTGAATGACTTTGAAAACCTATTCACAGTATTTAAAGTTCCTTAAATTGAATACGCTCAAGATATTTCCCCACTTGCCATTTTTGACATTTTTCCAGAGTTGCAACAAAAAAAGACCCTAAATACAATTTCGTAGAATGCAGAGAACGTATCTTGAGCTTCAGAAATGTGAATGACAGTAAAAAAGAGGGAGCAATTGCTTGCTGGTTGCTTCACGAAAGATTGAAAGTCAGAGGAATTTCAGAGGGAAATGGGGATTTAGGTTTAAATGGATGTGAGCGTGGTTCCTTTATATTGAGTCTGGGGTCACACGTGTGCACGTGACCACTTTTTAAGTGAAAAGTGAACGTTCCCTTATTAATAAAATTATGCGTTATCACTCTTGTCGAACAGAGTGAGTGTTCCAGAGAGCTTGGAAATTTTGAATGCAATGCGCGTTATCACTATTGCTGGGCAAAGTGATAACGCGCAAGCTTATTGCTTGAGCGTGGTTACTTTTATCAGTAAAAGGAGTAACGCGCTATGAAATATTCCATACTTACCTGCGCGTGGTCACTCTTGACAAGGAAAGGAAGTGATCCAGAGAGTGTGTTTTTCTCATCTGCCTCTGCGTTATCACTCTCATCAGCGAGAGTGATTGTTCCAGAGAGCTGTGTTTCCCAGTCAGTTTCTGCGTTATCACTCTCATCAGCGAGAGTGATTATTCCAGAGGGGAAATCTCAGAATTCCATCTTTGCGTGATTGCTTTCCTGCAAAAGAGTGATTCCTTTCATCAATCCAAGTTCTCCAAACTTTAATTGGCTCACTTAACAAATCATAATCATTCCAATACACACTCACCATATAAAATACCTATTTCCCTCATCATGTTCACCCTTAATTACATATGCGACATTCATCCAAGGCTGAATTCTGCAGAACATGTATTCACTCCCTACTTATGCAGTTTTGACTTTTACATTACACACTCCTATCATGAACTCTCAATTCATTCATCATTTTCGCTCCAAATTACAAATGCAACAAACATCACAGTTGAATTCTGCAGAATTTCTGCTTAACATATTCACAATGCAATTCTGACTTTTTCATAACACATTATAGCATGAAGTCCAATTGCATTTATCAGATTCGCTACAAATGACAGATTTAGCATGCTTCAAAATTTACCTTTTGCATCACAATTACAGAATATGACGAGTATGATGCAGAACTTTGTATTTTGCAGAAAATTTACAGAATTTGATAACTATTATTCAGACTGTACAAGAACTTTAAGCATTCTAATTAATTCCAATCTGCATTCTTGTTTCAGCCACCAGATTTATTCCAAACATCAGATTCAGCAAGGTAACTAAGATGAAAAGTTCAGACTTTGACTTCTATGAATACTGTTAATTCAAAAATAATGCAGAAAACTTAAATTGGGTTAGAAATGTGAGTTGTCTCTCACAAAGCGCTTCTTTAATGTCATTAGCTTGACATTAAATGTTTCTCACTTAAGAGAAACCAGTTTCATGCATGATATGTTCCTTGTAAACTCCTCTCCATGATAGATCTTCAATCTTTGGCCATTGACCTTGAATTCTCTCCCTGTTTTCAGATCTTCTATAAGAATTGCTCCAAAGGGAGAAGTTTCCTTAATTAAAAATGGTCCAGACCATCTAGATTTCAGTTTCCCTGGAAATAATTTTAATCTTGAATTGAATAATAGTACTTGCTGGCCAGGTCTAAAATTTTTTTGCAGAATAAATTTGTCATGGATCCTCTTGGTTCTTTCTTTGTACAACTTTGCATTCTCATAAGCTTGTTGTCTGAATTCTTCCAATTCATGCAACTGTAAAACTCTCTTCTTTCCAGCACTTGACAAATCAAAGTTAAGCCACTTGGTAGTCCAATATGCTCTGTGCTCCAGCTCTAGAGGTAAGTGACAGGCCTTTCCAAATACTAGCTGATATGGAGACATACCAATTGGAGTTTTAAAAGCAGTTCTATATGCCCACAGTGAGTCATCCAGTTTCTTTGACCAATCCTTCCTTGAACTGTTCACTACTTTCTCTAGAATTTGCTTGATCTCTCTATTTGAAACCTCCACTTGTCCACTTGTTTGTGGATGGTATGGAGTAGCAACCTTATGCTTCACACCATATTTCATTAATACAGCTTTAAGATACTTGTTACAGAAGTGAGTACCTCCATCACTTATCAGCACTCTAGGCACACCAAATCTTGAAAAAATGTTCTTTCTTATAAAAGAAATCACTACCTTTGCATCATTTGATCTGGTGGGAATTGCTTCTACCCATTTAGACACATAATCCACTGCAACTAGAATGTATTCGTGTGAGAATGATGGGGGAAATGGTCCTATGAAATCAATCCCCCATACATCAAATGGTTCCACTTCTAAGATGTTGGTTAATGGCAGCTCATGTCTTCTTGAAATATTTCCAGTTCTTTGACATTTATCACAGTTTTCCACATACTTCTTGGCATCTTTGAAGAGTGTAGGCCAAAAGAAACCTGCTTGCAAGACTTTTGCAACAGTCCTTGAACTTACATGGTGGCCTCCATATTCTGAATTGTGACAATGCCATAGTATCTCAGCTTGCTCACTTTGTGGAATGCATCTTCTAATTAACCCATCTATTCCAATTTTGAACAGATATGGGTCTTCCCACACATAGAATTTGCTGTCATATAAGAACTTCTTCTTTTGCTGCCAAGTAAACCTCTTTGGAATGAATTGAGTGGCTTTAAAATTTGCAATGTCAGCAAACCAAGGCATGTTTTCCACTGCAAACAGCTTTTCATCTGGAAATTCTTCATTTATTTCCAATGATTCAGTGGTTAAACTCTCCAAAGGAAGTCTGGACAAGTGGTCTGTTACACAATTTTATTTTCCTTTCTTGTCTTTGATTTCTAGCTCAAATTCTTGGAGTAGCAAAATCCATCTTAATAACCTGGGTTTTGTATCCTGTTTTGTCAAAAGGTATTTAAGAGCAGCATGATCAGTGTATACAATCACTTTTGAACCCATTAAATATGGTCTAAACTTATCAAAAGCATGTACAACAGCTAAAAGTTCTTTTTCTGTTGTTGTGTAATTCACTTGTGCAGGATTTAACACTTTGCTTGAATAATAGATAACATATAATTTCCTATCTTTTCTCTGTCCTAACACAGCACCCACTGCACTATCACTTGCATCACACATGAGTTCAAAAGGTAATTTCCAATCTGGTTTTGCAAGAATAGGTGCAGAAATTAGTTTCTCTTTTAAAACAGAAAATGCATGCAAACAATTATCATCAAATATGAAATTTGCATCTTTTATAAGTAAATTACTCAAGGGTTTAGCAATCTTAGAAAAATCTTTTATGAAGGTAATTTACTAATGATTTCTATCTTAGCTTGGTCCACCTCCATTCCTTTCTCTGAAATTTTGTGACCAAGGACAATGCCTTCTTGTACCATGAAATGACACTTCTCCCAATTCAACACAAGGTTAGTATCTTGACATCTCTGCAAAACAGTGGATAGATTAGCTAAACAATCATCAAAAGAATCACCAAAAACAGAGAAATCGTCCATGAACACTGCTATGATGTTTTCTACCAAATCAGAAAAAATAGAAAGCATGCATCTTTGGAAAGTGGCAGGGGCATTACACAGACCAAATGACATTCTCTTATATGCAAAGACTCCAAATGGACATGTAAATGCAGTTTTCTCTTGATCCAAAGGATCCACAGCTATTTGATTATATCCTGAATACCCATCAAGAAAACAATAAAATGAATGTCCAGCAAGTCTTTCTAGCATTTGATCTACAAATGGTAGTGGAAAATGGTCTTTTCTGGTTGCGTTATTTAATTTCCTATAGTCTATGCACATTCTCCATCCAGTCACAGTCCTAGTAGGGACAAGTTCATTCTTTTCATTAGGTACAATTGTCATACCACCTTTCTTTGGAACAACTTGGACTGGACTTACCCAATTGCTGTCAGAAATAGGGTATATTATTCCTGCATCTAACAGCTTCATGACCTCTTTTTTAACTACCTCTTTCATGGCTGGGTTTAACCTTCTTTGTGGCTGCACAACAGGCTTAAAATTCTCTTCAAATAAAATTCTGTGCTTACAAAATGAGGGATTTATACCTTTCAGATCTGCAATACTCTAGCCAATTACAGATTTGTGTTCTCTTAAGATTCTTAACAATTTTTCCTCTTGTTCTTCCTTAAGTTCATTGTTGATGATGACTGGATTTTCATGTTTCTCATCCAGAAATGCATATCGCAGGTGTGAAGGAAGTTCTTTCAGTTCTAGCTTCTGCTTTTCTTCTTCTTTAACGTCCTTTTTCAGCTCTTCTTTCACTAAATTTTCTGCAGGTTTTTGCATCGGCAGAGCTTCCAATTGCTGCTGCATTTCCATGATATCTTCTTCATTCAGAGTTTCAGATTTGTCATTCCCTGCAGATATTATTTCTTCTAACACAGTAGTTTCATCAATTTCTTTCATATGGTGTTGTGTAATAAAAGCATCCAGTATATCTACCTTCATACATGTATTATCTTCAGCTGGATATTTTAAAGCTTCAAACACATTAAATATTACCTTCTCATTTTGAACTCGAAGCATAAGTTCACCTTTTTGTACATCTATTAAAGCTCTCCCGGTTGCAAGAAATGGCCTCCCTAGGATCAAAGGAATGTTAGAATCCACTTCCATGTCCAGAATTACAAAATCTGCAGGAAAAATGAACTTGTCAACTTTAACTAATAAATCTTCAACAACTCCATATGGATAAGTGTATGATTTATCAGCTAGCTGCAGTGTAATGTTGGTAGGCTTCACTTCCTCTAAGCCAAGTTTCTGTAGAACAGCTAATGGCATCAGATTTATGCTTGCTCCCAAGTCACACAATGCTCTTCCCACAGTGCAGTTTCCTATTTCACAATGAATGCTAAATGATCCAGGATCTTTCAGCTTTTGAGGAAGTTTTCTCTTAAGAATGGCACTGCACTCCTATGTCAAAGGTACTGTTTTGTCATGCTATAGCTTCCTTTTTCTGGAAAGTAGTTCTTTCATGAACTTTGCATATGAAGGCATTTGCTCCAAAGCTTCTGCAAAAGGAATGTTAATTTGTAATTTCTTAAAGACATTCATAAACCTTTCGAATTGTTCCTCTTGTTTAGGATTTTGGACTCTTTGAGGATAAGGCAGCCTCTTGTATTTTTCTGGGTCTATTGGCTTACAAGCTTCCTCAAAGAGTTGCTTTTTTGTTTTCCTTTCAGAATTCATGGGAACTTTTTCTTTTTCTTCTAAATGGTCTTTCTTCAATAGTTTAAAATTCCCTCGTTGCAGATCTTGTTCAATTTTCCTCTCTGCTACATCATTTACTTTCTTTTCTTCAGGTTTATGACTTGCAACTACAACTCCACTTCTTGTAGTTATAGCTTGACATTGCTCCTTAGGATTGATTACTGTATTGCTTGGAAATCTTCCTTCATCCCTGCTGGATAGCTGTTCAGCTAATTGTCCAATATGTGTCTCTAGTATCTTCATGGAAGCTTCTTGGTTTTTGAAGCTTGTTTGAGTCACCTTCATGAATTGCAGCATAGTTTCTTCCATCTCAGTCAACCTCTCATTCATAGGTCTGGAAAATTTCTGATTTCCTTGAGGTTGAGTGGATGAATTCCTCTAAAAATAAGGCTGTTGTGTTGCTGGACCTGCATTAGAAAAAGAAAAATTTGGGTTAGAATTCTTTGCAGCAGAATATTGATTATTCCAATTAGAATACTGCTGAGTTCTATTATTCAAAAATTGAAATCCAGGGGGATATGATGGCTGTTGTCTCTGAAAATTATTCATATAATTCACTTGCTCTTGTGGTTCACTTGTGGATGCCTCATATGCACCATTTACATGGTTTCCTCCACAAAAATCACAACTTAGCTGACTGGTAGGCATACTCCCTGTTTGCAGATTGTTGATTTGTTGTGTTAAGGCAGCTAATTGTTCTGAAAACATTTGATTTTGTAGCTGATTTTGTGCAAGAAAAGTTTCCAGAACCTTAGCTTCATGACCAGAGTTTCTTCCTTGATTCCTTGAGTTTGAATTCTGATACATTGAAGATGCCATCATGTCAATAATCCTCTGAGCTTCTTCCAAGGACTTTGTATTTAATGAACCTCCAGCAGCAACATCAACCATTGTTCTTGTTACTGCATTCATCCCATTATAAAAAGTTTCCAATTGCATCCAATCTGGAATACAATGATGTGGACACCTTCTTAGCAATTCTTTGTATCTTTCCCAAGCTTCATACAATGATTCTCCATCTTGCTGAACAAAGGATGTAATTTCTCCTCTCAGCTTAGCAGCTTTGGATGGAAGGAAGTACTTGGTTAGAAACCTGTTCACAAGTTCTGTCCAAGTTGTAATGCTTCCTTGTGGTTGAGCTTGTAACCAGCATTTTGCTCTATCTCTCAAGGAAAAAAGAAATAGTCTCAGTCTGATGGCTTATTCACGAACCCCATTTATTCTTATGGTGTCATATAGCTGTAGAAAATTTGAAATATGTAGGTTATGACCATCAGAATTTGCACCAGAAAACTGATCTTGTTGGACTAAGTGTAATAAGGCAGGTTTAATCTCAAAATGGTTGGCTTGAATAGTTGGCCTGATTATAGAAGAGTTAAAACCTTGCATGTTAGGAATTGCATAGTCCCCTAATGTTCTAATTCTATTTTGTTCTGCCATCTCTATTTCTGAATTTAGTTGTCTCAAAGATGTAGGTGTTCTTTTCACTCTAGGATTGTTCTGAAATTCTGGAGAATGGACAGCTTCTAATTCACTATCACTCCCTATGACTTTTTCTGCTCTAGACTCTTTTCTCAATCTCCTTAAGGTTATGTCTATGTCAGGATCAAAGACTAGAGTTGATTTGTTTTTGTTTTTGCCACGCATATACAAATCAAAATGAAGCAAAAGTAAACTACAAGTTAGTATTCAGAACTGCACCACGAAAATTATGCAGCAAATATCAGTAAAAGTAATTGAAACACAAGTTTAAAAGCTGCAGAATTATGCAGAATGGACAAAATGTCTAACTTTAGACTAATACTACAGAAATTCAGAGAAACAAAATACTCAATCTAACTATTCTTATGTTACTAATGATATTGAAACTCAAATTCCTCGGCAACGGCGCAAAAAACTTGTTGTTTGCAATCTAAACACTAGCAAGTGCACTAGGATTGCAGCAAGTAATGAGTAAATTTAAGATCCGAGTATCATCTCCACAGGGAATTAGGAACTCAATTATCACTTCACAGAAAAATAACCATTTGAGCCCTACGAATTTGGGAAGAGAGTTGTATCATATAAAAGCAATAATCAAAGCAATCAAAAGTAAAGAACTTGCAGAAAAACAGAGTATAAGATTTGTGATGAAATGAAATAGCAATGAAGGATAGTTAGAAATCCCTAAACTCTGGTTGCCAATTCAGATCGGAGCAAACAATCCAATTTCCATTGGTAAAGATTCCTCTTGATTAATCAAATGAATTTCCATTCAAAGATTGCATGAAAAGCAGAATTAACAACTCAATTAATCCAAGAACTTAAAGTTCAGAAGATAAAGTCGAATTAATATATCAATTCGAGTTCCATAAACCCCTAACTATGGGAAATTAAGCACACATTGCAACAAAAACAGAGAAAGAAGAAGAAGAAGAAGATGAAGAAGAATGCAGAGCAGCCATGGTCACGAGCTCCAATCCGATCCCTCTTCTTGGAGCTTCAAGTTTCGACCCCAATCTTCTCTCCACTCTCTCTCAACGAGAATCTAACTAACAAAACAGAAAATGAGCAAAAGACCCCCAGTTTCGCGCTTCAATCATGTATTTATAGAAACCCCAGTTCTGCGCGTTGTCACTTTTTTTCACAAAAGTAACCACGCAGAAGCTTTATGTAGTGCGCGTGTTCACTTTCAAGAGCAAGAGTAACAACGCGCAACTTGCAGAGTTGAAGGCTTCTCTGGAACATTCACTTTAATTCATAAGAGTGGCAACGCAGGAGATCGAGGGCTGCGCGTGATTACTTTCGTGAGTAATAGTAACCACGCGCAAGCTGTCCTGATATAAGTGCCTCTGGAACGCTCACTTTCGTTGGCAAAAGTGACAACGCGCAGCTCATCAGGAATGAAGTCTCTCTGGAACGTTCACTTTCGTTGGCGAAAGTGATAACGCACACTGGCAACGCTCACTCTTGTAAATAAAAGTGATTACGCACAGGCTCCTCTTCTCATTTAGGTTCTAGAATGATCACTTTCACTAACAATAGTGATCACGCCCAGCCTGCATCTCATAATTCTTGTATTTTGGAGTCCAACATTGCCATTCTTCCTCTTCCTTTCCATTGATAATCCATTTCCATGACTTTTGCTCAGATTATTCCTTCAAAAACAAGATAAATTCCTTAAGAACTAAGCATAAATTCTACAAATGCGAAAATAACTACAAATTGAAATAAAACTTTCAATCATTCTCTTTTTCTGAGTTTTTCTGCTTTCTTCATATATTTTCCTTGTTAAATGAGCTAGAATTATGCTAAAATATCAGTAAAAATATGGATTCATCATTGTCCAACCAAGTCTTGAATTTTAGACAGTCTTTCTTCATGTGTCCTTTCTTTTTACAAAAGAAGCACTTTGATTCCTTCTTTATGTCCGGTTGAACAGAAAGCTTTCCCTTGTGATTAACTTGATTCTTTTTACCCTTCGTAGAAGTGGTCAAGTTCACCCTCTCTCCTTCTTCCATTAGTAACCTTTGCTCTTCTTAAGCATACATGGTCAACAATTCATTAACAAAACACTTATCCTTATGTGTGTTATAAGAGATCTTAAAGGGGGTATATTCACGAGGCAAGGTGCACAAAATGTTGTGTACCGAGAAGGAATCTGACATGGTAACTTCCAAAGCTTTCAGCTGAGCCACTATATCCCTTATGCGCATGATGTGATCATGCACTCCTTTAATCCTAGTGAGCTTCATGGATAAAAATTGCATTATAAGGGTTCTAACAAGAGATTTATCAGAAGTAGTAAATAGCTCACCAGTGGCCTTCAATAAATCCTTGACTTTATTATGCTGATCGATAGAACCCCGAATACCAGCAGAAATGTTGGTCTTTATGAAAGTCACAGAAAGACGATTAGACCTCTCCCACTTTTCATAAAGATCAACTGCATCTGGAGTGTTGGTCTCAGTAATTGCCGGTGGTTCGTCCTTCATAATAGCATAAACAATGTCCATCCAGCCCAAATGAAGAAGAATTGTGTCCTTCCAGATCTTATAATTGTCACCCCTTAGCTTGGGAATACCACATTTAATATCAGAAATATTCACAGATTAAGAAACTGCAAAGTTCAAAATACCACATGCTTATCATCATAATTTGAGGATAAAATAAATATCATGTTTTACCAATACAAACATGTTTTAATTCATGAATCTAATGACATAAAACTTGCATGTGGACTAAAGTCCTATTCAATTAGACTCATTATATATCGTTATGACAAAACTATCAAATTATGTTCTTTTTCTTAATTCTTGTGGGTAAATTAAGAAATATAATCCAATATTTTATCCTAATTAATCATACACATGCAATAAAATTTCTGTGAGTAAATTTCATCACATTATATATAATCAATTACAATTAATATTTTTCAATGTGATTTAAAACTTATATATATAATTTTAATCAATCAAAGGTGTTGTGACTACTCTCTAATTTATTAAAATTATATTCATCACCAAACATTAGTTCTCTCTCTCCAAAGGGGCAGATATTAGCATTAATATCAAGGAAATTAAGTGTAAAAATTTAATAATATCATGCAATTTAATAACATCATGCTAGTCATAAGGATATATATATATATATATATATAGTTCAGAATCACATATATGACAAGGATAAGGATTTGGTTTAATGGCAGTCACTTTAGTTTATCATCTCAAGGTTTTGGATTCAATACCTAAAACCCTCTCAGGACCAAAATTGTTTTGGTTTTATTAAGGACAGAAAACATTTGGACAAAAGTGCTAGGATGAGTTCCGAACCTGCGCCTTCTACTAAGGCCAAGGTGCTACTTACCACTAGGCCATCTTTGACAAATCAATATTATTGCACGTACAAAACTCCATGTTCATACACTCAGAAAATACGCAAAAATCATTTTCTTTGTTGTCTTCAACCTCTAGCCAGGTTGGCTTGACCCGGTTACGACCTGCATACCCGATTTCAAAATTTCAAATGTGAAAAGAAATGTTTTTAGATGCGAAAAACATATAAATTTTTTATTTTGATAAAAGAAGGGTCAAACACACAACATCTATGTCCAAAATAAATTTTTGAATGTGTAAAACGAGCAAGGCAGGGGTACATGAAAGCTCTGATACCAAATGTAAAAAATACTGTCACAGCTATGCAAAAGTGAAGAATGGATCGATTAATACTAACTTCCAGCCATTGCAAGTTGATTCGTAATCGAAGTTTTCGGTCTTTTCAAATCCTCACTCACTCAATCACGATGGTGTGTATATGTTCTAAAGGTGGAGCGAACTCAGGTTGACCTAAAACAATAAGATAGCAAAATATTTATGGAGCTCTTTCCATCATTGAGCCTACTCTGAAAAGTCAGTAAAACAACTTTCGCGTGGAAAAACGGATGCGGATAATGAGGTAATGTGATCACATAACATCCCTTTAAAATCGAAACTACAAACAGTCGGTTGTTAACAAATTTATCACTTTTTTTATTTAAGCAATTTTTTAGTTAAAATCAACTCTATTTTTTATTTTCAAAAGTTAATATCAAAAGCCTACTTTTTTCTTGATTTTTAACTTAAAAATTAAATAAAGAACGATTTATGATTTAAAATAACAGTTCATAAATCTCGAATAATAAACTAAAATAAACAACCATTGGTTATTTAAAAGAACAACTCAAGCAACTCTCAGTAGAAATGCTCAGTCTTGGTTCTTGGACCCTTTCGTTTTGAGTGAGCAACGAGACCATAAATCGGTGCTAAATGGGGTTTAGCCCAACACGAGATACTCAGTAGTAAGCACTAAGATGACAAAATGGGAAATATTAGCAAATGATAAATGGGCCTGAGTGTTCGTATTTCTCTGCCTGAAAAAAAAATTATTCTTAATAAAAATCAAAAGAGTAAAGTAATTTCATATTAGACGTCAATTTAATTTTTTTATATACATGAAAATGTAAAGAGCTTCGAACAACAATAAACAAAAATAAATAAAATTGGAATGCTTCTTATTAGACTTTAAATATGGTTATTTATAAGACTTTACAAAACAGAATAAGAAAAACTTGTTGCCCACATAAACCACTATCTACATGATAAATTTAAACAGAATTAAAGAAACTACCTGCACTATCGTTAAAAATAGGCAGTTTATTAACAAAATCTAAACAAACACCTAACTTAAAGGACTTAAATCTTATCAAAGCCTCCCTTAAACTAAGCAATGTTGCTTAGTTTACTTCTAGCAATTCGCACACTCCAAGGAAACCTCTAAGTTTCTGAAACTGATCCAACTTAAAATGTCTGCAATCTGTTTTTGCGACCCACAATGAGCTAGACAAACTGCTCCTTCATTAGACAAGTCTCTTAAAAAATGAAATCAAACTCCAATGTGCTTACTCCTTCTATGCAAAACTGGATTTTCGGATAATTTGATTGTTGAGCTATTATCACAGAAAATGGTTGTACATTCATCACCATCACAACCAAGCCTTGTAAGAATCACCTTCATCTACATTACTTGACATGCACATGCTATAACTGCTACATATTCGGCTTCCATTGTTAATAAAGCCACAATTGGTTGCTTTATAGATGATCAAGCTACTACCCCTGAGCTCATTATAAATGCATATCCTGAAGTACTTTTTCGGTCCTCCAAGCATCCTGCATAATCACTATTCATGTAGGCAGTCAAGACATCCTTCTGGTATAAAATGCCAAGTCCAATAGTTCCCTTCACATACCTTAGGACCTTTTTGCAGTCATAAGATGGAGATTTGTAGGTTGAGACATGTACTTGCTAATTAAGCTAACTACATACATCAAATTTGGACGAGTTGATGTTAGGTACAATAAACTTCCGACCATTTGCTTGTAAATAGTGCTATCAACTACAACCCCATTTTCATCTTTCAAAATTTTGAAACTAGGGACTATAGGATTCAACACAGCATTGCATTCCTCCATCCGAAATCTTTTAAGCACATTATTTGCATATTTCTTTTGACTAATAAAGATTTCATTCTCCAACTGCTCCACCTCTATGCTAAGAAAATACCTCATCTTTCCTAAGTTTGATATATCAAATTCTTTCATCATTGACTCCTTGAACTCCCTTGTCATTGCATGATCATTAGCAGTGTATATTAAATCATCAACATATAAACTTACAATCAAGAGTTTACCTCTAATATTGGTTTTCACAAAGAGCGTCTACTCACTAGAACACTTTTCAAATCCTTCTTTTAAGAAGTAAGCTTCAATGCGATTGAACCAAGCCCGTGAAGCTTGTTTCAGTTCATATAAAGCTTTTTTCAATTTATATATACCTTGTTGAACTCCTCTTTCTTCTCAAAACCATTAGGCTGGTCAACATACACATCTTCCATTAACTCTCCATGTAAAAATGTTGATTTCACCTCTAGCTAATATACTTTCCATCCTTTGTGAGCAGCTAAAGCAAGAATGATTCTGACTGTATTCATGCGAGCCACTGGTGCAAAAACTTCAGCATAGTCAATCCCGTACTCTTGCACACACCTTTTTGCAACTAACCGAGTCTTAAACTTCTCTACTTCACCATGTTCATTTAGCTTTGTTTTATATATTCATTTGACTCCAATTCGCTTTGCTTCTACAGGTAAGTCAGTAAGGAACCATGTACCATTCTTCTGTATGCTTTCAATCTCAACCTCCGTTGCTTTTCTCCAATTTTCATTCTTCACAGCTTCCTCATAAATCATGGGTCTGCACTTGTGAAAAATGCAAAATTCGCATATGTGGCTTCCTCACTTTCACTCCTCGACAGGCCTTTTCCGCTCACATATTCACTCATCCATGGTGGTAAGTTTCTTTTACGTGCTTCTAAGTTCAAATTGGGAGTCAAAGGAGATCTGGAACTTGAAGAAGTTATTGCTGCATCATTTGTCACATTTTCTTCTTCTATTCCAAAATCGTTGCATTCATCTTCGATTAGTTCATGCTCACTTTCTCCCCATTCAAACTCGTCAAGCATTTATTATTTTTTGTCCCAATCCCACTTTTTTCTTTTCTTCAAACACTACATCTCAATTGATTACTATCCTTTTTGTCATAAGATCATATATTTTATAACCTTTCGACTTATCACTCACTCCCAAAAAGACACCACTAAAACTTTTGTCCTCTAATTTAGTTCTTCTTGAATCCAGCACATGTATGTGACACACATATCCAAAAACCTTAAGATGCTCAATTGATGGTTTGACTCAACTTCATACTTCTTCTGGTGTTGTATCCTTTAAAGTTGCAATAGGACACCGATTGAGCACAAAAACTGCCCACTTTACTGCTTAAGGCCAGAAAAGTTTAGGAACTTCTTTCTTTGACAACATGCTTCTCACTGAATTCATCATCGTGCAATTCTTCCTTTCGGTAACTCTGTTTTGTTGTGGTGTATATACCGTTGTTAGTTTCCTTTCAATTCCACTTTCTTGGCAAAAATTGTTGAACTCTATAAACGTGAACTCTCTTCCTCGATCTGTTTGTAAACACTTGATTGCAAGACTAGTTTCTTTTTCAACGGATGTCTTAAAAGACTTGAAAATAGCAAACATTTCTGATTTCAGACTTAAAAAATATGACCAGGTTTTTTCACTATAATCATCAATCAAGCATAACATATACCTTTTTCTACTATTTGAGATAGGAGAAATTCGACCACACAAATCAGCATGAATAAGTTCTAACCTCTGAGTTGCTCTCCATGTGCTTCTTTTTGGAATAGGCTCTCAATGTTGTTTTCCTTTCAAGCAATCAACACACACTTCACTCGAGATTACTAGCTCAAGTACCCATGGACCATCTTTTTTTTGCTGCAAGGTTTGAAGAGTCGTGTTACTAATATGGGTGAGCCTACAATGCCACAAGTGAGTGAGGTCTTTAGTTGCTATGTTGAAGCACACTACTTGCTTTGGTTAGGAAGAGAATGACAACGTCTTAGCCACCAAGATGAACATTCGATTAGCTGTCATTTCAATTTGAATGATCAAACCTTTGTGTGGATGATATATTTTATACTTGCCAGATCCTATAAGAATATTGAGACCTTTCTCATGGAGTTGCCCTATGCTTGGAAGATTGTTTCTAAGCTCAGGTACACAGTAAACATCACCAACAATACAATTGACACCATCAACCTCTATTTTGACACTCCCTTTCCTTGAAACTTGCATCCTTGTGTTGTTTTCAAGCTTCACCATTGTCTGAAAGGCTTCATCTAACTCAGCAAACAAGGCTTTGTTGCCACACATATGATTGCTGCAACCTGAATCCAAGAACCAAATGTCTTCTCTTTTCCTGCCAATTTCATCGACATAGGCCATCAATAACATCTTGTCAATCTCATCTAACTCAGCATAGTTGGCTTGTTTTCCCTTTGTAGGGCATTCATACTGGAAATGATCGAGTTCGTGGCAACGGTAACATTCCACAGTAGCTTTGTTAAAAGAAAACTGTCCTCTTCCGTGACCTTGACCTCTAAAGTTTCCTCTTGTACTTGTACCTCTGCCTCTACTAGCCTAAACTGTTACCTTTAAAGCTTGCTCTTCACTAAGATTCTTCTTTTAGAATTTTTGTTCATGGACTAAGAGAGAACTTCGCAATTGATTTACTGAGAGATTTTTGATGTCTTTCGATTCCTCAATAGCACAGACAACGAAGTTTCAATTCTTGGGAAGAGTACGTAATATCTTTTCTACGATTTTTGCATCTTCCATGCTTTCTCTGAGATTGCTCATTATCATTAGAAACTAACACCACTCTTGAAAAACAGTCCATAATTGACTCATCAACCTTCATCTCAAGAATCTAAAATTCCCTCCGAAGAGCCTGCAATTGTGCATTACGCACCTTTTCATCACCTTAGAACCTTGTCTTCATAGAGTCCCAAATTTGTTTAGTCATGTCCTTTTGGGTGATGGTCTTCAAGGTCGTCTTGTCAATAGCCTGAAAAAGGTAATTTTTTACCTTCAAATCTTTCAACTTCATATCTGTTAGCTCTGTTCTCTGAGGACCAGTCAGGATGTTGCCTCTCCCTGGTTCAATGTAGCCGGTATCTACCAAATGCCACTACTCCTTGGAACGTAGCAAGTTTTCCATGAGCATAGACTAGTGCTCATAATCCCCATCAAACTTAGGAATTGTCAACATACTCTACCCTTCAGCTGCCATCGTTCCTTACATGTGTTTCTCTCACTAACTCTCTATCAAGCCCTTTTTGCAAGGGAGCTCTGATACCAGATTGTAAAGAGCTTCGAAGAATAATAAACAAAAACAAGTGAAACTAAAATGCTTTTTATTAGACTTCAAATAGGGCTATTTATAAGCCTTTACAAAATAGAATAAAAAATCCTTCTCGCCCACGTAGACCACTATCTACATGATAAATCTAAACAGAACTAAAGAAACTACCTGCATTATCCTTAGAAATAGGCAATTTATTAACAGAATCTAAACAAACACCTAATTTAATGGAATTAAATCTTATAAAAAAAAACTACTAAAATATGATATTTTGAAATAAAATTAAAAATATCTTTCAAAATAATTATCATTAAAGAATTTTGATATTTTATAATTGTTTGTTATTCTACGTCTGAATTTATGTATTTTTACTAAAAATTGTCATTAATAATTTTTAAACACTATATTTTTATAAATTTTTTAAAATATTATATTTTCATATTTTAAAATATTAAATATAAAAATAATTCATGAATTTTATTTATTTAATAAAATACTTTCTCAAATTATGAAATACTCTTAAAAAAATAATATTTTTAAGTAGACTTTATGTTAACTTTTTTCTCTCTCTTTTTAAAAATATATTGTTAAAATTTCTTAATATAACTCTTGTTAGACATCATCTAAATTTCTCCAAACATAATAGAACATAAGTCAGAAGTATTTAATTTTTAAATTAAAAATAAAAATAAAAATCAATGTAATATTATTTGCAAAATTAAGCAAAAATTACATGTATATTATTATTATTATTATTATTATTCAATTTTGGATGACAAAATTTTATTTTACTTTTTAATGATTAAATACAAACTAGGATATCTCTCTCTATTTATCTACCCATGAAACTAAATTACCACGTATTTTTATATAAGTATTTACTAATATTGTTCTTCATCAATTCTTTTATCTAAATTATGTCTTATAAATTTATTTATTTTATAAGTATTAGCTATGAATTGAAATTCATTTATATATCATATATTTTGTTATCTAAATTTTATATTACATATTTGAAAAGATATTATAAAGAATGCGTAAGATAAATAACATAAAATATTTATTGCTATCTATCCAAAAAAGTATTTATTGCTATATAATAAAGCAAAACTAAAAAGTCAACCTAATATAAATTAACAACATATGTGGCATAGATTAATTTAAAGTTAAAAAAGTGATTAAAAAACTGTTTTAATATTTTTAATTTCCATAAAAACTTTAATTTTAATTAAAAAAACTGTAATGTATTTTTCCACGTGTATAAAAAATAATTTTTGCCTACTTAATTTGATTAAGTAAAGAAACCGTAAAATTAAATAAGGTATTATCTCTTAAAATTTCAAAGTCAATCCAGTGTTATCTCTATCTTTTTTTGTTCAACAGCCTTATGTTTATTTGTGCAGCACTTCTTTAAAAGATTTGCGTAGTCACTTAATACGTCAACCGCCATTGCTCTGCCATAAACCCTAAACCCGAAGAAGCCGTTATTCGTTCTGCTGCGTCTTCACCACACCCACACCGGCGGAGGGCGACGTCGCTGTGATGGACTCAACGGAGTTAAAGGTAGCGGAGCTGTTGAAGGAGGTCCACGTGGACTACTCACATCAGTTTTCTAAGCTCGTCGACGACACCGTCTCCGCCATTAAAGCATCCATCGATAAAATCCCCGACGATTTTAAGGTCCTTCTTCTCTCCGTCTTTACCTCTTCTTCGATTCTCCGTGCATTCAATACTCATCCTTCTCAATGCACGTGAATTTTCAGGTAACTGCTGATTTAGCATCGCGTTTTGTTACGGACATTGGTACTGATAAGGTGGAGTTCAAGTTTAAGAAGCCAACGTTTGTTAAGATCGGAGGCAGTTACTCTATACAGAGCCTTGCGAGGCCTGAAATTAATGTCGATCTCATTATACGGTTACCGAAGGTACTCATCGGAAAAAGAAGGATAATTATACTTATGTATATTAATTAAATAGTGTTTAATCTAATTTATCAACGTGAGGTGCATGGTTCGATCGTTGTAACTGTTTTTACCTCTTTTTTTCCTGTTTTGTTAGGAGTGCTTCCACGAGAAGGATTATTTGAATTATAGATACCATGCTAAGAGGTGTCTTTATCTCTGCTTGATGAAGAAGTACTTGGAGACTTCTCCATCTATTGATAGGGTTGAATGGTCCACTCTACAGAATGAAGCCAGAAAACCCTTACTCATTGCGTATCCAGGTTTTTACTTCGTGTTAGCTTAGCAATTAAATTTTAAGGCGTTTTATTTAAAAGTGATATTGGCGCAACTGACAAGGAAAATGATTGCAGCTGCAAAGCTTGTTGATGTTCCTGGTTTTTTTGTGAGAATTATTCCGTCGGCTATGTCTATATTTAGCATAAAAAAGTTGAACCTGAAGCGCAACAACATTCACAATCTGAATCATGGTTTGTGCCTTAAGCTTTTTATTTTGTTTTTTCCGATTTGATACAGATTGTTGATGATTGACTGTTAATATTCTGAAGGGACTGCCCTTCAGGCTACACCGAAGTACAATTCTAGTATTCTGGAAGACATGTTTATAGAGGATACAGAATTCATCAACAAATATTTTCTTGGATGGAAGGAACTAAGAGAAGCATTAATCCTTCTGAAGGTTTGATATTTGAATATTTTTTGGGCATCTATGAATAGTGTTCAATAAATAAAAATGTACTAGGGATTACTGAAGTCAGCGTTTGTCTTCATTGTTTTAGGTTTGGGCTCGACAAAGAACTTCGATATATGTTCATGATTGCCTGAATGGATATTTGATATCTGTCATACTGGCATATCTTGCTTCTAAGCAGAAAATTAGCAATTCAATGAAGGCAACTGAAATTATTCGTGTTACCTTGAACTTCATTGGTACGCATATAGACTCTCCTTTGCAGTTCAGTTCATTACTTCATTTTGTTCAGCTCACCCTATCATGTTAGTGTACCACAATTTGGTCTGATATGAGAATGACGCGGTTCATATTGGCAAATTATGGTTGTCAATGTATATACATACACAGTATTAGTTCTTGTGTAATATGTTGTGCTTGTGATGCAGTGATGCACATCCTTTTTTCATAAAAAAATGCTAGGGAAAACATTTTTTAGCTTCCTTTTATACTTGATTATTTTGATGATTAATACAGTGTTTGCCATTCTTTTGTATTCTCAATGCATTATCACTGTTTTTCTTCTGTAATATCTTCAATTTATTAGTTCTGTAATTGAACCAATGCCTTTTCTTTTTCATCCAAAGGAATTGCAAAAGAAAGAACGATCTTTTCTGCCATGTGCAGTTTCTTAGTGAAATTGTAGGCAATTTACTGCTGACCCAAAAAATATCATAGACTGGGAATGGGGCTCTGATGTGTATTCCTACAGTAGATAGGTATTTATTATTGCTATTGGTTTTGCAGCCACCTCAGAGTCATGGAGCCGAGGACTCTACTTTCCAAAAGAAGGCCAGAGCAATATAACAAAAGAGGTTCTGATCTCTACTTTCTTAATTATTATTTACTTTTGTAATTCTAGTTTGTGTATCATTTGCATTCATGTTTAATTTTTCATCTATTCTTTTGTTTTGTTGATTTGATTGGTGCAAAATTTTAAATAAATCATATTTGCTAATGTGGTATTAAGCTTTGGACCCATCATTAAAAAGTAGCTTCATTATATTTTCAGTTGCTCACACACCAGCGTTAATCCTGAATTGATGGAAAATAAACATTCTATTTTCTGGGATGAGTGTCCTTTATTTTCTGAGTCCTTCATTGCTGTATTTGTAACACATTTGCAATGTTTCTCACACAATATGCCATGTTCATTACATTGTTTGCTAGAAAGTTTATTTCTCATGCAATATGTTGTGTTTACGATTTCCATTTGCAGCAAAAGATGCAACTTAAAGAGTCATTTCCAGTCATCATTTGTCATCCATTTGGAGGATTCAATTTGGCTTTTCGAATAACTAGAATTGGTTTTACACAGGTAGTCTAGGCCACTCACTGACTTGGTTTTTTTTTTCTTTTTGTGCAATACTAACAATATCACCGCACTCATTTGGATTATTTATTTACTTCTATATTCAGCTTCAAGATGCAGCTTCCTTGACACTTAGGTGCATGGAGAAGTGTAGAGATGGTGGATTTGAGGAAGTTTTTATGACCAAGATTGACTATGCTGTTAAATATGACTATTGTATGAGGTATTGTTTCATCACTGTTTGTTTGTCACTAATAGTCTGTTTGAGGGCTCTACAGCTTGGATAATATTATACCGATGCTTTCTTCCAGATTACTACTTGAAATTTTCATCATGCTTTATGCTGTTGCTTGTACTGTCATGTACATAAATTACATTCTTTAGTTATACTCTCACTAGTGTAAGATGTTGGAGCAGGCAGGAAAAAAAAAGAAGGTATTCTTTACATGTCTTGTGAAACCTGAGTGGTATTGTTCCAGCCTATATTTGCAACTGTTGGTGCTGATGGCTGTTCTCTTAAAGATTACAATGTCTAGTTTCCAACATTTTGATCTGTATTGTGTACTTCAGCTCTCCACGAAGGCATCAATTTTCTAGTGGAAAAAATAAAATTTAATCAATGGGAATCAAGCACAGTGTCTCCAAAAGGATCAGCAAAATACAGTTGGATAGGCTACAGTTTTAAATTGGGAGTTTTAAATGGGTTCTAAAGTGGAACAGCAATTACTTGAGTGGTATTCTGAAGAGAATACATATAAGGTTATTGATATATGCTAGTATTAAACTAAATATATGGGTCTTCTTGTTCAAAGGTTTTGTGGCATCTTAAGTTTCTGCTGGTTACCCAGAGGGATATTTGAACTGAAAGGTGTCGGAAATAGCTAACGTTGGTGAATGTGGATATAATAACACCGATTTTGGGAAGCATAATAAGTATAATCATGTAAATAAACAGCCTTGTGGTTGTGGCCCTTATTACGATACATGTGTTGCTTATTTATGCTACCTGATAACACAAGAGATTTGTTTACCTTTTTTAACTCTTGCCTTTACTTTTCTTCTGGATGATAGACACTTATTGGCTGTTTATCTATGTACTGTATTCCATGATGGGTATTTTGAGTTTCTAGAATAATTTTCATGATGACTTGCTTCCAGTTATAAAAGCGGCAAATTATCTTAATGCGTGTTTTGTTCTTATAGAATAAATTTGAAGGGAAAGAAGGAGGTATATGCATCGGGATTCTGTTTGGATGATGAGTGCTGGAGATCATATGAGGAGAAAATACATTGTATTTTATCTAAAGGGTTGAATGATAGAGCAAAATCCATTCAAGTTACGTGGAGAAACACTCAATGCCAGTGGAATGTAGATGATGTATGGTTTCGGGCATGGATTTTCAGTGTCTAATTTAAAATACATTTCATGCTTTGAGTTTTTCTAATTTAATTCACAACCTCAGGGTTTGTCTGTACTTGATAAAGAGCCCTTGTTCGTGGGGATTTCAGTGAGTACATTGGAGAAAGCATTTAGGATGGTTGATATTGGTCCAAATGCTGAAAGTAAAGAAGAGGTTATTCTTCTGCTCATGCCCACTTTTTCATTTTGTTTTTGAATTTGTGTTGCTATGCATGCAATACATCCCTCACCCACGATTTGAAACAGGCTCTTGAATTTCGAAAGTTCTGGGGAGAGAAAGCTGAGCTTAGAAGATTTAAAGATGGTAGAATTGCGGAAAGCACAGGTGAGACATTTGTTGTTACAATTCATTTTTTATTCAGTATGATCATCCTAACTTTCCTGTCTTGTTGGCTAAGACACTTGATGACTACTAACATGGTGATGCTTTTCTCCCTAAAACAATTCCTAGTATGGGAAAGTGAGCAATGGGCAAAGCATCTTATTTTAAAAAGAATAGCTGAGCATGTTCTTAGTCGGCACCTTTCTTTATCCAAGGAAAGTATTGTAGTCATTGTGGATCAACTTGATTTCTCTTTGCTTCACGGTGCAAGAGGTAACAATCTTTATGAATTCTCATTTCTTTTTGTTTATTATGCTTTTATCTTATTAGCAGTTGTGATGCTTTTGAAATGATTGACCCACAGATCCTGTATCATACTCTGGAAGTCTACTTGGGGCATTTGATGTTTTATCAAAGCGTTTGCGTCTTATTGAAGACCTCCCTTTGAAGGTGTCCAGTGTTCAACCGTTAGACTCAGGTATTTTACCCTCCTGAACAAACCCTTGGTTGTGGTGCGTGCTTTTGTTAAATCCTTACAGGTTTTATTTTATCATTTTTTGAACCCGACCATATTAATGCTTGGTTGTGGTGTGTGCTTTTATTGTTGAGAACTGATTTTTTTTATCATCAAAGAAAAAAAAAAAAAGTAATTATAACAGTGTTTAAGTTACACATGTTGAATCTCAGTAAACCTTGAGCTAAGTCAATGTTCTGTGTGTATTATCATTTTACAGCTTTCAGGTTTACATCAGTCTTTCCTCCAGAACCCCATCTTCTTGCCAGTGAAAAAATTGAATCTCTCAGACTGCTTAAGTTAGTTCCATCATGCATTGAACCACTGGAAGTTATGATTCAGGTATGGCTTTATAAACCAATGGTGCTCGATGAACTGGCATTTTTACATGGAAGAACTAATTTTTTGCTTTTAACAGCTGGAAGGTTCTGGGAACTGGCCGATGGATGAGATTGCTATTGAAAAAACAAAATCTAGCTTCCTTATTCAAATTGGAGAGAGGTGAGGACTTAGATTCTTTATTAATTTCAGGAACTTATTCTTTTTCAATATTTAATATGATAGATTATGTTATGGCAGTCTTCAAAAGATGTGGGGGGTGTCATGTACTGCCACTGAGGATAATGTAGATGTGTTAATGTCTGGATATGCATTTCGTCTTAAAATTTTGCACGAGAGGGGGCTTAGTTTGCTCAAAAAGGAAAGTATGTGCTTCCAGTTCATTTATATAGTTTTGATAATATAATTGGAAATGCCTCTTCTCAGTTTGACTTACCAAACCGTTTTAACATGCAGTTGGGAACGATCAAGCGAAGCGTGTTCCTTCTGCTGACAAGAAACTTTTTACTTGTAGTCAGCACGCTAGCATGATCAATGGATTACAAAGTCGCCATCCAATATTTGGTGCAGTGGTTAGGTGAATAATTGAATTTTCTATGTCAAGCTATATTCCATTTGTAATCTGTAACTCATGTAGGCTTTTACATGTCTAGACTTGCTAAGCGATGGGTTGCTTCACATCTATTTTCCGCTTGCTTGGTAGAGGAGGCTGTTGAGCTATTGGTTGCATATCTCTTTCTTAATCCTTTACCATTTGATGTGCCCTGCTCGCGGATCACTGGGCTTTTAAGGTGACTTTCCTAATCATTGTTACTTGTCTAATAGGCAATGTAATTTTGACAAGATAAAATGACTATTTATGTATTGCTTGAGCATTGCATCCTGTACTGTCTAGTATTGCACTCATCTCTTTTACAATAAACTGTTTGGGACTATTTTCTCTGCTCCTTAATTATTTCCTCCTTTCATTCTTGCTGGTTAAATGGACCAAAAGTTTCAACATATGGTTGGGAGATTTTGAATGTCCAACTAGACAGTAGTTGGTATACTCCTTTAGACTCAAGTTTCTTGGTGGAATATCCTGAACCATATTACTGCAGATAATATGGCCATTTGCATGTTATGATGGGGTTTCACAACTGGGTATGAAGTTGGGATGGACAATTCTCAAGACTCAACATTCAAATATCCGATTGTTGCAAAGGGCCTAGGCCTATTCAGAAGCATTTTTAAATATTACAATACCATCTTATGCTCATTGATTTTATTGACAGGTTCCTGCGACTAATCTCAAACTATGATTGGACTTTTTCTCCGCTGGTTGTTGACATAAATAATGACTTGAGCCAAAGTGATGAGAAGGAAATAAATGTAAGTTGTGCCTGAGTACACATAATTATGTAAAAACTGAATAATGTTGGTCTTTGGAAAATATATGTACTTCTTGATGGCTGTATGGATTTTCAGGACAACTTTTTGCTCAGAAGGAAAGGTCAGGGAGAGAAAGGACAAAGTTTAGGGCCAGCAATGTTCTTAGCTACAACTTATGATAAAGCATCTGAGGCTTGGACTGGATTATCACCCAGTGCAATGGTTAGTTGTTCTTTAAATTGGATATAATTTTAATTTTGTCAAATAGTTCATTTGAAAGTTTGTTCATCGTATTCCTTTTTTACATGTTTGTTACTTGCCATTTCTTTCCTCACTCCCTTTTTTGTAGTCACGTAATTCTAGGAATTATTGTAAAATATAATATTGCTTGGGTGCTGAATTTCCTTTAAATAAAAATAAGTTTACTGCTAAAATGTCCTCAATAGTTGGGGTCTAGTAAAAGTTGTGTGCGCTGAAATATATGGGAAATTCCAGCAGTGAACTATACTAAGATTTCCATACATAAGTATTCTGTTCTGCACTTCTGCTAATGTTTTGACACTACTCGATTCCATTACATATGTTTTGAGTACTTGCTAATTTACAATGAGCTATTGGTTGCCTTGGGATGCTTTATCAATATTTTTAATTTTAACAGGAACTTAAAAGGTTAGTTGCTTATGCCCAAAGCAGTGCCAATTTGCTAATGAAACTCACATATCAGGAAGAGATTGGTCCTTATAGATGGGAGGTGAGTGGAAACACATTTTTCAGTTGTTTGTTTGTTTCAGCTTTTTATTGTACAAGATATTTCATGATCTTTTAATTCTTGCTGCAGTGCCTTTTTCGAACTCCTTTGAACAATTATGATGCAATAATTATTCTGCACAAGGACAAACTCCCATATCCCCAGAGACTTCTCTTCACGTCAGATGTTTCTCACGGTACAATTCTTAGTAGCTGGTAGTTTGCATAATTAAAGTCCATAAATGATTCAAGGTTGAGGAGTTTATTACTAGTTGGTGGGGATAATTACTTGTGGCAACGCAATACATAATTTGATAGCTATAACAGGTTTTCCTGTGCAAGTGGTCAAGTGCAATAACATCATAGTAAATGCTCTAGATCTATAAAACATATATAATAATAAAAATAATATTGGTTCAAATTTCAATAGACTAAGGAATCAATAAGTTACAATAATTAGTGATAGCTTGACGTTTTCATATTTTATTTTATCCGCTTTTCATTTGAGTTATGCTTATCTAATCAAATCATATTCTCATTTGCAATGTTGGCAGGAACACAAGTTGCTAAAGTACATGCTAGCAAGTGTTTCCAACCCTTTTTGTTGCCTAGAGATTTGAAGGGTAGGCAGGAGGAACTTCAAAATAAATTGCTGGTAGACTTTGATCCATCAAGATATTTTATCAGAGACTTAGAGGTAAGTACTAGTGAATGATTTAATGTTGAAGACAATGCTGTTTCATTTGCAGGATATTTCCCCATCCTCTTTGCTAATTTAGATGCTTTCATTTATCACTTTGCAGAAAGAGTTCTCCACCACATTCCAAATATGGCATGATTCTCTAGGAGGTGATGTTATTGGCCTAACGTGGGGGGAATCATATTCTTCGAAGGTGTGAAAATTGCATTTATGTTGGTCGATTTTGCACAAAGTATATTATGAATTCTTACTATGCATATCTCAAAAAATGGATATTCTGATCACCGTGTTTTCTTTTCCTTTTTAAAGAAGCGGAAGCAAGAGGAAGTAGTTGATGAAGGATATAACCCTGGCAAGGTGTTAAAAGCTGTGGGGGAAGTTGGGAAAGGTTTTGTTAAGAGTATATACTTTCTCAAGCCTCCAAAGCTCAAGTAATACTGTTTTGCTTATCTTATCAATATGTATAATGAAAAAATTTTGTCCCATTAATTAGCTAATTTTATTAATTAGAAAATTAATTTTAATTAGCGTGGAGGAATCAGTTCAACGTAGTTCTACTCTGTTGAGGGAAAATGGAGAGTTATTGTAGATTGTGCGTGTGTATATACTTCACTTCCACCTCCACAGCTCGGCTGCCCAAGAAAGATGAATAGAGTTGTTGATTCTTATTTATAAAGAAGCTGATGTAATATGTTGTCATTAAATTACAATATACATTTTCAATCGAATATCTTGATTCCCCTTGATACGTAACATACATACAGATGAATGTAGGGTTTTGATGTACTTGAAGTGCTCAATGATTCATTTTCTTCCCCGGGATTTCTTGATAAGTATTAGCAAAAGTTGAATTTTATTTATTTTCATTTTTCAGGAGCATGTTTGATTTACTTTTTAAAAACAGTTTATAGTTTTTAAAAATAAATTGTAGTATAAATTAAAATCTTAAGCAGGGCTAAAAATTTAGGGGAAAAAAAATCATCATACAAAAAAAAATATGAAAACATTGCATTCGGAATTTTCTATTTCTTGGTCCATCAACCTTTGGATAGGATAGCAAAATCAATTCTAATATGCACCAACCATGCAGGTGCTGAACTTGTAAGCCATGGATTTGATTGGTTGATATATAGCCTGTAAAATCTACTTGCTGGACTAATGCTTGTTTATGCCATCGTCCATCATATATTTTCAAATTACAAGAGAATTCTTTAATCCAATATACTGTCTTTGGAGGACATTATGGAAATTGAGTAAATGTGGTGCTTGTACAGTATTGGATTAGGTTTTAATAAATATGAGATGACTTGCAGCTTACTTACCTATGAATCATATACTGGAAGCTCTTTCTAAATGAGGATTTATGTAAAAAAATTAATTATAAAAATTATTGGAAAAAGTTATAAACAGTTTATCTTAATAGTTTATGTTAGGAAAATTATTAAAATGAGATAAAAGAGCTTCTAAGAGTTTTAAATTATTTTTATAAGTTGTCTTTGAACTTTTTAAGCGTCTCCAATGAAAACTTAAGAATAATTTTGCGATAAGGGTAGCTTTCATCAATTCTGTAATTTCATTGAACCGAGACACTTATGCATAAGGATTAAGGAATAGCTGGGACATTTAAACACGTAGCCAACGGACTGATTAATGTGAAAATGATAGAAGTTAAGGGATTGATACAAAATAAAATACTGTTTTCATGTAACTCCACTTAAGTTTCTGAAGAGTTCTACCTCATGCATTACTGGGTTTATTAAGGATACATGTTTGGGATAAATAGATTTGGAAGGAAATTGTAGGATAACTTGCATTTTAAGAAAATATTATTTAATTTGAGATTTTTTAAAATAAAATAATAAATTATTACAAAGCCTCTCAATTTTATTTTTTTACAGACAATCTTAATTTTAAAAATTCATCATTTCTTCCTTTTTTTTCTAAAAAAAGTTTTCAAACATAGCTTCCCAACTGTTTGATTTTGGGATTAAATCCTGTTCAAATTGTTTCGTCTATATCTTATCATATAGGCCAGCTTTGACACATACGATGACCTTCACAACTTTATGAGGAAAAAAAAAATAGAAAAACAGAATAAGCTACAGTTCACTTTTTAAAAGAATTTTCCGTTTTCCCGTGCTCTCTTCTCTTGCCTTTTCCTTTGTTTTCTCTAATCCCGTTGTGTTTGCTCCAACGGTCTTTTGGAGACAAGAGTCTTAATTAATGGGCTTAGGCCTGCTGTAAATTAAAATAGGCCTGCCTTCAATCCAACGCTAGGCTACCTTTTGGACCAATTATATAAAAAAAAAAAAAACACACTCAATTCTGTGTCGACGCTCCCGTAAAATCAGAAACCCAGCGGAAGTGGGTATACGACACCGTTTGGAAACAAAATGATACCAATTGTTACAGCAAATGTGGGATCGACATGAATGAAAGGCAGAACAGAAGCTCTTGAACTTTGCCACAGTATTGCTCTTCCCTTTTTTGTTGTTCGCTCAAAGTAAGTCACTATGATTTCTCTCCTTTTTCCATGCATTTGTTTTTTACTCTGTTTTTAATTCGACGCTTCCAACAATTTAGATAGTGAATGTTATTTCTTAAGAATGTTTTATGCAGACATATTAGATGGGTTTGTGCAGTAGTTCTGTTTCGTTATTTCTCAGACTTTCAGTGATTAACTACAATGTTGTGTCTTTTTACCATTTTCCTTTTTAATTTCTTAAACGAAGGAAATAAAATGGTATTTTAACCTTATGTCTTTTTACCATTTGTTTGTTTTTATATATATTATATAATTTTCTTAATTTAAAAATAAAAACTATATTATCCCTTCCCTTTCCCTCTATATTGTCGATTTAGTGGTGTTTGTAGAAAAATTATGGAAGAGGAAGGTTCCTTTTAATGGGTTCATTATGGTCAAGCTCTAATATCTTCAGTGAAAGGATGTGTTAACTGCTGAATTGTTATATAAGGTTATATTACTCAAAAATGAAATAAAAAGGAAGTGAAATGAGAAGCATTCAAGATCAGTTTTAAACAGATAGATTCATACAAAAATCTTGGTGGAAGATTGTGGTAGGTGCTGGCTAGAATGGGTTCTAACAACAAACAGACTGACAAGAAACTAGCAGTCAACACAGCATCAAGAGTCACATTTTGCCAAAGAAACAAGTCTGAGAATGGGAGCTTCGTCTCTAATTTGAGAAACCATTTTCATGAATTTATAAATGCTTCTGCGGACGAACACAAGACATGCTTGAGAAACACAATTAGAAAGGTAAGTTTCTACTGTGGATGCATACAACAAAGTCTCTGTTGTTGATGATGTCGTAAGTGATAAATTATACTATCTTGTTTGAAACAGATAGCTAATGCATCAAAGATTTTTGGGAAAAGCGGTGACAGCACAAACGAAAACTCTGTACCCCTTCAGTCATCTAGAAGGAACTAGAAGGCTTTCGTGAATCATCATCAGTACATCAGTGGAGGGTTACCTTAAAAGGGTTTATAGTATATCCCAAGACCTCAGATTTTCGACGCAGGATATTTCTTTACTACACCAATAGCAGATTTGTGAATTGTGATGCATTTGTGTTTCACCGCCTAGAAATTTGATCGTTTCACTGATTGGATTCTTTCATTATATCATTCGTGACTTCAATTGTTTATGAATTTAACACATATAATTCAATGGTTCAACTTATAAGCATTAAAATAAATATGTGTGAAAATATGGATGAAAAAATTTATAAATATAAATCCAACACATTGATAAACGGGAATCTAAACACATTAGCTCTGGCTACATTTTGTAGTAGCACGTAGTTAGCAAGATAAACCAAACTCAGCATTATCTTTGAATTCAGTTTTCATTAGTATGAGTTGTTTGAAAGTAAAAGCTCAATATGTCATTTGCAGCAACGCTTATTTGAGTTTTATTTTTTCTTTTAATTTCTCTTTACATAAAAAGAAATGTCAAATAGTAAGCATGGATGAAATTTATTACACACCTAGAAGGAAAAGTTCAGAGAAAAAACAGCGTTACTGACCCGATGATGTTTCATAATTGTTAACATAAATTCTTGAGAAATATTGTTCCTCGTCCCTTTGAAGATCATTCTTCAGCTAGAGTTTTAAATCTCTCAACCTGCACACAATTTATAACAAAAGAAAAAAAAAATGCAATTATGAAACAAATGGGAAGTGTTGATTACTTTTATTAGGCAATTAAGGTTGCAAAAGAAGAAGTGTAAGATTCATAATCAAATTTTAAATAAGATATTCGAATGAAATAAAACTGTGCCTTTGAAGCATGCAAATTATATAGATAATTCAGAATAAGCGGTTGTGATATATACACTATTTATTCATGAGAGTGGAGTAACTTGTACTTTACATCTTTTTCTATTGCCTTAGTTTCTCACGTAGTTTAAGAGGTGGGTAGGCAACCAACTTTTATACTACTAGACTTACTTAATATAAACATGAATTCTTATAAATTATTATTGTCGATTTGTGATGAGTATCAACACCTGCCGCTCCTAGGTAAGTAGAGGATTAAAAGACATATTGATCACTTTCAAGAACTATTCCCATCCCACTTTAGGAGAATTGTTATTAAAAAATTGTGGCATAACATACTTAGTATGTGTTTAAAACCATGCTGAAAAACTTGTGAACATAGATCCTACCCGAGAGTTACAAAAGTGCTAAAGTAAACATGTATTTATGACTTTTCCAACATAAATCTAAATATACACTTCGTGCGTGTTTTGAATTCACATTTGAATAGTCATGGATCTAGTTATAATTTTTGAATTGGATACATGTTTACATATTTTGCTGAACATGTTTTTCAAATACACACTTACCAGAGAGTAACTCTTTCATTGAGAGTTTCCACAATAAATTTGTTGCCACAATAATGCTAATGGGGGGATCATACATATATATGTTACCTTTGCTCTGCATTGCTGATGTTTACTTTGCTACATGCAGCATTTCTCCTGTAAGCAGGGAGGGGAACCTTGCCTGACTCAATGTTTTTGATGTCCTCTAGAAGCATCTCATATTGCCTCTTGACTTCTACTTCAGTTGTTCCTCCAACAAACATGGCTACGTTGTACCAACGGTCAGGGGTTTCCTTATCATATATTGCCAAAGCATTTTCAAACAGTTTGTTCTTCTCTGTTGTCCATCTTAGACTGGTGTTAGGAGAAGAAAGTGTGTTAGATGTCATTGCTACCCAAATCAGATAGGATTTCAGACGGGAAGAAAGAGGTAATCCTGTGAACAACTAGTCACTAAATTAGGAAGAATCTTTGACTGCAAAAGGTAAGTAAATGAGTGGGAAAGGAATAGGTAGAAGACTGGTTGGAAACACAATGAAGTAGGAAGTTGTTAATGTGAATATTATAAGGACACTAGATTCAAGAAATGACACTGCAAAACTGGTAATTGGTGCGCCATTTAAACTTATATATGGAAAGGCTGCAAGTTGTCAAACAAAAGTACATGTTATAAATACTGTGCTTATATTATAAGATGATTGTGCAGCTGTTGATTAATTAGAAGGTTTAGTTCTAAAGATTAGTCTCAGTTGCTTCCCTTTCAAGTCTTCCTGGGTTCTATCTGAAAGGCTGAGAATAAATAAGGATTTCGTTCCCAATAACCCCCATGCTTTGTTCTTGTGTAATGAAAATTTGAGCTAATATGAAATCTAGAGGTTGGGTTTGGAGATTTGCGAATATATGAAAACAGTATATTTAATAATTTTAAAAACAATAAAAAAATTAATATATATTAAACAAATATTTCTTTATCAATATATGCTCTAATGACCGCACATAAAACTTTATCATATTTTAATTTTATTTTTACTTGTTCTAAAAGTTCATTAACAAACTTTTCATATGAGGTTTTCATTTGTTTATTAAAAGGATTGTTTTACATATGATTTTTATATGATTACATCATTTGAATTTTTTTTTTCATTGACATATACAATTTTTTGTATAATCTTATTAATTTAATGCCAACAAAGAGAAAAAAAAAGAGTAATTTTTTTTATAAATATAGAAAAACTGATATTAAAATATCCATTCCCATAAATTGAAAATTAATACTATCGTGTGTCTCCCATAGTAAAATAAATTATTCAGAATTTGATTTCAAAATTTAACGTTTAATCATATACTAAGAAAATTATTATTTTTTCATTTATAAGAGCAAAAACAAGGATAAAACTACAATTCGGATAGGAAAAATTATTATTATCCTACCGATTTTATATAAAAATAGGAATAATTAAAATAAATACGAATAATTACTGTGTTAGTTTAACATTTACTTATTTTCTTAATTTCTATAAATATTTTGACTCTGTCGTTTATTTCTTTTCACGTGACCAGCGTAACTGAATGAAAATTACATTTAATTGTACTTGACATGATACGACCGAACAAAAAGGGCTTGACATGTAGAAGCCATTGTTGAACTTGAGTTTTTCCAGCAATTTCCTTATCGATTGAAGAGAAACATAGGACACAAAAGACATAACACGTGGATTGAAGAATTCAAGAACGTAGAGACACGTGTACGCCTTAATATTCTTAGTAAGTGTATTAGGTACGAGAACGTTCCTTCGACAAAATTTAATTATAGGGCCTCGATTCTCACTGTCTCATCTGCATCCTTGCGTCCATCCAAACTCCACGTGATGTTCCCTGCGCGTGTGGACACGCGTGTTTTTAACTCCTTAGATGCTTCGCTCGTGCCCTATTCAGTTGCGCCTTGCTATTACAACATGCAAGTGTGCATTTCATTCCCCTCAGAGACAAACAATAGCTTGTATTTTATTATTTTATATTTTTTTAAAATCTAAAATTTTACATTAAAAATTGTTTATTGATTTTATAAAATAATAATAAAATTATTAAATTGTTTAAAAAACAGAGAGTGAATGTTGTAATTAGGATGCCAAGTTCTACCCTTTTCATATCTTTAATGCTAAGGTTTGTAGAATCACAGCGTAGAAAAAAGGTAGGTAGAACCTGGCTCTTGGTTGCAGATTAGTATTATGCGAAGGGCTTGACCAATCTTTTCTAGGCCTCCCTTAAGTTGTAGGACTCGAGACCAAAAAAATAATAAAAAGCTGTAGGACTAAGAGTCTGTTTGGTTTTTAGGTTTGCAAATGGAGTTTGCTTTTAAACATAAAATTACGAGAAAGATAATGGAAGTTAACATAAAATAATAACAATGAAAGCTATTATTTAACAGCCAAACAATGAATTAATAAAAATAAGAAAGTAAAATGTGAAGAAGTCCCACCGAGATTTGAACTCGGGTTACTGGATTCAGAGTCCAATGTCCTGACCACTAGACCATGGGACCTTTAGTGTTGAGATCATAAAATATAATATAACATTACTAAAAGTGATTTGCTTATTTGCCCCCTAACATACCATTTTATTTATCGATTAAACTTAAGTATCCAAAGGAATATAAAGAATTAATATTATAAATTATTTATATTTAAATTTTGTATGTTTTTAGATATTCCTTAATATTTAATATAATAGTAGTTATGATAAATAATCATTATTGTTTTTATAAATCTCACATTGAATAGAATATTCATATTATACGTAAAGCATGAACCTTTTACACTTAAAAGATTAATGATTTATCTTGAATTATTCTTATATGCTTAACTTGTCATAATTGATACCTCGATGGAGTTAAACTATTAAGAAGGCTACCTATATACCACATTAAGGAGTAATATATTAAATGATGATAGATAAGTGTGAAATCACAAATGTAGTAGAAATTTTAGTTTCATACATAAGTCACGAGGCTTTCTTATTTAAAAGAATAATTTTAAGTTAAACCTTCTTATATGTTTAAGTCGCAAAGATTATTATTTATTTGTTAATCTTAACTAAAAAAAATGTTCGAATTAAAGAAAATATATAATATGAATTGAGCCGTAAAAACATGTAATATTTATTAAAAATGTCAGTATATAATATAATAGTAAACTATAAAATTAAAATATTTTATAAGATATTTAAACATTTTACACTAATGTTGATTATAATTTTATAATCATTATTTTTTAAGGGCATTAATTAATTACAATAATTGTTCAGATGTTACTCTAACACTTAAATACATCTTCAAAACTTCTTCTCGGTTGAAAAATCCTGTTCAAAGATCTACTAAAAAAATTGAAGAATAAGATATTTCTTTTATTCTAATTGAACAATAAAAAAATAGTTAATATATTTAAAATAATTATATATTTATAAAATACTGTCTCAGTAGTTGTAATATAATTTTAAATGATGAATTAAACAATTTTAATAAAGTTTTATTCTCAAACAAACTTCTGACCTTTGTTGGAGGAGGGAGGGTCCCATAGACATCTTGAAAGAAAATTCGCACTCTATACTCAATCATAATAAATTCTCAAGTAATCTTAATAACTGTCATATGTTATACATGACTTTCATTTTAAAATAAATTTTATCAATGTTCATTTAATTTCTTATTCATCTTAACACTATCTTCAATAGAACTGTCATGTAACTTCAATGTTTTCAATGCTTGATTATAAGCTTTAAATTTTCAATTACTAAAATCTCACTAAAAAAATATTATTTACCACAACATTTGTAATATTATATTATATCTTTATTTTTGTATTTAAAAAATACAAATTATTTGGATTAGCAAAAAATTTGCATTGTGAGATTCACTATCTCTAAATACATTATATATTTAGAGTTTGAATTTGCATTTGATATATATGTATCATGATTTTTATTTTTTTTAGAGTTTCTATAGAATGTAACCATACACAGCCAAATCATGAAAAATATGTGTATTATTCTTTTTATAAAAAATAAAATAAAATATTTTATTTGTCTTTATTATATAGAATAAATAATAAATTGAAGAAGTATTAATTATTAAATTTTTTTTATACTTTATTTTATTAGTATCATCGTTAATTATATAAATTACTAATTATAGTAATTAATATCATGAATATTTTTAAAATAAAATTTATATTTATAAAAAAATAAGTGACTTAATTGATTTTCTTAATCTTAGATATTTAATTTTTTGTTTCTTGTAAAAAGATCAGAAGTAGTACATTTTATCTGTGTTTAGAGTTTAGTGTAAGAATCTTATATTATTATAATTCTTTCCAACACTATATACAATTTATCAATATATTTTGATAATAATTAATATTGAAATTTAACTTTTATATATTTAGTGCAGATAATACAGCACATAAGAAAAAAGAGGGGCAAAATCTGCTCCTTTTCAATGCTCAAAACAAATAAATGTCCGACCCTCTAACCCGAATGTTTACATCACAAGAAAATAAACACATCGAGCTCTTCACATACCAAATCTCACCTTTTACACTGACTGTAAAAAAGAATTCCCGAACATATCACAGTGTCACTGCGGTAATAATCCACCGACCAGCAGGTACCATGGGTAAAAAGCGTACACACACACGAGACAATTGGACCACCCATCGGTATGGCCCTTCAGTTTTACAATCGCTTCCTCAATTGAGATCCTTTGCCTACTCCTTTGCCCATTGGGGTGGACTGCAAAAACACTAGTCCCTATTTTCTTATGGCACAGAGAACACATGCTATCACTGGTTATCTTTACAATTGCTTTCCTCTGACCATAGAGTTCATCTTTCACCTGTGTGAACAAAATGAATTATGCTACTTGATAGATACTAACAAAACAAAAGTATGCAAATGCGCAAGAGCGCGACTCATTGACTCCGCCATGTTACATCCTACAGTACAAATACTATGAGGTACGAACTAATGATGTTGTCCAATAATTCCATTCAGAAGTAAGAAACTTTTAATGATGGATAAATTTTTTATTCCCGGTGTATGCTTACCTGAAGGTTCTCGCTCTGTCTCAAGCTCTTTATCACTGAACAATTTCGGTACATTTCACTAGATTTTCTCGGAAGGGGTCCAAGAAACGAAAGCAGGTCCTGCATATTATAGATGCACTTCATACCAGATTGAAGAAACTAACAAAAGTTTGACCAGTAAAAGTAATTGTGTAGCTATAGTGCACTAGCAAGCAATGGATACCTGTAATTTAGTCTCTTTTGGTAAAAGTTTAAGAGCCTGAGCTCCATTTATTCTATCCCACCTGCGGCTCAACAAATCAAGGACCTCATCAAGCATGATAGTAGAACCACTCTCACTGTATTCATCTGCATCACCATCACTCCTGCCACTGTCAGTGCTGCTCAAACTAACTTTTGTGTCTTCTGCACCCTCTATTGCAGCAATTTTCTTTGATCCTCGGCCTCTACTTTTTACTGATGTCAATGAACTAACTTTTGGAATGGTTGTATTCTGTGGGGATAACAGATTTGTAATTCTCTTCTCAAAACCTGATGTGGTCCTTCGAGGATTCAAATAGATTTGTAGAAGCACAAGGTATATGTTGCTGGAATATTTTAAAGATGGCAGATGAG
Organism: Abrus precatorius; assembly: GCF_003935025.1. NCBI lineage: Eukaryota > Viridiplantae > Streptophyta > Magnoliopsida > Fabales > Fabaceae > Abrus > Abrus precatorius. Next base: position 17,247,379 of record NW_020874406.1, on the reverse strand, counting down.
TAGACTCATAGACCCGATCACAATAAGACAATGCCAGTTCCGGGACATTAAGCTACAAATGAAAAACACACTCATTCATTAGCATAAAAACTGATTTATATGACACTCATACACGAAGCAATGAACTTATGCATCAGGGATATCAGAAAATGTCAACATCAATGAGTCTCCCCATCGCAATACAGATGATATATATTTGATCTACCTTGTGAACATACAAAGATAATGCCAGTTTATGTTGGTTCATATTTCCCAACAATATTGCTCGCTCTTCATATAAAGCATCTGGTGGAAGTCGTTTTAGCGAAGCCTCTGGACTGTATCCTGATATGCTCTCTAAGGCAGACAATAGCTTTTTCCTTGTTGGGGAATAAGCTTTCTCATCCCATTTTTGTTGAGCACTTAAAGCAGCATGCCACTCGAGTACTTCAGAAAGATAGATGTGTACCTACATTGCAGAATACTGTAAATTCAGAGATTTTCTCCTACTAATAATCAAATATAAAACGTGTTGACAATAAAGCAACTGAGTTTGCAGCAGCATCACCATAATGCTTTTGCAAAAAATTTACTAGCTATTTACATGAAATCCACCAAAAACCCTGTTCCCATCAAGCCAAAATAAAAAACAGAATTGATTCATTCCTTGAAGCCTTTGAATAAGATGCAAGAGGTCCTCACCATTTCATTCTGCAAATTGCCCGATATGGCATTCTCATTCATTGCAAGCATAAACTCCAAGTACCTAGCTTGCATGTTTAGAGAATGCTGCTTCAAATATGAGTTCACCATATCAGCTGGAATATTTCCGGACAGAAAGAGCTCAACAGTTTGAGATGGACAGCTTTCAAGAACAAGCATTGAGAACTCCAGAACAAGTATGGGGTCGGTCCCACAAGCGGCTGCATCAGAAACCACCAAATTAAAAACTAAGAATTGGAAACAACTTTTTTGCTTTGGAGGATTTTGAGTCTCCTGGAAAACTTAAAATCCACATGTAATGGAGATTGAACACATCTTTTTATAATTAATTGGTGAGTGACTTTACACCGACAACACTTTCTAGTACAGCTAGATGCAGAGGAAAAGAACTGAATTAGCCCATATAGGAAAAAGCTCAAACTATTGCTGCTAGCATATCAGAGCCACAAAACCAAAATAGTTCGTATTTTAACGATAAAGTGTCATTTGATCTAGACTATCAAATAATGCAAAAGAAGAATATCTTCATATAATCTCCATTAACACTAGAACACGTTATAATACCTGGCACAATAAATACACCACCAACTTCTGTGGAGTGTGGACTTACAGATACTACTACTTCCTAAAAGCACCACCTATATTAGTCTTAGAGGCAATAATAAAAAGATTAGCCGTGACAACTTTTTAAAAATTCCGCGGCGTATATTCAGAACGATCCATCGGAGCACCCGAGGAGGAGCTTCGACCCGTACGATTCGATGGCTTCGATCTTGGCAGGGCAATTGCCTACCACTTCCAAACAATCGTACGCGCTGTGCACCATTTTCTTCTCCCACGCTTTTCGCTCCTTCAATCCCACATTCTCTTTTTTTAAGCTTACTTCAGCTTGCTCTTCCAAAAAGAAGAGACAGATACATTAATTATACTAATCACTGTTTATTTTATGTAAAAGATACATAAACAACTCTTTCTTCTTGGTTTCTAGGGTAAGTTACATATTTAATATTCATCAAAACAAGTATAGTTTTATAAAAGATCACAAAATATTACAGAAGATATGAAACGGGGCTAACAGCCTAGATTTATAACATTCTAATTGCCATGTAGCATGTTTAAAATATATGCTCCGTACTGCTGTAAAAAGGTCATGTAGTCATACAAACCATCTAAATTTTCTTAAATTGCTGACATGCATAGGTTAATTACAATAACCTTTTGCGGTATAAACCAACCCAGCTTATAACTTTTATTAAAATAATATATATAACTCTTTTATTTTTAGATGAATAATTACTCAACTTAAAATGTGTGTATATATATATATAACCACAAATATTGGTCCCGGCGGGGCTCGAACCCGCGACCTTCGGCTCATAAGACCAACGCTCTAACCAACTGAGCTACGGGACCGTGTTGCTTTTCCATTGTATAATACAATAATCAGCTTACTCCCAAGCCCAGTCCACCAATCACTTCTGAACAAACTGCCAATAATATATTTGTTCAAAAATGGCCACAGTATATAGCTTACTTTGTTAATGGTTATCAACGCAAATACATGTTGATGATCGAGGCAGGGTCTTTCTTTAGAAAATGATAAGTTTGAAGAAATTTACGACAAATTTATAATTACATTTTTTTTGTTTTTCAAAATTTATCTTAATAAACGTTATATTTAAATTTATAATATAAATACTCATATAATATTAAAATATTAACAAAATATTTACTTAAATGTACTAAAATTTTGAAAATAATTTTGTTACAGAAAATATTTAAAAATTTTATGACAGAAATGAAAATGTAAATAAAATACGTGATTATATATATTAGAAAATAAAATCATGAAGGATTAGTAAAAACTCTGAATAATGTATCAATATGATGTTTTTTCTTTCTTGCTGGGTTTGAAACTTATAATTTTAAACAAAACATAAGGTAATAAGTACTATTTACGTTATTATTTAATTAAATAATAATAATTAAAAACTAATACTAATTTTTAGTTTAATCTTAATATGTTGCTAATGTAAATATTTTTACACTCAATTAATTGTAATATACGGTCAACATGTCTTCTTAATAGTTATTATAAAAATCAAATATGGTAATTATAATTAAAAATGGTATAAAATATTTATATTGTCATTACACTATAATTAAATTAATAATTTTTACTTTTATTATGAGATAAACTTTTTTTAAAATTTTTATATTTAAACTACGAGTATATATATATATATATATATATATATATATATATATATATATATATATATATTTGAGTAAGCTTATTGCTAAACGTGATACAATTTTTCTTTTAAATATGATATATAACTGTACGATTAATATTCATATTCAAAAGCATTGATTGTGATCTTAATCTTTGACTTTATAATTTTTGGTTAGTTTCATCCAAATTTAATGGGTTTTTATTTTAATTTCTAAGTTGTTAACATATTTATCACGTTGGTTCTTTGTTTAAGTTTAAAATATTTGACATAAATATCAATGTCGCTGATTAATTATTATCTTAGCATCTTAAGTACCGATTGAGCTAATATTTAGTAAAACTCTAAATGTTAACGGAGGTTCGGAGAAAATATTGAAGAAGGCGCTTTGCGGTTTTGTTAAAGAAAGTAATTTTAGATGTGATTTTTAATAAGAATCTTGTTAATCAAGATTTTTGGGACACTCAATTAAAAATTGAAAAATAAATCAAATTATTGTTAGTTTGTAAGAAAATTAATGGGAAAATATATATTAATAATATTTTTTAATAACCGTGTTTCGCTTCATTTTTAACCAATACTTTAAAGGGATTTATTATTGATTTTTAAAATAATGAATCTCTTTAAAACCACAGCATGTCATAATCCCGTGTTTTAAGCATAAAGTATATTACTTTTTTAATATATTCAATCTAACAAAATTAAGATAAATTAAAACACAAAAACATCACCAAAAAATCTAATGATTTTTAAACAAACATTATAAACGACACGTGATGTTAAATTAAGCAAAGGGTTGCTTTTTATAACCTGTTATTAAAAAAAATCAGTTAAACTCTTCAATTTAAATTTTTAATAAAATATATAAAATTTATAAATTTCACACAAATTTAATTATTTAATATTTTATTATTTATGAATGTTTGTTTCGTATAGAAATTTATACACACGGTTATTCATAATAATATTACAAAAATGAATTAGATTAGTAAATTTCATTTTAAAAAAAACAGTACACAAAGTCTCGTTTACTATTTCTTTTCTAAAAATAGTTTTTAATTTTATGTTTTTAAAAATAAATTATAATATAAATCAAACATGCTCATAAATCTTACACACAATTTCATTTTATCTCGATCCATGTTTAAATAAACCTCCTTTTTTTTTTCATTTCGTCAAGTAATTTTTCATGCATTAAACATTTTTTAATTTAAAATTAATTTATATTTCAGTTTTTAATTAAAAAAATACATGTAAAAAATTTATTCCATTCAATATAATAAAATATTGAAAAATCATAATTAAAATATTAATTTTTTAAGCTTATTAAATTTTAAAATAAAATTATATATTAAATTTTTATTTTAATTTAACAATACGATGCAATCCAAAAAAAAAAAAAAACTTCAATTAAATTCATGCTTTTATATCACTTTACACTCATAAATCAGTTTAATGAGTAATATTATTAAACAACGTTAATTCAACTAACTGATTTATTATTATTTGTATCTTTTAATTATTTTATTTACTAATTTTATGAAATACATCCATCGAGTTATTTGAGTCACTAACAATAGATAAAATTTGAATCACGTTTTATTAGTACAATTAATTACATTTTGTTTAGAAAAAATCTATAACTCTGAACAATCAAAATTGAATCTTCTGAAGAAATATAATGATTTTAAATATTTTTACAGGAGTAACATTTTATGTTAATGATCATATTTACTAAATATAAAGCAATAAATATTAAAAAACATTAAATGCATTTAATATTGAAAGAATGTTGACATGAGGTTGTTTGTGAGACAAAATGGTAACATGTATAAATGGAGGAAGCGAAAAGAACGCCCGTGACTGAGAAATTAGCGTGTGGGAGAGAGAGAGTGACAGTGGAAAGCGATGACGCTGGGTTTGATCAATGCGAATCCCGTGGTTCACGCCAAGAAAGAGAGAATCGCTCGTTCCGAAGATCCTCACGCCGACGACGCCGTTGATCCCCTCGATATTTATGATATCCTTTTTCTGCACACTTCATTTTCTATCTGTTTTCACTTTGCGATGGCTTGAGTTCGGTGCAAAACTTTTGAATCCTTGACTTTGATTTGACAAATTTCGTGAGGGATATTAGGGATCCCGAACATCCTTATTCCTTGGAACAGCTCAGTGTTCTCTCTGAGGAATCAATCACCGTCGATGACAAATTAGGAAGGATTTTGTGAGTTTTTATTTTTAATTTCTTTATTTTTTTGTTTCTCATTTTAGGATTAGTAAAAATTATTTATTCCCTTCTTAATTTGACTTTAATTTTGTTTAGAATAACTTTTACGCCGACCGTGCAGCACTGTAGCATGGCCACCGTCATTGGTCTGTGTCTGCGAGTTAAACTAAAGCACTATTTCCCTCCTCATTACAAAGTTTGTTGCCTCTGAATCCTCTTCTCTGATACATGTCTTTTTCTGCATGCTTTTACTTTGCTATAGTATAAACGTATACTGGTTAGAGAGGTGTATCATTTGCTGATTGCTTAGAAACGGTTATTTATTTATTTTTGAAGCTTAACAGCTGGCTGGAAATTAGTAACGTGTGATGGTGTTAAAATAGTAAGAAAAGAAACTGAAAGAGGGAAAAAAAAAAGTGAATAGGATTCTCGTTGGTTGAAACTTCCCGTTATCTTGGTGGGGATTTGTTCTTTTTTTATTTCATTCTCGGCAAATTTTATTTTTTTCCCACAAGAAGTGTGATGCGTTTCTATGGAATTGCAGGTCTCTTTATTGGTTCTTATTTGTAGTGTTCAATTCTGTGGAATGGGGCTAGTGGTTGTGATTATTGGATAGAAAAGCGGGAACGGTGTGCAATGTATTTTTTCCAATGTAGATTTCCTGGAAAAAGTCGTGTTTTTCTTCAATTTCCTGCATAAGATATTCAGTCCATCAAAACGGAAGTTAAGAATGGTATTTATTTTTACCATGTCCTTTGTGTAGAAATAACAGGAGCAGGGTCCGTTTCCTTGATGTGTATTGATGAGAATTTGATTCCACGAGAAATTGAGCACAAACCTGTAGAATTGGCCTATTTAGGTGTGTGCCAATTGAAGTATTTTGAAAAGAAAAATGAATTGAAAAAACGAATGCTTTCTAAGGGGGCAGGGAGATGTGACAGTGAACAAAGAAATCAGTGAATTTGAATTGACAACTCATAGGGGGATAGATGTTGACAAAAAGATATTGAAAGACATTTGAGGAAGGAATTATAGTACTCAAATGATCATGTTGATATGTTTGGTGCTGAACATAGCTGAGGTAGCGAATGTTGAAGAATATAGGCAGTTTGAGGGGGCGATTCTGTGATTTGTGCTTATGATGCTTGGGGTAGGATCCTTGTGCCATGTACAAAATAATGAAGATAATCATTGAGTGAATTAGATTCTAGTTCTAGCTTCTTGAATGGGATTGGATATATTTCGTGAATGCCATGTGTGGAAGTTTGTAGTGGCTCCACTGAGTTAATCAATAATTGCATATGGTAATGCCAAGGGACTCCGTTGCATTACTTTCTTTGTGCATCTCTATAAACGTAGTTGGATATTTTTGTCGTTGAAGTGTGTTATTTCATTCATTTGAATTTGGTTGGTGACATGTTATTTTGTCAACCCTTTCTCTTGAATCTCCACTCATGCAGGAGGCTTTCTTTCTTTTCATGTGAACTGCAAATGCTCCACGCTGAAAATTGTCTTCCACTCTGATTAAATGTCTGTATAGATCTTAGAATGTCTTCTGCCTGGTAGTTATCTCATCTATTATTCATATTTCTCTTTGTAGGTGGATATCAAGGTTTCTCCAGGATCACATGCTGATGAAGATTCAGGTAAAGTTTAAACAATTGTTCATACCATAACATTTAAGACTTAAGGGATGGATCCTTATGCTAAAATTCAACATGACAAGGGCCTAGTTTGGATAAATGTCTTCATAAGTACTTGTAGGAGTAAAAAAATTAATAAGAAGATAAATTAAACTCCTATCGATTAAAATCATATATATATTTTAATTTCTCTTGTTTAACTTTTTTAAAACTTGAGTAGTATAAGTTATTTTTAATTTGTGAGAGAAGATTTATTTATTTTTTTATATTAATTTTCTTTTCTTATAAATATTTATCTAGAAACTTACCCAAATTAAGCTAAATTATGATAAAAGATTCGTAGACTTGATGAACATTCATTTTGGGGGAGGGTCTATTTAATGTCCATGTCTTGTCATGTACACAAGAAGATCCATTCCTGGGATTAAGCCCTTCCCCTCTCTTTTTCTTCACTTTTTTCTGTTCTGTTTTTGGCAGCATTTAACATTAGGAAAGATTTCATTTCAAACAATACTAATAATTTTGGTTGAATTATGAATTGATTCCTACATTTGACACTGTTTTTGTTTCAGCCCATACATGAAAAAAAACCTACTTTTTGGTCCTTATATAAAAAATGATTTCTTGATTAGTTTTTGCCATTTATCAAAGTTAAAAAGATGTTAAATTTGTTTCTTATATTTTATACTATTTTTCATTTTAATTCTTATACTTGCACTTCATTTTTGTCCTTCTATATAAAAGCTCTACATTTTAGTTCTTGCATAGGATATATTATTTAGTTTAATATGAGCTCAATGGTGTCATGTGATCCCTGTAAGGGACCTCACATGGTGGAATAAAACTTAGTTATTGTTATTGCCCTTGAATAAAAATTACAGTAATGTTATAATTTTAATAAATAATAAGGACTATTTTTTAATTTTTTTATATATAAGAACAAATATAGGATTTTATTTGTATAGAAATTAAAATGCAAAACAAGTTAGTTATAGAGATTAAAATTATAATTTAACAAAAAATTTCATGTTTCTATGTTCTCCTGAAGACAACTATGCGCACTTAATTCATGACACTTCCAATTTTGCCTATGCCTCACTCAGGAACTACAGTTTCTTTGGAATCCTTTCTTCCTGCAACATGAACTCCTAATAGTACTACATATCTTTCTCATGCAGTCAATAAGCAATTAAATGATAAAGAAAGAGTTGCTGCTGCCTTGGAGAATCCCAACCTCCGCCAGCTTGTGGATGAGTGCCTCTACTCTAATGAACTGTGAACAAGCAGATATGCCTGCATAATAACCTCTGTACAGGGCATTTGCCGCTCTTGATGCAATAAAAAGTAGTCAATCTGGAAATTATTTGAAAGGGATTTACCTTTCAAGAAGGTTTAGCTCTTTGATTTTCATAGGAGGTAACTTTGCGTCTTCCCTCCCCTCCCCTCCCCAACTCCACATTGTGTTTAGCATGTGGTATACTGGTATGCATGTAGATTAAGTTAGACATCGTTTTGCCATATTTTTGTACCTTACGGAATATGTAGTGAGTCTGTTTACAGGTTGACCCGGTCCTTGTATTCATAGTTCACGCCAAGCCGTTTAATTTGGTTAGGTTGAAAGTGAGTATAATTTCCTGTATGTGTGATGCGACAAATGATAATTATATTTACAGTTACATGTCGATCTGTGTCTCAAACAGATGAAAAATTATTAATGCGGTTTAGTCTTCAGTGCACTAATTTTATTTATTTTTTGTCGAAGACTCTGAAATTCAGATTTTATATTGGATACAGAAGTGATGCTTTGAGACCTTTTTGGAATGTATACACTCGGAAATGTGAAATCTCCCTTTGCTAAAATTACCTTATTTGCATTTTTTCATAACCAAATTTTGTAAGTTTCAATTTATATTCGTAGAATATACTGTATAGTCTCTTTTTATTTATGTTAAAAAGTCTAATTAAGTGAATGTTATGTTTGATTTACATTTATATTATATGAATAGAAATTATGGAAGTCGTAAGTCTAATTAGAATCATCAATTTCCCACCGACCTCTATTTGGATAAAGACGAATAAAAACGAGACCTCTAAAGGGCAACCCTGGGTATTCTGCGTTGTCAGAGGAGGTCCGGACAATTGGGCTGATGTGGATACTTGCATGTTATGGTTTTGGATACTTAAACAAAATGGAATATAATAAAATAGTTGTTATTGCACTGTTTGGTAATTTTAATATGTAATAGAAAGAACGATTTCATTTTTATTCTAAATTTAAGGAAAAGAAAAGAGAGAAATCACATAAAATAAAATTTAGTATATGGTTGCAAAATTTTATTTTCTTCTGAGTTATTTAAAGTCAAACAACCCAAATAACAATGATATTTCCATATGATAATGTTTCACTCCAACTATAACAGATCCTGTAATTGTTAAAAACGAAGATTCAGTTCTTATCTATACCCCATATTAGCATTTCCTGCTGAGTTGGGGTTAAGCGGTCCTGTTGTACAATAATGGAGAATATCCAATTTTTATTTATCTACCCGTATTCGCGTTTATTGCTGAATTTGTCATTTGCTTTATCTAATTGGATAAAATTAATACGTTGATTTTTATGTTTCATTTTTGTTATTTATCAATTAAAATTAAAATTTTATTTTAATATTAAATTATATAACAGCTACAGTAAAATGAAATTATAATCTTAATTAAAAATAGTATTAAAAACTACTTATAGTAATGCACTTAAATTTTCTTCTGTTCAATTTAGGTCCCACAAAGAGCAAGCAAACACAACAAACTGCTATTAAATACATAAAACAAGAAAGTTTAAAAAGTAGAAAAGTCAAAAACAAATTCTAAACCAAAGAAAGAGATAGACATCCCAAATTTTTTATGGTGCACTGAAGTCACACTCAATCAACCCCCAACGCATGTTTTAACAATATTATTATCAGACACAGCTATTAAATAATGTCCATCAAGAGTTGACCCTCACTTTCTTCGATTTGTAAATGAATCCGCAATTATATACTTATAATCCTAACATTTCCCAACCAATTACGCCCAAATATTAAAATTCCATTCATTCTATTTCCTCACACCGACTAAGAACAAAAGAAACATAGTAACCTCATCAAGTTGAGGTTGATGGAATTTAGCAGAAGTTTCAGGTTGTCTAGATCACAACACATACTGCTATCATCCGAATCTGTAACTTCGGAATGTGCGAAAATCGCTGGCTATGAGAGACTCTCCCAATCCATGAGGCTAAGTGGGGAACACGATTTGAGTGAAAAACAGAAGAAGCAAAAAAGGGGTATGGGGCTTCTTGGGAAGGTTTTCTTCTCCTTCACAAGAATCTCCTCTGCCCAAGAGGGTCTCACGGTGGTGAAGCAGCAGAAGAAACGCTCTTCTTGGCTTCCTGATCCAGATAAGCGCTGGCCCATTCAGGGATGGTGATTCAATTTTCTGCTTTTTCTTTTTTAGTTAATAAACTTTTTAATTAATCTTCGAGATTGTAAAAAGTTTATAATTGAAATTTTTATGACTGCTTTTTATATAAAGATTAAAATTAACAAATGGTTGTTAACATAACTATTATGTTCAATGAAATTTGCACATGCTGTTAATAGAATCTGCCTTCAGAAAAATATATGCTTCAAGCTTATTCAAGGTGTTGTGGATGCCTGGGACCTTGGCATTACTATAGCTGATAAGTCATTTGTGTGCACGTAACGAAGAAGTAACAAGCACAACTACTGCATTTTGTTGATGATAGAGTTCTCCAAAATTCCTAAGGATTGCTTGAAAATTTTATAATTGATATTAAAGTCGTAATCTATATACGTGGGATGGCAACGGTTAAGCTACGATAGTGTAATATAATATTCATCTCTCTATCTATCTGCGTTTTAAACAAATATTTTTACTCAATCCATATTTAGTGGTTATGAACATATCTGTACGGATATCTGCATATTTATTTTATACCCATTATTTGTATTTGTTTTAGAAAATAAATATTTAAAAATAACAAATATTTGTACTCAATCCATATTTAGTGGTTATGAACATATCTGTACTTTCTAGATATCTGCATATTTATTTTATACCCATTATTTGTATTTGTTTCAGAAAATAAATATTTAAAAATAACAAATATCGATCGATCGATAACATAAGAGTAACAATGAAATAGATTTACACCTTTTGTGTAAGATTATTTGGTGATCTCCTGTAATAGTATTAATATCTAACTTTAATAAATAACGTTTCATAATTGTTGGGTTTTAACTAGGTAGACATTGAGAATGAGAGTAAAGTTAGGTAAGAGAAGTTCAAGTATTAAACGACAACGAAAAATAGATACATAAATTTTTTTTTAACTTTTAAATATGAAATTGTAAAAAAAGTAACATATGTAATTAAAATAATATATATATATATATATATATATATATATATATTAAGGAAAAGAATCTTCTTATATCAGTATAAGTTTAAAAACTCTTATACCTAATTTGAATCTTTCATTTACCTTACATCTAACGACCAGTGAAGTAATAAATTAAATTATAACCCGTTAAATGAAAGGTTAAAATTTGGTGTAAGAGTTTGTAGACTTACATCAGTGTAAAAAGATTATGTCACATATATTAATACTAGTATTTTTAACTCATGTAATATACGAAAGTATTTTATCAAAAATACAAATTTTTAAAAAATTATTTTAATGAATTAAATATTTATAATGTATATAAATTTTAAAAGAAAGAAATAAAAGATACATGGTCACAATAAAATTTTATAATAAAAAAATATATGTGTATATAAAAAATTATATTTTTTTATCCGAAGAAAAAATTAACAAATAAGAATTAATAATATTTTTTTATATTTTATATCTTTTTAAAAAAAATTGAACGTAAATAAATGGTAAAAGTAATATTATTTAGATTTAATAGATTATAGTTGTGCTTATAATACACATGTTGCATAAAAAAATATTATTTTAAATTAAAATATAAAAAATAAAATTAAAATATTATCAATAAATAAGCTTACAATAATAATGTGATTGTAAAATTTATAAAATATTTACAATATATTTATTATTTATCATTCACTTTATGATTTAAATACCAATATAATTTTATTAACAAAAATATTTGTGTGAAAAATATTTTAGATGTGTTTCGTATATAAATAATATTTAAAAAAAAAGTCAATCTCATATCAACTGTGTAATAATTAAATTATACTAGCCTAATTAAATAATATAAAATAGTAAATAAATTTTCTATTAAAAATATAAACAAAAATCAATTTGTTAGTTTACTTTATTATTAAATATATTTTTATATTAATCTTATATAATTACACACAAGTATAATAATAATACAAAAATTTAATACATAGTTATAGAACAAAATTCAAGTGTGTGTATATATATATGTGTGTGTGTTAGTCTAAAAATTCTTACACCTAATCTACACATCTCATTTAACTTACATCTAACGGCTACTGAATTAATAAATTATAACCTGTTAGATATAAGTTAAATGAAATGTTTAGATTTACATATTTATCCACAATGGATAGGATATTTATCTGCTATATAGGTACAGATATAGGTGTGGGAAAAAATTCAAAAATTTTAATGAAGATGGGTACGAGTATGGGTATCTAAGTACCCACCTCTCCCCGTACCTGTATATATATATATATATGCTTTAACTTTAGTTTAAAAAAATATGTTATATATCCACTTTCCATTGTTAGTACTTGAATTTCTCTACCTTAACTTTACTCTAATTCATTAAAACATAACAACTATAAAACGTTATTCATTAGAGTTAGTTGTCAATGTCGCCGCAAAAGGTCACCAAGTGATCCTACATGAAGGACCACCATTGTGCATATCTATTTTGTTGTCGCTTTGTCGATCGATCGAATCTCACACAAGATAGAGTCATCGGCGACAAATAACTTGTGTGTTTAGTTTCGTTTCTTGTTTCTAAAAATTTTAGTTTATAAAATTATTATATTAAGATACATTTAGCACTTGTGATATTTAAATATTTATTTTTATCTATATTTGTATCTTATTTAGCAATTACATATTAAATTTTTATATTATTACACTACTTATATGAAGGTATACAAACATATTTTTCTTTATGAATATTTTTTTTCTCAAACAAGTGATGATAATGGATAAAAGATGAGTATGCGAGTACCTAAAGGGTACAGGTACAAAGATTAATATTCATACCTGTGTGGGTATGGGGTTAAATATGAGTATTTTTTTAAAACGTGAATGTAAAAATGAATACTATAGTACTCTACCCATTGTCATCCTTAACTGCGACTAAAGCTACTGGTGAAACTGCTGCTTCCGCTCAAATAAGCCCTCATTTTGGTTTTGGATAAATAGATGTAACTCCACTAAATTGAAAAATTGAAAAAGTGTGTGTTTTATAGGATATCTTTAGAGACGTAATTTGGAGGAAAATGAAAGAGATGCTACTTTCTTAATATTCTTTAAATTAATATTTTTAAAATAACAGAAATAAAATAATAAATGTACATATGTTTGATGTCTTAATATATTTATTTATCTTTACAAATATCATTTTAAATTTTAGAATAAAAATTATTTTTATTTTTTATTTTTTGAAAAATTAACTCTCACACAAACCTTCAAACGGAATTTTTTTTAACACAACAAAGATCACGTTTAATATTAGTAGGTGTTTGTAATAACATACACGGGGGCGCCGGCGAATGCGAGTTGGAAACCACAACGTTTACATATTCTGGGCACAAATTTGTGCTAGTCAGACAGTGAAAGATGTTTAAGATTAATTATTAGTTTTTTAAAATAAAATATTTTTTTGTAAATATTAATTTTTTATATAATAAAATATAAAAAATAAGGATGTGTGTCAAACAAAATTTATTTAAGGATTTATCGCGTAAAATAGTATTTTGTAGAAAACAAAAATATAATTAAACAAAATATATATACACACTTGACACAACTGGAATGGTGGTGACTGCATGGTCTCAAATCAACCAAAGAAATTCTCGGAGATGACAAGCAAAAAAAAAGTGTAATTATATCACAACTTTTTTATAAACTAATTTATATATTATTCAACTTAAGATGATGAATACCAAAAAGAAAAGTATATTAAAAAAAACGTTTCATAAATCTTTTGAAATGTTTTTTTAACAACTTCCAACAGAAAATGCAAACCAATATTAAAAATGATCAGAAACATACTCAATAATAAAAAGCTACTCCAACATAGAAAGTAGAAAGATCACATTAATAAAAATATTTGAAATATGCTTTTCTTATTAGGTGAAGTCTTAGTTTTTTTTATCTCAACGAGAGATGGATTCCTTATTAAAATTTTATAATTATTATTTCATATAATAAATTTACTTATTTGAATTATCTTGTATAAAATATAATAGTTAAATTTTTTTATCGAGTTACTAATATAAAAATTTATATTTAATAAATATAGTTCAAAAATTTAAATTTACTTTTCAAAAATCGAATATCTTTTATTTACATAGTATAACAAAATATGTATATATTTTTAAAGAGATTATCGCTTATTATCTTCCATTTTTTCCCTTAGTTGTTTGACAATGCTAACAATTATACATATTTTACTCGAGAGATTAAACTGAAGTGTTTACACAATGTTATAAATTATACCAACTAAAATTACTAAATTAAATGAGAAGAAAAATAAATGTTTTGAGGTGCATTTAAAGAAATAGAACCTGATGGTTAATATTAACTGGTTATGAATAAAGCAATTCTTTAATGTGTCTAAAAGGAGTGAAATCTATAAAATTTAACCATCTTAATATTTTATGTAGTCACATACTATAATTTTAACATTCTATTGAGCACAATAAAAACAAACATAAAATTGAGACAGCAAAATCATATCAATGAGATATCAGAATCACTCGGAAGTTTAATTTCACACGAAATAAAGATGCCACACTTCAACAAGCAAAAATACAACAGATCCGGGTGGATTCGAACCACCATCCTACCAAAGCACAAGGATAATGCTCTGATCGCTCTCCCGTTTTGAGCTTACAGATCTATCATGTAACAAATAACGACCATCCATAAAAAGTATCAAGTAACGGAACATAAAATTAACAAAATAAAACATCAAAGATTAGCTTATAAACATCACTTTTTTTAAACTTCAATAACTTATGAAATCCAGTTCATATATAGGAATAATAAACTGTAAACGGGAATTTATACGGAACAATTCGCAAAGACATATTAACAGAGAAAAAGAAACATAATAGTATCTACATAAATACTGATACAAACATGCAGGGCATTTTACAGGATATACAAAGAAAACGTTTCAACAGGGCATTTTCAATAATATTAAATTATTATAATATCAGTTTTAAGCAAATATAATTTACAAATATTCGCTTTAAATATACAAAATATAATATTCCAAAAGGATATATCGTCAATAATTTTCAAATTACAGCCCAGTTACTACATGTTGGTAATTTCAAATTAAATAATGTTAATACAAATAGAAATATTTAAAATTACATTATAATCCAAGTTTTTGGTGCTGCACATTCCTAAAATTTTCAAATCAGAAAATTAATAATTGCAGTTCCCGGTTTTACTATACCATTATTTTCTTTCATCATGAGTATACAAACATTGTTATAAATTTATTCAACAACATTCTAAATAAGATCCAAGAACTGAAGAAAAGATATTATCTTTCAGTTCCAATGTAAATTCAAAAGTATATTTTTTAACTAAAAACAATTTGAAAAATAATATTCCTTTATAACAAAGGGATAATCACTTATTTTCTTCAATAAAAATTATTACAGTTTATGCTTTTACGGTTAATTACAGAAGAACTAAATATCTATTTTCATAATAAGTTTACATTTAAAAAGCGTTAAATTTTGAAAATAAATAGAAATAGTTTTGCTTTTTAATAAATTAATGGAAAAGACTGTTCAAAAAAGAGATTTTCAGCTGACGTAACAATTTTTCGAACAAATATATACCAAAACATTAACACATCATTTTATGCAAATAAATGCAAATAAAATTACATTCACTAAGCACGAATTTACGGATGGCTGCCTTAGCTGTGCCAAGATTCTAACAATTTATTCAAAAAATGGCCTTCACTTGACATTTAAAATTTAAAAAGTCAAAAAACGTTAAAAGAAAAAAAAACCCTTACTTTTAAAGGCATTACCTGCAAGAAAAAACAAACCATGAATATTGATCTGCCCACTTAGGGCGATAACACATGCCAAGTTTCTCTAAATTTAAGTCATTTGCGACGTAATTAAATCAAACTACTTCCTGTATCTAAAAAAAAAGTCGGAGAAAACTATCGACCATTCGAGAAAAATCATATGAACTAAATATCAGCTGAAGTGGTAACATTTCAAAAAGTCAACTTCAAAACACTCGAGATCTCGAAATGGAATAAATTTTGAACAAATCTCGCTACCATGATGGTAAACTTCAACATTTTGAGTGAAAACATCCGAAATACTAAAGCCGCAGAATCCATGAGTTGTAAAATAATAACTTTAAAACATTCACACTACTAAAAAAAGGCATGATATGAAAATATTATGTAGCTGAAAATCATAAATCAATCAATCTTTGCTCAAAAGGACCGAAGTTATCTTTCACCTTACTAATTGAAGCAGACTAAATCAGAATCATCCTAAACCCATGATATATCTTCGACGTTTCTTCATTAAAATCACTGAAGTTCTTCGAGACTTTCGAAATCAAGATGGCATCTTCATCGTTGATTGTCGGGCTCCAACAGTGCCGAAAGATCCGAGTGAGCATTAAAAATGGTAGTATTCCCGACAATATGTTCTTCAAAATTTACCTAATTCTGCATTACAAATGTTGACAACCGTAGCTGGACTTCTTACATATAAATATATACAGCGATGTTACATATATTGATTGTACAAGGAACCATCTTATCTGGATGATAGCTCGCCAAATTTTGCCAGCTCAAACTATAATAAATTAGACAACAAAATAATAGAGTTCGAGTTCACAACTCAAAAACACCAAGCAATATATTTAATTAGGGTTAAGGGAAGCCGCAAACAGATGATATTTTAATACAGTGCATAGATTTAACGAATAATACACACTACAGTGTGAGAATTGATTGTTTTATACTACGAACCGTATAGAAGCTTATGCAAGAATAATTATAAACCGAAAAAATTGAACACAACAAAACCCCCCAGTTTACCTTCCGCAATATAATTATTGAGAAACTCCACTTAGCTTTTTCTGCCAATAACATTATCAAAACTTCGGATTAATATTAATTAAATTACCAGCTTGTTAAATCAATTTCATATAACTTAAAAACTTTAGATGATAGAATTTAACTAAGGCGTTGCAGCCATTTAAAAGAAATAAGCGAATTTATGTTTCTGCAGTAATTCTACCGTTATGAAGTAAAAATGACTTGATTATTACTGTATAATTATGTAATATTAAAAACGCAACCCTTCCGAATGTAAATTTATAGATAATACCTCATTCAATTGGAGTGGGAGCGAATCCGCTGATGAATCCATCCCGGCCAGTGTCGTAATATGGAGTCGAGCGACAGATAGGTAATAATAAAAGGCATAACACGAAAAGGAGGAGAGCACACACCACACGAGGGAGAGATCCCGGGCAACTCCCGTGCGATCTCTCCCAAAACCAATAAAACTTTTTTTATTAAGATTTTGGTTGACCTGCCATGCAAGCGCACCTGTCATGGCAAAGGTCGGATGACAAGATCGCTCAGGACTAACCACCTCAAACGATTAAACGTATTGAGGTAATCCATCCTGAAATCTTCTACATCCACATACTTTCTCCCTCTCAGCTTCACATCTTATACTAAATTTACAACATCCGAGATCTGCAACATATGTATCTAGCCGGAAGAATACATAATGCTTCGTACAAACACGAGAGGTCTGAGACTGAAGTATCCATGACTTTCAACAAAATAACAACGCCTGGATCTATTGGTGGGTCTGTGTTGCACTCATCGATTATCCACCGTACCTGCAAAACAATACCTCAAGAGCCTTGGCAAAGGCTAGACCAAACGACTTTCTACGAAACAGATTCCAAAAGCAAGACGAACATGAAGGGCACACCTCTGTAATGAAGATCTGAGCCTCCAAGCTTCAGATCTATGCAAGAACTGCAATAAAAGTTACAAAAATAACAAAATCAAAACACTGATAACGTAGATCAAACCCTATACGAAGCAAAACCTTTGATCCAAGGTTGGTCGTACCCGAACAAAACCACCATCGTCGTGTAGATCTTGAACAGATCCACACGGATCCGGTCAAGAGAAAGGTGATGGGAGTAAGGAAAAGAGTAGATCTAAATTTGTAGCAGGAGATGAACGGTCGCAAAAAGAAGAGATAAGGAACTCTGGGAGGCGCTGATTGAGAGAAAAGAAGGAACCCTAACCTTTCTTTTATAATGGATTTTGTGGGATGGACGGTTGAGATTACTTGTGTTGACGGTGAAGATTTGGTGACGTGTAACATTAGGTGCGGCTCGTTAATCGGTGGGGCAAAGCTGTTTGTTATCTGTCTCTTTTCAAAATAATAGAGGGATATTTTTGTAATTATATTAGCTTTATGGCGGTGTTTGGTTTGGTGTTTACCACACAAGGACGGCAAGATGCGCTGGCTACAGAATAATTCAACGTTGCGTGGTCGTTACGCACAAAGTCGCCGTGCGTTATCTGTACGCTCGGAAATAATAATAGCCAAACAAAAAAAATAGTCGGTTTGTCAAGCATGAGACATTGCCTGTAGTTTCCTGCTAGTGAGGTTTAGAATAAAATATTTTAACGTGTTTCTCATTTTTTTATAATTATAATCAGATATCAGTTTTCATGTATTTTATGTATGATTTTTTTAATGTTTAAATTTATAAATACGGGGAAAGAAAAGTTTATAGCCTCTTTATTCAAATTTAAGAATTATATTACGAAGGAACAATCATTCTTTATACACAATTAACCTATAGACAAATTTATAATATAACAGCAGAATTTGGTATAAAATTTCATACTAACACAAAATTAATTTAAAACTAAAAAATTAAGTAATAAAAAAGAAATGAATGAATTTGAACTTATAAAAATTTTAAATAGACAATATAAAAATCATAATTTAACATAAAATAATATTTATAGGCGAGATAGTCATTATAAAAAACCTTATAAACAAAAATCAATAGGTAGGCATCACCCAACCCACACATACAACAACAAAAATTATAAGATAGCAAATAAAAAATCTCATAAAGAAACGATGCTATAAATTGTGGAGTACAAAATACAATAAGCAAATGATAATAAAAATTTATCAATTAGATTACTCTCCAAGATCAAACTCTCAAATTGATGAATTTTGTCTAAAATCAGAGTTATAAAATTATAATTATTTGATTCTACAACTAAAGGTAATAATTAAATACCAAACAAATGTTTTAATAGACATCGTCAATAAATTAGAAGATCCTCTATTAAGGGATAAATTTTTACAATAACTAAATGAATTAATATAGACGAATGAACAAGTAATTCAATAAATAAATAAAAAATATAGAAATGAAGGATATTCCGACAAGGTTTAAACAACTTTGATATCATAAAATATTTATAAAATAAAATTAAAATCTTATAATAATAAATTTTAGAGTTAAAATCAATAGCTTTAAAATAAAATTAAAGGGATAAGGTTTCTAAGTCTCTCTTTGAGGTTAAAATTGAATGTGAAGATACTAGAAAATCTAAGATAAAACTTGATGACAAAGAAATTTTATTTTTAATGCATCACTTTCAGCAGGAAATAGCAAAGAACCAAGAAGGGAATAACTCTATTCAAGCTTTTCTTGGTATCAACCTTGGTCACCCTTGGCAAACTCTAGAAAGAAATATTTCTAGTAAAGAACTCCCCAAATATTGATAAATTACTAGTTTAGATAGTTCTCAGAATGAAGGATATAGTAAGCTTGTTAATTGTCAATCAATAGAATGTATGCTTAGGTTATAGCATTTTGCATATGCTAACTAAATCTCAGACTACTTTCTTATGAACTACTTATTTTGGAACTACAAAGAAGATGGAGGAAGGTCATTTTCTAGACTTGTAAATGACCTAATATTTATCTATAATCTGGACTTTATAGCCCTCTTTAAACTTAGAGTTAGTAAAGATAGAGCTTACAACAAAATAAATAATCTGAAATTAGATGGATCTATTAGGGTTGAGGCTATTGGTTTCTCAGTGAGAATTTGGTGTGTCTGGAATACTAGAAAGGTTAGTATCTTTGTTTTACACAAAACTAAATTCACCATTCATTTGAAAGTTAGGATGCAAGGGCATGAGTATTGGGTGTTTTCCTCTATCTATGCCAGCCCTCGGGAAAATATGAGATCTAAGTGTTGGAAAGAACTAGTTGATTTTAGCCCATCTCCCTTGTGTATGATTGGGGATTTCAATTATGTATTATATGATAATGAAAAAATAGGAGGAAGACTTGTTAACCCTAGCTTTACAAGAAAATTTGATGAATGCCTTTATGAATGTATGTTACATGATTTGGGTTTTAAATGGACCTTTTTTATCTGGCAAAGAGGCCAACTTAAGGAGAGATTAGATAAGGTTGTTGCTAATGATAGTTGGCATACCATCTTTCATAATAGCTCTATTTTCCATATCCCTATCCCTAAGTCTGACCATATGGGTCTTTGTATGAAAATTAGGAAAGAAAATACCTCCTACAATAAGAATAAAAGCTTTAAATTCCTGACTCCCTGGTTATCCTATAGTGACTTTCCCAATCAAGTCAAGAAGTCCTGGATCAGTCCTAGTTCTTAGACTGATAATGTATCCAGATTTAGAGATAATATTTTTGAGTGAAATCATAATATTTTTAGGAACATTTTTAAAAGAAAAAAACGTATTTTCAGTAGGATAGAGGATATGTCTCATAAGTTGACCGTTCGGGAGAATCCTTATCTAACCAATCTTAAGGTGTCCCTTTGGAAGGAATGTTATTTGATATTAGATCAGGAAAAGTGCTATTGGTTTCATCACCATAAAGTTAATTGGCTTAACCTTGGGGAAACAAACACTAAATTATATCATAAAGTTGTCATGATCCGCAAACATAAAAATATTATAGAAGCTCTAAAAGATATTAATCATATGTGGGAATATGATACTATTAAGCTTAGAAATCTGGTTATTCAACACTTTCAGAACCTTTACCATGATTCCAGTCCATCTGATTTTATCCTCTCTAGCTCATCTTGCTTTCCTCCTCTTAGGGATATTAATAAAGATATACTTCAGGCCCTGTGACTATTAATGAAGTTAAAATAGCCTTGTTTAGCATAGGAAATTTTAAGTCTCCAGGTTCTGATGGATTGCATGCTCTGTTCTTTAAAAATTAATGGACTTTTTTAGCCAAGTTCATTTTTCAGTTTGTGTTGGATATTTTCAATAATCTTAAAAATATTGCTAGTGTTAATCAAATTGTTATCACCCCTAATTCCTAAGATGCCCAACCCTGAACATGCTTCACATTTTATACCAATTTTCCTTTGTAATGTTAGTTATAAAATCATTATAAAGTTAATTGTTAATAGAATTAGAGATTCCTTACCTACTCTGATTTTTTATAATCAGAGTAGTTTTGTCCCTAGAAGGCAAGGGATTGATAACTCCCTTATCCTTCAAGAGTTTATTTATTCTTTCTATAAAATTAAGACTAGATCAGCCTTTATGATTATTAAAATAGATTTAGAGAAAGCTTATGATAAACTAAGATGGAAGTTTGTCCTAGATAATCGTTTAAAGGCTAGTATAGATCCTTATCTCTCTAACCTTATCTATGAATGTATTTCATTTCCCTCCATATTTCTGAACTAGAATAATAGTCCCTCAAAAACTTTCTAGCCCACTAGAAGGATTTGTCAAGGAGACCACATTTCTCCATACTTGTTTGTTTTGTGTTTAAAGAGATTTGCTCATTTAATTCAAGATAAAATTCTCAGTAGAGACTGGATTCCCTTCTCTTTCAGTCCCTAAGTTATCTCATTTATTTTTTGTTAATGATATTATCCTGATTGTTAGATATGACTTACAACAAGCAAATATCATTGAATCAGTTCTTTCATCTTTTTGTTCAACATCTGGACTTGAAATTAATTTTAGTAAGTCTTCTATATATTTTTCCAAAAACACTAACTCTATCCTTTGTCAGTCTATTAGTGAAAATCTTAATGTTAAAACCTTTGTTCAGTTTGGGAATTACCTTGGTATTCCTATTAGTCACCTTAAACTTAATAGACAATATTTTAACCATATTGTTGATAAGATTAAGAAAAGATTAGCTACCTGGAAAATGAATCATCTTTCTATGGTTGGAAGGGTCTCTCTTGCTTAATCCTGCCTGTTGAGTATACCTGTCTACTTTATGTAATATCTGCTCCTCCTTACTTTTATCTGTGATGATATTAACAAAATCTGTAAAAACTTTATATGAGAATTTTTAGGGAAGAGAAAGTGTCATCTTATATATTGGGATATGATTTGTAAACCCAAAAGTGATGGAGGTTTAGGTTTTAAGGATGTTAAAGTCCTCAATAAAGCATATCTTCTAAAGCTTTGTTGAAAATTGATTAACTCTCCTAATAATTTATGGGCTCAGATTCTAAAGAACAAATATAAATTTATTTTGGGCCACACTCTTTCTATAGATAATTCTCCTAAGGTTTCTCACCTGTGGAAAGGTTTGGTCTCAGTTTGGCCTGTTTTCTCTAAAGGTCTAGGCTGGGTTCTGAGGGACGAGGCCACTATAAAATTCTGGACTGATTGTTGACTCCCCCGCACTCAATCTTTTTCTAGCCTTTCCTATTTTCCTTGTTTGGAATCTGATATGGATAAACATGTGGCCTTATACTCTTCTCAAGAAGTCTGACAGTTAGATGATATTATTTCTTACTCCCTAGTTAGCCTTATGATTTAATAAAACAGCTGCCCCACCTTCTGGTTCTGGTGATCAGGATCTGTTCTATTGGAAGTTAACAAATATTAATTAATTATATCGTCAGGCAACCGTACCTCGGTTAATTAATAGATCTATAGGGTAAAACGAGACAAAGGATTAGGTGGATCAAACCAATCTTTCTCTTCTAATCGTTATTAAATTAACAAGTAATCGTTATTAAATTAACAAGTTCGTAGGCTCCTAAAGCTTTCTTAAATTAATGTCTTGCATAACCATTGGGGATGTTAATTTGGAGAAAAGAATATTAATATTACATGACCATTGAGTATTAATAATATTCGTATAAATGATTGATAATCACAAGAAAATCAGATTTAGAGTTAAACGAAAAAATAACATAAAAGATTGAATGAGAAAACTCATATGCCCTAGGTTCCTTTCCGATAAGTTTAACCAAGACGTGTATTGTATTCCTTGCTCTTAGTTTTATAATTGATTTTATAAATTATTTTTTTAATTAATCTCGTATCTTTGAAGCTTAAACAATTGAATTAGGAAATTCTTAGTAATTGAACATCAATCCTTATGGGACGATATTTCGGGAACTTAATTTAAGAACCCTTTATTACTTCTCGATAGGTACACTTACCCTCCGAACATTGACTACACTTACCCTCCGAACATTGACTAACTTGAAAAGATATAATAGGGGTATGACTGATATATCCACTTGTCCTAAGTGTGGGGCCAATTGTGAATCTATAATTCATGTTCTTCGTGATTGTTTTTATGTACATGATGTTTTGAATCATTTCATATTTTCTAATAACTAGTCTATTTTTTTTAGTTGTAATATTGATAATTGGATATAATATAATCTGTCTAGCAATCATTATATCAAGTTCTCTGTGTGGAATAGAGTATTTGGCTTTATTATCTAGTTCATTTGGAATGATAGAAATTCTTTTATTTTCCAGAATACCTTTATTTCTCCTGACCAGTTAGTTGGAAGGATTATGCATGAATTTAACTTCTTTAATTGCTGGTTTAATCATTCTTCTCACTATGTTTCTGGTTTACTGGTCCAACAGGCTCAAGTTAAATGGAACCCTCCAGCCATGAGCATCTTAAACTTAACGTGGATGAATCAGTCCAGCTTGATAAACAGATTGCTGGGTATGGCGGTCTTATTAGGATGATCGGGGAAGTTTTATTGCGGGTTTCCATGGTAGCACTCACTATTGCCTTCCCTTAGTTGCAGAGTTATTGACCCTTTATTGGGGTCTACGTGTGGTCATATAAAAGCAATTTCAATGCATTTGGATTGAAGGGGACTCTAAATCTCCTCTTCAACTCGTTTTGAATGTTCCATCTACCTATCATTCTTTTTTTCCCTGCTTTCTAATATCATATTTTTATTGGAGAAAATTTAATTTGTTAGATTTAATTTTATTTGTAGAGAAGCTAATTAATATACTAATTGACTTGCTAAGTATAAAGCTGAGAATTGTGCTCCTTATACTTGTATTAATGATCCTTCTTCTTCTCTTTTTCCTTTTCTCTGTCCGGATGCATCTTACTCTAGAAATGTTAGGTTTTAGGTTTTTTGTTTTGTTGGGCGTTTAGCCCCTTGTAATAGCAATAATAATAATAATAATAATAATGATTAAAAGAATAAAAAGATTAAAAAAAAGAACCTGAAATCTTTTCTTTGGATTTTTTTAGTTTAATAACTACACATAAATGGTGGTTTTAAATTATTTTAATAATAAAAAATTTTAGTTGACAACTTTAACTTACTCCACTCGAGAATAAATATGAATTGCATACAAGAATATATATATATATATATATATATATATATATATATATATATAACTCTAATACAAGCAAAATTTCAAATAATTAAAAAAATAAAAATTAGTCATAAATATTTGTAAGATGTTCAATTATGTTATAGATTTCATTCCTACTATTAAAATTATTTGTGAGCCATTTTATATTAAACTTAAAAAAAACTCTTCAACCTAAAATAAAGAAATAACTAAAGTAGTAAGTCAAATTAAAAGATTAATTAAAATTTTTGGCTTTTTTATTTTAATGATAATTTAAAAATTAATTTCTAAAATAGGTATAATTTAAAATTAATTTTCTATCTTGTATTTTTTTTTATCAACTCGGTACTAGTTTTGCACCTAGATGAATAATAGCATAATTTTATTATTATTTTAATATACCATTGTCATAGACATTCTAATACATAGTCTGGTTGACACATGTCATTATCATACATGTATCAAAGAAAAGAGACCAATAGTAATTTTAGTTGTCAAAATGCACTAACACTATTGTTTGATAGTGGATGATACTGCTATGGGTCGCAGGGGTAGATATAGTAAGGAAAAGGACATAATTCACAGGTCATTGTGTAATTAAAATATTTTTTTAATAAAATTTTTTACCATTGAAAGTGATGGAGAGGAAGAAAGAGTAATTTGGGTCACATGCGAACATAAATGAGGGATTGAAGATCATTCAATAAAAAAAAAATTGGTTAGGCTGAGTTGTGTCAAAACTGAGAAATAAAGTAGTAGGGAAGATATTTCCTTAATGGTTGGGTCACAATTTTCTAACACCTTTCTTATTATGTCTCTCTTACAAAGCATATTAAAACAAAACATAACCCACTCGATGGACAGAGAATTCACCACAAAGATTTACAAAAAGTTCACTACAAAGCATATACATTCACTAACATATCATTAACTGATCACTTGCAGTATTTTCTACTATCAAATGATAGTGCTAATGCATTCTAGCAATTAATATTACTGTCGGTCTCTTTTCTTTGATACACGTCTATAATATGTGTCAAGTGGACTGTGCATCGGACGTGATGATAATATATTAAAATAATAATAAAATTATGCTATCGTCCATTTAGGTGCAACACTAGTGCTGAGTTGGCAAAAAAAAAGAAGCATTAGACATAGACTTAGTTTTAAATTATACCTATTTTAGAAATTAGTTTTTAAATTAGTATTATTAAAATAAAAAATCCTAAATTATTCCATGCCTAGGCATCCCAAATCCATAAGTTTCATTGATAATAGAAATAAATACTTTAAAATTAGGTTATAGAGTAATTTCAAAACAAATCCTTTAAGGATTAAATGAGAATAAATAGTCATGTATAAATTTTGAATTTGGCCTTCAACTCAACAAATATTCAATAGTTAAAAAAAATTAATGATAATTTTATGCATTACTATATTTTAAGATGATTTTTTTTTTGTTACTTAGGTAACTCCACATATTTTACAAAATTATGTTAAAAACTTAGTTTCAAAACACATTTTTGTTTGCTGACAAACTTTACTTTCAAACTTTTTTTTTGAAATCATTCATATTAAAGGTGAAAATAATTATTTATCATATTTTTCATTAAAGAATTTGTACATGGTCAAAATGTTCAAACAAGTCAAACCAATACATCAACGCCTCTAATAACAACATAAAAATTAACACCTAGACTAATGACATTAGCCTAAATAGTAAGAGCTTTCTCTTTAAAACCCTTACCAACTGCCTTAACATTTAACCAAAATAAGTGCACACCATTAATTAGGCCTATAATACTCCCTGTTTACAAAAATTACATAGAGGAGAAACCTAATAGTTTACCAATAATGGTAATTAAAAGAGAGTTGTTCAATTTACCCAAACAAAAAATTGCCAAAAGAGTGTTTAAGTCTACTAGATTTAGTTCAAAAAATTGTTGGATTTTGTCTAAAATTCTTTCATTGTAAAAATGAGACTACCTGTATATAAGCATAATAATTTTTCAATTCAATATGCTCTACAACAATATAATTATTTTGACTATATTAAAGCAAGGGGCGAAATGTTTTTTTTAAACCAAAGAAACACTCATGATTCTTCTGGTTTCAAAAAAAGTGTCTCATCAAAGAAACTAATTTTGTTACTTAAAGAAATTTATATAAGCTTTCAATACTTTATTACTAAAACTAATTTTAAAAAAAAGTATCAATTAATCTCATACTTTATAAGTCAAGGTATTGCATGAATAACTTGAGACTAAGATTAAGCTAAAGTCCCAAATAACGAGATAATACAATTTGTTATTTGAGTAATAAAAGTTAAGTTGTAGAATAAGTTAAATACTACTTTGTTAAGCAAAGACAAAATAAACAAATGGTTAATTATATCAAAGGGTCATCATTTTAACAAAACTACGAGCCCAAGCTCTTCAAAATAAAGTTTATCACCTCTTCAAAAAGTTATTTTTCTAGAATAAAGAAGAAGCTATAAGTTTAGCAAAAATAGATGAAGATTTTCAAAAGATAATTTCACAATTATCTTTTACATCTTCTTTACCCAAAGAAAGTGAAAAAGGAACCTTACTACTATTCTAATAATAGGAATGACAAATTTGACATTTTCTCTCCTTTACAATAATAATTTTAAAGAAAATTGTTAGTAACATCTTACAACAGGAAAAGTAAGTGTTAACAACATTTGCAAATAGTCAAAATATTTTGAACAGAGAAAAAGAAAGAAAATAACAAAGTGTCAGGAACATCTCTTGATAATAAAAACTTGACAACATAATTAAAGTTTGCGATTGTACTTGCTGCAAATAGTAAAAGTATCTTAAACAGAAAAAAGAAAAAATAACAAAGTGTTGACAACATCTCTCAATAGTAAAAGTTCAATAATATAATTAAAAGTTGTAACAATTCTAATTTTAGGAATCTTTATAGTTTATATATGAGTTTTATTGAGAACAAAGAGAGGGGAAAGACAGGAAAAGAGATCAAATCTTATTTATTTACTCCTTACTTTATATTCTTAATATCTCTCTAAAATCTTATACTGAGAGTTTAGTAAAATTTACTATCAACTTCTTTTGTCTCAATGCTAAAGCTTATAATAAAGTTATTTTTGTGAGTTACTTTTTTTATCATAATTTTCCTTTTTTGAAATGTGTATATCTTTCTTTACTCTAATTTCCTTTCTTTGAAACATACATATATTTTGTATATGCAAATATTTATAAAGACTTTCTCAAAACTCTTTGTAATAATCAATATCTTCGATATTAGTGCCTAATCTTGATTAAGATTAGGTTTAAGGTTAAAAAATATTTCTTTATTTGCATGATGTATATCTTTCTTTATTCTAATTTCTTTTATTTAAAACTTGCATATCTTCTGTATACATAAATATCTATAATAATTTTTTAAAATCTCTCCGTAACGATCAATAGCTCTAGCATTAAAGCCTAAGTGAGAGAGACTAAATTTAATGTTAAAGAGTATTATTTTTTTCAAGAACTAAGATTATAAAAGAATTTTAGTAGACTTGATTATAGTTATTTTATTAGTGTATAAATTAGTATTGGTGAGCCCAAATCGTGATCCTAAGTAGTAAAGCATGAGAAGTAATAAATTTGTTAGTAAACAAGAGTAATCCAATAGATATAAACACTAACTAAAATAGATGATAAAAAGTGTGATGAAATCTCTTAGTGATTTAAGTCTGATAAGAAAATTTTAGATAAAAAAATATTTAATTTAAAAGAGAAAACTTTTTTCAGAAAGTCGATTAATAAGTGAGATTAAAAAACTTTCACACAATTAGTCAATATCAATTTTACAAGAATGAGAAGTGCATTAAAGGACTACCTCTAGGTAAATTTCAATCATACAATACCCGTCAATAACTTATACAAATTATTTTAAACCATTTAATAAATTTAAATAAATTATTGACTGAAAAATAAAAAATTAAAAACTGTTTTTTATTTTCATATTCCAATTTAATTTGAATAAAGTAAAATAAAAAAACTATATATATTATTTTACCTTTATAAAATACTAATCTAAAACATATTTACTTAAATGTATTTGTATTTTAAAAAAATTATTATAATTTATAGTTATAATTATGTTAGGTTTTTTAAAAAATAAAAAAAATCCAATCTATACAATAAATTATCAGTTTAAATTAATTTAAGTTTAATATTATTTCAGATTAATTTAAATCAAAATACAAATTTTACTTATGATCAGTTTCAACTATTAATTCATCAATTAATGTTGAAAAAATGCTCACCCTGACATGGGACATAACAACGCGTCTTTTCTTTTGTCTTATTGAAGGCAAATTGTTAATTAAATTCATAGAGAAATAGATTTGCAAAGAAGATATATGACATGGGAATATTTATTTAAAACCTTTTGAACCTTGAAGTATTGATTAATTTGAATATCAGAAATATTGATTAATTTGAATCTCAATAAAGTTGCAGTTTTTCAGATTAATAATATACGAAAAATATAAATTTAAATTTTTTTATATTTATATAAATTTTTTATTTAATTTATAAAAATGTCAAATCAAATATAAAAATTTTCATACTTTCACTGATTTGAAAAAATCTTAATCAATATTACATTTATAGCAATTGCATAATGATGCAAAAGTTGCTAGCATTGCTTTATCCATTCCCACCTTGACCGTGTAGAAAAAGAACATGGCACATGATCAGTCTTGTTTCCTATGCTTCTTCCTTATATTGAACGAGTGTTAATTCGTACCGTGTCATCCGCTTCACGATTGAAAAAAGAAAATATAGGATAATGTTGATAAATTAAAGTTGCATAATGATCACTAAATGTCTTAATTCATACGCGTACTTGTATTAAAAAAATATTTATCATTGACAGGTGACAGAGACGTGGCTTTGATTAAGTTGTTCCGCAAGGATAGTCTTGAAAGCTGAAATAAATTTATTCATGGAAAAAGCTGAATAGTATCGATGTGACACGCGAGGGTTTTATGTTAAGGACAAGCGTCCAATGGATACCAGGTGTCACATGTCATGAAGATACTAGATTTTTCTGAACTATGTATTGAAAGTTAGGATTTGCATTGTTGCGAATCTTGTAGGATTGTGTCACTGCTATAAGATTTTAAGATCTCAAGTAACTTACAGGAAAACTATGCTTCACACAATCAAAACGGTTTTAACCTGTCCACCAGTTTCAGTCCCACGGTCTCTCTCTTCAAACGTTGGTCGACAGACTTGCGCACTTAGATTCTGCACCCAATCCGACACCGACAGAGACAGTGCTCATAAGATGGACAAGACTCAGAAGCCGAGTGAGGAAACTACTCATGGTTACGGGTGAGTTCAAATCATTCATATATATTTATTTGATTGATTATCATGTATTTCTTCTATACTTAGTCGGATATGTTGAATAATGTTGTGAAGGGATGCGATGACTCATTCGTTTGGGGAAGGGTATGCCACGAGGTCTGATGAAGAAGGATTTGGGGGAATTTACGGTGGGAACCAATCCACCCTTAAGACGGATGAAAATCACCCAGGTTTGATTATCTTATTGGCTATGTCTGAAATCTGAATGGAACTCAATTAAGTCCGGTGCTTAGTGCTCACTATGTATGTTTGTTTCTTTTGGGCTACGCATGAAGCTTATGACAAGACGCAGGGAAGCGAGGTGAAGGAGAAGGAAAAGGCGAGGCACCAGAGCAGCGCCAACGCTTAGGTTACCTATATTTGTGGACTGTGGACTGGTTTTATTCACGAAACGTGCTACAGTGTTATTGACTTCTCTTTCATGCTTTATTTATAATTTATTTTTAACTTTGAATTTAAAATGAAGCTAAATGGACTATTATCTGTAATGTATTTATATTCAGTGAGTTTACATTGACACTACGGAACAACGTCACTTTACATTTAGATGGTTCTCATTGTCTGGCACGCCATGATTTTGTCGCATATTCTGGGTGTGAAACTGAGCATAGACATTTGTTCAGGAATGGAACATCCCTTACTCTATGGTGGCCAATTCCTACTACAGGGGAGATTCCTTTCCTACAGGAGGAATTGCTGATTCTCATTTTGACCACTGGAAGCTCCCTATAGAAACAAAATGACTTGACTTGCAAAACCTTGTTCTACCCGATGAGCATTTGTTCAGGAATGGCACATCTGAAATTAAGACGAGTTAGTTCATATTAATAATTTCACATTGCCCATACGGTAGCTGGAAAAGGAATGTGTAGAGTAACGATAGCTGAAGAAATTTTGATATCGGTATAAGCAGAGGTTCAAGAAGCCTTGTGCATAAGTAGTATTAACATATGGGTGGCCCTGCCCATGAGGGGGATGGGCGACCGTCCAAGGGCTTTGTTATTTTAGAGGCATCAATTTATTTATTTTTACTTATTACTAGTAGTTAGTAGTATATACATATATTTGAATAAAAAAATTATAGTTAAAATTATCTTTATATACAGATGCATATATATAATAATAGTGAACATTAATAAATGCATTAAAAATCTATGAAAAACAAATGTATTAATGGTAAGTTGGTAACGGTGGAATTATAGAAATAGAAAATCTTAAAAATTATAAATTTCTAATCAGTGGAGTAATGCTAGTAAAAAACGGTAGAATAATGGCACAAAAATGGAGCGAAAATCTAAATGTTGGGATAACTAAAGAGTCTTCTAATCCTACTCTTATATCAATACCCACAATTCTAATTTTGTACTACATCTAATCTATCTCTCTATTCCTTCTCTAATATTTGATAATTTCAAATATCTACGTTTCTTGCTATAAGTCCAAGCAAAAATTTATAAAAAAAAGAAAATAAAATATGCGCATTGACGTGGCTATAGAATTAGTGAAGGGTTTGATTATCTATTTGGAAAAATAGAGAATCTGGATTTGCAAATGCTATTTAGTGCTAAAAAATTGTGGATGAAATGGAGATTGAATCTGTGTGTTCAAAAACGTCAAATTTGTAGAAAAAGAGAGTGATAAAAATAATTCTAAATGCACTCAAAACCAACCTTGAGTCTACTGAGGAGTCTTTTAGAATCCATTATTTTTTATATATTGTAGATCAAGCAATTGGTTCACTTACCAAGATTTGAGCATTATAGCACATATGAAGTTTCTGGATTTTTATTCAATATTGAAAGACTTAGATCATTCGATGACAATGACTTGAAATCACGTTGCAAACTTACTTAAAACATGATCTTATGATCTTGATGGTGAAATTCTATTTGAAGAATTGAAAGTCATTAGAGAGGTTTTAACAATTGAATAAAAATCAAGTTATATGATATTGAATTCTTCAAAGATATTTAATTGTTTTCCTAATGCATGCACGACGTATAGTCAATATTGTTGCATTTGCTGAAAGAAGCTTTTCTAAATTGAAATTGTTAAAATCTTATTTGCGATCTACTATTTCACAAAATAATTTTTTAAGGAACCATGATTATGAAAAAATCATTAATGATTTTGCAACAAAAAATGCAAGGAGAATGTTATTTAAATAGTTAGAGGGTCATCATTTTATTGGTTTGCTCACGGCTCCCAAAATCTCAGGACCGGTCCTGACAGATGGTATTCGATATTGTTCCATCGTCAACTCGTTATATGATATCTCGTTCCTAACTTGAACCTGCTGACAAACAGGTGCATTATGAATTGTGACCACAACCAAATAACAGGTGTCGGATGATTTTGTGACAAATATATAAAGGTGACCGTAAAAATGTGCAGATCATTTTAGAAAATGAGAAGGAGATATATTTATTTAGAAAATAACTACAAACGCGCAGATCGTAACTTGGCATATAGTACTTATATAGAAACTTACCCAAGTATAAACAGTTAATGGAACTGTTTCGCTATTATTTTCTGTTGCAAATACAGTGTTATAATCAACATTGATTATGAAACCAACAATAATCATGCCAAATCAAAATCATGCCTCTGCGACGTTTTATTGTTTTTTTTTTTTTTTCATTCATTTGCACTGGTCACTTACACTGGGATGATAGGTCCAAGCCATCCATTAGTGTAATATTAATACACACGAGCCTTGGGAGGGAATGATTCAACCTCGTCATCCAATGTGTTTAAATGCACTGCTCTGTAATCCAACCGGACCTTCTCGTTCTCCCAGTATCTGCAAATTAATGCACAAAAGCTTAGCTAACATAAACAACTAACTGACACAAAGTATTTTCTCCTCAATCGAGTCGTTTTAAAAATTTCCCCCAAATCAAAGACACCTCTATGTTAGTTGACTCCCAAATCAAAGACATCTCTATGTTAGTTGACTCCACCTAATCTTTAGAACAGTTGGTTTCTGGACATTGAATTGATTAATCAAAGCCTCTATGATCATGGTAAAACACATTGATCCTCCTCATCCGTATTTCAATCTCACATACTACCACTTGAGAGGACATGTTAAAGTGTTGGTCTCTTGGCATGCACCGTGCTTACAGTCAGAAATATCTTCCTCTCGCCAAATGATTGCTCTAAGCTTTCCAACTTCTCTAATACAGATTGCAAAATACCATTATTCTTATAGCTCTAAATTAACTGTCATCATTGAGTAAAATATCACTTATCAAACCGCAATAATAGTAACATGTCCCAAAAACAGTGCCAGCCCAATTTTGGGTTTTTTCTCGCCACTTGAGAATATAGGGGTGATGACAAGAAGGTTGCATCGATCAAGAACTTCATAAAGACTTATGGCCCATTTCGGAATCAAAACTATTCTGCAACTGAAGATCTCCAAGCAAGGATCAGTTGGAGGTACCACATCACTAAAGTTTTCAACCGTACACGATAATCCAAACGCCAGATAAGACAATATTACTCCAGTCACTAGTTTGTTAGCTTAATGAGCTACTTGGATGATTCAACGTTATAAGAGAGTCGAAAGCTGTACAGCTCTCAAGAAGAATTAGGCTTAAATACACAAGTAGCAGTTCGGTTGGAGTCTGGAGGGATAGGAATGGGAGTGGGTATTTCCCATTCCCAAGTTTGATTACATGATTGCAATTGTGCAATGAGCATTTCTATGGGAATGAGCATTGTTACAAATTTAAGAATAGTTACTCACTTATTCCATCACAAAAATGATGGAAAGCCCATTCCATTTAACCAAAATACATTACAACCATCCAATCCCCTTCCCCTTGTTCAGCTTCAAAGTCGTGTTTTATTCTTGGCAATCAGCACCTACTTGGGCCCAGCCCAACCCAGATATTTGGTTGGTAAAAATCTGGATGAAACACACCTATTTAATCTTTTCCAACCAATGGTGAGAGCTGGCAAGATATGTATGTACATGATCACTTGGGTTCGAATCCTATGTCTTGAAAATTCCCCTCCCACAAACCCCCTCTTCCAATGAAAAATAAAATAAAATATTTTTCTTGAAATAGGAATATAAACATCATTTTATTCCTATCTTCCAAACGAAGCATAGGAATGAATATTCCATTTCCACCAAACATGACCTAAAAGAATCAAGGTTCCCACTAGAAATAAGAAACTTAACTTCAACTATACTACTCAAGTGCCTCCTTCAGTAAGTAGCAAATTAAAAATACTAACTGTATCATTGAAACATGACTTACCCCAGAGTGTGTTTCATCCAGTTCTCATCATCTCTTGTCTGCAGAATCCAACATAATATGGTCAATTATGCTATTAAGGTCCATGGTATGAAATTTGCATATGAGGGAGGGAGAGAGAGGGAAAAAACTAACCGTAAAGTCTTCCCGTGCATGAGCTCCTCTACTCTCTTTCCTGGCTTCAGCTGAGTGCATTGTGATGCATGCATTTATCAAAAGATTTTCCAACTCAATAGTCTCCATCAAGTCAGTGTTCCTGGGAATATATAGCCGACAGACTTTAAAAATGAAAAGCAGAATCCTTGAAATATTAATAATACTTAACATTTGCTAAAAAGGATTTACCATATTAAAGTGCGGTCCTCCACCTTGACATCACGGAAGCTCTCCCATGTTTTATCAATTAATTGACAACCTGTAAGGCAGTAGATGAGGTTCAGATTAAGAAAATAGTTACAGAATCAGCAAGAGTGAAACATACACCTAGTGAAAAAGAAGAAGAAGGAAATGGTAAGAGGATGAAGTATAATTGACAGGAAATGGATTACCTTCTTCTAATGTTTCTTGTGTACGGAATACAGCAGCATTGCTTTGCATAACTCGTTGCATATTCAACCGAATTTTTGAAGTTGGCAATGAACCATTTGAATTTCTCAATTTGTCCAGCCATGCAATTGTTTTCTGACCAGCATCCCTTTCTAAAGGTTTTTGTTTCTCTCCTGCAAAAATGGAAAATGGATGAGACAAACTTTTATCAAATTAATTTTAGTGTGCACAATCCATTTCAACAACTGGAAAAGAATCTTGCCTGGCCTATGGATTTCTGCAACTCTATTTGCACAAGCTCTACCAAAAACAACAATATCCAGAAGTGAGTTTGCACCAAGTCTATTAGCGCCATGGACTGATGCACAGGCTGTTTCCCCAGCTGCCATCAATCCAGGAACTACGGCATCTGGATTGTCACCTTTAATGGTAACTACCTGTATAACAAAATGGCATATTAAATTATATTTTTTCATATTGAATTAGTTAACATTAGTTTTTCATTTTGCATATTTTATTTTATTTATAGAATAATTTTAAATAATCATTTAAATCCGACCCAATTTAGCTTAATATTCTTCACTTTGGGGTGCAGCTGAAAGATGAAATGTCAATATTAATATTTTTATTGTCAAAAACTCAAACAATTATTATTACTTGTGTTGTACATACTTCTGCACAAATATTGTGTAGTACAAAAGAATGACAATTGGAGAAAAGTAAGCATAGAGCACTAATTTATCAAGTAAACAATGTTAAGAGTAACATGCAGCTTTTGTATCACTTGTTAAATGAGTTAATTTCTCACATGCTAAATACATTTAGTTTCCATGGAAATTAGTAATTATAAAGTAGCACTGATTTACTCTTTCCCTAGGAAATATTCCCCACTTAGTACTGTAAAATCAATGAATTTCAATTAAGCAATTTCATCCTATATCCCTCCCTCTATATTAAACACTTACCATATAAGAAATTTTATTGAGCCAGGATAGCATGATTAACTACCCTAGTTTTTTTTTTCTTGATTACTTTTTATATTTTTGAATTTTTCAATTGGAAGTTTGATGTCAAACGATTTATTTTAACTTTATACCTCTCCATGATGGTTTGTAGGAATACCACCCATGTTATAATGTACAGTTGGCAAGACAGGAATGGGTTCCTTAGTAACATCCACTCCAGCAAAAATAGCAGCAGTTTCAGAGATTCCAGGAAGTCTCTCCTTGAGCACATCTGGGGGTAAGTGATTCAAGTGAAGATAGATGTGATCTTTTAGGGGTCCTGAAAATAATTGCCACAATTAATACAAGCTTACTTAAGAAATAAAGAAAATATCATATTGTCCAACTTAACAGTTAAACAAATATTTTCTGATTTCCAACATAGTGAACAGGGAGAGGTCGTGATTCTCATCAAACTCTAGAATTAAAACTTCCAAGTTATACAAGCTCTAGAATTCATTCCCTTGTAGGATTATAAAAATAATGCTATCTCTAGAATTTGACATACAAGTTATACAACTTTAACACCAGTTTCCCTTTATGCAATGCTGCAACAATTACCTACAAATCTAATAGCATTTAAACTTCTTATATGTTATTATAATTTATTTATGAAGACATGGATGTATCAATATAAGCCAGCATACCTACACCGCGGCCTTCTCGAATCTCCATTGTCATTGATCTTGAAACTACATCTCTTGATGCGAGATCCTTTGCAGTAGGAGCATATCGTTCCATAAATCGCTCACCCTCACTATTCCTAAGAATTCCACCTTCACCACGAGAACCTAAAAGGTCCAAAAATGGAAATGAATAACACTACATTCCAATTTGATTAGACAAGGTGCCTTGTGGAGTGAAACCAAGGCAAACACAAGTTGCAAATAGAGCTTAAACTACAAACCTTCTGTGATAAGACAACCTGCTCCATATATACCCGTTGGGTGAAATTGCACAAACTCTAAATCCTGCATAATTTATGAAAAGCAAGTCCATAATAAAAGACTATTTCCAAAGGATCTTAATATTGAGAAGCACCCAAAAAAGAAAAAACACACCTCTAGAGGGATCCCAGCTCGTGCAACCATGGCATTGCCATCTCCAGTGCATGTATGTGCTGAGGTTGCAGAAAAGTACGCTCTACCATAACCCTGAAGCAGAATAGAAGATCTCACCTATCCACTATCCATAATAAGTGAAATACAATAGAAAATTCAATGCCAGAACTTACCCCTGTGGCCAAAATTGTCGAAGCAGCTTGAAAACGATGTAGTGTTCCATCCTCCATATTCAAGGCGATTACTCCTTGGCAAGTGCCTACATATTCATTATGGAAAATAGTTACCAACTAACACAAAACAATTTTTTCCCACCATTTTATGCATTTTGATAAAGCAATTAGCATTAAAAAGAGATAGAAGAATAAATACAGTCTGTAGAAACAAGTGATGTGAAGCATGTGGGAAATTTACTCATCAAGGCTTATGAATGTTGAGATGAATGTTGAGACCTTATTAGATTAATTGATTGCAACTTAAGTGAAAGTAAGTTGTTCTCTGCATAAACTTACCATCACTATTCATTAAAAGATCCAATGCAAAATATTCCACAAAAAACTGGGTATTATGTCTCATAGCTTGGCCATAAAGAGTGTGCAATAAAGCATGCCCAGTTCGATCAGCAGCACATGCACAGCGGTAAGCTTGACCACCTGTATCATTGCAACAAAAGGATGCCAAAATCAAAACTATTCTGAAAAGCAAAAACTGACAATCTACTCCAACTGTGGATATACCTTTTCCATAGTTTAAGCTTTGACCACCAAATGCACGCTGATATATTTTTCCATCCTCTGTTCGGGAAAATGGTAATCCATAATTCTCTAGCTCAATGACTGCTTTTGGTGCTTCTCTACACATGTATTGGATGGCATCCTGATCTCCTGTACGTTATGCAGCTTGCATTAATTGAGAAACAAGAAACAAGAAAAAAAAATGTAAATTGAAAAATGTTGGTTCATATGTGTTCAACTACTTGTGCTTGCACAATCATGAGGAGGCCTTAGATTTTCAGCAAAAGCCCTAGCCTTCTTTAAATAGAAAATTACAATTTTTTTAGGTGAACAACCATAGAGCATATCTTCTCTATTGGAGATAGACATATTTTAAGACAAATGAATCTCTACATGCAAGGATATGTGTAAGAACAGACTTGTTACTTATAATTTATCAAATTTTGTAATATACATGAGAAGTAAAATTTCAAAGATTAGGTGAGTTTATACCTAGCCAATCACTTCCCTTGACAGTGTCATACATGTGCCACCTCCAGTCATCTTCAGTCATATTCCCCAAAGCAGCATTTATACCACCCTGTACAGAATTTTATTCTCACGGACAAGTGTTCCCAGT
The DNA here is from genome assembly GCF_003935025.1 of Abrus precatorius. Lineage (NCBI taxonomy): Eukaryota > Viridiplantae > Streptophyta > Magnoliopsida > Fabales > Fabaceae > Abrus > Abrus precatorius. The sequence goes on along the minus strand of NW_020874406.1, from coordinate 17,208,948 downwards.
ATACTCAAGGGGAAAAAAGACAAAAAAAAGCTTAACATAATAGCATTGACTTAATACACTCGGTGCATCATCTGATACTTTTCACTTCATAACTAACTGTACCAGCAGACAATAGGAAAAGAGACTCGGATAATTTCAATTTAAAATGGTTTTTTAAAAGCATACAGCTGGCAGAGGGCATCATCCATCATTGATAAACAGTATATTATATTCCCTAGTTTATAATGTCATGCATCCAAAATAATAATGGAATATAAAAAAAAAATGAACTATGAAGTAAAGCATAGACAGTGTCAAAGTGACCCAAGACTGTAGTTTGAGGATAATTACATCACAAACAAAACCTACTATGAGTTGTATAAAATTCATATCACAACTGAAGGTTTCTTCCATGTCATAAAAATCTACTAAATAACCATAAAAAAAAAAGACAAACAAAAATTGAAAGAAGCAACTACCGCTTTTATCTAGTTGAACTTATCGACCAATATTCCACATGTAGCCATTCATATTGTCTTTTCTTTTTTCATTTGATAAGTCTACACGTCAACGGAATAATCTTCGTACATGCATACTAGTTTATCAAAGCACAACAACCAGAAGATAAAAGCGGAACAAATAACCATAATATCAATGCAACAGAAACACAAAGCCAAAATGGTGTTAGTAAAACTCTGTACCTGAGCTGCAACAGTGTGTGAACGAGTTGGGAAGAGCTTAGTAATGCAAGCAGTATTGAACCCATGCTCCGAAAGTCCAATTGCAGCTCTAAGTCCTGCACCACCAGCACCTACCACAACAGCATCATAAGTATGATCCACCACAGTGTATGACGAGTTCACCCCACTCTGCACAACAAAGAACACGATTCAGCTTCAGTAAAACACCAAATCCACATTAAAAATTGCAACAAATAATTTTTAACACACTTCAATTAATCTAATTCAATTTACGTATTCTCGCAGAGGAAAACGATCGAACAGATACAAAAATTCAAAACGAAATAAACATGAAAAGCAAAAGGTGTGAGAATTAAAATTGGTAATAAAGAGAGGATTCATACAGAAAAGAATCTAGAAAGTTGAGATCTAAGTGAGGTGGATCTGTTAGTAGAAGGAACGCGAAGTCCACGAGCGACGCAACGCCACATTTCCGCAACACACCGAACTCGCTTTGTCTTCTTCGATTGGCGATTCCCGCACTTTGGTTTAGGGGGTTCTTTCTCAGTTTATTATCACGGCGTCACCAAGGGAAGCTGAATGATGCTCTAATCCCGATGGCGCAAATGCAACACAGGTATCTAATTTGACCGGTGACCGGTGAGGCCTAACTGTACTGGGCCTAGATCGCATTAAAATACTGGGCTTATCATTGGTAAGGCCCATTTGTCCCCTTTAAACTTGTGCGAAATATTACGTCCCCTCGCAACTTTAATTATATTTAACCCACTTTAATTTTATGTCTCGCCTTTTAAATTAAAATATCAAATAAAATTTGTAAAAAAATGTTTAATTGTTGGATTTCACACGGATATATAGTTGCCATTTCATCAACAAATAATGAGAAATAGTTCTCATTACGTTTCGGTCTCTTCTTTGAAGTGTTATTGTTACACTTTAATTTTATGTCCCATCTTTTGTTATTGTTTCTTGGAAGTGTTATTTTTTAAACCAGATTTACCTTCGCCACCTCGACAAAACACTACACCTGAGTTACTACCACCTGTCATCACTAACTTTATGTATTACAAAATACGGTAGATAATTCATTATCCATTTAATCATAAATGATGATCATATATAATCCATCTATTGTTTTAAATTTTTATGTATGAATTTGAATAGATTGGATGTTAATGGATTAACTTTTTTCTTTGTCATGGAAAATTTATCTTTTTTGTTGTGCAGATAATCTTCACCGGGTACTTAATAAAGCCCAATTAGTTGTTGACCAAAGAAAACAAAGCCCAAGTGGTTAGACCAGGATTTCACTTATGTGGAGGAGGGGTACTTGGTTGCTATCTCCGTTTATGTTAAAGTGATTATGGAAAGTTTTCTTTTTCCTCGGGGTAAAAATAAGTCAGACCCAAATTTAATTCACTCATATAATCGAGCTTAAGGCCAAGTTTAAATTTATATATTATGAAAACCAATGAACTTAATTGAACGTTTAACTAGTGAAGTTGTAATAATTTATAAATAACTTAATTGATTTACATTACACCCCTGCTTTTCGTACGGCTCTTTGCCTGTAGTATGTGTCTTAGATCTTTAAAACCCACGATAGGGTATAGGTTCTGGGTTTTCGTTTTGGTGGGCTCTATTTGGACATTATTGCATTGCTTCAGGGTTTGTTGGGTCTAGCTTCTTGGTGTTTTTCTTCTTTTGTATTGCAAGCCAAAAAAACTGTAGTGTAACTCTTTTTTTGGGTCTTAGTAATGTAACCTTTTAAGCTTCCAAACACAAAAATTGATATTTTACTTTAGCATCACCTTGTTGGGCTAAACGATGTATCAAGCTAAACGAAAACGAACTTAAAATCAAAAGATTATTTAGAGAACTTTTAAAGTTATTATTTCTGCATAACAATCCACTGCCTATTATTCACGTAATCTTTTGGGGTATCCACTGTCCAGGCACCGTATCTAGATTTTGTTTTTGTCATCATATACAGATCTATAGTACCATTGAATCACATTTTGTTGGGGCCAGAAGTCCCTTACACTTATGGTGAAGTCCATGAATTATTGAATACAGAGGAAAGAATACCACAACTTGTTAGATGTCAATTCATAAATGCTTGTGTGGTTATGAGTAAAAACAAAAATGCTTATCCGGCTACGCCTTGCATTATGGACCTTGTCGTCCTCACTGCTTTCCTTCAAGTTAATAATATCATTGAGTTATTCGACATATGGGAATACAAATTACCATGTTATAAACCCTCTAAGCTAATGCCATAATTCTTTTTCATAATTTTTCTTTTATTAAATAAGCTAATCAAACACGCACTTAATATCTAATTAAATAAAATATCTGTCTAACAACTAATGTACATAATCTAACAGAGATTAACCAACTAATCAAACTTTATAATATGTAATTTTTTTCATTATCTCTGGACTGGACCAGGAGAGGTTGTGTTGATCGGTGAGTATCGGAGCTAGGGCTGAACCCAAAACTTGGTTTGGTGTTGAGCGAAGCAATAGTTGTTTTCTTCTTTTCATAATTATCGATGATCATTCCCATCCTCGTTGGTTTTGTCAGGCTGGATATTTTGTAAACTTAGTTAAAATACAAACTATGTCTATCTTTTCTGAACTTGATAACTATTTATCCTGAAAGTACGAAACAGCCAATTTTTGGCTTTTGCATATGGTTGAAGAAGACGGTTGGTAGTGTCCTAAGTCCCAACCCAACCCATCTTTACTTTATTTTATGAACTTTTTTCTATGACACAGAGACCTACCTACGTAATTATCATTGTTCGAAGAATCCTAAATTGGATCCATAACGTGCAACTTCATAGACCACAGATAATGAAACGAGAGGACGAAGACACATCACTACGATCGGAAAGCGAAAGTTAACCTAACGAGGACGCTACATGGCAAATATAACCTGACAAGAAGGCTGTGATCTAGCGCTATTTACGATTAAGGCATGGAGACACTTACTATATGAGTAAATCTTAATCTCATTGATGACCTGAACGTTCACTTTAACCACACATGTTTTTAATAAGATTTTCTGTATCCTTCAAATAATCTTTTTATTACTTTAAAAAATAATTATTAAATAAAAATATTCATTTATTATTATATTATAAACATAAAACATATTAAATACTTTCTTTGTTTAATAATTAGGAGAATTTATATGAATAAAGGATAGGAGGATTTAAAATTAGTCATTTTCAAATCAGCTTTCTTATTTCAACAACTAAAATTATAAATTATATGCAATTTTATATATAATTATTTATATTTTTACTTATTTCTTAATTTTCGTTTAGATGCATTCTTTCGACTAAAAATAAAAGAGATAATTCAAAAATTGTACATAACTCATTCATTTTCTGAATTAAGAACAGTAGTCTATAGCTTGCTAATCATTTGGTTGACACAATATATGTTCTAGTTTGAGTAAACTTGTGCATAGGTCCTTAAAAGATCGAGAGAAGTAAAATAATATAAAAATAAATATTTTTTTATAAATTAAAAATAAATCATCTTTTTAAGTTTTAGAAAAGTTAAATGATAATAGCTTTTAAAAAATTTTGTTATCAGGTAACATAAATTGAAGAGCATTAAACTTTGTTAAAAAAATAGGGTTTAATAATTAAAAATAATATTATTAAAAAATATTCTCTCAATACTAAAATTACATATTGAATTTTGCTTTCATACTTCAAAAACTTTATGATTATTGCTCAAGAACTCAAATAAAATATATGATATTGCTATGATCATTATTGCATAAAGTCTACTCAATGTTAAATGTAAAAACACAAAATAGATGGACATGAACATGATGAGCTGTTCCATAATATTGTTGATAATATTTTTCAATTCCTTCTTCCATAACTCAATATCAAAGAAAGAAGAGATAAGATAACCCATAAAAAATGTGGTTAGAAATTCATAATAATATTCAACCACAACAATTGAATTAATTATCTTTATGTATCTGAAAGCTAGAGTATTCCATGTTAGAGAGTAAAAAAGCACTGCAAACCTCTCTTGTTCTTTTATTTTCTATAGCAACTTTTGGATTATATATACAAAATACAATAGAGCTATAACAATTGTTGTAAGAGGGCTACCAATGTTAAATATCAAAGCACAAAATAGAATAATATGAACATCAAGAGTCGTTCCTTAATAAACCTAGTTATTTTTTATAACTAAAAAATTTGACATTAATAATTAAAGTAATATATATTGGATAAAAAAATGATAAAAATAAAGAGTCATTCACATTCTTTATTTCTAAAAGTACGGTCACCTAAAAAGAAAGAAATAAAAGAAAAAAAACTCATAACTTTTTTTATTTACACAATCACATAAAAAGAAAAAAAAAACATATTTAACACCTCTTGTTTATATTTATATTTATAAACTACCAATAATTTTATTAATTTATAATTTTGACCAAATAAAATTAAAAATCATTTCTGTTATAATTTTTAATTATCCAAAATTTGAATATATTAAAAAACTGTGTTATTGCAGTGAGTAAACACAAAATTAAATTTGTTATTTATAATAAAAAAATTATCCAAAATTAATTATCTACGAAATTATTAACGATATAACTTAGACACTCCTTGTATAAAAAGAGAGAGACCTGAAACAAGGTCCCTATAATATTATCAGTACCCACGCGTGATTTCCGCAAGTAAGTACACTGTTTGGTGTCAAATCTTGACACGGAACTTTATCATACCATTGCAAAAGGAAAATAACGTAACTGAATTCGCTGAAAATTTTCTACTTCAAACCAAATTATAAGGAGTCCTAATTTGTTTAGCGATGATTACAATGTTTTTTTCAGACATTCTATAAACTTTTCGAAAATTGATATTTCATCCCTATCTTATAATTCTAGCAGAATTTATCACATATTTATCTTCGAATGGATAACACTGTTTCATCATATACGCGCCACACAGCTAAATAAGAAAAAAAAGAAGTCTACGTACAATTTGTTGAAGCGAGTACTTCTGAGTTTATGATAGTTGATTATCGAACATGAGTACTAATAATTTTTGTGTTACACACAAAATAGTAACTGAATATAATAGGTTACGTGAATCGAGCATCGATCGATATGAATAATAAATAAATAAAATCTTAAAAAGGAAGAAAGAAAAGAAGGGGCAGCAGTGTGAGTGCCCGACATTCTGAATGCTGAAGAATGGAGGAGTGTAGAGTGGGGCCTTCATCAATTCCTCTTTCGCTGTCTACTTAATTAATCACATTACAGCAAAGTCAAAGCGTGCAATTTGTGCCCGCAACCGGCATCGTTACTGAGACGCCTCTCGCAAAAAGTTAAGATCTTTATTTTGCTTGTGGAGCTTACGATTTGTACTAAATTTCCAAGATTGGATTGGAGTGTCCCTCCCAAACCCCGTTACAACAACAAAATTGCCTCCCAAATTGCAAACCTACCCTTCTTTCACGTTGGAATATTTAACTTGGTACTGGCAACGCATGACGTTAACACAATATAAGGTACGTCAATAGATTATCATACACACACACACACACAAAGATTGTACACAAAAGATAATTGGATTATTATATATAGCAAAGAAAGATAGATTACAGTAGCGTAATAATATAAAAGAATAAATATTCACTCGTCCTGGCCTTTGGGGTGGAATATATAAAATGTACAAAGTGGGTGTGGGGTACGGTGCAGTAAAAATCTGCTACAGCCTTAGAGAGGGAGAAGGGAAGTGGTCCTAATGGCTGTGTGTTTGTACAATTGTACTTAATTGGTTTACATTTGTCTTCCCTTCGCACGCGAGAAAGACGGAAGGCTTTGAATTTGTACGATCGATCGAGATGAGATTGGAAGATTGGAGGAACATGAAATTCTTCATGCGGTTAATTTAACTTTTGATTTGATTTGATCTCCAAATCCAATAAGGAAAGCTGTAGCCATGCCAAGTGTGTAATGGGCTAGGCTTGGAGTTATTATATATTGGCATGGGGGAACTAGCTAACGGATGGGGGGGTGGATTTTGGTCAAATCAAAGAGTGGGTTTGGACTCTAATGGGAAGGCCTTTGGGAAAATCAACAAAAGGGTATGCAAAGGCTTGATCGGTATCAGCCAATTCCCAATGGTAGTTGAGAATGAGATGGTGGATGAAAACAGCCATTTCAACCTTGGCTAACTCTGATCCCGCACATAATCGTGGTCCTCCTCCGAATGGTAGGAAGTTATTGGTGGCTGTGCTCTTGCTTGGGCAACTTCCACGGCTACCATTGTTCTGCACCACCAAACACAACAACATCAATATAATTTTATAAGAAATGTTTAAAATGTGAAGACAAAGAATACTAACGTCATAATGATGTGAAAAACCCACTGCTGTCTATTTCTAATGGATATGAGACGGTTCTCTACAATAATAACATCACAAAACAAGGTAGCAGAATATATATTACATGATGAATGCGTGGCAGTATCCAACAAACCGAGGCTAAGGATAAATAATTTGAGATTCATGATTAAATTTCTGGTGCCTGTAGCGGGCTACGGTACTAGTCGCCATCATATTGTTATCCTCAAATGGATCGCTTTCCCCACTTGGCTACATACAATTTTCCTCTGTTATTTAATTAAATTAAATGGAAGAGGCGTCAGGACCAGGTTGCGAAAGAGAAAAGCACGTATGCACGTGCATGGGTGAGGCCCACTTCCACATGGGCTTTAATGATCTGGAACCTCAGGACCTGCCCACACGTTCACAAAAGACCCAATGAGCCATGCTCATCATCGTCCCATCCATTGGGACCCACATCCGTACTGTTCACAACATCCCCTTCGCTGATCATGACAGTTCATCATCGTTAGGAGGACTCAGGGTTATTGCTTTCCTACTTCTCTCTACTTAACGGCTACGATGTACCCTCATTCGCCACTCTTTTAGATGCATGGGATCGACTGGACCCACTTGATCCTCCATTGTCGCTGTAGCCCACATCCTTTGATCATTCGCCATTCCGGACAATCATTTCTTACCCCGAAACCATCACTAAATCTAAATCTAAATTAATTTCCTGCTTCCATTTAAACGCGTACCCATCAAAATTACCTACCATGTCTATATCTATATCTAGTATATCCTACGTTTTTTTACAAAATAAAAAGGGTTGTTAATAATTGAAAAGAAATATGAACTCCAATCATTCCTTGAACAATGAACATTGGTTAAGGGAAATGCAGTAATTAATTAATTAATTAATCATCTGTCTCTTGACCTTGCACTGAATTATTTAGTTTAGGGGGACTACCATGTAGGTTATTAGGTTAAGCATGTGCTTTGGTGACGAATAAGGTTACGTTTGGGACGGGGCTATAGCCATAGATAGCTAGGAGGACCAAGTCAACTATAATGATAAACGGATGACCTGAGGCATTATTTTCCGTTTTGTCAAACCGTACGGCGTGTGTACGTTAGTTATGTTGGGACTGATTCTGAAACGCCAAACGTAAAAACTTATTTGTGTTATGGAAAGGAAGAAAATAAGTTGCGAGCTACGACTAGAAACCATATGTATAACTATTACGGTCTCGCATTTTTGGCAAAATCCCAAACCCGAAATTCAACTAAATTTTGTTCACACGGAAAGGAAGGGAGTGAAGCAGTGATTGCATGTGGGGATCCACCGCAAGGACCAATTGAAGTGCTTGGGGACCTCTGCTTATTATTCTTTTTCCCTTTTGCTATTAGATATATATATTTTTTATATTAAGCAAATGAGCTTTAAGAAAAGAAGAAAAAAGGAATGGATAATAATTATACAACGCGTGCTGTCTATAGTTATAAGTAGAACTGACCTGCCATCTCCATGGATTGAAGTGTTGAGGTTGGTCAAAAAGTGAAGGATCCAGATGCACGGCTGCAATCACCGGAAGGACTTTCCACCCACATGGAATGTCATAACCTTTCAAACACAAACAACCATTTCAATATGGAAAACCCCTTCCATTTTCCTTTTCTTTTTTCTTTTTATCTTCATCTTCTACTAAAAATTAATACCAATTCTATATTCTCCAATGTACCTTTGTACCGAACATCCTTCAGCGCCTTTCTGTGAAGGAACCTCACAACATTTCCCAGTCTAAGTGTCTCGTTCACAACCTTCACAAAAATAAAATAAAATTGTCTAATTACTTTACATAATTAAATATTATATTTTTCTACCCTCTTACTATTATAAAAAAAGTACATACAATGCTGTTCTGTTGTAAACACTTTAAAGGGCTTTCTCATCCCATATAATATTGTTAACTGCTGATTGATAATAATAATTAATTCACATAAAATTAAAAAAGTACAGGTAGACTCCTATAATTTAATAAATTTATCTATCATACATATGTGACTTAAACTTACACAATGAGTAAATTCCATTCGTTTGTAGTCATCCCAAGTCAGTTCAACTTCCCCTGCTTGCTTCTTGGCTCTGGCAATTTCTGTATGTTCTTCCTATTAATAATTTTTTCACAAAAATGAGACACTAGTAAAAATTGGAGTGATTTCTCTGTTAGAATATTTCATAAAAGTGTTAATAGATAATATTCTATTTCCACGTGGCAAAGCATCATGGTGGTACTTGCTTACCCTTAACTGTTGTATAGCTTGAGGACAAGTCGGCAAGAAGTAAATAGCTAGAGCTATAGCTACCGATGAGGTTTCATGTCCAGCAAAGAGCAAGCTGAGAATCAAGTCAAGAATTTGCTCCGTTGAAAGATTCGAATGCTTCAAAACCCAGTTCAGAAGATCATCTTCCTCCAAACTTTCATTCCCCTCTTCGATTCTTTTCACTCTTTCTTTCATTTTCCCCTCTATGAACTTCAGTATGGTGGACCTTGACTGTAAAACACAACACCACAGATTGAAATTTCCGTACTACTAAATTAGAGAAATAAAACAAATGAAATTATTCTCTAAATTATTGTATCACCTTTAATGCCTTGCGGTATGCAGTTCCAGGTAAATTCAAAGGAGCCGACACCACCCCTTTCATGAAAGTGACATACTCTTTCTTTAGATGCTCTGTCTCGATATTCCCAGGATCCAGACTCATGATATGCTTAGCCATTAAATTGAAGGTGAACTGCAATTTAAGTTAAGTCAATCCAAAGTGACACACTCCTTTATAATTGATTATTTCATATTAAATATATACATATTAAAGTAATAATAAAAAAAGGGTACCTTCTTAGCTTCATCTTGAGCTGAGAATGTGGAATTATCCTTCCAAGAGTTAAGAACAAGGAGGGTATGATTCTCCACCTCTTTCAAGAGGTGTGTTCTGAGCCTGGCATGGCTTAGAAAGTTGAGAGATATAACCCGCATGTCCCTATGCATGTCACCAACTAAGACCAACATAGACCATTTCCCTAGTATTCCACCAATGCTTCTTGGATAGCTACACTCGAACAATTTCCCTTCGTTCTGTAATATGAACCTGTTCAATCCTGCATCTGCTGACACTATTGCTGGCTCCCCAAACAATTTCGACTTGTAAATTTTACCATACCTGAAAGCATTAATATTGGGCAAGTGAGTTTGTGAGTTAAAGTCTAATTTTTTATGTCAAATGGGAAAAAAAGAAAATTAAGTGGTACCTTGCTATGTGTTGCTCCATGAATTCCCCTATTGTTGTGGCAGAATAAGGCTTCAAATACCCAATGGTCTCCCCAAGAAAGGGCCAGCCCATGTTTCCTGGGGGGAGATTAAGCTTGGGCCTGGCTTGCTTTCTTTTGAAGAGAATGAAGATGAAGATTAAGAGAGGAGGAAGAATGGATGAAAGAGAACAGAAAGTTAGGTGTGAGTCAGACATGGATCTTGACTACTCTCTCTCTGCTCTAACTTAACCAACAAAAATTGTGACTTGTTGTGTTGTTTCCTATAAGAAAAGGAAACTAGAAAAGGTTATACAAACATCTGCTGAAAAGGAGCTTCCATTTTATGCCGTAAGAAAATCACCAAAGCAAGTGGTTTCAATGAAATCCGACCTAATGAGAGCGTGAAGCCAATACCCTGCTTTTATAACCTTCTCTTCTGTCTTTAAGCGAAAACAGCGGAAAGTAGCAACGAGAATTTGGCTTTACACTTTGTAAAACACTACGCTTTACAAATTTTATTTTTCTTTATGCTTAAATTCTATTTCATTAACTCATCACTCCTTTATTTTTATTTATTTTTTACTTCTATTTCTATATGCCACCTTTCTTCTGTTCCATTATACCTTAGGCTAGCTAAACCCACCCTACTAAGCAGTGTCTCTTTTCTTTCTTCCTCTTCTTTTTTTCCCCTTTTCTAATCTTCCGAGAGAGGTTCCGAGCATGCAGAGATTAATCAATACTTTGTCTTTTCCTTTCTGCTTCCTTCTCACTTCTTTTTTTTGGGTTTCGTTTTCCCCTTCAGTTTCTTGTGTTAACTTGTCAGGCAGAAAATGTAGCTGTCCCTTCGGAAATATCACGAACTAAATTACCCAAACAATGATCCGAAGGGCTTCAGCTTCAATTTGTTCTTCAGTTTGTGCTTAGGTGATAATTATTAGCTTCAATTATTTTTTTAACAAGACTGTAAATATTAAACAATTAAAAGATTGCTGATATTTTTGTTTTATTATTTGTTTTTGGTACCAGCAAAAGCTGTACTCATTATCAAAATATACTTGCGCATAAATGTTAAAACTTAATTTATCAACCAAATCACATTTAACATTAAAGTAATTTTAAACGTATAAAAATAAAAACAAATAATTGTTATACTTTTATATTATTGATGTAAATAAATATATCTTAATTTTAGATACTTAAAGTCAAACTTTAAAAATTAATGTCAATATTTTCTTAATTTTAATATAGTAAGTTCTATAAAAAAAAATTATTATTCAAAATTTGCTACCAGATTACAAATCCACTGATGACAACACGTGAAGAGTATGTGTGCATTTACATTAAATTGCTTGTCAGTTGCAAGTTGCTGAAAGTTGGTAGACGTTATGAACTGTTATTAGTTATAGTTCGAGTAGTAGTTTTACACTTTCACTAGGGTTAATTGCGTGTTAACCTTTTACAGCTTGTCTATAAGTGTTTCCCTTGTACAGTTTTCAATATGAATAAGAAAGTATGCATGAAATATATTTATATGTAAACCATATAATAAAAAACATATCGGTATCTAACTTATAAACGTAATTGTATCAAACGTTAATATATTAACATATAAATAAAATTCAGTAAAAATGCATACATTAATACATTTAACAAAAAATTTACAAAAAGTATAGAAATCTAAATTATAAATATATATATATATATATAAAATAAGTTTAATATATATATATATATATATATATATATATATATAAAACTTATTTTGTGTTTATTATTCAAATTTTAGCAACCAACATAACTCCTATATCACGATTCCTCATTTGCATGTTAGGTTTACACAAAACATTGCACCAGTAATGTTAAATATTTAGAACAGTATTTACTGGTCCGACCGATTCGATTTTGAACTGGATCACCCACTAATGTGGTTAAGCTACTAACTCGTTATGTTATCTATTTAAATCTGTCATCACAGTTAAACCCAAAAATGATTGAACTGGGTTGAACGTAGCCGGTGTTAAATCGAATTACCCACATTCAAATTAAGTTGAATGAAATACAAAATTGAATTTGTAAAATGTTTAAGAGTCTTATATATTAATCATTATTTTTATAATATTAATTAATAAAATAACATTTTTATTAAATACAATAATAATAATAATAATAATACTTTATATATTTTGTATTTGTTAATTACTGCCTAACATTTATCAATAATTAAAACTGACATTTTCATTTCCACCTCGGGTTCTCAAGATAGTAGAAACACCCTTTACCGCTACACCACTAACGTATGATTACTTTGCTGTCCACTATAATAGTTATATTATATATTTCTTCTGAATTTTTATTCTTAAAAGTATTTACCTATGCATTTAATTAATGTTACTGTGTGCTTTAATCGCTATAAATAGTGAACGTTACGTAAATGGCTAAATCTGAAGATGTCATGCTTCTTGATTTTCAATGTACATAACCTTATTATTATATTTTAATTTTTCATTATATAAAATTAAAAAATAAATTTATATCATCATTGTTCAACTTCTTGTTAGAACATACACTGTAAGTTAATCTTTTTATCAATTCAATTATCATCCCGATTTGGTTTTGAAAATGTGCCTGCGAGTGTGTGTATTGTGAATTTGTATTGTAATAGTGAAAAGGAAAGGAGTCGAAATATATGAGATCATACGTGGGGAATTTAAGGTTAAGTTTAGGTTAAGTTGGATTTACCTATTAAATATGTTAAATTAAAGTTTATTTAATTAAAAAGGTTCAAATTTTGATTATTTTTAAAAAAAAATAGATCTAAGATGCTAGTTTAATTAATTATTAATATTATAATTGTCATTAATATAATAAATTAAAATTATATATTTGTTTTATCTAATAGGTTAAATATAATTTATGCAAAGTACTGGTGTAAACATACATATCTGGACATTCATAGTTGATTGTCGTAGTGGTCCAAGCAAATTGCACGGAACTTATTGGATAGGGTAAATAGCACAAGTCACGGGCTTAATCTCATGTCGGCGTGAAAGAAAATTGATCTGCATGTAACATAGAGTAACATATGAATTTTCACGGGCACTGGTGGAACCCACAGAAAATAATGAAGTTGGGGATGGACCCAAGAAAGTTTCTTCAAATCTCATGGAGGTCCTAGATTGCTACTGTACCTTGTTGTTTCATTCGCATTGCAGCGCGTATGGTAGCTGGTGACAAGATCTGTCACGAAGTTGAAGTGCTACTTACCTATATGTTTCTGTTTGTGTTATTTGCATCACAAGCTCATAAATATTAAATAATCTGTTTCTGAGGAGACGAAAGCCAGTACAAAGGAAAATCTTCATCATGTTTGTCTTTGGCGATAATTATATCTTTCTTGTGTACATATACACAGCGACTTGTGCCAAATTATTAGAGAATCTAATTTTGACTGTTTATAACGTATCTACTTTTCATTGTGTATTTTTCAGTTTATACTCTACAAAGTGATTGTGAAATTTTCATTTTATGATGCTTTTTTTACATCATTTAAAAATGTCATCACGGACTTTTTTTTATTTTTTTATGATTAGAGACTGAATAAAAAAATCTGTATAATTAGATATCATATTTGAATAATAATATTTATTTTAATTAAAAATGTACAATTGTCATGTTACTATATGTTACTGTTAATCGGCTAATCGTTAATAATGATAGGACAACGTTACGATAAGCCTAATTGCCAAGGATTATTTTAAATTTTGGGCACATATAAAAACTGAATAATTATTTATAAAAAAATTGGAATTGTGTGATATCCATATGGATTAAATAAATATTTTAACCATAAAGATAAATATATCTATTAAACTTTTTAAGTTTTATATAAAATATATTAATGTATAAACAAAACAAGTGAAACTACATACAATGAAAATATACAATTGTTAATATTCATTTAATATTAATTAATTATTGATCTGCTTATATATCACACACAATATCATTTATACCATATATGATACTAACGAGTGGTCAATGGAAGTCGTAGGTACTTAATTTTTTTTAAGATTTTGAATTCAAGTGTCATGCTTGGAAAATTCATCCCGTTACGCTATAAATATTTTTAATTTGAGTATAATTACTTTCTAATATATATATATATATATATATATATATATATATATATGTGTGTGTGTGTGTTCTATTTAATTAATTAATTTTGATACTTTAACTATTTTATTTTATTTATTATTTTATAATTTTACTTTTAATGACTAATGTATTTTTAGTCGAAGGATGTATTTTTACTTTCTAAAATGCCCATAATTTTTTCACTGACCTACATTAATTAATATAATAGATGAGAGATATAATTAAAAATACTGAATAATACTTATTTTTTAAAAAAATGAATATTAGTTGTTTTCTTAATTTTTTTACAAAACTTTAAACATAAAAGAAAATATAGAACAGCGAGTATTTTATATTGAACGCTGTTCTTCAAAATAAATAGTACATGACGATATGTTTGGATCGGTGATTAAAGACAAAACAAACTTAAAAAATATTTTTAAATAAAATGATGATATTTAATCATGCACGTTAAATAACATGGTATGAATCACTTAACATTCTAACAAAACCTTACTTTTGTTTCCTTCAACATGGAAGGTAAGTAATGAAATTTTAATTGATTTTATTTTATAATTATGAACTTATTAGTATATCCTTAACACAAATTTAGAAACCCCCCATCTTACTTTTTCATCTGTTCTATTATCTGACTTTTATGTCATTATCCTTAATCTTGTTTATTTAACAATGCATTGTATTGATCTACTAGCTTCCCAAAGTAGCTGTAACATCTCTCTGGTCATCGACTGTCAAAATTGATCTAATTAATTATCTTTCTTGAACTTTCATATATATATATATATATATATATATATATATATATATATATATATATATATATATATATATATATAATTGGTAGATATAGAATTTTCTTTTTAAATATAATAATATTAAACAAGCAAAAGAATAAAGAAGAGGCATGCCAGACATTAGTGATGTTTTTTTTGTTAATTTAGATATCCTCTTTCGTTAATTCAAGCATGACTTGTGCTTCAATTGGTCTTCTCCTTTCAGCCCATAAGTGACACTCCAGGTATCGCTAAACTGTGAAGTTTCCTTGTCACAAATGGAAATGAATTATTGTTTGAGAGACGATGACGACATCATCGGTCCATGGCAGTCTATGATTATGGTTTCAAGGAAGGCAATTTAAGAGATTGGAAATTAACTCATAATTCTGAGGATTTCTTTTGTGATGTGATATCGTGTGTTTTCTTATCAACTTAAAAAGCTCCGTAATCTGAATTAATTTTAAATTAATGACAATATATTTATTTTTTATTAAAAATTAAAGAGATGAAGGTTAAAATATAACAAATGTGATAAATTAGTTGTTAAATTAACTGATAAATATATAATAATATTATAATTAAGTAGAGCAAACTTTAAAATTTGGTAATTATATATTTCTAAGAACTTAAACATATTTTTATTTATTTAAAGTTATCTATCATCTTTAAATTAAAATAATACATTTTTAAATTTATTCTCATTCATAAATATTTTATTATAAGAGAAATAAAATTTAATAATTTTGTTAAATATTTTAAAGATATTAATAATTTATTTTTAAAAAATGTAATATTTTTATTATTTACGGCACATTTCTTTCAACTTTAATGTAACAAAAAATAGAACTTAAAAAATTGAATGAACGAAAAATAAATAATTAAAAATAATAAAAATAAAAATAGTAGAATCACTTTCAATTGCTAACTAAAAATAAAAATTTAGTATAAATAATGTTAAAATAATAATAGCTATTTATTTTAATTGCTTAATCTAAAATAATAATTTTTATTAAATAAAATAAACTTTCAGTTAACTAAATTATTTTGGGAAGCACATTCTAAGCGTATATTTTCCTTTTATAGACAAAACTCAAATTTGATATAACTCCAATCAAAATTGATAATTAAAGTCGAAAATGGTTGCTTTCATTCTGAGAATTAAAATCAACAACGGTGAATAAAATGAATATCAATAAAATTGAAAATGAAAAATGACTAATAATGCTGCATTTTTTTTCTCTTCTAAATGCAAGCATAGAGATTAGTATTTTAATAGCAAATTTAAATGTTATTTATTGGCATCACAGTTTCACATCGTGATTACATTATTATTCTTCATGTGCACTGCCACATTCTCAATCACAGTCATATCTGTCAACTAGCATTTCCCGGCTTTACAAAATGCACATGACATGCATCTTCCATGGCTGCAGAAGCAAAAACATTCGCCACTCGTAAACCACAAAATATTTGTGAATTTGGAATTGCATTTTGGCTCCAAAATCTCTTACAGGGTTTTTTCAACCTTTTTTGTTTTTATTTTTCAATGAAGCTTGAAATTGAATTGAATGTGTATGACTTCATTTTTTAAGAAGTTTTTAAAATTAATATTAACATTTTAAACTTATAATTCCATTTTAAGTTAAACTTTGTTTTATATTAGTTACAATGAGTGAATTTTTCACTATTTATTGATGATAAATATAAAAAAAACTCTAAAATTTATATAAGAAAACCCTATAATAAAGATTATAAAAGCTGAAACATCGACATAAAATAAGTGTCGTTCCAGCTGAGACATTCAAACCTCTTTAATAAAAGTTACAGATAAGCTGAAATTTTTACATAAAAATTATTATTAAATATGTTTTAATGAATCTATTATGTATCTAAGATTTTGAATTGACATTATGTTAATAAATATTGAATTATATTGATATGCAAAGTCATTGATATAATTAAACAATTAATACATCTATAAAATATTGTTAACATCAGCATTTAAAATGAAATTTAAGAAATTATTAAAAAATAAATAATTCATTTATCATTCCTTTTTATTTTTGATACAACAAATATTTTTCAATAAAAATCTACTACTTTTAAATTTTTAAACTCAGCTTTTAAACCTGAGATTAAAAAATGATGATGATGATGATGATTATTATTATGAACTAAACTATTGGTTTTAACTTTCAATATCGGTCTATATTTTTTTTCAATACTATACTAATAATTTAAATAGTCTTAATGATTAACACTTGTTTTTATTAATATATAACATTTTTTTAGTGTATATATATCGAGATTTTCTGCCCCTCAAAAAAGTTTTTAGATTCGTCCCTCACTACATTAACTTTTTTTAATAATAAGAAATCGAACCTTCTCAGCCCGTCATTAGGCATTAGACATTTGGATATCTTAAGTACATAAAATCTGTTGCACCGAAACTTTGTTGCCTATGATATAATTATTAATATGAAAAATGCACATTAATTAATTAGCTTCAAATAAATCAATTTGCTGTCTTACATTCATAAACACAACCAAGTTTGCACGGTAAGTCTATTTCTGAATAAAATATAATGTAATCATTCTTTATATATTAAATTAAAATCAATTGATTAGTTGTGTTAAATATTTGAATACGTATATTTTAAATTAACTAATTTTTGTTTTATATTAAAAAGTAATTAGTCTAAATTTGAGCCTTCCATGTTTTCCACATGCACACACCGTTTTACGTTCGATTTCTTGTTCATTGAAAAGGAGTTTTGAGTTTTTCTTTTATGAAGGGTCATTCCGCTTTGTTTTATCCATGAGAACAGATTGCAAAAATATAGGAATTCCAATTTCGTTCCCATAAAAAAAATTTCGTTTTCTTTCAAATTCAAAAAATTAAAATTAAAGGTAAAAACAAATGTAATTGTTCTTATAATTTAGCTTTAAAATATTAAAACAAAAAACTTTTTTTCAAAGGTATATTGTAAAAATTTGACGTTATTATCAAACAAAGTTTATCGTTTTTTTTTTAATAATTTTTAAAATCAATGAACAAATTGACTTTTTTTATTGTATTTTTATATTCAGTTCAAATCACCTCGAAGGACTAAATATTTATTTTATTGTTTCAAATTATATGCATAAATATTTTAGTATCTAATTTTACAAAAAAATATTTTAGTCTTTAAATTTATTTTATACAAACTTATTTTAATCATTTTTAATCTTCTAATGTAATTTATATAAAAAAAATTCAAATAAATATATTTTTAAAGCTAAATATTAAAATTCTTATAAAAATATCAAAATATATTTTTTAAAAATAAAAATTACAATAATAAATATTTATAATTTGAGAAACTAAAATAAATATTTATACTAACTTTCAAATTAGTATACAGCTCGCCTTCACGTTAAATGTTACTTTCTAACTATTTATTTTGTAGTTAAGGATGGACTATTTACCTAAAATAATACGTTTTGCATAATATGATACAAGACTAAATAAAGAATATTTCAGACTTAAGGGAAAAGTACATTAAAATATTTTAATAATATGTATTATTCATTTAAAATATCATTAAAAAAATTTCCTTTTTTTTTTTCTGGCATTCTTCTTTTCAAAGTATTTTATTAGACCCTAGATACCAATTAAAAATCAATAATAGAATCTTTTATTGAAAGTAATATTAAAATATATTGAGAATCACAATAAAAGTATATTATTAATATTTTTTTTACTTTTAATTCTTTGAATAATACTCTAAAAATATTAACTAACCTTTTTCTTCTAAATAATTGTGTATCCTATCTTTGGATAAACGTTTTCTTAGTTTATCTGACAATTTATTTCTTTCTTTATTATCATTTAAATAAATACACAAAAACAAACTTTCTTCTTATATTTTTTTCTTGTTTTTATCTATTTAAATAACATACTACATTATCTTCTTTTAGGTTTAGTTCTCATTCTTACAATTATATTTTCTCTTATTTCTCCCATTTTCATTTCATCCATGATGCAAATAGAATGAAATTGTCTGCACTCTAAAAGTATTTACTAGACATTTTCCAAACGAAAGTGAAGCAAAAGGATAAACCACCATAAACAAACTAGCCAGGCACTCGTGCGGGTGGCCAACATGGCCAATCATTGCTATGAGGAAGGATCCACGTGGCGGGACCGCACGTGTGAATGACAAGACGTTTGCGAATGATAATTTATTGCGCACCAACCGTTACTTAATTTATTAGTGTAGGCCTTTGTTGCCTTTACAGCACGATCTGATTTGATTAGACTCTGGATTTTGCTGGGAAACCTCCACAAAAGCCAAACCCAAGATCTTCATTCCCACTTTGCTTTCCAAATTTACCACACTACACATAACAATGCCCCTTCTCTTTCTAACTCTCTGTTTCCACTTTCAATCCAATTGCATTTAATAATCAGTGTTTGATATGTAAGAGAATTTCTCAGTGACTGGCGCTAGCTTTCGTTGCTCGTTGGATGTAGATATTTGCTTATTTTAATTAAAAAAAACATGTTCTCGCATTGTGCTAAGTGTGGAAGGCCTAACATAAACATTCAATAGTAACGTGTCAATAAAGAGATGACTATAAGTTATACAATTGTCCGTTGCTTCTATCTAGCTAGGTTACATTTATTGAACCTCATACAATCATGTTATAGAATCTTGAAGCAAAACTCTTACACGTAACAAACCTAATTAATATAGTTTAATAGCACTGCTCTGTCTTATGCCTTGATGAACAAGTTGCATATTAAGCTTTATTAATCAATATTATAACAATACCATTGCTTAGAAACTTAATTTGTCTTCTCCTTTTGGGTATACCCTGCCGATTTGTTCATCTTTAAACCGTTTGTTTAATATGATAGTCAACTGTTGTTTGAATAAATGTGCATGCATACACCATAATATTAAAGCACTTTATTTTCTTGTTTTTCAAAGCAAATTCACTTTATTGATCCAATTAAAGAGAAAGAGTATTTATACCCAAATTACGTAGTAGACAAAGAAATATCTTGCACCTTTATATTTTTTCAGAAATAGCAAAACTAATATTTATATCATATTTATGACAATTTCTCGAAATACGTAGTATACACCGGATTGTACTCTATTTTCTCAACTACTAAAATAAATGCTCTTGCATAGTATATATATATATAAAAGGTAAGATTTTTTTACATTAATATAAGTTTAAATTTAAAATATTTAAAAATAAAAGTTGTTACTTATTTTAAATTTAAATATATATTAAATACTTTTTACACCAAATAATAAAATATTATTTTAAATAACTTATATTTTAATTTATTTAATTTTATTAAATATTTATAATTTTAAACATATTATTTGTAATTATAAAATTATATTAAATTATTATTTAAAATAATTCTATTATATATAATTATTTATAGAATATAAATTTTTATATTTTGATTATTAAATTATTTATATATTTTTTATAAAATAAAATACTAATAAATTAATAAGTTATATTATTTATATAGGTTTATTACAAAAGTATTAGCTTGTATTGTTTGAAACAGAATACTGGTAATAGAAAAAGACAAAATATCAAAAGAGAGAAATAAAAAGTAAAAATAATAAAATAATAAATTATAATATATTAAATAAGGTTAGTAAGAAAGAGAAATTAAGTATAAGTTAAATAGTATTATAAAATGTAACTATTAAATATAATTTAGATAAATAATTAGGATTGAGAGTAAGAATTTTAAACTTACACCCGTATAATATATATATATATATTGGTTTAAACAAACATTCTCAGACACAGTAAAACTAACAACACACACCAACACCAATAGCTAGCCTCACGAACTGAAGTTTTGGACTAATTCAAACGCGCGAGGCCAAATTTTCCCCCATGTTAGGATTGAAAAAAAGAAAGACTATCCCAAATCTGTCTTGACTACATACACTGCATAATTAGGCATAATAGTAACTACAATGATAGCCCTAGAGATGAGGGAGACATGTTACTATAGTAATTTTTAAGATTGTGTTTCACTTCATCTTTCCGTCGGCCAAGAACTTGTTTGTTTTTAAATTATAAAATTGATTCTTATATTTTTTTAATAAAAATGTATAACGCAAATTAATTGATATACATACTTCACTAATATTCAGCGGCTAAAGATTAACTATATTTAGCTTTAAATCAAACCAACATTAATTTTCGTCATAAAACCAATCTTTAGGCCAAGGGGATATTTTTCTAGTGCGTTTGTCCCCGTTGGATTTCAGGGGTGGTGCTTCGTCACCTCATCAACAAGCAATGGAATCAATACGAACAAAGGAAAAAACTGACAAGAGTGATAGGGCGAAACCACGTGTGACTTACACCCAAAGAGAGAAAAGAGAACTCCAAGAAACAATATTTGCTGTGGCATTTATATTCCTTTTGCTCGGAAAGGACAAAGGCGCATGCCATATCGACCCTGTACGGATTTACTAAGCATGGCCTAGAGGAAGAACCTCCATTGTCCATATCATATCAAAAAGGAAAAATGCATGTGCAACCAATCTTGCTCTGATTGAACTCTTCTTATAACAAAAGATAATTTTAGTAATTGATTAAAAAATCAACGATACATATGCGTATATATATGTCGGCTTCGGAGCAACTTAATTTGTTGACTAAAATTTATAGAAATATAAGAAAAAATATTAAATTAAAAATAAAAAGTGAAGTGTGTTTTTTTTTATATAATTTTTAATAAATTTGAATTAATAGTTAAAAATACAGTAAAAAAGTATATTAAAGAGAATATTAATCACATTCTTCTGAAAGTTTTGAAAAGTGTAATAATTACAATAAACTAAACACTTATACTCCATAATCAACTTAGTTAACTGTCCTTATTTCAAGCTTAAAGCCTTTTATTCTTTATAGTGTTAATTAAGAGTGAAATGAATGGCAAAACCAAAACAAGATAGAGTATATAGATGAATATTAAATATATAGAAATAAGAGAAAGATTTGACTGCATTGTAGCTGGGGGAGTACATTGGAAGAGGGTGCAGTTTGACTAGAATAAAGTGAAGGGAAGGGTAGAGTACAAGACAGTTGAGGAAAGAAAGAAACCAATGTTATCTATCTCACTGTTGTGATGGAGGAATAGAGTAATATTGACTGGTCCACACACTAGAAATGCACAGCTAGCAATACCAACCCACGAACGAACCAAGTGATTGACACAAACGAGGTGGTTGGTTCTGTAGACACAGAGGGGGTCAGGATATTGAATTGAAAGAGCTAAGCAAAAACAAACAAAATAAGCTTCAAAGTTGAACGTTGAAAGAGCAGTGATGTAATATTGTTTAGTGAGTGGGAATGGAGAAGGTGGTGGTGTGTGTGGATGGTTGAACTTAAATGCATAGAGAAGGGGTGGGTCCCACTGGTGTGTTCATGATTGAGTTGAGCAAACCAAGGGGGGACTCAATCATTGCTCACGCGCTCTTCTGCCTTAAAACGTGGTCGCACGACGCTCTTAGCCACATTTTCAGCCATCATCATACCCTTCCAAGGCCTCTGCTTTCCCTGTCTTAACCTTTCACCACCCTACACTGCATTTCTCCCCTTCTAATCTATGTTATACGTTAATTCTCGCCATCATTTTTATTCAAACTCAACAGTCAGTGATTTTGAGTTCAGGCTTTAAATATATAACTAAAAAAAGATTACTTTAAGACGATACACAATATAAAACGAAAGAATTAACAGCATTTAACGTCAACTAAAATAAAAATGGGGCTTTTTCCGAGTAAGTGGGTAGTGGTGCCTTAACAAAGGAAAACATCTTTAAACAGGGAGGAACTACTTACGTGCATCGATTGGATTTAAGATTGATTGGAAAGACAACAAAAAGAAATGAAAGAAAGATAACCCACGTAGTGAAGACTTTACTTTCTTTTCACTTTGCTAAGCACCTTTTAATTATGTAATCCTTGCGTTGTTTCATACTACTTCGTTCAGACGCTATTATAAGAAGACAAGTAGACAAAGTTCATGATTGAAGAGAAACGTGCGCATTATTGTTCGCAACACATTTAACAACACAAATAATCTATAATTAATGCTATTGCGGAGGCATTGACTACACTGTCAATTGCTAATCAATTCATCTTTGAACAAAATACTCTAATTTTGTGCTCTGCATTTATGAATAGTCACTTCTTTTAATATTATGTAATTTCTTTTAGATAAACAATTCATATTTTATATTTTCTAAATATTATTATTTACATTTAATCAATCTCAAATCATTGAATTGTAAATACTAAAAAATATTTAAATTTAATACACTATATCAAATTAGTACTCGATTTACACAATTTATCTGTATTATTTACTTTTCAATCTAAAGATCTTATTTTTAAATATAATCCTTTCTATAGCAAATTTTTTAAAAATATTATTTCCTTAATTTATTTGTATGTAATAAAATAAAAATCTCATTATTAATGATAATTTTTTTAATCTGTATCCAAAAACACAGGTTAAAAATTTAATAAATAATAAATTTTAATTTAAAAATTATAATATTTAATGTTATCAATTTACAAATTATATACTATTTAATAGAAGTAATATAAATATAAATATTTATTAACTGTGTAAGAAAAAATATAAGCCATATTTACTTTTATACTGTTTAGTTAAAATTAATTGTTAAATTAAAAGTTTCAATCATATAAATTATTATTATTAAAATTTAAATTATTTAATATGTAGTATTATAAATTAAAATTATCATAATATATATATATATATATATATATATATATTGTATTTTGATAAAATTTAACACAAATAATATGTAATTACAAATTAATTGTTTAATCGATTAAAAGATATATTTAATATAAAATATTAATAATATAAAAATATATAGTTTATATCAATATAATTTATTTTTTTATTTATCTGCAAAGAGAGAGTAGAAAGAAAATAAAACAATATAAATATCAATCAACCAAAAAATATTGCATCATAAAATAATTATTAACATAAGATTAAAAATTAAATAAAAATATATTAACTTTAACAATTTTAAATTAATAAAAAATAATTCTACAACTTAAAAATATGACAAGTGTATAAAATTATTAATCTTACATTATTGGTTTGTTTATGGGATTACCCTCCTTCATTGACTGTTTATGCGTTGTAGGACAGACTAATACTTCGTTATATGTAAACGCTGTCGTACACGTACACGTATAAATTTTTTAAAGTGACATAATCACATAAAATAATATTGAATTTTAAAAATTATCACTTGATTTTTATATTTTAAAATTAAATATTTACAATAATATCTTATGATTGTGATTTGTTTTTTTATTCATACGCGAAAAAAGAATATTCTCATTTAATATATTTTAATTTTATTAATTTTAAGATTGTCCAAATAATGTATAAAAAACATTTTACTTTCCTTTAAAGGCAAAGAGTGAAAAATATAGTTTTTTTTTTTAAGAAAAATGGAAAAACAACTTTATAGCATTTGGTATGTTTGTATGGATCAGTAGAGTACCTTCTACGTTTATAAATAGTTTTTACTGGTTTTTATAATATGCATTTGATGTTTATAGAAATTTGAAGCCACCTTTGATTATATGGGTTGTGGACATTAGATAAAAACTTGAGAATAAAAATGTGAATGTAAAACAGAGATATAAAAAAATATTTGCCTCCTTCGCTTGTTTTTACGTCAGGACGGAGTTTTAATACGCAAAAAACGTAAAAAATAACAATTTATTAAGTTATTCCATAAAATTTGTTAATCTTGATTGTTACAAATATTATATATTTACTTGTAAAATATCATCTTTCAAATATAATATTCATATTTCTTTTTTAATGTTTTCATCTTAACAACAAATTATGTTGATAAATTAAGAAAATAAAGAATTAAAATATAAAAAATTAAGAATCATATATATATATATATATGAAATAGACAAAAAAATATGAACAATTAAAATTTTAAAAAAATCATGTAATAACTTTAATAAGAACTTTTGTGCCATGCAATAAATAGATGAATAGATAAGTAGGTATAAATAAATAATATTAAAATTATTAAATTTAAGAATTATAATTTATATTATATCATGTAAATACAAATACTGATTTGCATTTTTTATTTTTTTATATTAATTAATAATAAGTAATTATATATCATAAAATTACATTATATTTTGATAAAATTAGTAAATTATATATTAAATAATTAAATATTTTTTATATAGATAATAAATCATTTTTTTTTCTTATATATGGATTTTATAATAAATAAAATTATAAGAATAATTTAACAATTAATATATATTATTTTTTATATTGAAAATAAGAAATAGCGATAATTATCTTGTTATATCAATACTTATTAGATTGCCATAAAAGAATCCTAAGAAAACATTTTTTAAAATAAATTTGTATATTAATTTAAATTTATTAAAAATATGAAAATAAAATTTAATTTATAAATTAATAAATTTAATTTATAATTTGTAATAAATTCAATTACTAATAAAAATATATATTCGTAACACATTTGTTTTTGCAAACATGAAAACACAGAATTAGATTTTGTAGTACACGAGTAAACGCTACGCCAATGATAGCAAGTTAACATGCGGATCTTACTGTTTTGTAGGTCTACTTCTGTGAGACCCGTGACATTAATCAGCGTAGTCATTCTTCGTCTTAGAGAAAGCAAGAATATTCCTTTGGATGAAGTCTTGGCTTGCAATCATTCTGCGTAATAATTTACATTCAAAGCTTAACTCCAGAGCAAGTTGTATTCAATGCACTCCCACAATCCTAAGCACCAATTCCAATTGATGTTGGAGGAGACAAATAGTTTAAAACACATATTTACTGCAAATGTTCATGACAGAAAAGAAATCAAACGAAGACAAAAAGATATATAATATTTTAAGATTATAAATACATATAAACAGGGAGTAGGATTTGTTTACAACGAGTTTGAAAGTTAGACACATTAAAATTGGATTAGAATGCATACGTGGTAAAAATGAAAATTATATTTTATTTTATAAAAAGAAAAAATGAAGAATTTGAGGAATAGAAAAGGAATGAAAATGAAAAACGAAAGCCTTGTGAGGATGGGAAATAAACAGAGGAGGATTCATTGAGCACTTTTGCTTTCGGCCACGTCTCATCAAATATAGTCCCCACTGACGCGCTAATCCTTAAATTGAATAAAAATATGTTGAGGGACAATACAACCACTATTCAATGAATCAATACCAAATATACAGCTTGAGACATAAGTTTCAAGTTTCTACAGTTGGATAAGGCAAATACAACCCTAAAACTAATAATACTGAATTTGTTTAAACTTAGTGGGATTACTAGTTGGCCGGGAATTTCTCCTTTTAGCCATTGTAACACAAAGTCATCCTTTGTTTCATCAGTCATCAACAATCGCCAATTATCCCACGAATGATGAGTATGTGACCAAACCTATACAAAAGTATAGGTCTTTGCTTTAGATTAGGATTTGTTTTGGCTTAGATCCGTTTTCTTGTTTATGGGGTGGATCGCCTATCATTGTCTTAAAAAGCAAGAACAGTAAGTGATAAGGAAGCTACTTTCTCATTATATACATCGAGCAATCATATTTCTGTTAATTATTGTAAATGAATTTCGGGATCATTATATTAAAAGCATCACTTAATATCTGTTTAGGAAAACTTATAAAGTTTATAAAAATAATTTATAATAAAGTTTTTAAAATTTTTTAATTAACTTTTTAAATATATCTTATTAAAATAAATTCCATTTAACTAATTATGATAAGTTTAATTATTAAATTTATACTATAAGCGTTCATGTAATAAAACATAAGCATTAAATTATTTATTCATACGAATCAGTATTCTTAGATGTTCAAATTTTCCTTCTCGAACGAGTTTATCTGACTCGAGTTCAGGAAAAAGACAAACGAACGTTCTTGTCCGCTAACAATGTGTGTGCAAGCATGTACTAGCATGCAATATATATTCACCTCGCTTACATATATCATGTATGAGCCATAAAAGGTATAGCATGCTTCCAGCTAACCCAATGTAAAGGATAAATGTTTGTTTAGTTAAGGTTATTTTAAAGAAATAAATGTTATTTTTTCAGCTTCCTGATTTTTTTCATAGAAAAATTCAAAATATGAGATAACTCTATTGCAGCATCTCAAAACATCACCTGAAATTTCTAAGGTGGATTTATATATTAGATGACAGATTTATATTTTATTTTTTAAAGTATATATATGAAATTAACATCCAATGGATTTAGCTTTAAATTATTATAAGTGATGGAATAATCCTCTCCTTCCTTCTCCCAACGGGGCTTGAGGTATATAGGCAGTTGGGGTTTCATCATATCTACTACACAACACAACCTAGGTTATGAAAGTGGGAAGAAAAGAATCACAGTAATGCAGCAATAATTGTTGAGAATCGTTCATACTCATCTATTATCCAAAAGAAACCCCTAAATTCGGAAGACCTGATGGAGGGCCACATACTCATTATTTTAGAGCAATCATGTCACCTGTGATCCACCTAATGCAACCATATTTGAATATATTTTCCAAACTTTTTTTTCTCCTCTCTTGCTAATGATATTCGATACCTTGAGCAATGTCTAAAGGTGGCACAAGATGGAACCATGGGGGACCATGACAGCACTTAAGCCATTTACAAAACTATCACAAATATAGTCAACCAAATATGCATTCGTGTTGGATTTGGCTATGTTTGTCAACATCTGCTTCATGAATTTAACCTATATTTCTGTCAGAAACAGATAGAGGAGACGTAAAATTAGCAATGTACATCAGAGACTGACTAAAGTTGATATAATTATGTTTTCCATTCAAACATGCAATCACGGTACTAACCTTGTTTTGAAGTAAACAAAACATCCCTTGGATATAAGCCTTCCTACCTCCAGGTCTTTCTCTATAATATAATAATTAGGAAAGAAGACATCTACCTCAGCTGTGAATTCCACTTCAAATTCTGTTAATCATCATCCGATGAAAAGGTGCATACTTAAAATTCGTGGACAGTTTTTTGAACTTTTGGAGTAAGCAATAAGCATGCTGAAATTAATACCTCAACCTAAAAAATCTATCTAGTCATATCAGGCCGGGACTGTACACATATTTTGCTTGGATAGCTAGCCTGCAATTTTCAGAGATAGAAAATTTCTTTTATTTCTTCATCAACTATAACATGTACATTTGCAAGTTATACAACTCTACACAGTGAAAGCTGCAGACAATGTATAAAAAAAACACTGCCGAAAATCCTGGCCTGAATTCCTTGAATGTTGAAAATCTACAAGCTAAGTGAAATTTTATGCCTCCTGACTGGGCTCAGTTTTTTTAGTAACATCTCTATCTCAGGCAGGAAAAGTCACATCCTAGATGAGTGCTTGGAGCACCAAGAAAATCCATTGGAAGACCAAATTAACTAAAAGCCAAGAAATAAGCCCTTGCGTGCCAGTGTACAAGCGAGATACACTAGAATGAATTAATTCTCAAATGGACAATGGCAGTCTTCTTTCCCTCTTCCTTGCCAATGTTTGCCTAGACATTCTTAGGCGTGCAGGAAGAAATATATTGAAGCATATGACACCCCAAAAAATCCAAAAGTGCCTCAGGTAAAGTGTCATGAGGGATGAGACAACGAGTAAGGAGAATAGTAAAGCAAAACCAACTGCCACAGCAACATCAACCCTGCAAGAAGGCAAGAAAAATGCCAACCATAATAGCATCAATAACATGCCAGAGGTTTATTATACAATTTAGAAGTTAATAGATCTCATAGCAAAGAATCTGCGACCATGATCCCAGGATGTTACTTTATAATCGGTTTCTTCTGTTGTTAGTATGCGCAACAAGATCTTATTCTGGAAATGAAATCCTAAAATAAAAAAGAGAAAAACAGGTGTGTCTATAGATGTGAAATAAAAGAACATTGTATCTTCATGATCTCCAAGAAACAACATAATATGGATTATAACATTGCAACATTATCATTGACAAATCAAACCAAATAAAAATGAATGCAGAAGACATTGTATGATCAATATATTAATCAAGGAATAGCTTTTACAACCCAAGATTACATAATACAGCTCAATTCATTAGGAATCAATTTCACGAACTAGCATAAATGCAAAGGATACCTAATAAGTAGCATCTTGATTAAATATATCATGACCCCTTTAACACATTTTCTCTGTGATATATGAGCCTTTGGAAAAGGTTTTGCAAAATTTATTTGGACTTATCTTATAAATTGGTAATATGATAATTGAAGGTTTCGTTAAACTTATGAAAGTGATTTATGAATTATGAACTTTTGAGCAACCTTTACTCTAAAGGTGATCAAAATAAGCTTATTTGATCAAGTGCTTATAACATAAGCTCTCATGTTAAACATTTATTGAATAAGCACTTAATTATATTATTTATCCAAACATGACCATGACTCTTTCAGATCCATCCAATCTATTTGTTTAGCCTAACTTCATGGCTCCAGTGCCATTTACATCTGTAATATCAAATTCTTCAACCGATAAAGTTAGTTGCTAGCTGCATGTAAGTAACAAAACTTTACTGAGACAGTAAATAATTTAATTTGTGATTTATGTTTCTATATGCTACAAGATACACGTGGTAGAGTGGGAGCAAAATGCACATTTTAACATGTTTTGAAATTTAATAACAGACTTGACCAAGTCTCCTAATACAACCTAGTATGCAAGAGCCTTTGAACTTGAAGATAGGATAATGCAGAGAACTACCCTATGCAGTGATGAAATGATATGGCCTAGATATGCCAACAAGAAGTATGTGTAAACCTATAATGTTTCAAAATAGTTTGGACCATCACCTCAATTCTACTAGCCTCAGCCCTGTTACACCAGTGTAAGTCTAAAAAGTCTTATACCCAATCTGAACCTTTCATTTACTTAAATCTAATGAATTATAATTTACTATTTCACTAGCCATTAGATTTAAGTTAAATAAAAAGATCAGATTGAGTGTAAAAATTTTTAGATTTACACTGGTGTAAAAAAGATCCTTCCCCATATATATATAATGAGAATAATTTTATTTTAAAATAATAAAAACCTATAAATTTGAATAATATGATTTATATGATGTCATGATTAAACGTTAATTAATAAATATAGCAACATTTAAAAACTTTATTTTTTTAATTTTGATTATTCAAATAAAGTTAATGATATATATTCATTATTTTTATTTTAATAATAGTGTCCTTACTTGAATAATTATGTAAGTGTATAGATATATTTACTATGTTATGTAATTAAAATTATAATGAAACAAATTCTTTTTATCAGTACAATATATATATATATATATATATCCCTCATAAGTAAAATTTTCCTCACTAACCCTATTAACCAATAACTCATTTTTTATAACGAAAACCAAGGTTTGCTTATGTTTAATTTTTTTTTTTCACTTATGCGGTTATACCGAAAAGTTTGGAATTAAGGCAGTGGAAAATATTTTGAATTTTCAGCTTAATTTCACTATGACACATTGACAACATATATACTTATTCTCTAAAAAGAACTGCAGTGAGAGAAAGTAAGAATAATAATAAAAATCAGTGTCATCTTTTTCGGTGTATATATAAACTATGATACGTTTGTTTTTTAATATGATTAACTCTAATTAAGCCCATGTTTAATTAAACAAATTACGTATGAAAAATGAACAATTAAGATATTAAATTTAATTGTAAGTTTCTGTAAATTTATGTACAGATCACCAATGACTAGACTTGCCACTCTTCTTGACTTGGGTTTGACGTAGCAGTATCTTAAAACTTCTACTATTTACTTGTAGAACTGTCAAAAAGTCCAACTGATCCAACCCTAACTCGTGAGTTAGGGTTAAAAAGCCTTATGGGCCAAAAAATCCAACAAATCATAAGACTTATGGGCCAAAAAGCCCATTGTGTCAGGACTTTATAGGCTAAATTTTTTTTATGAAACTAAAAATAAACAAATGTATTTAAGTCAAAAAGATGATCTGCATGAAAATAAAATTATTGGAAGATCCCATAAAGAATATCATCTTCTAAACTGCTCAGCAAGAGAATTATAATATTCTCTTTTATTCTTCTTGTTTATTTCACCACATATTCTCTTCCCTTCCTTTTAATTCAATATAGGAAGCGATCCAGTGTGAATATATGAATACAATAAATCAGCAATGATGTTGGTGTTTTGCACACGGCATTTTCCAAAGTTTCTTTGTCTAATAAGCAAAGAGATTGGATGGCTTGGTACGATAAAATAAAGACCTTCCAGATTACATTTCATATGCCGTTCTTATTTTCTTATCAAAGCCAGACGAAAAGAATCTTTAAATATAATGCAGATTCTACAATTATATATTTAATGCATCAGCAAAGAGCTTACATGGTTGTTCCTAAGTTTCCTAAAAGATCTCCAAAGCTTATATTACGAACTCCTTTGGCAACAACATTTTGGAAGACACCTATAAAGAATATTACTGTTGTGCCAAAAAGTAATACAAAACCAGTAGCTTTTGCATAGGTAGATATCTAATATCCTAAAATTACTCACCACCACCAGTTTCATACATTATTATGAAACACAACAATTTCTTAGTTATAAGAACTTGTACCAAGTGGATATAACACCATAAGCACAAGTCTTTTGTCCCACAGAGAATTTTAGCATCACAGACCAATAGAAGTAACATATATAAAATATATTATTATATTAAGCATTCTGATTTTGAACAACAGAAGTAACATTTTGATGAAAATTGTCCAATCAGAAAATATGATAAAAGGATACACATTTATTATTCTAAAGAAACAAGGACTTCAATATAGAAAACCACATGTATACTTGCTGCAAATATAAAACCAACAGTCAAACAAAAAAGCATAAGGTAGTGTCAAGAGAATACTAAGTTACAAGTTAAGGTTATAAATTCCTCAATAGCCCATATGCACAGCAATGAAACAAACCTGAAAAATCCAAACCAAATAAAGTAGAATACATTATCTGAATCAGATTTATTTGGCTCCTTATATTTTTAAAATTATTGGTTACTTAGTGTTCCGAATTGGCCAATCATAGGATAAGCTCAAAGGGAAGTTTGACCAAAACTAGTCGAGATCTACCATGGCATGAACCTGAGTTTTCTCTTTTGTATCTTTGTGAGAGCGTGACATGTTTAAACTATTTGTGATGTTTGCATGATACATAATATTCTAACATTCTCACACCTAAAAATTAATCTCATTTTGTAATTGACATCACATGTAATATAATATAAGATTCTCTCCATTTGTTTATATCTATATCTATATCTATATATATATATATATATATAAGCACAAATAAAAGATGCTCCAAAATAAAACAAATGATGCAAATTGTTTGAATCCAAAATTTACCACCAGAAAACTGAATATAATGTGTTCAGCAACAACAAATGGCAAAAGTAGTTAGGAATAAGGGTATAATATTTTATAAAACAAAGCAAACTTGTACAAGATTGTCTAACACAAGCAGAACATAAGAATTTAACCTGTGTAGGGCTTAATTTAACTCTTATTCCATACATAATTTTTGAATGATCCCCACCAAGCCCAGATTTACAAGAAAAACATATGTTTTCAATACCAGGAAAATGCATTCTTCTGAAGATGTACAACAAGAATTAAGACGTGTGTAGATCAAAAAGTCAATATTCATTTGATCAAAAAGTCATGAAATCAATTGGGATATTTTACAATATTCTAATACATCATATAATAACTAATATTAAACACTCAAAGTGAGAACTCAGATTCTAAATTTTGTAGAACTATCTGTTATTGGTAAAGATCTGCATAGCAATCACCATTCACCAAGTATCCAACCCTTTGTTGATTATGCAATTCAAACGATAAGATGATGCTCTAAACATGGATGGTTAATTAAATGAACATGCAAATTTTATTCTACCCTTCTCCAAAGGGAATCAAATATTAGGTAGACATTGTCGCTGATTCCATTATATGTAAACCAAGATCCATGCTACCTTGAAACTTAAATTTAATTTTAGAAAGAAAAGAAAAAAGTGTACCTTAGCTAGAGTTGGGAATTTTTAGGTAGCTTCTACCATTGATAAGAAAGAGAGAGACGGAAAGCGAAAATTGGATTTTGGCTATGAGCACCTCAACATGGTGTTCACTGTCCATAACTCGCATTGCATAATCATTACTAGAAACTAATAGAGTACGAACAGTGTTTACTGTGCTTCCATTGTGTAACTTGGGATTTGGAAGATTGAAATTAGAGTTGATTTGGGAGTATTCTGAGATTGGGATTAGGGTTCTCAGACCATGGATAAAAATTAGGAGTGTTTTCAGGGTCAGGGCTAACCCGTAAGTATTCCCACCCTAACCCACATATTATGAGCCAAATAATTTTTTTTTAGTTAATATAAGTGCAAGGCTGAATGGATTATTTTAGTGTTGAGTAGGGCTAGCCCTAGGGCTTTAGCCCTTTTTGAAACATCTACCTAGATATGCCAACAATAATTTGAAAAAAAAATAAACTTTACATAAATTCACAATATTTGTAAAGAGACACCAATCATCTATCATCAATACATAATTATATCAGTGAATGGTTATCATAATTTATTAAAAAAATACTTTTGATCGCAACAAAAAACTGTAATTGCATATTTTACCTTTCCTCATATCAAAGTATATTTTTAAATTTTTATCCAATAAACATGTCACAAAATTCACACATTTTCCCTAACCCATATCAAATGTCACAGAAGCATATCATTAGTCGTATTCAAAACAAGTCAAGTTACTTTTCCATTTATGGAGTATTTGGATTTAAGAGAGGCTTCAGAAAGGTCTCATATCTAACACCACATTGGAAAGCAAAATAATTCAAAATGATTGAGAAGACAAGGTTATGAATTATGATATTAAACGGAAGAGGGGATAGGAGAACAGAAAAATCAGATACAAGTATGACACAGATACTTTTCCATTTTTAATGCTACTTCAGTTTTAGGTTGTTTTTTTAGCCTTACTGCTCATTCTCTTCAACTCTGCCCCCATGATGTTAATTTTTATCATACTATTTTTTCTCATGTAAAATGAGAGAAAATTGTCCTGCACCCACCACCTAAATTTTCTGTCTGTCATTTAGAGCGCTTCCTACCATTAATACTGCATATTTATACAAAGGCCAGGTCCCTACTACACACCACACTGCAAGCTCTTTAAACCAATTGAAAGATGCATCCCATCTTTGAGACCAGAGAAAAGGACCTACCGTTCCAAGATACTCATCCAATCTATCATGGCCAAGACATATGCAATTGTTTCATATTATACAACGTATCGGTGTTATATGATCATATTTGACCTCTTACGATGGCAATAGATGCCCAAACCTAAACTGGCTTTATGCACACATCTCCTGTCTCTCAGTGTCGGTCCATCAATGCTATATCCAACAGCATATCTGGACAAAGAAAAAATTACAGAATCTCAAGCACACCGTTCCCAATTAAAACCTTTAGTTTTTTTTTTTTAACCATAATTGGCAACATAAAGTTCACTATCATGTAACAACTACAATGTTTTTGGCAAAAATTTGATAAGAGTCAGGGTTTAGTGAGGCACTTCAATAGCAATTATTATGTATCATTGTTAATCAAAATTTCAAAGTGACACAAAATACCCTCTACAAGTGGTCACAACATAACGCTATTTTGCATGCTCAACACATACCTGTGTAGTTAAACGGGGGCATACACTGTAATTTGTGAAGTGTAATTAAAAGAAGGAGAAAAATGGTACCGAGTTTGGATATGCGGCTTGGGAGAGAAGAAAGTAAGAGCAGAGTACTTGTGCTTGGATCGTATCTGGTAATCTCGGAGCTGTTCTACAAGTTTAGAGCGGGTTATCATCTCCACCCTCACAAACTTAAACAACAATCAAAATTCAAAGTGGAAAATTGAAATTGGAACCAAACCGAGGTATCTTATGTTGGGTGCAAACATAAACCCTATTCGTATTAGCGAATTTTCTGTCACCACAAATTGGGAAGTTCTTTGGGTTTTAGGTTTACCAAGTGTAAGAAGAGAGAACCAAGGAATATGTACAGTAATTGTATTGTTCCATTAAAGAAAAGGGTTGGGTTTTAAAATAAAAGGGAAAATACTTTTTAATTGCTTGATAAAATAAAATTAATGCTTGAATTTTTAAATGAATCAAGATCTTTGATCTATTGCTTGCGTGTAGTTGTAGATTACTTGTAATTATTTTTTTTTATCTATTTAAGATTAATAACTCGTCATATATAGTTCATACTGATATTTATATTATTTATATATAATTGAGTATATTTATTCTTAAATCTTTTTCGATAGTTCTCTTTGATGAGTTTTATAAACTTTTCTTATTAGCTCTAAATGTGAACCTGAGTTCTTTTAAGAGTTTGATATAATATATTTTAGAGTTTTTTTTCACACGTAAATGAATTGATAGTTTTTTTTAGTTATTTATAAGTATAATTTTTTTCATAAAATTAATTAAATTTTTTCATTATTTAAAATATTTACATTATCATTTTATTTATTATTTTAATAAATTTTATACCATTTAATTTATTTATGACAATTTTTTATTTATCACTTGTATGCTTCAATTATACAAGAACAATTTATAATTTGTTGACTCATAATTAGAATATTTATCTCATTCATGTGCTTAAATAAATTATCATTTTTATTGATAATTTTCTGAAGATGAGTGCTGGTTGAAATGCTTAATTAATTTTTTATTGATTTATCTATTTTTACTTTTTAAAAGTTGTAATTTTTTTTATTACACTTTCTTTCATCTTCTCCTTATACCAAAAAAGGATTAGTGTTTGATTTTATCTTTCAAATAGTTTTTATAAAATTTATTTTTAAACTTTGATTGCAATATTGAAGTTATTTATCAATTATTTTTACCAAGAGAAGTTAAAATTCTAACAGCATTCCTGTATCACACAAATTTATGCAAATATCAATATAAGAATTCGTTGAGACATATCTACTAAAAATGATAGATTCTAGATAAATCTTATTAAATTTTTTAAACAAAATTTTATAATATATTTTTAAAAATATTATAAGATTACATTTAAAATAATAAAATTTTGAAATTTCAATTTTTGTAATAAAATATAGAATTAACTTAAAAGTAGTACTATAAATACATTTACTACTATTTTTAGTTAATTACAAATTTATCTCAATAATCTAATCTTAATTTAAAAACGATACTAAAAAACTTAAAACTTATGATTATGCATTTAAATTGTCCTAAAATATATTGCTTTAGTTAGTAGATTTTGAAAATAAAATAAAGTAATCCAATCAGTTACATTTAAACATTTTAGACAAAAATTCAAAAAGTTCAACTAAAAAACACTAAATAAATAAAATAAAATAACGGCAATGCTAACAAATTAAGGCATTGATTAAGAATAAAAATAAAATATTTTATTGAAACCATTAAAACATAATCTTATATATTTTTAATGCGTTTTAACACGACTTGAAAAAACTTTTTATTGAACCCATCACCAATATTCTAATAGAAATGATTAACAAAACTCTTATAATAATCAAACAATAATAAAAAATATATAAAAAAATCACATACTAACAAAAATAGAAGCGATATAAAAGAATGATCAATTCACTATATATTTCATTAAGTTCACTTTAATTTTATTTTTTTTTAAATTCCACCGAAAAAATTATTAAAAAAAATCATTTTACTAAGTGACTCCGTACTGGAAATAATGTACATAATAAACATCGAAAATAAAAATACTGAATAGTTCAATACAAACTTTTACATAATGATTGTTAGGTACCATTAAAAATATTTAGTAAGATTATCATTCATTATGCAAGATAAATACGATCATTGTAAAACTCCGGGATGCAGCAGCACTTTGCAACAATATTCACGATGTGTAAAACAATTTAGTGAATTAAGAATAAACCAAAAGCAAATTTAGAAGAGTTCACCAATATTAAGCCAACTAGGAATCTTAATCATTAGCTAACCTCAAATTAAGAGTGAAATCCCTATTTAAGGTTTCTAAATATCTTGTACTGATTTATTAGTCAAAGTTGTCAAATCAAAGTTTTATATAACATCGCGTTAAAAATAATTCCAAGAGAAACTACCGAATGATAGTCACTTTTTCCACTGAATAGGTCACAAGTTGGATGCTAAATTCCAACTCGGAAAAGACATAGCTACACAGTACCTCCTGGACATTACCTCAAAAAGCATTACTCTCGAAAAAAAACCCATTAGATCTCACATACCCCAAAAGGGAATTTTTTCAAATTCTATGTAGCCATTCAAATTATATAGTGATAAGAAATTTAGCTGCTCAGAGTAGAAAGCACGCCTCCCGTTGCACTTGGAATCACCACCTCCCACCCAGGCCCTTTAAGGGGAAAAGTACTGGCTGGTCCATCGAAAACAAGATCACTACGATCCAAGAGCTTATCCAGATCTTCATCACTTATATCTGTTTGTATCATTTTATCATCAGCTGTTTCTTCATCTCGAAGCAATGCCAAAACATCCTCTTCCTAAAATTAAATCGTGCACAAACTCTGAATTAAAACATGATAAGAACTATCAAACAAATAAATTCTCATGGTAAAAATGACAACAGGACCAAATACTATTTCTAGTAAATTTTAGATTTAAACTAATAGATTAACCCTAAACAAATAAGGATACAACACAACCCAAGACAAGAGCTTACGAAACAAATCATTACAAAGTCTTAGTAATTTGCAATTGAAGGTGTATTAGCTTTTAATACATGGGACTAATAAGACTAAATAATCATTTAAAAGATTTTCATGTTCATTTAGTCAGCTAACTCAACTATTTTTTGGCCACTTAAATAGGATTATATTAAGTTGATAACTAAAATCTTTTAACATCATATTTATGTTGACACAGTTGACAACAAATCCATATCTACTTCTATCAAAACGTGGTAGACCAAATATAAAAAGCAACTGCTAAAGTACAAACCTCCAGGTCATTCATACTAACAGATTTTGTACGTTCTTGATGAAATTGTCCCTTTTCAATTACCACATGCTCAAGTTTCAATTTGCTGTATGCTCTTTTTAACATGCGACCCTGCAAATATACTTTGTCATAACCATCTCTATAATAAACCACCCAGTCACGTTAGATTGAGCTCAATATACATTTCCAAGTACCTCTACAGATTGAGCTGTTGACAGCCTATAAACATGAACAGGCTTTGTTTGGCCTATTCTATGACATCTATCCATGGCCTGTAAATCCATCTGAGGATTCTGGAATACCACAAAACACATGCAGATTAAAAATAAATCATTAAGCAAATAGATAAAATTTCAGAGGAAAATGTCTAAAAGTACCCAATCACTGTCATAAAGAATGCAAGTGTCAGCTGCTGTGAGGTTAATTCCCAATCCACCAGCCCTAGTAGAAAGAAGAAAGATTCTGCAATCGTTGTTTACATCGTTGAATTCCTCAATCTGATAATGGGAGAAGAATTACCAATGAACTATATTTAAATTCAGCCTCTTCAATCCATCATTAGTGACTCAAAACAACATTCTGAAATAGAACAGATGATAACAGAAGTATACAACAACAACAAAGCCTTATCCCACTAGGTGAGATTAGCTAATGATAACAAAAGTATAATGCAACAAAAATCCCAGTTCCAAACAGACAGCATTCAATCAAAGCTTCATGAAAAATATTACACTAACTATAATGGGAATGGCTAATAATAAGGCTTCATTTTAATGGAATATTGATACACTGATTGATAAAGGAAGAAAGCAAAAGCCTGTCAATAATAAATTTAAGATATCAAGTGGAGCAGACAACAATAAATCTCTTGGATATTTAGGATGCATGTGTAAGCTTTGAAAAAAAATTACTCTCATCACAGGGTCTTGATAATGAGTTCCCTAAGAGCATTGGTGTAAAAATCAATAAATAGAAAGTTTCTCTTTAAAAATCACAGTGGGAGTATTTTGGTAACACTTATCTATAAAAACTTTAGTTTTTGTTCCTCCCTAGCCAATGCTCTAAAAACTTGTTACCATTCTCCTTTATGATTAGCATTTTTGTTTAGAAGCTAACTTTTAAGAAAAACATGAACATTTTAGGATTTTTTCCCCTAAAACTTATATCTATAAATTTTAATCATTTTTTCAATAAAAGAAATCCTTTTTTTTTAAAACAAATGCACCAGGAAACTGACTCTTCAAATGTCATATAACAAAAAGAAAGTAATATAGAAGAACACGAAAGGTAATGCAATATCAAGTATTCAAAACCATATGACCAAAAAGTAATATGAATTATCTGATGTTAATCATGCACTGCTACAAACCTGTCTTTTTCTTTCAGCCAGTTTCACACAACCATCAATCCTGCAAACCTCAAAGCCCTTTTCACTAAAATAATAATCCATTATATCCAACACTTTAGTCCACTGACTGAAGATCAGAACCTGACAGCAATCAGAAAATACAAGTGCATATAAGCAGCAGCTTGGTAATAAAAGGGAAAGTAGAAAACCATTAACACAGCATTGTAAAGCATACTTTGTGATTCCTTGCAAATAAACGTTGCAACAATCGATCCAGTAAATGGAATTTTCCACATTGTTCAACTATCTCATTTACAGGAGGATATAGATCTATCAAGAAAGCAATAGACAGCTTTAGTTAAGAATAATAGATCATGAAATCAGTAAAGCCATTCTATTTCCCGATACTCACATGAACCATCAAAGGCTGAATCCAAGAGATCTGGATGGTTACAGACCTTTCTAAGTTGAATAACCAAATTATTAAGCTTACTTGCAGCACATCCTACAACAAAGAATTATAATACAGATCTGTTTAATACAATTTCATAGACAAAAACCCACATAACTGGGAGTACAAGTACATGAGCTGCAAGTACACTTTTTGTTTTCAGAGCAAAAATTGGAAGCAAATCTTACTAATTGACAATTTTTCTGGTAAATAGTTCCCTAATGTCTTATTAACTAAATGATCCTGCAAATTCTTCTGATGCTCAGTCATGTTTGCATAGATAATAATCTCCTTTTTCCGTGGCAACATAATCTCAACATCAGACTTCATTCTTCGTAGGAGAAAGGGTCGAAGAATGGCATGAAGTTTTGCTACTACCTGCATGTGATAAATTCATTAAGCCTTCCAGTTTATATGAGAATGGACATGTAGCACAAAACCAATCTTAGTGTGCATACTTGCGTCCTTCGTTTCTCTTCAAGTTCTTCCTTAGTTGATCCATTACTACACTTTCCTGACAGATTAAACCTACAAGGAGTTTAATTGCATAGAAGAAATTAAAACAAAACATGCAGTTTTTCGTTTTGCATAAAACCAAAACCAATATTGTCAAATGACAGAAAAACCATTGATCATATAGAAAAGAGCAAAACAAAGTCCTAAGCAACAACTAGGTTTTATAGAAAAGCAGACTTTGCCTATGTAAAATTCATACAACTGAGCAGAAATGGGGCTAGGGGCAGAACTAGACAGATTCAAATGAAAACGACATTAAAATTGAGAAAATATCTAGTAGTGATTGAAAGAAAATTTATAAATTAACTTAAACAATATCAAACTGATCAAAACTTATTGAAATATAATGGAATCAGCCAAACTGTTTCCCTTCAATATGCTAAGTGATATTGATGCAAGTCTTTATATAAAAAGATCTCATTTGTTCAATATAAAACACATCAAACATTTTCAGGCATAGTTTTTAACAAAATCAATTCAGAGTTGACATATCATCAGAGGTTACTCGAGGAAAGAAGAAAAGCATGATCTTAAATAAACAATAAGCAAAGGATACTAACCATGACTCAAATTCTTCAAGGGATGAGAAAATATCAGGTAAAATGAAGTTCAACAGAGACCATAGCTCTGCCAAGTTATTCTGAAGAGGTGTCCCAGTTAGAAGAAGCTTGTTTTCTACATTTATGTATCTCAATGTCTTCACTAATTTGCATTTCGAGTTTTTGAGTCTGTGTCCCTACAATGGACAAAAATCTAGTTAGAACAACAGAAGCATACAGACTTTTAATTATTTTAGTATTGCAGGGTCAATAAGGGCAGCTAAATGGAAAGCATTTTACACATTAAAATAAATTATTTACCTCATCAACAACAAGATATTTCCAATTGTACAACCTCAGATGTTTCCTTGCATCATTTAAGGCAACCTCATAAGAAGTTATGACAATGGGAAAATTCGCGCCAATTGTTCTAGGCATGTGTTTCCTCCGAGTCTCATCTCTCTGTCTCTTGTCACCATGGTAGATAATGGCATGGAGCGATGGTGCAAACCTGTTTACATTAATTCAAAAGCTAAAAATCAAAATGCAAAAGCATAGCATAATAATATAATAATTAAATAGACAATAATCATTAACAAATCATTTTCTTGTCTACCTAGAAATCTCATTCACCCAATTTGATAGGGTTGATAGAGGAGCAATTATCATGTATGGTCCATCCAGACCTTTCCCTTTTAAATGTGAGAGAAATCCAATTGTTTGGATTGTCTTTCCAAGACCCATTTGATCAGCGAGAATCCCATTCAACCCATTTTGCCACAATGAAATCAACCACTTTACACCCTTCAGCTGATAAGGCTTCAACTTTCCACCTGTCAGTAAAGGCATGAGCTCTTTCTGCTCTTTCTCAATTCTTTCCTCCTCACTCATGTTCATATCTTCAGTCCTCTCACTTTCTTTAGATCTCGTAAGCATTGCAGCAACTGCCCTTTTGGCCTTCCTCTAAAGTTATTTCAAACATGATAGCACATTATTGATTAAAATAACTCAAGTTACATATGATTATTACTAATTAATAGAAGATAGTAGAAAAAAGCACATTAAACTTTGCCTTGAAAGTAAAGAGAGAGAAAGGATGTTGTTCATGTGCTTAAACCAATGTTCAAACAATATCTGACCAACTTGCTCTTGTACACAAAGATAACAATATCATTACTCAAATCAGACACTTCTCACTAGGAGTCAAAAAAGTTCAGCAGTGCTAAAAGGTCATCATTCCTTTTTGCAACTTCTATACACACATAACCTGACATACAGTGACCTGCCAGTTAGCATGAAAAATATATAGATACACCAGAGCACAATGTACTTACAGTATTGCACTGTGAGGCTGCTTTTCTTTTAGACCCACGGCTCCGCTTCTTTGCTGCTGGTTTGCTCTCTTCATCCATGTTCTCTTGTCCATCCATGGTCTAGCAAAAAATATTCAAATCATCACAAAAATGCAACAAGAACAACAAATTAACATACGTAAAAAGTTGTCACAAAAAAAAAAAAAGAAGAGCACAAGAGAGTAAAAATACAAGTGTGATGTCATCCATTTTCTCCAGTAGAAACTCAGAGTACAGTTTGGTTTGCGTTAAAAGCTCATCCAATTTGTTGAACTGTGTGTCACTGAGGTCAGTTGCCTCCTCACACTGCGCCTTCTCTTCATTAATTCTAGCTTTGAGCAACTTCTCTTCCTCCTCTGCCATTGTTCTCGATATAAGAGAGGACCCATCATCTTTAACATCAGCAATCACCTCTTCCTCTGACTTAACTTCTTCTTTAATGCCACAGACATCCTTACCATTTGGAAAAATAAAGAATGAATAGGGAATAACAGACATCAAAACCATTTCCCTCCAAAAATAATAACAAAAACAAAATAAGCCCCTATCAGCAGAACAAGAACAACATAAATATTACTACTACCTTGTAGCACCAAACGATGACAACATCAACTCAAACAATCACGCGGTTCCTTAAAAACAACCGTTCATTTGAAGTTTACATTGCATTGCATAACACTACTCAAATACATATATCCAAACAAAGCATAAATAATAAAAAACACATGGAGCGTGAGTGCGACAGTGTTAGAGAAGTAACTACATCCTCAATATTAACTCTTAACGTTATTGTTCAAAACGACAGCGGATAGAAAACGGTTATTGTTCGAGAATAAGAATCCACAGAACAGACCTCATCTTCGAGGACCG
The DNA here is from genome assembly GCF_003935025.1 of Abrus precatorius. NCBI lineage: Eukaryota > Viridiplantae > Streptophyta > Magnoliopsida > Fabales > Fabaceae > Abrus > Abrus precatorius. The sequence goes on along the minus strand of NW_020874406.1, from coordinate 17,165,303 downwards.
AAGTTGGGGACTCTGCTGCAGGATCGTCGTTCTTAACCATGTTTTTCGCCTCCATTTCGAACCCTAAACGCAGAGCATAATAACCGTATTAGAAAAACCGAACCAAACTTTCAAAAATAAATAAATATGAAAAGAAACTGCGTTAGGGTTGCGATGTATGATACCTGGCACAGAGAAAACGGTGAAGGAAGAAGGGGGAAATGGAAATGTAGAGTTGAAGAGTTGAAAGACGTTGAGAAGGTGAAAGGACCGCGAAACAGTGTGAAGAGTGGTGGGTAAGTGGTGCCGAGAACTGAGGATTTTTTTTTAGGTTTAATTTTCTTAATTAATTTTAATGGGGCGTGAGCTTGGGCGGGAAAGTAAAGTTGAATTGTTGCCCCTGGTTGTTGGGTTATTTACTAAAAAGACCTACTTGTTGGCACTGGTTTTAAGGCTAGAGTAAGGTCATATCTTGGGATCGGATTCAGTAACTTCACCGTCCTATTACGTGATTTTGTATTAAACGAAAATACAAAATTTTACCTAAATGCACAGTGCAATTTTCGCATCGACCGCACCGAATCCTGATCCCATATCTTGTAGGGTGTAGGGTGTAGGGTGCAGTGCAGCAGCTAAATGCTAACCAACGGTGTGCTGCTTCCCAGATTCCATGAAAAGAGATGACGCGTGCTGTGATTAGTTAGCCACATTTTGGTTCGTTGCATCCCACTTCTTCAACTCGCATTTTTTTCTTAAACAAATTACCCACATGTTTAATAAACGGTTTTTCTTGTATAATGAAAATTAATAAATAATCAACTATAAATAGTGTGTTAAATTTTATAATTTTCAATAAAATTTATCAACTTTTAATTCAAATGAATTATTTTGCTTTGTAATTATTTATAAACATTAAATTTTATCAATTAAACTATTAAATGAGATCGTATATGCATGTTGACTATACATATCAAATTTAGATAAATAAACTATTTATAAATATGTAATTTTATAAGTAATATTTATTTATATTTTCAACATATATATTAAATATTAAAATAAATTTATATATCTTTAGATGCATATAAACAAATTATTTTAATAAAAACACAATAACTTCTAAAGAGTAAAAATTATTTTGAGAGTATTGCCATAAAAAACATTCTTAGAGTGTGCTAATATTTGAATCTTTCGAATAAATATTGCATCATGGAACATTTGAAAGAAATTATTAAAAATTTCTTAAAATAACTTATAATTTCCCCCAATTTTTGCAACAATTATCCTTTTCTCATTAAATACCTTAATTTGACAAATAATTTATAATTTATTGAAAAAAATTTATTATTTATAGATAAAAATGTTTATTTAAACTATTTACTCAAAAACACTTTGTATGAGTGTTAATGAGGGATTCAAGATTGAATGAGAAACGACATGAAATAGCCGTCGTTCAGAACGCCTGATCTACGGTCAAGTGAAACTCCAGGAAACATCACTGGTAAGTCGTAATTCAAAAGTATCATTAACAAGTGATGAAACTTTTCATATAACCATACTCTTGGTTTTTATATATTATATAAAGCAGTGCTGTGCTTTGTCTTTTTTTTTTTTTTTGGCTTGTCATTCATTCCATTAAATGTAAGCACCGTTAATAAATAAAAACAACATTCTTTTATCAAATGGTTTTCTTAACAAAATTATGTTTTATAAAATAGTCCAAAGTTCGCTTTTCCAGAGGAATTTGTAGTACGCAAAGCAGAACCTTTTTTCACTTTGTTTTTTTTATTATCATGGCTCGCCAGTCGAGTGGAACTCTAATATATATATATATATATATATTGATAATACTCAAATATTTTATTATTTATATGACCTACAAAACTGAATCATCACAACATAAACAAACTTCGGTGGACTACATGTGTTCCCTTTCATCAGGGTATAATAAACCCATAATCTGCAAGACAAAATTGTTTTTCATCATTCATGGTCCATGATCTGCCACATTCTCTGTCTAAATTATTTGATAAAGATGCCCCCTGCTTCGTTTTCGTGGTACATTACTCCTTACGAATTTTCTTTACTAAACAATTTAACATGGTGTGTCTACACTCATAAACCAATGTAAAATACACGTCAATATTTTGAGATGACAAAAATACCACGCAGCCAGCCATTGGAGAATAGATAATAAAGGTAAATAAGATATAGCTCACAATATTTTCTTTGCTTGAATTAAAATGGACAAATTGGTGACAATATCACCAATTTGAATAATGTTATTCCATTCAGTAATACTTGCAAGACACACCTAGGATTGGGAGCAGAGATCTTCAAAGCCCATATACTCTTGATTTTCCATCTTCTCAATCATGTTCTCTATTCCCACCCCACCTGTGATCCATGACTCAAGAAATAAACATCCTTGAAAGAAACGAAATGATGAAACAAAAAATTTGGATTGCAACTAAAATCACATAGATTACCTAAACTAATTGCGCTTATGAAAATGGTCAATGCTAGTATGAAGATGATAATTGATGCTCGTCCAAGAATTGCAATTATCTTTCTCACCACATGCTGGCCAATGAAGGCAGCTATGGTAGCAACCAACAAAAAATAAGCAGCTGCAACAAAGAGGATAAAAAAGTCAATAACAATTAACCATCAATTTTCACAACTTTTTAGATGTTAATTTAGTAGCAAATAGACTAAAAACTAAAAAGCCTACTGTTAATGAAAATAAGGTACTTATTGTTAGTGGGAGGTCTTGAATGGTACACATAGGTGTTATCTTTAATGAGTTTGTCTTGTCTTCCCAGAAACTTGCTACTATATATGGATCGTTCTAGATTTTTGTTTTTAATTCCTAATTTCCTACTTACCATAAGGTACTGGGAAGCGATTCAGAAAGTAATATTGCACCACTGACATGGAGGATGAAAATACCATGGCAAAAGTTGATGTGGCACTTGCTACCTGGAACAAAGAACACACATTTGTTGAAGTTATTTTTTTTTATTATTCGATTGTTCTTGGGAACCTTAAGATATTAAATACACATGAATGGTGAAGAGGGTACCTGAGGAGGAATTCCCAACTCTAGAAACAAGGGCCCCAAAATGAAGCCACCTCCTAGACCAAGCAATCCACCAACCATACCCGCTGCCATTCCACAGGAACAGTAGAGACAAATTTGATAAATCTTCCAATTTGTAATTTCCTTTCCCTTTGAAGCAATCACTCTTGTTCCTTTGTATAAGCCTATGGCTTCAAAAAGTGTAACAGAGATTGCAATAGGAACCTTGAATTGGCAAATCAAATTTCATTTAGTCCTTCGCGTGTCATGATATTATGTTAATTGCAGAATTATACGTCAAAATTCAAAACTACCGATATGCTTTTATGCTCTGATCTCCTGAGTAGAATGAGTCTTGATGCATGCTATAGATTACAACTTATTGTTTCCACTAAAATTAAACAGTAAGTTCCTCGTATTGTCCTGTTTTAGGTTGGCTCTCGTGCTCTCTGTCCAACTTATTGGAATTGACACATTTCGGTAGCATATTTGAGTTCATTTGTCTTATACTTTTTCTGGCAAGCCGTTTTCGTCACGAGTTCTTGCAAACATAGCTCTACTATCAATTTTATGTCATGTTCTTTGATTTACTATTCAGTGCTGAAACAGTGAAACTCATCTCACATGCAGTAGTATCCAAAATTCCAACTACATATTAGAAGTTACCTCACCTGCAAAAAATTAAGAACCCAATACTGGATGGAGCAAGTCCTGCTGTATTCCTGCATAGAAATGCATTCACTAAACATCAGAAAACCCAATAAATTTAAACTGTCGATGAAATGATCTTCAATTGCAGGCTAAAGTGTCATCAATTTACTGGAAGGACTCACTTGTATCGCAGGTTCAAATTAAAAAAATAAAGAAGTTTCAAACAAGTTAACTTCTTATATGAATGGGTCTAGGCTAGTGAGTCGTGACTGCATCTTTCCCATGCTTTAAATTGAAAAACCTTGGAACCAGAAAATCAAACAGAATGTAATAGTTTGATTACCTTAACAATCTGAACAATGAAAAAAGCCACCCAGACATACGCAAGGAGTGATAAATCTTTCCAATAAATGTTTTTCAGAATAGGGGCCTGCATGCACACGTGATAAATATATAGTGGATAAAGCTAAATCAATCATTGATAGACTTTCCAAAGTAGAAATGATTTGAATTACCTCTTCAAATAGTGGATTAGCTGGACCACTTGGTAGTGGTTTGTAGTCATCGGCAGAAGCATCTGCAATAAAGGGTGTTCCAATAATAAATATTAAAGAGATTTTTCTATAACTTCTTCTGAATGTTAATACTTTCTCTGAATATTATAAACAGGATTTTAGGAACTTACCACCAGGTTTTGGTTCTACTTCCAACTGCTTAGATGCTTCCTGCAAGTCAAGTAGCACAGCACTCTTACCATTGAATTGAAGGAGTGAGACTGAACTTCTAAATTTCAGGAAGCGCAATAAGGTAAATTTACCTTTTTTATCATTGTTTCCTTTTTCCATGTTTCTACGCCTTTGAATATAGCTTTTGTTGATGTAGCTACCACCGATTATTTCCAAGTCAGTATTAGCAACCAAGAAATTATAAATAAGGCATTGTAGATATCACATTAACTAAATAATGTCATTTGTAGCATCAACTGGTTATGAAGCCCTGATAAATACCATAATGTAATTATGTCGACTGCGAAAGATAGATTCATAATGTTACCTTTTACCGAAATTTATTTAGATAAAGGAAGATATCATTGTCCCAGGAAATGCGTGCCGATTATTTTGTGATAAATAGTTTTTTGTCAAAAGACTTTTTTGATAAACTTTCAATTGCAAATTCTAAAGTAAAAAATTATACATGTTTCAAACACAAAATTAATTAAAATAAAAAGGATAAATGTTAATAAGATAATTATTACCAATGAATAGGATGATAAGCAAAACTGTCACCATCCAATCGGCAAACATGACATTGCATATAACACCGATGCTTATTCCGAGCATTAGCATAGGCTGGAAAATCAAAGCCAGGTCATAATCTATAAGCGGCATGTCTAGTGTTGGGTGTCTAAGCCTCAGATTGTAGTATACAGTTGACATAGATGCACCCATAATCATACCTGCGGTTATGAAATCAAAGCAATGATATGAAGAATACAAAAACTGAATTTTTCCATAAACCAAGCAAATATATTTCCTTATTTTGAGAGCACAAGGGGTTCAACGTGCCGGTGTAATAACAAGAGAACATTCATTTTTTAGAGTCTTAAAAATGGAGGTGAAAAATGAGAACTGCATCAAAGAGTATATTTCTGAATATTGTAGAAAAAATCATAATTTTTGGGAGTTATGTTTGCAATAACTAAAGAAAATCAACATAATGTCTAAATTACAAGTCCTTTTCAGATAATTAATCTTTTGGTTGATTTTTCTATATGAACTGATGTCCTAATAATTGACGTTTAATATTAAATTTAATGCACGACATTGTGAATAATACTGACACTGCATGCAATCTAGCAAAATAAATATCTTCATTGTCACTGGAACTCCAAAAAATAAAGATGAAAAGCATGCATGCATCCACACATAACTGTGATTCAGTTAATCGTGTTTAGCATGCAAGAATTAATGAAACCAGAATAGAAAACTAACACTTAGAAATGGCCGTAGAGGACTTGGGGTCAAAGCCAATGATCAAAGCGAGCATAGGCACAAAAATTCCTCCACCCCCTACCCCTCCAACACTTCCCAATGCTGCTCCCAAAAATCCAATGATTGATCCTACAACAATTCTCCAACCAAATTTCATCTCCTGCTCAACCACCAGTACCATGCACATTTGTTAAAACACATTTTAAAAGAAATAACCAAAGTTACTCATATAAATAAATGTGTTTGATGAACTCACCGGCCAAACAGGTTCATAGGAAGACTTTCCACTCTCCCATAAGAAATCCATCATAGCTTTTAGAACTCCTCGTCTTTCTTCTTCCACAACATTTCCAAATTCTTTTTCTTTCAAAACTCTGTCTGCTAAACTGACATTGCAGATCATTGTAAGAATACACAAGGCCAGCCATATTGTTGCAGCAATCGAAAATGTCTCATGCTTCGCTTGTGTAGCCATGTTTTGAAATCTAGGAGAACAATGTGTGTTCCTTTTTTTTTTAACCCTTAGCTTCTACAAGTATGGCTGAGGAAGGAAATTGTGAAAATTGAAAGTGCATTCTTTAGTACCACCATCCTGTTTTTATATATATAATAACGAAGGCACACTTCTCTCTCCCTATCTTTGCCCCATCAAATAATGTTATTTATTTGAAAAAGAAATCCTAGATGAATTTGAGGGTGCTTATTTTCTTTTTCACATTCATGTTTCGAAAATTCCATTAGTTTAATATAGAACTATTGTAGACAATCCCCTTATAGTGCTTAAACGGTGTCCTGAACAGTTATTAATATACATTATTAACATTTTGGCGGTATAAGTGTTTTGGCACTATAAACCGTGCTTGTGTTTACGGTTGTGACACTCCAATTATTTGATATCTTTAACGGATATATATATATATATATATATATATATATATATATATATATATATATATATATATATATATTGTGCTTGATAGTTTAAGAAATGCCATTCAGTTAATGCTTTTTCATTAACTGTTAACTCACTTTTATGCTAAAAGAATACCGAAATATGAAGACTAAGAAAATTTAATTGATTGAGTAAATAAGTAAATAATGTTTATTACGTTCAAATGTTGGTTTTTCTACGCATAATTGTAAGTTCTCTTGTTTTTTAAGTTTTTCCTCATCATTCTATATCATTATTCATGGATAAATAAGTAATTAGGAAGCCGTTGTTCAAGGAGAATGGACTGATGGAAGTTTCCCAAAAAGGCGAAATGGGCATGAAACGATAACAAACAATGCTATCAAAAGTAATTTCTGGTGTTAAAAAAACAGACTACACTTGACAATTAGTACCTCAGCATATGTAGCGTCAAGAACAAGCCAACGGTTCCGGAGGAAGCTTCACGGAAGAAGCATTCATTAACGTTATATTTGTTTGATAGTATATATAATTCGGTCGCTTAGATGATTTTGGCATGATCGATGGAAAAAGAGTGGAATAAAAAAGTTACAACTATTTGGATTATTTAAATTAGAATCAAATGTATTTTAATTTATTTCATTTAATATTTCTATTGATTTTCAAAATCTGAGAGTATGATCAGATGAAGTTAGTTTATTGTTTACTAATTTATAAAATAAAATAAAAGATTTACTTAATTTTTTATAAAATATTTAGATAACTATAAAATTAATTTATTTTATTTCATATTTTTATTATTTCATCCTATTTCTCCTGACAGAGATATAAATATGATAAATTCTACTTTCACAAAACTATTTTGCAATTAGTATTTTTTTTCACACACTGCAGAGTATTATCAAAATAACAAATTTTAAAATAAATAATTAAAGTATATTATATGAAGATTTTAAATTTATAAATTTTAAAAAAGAGTAAATGCTTCAATTATTCATAATAAGTATTTTATTATATTAAATGAAATTTAAAAAATTAAGAATAAATAACTTCATAATGTAAAAGAAAAACTTAACATGCTCAAAAAGGAACTAATTCTTAAAAACACTCTTGCTTGAAAATACATTTAAAAATACTCTTTGAAAGATTGATTAAAAAAAGAGAAGTAAGAATAAAAAAGTGATGCAATAATAAGAGATTGATATAAAAAAGTTATAAAAATTGTATGTGTAAACTATAAACATATAATAACAGTAAGAGAAAGGGATATTCGAACGGGCAGCAGTTGAAAATTAAAAGACATTACTCATTAATTTATTTTCATTTTCTTTTCTGATATTTTGAAAGTTATAATAAAACATTTCCTTTTAATTTTTAGTAATTTAATATAAAGAAAACACTTAATATCTTATTGTAACCACTCTATTCCACGTTGTTATGAACATGTACTCCTAAACTAGCTTACAATATAATGAAGCTTCATGCTAACTACATTTGATTTTGGCTTTTCTGGGCCTCATCTCGCTTGCACTCCATTTTTGGATGCTCATGAATCTTTATAGTGGTACCCCTGTTTTCAAAATGCTGTTTTCATTCGTCAATCAAGCTGCAGGATGCAGTAACTAAGATTAATTAATTAATGATATATATATATTATTTGCCTTTGAACTGGGTTTCAGCATGGAACCCCATCCTTAATCAAATCAAATAGCCTTTGATTTTTTTTTTTCGTCGCGTATTGCTGCTCGCACATGTAGTAGCAAGTGAAATTGCTAGAGTTGTAAACCATCAAATTCAGATAGAAATACAAGGCACATTTGTGTCAAATTTTGCGTGTATGCAACTGCCCTGTAGTTTTTTAAGCTTGAATTTTTATTTTATTTTTGGTACATACCTGGATAGTTGTTTTTAAAGCTTTAAGTACTCGCACACGTGCTACAATCAAGAACGGAGTATGTTAGGAGAGGGTGGGAAGAAGTTTTAATAGAGAGGACAGATGTATTGTTTGGGATATGAATTTTTTTGTAATTTTAATACAAACTTCAACATTTAAATGAATTTAGATTCGTTCAAGTGAGAGAGCTGTATTTTTACTTTTTGAATAAATGTTAAGCTTTGTAGTCTATGTCAAGTATTAAAACAGTAAAAACTTTATATGGGTGTTGTTTAATGTTAAAGAAAGACAACATGAAAAAAATGGAATTTACTATTATATGTTTATTTAAGATGGTTAAATATTTTTATTAAATTAAGGATAATTTTGTCTAATTTGTTTAAAAATTTCATTCTCCTTCAGATTCTCAATATTGGGAGAAGGTAAAGTTAAATGAAAAAAAAATTAATTTATTCTTTTCAAAATATTGAATCTGGCATAAAGAAAATATGAAAAAAATATAATTTTTTCAACCAAACCCTATGTTATTATAGAGGAAATAGTAAGATATATGAATTTATTATTCATGTCTTACTTGTTTTGCCGACAGCAGCAGATAAAATATGCATAGATATATATGGATCCTACGTCAAAACTAAACTCTTGATAAAAAATGTGAAGATATAGTCCAAATTCAAGAAGTTCCATGAATAATAGGAGTGATTATTATTATGTCTAGGACTCCATTTCAAAGGTATTGCTCTACGTCCCCAAGTCCGCAATAGCCATAAAGAATAAAAAAAACATTGAACAAAACATGGAGGTGACATTGATTGGCGCCTTAAACACACTCCCAAACGAAGGCGTCAAACTCAACTCTCTGCAAAATGAGATCTCACACTCTCACTTCTCATATCAATTAAACAAGAAAAAGTAGAAAAACCCCCCTTGATTTTCTCCCTTTTCACGTGTGTGATTAACGATAGTAGAATTGCTAATATCGTTAATTCAGCAGCCTAAAAGTGCTGATGCCTCTGGCCGCTCATATCACCGCTAGAGGTACTGCTGGTGGTGCCATATTCCTGGCTAGAAAACACTGCTTTTCTGAACTTTTCTAAATCAGCATTGTATTGCATTGTATCATATTGATCTGAATTCAAAGATGAAGGGGTGAAAGCAGTGTGTCCTGGTTTAACCCCACCCCTCAAGTCGTCTAGTGAGACATCTCCTTCCAATATTCTCACAATCTACACATAATTTAAGTGAATATATATAAATTCATCACTATCATTCCATCTTGAATATAGTCACATGGGATGCCATAAATTAAGGTCTGTATCTTAGATAGCATTTGTATTATGCAACAGAATATATAAATTTCCCTTTGTGTTTGCTTTGTTTAAATGGTATAATAAAAAAATTGAGGTTAAAATACACATATTTTGGTTCCCTTCAAAACTATATCATTTAACTTGACTTTGTCCACTCGTCATCTCAAACAATAAAATATAGTCAATATGACATATTATCATCTATAACTTGAAAATAATGTGTTAAAATGAGATAGACATAATATATAATTATATTATGCGGGTGTGATTTATTTTAAAAATAAAATAAAAAATATGTATTAAAAAAGATACATTTTAATTATATTTAAAAAGATGAAACTTAGAAGAATAGAACAAAGTAAACTATCTTATTATGTTTAGTTTACTTGATATATTTTACTTTAAACATTGATTAATGGTGACATAGACTTTATATTGAAATTATATGCACGCGTACACGTACGTACATACATACCTGGCTCATTTTTGGACGCTTCTTGGCAGAATGACGAATGCTAGCAGCAGCACAAGCTGCCATCCTTTGCAGTTCTTGAGGACTGTAGTTTCCCTCTAAAAATAAATCCACCAACTCTCCAAAGTTGCCATCCTCCTCTAGTCCACGAGTTAGTAGTGGTCGAGCCTATACAGTTTCCATGTTCCCAAAAGTTTCAGTACAACGAGGGGGAAAATGTCGAAAGATAGACAATGGGTTTTAAAATGAACATAATACTAACCCAGTCTACTAAGCTGTCATCCATTGTATTTGTGTGATCTACAGGTCGCTTTCCAGTTATAAGTTCCAATAACATGACTCCAAATGAAAAAACATCAGATTTTTCTGTCAATTTTCCGCTTGATGCATATTCAGGAGCTAGGTACCTGTGCAAGCAAACAATGATAGACTCAGATTGGATTACTATAAATGTCCTTAAAAATTGTGTGTGATAGCTATGAGTCTTTCTCAAATAAAAATTCCTTTTAAAAAAATATCTTAATTATACTATAATATATTTGGACAAATTTTTAAAAATAAAAAAGTACTATTAAAAAGTATAATTTGTGATTTTTTAAGTTAAAGTTGTGTACTAATAAAAGAAAGGCCTTTTCTGCAAAATAAAAATGCTACACGAACATGATAAAGTATTTCCCTAATTTTATATTCAAACACATCATAACTTCACAGTTGGGTCAAAAGTTAATTCGGATAATATGTCAAAAAATAAGAGAAACCAACTCAGTCTAGCCCATTATGTTTTGGTCAGTCCAACCTATGATCATCCTTATTGCTCAGAAGGAATAAAAGCACGTGGTGAAGAAGAATTACCCGAAAGTTCCCATGACACGAGTCGATACATGAGTATTATTATCAGTAGTTAACTTAGCCAATCCAAAATCAGCAACCTGATTAAAATGTAATATTGGTAACATGTGCAATAACATAAATTGTAGACGTAAAATACGTGAACATAAATAGATAAAATACGTAAATATGATGTACCTTTGCTTCAAAGCTATCATCAATAAGGACATTTGCAGCTTTAATATCACGATGAATTATGCGAGGATGACCTAAGTGTATACATAAATATAGCAAAAATGAAAAATATACTAATGAAAAATGAATAAAAAGATAAGTCATCAAACTAGAGAGAAATTTGGATCTTACAGTCCTCATGAAGATAGGCAAGCCCTTTAGCTGATCCTATTGCAATCCGCATTCTAGTTGGCCAATCCATGGTTGGTGTACCCTTTCCTACATGTCACCATTGAACACTTTAGCAATCTTGTTTACAAGGGATGCTTAGGATTAAAATGTTAAACATGTGTTACAAGTTCCTTTCATATAACATGATAAATTATGTATAACTTCTCTCTCTCTCTCTCTCTCTCTTTATTGATTTTTATAATAAAAAAATACAACTTTCAAGGCCATAGTTTCGTAAGTGTCTTTCGGTTGAAATTTACTCTTGAGAAGCAAAGTCTTTAATGATAGTAGCTCATAGAATGTATATGTAGTACTTACCATGAAGGTGATATTCTAGAGTATTATTGGGAATAAATTCATAGACCAACATTCTTTGCCCGCCAGCAATAGAGTATCCAACAAGTGACACGAGATGGCGATGATGAACGCGACTAATGATGTCAATCTCCGCTTGGAACTCTCGCTCTCCTTGCCCGCTACCTGATTTTAGACTCTTAACGGCCACTTCCTTTCCATTAGGCAACACACCCTTATGGACATAACCAAAGCCACCTTGTCCTATCAAATTTATATCGGCAAATCCACTGGTGGCAGCTGCCAATTCTTCGTAAGTGAAAGTACCCCCTTTAAGGCCTAAAGCAAGACTTGGTGAGGGAGGAGGCAGAGGAGGTGGCCCCGTTGAGTAATTGGAGCTCATATCAGCACTATTCATTAATGGAGGAGGTGGTGGTGGTGCACCCCACCCGCCACCATTAGGACCCATTCCATTTTGTACTCTCACAACATGGTCCCCGTGTGGACCTCCATAATAATTTGGGTGTTGCCCACTGTTATTGTAATAGTTATTCCCTGTGTACATAATTTAGAGACCATTAATTATCAACATGTTATTAGTTGGATTTTGTCAAAAATCAATAGGGAAAAATTACAAATAAAGGGCATGTTACTGTCTTTAAAAAGAAAAACAAACATTTTGAAAGGATCCCAAATTTAATATCGTTAATATAAGTGCGATGAGTGTAGCATTGCCTTTTGTGTTTGAATATACAACACCATTCACACAAAACTCATTTGCAAGCCAAAAATATAACAAGGTACATGTATGGCAATTATTTAATCAGCAATTTTTTTTTTCTAACAAAGTGCTTACAAATATAATAATCAAAACCTTAAGATATATTGAAATAATAATAGAGTACATGTAAAAAAGAATTGGTGTAACTAAAATTATTTAATATTATCCTAAATTTTGATTGGTTATGTTCATAGATATTGTGTTTGATTAAGTACTTTTTAATTGTTATCATTCTTCAACTAAAAAAATGACATTTTAACTTGATAATTATTAATTTTATTTCAATTAGAATTATAAATAATTACTAAGATGGAATGTAGAAGAGTTAGATCGAAGAACAACACCAAAGTATAATTTTATCCTTTCTCATTTTTTAATAATTCGTAATACTTAGTGTCATTATTTGAACATTTAAAAAACAACATCATGTGTGACATTATATACAGTTACACATATCTCTGATTCGGTTTTATTTCTTTTAGTGTTCAAGACGAAGCATTTTCCATGATAAGCAATAGATAATAATAGAACTAATGTTAATCATACAGTCCATTTTCAATAATGTGTAAGAGGTAGGAAGAAGAGAAAGATAGAAAGAAAGAAAGAAAGAAAAAGAGAGAGAATAGACAAATATGTTATAGATGATACGACGAAATAACAAGAAACAGACCAAAAAATGAGATAAAATAAAGTGCAAGTGTATAGATATCATTGTTGTAATGACAACTTTGTTTGATTACCTTTTCCATGAGGAGGGTCTCCATAATAGTACATATTCTTTTTTTTCTTCTTCCTGGAGCAAACAACACAAACAATAACTACAATAAGAAGAACACTCCCTACCCCAAGCACCGCTCCAATTATGGCCTTATTGCTATCGTCTCCGCCACTAGACTTATGAGAGGATGGTGAGGATTCTAATGATTTGTGAGGAGATGGAGGTGATTGAGAGGAGGGTGGAGAATGTGTCGATGAAGGAGGAGAAGGAGAGTGCGAGGATGAACTGGGAGGTGGTGGGCTTGAATTGTTTGATGTTGGTGGGGGCGGAGAGGAGTTTCCTGAGGATGGTGGCGGTGGTGATGACGGTGGTGATGACAGTGGTGGTGGCGGTGATGATGATGATGATGATGGCGGTGGTGATGGTGGTGGTGGTGGTGACGCTGGTGGTGATGATGACGGTGGTGAAGATGAGTTGTCAGAGTCATCGGGGGTAGAGTTATCGGGTGTTGCATTATCGGGGGTTGAATCATCGGGAGAATTGTGAGGTGCGGCCGACATTGTTCTTCGTTCCTCAGAATTACATGAAGTGCTTAATTCTGGGTTCCGGCCAAAAGATTAGTGTAAAAAAAAAAAGCCACGTTGCCGGAAACACCACTTTTCTCCTAATTGCTCTTCCGATAATGGTTGGGACCCCTAAAAAACGAAGATTTTTAAAAGATATCAAGTTATGGTCAGAATCTCAATGCATGGAGATGAAGGTGACAGGATTAACCTTCACAAAAAACAAAAAACTGGGTTACTAGAATAATTTATGGTGCTTTTATTTTACATTAGTCATGATTGTAAAATTTAGTGTTCTATATTATGGGATTAAAGTCTTCTTGCTCAGCTTCTGATAAGAAAATTAATAGGAATATTTCTTATTTTCATGGAGGAAAGATACCTGAATGGAAGGTTGGCAGGGGTTCTCAACAAAAAGAAAAGAAAAACTTGTTGCGTGCTAAGAAGTCCACAATACAAAAGAAATTGTTGCTGTTTTTTCTCAATGGTCTCCAAGAAAGGAGGACCTTTACTTTTCTCAATCAATGCCTTTGTCTTTGCCTTGCCACCTCTTGCTTAGTTTGAGTCGGTTATAGGTTTTTCCATTTTTTGATTGGTGTTCCCTGTGTCATCCAATGTTTGGTCATAATTTGCTTAAAGGACAACGCTAACTTACAACACATTACCTTGAAATAGCTTACCAACTCAAAAGACACACACAATTCAACTAAAGATAACAATTTAATATTTAAAATACTTTGTTTTCAATGTAATGGAATGTAACAATTTGTACCAATAAATCATTTTGTATAATTTTTTTGGAGAAATAAATCTTCACAAATTACCTTACTAATTATTATATAATGTAAGCATTATTAACTTTAAAATGATGATAATTAATTAAACTAAAAGCAAACATCACACAAGTCTATGCATGCAATGCTATTATCAATTTTTTAAACAACAAGAAGAAAAATAATTAGAGGAGTACCCAACTCAAATACATACTTTTTTAGAGCATTGAGCCATACATATTATAAGATTAGTGTTTCAATCATAAAAATATTGCCAACATCTTATTTACTGTTTTTTAATAAAGAAATATTTACATACTTCTAATACAATTGTTTATTTATTATCAATAAATTTTATTTGGATTCTATTAAATAATAAACATGTTCATCAATACAATTCAAGTGAAATTTATTTAATAATAAAATATATATTAAGAAGAGTGCGTTAAAAATTATATGTCTGATAACTGTGTTTGTGTATATACATAGCTTTAAAGATTTTAATGTATTACCTTAAACAATTAAAATTGTACAAACAGCGATTGAACTTGAAAAAAATTATATCAACTAGCGGCCAAATTGACTAGCATGTCATATTAGACCAGTTGGGAAAGAAAATATTTTGTATATATAAAAATAAAAACATAAAAAATTTATTATTTTTATTTTAGATTATGTATATATAATTTAGATCATATGAAATTAAGTGTTAAATTTAATAAAGTAATATTTTATTATCTTTTATCAAAATTAAGTTTTATAATACAACAGTTGATCATTATAATATTGTTATGAAGATTACATGTATATAAATTTTATATAATTTAAATATTTATAGATATATATAATGAGTTTAATTTTGATATATTGTGAATGTAAAAATTTTTGCACTGTTAACCAATTATTAGAATATACATGAATATAAATTTTACTGATATCACAATCAAAGATCAGATATTAGTGTGTTTAGATTAAATTTATATATAATAAATTTAATTTAATACGTTGTTAATATATTTAAATTAAACTCATATGTATTTCGTATATTAAAATACAGCAGGCTGATAAAATATTAATTAGTATTTAAATTATGTAAAATTTTATAAATTTGATTTATTTTATACAATCTTAAAATATTAACCAGTTAAATTCATAAAATTTATATTTGATAAAAAAAATTATTTTTTTAATGAAATTCGAGACCTACTATTATTTAATTCTAAACCAAGTAATTATTGTTAGTCATAGCAACATATAATCTACTAATAATTCTGAACGCGAATTCAATCTGAATCGTGCACATAAGACGAATTTATCATTAAAGATTTTTTATATAATCAATGACTTTTAAAAATCTTACTTAACTGAACCTTCAATGTGTTTATATCGTATGATATATGCTGCAAAGTCTTCAAAGTGCTTAATTTTGTTCAAGTCATCAAGCTACTCTGGTTTTGATACAAAAATAAAAGGGCTGCTAATTTGTAAAAATAAATTAAGCAATATAGATGTTCTTAATTCCTAACTCGCTTTCACGTAAAATCCTTTTTACTTTATAAGGAACAAATTAAATATAATTTCTTCATTACACAAATAAAATTAACTGAATAAATATAATTTCTTTTTAAGAATATCACTATTCACTTGAATTTCTCCGCTTTTTAAAAATCACTCAAACATCACTTTTGTTTTTAAAAGCGAATTTAAATAAGTGATAATAATAAAGTTTTATTAAAAATATTTATTACAATTTATAATTTAAATATAATACATATATATATATATATATTATAATAAATATTACTTTTAATACATTCCTACGTTAAACCCATAATATTTATCCATCCAAATAAAGCCAACATGTTCAAAATAAGGAAAACTTGTAGTTATAATATTATAAATATTTTTAGTATTAATTTTTTAATTAAGATTTTAATTTTAATTTAATAATATTAATAATAATATTAATAATTTATTATCAAAATAAAACTCTAATTTTAATTCATAAATAATATAAACAGTGTTAAAAAACAATTAATTAGCATTTACGGTCATAATATTGTAACAAAAGGTAGTGGAAAACGACATAGAGATGGCGCCACCATATCCACAAGTGGAACGATAGAATAGTAGTGGCTCATAATACATACATTTATTATCCTATCGGAAAGCAAAAGAACCTAACCAAAACACTGATCGTTAGGAAGAGGAGCAGGGATGAAACCCTGATCAAGGTATTGCAAACCAAAGACAAGAACAATGGAAACTAATGCCAAATATGACAAACCTTCAACAGCACCCAACAACCCAAAAGGACCATTGGGCAAGCCAGAACCAGTTTTGGTTTTAGTGTACAAAGACCAACCCACTATGCCCACAACCACTAAGTAACTCACTCCTTCTAATGCACCAATAGACCCACCAGGGCCTGGGGGAAGGCCGCACCCTGTTGTTTTCAGTGTGTAGAGAGACCATGCAATCACTGGGGTTGAGATCAATCCTCCCACTATTGCTGCTTTCTCTGTAACGCCGTTACCCGTGTCACTGCCCTCCTTCGCCATGCCCACTATTTTCAGTGCCATATGAGACCTTGCCCTTCTAAGTGGCTGATTCATGTACTTAGTGGGTACATTGGAGCTTGATATTGGCGACAATAGTAGCATCCTTTAGGCTTCAATGCTACAAAAACTTGCCGCTCAGAGAGAAAGTGATAAAGTAGAGCACACTGTAACGAGGGGCTGGTGTTGTTTGACAGTGATGCTCGTAGGCGCAATTGAATAATTTTATATTAAAGAACCGATTTATAAATATAAGAAATTTTTAAAACATATTTATTTGGACAAACTTGTAATATTTTTAAAACATAAGCATTACAGTAAACTCACTGTCAATTTTAAAGTTAAAATTATTTACTAAAAACTAATTAACATAAACTTATTAATATATATAGTTCACATTTACTATAATTTTATCTAAGGTGGGAGATGTTATTACCGGAACCCGACCATCCATCTTTATATATAAAAGTAAAATTAATTACACTTTGCTGTTAAATATAACGTATATTTAACATAGATAAAATGTTAAATAACATGTATTTATTTGTTAAAATATATTTGTTATCTGTATGACTTTATATTATTAAAGTCTAGTAGAAAAATTATAATTAAACAAAAGAAAAACAATTGTTATGGATTTAAAATCCAAAAATCATAAACTGAAAATTATTATTATTCTGAATAAATTTAATTTATAAACAAAAGTAAAATTGATTATACTTTAGTATTAAATGCTATAATTACTAACGATAATATATAAATAAAATTATTAAACAACATAGTTATTAATTTAAATATATTTATTGTATGTGTGAAATTTCATATTAATAAATATTTTCTCTTCTCTAAACCGGATAAAAAGTATATCTCTTCTCTCCCGCACTAGGCAACATTCTATTTTCCTCCATCCTATTTACCAGTTCTCTCAGTATTGTGGATGTCTATCACTAATTTTAGTTGTTCTTGGGTAAGTTACTTTACTTTTCCCTAGTTTTGCTATTTGCACTTGGAACTCAGATAGGAAGCATGGCTTCCAATGTCATTTGCATTAACCAATCTTTGTGGTTAGGGGCGCTTAAATAAAAAAAATTTATAAGTAAGGAAGAAGAGTTAATAAAAAAAATTTAATTAAAAAAACTTTAAAATAATAGAATTAAATTTTTTTTATAAAAACCTCTCCCTTTTGTCTAAAATGTCACAGATGCACATAAACCGTCCTTTTCCATCGTTTTTTTCCCCTAAAAACTAAACACAATCTTATGTTCCTCTTTGAGAATTTATTTACTGCACTTGGACTTAAGCTCCCCTTTTATCCTTTAAAATGGGAATACTATGTCATTTGTTGGTAATCTACCGAGTTTTGAACAAAGAAATCAAATGGTATGAAACGAGTTTGTGTCAAGTCAACTATAAGCGTGTAATAGGAGGGATATATGATTCTAGAAATAATCGCAGCACAATTCACACCTCTGAAACAAATCGAATGACGTAAAGGATATATATACAATAGTATACATAAGAAGAAACGGGCTCAATTTGTTTGTCCACAACGATTTAGATTCATTCATTGATCTTCAGTGCTCCGGATAACCCGGCATTATCTTAGGTGACTGAACTAATCGAACATTTGAAGGCCCAGATGAAGGGGGAGCTGAGAACGGCCTCATAACAGAGCTTGCTCTTGAAGCGGGAGGACTGCAAAGTTGGCTTGATTTTAGAGAGCCACCGCTAGCAGCACCATTTGTGTCCTCTGCCATGTGTTCAGGATGTTGCTGTTTAAACTGCAATCCATCAATATCCATTCCTTGTAAAACACTCTGATGATTGTGTGTCCCACTTGGAGGCTGGGATTGCCAAAATGTTGACTGTTGATTCAGTGTGGAATGGCTTGCACGAACATTGCTTTTACCTTCAGCCTCATCCTTTCCTCTGGACTGGTGAACCATGACTGAAATCTCATTAGGTTTGCTGGGTTTAATTTCTGGCAACTTTTCTGAGTCCAAAGATGAAATGACCTCTACAGCATCAACTTTAGCTGTTGAAGATCGACTGGCAGCAATTATAGTAGTGGGAAATGCTCTCTCAGGAGGAACGGCTGGGGTGTAATTCGAGGGAAGCAAATCATCCCAATTCTCTAATAGTTCCTTGTACACCTTTCGGAGAGTGACTTCAGTAAGACCAGTTACCTTACAAATTTCAGCTTGAGTTTTGCGTTTGTCTTCAAGTTGGCAAGCCAGATATATAGCAGCGGCTGAGATGCTAATTGGATTCCTGCGAGTGCAGAAGCACTTGTTGATCACCACCTCTCCTATGTGAGTAGCCAGTTCCTAAAATACAACGTAGGAGCCAATCTCAGAATTTTGTAACATGAAACGGAGCAAAAGAATGCACCTAAGTTGATCCTTAGACAAGTCTAATTGAATGTCCATCAATGCAACAAGCACCCATTACCGATACCAAAATCTTATTCTGTAGAGCTTGCTGGTTGATAAAAAGAACACAAACAGCAACAAAATGTAGAACATTGCAAATGTGGGAACAGATGTGTGATGTGAAAGCTGTCTTCGATTCCCCACCCAAAAAAGAGGGGAAAAAAAAAATCCACATAGCAGTTATTCCAAACATATACCTAATTGTATCATGGCATAATTCGAAGGCTTCTGTTTGCAAGCACATAGCAACATTTCAACATGTTCAAAATGTTGAAGCTGTAAAATTTCACAGCGATTGCAGGTACCTGAGCAGATTTATTGAGCTGAAGAAGAGTGCAAAATCTTGGCATATGAACTGAAATGGAATTGCTGTTAATAGGTTGACTTAGCTGCAAAGCCTCTCCCAGTATCTTGATGTATTTCCCAATTTCCTTTTGTGGCACATTCGCTGCAATTGAAATTTCCTGCCATATCACACAAGCAGCAATGTTAGACACGTTCAGCAAACGCAAATGCTGCTTGTTAAGTAGAAACGATTATTCACAAATCCCTAGAAATGACCATTGATTTTCATTCCGCGTACGCACATATTAATTTAGAAGACATATATTACAACAGAATAAATAGAAATTCAGCAGAAACGTTATGACCTGAAGAGTTCTCGGCTCTTGAGCCTCTCTAATGGCCTGAACGAGAGCAGCAGTGGCAAGCGCCTCCACACTGCGATTTCTCAGACAAGTAGCGGAGCAACAATCCCTGAATAACTGAAAAGCATGGTCGGAAATATCGCAATCTAACCCTAGAATTGACCCTACATCAATAATCTGCATGTAAGCTCTCAAGTTATCGACCACGACGGTAGATGAGGAAGAGGAAGAAGAGGAAGAGGAGGAGGAGGAAGATTCGAGAGTGCGTTCGAGCTCGGCTAGGTGACCCGAGAAGGAGAGAGAGGACTGAAGGTAAAGTGGGCTGGGCTCGAGGGACCATGTGGAGAAGGCGGTGATGAAGCCCGTGGGCTCGAATGGGTCCTCGTCGTTTTGATGGAGGGTGGGGAGAGGGAGATCCGATGTGACCAGGCACAGAGGGTTATCTTGGGCGCGCAGGTGAAACACGTGGTGGGGATGCGATTGTCGCTCTTCCACCACGCGCCCGCAAGACGTGCACTCCGTGATGAAGCGCCCCGAGCTCGTGGTGGCGCAACGCCCCTGCGCCGCCGTGCAGTACGGGCACTTCATTTTTTTCTACTGCTTCTTGAATGCGCCTGCTTGTTTGGTCCCTTATTTGTACCTATCCAATCCAGTCAATGCCACCAATGGGCCTCATATCACTCGCATACTTGGAAATTAAATTCGTTTTGCTTTTCAAATACTTCTCTATCCAAACTTGCGCATTCCCTGGCCTGTTTTATGTTGTATTCCAGAAATTTTGGTTAAGATATTTTTATTTGGGCGTAAAATAAAATGTAATCCAAACATGAGCTTGAACATGAGCTTGAATCAAATTCTAATAAAGTAATATGCATACAGATATTCCGTGTTACACTGGTACCCCAGTTCGGCTTATCTTGCCTGATAATTTCTTTTTCCCTTTCAACGTGGAATCACCTTTTTACCATTAATTAACATAATCTTTTAACATTATATAACTCAAGAAAGGGGAATAATTTTTTGTATGCTGGCCATGCTGATTTGCTGTAGTCAAGAAAGAAACGTACTTATAGAAATAAGGGAGATTTAGAATTTAGTTGCTGTGAAATAAACCTAAAAAAACACATGCTAAGTTGAAATTGTCTGCTCAAAAGGTCGTGTTTCAATTTACTACTCCTCACTTCGTGAAGACCTTGAATTTGACAGCAAAATTTGAAAGAACCACGGCCTATTAAAATACATAATTATCCCTGTTATGAAGCATGAAAATCCGAGTACAACTTCGTCCATCTCTATCTCTTCACGATCTTCTGGTAGCACTCGAGCATTTTCAAGTATGAGCCAGATGCTTGAATGCTCCACAAACTAACATTCAAGCACGCCTAGAGTGTGCTCCTTCTTTTACTTTCTCAACTTGCTTGAGGTTCTTGCTAAATTCCCGGGCACTCTGAAATGGCACAAAGTGAAGACATAAGGCAAAGAATGTATGCACTAGTGTGATATATTTCAATTAGAGACTGAGCTAAGGTTTCACATATTTTACTGACAACATTTGTTTACAAAAAATATCATAGCCAATCAAACATTCACAATTCTACAAAAAAATGAACTCCAATATCTATACAAGCAAGCTCTCATCTAACTCACTTTTTTTTTTCAAAAGAAAAAAAATGTCTAAACTTTAAACCATACAAACCCTAAACAATCATAGTCAAACAATTGAGACAAGGAAGTATCAATTGATTCACATCAATATACCCACATAATTATGAAAACTACCCTACATTAAAATTACAATTGCTTCTCTGCTTTCTGCAAATGCTTCTACTACCCTTGAGAGTCACATGAGGATCATACAACCTAAATTAACTACTGAAGGCAGAAAATTGACAGACATATAAAAGCAAAAATAGCAACACAAGAAAGTCAATCTATAAACCATCAATATCCTTTTTTGGAAAAAGAAAAGGAGTCTCTGTCCTCCTAACCACACTATCATCATCTTTATTTGAATGTCCCAATTCAACAATGTAGCTGACAGCCAATCTCTTTCAATTATATATAATGGCATAGACAGGCCAAACAAATCCATCACTTATCCACTTTAGGGAAAAAATGGGGCAAAGCTGCACTTCTAATCTCAGTTTCTCAGAAGTTCAAGAATGCATGAAGTGCCATAAAAGGGATTGAAGAGCAGGAGTGAAGAGGAGGGTAAAAAAAAAAAAAATTACTAAAGGGAATGGTTCCATTGGGATTGGCTGTACCTAGAAGGTCTTTCTTCTCCTTTTCATATTCTTCTTGTTTTTACTTACCTAAAGTTTCCAGAATATCTTCTCTAGTGTAAGGAGCATAGCTTTATTTCTCTACTAACCAATAAAGCTCCTAACAGAACCCCTGCTTCTTAGCTGTGAAAAAAGCATACCCTAATACACATTCCTTAAATTTTAGGGTGACCGTGAGTAGCCAGCCACCATGAACTTTTAATTCTGTCAATAAAACTTTCAAATAGTGAAATAATCTGAATCTAACTAACAATTTCTCATAATCAATGACAATTTGTCAATTCAAAGAATTATCTTTGAAGAAAAATAATAGTTTTGAGAACTTTTCCTTATATTTGATACTTAACCAAATAAAAAGTATTTAAATACTCTATTATTTTCATATGATGTGGATTGTGAGATTGACATGGACAAATTGGTGATGACAAGTATATTAGTCATCATACGAATTAATGGAAACTGTTCAAAAAGAATGATGGATGGATCTATCACAACATTTTTTTAGACCCCTCCAAGTACAAGAGTTTTGCTCATTGTTTTCCAAACCGATGCATGTTGGGTCCCTTTTCATTAACTGCTGACAGAGCCCTCTCATTGCTAACATGGAGTTGTGCCATGTCATCTCCATGTTTGCAAAGATAATGACATGGCAAGTAAGAAAAACAAGAGTTGTATCACCCACTTTGCTCAACATGGCATTACCATTGTAATGCAGAGGTCGCAAAACCATGGATGGACTACTTTGCAACAACTCCAAAACAAGGACGGGAAGATTCTTGAAAATGGGAGCAGCAGGACCGAAATTGAACTTTGTCAAACA
The DNA here is from genome assembly GCF_003935025.1 of Abrus precatorius. NCBI lineage: Eukaryota > Viridiplantae > Streptophyta > Magnoliopsida > Fabales > Fabaceae > Abrus > Abrus precatorius. The sequence goes on along the minus strand of NW_020874406.1, from coordinate 17,141,913 downwards.
CAAGGAACCAAAAGTGTAACTAAACCAGATAGGAAAGACCCATAAAGCTTATGTTGCATTGGGACAACCATGCTGTCAAAACATCTACTTCAATAAGGGCTTCTCAAAGGGGATCATCCCAATTCATCATGGTTATTCAACAAGGTTTACAGGTGTAAGATCACCAATCTCCCATGAAACCTTTAAAAGAGTTGCATATGAATAATGAGTGAATACTGTTGCCATTTGTATGAAGAAACAAGGAGTAATTAGTTTGCAGGGCTTAAAAATACACATTCAGCTAAGTTATTGTATTTTCACTGTTTGAACAAGTCACCCGAACCACGGGAATTATGTAGCAGACATTTTTCATGCTCTTAGTTGTATTTGGTCTGGTTTGTTATAAAGGATAAATCCTCGTCCCCAAAGTTGTATTTTAGCTCTTCTCAAATTACCACAAGGCCAGATGTCCCACACACAAAAACCTTTTCAAGGAAAAAGAAAGAGGGAAGGGGTTTGGGAGGGGGAGGAGAGGAGGAGTATCGTTACTTTGTTAGATAATGGTTTGACCAGACTTCTTGAAGATAAAGATGTTACTAAGTAAATTATTGCACCAACATCAATTCAACCTATCAAAGCAACAAGAAAGAGAAACCTAAATCAGCAAGATCTCCATTGGCACAATGAAATAACACCGTTAAAGAAAACTTTCAACACATAAACCTGCTTCAAAGTTCAAACTGATGACACCATAACACCATATTATGCAAACACTGGCGCTATACTGCTATTTATTACAGAGTATTTTAAACCAGATAAGCATGACCATACGCGTGTAATAGAAGGTAAAAGTCGTTCCCTAACAGGTAGATTCACATAATTTCGGCTTCAAATTGTTCAGATCCTTCCTCATGCAAAATAATCAATGTACAAAAATGCACGAGATTTCCTACTCAGAAAATGCTTTACATAATCCCATATGCAACAAAGCTAATGACAGGGACAACATTGCAAACAGCACTTATCACTAGGTCATTTGAGTTTGATCAGCACCATAAACTTTCCTATGAAGAAGAAGAAGAACGAACCGTAGATTGGACAGGAGGTGGATCAAAATGAATGGAGCGAATAGACATCTTGGCGATCTCGGTGATGGCAGCGTCTCTAACCTCACCAACATCACTGCTCAATTCTTCATAAGCAGCCTCGAACGCCTCTTGCCAGAACCTCGGTAACCTGATCCTGCGACTGTTGGTGTAAACATCCCACATGTGCCTCACCACCTTCTCCCTCTCCTCCATTTCCTGCACAATACAAAACGCATCAAGACGACATCGCACCACCGAATTCACACAAAGAATGAGAGATAAAAGGAGAAAAACTCACGAGAACATCGAGGTCGTCGTGGATGGGAGTGTCGATGTCGTTTGACAAGGAATTGAGAGTACCGGACCAGCGAAGAGAGACGGTGCCGGTGAACATGGACCAAAACGCGAGAAGCAATATGGCCGCTAAGGCCCAGAATTTATACCTCCCTTTCCCAAACAGGCCCGAATCCCATTGTTCCTTTTTCATACTCGCCGTTGTGGTTGGAAGCCCATCCTCATCCTTCATTTCTTGCACGATCTAATCAATAATCTCCAATGAAAATTAAGGTAATGTCACCAGTCTTTTTTTAATTTTAATTTTGTTTCCCTATTTGCCTTGTGGATGCTGCAGAGGCTTCAGCTTCATCGCTTTCGGACTCAGATTTGCAAAAGGAAATTGAGTCCGATCTGATAATGCGAATGCGAATCGATGTGATGTTAGTATGGTACACTGCGATGTGCGATACCAATACGAGAAATGACGGATTTGGCTTGGTGTACTGTTTCCTTAAGGGTCAATGTACCTCCTGTGGGCCACCACTATTTCTTTTGATTTCTTTGACTTTGGTCTCATCCGATGTGGGATAACGCGCACCGTCCATTCCACTCTTCCTCTCAGAGGCAGGCAACCGACACTAGACGGCAACGTTTTAACACGCATTCCATCAAGGCATGGAATTTACTATATTACCCAGTTATTTTTTGTTAAACTCTGTTCACATTGATTAATTAAATAATTGCATTTCATATCTAAATTATTTAAAAGGAGATAAGAGATAGTTTAGAAAAGATAAAATTGAACAAAATCTAATGAAATATATTTCATCAAATGTTGTTCCTTTTCGATTTAGGAGTGATAGGTGAATTATTTATTTATTTTATTATAAAATAATTAATAATAATTTTACTGGACTCGGTTTTATTTTACTTCATTTTATACAATTTTTTTATTTTACTAATTATTAGATATCCAAATGTATTCTTCCAAAAGCCTTAATTAATTAAACAGGTGTAATACACAATTTGTTAACGCTTCATTTATAAATATTATGCAAGTCGGATTTTCAAAAGTTTCACTTAGTCGAGTTGTAAGTTGTGAAAAGAAAATACGTTAATTCAATCTCATAATGTATCTAATTCCTTTTCCGTCTCAAAATCAATTCTTAATAAATTTCTTTTTAAAATCCAACTTACATTTATATATAGTAGGGATAAGAAAATTACTCAAGTAAAAATAATTTAATATTATATAAAACAAGAACAATATGAGTAATTTATGAATCATAATTTTAAACTAGAGTATTTTTATGAAATTATTTTAAATGGAAATTTTTTTGAGTGTCAATTTTTTTATTACATCACGTGACTTTTTATGGATTGAATTTTTATGTGTTTTAGTTTAATCTTAATTTATATTTTACTTTTTTAATTTAATTTAATAGAATATAATTATATAATTAAAATATTTATTTTATAAAAAATGCTAAATTTTAAAATATCTATAAAATATACCTTTAATTTTATTATACACGTGCAATACAAGAAAAGTTTACTAATTTTAGTAAAATTGATTGAATTTTTTAATTTGCATATTATTTTTTAAATAGATAAATAGAAACAAAAGTAGTAGTAATAATAATAATAATAATAATAATAATAAAAGTCAATATTTGACAATAAATAGATAATATTAAATAATAGTTTTAATTCCAACAAAAAACGCATATAATGTTATGTAATATTTACATTTAATGTAAATATACCACTGTTGAAATATGCAAAATCTTTCTCTAATTACAAGTGAAGGGAAATTTTGAGAGAAAAAAAAGTTGTTAATTGATTTTACAAAGATTACAAATACTTTGAAATGCATGGGTATGTGCATATTTCTAAATCAGTATTCCATCAATCTGTTGTGGAATCAACATTAGCTTCATGTTTGTCATTACATAATATAAATACAATACTTAGTTTTTTTATTTTTGGACAAAATTAGATATACTTATTCGATTACAAAGTATTTGATGTCTTTCCTAAGTTGGATGGAGGCAAAAAGCCTTCAGCAGTTAAACCCCGTATATTAAAATCTACTTCATCGATTTTCCATCTCTCTTCTAATTCTCTTTTATGATTAGATGATTGTTCACCATATCTAGAAACTGTAACTCGAGTCTTGCCACTGTGTGACACGTTTATTCCATCCACATACTTATAATCCTCAATTACCGATTCTAAACTTGTTTCCCAGAAAATATCATTGTCATCTTTGGTTCTCATTGTAAGTAATCTAGAGTCTTCGAATTGAACTAAGAGACCAGATCGTTGGCTGAAATAGCCCCATATAGTGTGGTGGATGATCTCAAAGTTTGGTCCGCTTTGAGCGTCACGAATTGCTGGACTTGTCTCCAACTTTAGGATGAAGCACTCTTCTTCATTGATTATTTTCTCTCCTATGCACGCCGCATCTAAAAATAAATTAGCTGTGGCCCTTGGATCCAGTCCCTAATAAACAAACATTCCAAAATTTGCAATCGTCGACAATCAGGTGGAAACAAGAAATATACTATGTACTTAAATGCATAGTGTTAACAAAAAATATACCAGTATTATGAATAATTTGTGTGTTATTTTTTAAGTAATTCATACAATAAAAAATAATATTAAAGATCAATACAAGTTATTGAAATAAAACTTTAATATTAAACAGAGAACCAAGTAGAACATTCTTATACCAAGTTTCTTTCTCATAAAAAATATTGTATCTATAATATAAATCAACGTTAAATTACATGCTATGCAACTAGGAAGTTGCATATTGAGATTAATATACCTGAAGAAAACGACGAAGTGGTCGAGGAGCACCTTTTGAAACGGGTGTTTGTTGGTTAGAAGAATGGCGCCACGAGACCTTGCCATTGCTACCACAACAAACCTTGCAACCTGCGAGAACGAGCTCTAAACACCACAAATCTGGGTCCTTCTGCCATATAACGAAGCCTCCAATCTCTTCGGAGGTTTTCTTTACCTCAATGCTTTCACTAGTCGCGTAAAAATCTGATGCACTAATCTTCACCTGCCCAGTCACACACATACTCTCCACTGCATTCAATGCTGGTTGTCCTCCCGTCGCCGCTATATATTGTTGCACTATATACTTTGCCGTTGATGCTTCCTACAATACAATTAATCAATAGATAAAAAAGAAAGTTAAAGAAAAAAAAAAGATTTTTTTAATTAAAAAGTAAAGCATTTATTATATCATAGACAAATTTATGAAGTGATGATATATGCATAATTTAATTTCCCTTTTAACTCATGGATTAAAAAAAGTGTACGTTGATGTTCTTACAATGGAACAATCTCTGACTGGTCGATGGACAGAATGGCCTAGTTGGACCTGAAGAGGGATAAGAGGAGATCCAACAAGGTAAAGCAAAAAACGAAGCTCATTTAAGCGTGATGCAACGGTTGGGGTTGCCAATTTATCCTCTGTTTGACCCCTCATCCATGATAACATGTTCTGCCACCGCACTGTCACATTGTTTCCCATGGTTGCAAACATTTCTTCGGGTATTGGTATTTCAAGAACGGTCTCCAATCCATCCTCTCTATCTATGTTCGGACAAAGCCTCCTCAGGGATGACTTTGCGGCTGCCTGTTTCATCAGTGAGTTTGGGTCTTTGGTTTATGTTTTTATTTCAAGGTGTTAAGAGAGACAGGGTACGAGGAAGACGTTGATTGAAGATGTAAGACAAGTAAAGAAGAAAAGAAAAGGAAGAGCGCCAAAGTCAAAGGCTAAACACCTTTGTATGTGATTCCACCTGTGGAGAGGAAACATGCAGCTATCTGGGGACCAGAATGAGAGAGTGGGTGAAAGTGTACATTTGCCTAAGGGCTCTCCTTTCTTGTAGCTATTGTGTGGGTACAACTTGTGGTTGATTTTTTTTTTCTTTGACTCTCTATTTAAAGATTTAATTCATAATTTTTGCAAATCTCTATTAATTAAGCCTTCATATGTTAATTGTATATTTGGTTTATCATTTCCATGATTAAATCTATATTAATGTCAAAGAAACAATTAAAACTAGACAATATATCGAATAATATTCCTGTTAACACACAACAATTTTATATTTGTTGTGCATATTGAAAAAAACTTAACACTTAAAATAGTGCTATTTTGATTAATATGGTTCTCTATTTTTGAGAACCGTCAAATTTATGAATTTGGTTGGTTGTTTCACAGGCTGTATAAAGGTGGTTGTAAGTGTCAAATAGTTCAATTAAGCCTTGATGTTTGGTACACACGTATACACACACAGTGTAACTGTAAATAGAAGATAACTTCACATGATGGATTTTTACAATAGTATAATGCTATTCTTATTAAAAGAATTATTATAACACTTTTTATAATTTTTTTTCTATCACATTATTTACTTTATCTCATTTTTTCTCTTGCTATTATTAAATATATTATGAGAATGGTACGTGAAAATAAAAATGTTATTCTATGTTCTGTATTTATAAAGATTATACTATTAGAAGATAGAAATGACTAAAATACAAGTTACATATTACTATTGAAGCATATGAGGAGGTAAAAATATTTAAAATACTACTCAAATCCAAAATTTTAAAACTTGAGTTATAAATCTTTATCATTTATATGTTACTTATTTTTTTTATTTAATATAGAATTCCTTCCCACACACTGTCTTAAAAAGATATTACCATAATAGAGAGTACTACCCATGCAATGAATTGGAAAATTGTTGATATTCAATTGCTTTATCTAAACTAAAACCCACTATTGCGAACTGGGGGTAAAAACACAAACAATCCAAGTATGCGCGCGCGCGCACTAGCTGTTGCCAACGATAATTTTCCCTTAAGAACATTGATCTCAAATCTATCCCTTGATGGATGTTGCCAATACCTATTTATGTATGGCCATCGATTGGGAACATCAGGAAAAGACAATAAAATGATTGAATTCTGTGAAAAATAATAGGTGAACAAACTGGATCATCTACAATATCAGAGATGTGAAAACGACATTTTCCAATTGGAAGGAACAAAACCTTAACAAGATACATAAATGATGAATATGTCGATAGTCATTCAAATGTAATCATGAAAATCAAACTTTTAGATAACTTCTTAACAAGTTTTAGCCATCCAAGATTTTTACAACAAACTTCACCAGAGAGAATATACACTATACATTCTGCCTCAGATTAATTGGTTTGGTTTCTGTAGCTACATTCCTACGGTGGCATGTACTGAAAAGCATCTCCATCTCTTCCAAGGACTTACCTTTTGTCTCAGGCAGGAAAAAGTAGAAAAACAACCAAGCTAATACAGATATACCCGCAAACATGAAAAAGCTCCCACCAATAGTGATTGCTTTGTAGATTGAAATAAAACTCATGGAAACAGCAGCATTCATGACCCTATTCACTGCAACTCCAATGCTTGCTCCTTGTGCTCTCAACTTCAAAGGAAAAATCTCTGAACTATAGACCCATGTAACAGGACCCAGCCCAATATTAAAAAATGCAACAAAGGCATAAGTAGCCACAATGCTAAGGGTCAAGGCCCACACAAGCTTTTCTTGGGAATTATCCACCACGGTCAAGCTGAATCCTAACACCAAAAGCCCACAAACCATTCCTCCTGTGCTTATAAGCAAGAGACGTCTTCTTCCAACTCTATCAAGCAAAAATGTTGCTAATATCAGGAAAATAATTTTTGTAAGACCCACTCCAATAGTGGTCAACAAGAGCTTGTCCTTACTAGTAACACCTGCTTTTTTGAAGATTCTTTGACTATATAGCATCACAGCTTCTATTCCAGTTGCATGCTCGAAGAAGTGAATCCCCACAGCTGCAATCAGCATCCAACGAACTGAACTAGAGGGCCTCACAAGCAACTCTTTCCAAACCCCTTCACCATGGTTCTTTTGAGTGACCTTAACTGTCTCTTCTTGGCAATTCTCGTCAATCCCAGAAGCAATTTTTATATCCTTGAAGCGAAGTTCGGCTTCTTGTTCGGTATTTGAAACTTGCAATAAAACCTTCTTGGCTTTTCCTAAATGCCCTTGCATCACCAACCACCGTGGAGATTCTGGCATTGTGAGAATTCCCATAGCCAATGCAAGTGAAGGGATTGCTGCAATACCTAGCATCAATCTCCATCCAAGCTTCAAAGTCAATTTCCCTAATAAGTAGTTAGCAATGTAACCAAGTAAAATCCCAATACCAATACAAAGCTCTGGCAGGGAAGATAGAAAGCCTCTAGATTTAGCAGAGGAGATTTCTACCGAATAAACTGGCGCTATCAAAAGAGCAAAACCCACGCCAATTCCAGCAACACACCTTCCCAACATTAAAATTGCATAGTTTGGGCCATATCCCATTAGAACTGAACCAACCATGAAAAGGACAGAGGCTAACGCAATTGTGTAGCGTCGACCAATGTAATCAGAGGTTCTACCAGCTATTAAGGATCCTACCAGTGCACAAAGGTTTAAGATTCCTGCTAGAACTTCTTGCTGGGTGTCGCTGATTTTGAGCTCGTCCTTTATGAATATCATGGCTCCACTCATAACACCCGTATCTGAAGTCAGGTAGGTAAGTATTGTTAGTTCTGTTGCAAGGCATGCATTTATCTAAAATGTTTTATGTGACAGGGTAAATACACATAATTTTGATTTGGCAAAAAACAACATTGTACCACACAAATACTTGTTTGGTTTTGTGATTGGTTTTAAAAATAGGTGAAAAAAAAAAAACAAATTGAAAGTTGAAGCACAAAATATAAAATTAAATATTTATTATTCATTGAAATTGGAGACAACGTAATGGTATCCAACAGTTAAAAATATGCTTATTATTGTGATTTAATCAAATAATAAAGTAAGAGAAACATGCATAATTTTTAAACAAAAAATGATATGATGATCAGTAATTAAAAAAATGTCAATGCATGCAGTAATCCCCTGTATATGCTAATATTAAAGGGAAAAATTGTTCTCCTTCAGGAAACATATATATATATATATATATATATATATATATATATACACACACAACACCATGAGTTGCAAAGATAACAAAATTAATGAAATTGAAAAAAGAAAAAGTAAAAGAAATAAGTGGGAGAGAATTGAATGTTACCATAACCAAATATAATAGATATCATGGAAGCAACAACCGCACATGCAAAAGCATATTTGTTGAACCTGTGTTCTACATCGCCACCCCCCTCCATGGTAAATGCTAAATGGCCTTCTCTTCCTCTTTCGCTACCTTTCCTTAGACAAGTAATAAATGTTCTTCTTCTCTCTCGCTTCTCAGTAAGTCTTAGATCATATATAACTTTTAGATTCCGTCAATGAAACGCATTATCTTAAATTGAGCCTGTTTTATATGATAGTAGACGATGATGACATGACTCAGCGGGGTTTCAACTTAATCTTGTTAGACACTTGCCAGAAAGATTTGATGCTATATATGAACTAACTGAGACAACAAAAATGACAGCATGTGGATGCTAAAGTTAGGCAATAGTTCTTGACGGACACGCTGTGACCGTAGCCTAACGATTCTCCGATCCCTGTCCAAAACGCTGAGACAACAGTAATTTAAATCTTCATAATTATGTAACAATATTAATAGTACAATATTATATAGAGCGAAACAACGAAGTGCTGCAAATTAAGGTTTGTATTTGGCGAAGGAAATACACGCTCTCTAATTTTTACGTTCATTCTGTTGAATTGAACGACCAATGAGAGTTGGGGTTGAAATTCCGTCAATGTCGACGTTTTACTAACGGTCATAGGGTTCGTTGGTAATTGGTATGCCTCTTGCCTTGGAAACTGTTAAACTGTTAAACTGTTAGTTATTTTGGATAAGGATCTAATGTTGCCGGACATGATTATCATATTCATCCTTAACTAGCCCTCCGGTTCATATGCTACTGATCAGGATCCTTCTCTCTTTGATCGTCAAGTCCAGCTAGCCACAAGAAAATGTTAATTAAGTGATCATTATATTATCAACCACTCTAATGAGTTATGATTAATCTATATAAGAACTTCTAAACAGATAGTATATAGTGTCATAGTGACAGTAACCAATCATTCCATTATTTTTCAGTATCCTAAAACTAATAAAGATAATAATAATAACTTAGATTTAGGAACAAATTAACGGAAATGTGTTACTTTCTTGTTATAAAAATAACGATATGCAACCTTCATTATTTATAGGGCACTATTTAAGCACTGGAAACCTTCGATATTTTTTTAAAAAATTGCAAAATTATTATTTTTTGTATTTTTTATACAACAAAGACATTTTTAATAAAATATTTTTACTCTTATTTTCTTAATTGATATTCTTAGAACCTTTGTTAACATTTTTCCTCACGTAATCATTTTCTTACAAAAGGTTAGGTGATGCTCCATTGTTTAATTTGTGTACCAATTTACAGTTCTTGAAACAAAAAAATTTAAGTGTAGTATTTTTTTTTTTTTTTATTTTAATTAAAATCAAAATTTTATTTTAATAATATACATAATAAAAATTGACATTAAAAGTTTAAAAGATTATGAAATTGTAATTTTATTTAAAGAATAACATTAAAACAATATTCTATACTTTATATTTAACTTTAATGCTCATTGAAAATAGCACATGTCGGTGGGAGCAACTTTTTTCTAGATACGAATCTTCTCTAGTTTTCTCTAATTTGGTTTACGAGAAAACAGGACTGTTCACTCTCAATTTCCTTAAGCAAATCTTAATTACGAATCTTAAGAGAAAGTTAAACCCAAAATTCAGTTTTATTTTCATTCTTACAAAGCGAATCAATAAAGAGAGACTCTAAAAAAGAAGAAGAAAAAAAATGAAAAGATGAAACAAAAACTAACAAAATGTAAAAAAAAATAAAAAATTAACATTCTCCTAGAAAACGAAAGATGAGTTAATCATCATCACCAACACAAATTCACACTTCCCAAACAACTCCACTGTTTATTCATTGATTAGAAGAGCTTCTTCTTCTTTGAGTGTGCGTGTGCACACACCAAAAAATGGGCATTGGTGCAATGGAAAGTGAAGGGTACACCGTGCTGAAGGATTTGAGATTGGAAATTGAAGTAAAAGAGGAAACTTTTTCTCTCTACTTTTGAGTATATTTGGTGAGTTCACTACATTCCTTGTTACCATTATCCATTCAAAAAATATAACCTTTTGTTCTTTTATATTTTTGCTGAAGCCATCTTTTGTTTTCTACAATAATATTAAAGTTCAATTTTTTTAAAGATTTTGTTAGTTGATTGTTTCTTTTTTCTTAGAGTCACTCTTTTTTGGATCTTTTTACTTATGTAAAAATGAAACTAAACTTGTCGCGTAAATTAAAGAGAATTCAAATACTGTTTTCACCTGTAATTAAACTTGGAATTGATGGATTTATCATCATTGTTGCTATCATATTAAAACGTTATGATTTTAAGTTTAGTGGGCTTAGTTGTCATCGAGCCTTGTTTTTATTTGGTGACTAAAACTAAAAGATGCACCCAAATCCCAATTGAGCATGGGGAGTCTTTACTTACACGAGTAAAGGCAGAAAAATATCAAAACCTAGGAGGAGGCTACGTGCCTGTACTTCTTGGGACTCTTGGCTACTTGGCCCAAAAAAGGGATGCATTTATAAAATTCCAAAATACACGCATCTTCACCCCTCTGGTTATCTTCATTGGAGTATGCCGCCAACAAGTTCTCAGTTCTCACACGTAGCAAATCGTGGACGAAAAGGGATTGTGAAAATTCGATGATTTTATCACTAACTCCGACCACTGTTTTGATCTTGCATTTGTCATTACTTTCTCCATTTACTCTATTTCTGTTTTTCCTTTCCCAAAAAGTTTCTTTGCATTTGTGTTAAAGCTGGATGGTGCAACAAAGGAACTCATTTGGTGTCTACGGCAGGGAAGAGCTTTATCGAAGTTTAGGGATCACTATGCATGCCGCGATAAGGACTTGGAAGAAAAGCCAACCTCTGATCTAAACTTTATGGCTATATGGTAAGGGCAAATTAATATGATTCCTACGTTTTATTATAAACCAGTGAGCCTCATCAGTTTTGCCTTAGTCTCAAAGGTTTGTTTGCATAACCATACATTTAAGGTGCATTTGTTTAAATTATTTGAAGAAATACTTGCTTATTTATGATTCAACCTCATTAAATAAGATGCATGCGTCTCAAAAAATTTCTACACAAGGTAAAAATGTGTATTTGGTTTAAATTATTTGAAAAAAATAGTTGCTTATTCATATAACTTTTTTATTGTGTTTTTTAGTCTGATTATTGTTCAAAATTCTCATACAAGCACAAGAAAACATGCTTAAAGATGGAATTGGAAGAACTTTATTATTAATATTTTTCATTAAAAAAGAATAAAGATATTTGATGAAGTGAATGTTTTTCACTATTAATTATTTATATTTCTTTTACAAAATAAATATTTATTATCTTTCAAAAAAAGAGTATCATATCATTATTAATATTATTTTTTATTTTACGTATCTCAAAGTCTTAATTATAAATTCATTATTAAATAGAACAACGCTATATACGACAAAATATTATAATACGAGATCAGCACGAAATATGGTGGTAAAACTGGTAATGCGTTTTTATTTTTTTGCACGTAATTTATATAAATTTATTCACTGCACTCCATTTCTCTTTATTCAGCAATATCAACAGCACACTAGCACAGCAACTACCATTACTTTAATCAGCATTCAGCTACCCTTTTCTTTGGTCAACACTCTAATCAGCAACAAGTCTTTTAGCAGGTGAATTACAACGCCTGGTTAAAATTAATATTTTTGGTCTTTCACTTTTTCTTGCCACCTATTACAGTGTGAAGATTCTAAAATGTTGGTACAAAGAAGTGATAAAGATTCACGACCGAGTTCATTTTTTATTTCTTTCTTCTACGGATCACATTTTTCATGCCTATGAACCATTTTCTTTCTCTTCCAAATACTGTATCTCAACTACAATACACTGATACAAATTACGCATTCTGTCTCAGATCAGTTTGTGCAGCTTTATTTCTACTAGACTTTTGGCCGAAAACCATCTCCATCTCTTCCAAGGCCCTGCCCTTGGTTTCAGGCAGGAAAAAACAGAAGAACAACCAAGCTAATATGGAAATACCAGCAAACATGAAAAAGCTCCCACCAATGGTGATTGCTTTGTAGATTGAAATAAAACTCATGGAAACAGCAGCATTCATGACCCTGTTCACTGCAACTCCAATGCTTGCTCCTTGTGCTCTCAACTTCAAAGGAAAAATCTCTGAACTATAGACCCATGTAACAGGACCCAGCCCAATATTAAAAAATGCAACAAAAGCATAAGTAGCCACAATGCTAAGGGTCAAGGCCCACACAAGCTTTTCTTGGGAATTATCCACCACGGTCAAGCTGAATCCTAACACCAGAAGCCCACAAACCATTCCTCCTGTGCTTATAAGCAAGAGACGTCTTCTTCCAACTCTATCAAGCAAAAATGTTGCTAATATCAGGAAAATAATTTTTGTAAGACCCACTCCAATTGTGGTCAACAAGAGCTTGTCCTTACTAGTAACACCTGATTTTTTGAAGATTCTTGGACTATATAGCATCACAGCTTCTATTCCAGTTGCATGCTCGAAGAAGTGAATCCCCACAGCTGCAATCAGCATCCAACGAACTGAACTAGAGGGCCTCACAAGCAACTCTTTCCAAACCCCTTCACCATGGTTCTTTTGAGTGACCTTAACTGTCTCTTCTTGGCAATTCTCGTCAATCCCAGAAGCAATTTTTATATCCTTGAAGCGAAGTTCGGCTTCTTGTTCGGTATTTGAAACTTGCAATAAAACCTTCTTGGCTTTTCCTAAATGCCCTTGCATCACCAACCACCGTGGAGATTCTGGCATTGTGAGAATTCCCATAGCCAATGCAAGTGAAGGGATTGCTGCAATACCTAGCATCAATCTCCATCCAAGCTTCAAAGTCAATTTCCCTAATAAGTAGTTAGCAATGTAACCAAGTAAAATCCCAATACCAATACAAAGCTCTGGCAGGGAAGATAGAAAGCCTCTAGATTTAGCAGAGGAGATTTCTACCGAATAAACTGGCGCTATCAAAAGAGCAAAACCCACGCCAATTCCAGCAACACACCTTCCCAACATTAAAATTGCATAGTTTGGGCCATATCCCATTAGAACTGAACCAACCATGAAAAGGACAGAGGCTAACGCAATTGTGTAGCGTCGACCAATGCAATCAGAGGTTCTACCAGCTATTAAGGATCCTACCAGTGCACAAAGGTTTAAGATTCCTGCTAGAACTTCTTGCTGGGTGTCGCTGATTTTGAGCTCGTCCTTTATGAATATCATGGCTCCACTCATAACACCCGTATCTGAAGTCAGTATACATGTATCAAAATTTTGTCTAGGCATGCATTTAACTAAAATATTATTAGCAAATACTAACAAGTGCCCTAAAGAAACTAGATTATTATTTTTTTGTCGAAAAGTATAATTAATAATTTTTTTATAATTCTTAATGCAGTTAAACATTATATCAAACGCACTTAATCATGATTCCATCATTAAGGTCAACATCATAGTGTAACACGTGTAGGGTAACGTAATTGAATCCATTATGAAAATTTATTAATATTTAAGGCTCATTATTTGTTGACGTTTTATATTAATGAGATAGATACCGAGGAGTAAGGAAGTCGACCTTCCTAAGAATTTTATGAATTCCCAATCATAAGCTGAACCATCAAAACCCAATTTCAAGTTGATGGCTGAAGTGTGAGAGTGCAGGACTTATTTCACTTATAGAAAAGTTCCTGGATTTTATTATTCCATGTAAATAACAGAATAAGTGTATGTGCGATTCGTCTAACTATAAAGAGTGTTAAACAGATGGATAATAAACACCAATTTCGAATAGCTCTGTAACAAATATACCATACCATGGTTTGAAGAGAGAACATAACATAGAAATTGAATAATATAAGAAAACAATAAGGGGGGCCAGAAAGATGGAATTGAATATTACCATAGCCAAATATTATAGATATCATGGAAGCGACTACAGCACATGCAAAAGCATACTTGTTGAACTTGTCCTCTTCACTACGTAGCTCCATCTATGAAATGTTTTGTTTTCCGTTTTATAAATGGGTAATATGCTCTCAATTAGTCTCGTGTCATACACTGGAATACGAGTCTAATGAGCTAGCTAGAGCTACAACAATATACTTATTCCCGGCCTGTTTATATAGCAGCGGAAGAAGGGGACATGTTCGGCTTCTTATTGGGTGAACAGCAAAAGGTTAATCTAATGGGTCCCTCTTCTCTGGACAGGCACTAGACAAAAGAGATGAAAATTGTTTGATTATTTTTATATTTATCATTTACTTTTTTTTATTTTTTATTGCATTTGTCAATTTTATTTCTTTTTTTCTTATTCTAAGAAAAAAATGATAAATATAATTAATAATATGAAATAATAAAAATAAGAATATCAGAAATAAAAAACTATTAAATAAATATTAATAATATTAGAATGTTTATAAATCAAATTTACAAAAAGATACTTAATATTTTAGGGATGAAAACGGTTAAAATTTGGATAAAGAGATTATTATTGTTTTCAGATGTTCGGATTTATTATTGATATTTTTGTGAGTAATTTATTTGATAAATTAAAAAAAATAAAGCTTACAATTTAATTAAAAATATTCCAAGCTATTTCAATTTTTAAATGAAATTTTTTAACTTATTAACCAATTAAAATGTTTTGCAGAGATAACAAGTTCAATTTTGGTTATAACTGTAATAAATATTTTATTTGAGATACGAGTAAAATTGGATGTTATAAATTTATGAATAATTATCTATATTTATTTGATGAGTAAGAATTTTATTTAGTGAATAATATTCATAAATTTTGAATGAGTCTATATTGTCGTTCTTATATATCTTTTATTGAATTAGACACTAAATAAAATATTTTTGATGGTATAAATAAATTAATTAATAATAAATGAGTAACCCAAGTTAGGCTTGACTTCTAAGAAGGAAGTGGCACGGTTAGCAAATGAATGAGTAGTAATGCGGATGGTCGATGGGGTTGGAATTCCGTCTTCGATTTTGCAACCAAAAATAAATAAATAATTTTTTTGTTACCATTTTGAAAAGTAAATATTGTTTATATAACATAAAAAATAAATTGTTTCATTTAATAATAAAAATTATATTTTCATTTTTTATATAAATATTTTATTATGTTTTAATTTTATCATTATTTAAAAAACATTAGGAATAAACAATAAATATAAAAAATAACAACTAAGATTAAATATATATATATATATATATATATATATATATTCTAAGTTTATAAATAAAAAATTAAATTTATTTATCATGTGATATAATGTTTTAAGTCACAGGTTTTCCACTTGTCATAAAATTTTATTTTGGATAAGTATTGAATTCTAGATAAAAATCTTCTCCAGTTTGTAGAAATAAGATGTTCAATTTCATTTTTATTTAAATAAACTTAAAAGAAAATGTCGGAAAAAATTAGCTTATAAAGGCAACGTATCAGCATGAGCATATATAATGGCCTGCTATATGTATAGCAAGTTAACAAGTTTTGTGCTTAAGGGGAACTATTTTCATAGAATGAAATTGCTAGTGAAAAAGGGTGAAAGTGATTCACTCGATTTGAGACCAATTGTATCTACCAAGATAGATGCCATATGCTGGTACAAATAAAGCAAACATGAGATGAAAGAACTGTTGAAAATTTGAACAAAAAAAATTATTAGAGGTAAGTTTAGGAATGGATAAGGATGGGTAAATCTCCATTATTATTTATGTTTTTGTTTTGATATATCTAAAGCTAAAAAGAGAGAGAGAGAGGTGTGCTTTCACATGTGATTCAAAGCATCACAAGCACATGAGATTTTTTTTCCTGATATGTATGTACGAGTGAATTTTGATAGTTTAAGCAAAAATTTATTAAAATTTTTATTTAAGTAAATTTAAATTTATTTAAATAAAAAATTGAATTTTATTAACTTCATCTAAGGTAGAATTTAAATATTCATAAATAAAAAAAATTTATAAAAAAATATATAGCTATTATATTAAAATTATAAAAATATAATAAATATTTATTTTAATAAAATTTTATTATTATTATCTACTTATCTGAACATAAGCACATATAAAACATGTTTATTCTATTAAATCTTTAAGAGAAAAGAGTGGTGTAGAAGAACCTACCTCGGTACTTCCGGTTTTCCCCAACACAGAAATGAAGTGTGAATGATGTTTCCATAGGTCAACGAGGCAATACATATTGGTCGATCATACTACCACTACCTCCATACTCCACAATTTGTGTTCATAGGCTCAGCAAAAGGGACTTGCCCTTTTTGTGGAGTCCATAATAATTATTCTTTGAAACTTTATTTCGCACTACCTCATCAAATGCTTGTCCAAATCTGATGACGTAATTACGCGAGGAACACAACTTCACTCCCAGAAACTAGCCAGAACTTTCCCTACAAAGGATGCATGTGATGTGTTTGCTTTAATTCCTTCTGTTAAAATTATCGTGTTTTACACATGAAAGGAATATATATATATATATTATTTGTACTTTGTATGATAATAAGAAAACGTACTTATTTATCATCTCAACATTTTAACGATTCTTTGTTTAATTATTAATTAGTATTTTTTTTCACAACGTATGGATATTATTAAATTTAAATAGATTTTATAAATTTAAAAATAAATATTTTAATTATTAATAGTAAATATTTAACTATATTAAATAAAAAATTAATAGATTATTTTTAAAATTTAAATACTTAATGCAGACACAGTATAATTAATTGCTTGTTTTTTATGTGCTATATGAGTTCAGTCTGGCAGAAGAAGCTGATGAAATTTACAAACGTCAGTTTGACTAGATTTGTGGAAACTTGACAATTGGATTTCCCAAAGCCAATGCGACGCAAAAGGAATTATGGAAAGTTGGAAATAGCTGCCATCTGCTCCCAGTAAGTGAACGAACACAAGCTGCCAAAATCGTTCAAAAATAGAATAATAAAGCAATTAAATTTATTTATTTAACTAAATAAATAATTTCAAAAAATTATATTTAAATTTGACTTTATAAATAATTTAAACTTCAGTTAAATATGTTTTTATCATAAAATGTCTAATAACGTATGTATACGTATTTGTGCGAGTATAATGATAAGTTTAGATAAAAGGCTATGTAATGTAATAACAATTGTGTATAACGTTCACGATCAAAGATCTTTTTATTCTTAATTTTAACTTATTTTTAATATAAAAATATTTATCAAAAACCAAATTAATAAACGTAAAAATATATACTTATACAGTGTATTTAATAAAAGATAAAACATTAAATAATAAATTACTTAAACAAGCCAAAACTTAAGTTTCATATTTTAAAAAAATTAATGTTAAATACAAATATTTTTAAAATTATCACACCTAATTATAAATTATCATATCAGTAATAACTATTAATTTTTTTAATAATTAATATAAAGATTATATTCATAATATTTTGTAGTGACTATAATTGATTTAGGTTAATAAGTATTTAAAAATTCTTTCCCCCATAAGATGGAATTTGAAAATGTTATTTAATAGCTGTATACAATATTTCCTTTAGAGAAGTTGTTAATTCTTATGGGGTCAATTCTTTAAAATCTGTATGCATAAAAATGAAACATTTATATGGAATGATTTAACATTTACATTCATCGAGCTAAAATTTGTTATAAAAATACTAACAGTTTAATTGAAATATATTTTTAAGTATTTTGAATGTACATATATTTCATATGTTTATATGAACTTTATGTAATAAAATTGCATTAATATTTGAATTAAATGGATAAATATTCATAAAAGGTATTAACTTTTCAGTAAAGTTTAAATTATTGAAATTAATGATATTTTATTTAAAAATAAAATATTTTTACGTTTTTAATGTAATAAATATATAATTTTTAACAAAATTTGATTATTTTAATTACTCAATTAGAAGAGAAATTAAGCTTATATAAAGGAATGTATAACATTTAAATTATTAAAATATCACAAAAGCAGTTACTTATACTGAAATACTATTATAACTCACTGAATATTGAACAAAAATACATAAAAACTATGTAAACAACATAAAGCTACATAAAAACTAGGCACTTGCTCCCGGATTCAAAGACTTTTCTCCCTTATGTTTTCTTTGGATGCAGTTTTTTTTCCCAATAGAAAATGGTATCCGGTTAAACAGACTATAAAATAGCTAATAAGAGAGAATGTTGGTTTTTTGTTTACCACGCATCTTTTCTATTGGGAGACATACATAGAAGGGGACGTGTGACATTTATTTGTTGTACTCGGGCAGCGTTTGTATCTCCAACTTGGAATTTTTCCCAAAGATGGTCTCCATATCTTCTAATGATCTTCCTTTAGTTTCTGGCAAGAAATAGTAGAAGCACCAAGCCATAGCATTGATACTTGCAAACATAAAGAAAATCCCCCCCATTGTTATTGCTTTATAAATTGAAATGAAAGTTGAAACTACTGCCACATTTGTAATTCTGTTCACGGCAGCACAAACACCAAGACCTTGTGCTCTGAACCTAAGGGGAAAAATCTCTGAACTATAAACCCATGTCACTGGTCCAATTCCAATAGACATAAAAGCCACAAAGATGTAGGTAGCAACAATGGTAAAGTTTATCACCCACTGTACTTTTTCTGTGGAATGCTCTGCTACAGTCAAGCAAATACCCATCCCTAATAGGGTCACAACCATGCCTCCTGAACTAATCAACAAGAGAATTCTCCTCCCAACTCTATCCAACAAAAATATTGACATGAATGTAAATACAAATTTGCTGACTCCAATACCAACTGTGGCTAGCATGAGCTTACTATTCTCAATGATTCCTGCTCTCTGAAAGATTCTTGGACCATATAACAAAATAGCTGCAATTCCTCCAATCTGCAACAAAACATGAACTCCAATTGCCGCAAGTAGTATCCTACGCACAGGAGGTGAAGGTTTACAAAAAAGTTCCTTAAGAGCTCCTGAACCGCTACTAGTTTTCTTTGTAACTTCCACAATGTGTTGAGTGCAGTTTTCATCAATGCCAACAACAGCTTTTATTTCCTTCAAGCGTTGTTCAGCTTCTTCCTTTGTATTAGATACTAGTAAAAGCACTTTCCTAGCCTCACCTACACGTCCTTGCATGATTAACCACCTTGGTGACTCTACCAATTTCAACATTAAAATGATTAAACCAAATGAAGGAATTGCAGGGATACCCACCATCAATCTCCAACCAAGTTTAAGAGACAATTTTCCAAGAAAGTAGTTTGAGACATAGCCAAGTAAGAGTCCTAAGTTTATGGAAAGTTCTGGAAGAGAGGTGAGAAAGCCTCTATAGGAAGGAGGTGAAATTTCTGCACTATAAACTGGTGCAACAATCAGTGCAAAACCCACACCAAATCCAACAATGCAGCCTCCAATTATTAAGATTGGATAGGATGGGCCACCGGCCATTACAATTGAGCCCAAGAAGAAAATGATGGAAGCTAGAATAATGGTGCAACGACGACCTTTGTAATCAGAAGTTCTTCCAGCGGCCATGCATCCTGGTAGTGCACACACGTGTGACATGCTCACTAGGAACTGCACTTTTAGGTCACTGATTTTAAGATCTTCGTTTATAAATACCAGTGCTCCAGCCATCACTCCAACAACTAAAGAATAATATTGCTTGTTAGACCTTTTTTTTTTCTCTCTAGTTAATAAAAATTGCAAGTAAACTATTGGCGTTTCTTGAAATTATTTTATACAGTTTTTAATTAAAAATTAAGTGTTATTTTTGTAAATTGAGTTTTTTTTGGTAAAAAAAACATTTTTAAAATCATTATATCAAAATAAAATTTAATTTAAAAATATCTAAAAAATTTTACAGAAATTTCATTTCTTTTATGAATAGTAGGTTATTACTCCCAAATAATTTTTACTCCTAATAATTAAGGGCATCCAAAATTTATTTAATCGAATTTTATATTATAAATATGAAATATCTGTTTTGAAGGTAGAAATCTTTTTTATAATATTTTTGTGTTCTCTGTGACACTAATACTTACCATTATTTACATTTTTATTTTTTAAAAAGTATAAATTTATTTTATGTTTTTAAGTTTTTCTTTAATATTAAGATCCCTTCTTTATACATTTTAATTTTAATTACTTTTAAAAAATTTATTTTAATTTTTTCAAGTCTCAATTGCTTATATTATCCAATTAATTTTTTTAATTATCTTTTTCTAAATTTATATTAACCATTTGTCCTTTTACTTAATTATTTATATTTCACATATGATTTTTATTTTTTATTTTTACTTAAATAAGAAATATTCAATACAATAAGCATACTTGCTTGTTTACATAGACATTCTCGTAAGAAACTTTGTTAAAAAGATTTGATGTGAACATAATGGTTCAGTTTAAATTTGTTTAAACAAATTAGATTTATTTAAACAAAATAAATTTATTTAAGTAAATTTAACCAAATAACAAAGAAATCTCACGAAATTTGCTTAAATAAATTTATGCGCACATCAATATTAAATAGTCACAATGTAAATTTCTCTTTCATTACCTCTTCATATATATATTTTTTAATCTATAGTTTCAAAATGTATCACTTTCTTATGTTCCACTCTATCTTTAACATTGTTAAAATTATATTAACTAATTTATTTATTTATTAGGAAACAATGATTTACGGTGCAATTTCTTTTCAAAATCTATTGGTGAGTTTCATGCCAAAAAAAATACCCATAATTTATTTTAAAGTTCAAAATTCCAATATTGCAATCAACAAATAAAACTCACGTTTCCATGTTGCAACTTGTGCATTACTTTATTAACCTTTCCATGGTAGGTAAACCTCTCTATAAATTATTTTCCAATACTATATCTGTATTGGTAGTGCTCACAGAATCCCTTATGTAGTCATAGGAAGTATCATCAGACTGTGACGCAAATATGTTATTTGATAATATTATTGTGGGTAGAGATTCATTTAAAAAATTTTACAAGTTTTTTCTTGTTATTTTGTAAAATTTGTTTAAATGAATCTAATTCACTTAAATTTTGACTGAATCTTCATATTTGTGTCAAAATTTGAGAGAATATAAATCAAATAAACTTGTCATTGAAAAATATACCACAGTTAGAATCTAAACCGTAACAACTGGTTTTATTTCATTTGTTTTGTATTTCTTTTAAGAATTTCATCCAACATAGGAAATATTATTTTGCACCCGACTAAATGATTTCAATATGTTTTTTGTTCTCTAAAATTTGGGAAACACAGAAAAATCAATAAGTTTTCCAAATTCCAAATACTTACAAGCAAGAAAAATGGACAAACAAACAAAATCCAACCCTTTTATAGATCAGTGATAACACAGAGACAACTATAAATGAGCTAAGTACAGGGAATAGAGTGTCACTCACCGTAACCATATATAGCAGAGACAATAGAGGCAGCCATCACTGAACCACAGGCATACTTGTTGAACCTTCTGTTCCCATTTCCATCATTACCGTTTTCCATGGATAGTTGGCAGTGTGCCTTTGTTTCTTCCGTAGACATTTTAAAATTGTCATATGAAAAGAGTTCACAAATGATTACCTTAATTTATAACTAGAAAACTGTACCAGTTCATGACGCCAATGCTTTTTAATTTTATCATTTTCTTTAATTAAGTAAATGTTACTTCGTTCTCTGAAATGTCGCATGTTGTGAGAAATTTCATATTATTATAATAAAAGGATGCGTCACTGACCCTTGTTATTTCTAAAACTCCTTAAAAATGACTCTTCAACGTGATTAAAAAAGGTGATTAGCATAGAATACTTTTTTCTATAGCAATTCTTTTTACCATTTATTTAAATATGGTTAAAATATATGCTTGTCAGTTTAAAATGACAGAAAAATATTTATGAGTGAAAAATATGTATTGAAAAGCTTTACTTTCTCAAATGAGTTTATTTAACTCGACTTAGAATAATCGAAATTCAATGTAACAACTATATATTAAGAGTTTAAATGATATATATATATAATCATTCATGAAATATATTTTCATTCTTTTATAAATTAAAAATGCAACTGGGTTAGGTTGAGTAATTAGAAAAATTGGATTCATATTTTTTATTTTGTTTTTATTGGATCACTCTTATATAATAATTGTTTGAACAACTCTATCACTTTTGGTTGGTTCAGGTTCAAGTTATTGGATTGGGATATATTCATATTATTAAATAAATTATATTTAAAAAGCATAAAAAAGGGAAAATGTTAAAAAAAAAAAAACAGTTATATATCAGGTTGAGTTTATTAGTTTCAAAAAATTTAAACCCAAAACCCATCCTTAAATTTGGCTTATCATTGCTTAATTCGAGACGAACTAACAAACTGATCAAACCATTTTTTCCTTTAGGTTGGGTTGATATGGACTCACTCACACCTTTGTTATACATGACACTTATTTCTTATCCGTATATGAAAAAAATTATTCGATTTAGTCTCGTTATATGTAATTATTTTCAACATTATCCCTACAATATGTTACCAGAACAAAGATGATTTTTTATAATAATATTTTTTAATACATAAAATTATTTATTAATATAATATTTCATATTATTAATATAAATTTAAAATATTTATATTAACAACGGAAGTTAATTTAATGCTGAACGGTTATAGATCAATAATTTTTTTTTATAGGAATTGCAATGGACAAATATGAAGAAAGAAGAAAGAAAATTAAGAATCGGCATTTAAATATTAGATGGGTTTGTAACTATTTCCGAGTGGAAAAATTACTTGGAATAAGAAACCGTGACCGAAAAATCTAATAATATAAATCACTTCAGTAGCTCCTTTAATATATGCTAGATTTAGCAACAAAATTACAGTCATGTACCAACCTTGGTAGAAAACCACGATTTCAAACATTAGGACTATTATATTTCACGTAATAAAGAAATAACCATTCATTAACAAGAATACTATATATTGTAAGATAGCCATAAAAACTATAAGAGCTTATAGGAAACAAAAAGTCTTTCGAAAGAGCTAATGTCTAAAATATATAAATAATTCTAGAAATTTTAGGAAATCAGATCACGATCCACTACATTAAATCAGTGATGTATAGAAACATGATATTCCTTAATTGCTCACTCTAGAGCCAGATAAGTTCATTTCTTAGAATCCTCATCACCAACTATACATTGTTGGACCCAGGCTTCATTTGTATCTCTGAGTTGGAAACTTTCCCAAAGATAGTCTCCATATCTTCCAATGGTATTCCTTTGGTTTCTGGCAGAGAATAGTAAAACCGCCAAGCCAAAGCAGTGATAACAGTGTACATAAAGAAGCTCCCACCCAATGTTATCTTTTCATAAATTGAAATGAAACTCGTAACCACTGCCACATTGGCAATTCTATTCACAGTCACACCAATACCAAGACCCTGTGCTCTCAACCTCAGTGGAAAAATCTCAGAGCTATAAACCCATGTAACTGGCCCAATACCAATAGCCACAAATGCTACAAAGATGTAGGTGACAACAATGGTAAAAGTAATTGCCCACGTTTGTTCTTCTTTGGAATGCTCCACAATGGTCAAACAAACACCCAATCCTAAAAGGGTCACAACGACACCTGCCGAACTAATCAGCAACAGAATCCTCCTCCCAACTCTATCCAACAAGAAAGCTGATATCAATGTGAACACAGCTTGACTCACTCCCATTCCAACCGTGGCTAATAAGAGCTTGCTCTTGTCCATGATCCCTGTTCTCTCAAACACCCTTGGACTAAATAACAAAATACCCTCTACTCCACAAACCTGTTGGAACACATGAACTCCAATTGCAGCAATTAGTATCCTACGCACAGGGGGTGAAGGTTTACAAAACAGTTCCTTAATAGCTCCTGCGCCACTACGAGATTTCTTTGGAACATGGACAATGTCTTGGGTGCAGTTTTCATCAATCCCAGCAGCAACTTTAATTTCCTTCAGGCGTTGTTCAGCTTCTTCATTTGTATTAGAGACTAGTAAAAGCACTTTCCTAGCCTCACCTACACGTCCTTGCATGACTAACCACCTTGGTGACTCCACCAATTTCAACATGAGAATGACAAGAACAAGTGAAGGGAATGTAGGAAGAGCCAACATCATTCTCCAACCAAGTTTAAGGGACAATTTTCCAAGAAAGTAGTTTGAGACATAGCCAAATAAGAGTCCAAAGTTGAGGAAAACATCAGGGAGAGAGGTGAGAAAGCCTCTATAAGAAGGGGAAGAAATTTCTGCACTGTAAACTGGTGCTACGATCAACGCAAAACCAACACCAGTTCCAACAGTGCATCTTCCAATCATTAGGATTAAATAGGATGGGCCGTAGCCCATCAGAATGGAGCCCAATAAGAAAATGACGGAAGCAAGAATGACGGTGTAACGACGACCAAGATAATCCGATATTCTTCCTGCAGCCATGCATGCGGGTAGTGCACACACGTTCAAGATCCCTGCTAATAGCTCCACTTGTAGGTCACTGATTTCAAGTTCTTCTTTTATGAATAAGAGTGCCCCAGCCATCACTCCCGTTACTGAAAAATTATATATATATATATATATATATATCAGTTAGCTTGCTTTTATCTCTCTGTTTTCACCTATTTTGCACCCTAAATTGAATAAAAATTAAGTTATTAAAAAAAATTATCAAATTTATTTTACTTAATATTTTTTTTATAAATATTAAATTTTATCAATTTAATTATTAAATTAAAAATTCTTTTTATATGCTAATTTTTAGTCCCTCCCAATTTACACTCCTAACAACTAATTTAAATGATACAAAATTCACACTATAAAAAAAAATCATATACTAACATACAAACAATTAACGTACGTTTGATTTCTGTTTTAAAAACAGTTTTTTGTTTTTAAAATTAAATTCTAATATAAAATCAAGCATGCCCTTAAACTTTTGTTTTTGTCAATATATTTTATTTTGTCTAACTGATTTTGAGTTAGAGTTTAAACATTATCTTCTTTATTAATAGAATAATAATAAAATTAATGATATAAAGATTGTGTGTTAATTACATTAATAATACCAAATATTTTGTCACTAATATATGTTTAAACATTTGGGATGGAATACAATAGGTATAAATGCTTCAAGTCCTTGACGATGAACAATTTGTCGCTATAAACAAAAGATCAATGACAATTTATTATAAAAAAAAGTCATTATTGAGAAAATTATGATATATAAAGATTGTAAATTTATATATAGTATGTTGCATTATAATAACATTATGATATTTTTTGTAGGGTGGTTTTAATTCCAACCAACGTGATTTTTTTCTCTCTTTTATCATCTAAGGGAAAATTTATAGTAGGCCTTATAAGGGAGAGAGGTAGGAGATAATAGAATAAAAAAAGAAATAAAAACACATTTTAAATTATCAATTTATAATTCAATGTTCCACAATTTAACTAATAGATCAACTGAGTCGAACGAACAAAATAAAATGTCTATTCTTCTTATTTAGTTTTTTTAATTTATATATAAGTAAAATTGAGAATTATTGTTAATAGTTAATCTTAAAAACAAATTTAGTCGCCTTCTATAAATCATTAATGATTAAAGAAAACCTAATCATAAATAACATATAATTAGTCACAAATCCTATACTGATAACTGAAAGTACATTTCATGATGGGCTTGAATCTCCTTCCAAATGCATTAACAGTTATTTGGACATAAAAACAAAATCCATATACTCAAGAATTGGTTATTACACAAACAATTATATACGATATGACGAGAATAGAAAGTGACTCACCATAACCAAATATAGCAGAGATAATAGTGGAAGCCATCACACAAGCACAAGCATAGTTGTTGAGCCTTCTACGATTGTCGCCATCTTCACTGTTACTATTTTCCCTGCTCAGTTGGCACTGTCCATTTGTTTCTTTTGCCGTAGGCATTTTTCAATATTGCTTGTGTGATGAAATCGGAAAAGAATTCAAGTGATGATCATTATAAAGAGAGAGGGACTCTAATTTTGCAAAAGTTAAAAGTACATATTGTGCCAATTATATGCAAATGTTGCTTCACTCTCAGAAAGAAATTAATGTCTCTCTGTCATTTCTTAGAAATTTTACAGTATATTTTGTTATTTTCATTCTAATAAAAAAAAGGAATACCTTTTACTCTAGCAGTTTCTAACACTCTAGAAACGACTCTTCAACGTGATTAGAGCTAGTGTTTTTATTGAACTCAATTATTACATTCTTTGATTGGCAAATTTAGTACTAAATTATACTATTCATTCACCCAGTAAAATCTAAAAGAGATGCTAACAAATATCCTTAAAATACTGGTCGGAAAATTTTATATATAACTAGTTTAGCAACCTGTGAAATGTACAGATATTTTATTTTATAATTAATAATTATAATTTAATAATTAATAATTTTTATAATTATATATATATTAATATACAATTCATTCAAGGCAAATGGTTTCACCTCCCCTTCTTAAGTTAATCTTTAATGTTAGTCGAAGAATGTTCTTGATATAAAAAAATAAATAAATAGAGAGCATCTGAATGTGTATGCAAGAATAAAATGTTATTTTCCTATGGATTTTGTTGAAATAATGTTTATATTTTTTATATTTATTTTTAATTATTTTATATCAAATTATTTATCATATTATATATATATATAATCAACATCAATATACGGTTTATTTAGGCAGATGAATTTCTCCTCCCCATCTTGAAAGGTTGCATATTCAGAGTGATCGTTCAGATTGTATATAGTTATTCACAACCCAATCGAGTAAATCGCTTACAACTTAGGATTTTACTGCACAATCTGCGTCTTTAACTGTACTTTTAAGTTTACCAAATGCAAAATAATATATAATTGATAGCCAAAATATGATATAAATTTAGAAGGAAAAAAAAACATGTTTTTGCTTTTGTAAATCATATGCTTTAATGTATTAATATTTAAAATATTAAACCCGATGGGAAAAAATATATTTAATCACCATTATATTTCAAAACGTTATCAGTAAATAAAAAATTCAAAATATCTAATTTATCAATAAATTAGTCCTTTAAAATTTGAAAATATTATTCTATAAATTCTTATAAAAATTAAGATGATGTGATAAAAAAAAACTTACGAAATTAATTTAATGAGTGATCGAATCTTTAAGAAAATTATCCTGAAATAAAACTTAAAAAAACTAAAATGATAAAATAATTAAAGAACTGAATATATTATTAAAATTATTCATAAATTAATATGATAATCTGTGTATATTTAAAAAATTAAATCACCAAACATGTGAATCAACTAATGAAATATTTATTTCAATAGCAAAAAAAAATTATTTCAGGTTAACCTGTGATTTAAAAAAAATATACATATAATTTAGAAAAAATTAAATTAAATATTTTCACCATATATTTTAAATTTTACATTTCCCACTACTAATGAACAGTACATGCTATGAATTGCAATTGATTTTGTTCATATTATACGACCAAAGCAATCATTAAAATATTTTAAATTGATAATTTTTTGAAATGTAGTAAACTACTATAATTGGACCCTATTTTAGAATCAATCGTTCAATCGACAGTTTTCACAAATTTTGCAAATAGAAAACTTTCCATGTTTCATTTTGGATCTTTGGTCATTGGACGTGCTCTGTTTTAACACTATAAAGAATAGCTTTTAAATTCTGGAAGTACGTATGTAGCACATCCAAACATACACTTTATGTTTTCATTTTTTATATTGTTAACTTAATCCTTAATTTATTTATTGAACAAAAATATAGTTTTTTTTTAGATTTTTAACTTGTAAAGATAAATATTAAAAAAAACTATAAATTTAGATATAAATTTTTGTGTTGTATGGATTTGTTTAAATGTGAATTAATATATAATTTAAATATGCAAGAAATATTTAAAAAATTATTAATTTATTATTTATTATAAATGATTCATTATAAATTAATTTTTCTTATTAAGATCAACCATACAATTTTATTATGATTAAAAATGAAATGAATTACAAGTAACTTATATTGAAATTACATACTACAACATTACATACGTATCATTAAATACCAAGACATATTAAAGTTGTTATTTGTGCAAATATAGATCCATGAGTTTTTTTTTTCCCCTTAAGTACGAAAAATATTGGCACCAATGCTCAATAGCTATGATGCCATGTGGATTGCCATGCCATCCATATTCACTTGGCTACTTTTTATGAATTTCAACAATTTTGGAGACTTTGAGACAGACGAATTGTTGAATTATTTATTTATTTAAAGAATCGTAAAATGACAACTTCATATTTTTAATCATTTTAGTTTACCCTTAACTTTGTTTTCTTGTAAATTGATAGCATCCAACTAAAAGATAGATTGTATCCCTCCTTTGTTCTTTATTCTTTTCATTCCTTTTACATCTTAATTTAAACCGAACTCACTGTTTAGGAACAGTATAAAAGAGATTAAAAAAAGTGCAGAGTCTCTTCTCTCACCAACCGTGAAAATGGGAAAGATGGAGAAATTTTTGTAAATGACAAGTGTATTCCATATATACTAGCTGAAAGTTTATTTTATCTCTATTGTTTTTTTTAATTTCTCGTTAACTAATTTAATTTCTAAAACTCTACTATCTTTATTTTATTTCATGTTTAAAATAATATAAAAAGTTAATAAAATCATCAAAATCTAATTCTTATAACATAAGATCATCAAAGCAAAAATATAAATGAATTCATATTATCTTATTTTATATAATAAAAAACAGTTATAAATAAGAATACAATTTTAAAAATCATTATCCTAATTTTTAAGTTGATAAATGTTAATAAATGAATCAAAATATAAAAATTATAATTACTTAATAATATATAATTACTAACTTTTAAATTATATTATAATAATTAATACTATCTCTACATGTCATTTCATTTCACATTTATCAACTAATTCAACAATTAGTTTTATTAAACACTTTGAATTCAATAAAGCATTTTTTCAACTTTTATCCTTTCACTTTTAGTTAATTCTTCAGCTAGCTTATTCACTATATTTTGTCTTCTCACTTTTATCTCCGTTTTCCTTTCCATCCAAACAATAACTTTCCGTATTTAAATTTACATCAATGATTATAAAGAAAAAATATAATATTTTATAATTATTTAATCTCAGATTTCACAATAGTCTATTTTATTTTATTTTTCTAGAGAGACAGCACAGGTATCCAAATTCGAAAATTTATCTCATCCCAATATCAATCACACTAGCGTGGTGCCTTTTAATTATGGTATGGTATTATCAGATTCCAACATTGGGTTACTTTA
Organism: Abrus precatorius; assembly: GCF_003935025.1. Classification (NCBI taxonomy): domain Eukaryota; kingdom Viridiplantae; phylum Streptophyta; class Magnoliopsida; order Fabales; family Fabaceae; genus Abrus; species Abrus precatorius. The sequence goes on along the minus strand of NW_020874406.1, from coordinate 17,111,892 downwards.
TTTGTTTGCCATATCTTTATGGAATTATTAGGGCAGGTTGGTCTAACAATTATGATACTAGGACCAGTAGGTTAAAAAAAAAATGGTTTGTGAACGATCTACTCCACAGGGGCGTCGGCTTACAGGGCTAGGGCTCATAAAGCCTTTCTTTCATTCAAGAAAAGGGCTCTGGTCAGTCACTTTCCGGGCCGGGATAGATAGATAAGTGGAAGCTTCCATGAAATCTTCAGAAGGTAACAGTATCAGGTAAGATGCAGTAACAAAGCACTAACTGCGTAGAGTCTGTCAAGATTCAGAAGTGCAATAATACAACGTGCTGATATTACAAGAATAAAGTTGCATACATACCTCCTTCTGCACACACAAACTCAAACAAAACAGCGTTCTAAATACAATTCATCATGCAACTTGTTTTCTTCTTTTGTAGCACATTAAAAAAAGTAGTTACTATGACTTGAGCTTAGTATCTGTCGCCCACCCAACAGCCTGAGGTAAGGTAAGTCAAATTACTATCATTATAAATTCTCATCACAATATATTGATCAACAAACAAATACTATCATTATAAGAAACTATCTATAATAGATAAAAAGCTATCATAAGAAATTGAATTCTAGACAAAGGTAAGTCAAATTACTGAATTAGTTAAGAAATCATTCAAACGCCAATTTAATTTGGGACAAGTAGATTCGAAAAACAAAAATAAGGCTTACTATCAAGAAGGAAACACTACATGTTGAACCTTTGGTAACAAATTTCAATATGTGCAACCAAATTAACAATTACATAAAGACAGAAAATAGTCTGGCAAATCAGTTAGATAATCTAGATAAACGTTTACATTGTCCAAAAGATATTTAAAATGGTCTCTGTGGGGCTTTCTTCCCAAAGATGGCCTCCCAAACAGAGGGTGAAAAAGGGGATTTCTTGTCCAAAAACTCCCTAACTGCTTTCTCGTTAACAGCAAAACCCTTTTCTATTAATGTTCTGATAGCACCCTTAGCTTCTTCGACCCCTTTTTCCTTGCAGAAATCATCCACTAGGCCTACGAAAGTTGTTACGTTTGGAGAATGACCTGCTTCTAACATCTCCACACAAAATTCAAAAGCATCCGGTAATCTGCTACACCTGTAGAGTCCTTGTATAAGGACCGTGTAACTGAAAGCATTGGGAGAAATGCCATTACTCTGCATTTTCCTGAAAATCCTAATGGCGTCATCAGCCTTGTGGGCCTTCAAGTATCCCTCCACTACAGCTGTGTATATGACAATTTCTGGGATGGTTCCCTTCTCCCGCATCAAACCAAAAAGTTTCAAGGCTTCTTGAACCAAACCATCTTTACATAGACCATCAAGCATAGCCACAGCATTGGGGATAAGACCAGTTTCCTTCATCTTCTTGAAGATCTCATCGGCATCCTTTGGCATAGACTCTCGAGTTGATTGATTGGGATTTGATCCTTTTGCTTCTTCAGATTGATTACTTGCTGCAACCTCTGTGGGATTCACTGTTTTATTATCAAAACCAAGCTTGAATTTATCAAGGAAACTATCACCTGATTGACTGGCACCCCTATTCGTTTCTGTCATATTTCCACCTTGAAATGCAGGATCAATTTGGGAATGTTTATTTGTTTCGTTCATTTCATCAGGTATGCCTCGGTTGTCATCAAATCTTGGAGGAAAAGAATATGAGCCTCTATTGTATTCCCGGAACTGTGGAAGAGGCTGATTAATTGGCCTCCTACCACTCAAAGGCCTACTTGGAAATCGTTCTGACAAACACTGTTCAACATTGTTTGCCTCCTCAATTCTGTTGATATTATTGTCATTAAAATTTGAGTCTGACTGTTTAAGAAAAAAGTCATCAGATTCTGCAACGGGTTGTTTGATGCTGCCACTGCGATCATCGGCGAAGCTAAAATGGCGGACAGTCTTAAGCCACGGTGGCAGAGTTTGTTTGGAATGTAAAAGGGAAAGTAGCCTTTCAATCCGGGAGGAGGATACAAGTTTATAAACCCCACCTAGAGATGCTGGCATATGGACCTGTTCATAAGTTGCACCAAGCATACAGTCAACAACCCATCCCCAAATCAAAAGAATAAATAGAACAAAATGAAGGCCAGTAAAGCACAATGGATACTGAGAGCACAAATTGTTAAATAATCAAGCAATGAATCAGCCAGATAATGGTGGGAAAAAAAAGAAAGAAAGAAAAAATACTATCATCATAAAGTTCCCGTAATTTACCATCTGTGATGTTTCACTATTCAGCTCTCTGCAACTGGCGCTGGGAATAACTCAAAGCCTAAGTTGAATTAAAAAAAAACAGTATTAAATCATATAGCAGAGGCAACAACCAAAGAAAAAAGAAACGAAAACCGAACGAATGTATGCTAGAAATTACACAAAAATTTATTTTGCTAGCGTTTCCTCTACCCTAACTGAAACAATACATACAGAGCAAGTATCAATAACCATGGTTGTAAATCATTAGCTAAAATAATCGCAGGAAAACCAGCGTACAAGAAATCTGAATGTCGTACCGTATCACACGATAGTGTACCGCAGATAAAAGAGAGACAAGTGAGCGGTGAGTGAGTGAAGAAATGGAAAGGGAAAATCGCAACTAAGCATGCCCTAACACAGCGAGAAAGAAGGCCACGTCGACGGACTACTGGGCCTGGGCCCTCGAATCTGCAACTCTACCGTATTGACAAAATAATAATAATAATAATAAAAACACGATTTTGGGATTAAACTTGCAAGGTCAGAGCTAGTAATAGGCTATATGGAAGATGATGATTAGGGTTCAAATCTTAGGTCTTGAAATTTCCACATCCCCTTCTCCCACTCCCAAAGGTTAAAAAAAAAAAAAAAAAAACATAATTTGGAGTTGGATAAAAAAAAAAGTTGATATATATATATATATATATATATAATTTTCTCATATCAATGTAAGTTTAAAAATTCTTACACTTAATTTGAATTATTTATTTAACTTATATATAACGGTTAGTGAAATAATATATTATAATATATTAAATAAAAAGTTTAGATTAAATATAAGAAATTTTAAACTTACACCAGCATAAGAAGATCCTACCTTTATATATATATATAAACAAAAATAAATTCAAGTTGATAGAATAATAAAAAAATAGCATTAATAATGAATGATATAATATATTAAATACAAATAATTGAAAGAGATGAGAAGTTAAAATTGGTAAGACAATTATGGAAACAAATTATCAAAATGAAAACACAGCATCTTCATTTTTATTAAGATCACACTAATCTTAAATTTTAGTTAATCTAACTATGTTCTTCTGGATCCACTTCGGGCATATCTGGTATCAGAGCCTGATGGGGAAGTAGGAATATAACTGTTAATTGTTTGTAACTATGTTCTTCTGGATCTGGACTTTAAATTTCTTTATGAAATTTCTGTAACTATGGTTTATCGGCTGGACAGCTGACAGGCCCCTCGGGTGAGACCAGTGATGGTCGTCCCTGTCTGTAACAACGCCACGAACTAATGGTTCTGAAATATTGCTTTTGTATAGATTGTTATTTTTATGAAAATCCTTTACCGGAAGTACAGCAGTTGTTAGTTCTTTTGAATAGGGCTGTAGCAGTAAGACCCGTATGGTTGAAAGGGCAGTAAGACTAATTTGACGATGCTGTATTCAAAAGAAACTAAGAACAGAAGAAGCTGGTGGCTATGGAAAAGAATTTTCAAAATTCTGTAAGTAAAAAAAAAAAAAATGTCCACAAATAACCAGATCCTGTTGAATAAGTTACAAATAGTTAACAGACGTATTGTTACGGAACCAGATGAGGGTGATGTGCCAGGTGTTTTTATATCATGTCAAGACTATTAAGATCTTTCTCCCGTATTTCCTTGCATTCTGGCTCTAGTTCCTCCTCCTCCTCTCCTACAAAACACAATCTCTTTGATGATCAGGAGAAACATTCTCCTGAAATCACACCCAAGCACAACCTCTTCGACGAAGAAGTTCGTTTCGAAGAGATCAACCAAAGCATGGATGACTGGACCATCCCAGTCATTCCTCAGGATACATTATATATTCCTGAAGATCAACCCAAGAAAAACAGTTCTGATTATATCATCAAGACTGTCGAAAATAATATCCCTTTAAGAAAAGGTATAGGAGAAGAATTTCATCTCCTGTCCAAATCCTCTCTCAATGACTATAAAAGAAAGTACAAATACCTTCACATAGGATGTGTTCAGGTAGCAATCAAACCTTTGATAGACATAGGCATAGATGTTGCTGTCTTAATTTGTTTAAGAGACATTCGTCATAATAAGTTTGGCAATTCTCTTATAGGAACAGTTGAAACCAGTCTCGGCCAAGGTCCGATTTATTTTAATTGTTTCCCCAACAAAACTGTGAGTCTTATGGATGAACACATCCTAGACTCCTTGTTTCTCAATATTTGCTTTCATGGGTTAGACATGAAAGAGGGATCTATTCCCGCAGCTCTCATTTATAGGATCCAGTACAAGGTCATGAACTCTTGTGCTTCTAGAGTCCTTCTTAAACCTCAAAAAGGAGAAACTACTTTGTTTATTACTGATATGACAAAGGCCAATGTTTCTCTACCTAGAATTATCAAATGAGATGAGGTTACTCTCCCAGAAAAATGGGTTATGGATAAAGCCTCACCAAGTGTTCCTCGTCCTGCTCCTCAAATACAAGATATTTCGCAGGATAATTCTGGAAAGGTTGAAATAACCTTTGATAGGAGAAACTCTTTTTCCTCAAGGATCGATGCCTATAGTAATCGATCTGACTTTGTCTCTGCTAGAAGATCTTTTTCTTCTAGATCTTATATTAGACCTGATATTCCTAGGTCTGTTAATCATGACCCCTCTCTAAATCTTCAAGGTTTAGACACTTCTTCTAGGATTCCTAGAAATGTTTATCAGACTTCTGAAAAAGAAGACGAAAATCAGAGTATCCAATCTCCAACTTACTCTTCCCTTAATGAGTCTTATGATGTTATCTCATAAATTCATTATAGATAAGGAAACCCTTAGAAAAGATTTCTACTCTGAGGAATGGAAACCTCAAAGAGAGTGGTTCTTTCACAATTATAGGGGAAAAGATAGATCTGATATCCAAGAGAAATTCTACCAATTTCTTGAAAAAGTCAAACAAAACATCTCATTCTTTGACTGGTATCATGCTTATACCATTCATAACAATATTGATTATCCTTGGCAAGAGGATATTATTAGTACCTCCTCGGCTAATGTTATATCTTGGCAAATCAAAGACGGACAAATAGTCCAAAGTGATTTACCACCTACTTCTCAATACCAATTACCTAATTTAAAAGACAAAGGCGGTAACCCTGTTACTGCTACTCCTTTTAAGTCTAAGAACCCTGATGAGTCTATCACTCCTCATGACATCCAAGGCCTCATGGAACAGGCCAATTATACCAATAAATACCTTCAGGTTTTAGGAGAAAAAATCTCTGATACCATATATGCCCGTAGTGGATCAAGGGAACAAAAAATAAACAATTTAAAAGACTGAAAGGAAAGTAGGCAGTAGCAGGACTACTAAATAGTATGCAGAAATTAAAAGTGGAGTATGTATATGGAAAATTTAATGCATAAGAAACTAGAACGGTGGTATAACCAACACAAATCTAGTGAAGGGAGAAGAGAAGAAAGCCGGAGCGACGGTAGTCCGAACAGGACCGGCTAAGAGGGAGAAGAGAGAAAAATAATTTGAAACAGCAAATTTTATTGAAAAGATCTTAAAGAGGAAAGCTTACAAAGGATAGTATCTCTCAGAGCTTCTCTCTCTTAAATCTCTCTTATCTTACTAAATGAAAGGATACCTCACAATATAGTCGAGGCCTCCTTATATAGAAAATTTTTTTAGTAGTATTTCTACAGTTCCGGTTGGTGACTGGAACTATTTTCTACAGTACCGATTAATTAAAGATCTTGGATGTCGATGCCGAAACAATCATCTTCATTTTGATACATTTCTTCAATATTGGTATCTTGTTTTGTAGAAGATTCTCCTTCTTCTTGGTTTTGCAATAGCAGAAGAACATCTTGTAGATTTTTCTTCATTTTTTCTTTGGTATCGCATCCTGATAGAAATGCTGCAATTTTGGATTTTTGATTAAGGAATTGAAATGTTGCTGGGTCTGCTAGATTTAATAATTTGGGATTTTTCCCAAAATATTCAGCGACTCCTTCTGGACCAGCATGTTCAACATTGAATTGATTCCACCATTTTACAAAGGAATACTTGTGTAATAAAGGGAGAGTGTCTTCATTTTCTATTTTGCCATATCTGTATTGCCATGAGAATACTCATGCTAAGGCAAAGTCAGAGAAGTATTTAAGATCTGCTGGAATTCTTGATTCTCGCAGATATCTGCCTTTGTAAATTTTGTATCCTTCTTTGACAGGTGTGGGAAGGATTTCTTCAATTGGTCCAAAATAATCCCACTATTGGAGAAACCAATTTGGAAAGTCATATTTCTGATTCTTTTTAAAATATATTAACTAAGAATGTCGGTTAAGTTTATTTTGAAACCAGAAAATTCTTGTCCACGCGTCAATGTAATCCCAATAATTATAACCTACTGGATCAAATGGTTGGGAAAACTTTTTATAAGAGTTCAGATTTTTTCCAAAAGCCTTTGGAGTTAAGACTTTCAGGATCTGGATTGTCGAATGGGTTGTAATTGAAGGATCTTTATGGTCTTTGTAGTGTTTAATGGAAACAGAATCTGAATCCACTAAGATAAACTCATAAAATTGCCTGGTTTTATTAGCCTGATATGGTCTGAAATGAAATCCTGGTGGGAAGACTTTGGTAATTGCCTTGTATGGGTTTTTGTCCCAAAATTCAGGTTCCATTTGTATGACTGAGGAGAATTTTCCTTTGGCTACATAATGGTTTGGATTTGTAGATTTTTGTTTTCCCTTTTGAAGGTCAAGGGTCCCTTCTGTTTTACTAGGATTGGTTATTGTTTTCTGGGTTTGATTAAAAGACTGGAGTATAGTATTTAGGCTTGCTAAATCTATTTCCATGTCTTCTTCAGAGGCAATGTCAGCCCATGATTTTTTCGGTAGGCTACTTAGACTTCCTTGTTGGACAGCTAAGAGTGTACTTATTGGGAGAGCATAATCTGCTTTGGTTTGTTTTGTGGTTTTGACAATAGAATCAGTCTTTTTGGAAGATTCTTTTGGGATTCCAGATTGTTGTGTTGATGACTCAACAATTTGGATTGCTTTTTGAGTCGATGACTCAATGGGGGTAGATGACCCTGAAGAAGAAGATTTTGAATCTGCCGAAGCAGATTGTGGTTTTGATTTATTTAATGTCAGGGTTAGCCTGACCCTGCCACCTCTGGTAGTTCCTCCCCTGGATGGGGTAGTTGCCTTTCTAGGCATCTTACTTATCCTGTAAATATTCATGGGTAAGGTAATCAGGAAGAGAGTTTGAGGTGCCTTTGATATACTCGATATCAAAATCAAAAACACTTAAAATTGCTTGCCATCTTGCAAAAATTTGTTTTGAGGCAAGGTTTTTTACATCCTTTTGTAAAATTTCTTTAGCAGACTTACAGTCTACTCTGATAAGAAACTTTTGATTTAGTAAATCAGATTGAAATTTTGAAACACATAAAACAATTGCCAAAACTTCTTTTTTAACAGTAAAATAATTCTGTTGTGCAGGATTCCAATGTTTAGAAGTATATGCAATAATATGCTCATGCGACTCAATTTTTTGCTTGAGGATACCTCCATAACCTATGTCTGAGGCATCTGTTTCGACAATTTTTAAGGCTTGGAGAATAGGAAGATATAAGCAATTTATCTTCCTGACCTTATTTTTGATTTCTTTGACGACATTGGTATGAACATCAGCCCAAGGAGGAGGATTTTTCTTAAGCCTATCATGTAAAGGCTTAACAATGTTATTTAGATGAGGGATAAAATCACCTACATAATTAAGACATCCTAAAAACCTTTGTAATTGGGTTTTATCAAGGATTCTGTCAGGAAATTTGTCAGCGAACTCAATAGACCTGCTGATGGGAATAATGGTACCTTGGTAGATATTGTGACCAAGGAACCTGACATTGGTTTGGAAGAGACTAATTTTTGATTTAGAAACGGCTAAACCGTTTTGTTTAATTACATTGATGAAGACATTTATATGTTTAAAATGTTGATCAATGGATTGAGAAAAAATTAAGACATCATCAATACAGACAATGACGAATTTTGAGTAAGCATTGAAAATGTCATTCATAATTTTCTGAAATTCAGAGGGAGCATTTTTCAAACCAAAGGGCATAACATTCCATTCATAATGCCCAAATGGAACAGTAAAGGCAGTTTTGTACCTATCAATTTCACAAATTTGGATTTGCCAAAATCCAGATTTCATATCAAATTTTGAAAAGATCTTGGCAGAATTAAGTCTGTTAAGAAGATCCTTTTTATTGGGGATAGGATGCCTAATCCACTGAAGGGCTTGATTAAGGGGTTTGTAATTGATGATAAGTCTGGGAGTACCTCTCTCAATCTCTGCTGGTTTATTAACATAGAAGGTAGAACACGACCAGGGACTCTTACTTTTCCTAATAAGGTTTTTGTCTAAGAGATCTTTGATCTCTTTCTGACAATAATGAAGGAGTTCTTCATTCATTTGGATGGGTCTGGCCTTAGTGGGAATCTGGCTATCTTTAAAGCCTAATTCATAAGGAAGACTGACAATATATTTTTTCCTATTCCAGAAGGCGCTGGGTAGGTCAGAACATATGGAAGTTTGTATGTTTTCTAAAAGCAATTGGATTTTCTTCTGAAGTGAAGGATTTTGTAATTGTTTTTCAATGTTGGCAAAAGAAACTTCTTCTTTTAGAAAATTAATTTGATTGATTTTGTTTTGAATAGAATTAATATTTTTTGTAAATGGTTTGTTAGAAAATTTGAAAATTATCTGTTTTCCTAAATGACGAGTAGAAATACCATCTTTAGAAATTTGCAGAGGGAAAAGAGCTTTTATAAAAGGTGTTCCCAGAATAACTTTATTTTTTAAATTTTTTACTAGAAGAAAGTTTGTTTCAATCTTAAGTCCTTGGTTTTCAATCACAGCTTTAAAAAGCTTGTAATTAATTTTTAGCTTCGAGCCACTAGCAGTGCTGAGTTTTTCAGAAGTTTTTTCAAAATACTTTGTAGGAACTAATCCTTCTAAAATACAATTTGAATCAGCACCTGTATCAAAGAGGGCCAAGGTATCAAGAACAAAATCATCAATAACGATTCTGATATTAATATAAAATTTTTGTATTTTGACCTTGTTGATCAAACACATAAAGGTTTCTTCTGGATTATCAGAATCAACCTTCACAGAATCATTATCTTCAGGAAGTTCTACTTTCTCAATGTCAGAATCATCATCTAACTGAGAAAGAATAACTTGATGAATTTGTTGTTGATCTTTGATTTCTCTGATCTCTTTCTTGAGATTGTTTATCTCAATTTGGAGATCTTGAATAGTAGTTGGTTTAATACTAGAATTCTTTTCTAATCTTTTGAAAATATTTGTAATGTCAAATTTATTTGAAGTAAAATATTCTTTAGGTTTAGGTTTATTTTCTAAAACCTCTTTAAATTTATTTAAAAATTCTTTTCTATCTTGAGGATCCGAAATGGAGCTTATTGCTTCAAAAAGAAGATCTTGTTCTTTTGTTAAAACATTGATTTTTGGAGTATCATCACTGTCAGAAGAGGAAACTTAGTCGTCATTTTGGATTTGGTTGACATCTTCCTCAGATTCTTTAACAGAATCTTCATCAGAGGTGTCAGCCAGGAGATTGTTAATCTGGTCTTCTAAAGAAGGCTCCAAATTAAGACTACTAATTTTCTTTTTTAACCTGCAGTATTTGCTAATATGGTCAGGTTTACCACAATTGTAACAGGTTACGCCTGTTCTAGGTTTTTTGGGAAAATTGGTAGGGATGACATTATCCCCTTGTTTCTTAGGATTGGGTTTTCTATTGTACCTGCGTTTGTAGGGCTTTTTATAAGGTTCTACAGCCTCTTTCTTAGGGGCATGTTTCTTCTTTTTAGGAGAGCAGGATGGAAGACCAAACTGTTCGCAGAATGAACCTAATTCTTTCCTACTCAAAGCTTTTTCTTTAGCAAGTTGTTTTTGGAGTTTATCCTTCTGGCATGCTTTAATACCGCTATGGATAATGATAGCAGTAAGCTGACCATAATCATAATTATCATAATTGATTTCTCCAGTAGGAGAACGACTTCGGAGTTTACTTCTAATAAGATCTCCGAATGCTTTGGGAAGCCCATCAAGATATTTTTCTTTCCAATAGGCTTGGTTACAATCTTCCCTAGTAAGGACCCTAGACATAAAGGTATCTTTATACCACTTGAAATGTTCTAAGGAATCACATTTGAGGTTAGATAGTAACTCACCTGATCTCTCCCTCCAAAGAGAAGGATCACCTAGGAAATGTTGGGATATAGTGTATAATAATGTATACACAGCATCAGGGAGACGCTCATTGTCACTAACAATGGTTTTCCCTTTATCATCAATTTTAACTGCAGAGAGGATGTTATCTCTATCAGCTTCAGTGAGATAATTATCCCACCAACCTTTGAGTTGGCCAGTAAAACCGGCAACGAGAATATAGACAATGGTGTCTTCAGGCATATTTTGATTAGTAAAATAGCCCATAGCGACAACCGACATATTTTGAAGTTTGGCAATGATATTATATTCAAATAATCCATCGATATTCCAAATATAAATATCATTAGAATTAAAACTTTGAATAAAATCTTGTTTTTCTTCTAAAATAAGATCAGGAGCAGTAGCTCTATTATAATAAAGCTTGTAGAAATTTTTCCAATTATTGATAGCTAAGACAGAATCTGTTTCAGAACAATGTTCTGAATCAGCCTTGGAAATGACATTGACAGTTTTGGCAAGAGACCTGGGTTTAGAAATTTAAATATATATATATATATATATATATATATATATATAATTTGTTATAATACAACAAATTTTAAATATGTTTAAATTAAAATTACTAAAATGAATGATAGAGAATAAAGTTGAAGATTAACATGACATTTTAAATTTTTTATGGACTAAAATGCTAGACTTAAATTCTCTCGAGGACTAAAATCTCATTTTAGTCCTAAAATTAAATTAGAGAAACTGAAATTAAATTTAATTTATTTCCTTTCTGTATTCTAGTGATTCAATGACATATATAATAATCATTTTTATTGATATTGATGCAAAATACAAAAATCATATATTCAAATCCCTTGAAAATATACTGCTAGGATAATTTCTTAAAGATTAATTCATCAAACAATTAATAAATTATTCAACATTAAAATCAAAATTAAAGACAATCAAAAGCTAAAAATATATTCCTAAAATAACAAGTTATCGAATAATTTTAACCAAATATGGATTTGGGCTATACTTTAAAAATATAACTCAATTCTTAGGATCGAGAAACTATTAGTTAAATAAATTCAAGTAATAAACATAGATTAAAATTGTCAAATCAATAGAAATGCAAAAGAACACACACACACACACGAATCACACATCAAATTTAAAGATTTACATTCAACCCTATAGGAGTTTTAACTGCTCATTGCATTCATAACATCAAGAAAAGAAGTAAATCTCTCTAAAATGTGAAAAAAAATTCTTAGAAGCTTGGGAACTGCCTTAAATATGAGTCTGGCAAAAGTTATTCTTGCTACAGCGAGAAATACTCTCTCGCTGTAGCAAGAATTAAGTGTCAAAAATATAATATTCTATTTACTTCTTGCTGCAATAAAAATTGTCTCACTACGGTGAGAAGAGCACATAATTTCCTTTCTTCTTAAGTGATCTCGCTGTAACAAGAGACAAACAAAATCAATTCTTGCTTCCATACTTATGCTTTAACTTGTTTCTTTCAAATTTCTTCAACTTGGATTTTTCTCCTTTGATTTAACCTACAAAATATATCAAAAAGAGATCAAAACATTTTTATTTTCATTCTTCTTCCTATATAAACAAGTAAATGCAATGATTCAAGTTTAGGGAGATTTAAATAAAAAATTCAAACACTTAAACTTAAAGTGTTCAAAATATTACCTAAAACTACTCAATCTAGACATTTATCAATTGCATAACTGAAAATTAAGTTACGGATATTTTCACTAAAGTATTATCAAGACTAAATTTTAAACAGTTATGCGTGATGCTAAATACAGAAATTTACATTAAGGAGGAGTATTAAAAAATTATACAAATTTTTAGAATAATCTAAAAAAATTATTTATATCTTCTAATTATAAAATAATTTTAAAAATAAAGATATTTATAAATAGGCATACTATCATATTAGAAGTAAGCAGATTACGAATTCTCTGTCTCAACTCAAATTTCTTAAACTATTATTTTTAACTATTTTAACTGAAATATTTTAAGAATCTTGCTCATCCATTGTAACAAAAACCATTAAGGTGAAAGCGGTCGTCCCTATTGAATTAAGTGTTTCAACGACAAGAACGGCAGAGCAAAGGGAACGTACACTAGTATTGGAAGGGTTGGACAAAGAGCGGGAGAAAGCCAACCACGAGCCACTGAGAAACCACCAACGCCTAAAGGATGACTTCCCTTTGTCTCATATTAGATTGCATGGCGAACACGACCGTCGCCTACCAGAGGATGTCATTCATGGATGGTTTCAATGGGTACAACCAAATGCACAGGGCAACTGAAGACGTTGAGAAAACCGTGTTTCAAAGTTCGGTAGGCAACTTCCACTATGTGGTTATGCCCTTCAAATTAAAGAACACATGAGCCAATTACTAGAGGGCCATGGCTGCCATCTTCCACGACATGATGCACGACTTCGTGGAAGATTACGTGGATGACCTCGTAGTAAAGTCCAAGGAAAAGACATAACATTGGGAGCACCTCAGGGTCGTGTTCCAGCAGTGCAAGCAATACCAACTGAAGATGAACTTGCTAAAATGTGTCTTCACGGTGGACTCGAGTAGCTTCCTTGGTTTTAAAGTACACCAAAGGGGAATACCTGCAGCAACTGACAAGGTCAAGGCCATCCAAGAGATGCAACATTTGAAAAGGATCAAAGATGTTCAAAGGATGATAGGAAAGCTAAGGTATATATGGTGATTTATACAGCCGCTTCTGAACCGTTAGAACCACTTCGGGAGCTCACCAAAGGAAAAAAAGGCTTTGCTTGAAAAGACAACACTAAGTGGCATTTGGAAGAATCAAAGTGGTTTTGATTGCCCTGTCAGTCATGTCACCATCATAGGCGGGAACCCCCTTGTGAGTGTATATCGTTGTGACTGGTTTAGTGATCGGCAAATTTGTCCTCATGAGATTGAAGAGCAAGAAAATCCTGTAGCATACTTTGGGAAAACCTTAAAAGATACAAAGAAAAGATACTCTGTTCAAGAGCGTTATTTTCTTGAGCTAGTTCATGCGGCACAAAAGTATAGACATTATTTTTAAGTGTTCCCAGTGTAAGTGGTAACCAACATCACAGGGGTCAAATACCTTTTCTCTAGCCTTATGATCGCAATAAGGATGAGTAAGTGGGCGCTACTCTTACCCGAGTATGATATCATTGTTGTGAGATTGATCGCTCTGAGGAATCAAGCATGGGCAGATGTAATGTCTGTATGTGCGCCTAATGCGCAGGGAGACGAGAGAAGTGCACAAAAGAGACAGAATGCAAAGTGAACGAGTGTGTGAAGAAAAAAGGTTGGACGTTATTGTTTGATGGCTCACCGGCACAACCAAAGGGAGGGGCCAACATGGTACTAAAAAACGAGAGGGAAGAAGCAATGTGTTACACTTTCAAGTTTAGGTTCCCTTGCGCTAACAGTGAGACTGAGTATGAGGCGTTGATATTAGGGATGAGAATGGCCAAGGAGTTAAGGATGCAAAGGCTGAAAATAAAGGTAGATTTCAAGCTCATCTTAAAGCAGCTAGAAAGAGTTTATGGGGTAAGAGAATTCCCTTTGGCACTATATAGAGAAAAGGCATGCAAGCTCGTGAATCAATTTGAAGAGGTGTAGTTGGAACATATTGCGTTATGGGGTAAGAGAATTCCCTTTGGCACTATATAGAGAAAAGGCATGCAAGCTCATGAATCAATTTGAAGAGGTGTAGTTGGAACATATTGCGCGTACAATGAACCGGTAAGCATATGCGTTGGCTACACTAGGAAGCAAGAAGAGCGTAGAGCAAGAATGGAATGGACAAGCAACTTACACAAAGAAGGACAACAATGGCAAAACTAGCTCGAATGAGAAAGCCAAAAGTGAAGGTACATATTGAAAAACGCCTCTTTAGCTAGCCTTAGAAGGCAAACTCTTGGCCAGGGAAGCGAAGGGGTTTGTCTGCTTCAAGGATAGGTTGTACAAAAAAGAAAGAAGAGACCTCTTGATGATGTGCGTTTCAAAGGAGGAAAGAGAGAAAAAGGCGAGGCAAATGCATGCAGCAACGCGAGGGGAAAAATGGGCGAGCCTATGTAGGAGATTACAGTGATATAGTGTCTTTTGGCCCGAGATGAAGATGCACTGTGATAGGATGGAAGCATTGTGTTTCTCATGTCAAGACTAAAAAGAAAAAATCCAAGAGTTTGCAATAGTGGATGGCGATTGAAGGCTCCTCCTCATAGAATTCATTAAGGCAGGAGGGTGTTGCCAACAGAGAAGAAGGAGGCGAGCCTAGAGCAAAGGCGCGCAAGGAGATGTTTTCGTAAACATAGAGAGTTATACAAGACGAACTTCACAAGAGAAGTGCTTAGATGTGTAGCCCCGCAAGAAACAGAGGAAGTGTTTAGAGAAGTACATGAAGGAGTGTGTGGAAGACATCAAGGTGGAAAAAGTTTGTAGCTAGAACTACTCAAACAATGCTACTACTGGCCGATAATGAAGGCAAATTCACTAGGAAGTGAGGCCTGCCAAAAGCATGGTGACATCGCCCTCACAATAATGACATTGCCCTACCCTTTTCACACATGGGCAATGGATTTTTGTAAGTCCAATTAGCCTTCCATCAAGCGGGAAAAGATGGATCCTAGCAACCACCGAGCACCATACTAAATGGGTAGAGGCGATAGCAATGAAAGAAGCAAAGCGAGAAGTAACAGTAACATTCCTGAAGGAGTACATCATTTGTTGCTTTGGCATGTCCCGAAAGAGTCGTGTTCGATAATGGCACACACTTCATGAACAAAAGGGTGAGCGACGTAATGGAAGCATACAAATTAAGCATAGGAGGTCCATGTCATACTATCTATAATCAAATGGACAAATTGAATCTACCAACAAGACACTCATTCGTATACTGACCCAAATGATACGGGACGCAATGACAAACTGGATAAGTACCTTCCCCTAGCCCTGTGGGCGTACTATACTACAAAGCATGGCAGCACAAAGGCGACGTTTTCCCTTGTCTATGGGATGAATATTTTGTTGTAGATTTTGCAACATACTTGCATATTTTGTTCCTTTGGCGTGGAAAGGGCTTGGCTGTTACGAGCTGTCAATGTAGCAGGTAGCTGGCACTAATAGCTTAGTCACAATATATATGTGAATTTTGGTATATGCCTTATGATATACACGTATTTCCTTTAAAAGATCATGGTTGGGTAACATGTCTAATATGATTGAAAATGTTCATGCATGCATCATATTCTTCCTTTATGTCTCACTGTGAGGTTACAGAGAAACATAACAAGAAATAGCAACACAACTGATGTGATGAAATAAACTAAGCTCGCAAATAAAGTGCACAAAGTAGTGACTACATGATATAATCATTATCAAGAATGTGTGATAAGTTAACTACATGACCATAACAACAAGCAGTAATTACTAACACGACTAACCTTATACATAAACACGGCACGTATTAGGTGAAGTGCAGAACTAGGCACTTATCCAGAAGCACATCAGATCAAAGACTACTTCTCAAACACAATGCGTTTGTATTTGGTAAAAGAAGTTGAAAGAAAGTCAAACGAAATAAAGATCCCCATAAGATTAGTTCCATGCAAGACGTTCAAAGTAAATTTAGAGTCATCCGAATGAGAAAACTAATAAACTAGATAACAAGGTAAGCAAAGTTCAAATGAGGAAAGGTTTGTGCAGCGCAGCCTGAGTGGCCACCACCTGGTCGAGCCGAGCAGCAAGCTCACGTAAGTCCTTTTCCACATTGGCCAATTGTGATTGAGTCGCGTCCAGCTGAGAAGCCAAGGTCGAAACCTCAATGGATGCTTGCTGCACTTTTTCTGATAATTTATCCTTCAAAGCGGTAAGGTGAGCAATCTCGTCTTCTGAATGCAAAGGCTGAGTAAGCTGTGAATATAGTGAGTCAAGCCACGAGCACTTGAACCCGAAGGTCTTGAAGGTGTCTAAGTAATCCACCAACTTGTCCCTAAAATCGCCCAACCACTCAAGGATGGAACGACTCTGCAAGGCTCGAAGGAAAATGACAAATTGGGTGTAAGCCACCTGACGAAAGAGAAAGGGGGATGATGAAGGGAGTGGTGAAAAGTCAGAATGACGGGCAGCAAAGGTCTCCAACAGCTGCGTGTCCTCCGCCGGCAAGTTGAAAATCGAGAATGAGGTTATGGTCACAGAACCAGGAGAAGCAGAAAGTCGTAGAAGTGACGCACCAGTAGCAACGTCAGACATAAAAGCAAATTGTGCTTTGGCAAGCGGCGTCGCAGCTTGAGGCTCACCTGGGATAATAAAGAAAAAGAAAAAAGAAACAAGGAACACAAAGTACGTGAGCAAGTGAAAGAATCAAGGAGAAGAATAAAGTAGAGAAAGCATTCACGTTACCAGAAGTGTTCTTCTCTACAGGGGAAGAAACCATCACTCCTTGTCGACGCAAGGTTGAACCAGACGGGGGAGATGAGCAGAGGGTAGGTGAGATGATGCCCTCTGCCGTTTGGCCCTCGACCAGAGGGCAATTGTCTTCCTCCACATCAGGGCTACTCTTGTCCCTCTCGATGTCATAGGCACTTTCATGCTCATCAGTGCTTGGGGTGTCACTATTGCTCTCGGAAGCTTGCTTTCCCACCAATGAATAAGAAGAATAAGCATTAAGAATGGCAGCCTCCTTTACCGTTAAGTCTACCAAAGTAGGGGACCCTGGAGCAATGGATTTGAAAGAAGTGTGCAACTGAGCAGAAGAGCGCACAGAAGTGGTCAAAGGCTGCTTACCTGAAGAAGTACCCCTTTTTGGAGGAGTATCAGAAAGAGAACCTTGGTGACCAGAATTGCTTAACATGCGCGAAGCCCTAACGGAAGTGTTTTGCTCATCGGCAGAAAGTGCCCCAAAAGTGTGCGTACTCCTCTTGACGAGTTTAAATTGAGAAACGCCAGATGAAGAGTGAGATCGCGCCAGCAGCATTTCACCAGAAGTGTTCATACTATGGTTTGTTACAGCATTTTTACCAAGTTTGCGTTTTCTAACATTTGAAGCAAAACTAGATAACTGTCTATCCAAACCTTTGAAAACTTCTTCCTGCTTTTCAACAATATTTGGATGGAGTTTTTTGAATGATTCGTCAGGAAGCTCTCTAAACTTCCAGTTAGGAATTGATTGTCCAGTAGATTTATTTATATCAAACCTTTCCAAGCCAAATATGTTTAAGAAATTTCTCACATAATTTCCAAGTTCACCCCGAACATTCACATCAGAAAGCTGAACTTTTAAATTCTTGCTAAACAATAGTAGGGTATAATCTCTGGCCAAAGTTTCCACACCACCCTGAGGATATAGCAATGCACTTTTTGCAGTCCAGAGTCCACGCACCAATATTGCATGCTGCTGCAGGAATCCCAGAAGTTGATCCTCAGAGTATTCAGGAGCAAAGTGCTTAATAGCAATAAAACGATGAAGTGGACGACCCTATCATAAAGAACTTCGTTACAGATGTTACAAAAAATAACACAGAAACAGGATTCAAAATAGAACATTGCAACATTATTTGGTGGATGTTGTTATATTACCCAGTCCATTGGTGATCATAATTGATTATATATATTCAATTATCAACAATTAACCAATGCCAATATCGGTTCAATAATAAGTCTCATATTAAAAACATTGGTTGTGACTTGCGAGTGTACCACCAAAATAAGCAGTTTCCTTTTCCTTGTTTATTTCTCTCTTTTTCAATATTGCCACAACATGAGAGTTATACTTTAACAGAGAACGAGAGATGCAGATGAAAACAAGAAACCCTTTAATAATTAATTTAAAAAGAAAAATAATATCCACCAAAAAGTTATGTTAAATATATATACAACAATGACATACTAACTATAAACCCATTCGCATCCTTGAAAATACAAAAACAGTTTTTGTATAAAAAATGAAATACTGGAGTGTTTGACATCTTAGGACTTGGGCACATGTCTGGGTATTATGCGTGTACAAGAACGAACATGTCTCATTAACTCATCCTATCCCGATGTTAACCTTGACAGATTTGAGTTTTCAAAACTAGACCCAATTTATGAAGTAATTTATTAGTAATAAGCCTTCAAGACTCAATAGATTACATTTTGCACATATTGATATTATTCATTTTAAAATATATACTATAAATTATAAAATAAACTTTAATTGTAGTTTTATACTTCATTAGTTCATTGCTTTAGCTATACATATTATTAAAATTTATATATTTTGTTTATAAGTTAGGTTAACCCAGTCCTATCCCAATATTGTCAGATCTTGATTGAGTCGACTACAGATTAGGAAAAATGTCTCTATGAAAATTTCAGGTAGGAACATAGATAAACTAGTCTCAATCCATCCTATATACACCCCTATCAAGTAGTTTGCTGAGAAATATGTCCACTAATAGCTTGACAGTTAACACACACACATAATAGCAGAAGTGAATTAAGAATTGAGAATATATGCTAAAAAAATTAATGCAATCAACTATACACAAGCATAGAAAGCAAGATGCAAATGTTGGATCTAAATGCCCCTTTCTCATCAACAAAACAGAAATCAAAATCAAACTAAGGATGTTACAAACCTCAATAAGCAGTTTCTTGAGTCGTTCTTCCACAGGCAAAGATAGAAGATACCTGAAATTACATCCACAAGCCAATATCAATGGTAAAAACCAACAAACAAAATCAATATAGCATTATAAGAAGAATAAACATTCTTGAAAAGTGGGAAGAAACAAGGACAGGAAGAATATAACCAAAAACGAAGACACAAATGGATAAATTTGCAAGTACTGAAGAGAAAGAGAGTTAGTCCAAAGCACAACAGCTAATGGCAAATTGTTAATCAGAACAAAGTGCCAAAAATTAAATAAGCTTGATATTAAAGGGAAGAAAATACCTTTTAGAAGGACCCTTGGTTAAAATGTTGCTGTTCCCTCCAGTACACAGTGCAGTAACATAGTCATACCTTAAATCAAAGATTTACCAACTTAAAATAAAAATAGCAATTTACATATCCACATAAAGGAGAGTGCGGAAGGACAATGGACATTATCTTACCCTTTCATGTTGAAGTCTATGGGAGAACCTTCTTGGACCACCATTTGCTGCAAATATCTAGAGGAGATATCACTCTTGCAGCCATAGAACTTAAAAGGAAGCCAGCCCTAAACAAGATATAGAAACAAAAAGTGAACAAAAAAAAAAAGACTGGTTAAAACAGCACAGAAGTATAAACAAAATGGAGTTAAGAAACAAAATAACCACTAAGAATTATAAGCAGAAAATGCAAATATATGGAACAAATTCATACTTTATTACAGAAGAGAAAATGTTCTTCATCCATGCATTAAAGTACTCTACAGTTCATTCCATGCAACAAGAAAGAAATTAACAAAAATACCACGTGGTAAGCATTTTCACCAAAAGTTGTAGTTTCCAATTGTTGCATTGGGAATAGCATTAATTTAATGTAAATTTTTATTCAATAACTATTTTTATATCAATGTCTTCATTGGGAATCCTGTTTTTGGTAACCTTTTCATTGAAGCTAGTGGGAGAAATACCTACGAAATCAGATGATAGAAATAAACAGTATAAATTCCTACGCCATCTAGGAATAAACAAACATTGTTATACATGTAAAGTACATTGCAGGAGTCGGGTTCAACGTATAGGGCTTCGGTCTCTGACTTCGGTTCAACGTACATTTTGACGGCATTATTGGGTTTGGGTTTCGAGTGAGTAGATGCCACTGTTTCCACCTCATCTTCGTTCTTTATGACAGTTAGTTCCTGAGGCTCCAGCTTGGAGGAGGATGGTTGGGGTTCGAATTCGAGTTCAGGTTTGGGTGCAGGTTCCGATCTCGGTTTAGGTTTGAGCTTTGATGATTTTGGCGCGAATTTAGAGACTCGAGAAGGGACCTGCCATGGCGCTTCTAAGTCGTCTAAGTCCATGACCAACTCTCTGCCGCTTGTAGTTTTGTGCCGCTCGCCCTGCTCTGCTTTGTGATGTGTATAACCATATACTTTCCTTTTCTATTTTTTAAACCGTGTTAGTTTATAGCTGATATAATTTAGGTTTAGTATGCTCTCCTCTTATTTTTTAATAAACGAATAAAATTTAAACTTTTTAAAAAATTTATTTAAGTAAATAAATTAAATTTGAGTTATTTATGAATTCTATTAAATATAATAGATTGACTTATATATATAATTTAAAAATAAAACTGTCAAAATATATTTAAATAATAAAATTATTTAATAATATAATTTTAATTATGTTATATTAAATTAATATATTATATTATAATTCTTTTTATTTATATTTATAATAAATAGAAATTATATTTTATAAAAATTAATATTTATATACAATTACATTTTTTAAATAATAAATTATAATATTTGTTATATTTAAATAAGTTAAAAAGTAGTTAAATCTTTAAATAAAAACAAGTCGCAATTAAAACTAAACAAAATAAAATTTAAAAATAAAATAATAATATTATATTAATATATTTTTATATTCTTAATTTTATTATTATTAATATTTAATTATTATATTAATATATTATGTTTAATTTTTTTATAATAAATAGAAATTTTTTAAGTATGAATTATATTTTATATGAAATTAAAACTTTATAAAAAATGATAGAAAATAAAAAAATTATATATAATATAAATAATATATAATTTTAAATAAATTATATATAATAATATATATTTTTTGTAACTTAATACATATTTTATTTTTATTAGTATAAATTTTTTGAGTAAAATACCTATAAAAAAATTTTAGATACCAGATTCACAGCACACAACAATACACTTAAATATAAATATATTAAATTTTAAATAATTATTTTTCATGAATTTAACATAGATGTAAATAGATTTTTTCTTAAAAATATAGTTATTAATATACATTCAAAATTTAATAATTAATAAATATTTACATAAAAAGTATAAATAAAAAATTAAATTATTAATTAATCTATAATTTATATAATATATATATATATATATATATATGTTTTAATATATTATATCAATAGTATTTTTTATTATATTAATGTTATAGTAGAGTTAATTTTACATATATTTATTAATTTAAAATAAAAAATTAATAAAATAAATAAAATTAAATAATTTGTAATTATTTTTTTTAATTTAATAATTATTATTATTGTTATTATATATATATATATATATATATAGTACATTGAGTTTAAATTTTTATCTTAAGTTTTATTATATATTTTTTTATTAAAATAAAAATTTAGAAATATAAGTTATTTTAATTTAAATATAAATTTTATTAATTTTTACTAATATGTTATTTTTTTGCATTCTTAAATTTTATAATTAAATTTTTTTATATATAATTTTTACAATCACTATATATTTAAATATAATAATTTTTTTAGCTGATTCAACAAATTTTATTAGTGTTATTTTTTGTTATTAAATTTATGTGTTTACTATAATTTTATTTATTAAATATAAGACATCTTTACACAAACAAAATATAATTATCATAAAAAATAATAAAATATTTAATACTTTAATTATAATTATTAACGTACATTTAAAATTTAATAATTTATAAATATTTATATAAATAAAAATTAAATTATTAGATAATTTATTAATTTATATTTTATATATAAGTATATGTTTTAATTTATTATATAAGTAATATTTTTTTATATTACATTAATGTTATAGTATAGTTAATTTTATGTGTATTTTTTACTTTAAAATAATAAATTAATAAAATAAATAAAATTAAATATTTTTTAATTATTTTATTTTTTTTCTAATTTAATATTTATTATTATTGTCATTGTAAAAGAACTTATCATTGCTACTAGAATAGGACTAAAAGGTGACCATATCTTTCATCACTATGCTTTTTACGTTGAACCTCTTTCAGAATACACTAAGTACTATTACCTCTTCACTTCTTTCTTTCCTTGGAAAACTACTTTACTTCATACCAATCTTCCTTTCTATACTTAACAAATTACATAAATTATCATGTAAAAAAATGCATCCAAAAACAAAATTACAGAAACTACCTATTTTAACTTTTATTATAACAATTTCAGGAGGTCGATTTATGTATTGATTCATATTTTCAAAATCAGACAACCTAGCTTCTAAACGATAAATTTAGTGTATATTATCGGAAATATTATTTTTTTTATTAAAAAAAAAAGCTATTTGATATCAGCAAATTGATAAAAAAAATGAATATTCATGTAAAATTAATAAAGATTCTAGATGTTTGTTAAGTAATTAATTAATAAATAATTTTTTATGGTATAAATTTGTTTAATAAATTGGAGTGACTAAGTGTATGTTTAAAAATACATTAAAATATTTATAATATTTTTTATTACAAATTATAAAATTTAATATAATTTACATTTTTAATTAAAAAACACTATTTATTTATAAATTTTGTTAACTAGTGTTTTAGAATATTATTTAAGAAATTATTAAATGATAATTTTTAGAATTATTTTAGAATGCATTGAAATTCAAGAAATGGGTGACTTTTAACATTTTCAATGAAAAAATTTCTTTTAATTCCTTGTAATGTGAAATATTACACAATTTGTTTAAATTTTTTTTTAAAACATAATTTATTATCATAAAAATGTATTATTATATTTTCAAGGAAAAGTTTCTTTACTTATGATTCCATGATGAATTTAAAACCAAATCACCCTTCTTTGGCTCGTCCATGATCACTGTAAATGCAAAAAAGGATTGCAGCTTTACTGTTTGGTAATGCTCCCAACCCTAGCAAATATGCTGAAACTGAATTATCATATGTCTAATCAAACGCGAAAGTTATTTTCATCCCTTGCTTTTGCCAATCCTAAACAACTTGCACTGCCCAGTTGAAAAGAAAAAACCATCCGATCTTGAGTTTGCCTTGAGTGTGAAGAATATACTGGTGGTACAGCTACCAAGACACAGCTGCATCATCATTACAAAGGGAGGGCCAGTTTTGAAAGTTGAAACTATCGCCACTTATAGTCACAATCGCATCTCACAAAAGAAAATGATGGAATTCCTTTTCAAATGTTTCTCCCATATGCGAGCTTCCAAAAAGGGTGGTTATATTCATTCACCGTCCAAATTTTCCACTCTTATCCATCTCTATAGTGCGGAGGGAACTAGTAATGAAGTGGTCATTGACATGCTCTCATTTTAAGGCAGCTTCTGACCTTGCCAACACAATTGCTTGTGTGGAAAAAAACTGGAAGAGGAGTGAGAAGAAAAATAATTGTAGCAGAGTTGATTCATGTAAACCCCATGCCTCTTTATTGAAACATATGTTTTCAATGAAAAGTATACTAATTAATGTTATTTTTAAAATAAATAAGTCCTAAGATTCTCAGCTATATTAAAAAAAATTTCTCTCATTTTGGTATAGTAATAATGAATACAAGAGACTTAATTATATTTTTTTTCTTCTAAATTTTATGTTTGTTTAATTTTAATTTTATAATTTTTAATTGTGTGACTTTAAGTTTTTTTTATTTTAATTTTAAGTAAATACTCAATTTAATCCCTAAAATATATAATGTTGTTTAAATCAATTTTTAAAATTTTAATCCTTAAAATTAATAATCATCAATTACATTAGTTCTTGTTATTAATAAGAGACGTTAAAATTAAATCATAAGGTGATAATATGTCACATTAAGTAACACATGACAATTATTCTATATACAAAATCATGTTATTTTGTAATCTTTCAAAAATAGTTCATTTTTGTTCATAATTTTTAAAAATTTCAAGTAATAAGGTCCATTCTTGATATTTTGATTTATCATTCTTTTATGGTATCTTTTTCCTTCCTCTAGCCACTTGCAACGATGTTCATGTTGCAAAGTTCTTTTGTCTTGAGTTTTGTCACCTAAATAACTGAATTCAAATCTCTTGTGAATGTTTTAAGATGAGGAAGGAGGTATCGTAGGAATTGATTTTGTCAAAGTATGATAATGATTTTTCATAATCAAAAGGGACAACATTAGGTGGGGCAAAAGAGCAATGAGATCAAAGTGAGTGTAAGGTGTGGACTAGATTCGTAGAAATGTGGTATTTGAAGGTAGTTTTTGTAAATATGGTGGGGGAGGGAGAGAGGTGGTTGAGATATGAGGTTTGAGTTGATAAGAACTTGAGCTTTTTGGGAGAGTTAATATGAGATATTAGATTGAATAAAAGAGAGAGTTACGAAGAGAAATGGTGAGTGAGGCTACTTAATGTAACATATTTTAGGTTTACATTTATAGTTTTATTTTAATTAATAAACACTTTTTATATGTTTTATTTTTAGAATTTTTATCATTTTTTAGTTATTTGAATAAATTGGTCTTGTTACAAATAAACACTTTAATTTTGTATTTTCAATTATTATGATCTTTGACTACTCTTTTGGTCATAATTTTGTCTACAAATATCGTTTTTGGTTGATTCTAGTTGCATTAGATTCTACACATCCAGGGGTTCAAAATGCATATATAAATCGCTAAATTTGGAATTGTTTTCTATTTTTTATAATTTTTTAAAGTTTAGACAGATTTGCTAAATATTATTGTGAGATTGCATTTAGATCCTTGTTATTTAATAATTATATTTAGACTTTTAGATGTTATTGAGGCCCAAATTTTAGTCACTTAATTTACTCTAATCATAACCTATAAATAAACTAATAAGGTTCTAAACTAAGGAGGCAAAGTTTTTGAAATTTGGTCGAAATAAGAATCTTTATTTTTACTTTCTCTCGAATTCTCTCATTCTCTTCTCATTCTCATGTGTGTTGAGTGTTTCAATGGAAGACTAAATATCTCGTTTAATCAACGAAATTCAAACGTTGTACGTCTGATTTGAGTTCTGAGCCAAATTGCTCCGAGTTTGTTTTCTTTTTTCTAATCTAAGATTTGAGTATTATGATCGTGATTAACTTTTTTGTTGTTAGAATTTAAAGTATGATTCAATTGATATTCTAATTTGATAATTAATTTAGATTAAGTTAAATGATAATTTAATTTAATCCATGATTTAGTTCAATTAGGTTATTCGATTAAATTAATAATTGAATTAGGTAAACGTTCAAATTTGGTATCTTGTGGATTGATATTTTTTAATTCATTTTTATTCAATTTTATTTTGTTCGTAATTTAATTTGATTAATTTGTAATTTTTAAAATTCTCAAAATTTACTCGCATTATTTAAAAAAAAATTAAAATTTAATTTAACTAAAAATGTGTCTCTGTGAATCGACTTAAGTTGAGCTTTATACCATAAAATTCTTAAAAAAATTTAATTATTTTGATAGCAACTCAGTATCATCTATCACTACTACGATAGAAAGAAAGAAACATAGACACCATAAAAGAAGGAAACATCATTGCAACGATATGGAAAAAGATAAAACATGAATCTTATTACTCAAAAATGTCAAAAATTAGATGAAAATAAACTATTTTTTAAAAGATTATAATTCATTGTGTGTGCATAATAGACTATCAGGGTCACTTAACTGAATAAATTATAACTATGGTACTTAGTTTCTTAATTATAAAGACTTATATAATTGATTATGGTTAATTTAAAAGACTAAAATTTTAAGAATTAACTTAGTCAAGTTGCATTATTTTATGAACAAAATTGAGAGTTTACCCTGTAATTTTTAACAAAGATAATATAATCCTATTTTTTCTCATCTCCTCCTTAATCAAAAGCTTCATCGTTGCCAACAAAGCTTCGCCACTGCCAACAACATCTTCAAAGGTGAAGTCATCTAGACTCTAACGTAAATACTCCTTCTTATTGACCTAGATGTTCATTATTCTCTCTATGAGATTTGTGTCTTTCTATTATGGCGCAAGTAGTGACAAAATAGACTTGTAGTTCATCTCTCATGCTTTGTCTGCTATATGTGTAGTGTATATTGAAAATTTCTCAATCCAATGTGTTAGCTTCAACCATCATGATTCATAGAGTGATGATAGTCAGGAGCCCCTACAAGTTCTAATATTTATCGTCATGCACAAAACATAGATTCCACTCTCCATCACCACAAAGGCTTCGATCATGATAGTATCGAAGTAGTAAGGCACAGCAAAAGAGTTGCTAAAGAATAATAAAAGCACGTTGAAGAAGAAGAAGAAACATAAAGATAGAAGAAAGTGTATCTAAGCCAATAAAAAAAAGTCTTCATGTATTGGTTTACCTTACTTCCCCTTTAGTGGTGTCCTTAAATGTGATAAAGCTCTAGTTAAGAAAAAAAATCGTATTATTTCTATTAAAAATGGGATGTAAACTAAATAAATGAACAAAATTTCCTTTATTAAAACAAATAAGAAGACTAAAATAGAATAAACATAAAAATCTTATGCAATTAAGCCAATATAAACGTAAATTCTGAAAATTTTAGCTAAATTTATATGAGTAATAAACTGCTCAGAATTTTCTATCCAATAAATAATAAGTCTTATGCACAATTCATTGTACGTAAATAAATTTCGTTTACTTGGAAATTTCCTCATATTCAATTATGACAAAGAACAACTCCTAATAGTTGATGGCGTGCTGTCTGAAAGAAACCATTACAATTAATAGCATGTGAGACTCAAGCAAGTCTCATTCATTCTTAGTACCATTGTGTGATTGCGGTAGGAGTACCCGTATCAGATATCATTTACACACCATCGTCAATTTCCTTGTACAGTTTGAATTCTCCACCTAAACAAAATAATAGCAAAATTAAAATTGAAAGAATGACGCTGGCTTAATTCTTCTTCGTTCTACTAAAAATAGTTTCATGCCATAATTCGATTCCACCACATATGCTAAAAGGACTTTATTGGCATGATTGGATTTGGATATTTACTTCTCTGTAAACGTATCCCATCCGCTTAAATGCGTAATTGAATGTGCAAATAGCTATGTTTGGTGCTGACTCAAAAGACAGTGATTGGTCCCCTCTTGAGTGTAGTGAGAGAAGTTGAAAACCTAAAAAACAAATAAAGGGTCCCATATTTATGCCAAAAATAATGCATTGTTTGAATAAGAAAAGAAAATGCTATCCAAGTCAATGCTAACCATGATGGACAGTGCAGGGAGGAGAAAAAGAATATTGAATAACCAAAATAGAATATGTGCCGGCTTTTTGGTTCTAATCCAAAATTTCAAGATTAAGCTCTCCCTACCTCGTCCTTATCGTTAAACTTGCCTAATTTAAACTGATGAATATTCATAAATATTCGTAATCTTTTGCTTAGGTGTTAATCACAGTGCGCAAGATTAATAATGATGAATTTTACATTAAATTTGAAAGGGCGCATGTCAAGGGCATCATATAGCACCCGCTACCTGCTGTTCACTAGAACGGGGCCAAATACCATGGACTTGGGTTAATAAAATAGTTGAAAAGGACAATTAAACCGATTTGAAAGTTGTAGCACTGAATCCGAACACTTCTAATCTTGATTGAAAATATAATATTTGGAATTGTGATTAATTCGATGTACAGGTAATCTAAATTGTAAAAGTTAAAAGTTTAAGCATCGTTATTCTGTAGCGGTACATATTAATAGTTGAAGCACACGTCGTATTAAGACACTGAAATTGAAAAAACTCACCCCAAAGTTTAGAGAAGTCAAGATTGTCATAATAACTTGCTTCTGCAAAGGGAAGATGTCCCAGCTGGAAACGTGTTCATTATGGACATTTTATACGACCAATTATTTTTGTTTAATATCGTATAATACATTTTTAATATACTTGCGAGATCTGAAACTAATCATTCTTTTTAACAATGAACCGTCACTTTATTTTACAATGATATATTATTTTCTTTCGTGGTTTTTTTTGAAGGTTTTTTTTTTTTTCATAATCAAGTAAGAAAGAAATTTCATTAACTTCGTTGAGAGTAAGTTACATGTCATTTCAACATTTATCATGCCTCTAAATATACCATGAATGTGGCTTTATCATAATATTTGTGCCACTTGTTTAATTAAACCTATTTCAAGGTTTTAGAATATGTACTTTCCTATATAAATTTGTGATTTGCTGTTGATATCATCACATGAAGCTGTGAATGAAACAATTGAAACCCCTTCGCCGTGGAAGTTGCATTTACGACATAAGTAATGGACTGTTTGTTTCTCTCATTTTTTAATTTAATTTTATTAATAATTATAAAAATATTAAAAAAAAATTTATAATTATATAAGTTTATATGTTCCGAAGATATCTGGTTATTTTGTCGTCCTTCTTACGCTCTGCCATTTGGAGGGGATGGGGAGGGGCAAGCCGGCTGGCAATATAAAAAGAGGAAAAGATTAATTAAGTTAAAATAGATTTCATAATGTTCAACATTATCCAACCAAAGATTATATGAACAAAAATCATAGAACTGTTACAATTTTTCTAAAAATTTGATAAAATTTTCTCACAAGCGCCAAATAAGCTTATGACAAACTTTTACTAATAAACTTTTTTAAAAAGTCTAAAAAGTGATCGTATAACTTAAAAAATATTATTTTTAATTATATACATATAGTTGTATAATCTAGATTTATTATTACTATTATCAATTTTTAATTGCTAAATTATATAATATTATTTTTATTATTATGTGTATTAAATTTTACATTATTTAAACATTATATTTAACTGTTAATATTTTTTAAATAATTTAATAACATGACATAATTTAAAATAAAGTAATAAAATAAAGTATTTATTTATTTTATTTTTAAATGCAATTCAATATGATTTATTTATTTAATAAGAATTTCAATTGAACAATTTCATTAATAAATATTGTATTGTATAAATAGTCATTTAATGATATAATTATTTAAATTTGACACCTAATATATACACATGGTAAAAATTAAACATTTTTAAAGTTATATAATCACTTCGAAAAATTATGTATCATAAAAAAATCTCACATAACTTTTTTTAATTTTAATAATTCATGATAATATTTAATTATTTATAATTGTTCTTTTCACTTTCATGTAAAAAATTCCTTTTATTTTATGTATAACGTGAATTCCATTTTTGAATTTTGTTCATGTATGACCTAGAATCTATATCTGTTTCCCTTGTATAAAAAAATATTTTATTACTAGATACATTATCAAAATATGTATAAAATGAGATAATATTTTTTTATGAAAATCAATTATTTTTGTCAAAGGTAAATTTTAGCAATCTCATTTTATATTTATAAATAATAAATTTACAAAATCTCATATACTTTTAAAAGTAATTCATTATTTTATTTTAATATATAATATATTTTTAAAATATTAAACAATAATTATTGAATTATACTTTAAATGAAATTATTTAAATTAATATTTTATTAAATTTGATGCTCTAATATCATTAGATCGCATGGTTAAACTTGTAATGACAATAAAATTAATAAGTTATAGGTTTATTTCTTCCTTAAAAAAACAAAGAATTATATGACATAAGGAAAAGTGTGGATATAGCATTCAATTATTAGAGAATTGAGATTATGTTACATCGCATTCTCGGCTACTTGTTTGGAGGGACAAGACCGCAATAGATGAGCCTTAAACTTTGAACTTAAAGATGAAATTAATTAGTTTATTCTTACAATAAGTGGCCCTCTCGTAGTTAAACATGCAACAATGAGACAAAAATAAAATAAAATGCTATTTAGTACATTGTAGAGTAACCTACCAACGGAAACAAGGTAGCAATTCGTGATTGATTAGGTGTAAGCCTTATTCTAAGAGATACCCAAGTATTGATTCTTTGAATGGCTCGTCATCTAAACTGAATGATGCCAAACTACAATTAGTAAACAATGTCATTATGTCAACGAGTAGCGAATGGATTCATGAATATTGATTAATCATGCACAAAATAATACAATAGTGTTTGATATTGATCTAATGTGGTGGCCAGCTAGCTACCTATTGGCCACAGAAAGCTTCTCACACTGTACAGAGTGTACACAACACGCTCCCTGATCTCAAACTATCACTCCAAAGCCAAGATCAAGATGTATTAGGAGCTATGGGCAGAAACCCATGTGGTGTGTACGTTTTTACAATCAAGGAGCATTCATGGAGGCCATTTCTTTTTACCTTTTTACATTTCTAGTTCACAAGAAAGCTGTTTTGTCAATGGTTAGGGCAACGGATGAGCATGGAGCTATTAAATATATTATTAATGAAAAATAAAGAAAAATGATATTTGATTTCTATATTGACGGCACATGTAGGAGCCCAAAATTAGTAAAACATTTTTTGCTCTGATGAAGTAACAAATTAATTACTTGTGTTGTGTGCGATACAAGCTGAAGCCAGGTGGACTATAGCCATTAACAGGCAATGCTCCAATCTTCTCTCATCCCCTAAAAAACAAATTAAAATGGTAAAACGAAAAAAAGTGCAGCAATCAAAATGGTGAATAGGAGGATACCAAGGGAACGTGGCAAATCCTTAGTGGTTCAAAACATTGAAAAGTTTTCGTTTTATTACAGACTAAAAGTTATTTGACTTTTTATATGCATAATTAATAATTAAATTTTATTAAATATATTTTTAAAATTAATTTAATATACATTTAAGAATACATAGTACAAAATAATAAATTTATTCATAATATAATATAATATAAAAATTTATTATACATATCTTTTTATTATATATCTTTAATAATGTTAAAAAATCATTTTAAAAATTAACTATGTATTAATTAATTTACTTTTTTATTTCTTTGAAAAGTACGAGAACCGATATTATAATCTAAAAATAATATTGAGATTACAAATAAAAAGTATTGAATAAAAATAATTTGTTTTTGAATTTTGTCATTGAATATCATATACACTGATTCACGAATAAAGTTTTGATCAAAAGTATAATAAATTATTTTAATAATATTTTTTATCATTTTTATTTTAAATTATTCAATAAGTGATTCAACAGTTTTTTTTTATTCAACGTTCTTTCTTAAAGTAATTTTTAAAAAATGGCTGATTTATTGTATTCCCCAAAACTCTGAATGGCCTGTCGCTGTCGGCTCTCACAGAATACGTATTGAAACAAATCGCAAAACGACAAACATTGGAGTAAACACTCGTCCAACAGTGTGCTGTGTTCCGATTGCAAATGAACCATTGGATGAAGCATCGAGAGAGAAAGTTCCACTCTCTCTCTTTCGTCTTATATTGTACTAATCTCTACGACCCAGCCCAAAAAAATACTGACATCACCTTACACAATCCTCCTCATTACTACAAATTAATCAAACTTAACATTTATTAGTAGTAATTTTAATTGTCCTGCGACTTTCCCATTTATCACCTCATTTTCTGATGAAAAAAAGTTACACCTTTGGAAACTAGAGAAGGAGATCGAGGAGCTTCTGCTTCTACTTCCACCTTTTCTTTCTCACTGCGCTGCTGCCACCTACACTCATCCCATCCAAATCTCTTTGCCTCTACGACTTCTTCCCAAAAATTTAACCTTATTTATTGGATTGGATCCAAGTTCACTCGCTGGCTGGAGATTTTCAAGGCACTAACCCTATTGGGTTTAATCATTTGAGTTCTTCGATTAACGTGAATTTTGGTCAGAGACCCCATCATCAGAGCTGGTAGGTGGTTGGTAAGTGAGAAAAAGGAAGTGAAAAAAAAATTGCAGGTTGACTGGTAGATATAGCAAAGGAGAATAGAAACCCTAGAAAAAAAAACCCATAAAAGAATAGCGAGCAAAAATCAAAACTTTGTCCCCTTAGAATTGTGAGGGTAAATGCTCTAAGATTTTCCCTCTCTTATTTGGAAGAAACTATCGAGTTTTAGTTCCCATGCCTGTTGATTTGGATAATGCTTCAACAGCTTCAGGGGAAGCTAGCGTTTCTTCCTCTGGCAATCAGACAGTGCCTCCAAAATCAACCACAAAGAAGAAGCGAAACCTTCCAGGAATGCCAGGTATAAAGGAATTCATCTACCATCTTCATCATCTTCTTTCTTAAAATTTTTTATTTGATTTTCTTTTTTTTTGTGGGGGTTATTCAGATCCAGATGCAGAGGTGATTGCTCTGTCTCCTAAGACCCTAATGGCCACGAACCGATTCGTGTGTGAAATTTGCAACAAAGGGTTTCAGAGGGATCAGAATCTTCAGCTTCATCGACGGGGTCACAATCTACCATGGAAGCTGAGGCAGAGGTCAAGCAAAGAGGTGAGGAAGAGGGTGTACGTGTGTCCCGAACCAACATGTGTTCATCACGATCCTTCTAGAGCTTTGGGCGATCTCACTGGGATTAAGAAGCACTTCTGCAGAAAGCACGGCGAGAAGAAGTGGAAATGTGACAAGTGCTCCAAGAAATATGCTGTTCAATCGGATTGGAAAGCTCACTCCAAGATTTGCGGTACCAGAGAGTATAAATGCGATTGTGGGACTTTGTTTTCGAGGTTTTTCCTTTTTGGCTTTCTACTTTGTCACGCTAACACTGTTTCTATTTGGAGATTTGGGGTTTGTGAAAGTTCTTTTTTTTTTTTTTTTGAAGGAGGGATAGCTTCATCACGCATAGGGCTTTTTGTGATGCTTTAGCTGAGGAGAGTGCAAGATCTCAGACTCAGACTGCTCCAAAGGCTAGTTCAGAGTCAGATTCGAAAGTTGTTACTGGTGATTCATCACCTCCAGTGGCGGCGGCGGCGGCGGCTCCACCGCCACCGCCGGCCCCTGCAGTTTCTTCTCAGTCAAACAGTGTTGTACCCATGACGGCTGCTTTGCAGACACAAAATCCAGGTAGATAATATCCGAATCTGGAAAACGTTGAAATCTTCTGGGTGGTTTCTTTTGTCTTGTTTGATATGGTTAAACTAGACAAATAAAACTGTTGTTGTTTTTGTTGGTGGTGTTTTTCTCTCTCTGTGATCTTGAAGCTTACTAGTTTTTGTCTGATATCGTTCTTTGTTTTCATCTCTTTGTTGTGTATATTCACAACATCAGAGTTGGTGATATGAGATTCGTATAGCTAATTAAGTAATGAAATTATAAAAATAAGCCGCGAAAAAGGTGTTCTTCGGAACTGTGGGATGTAAACTAATGCAGCTGTGGACAAAGAAACTCAAAAGATTCAAAAGCTAAAAAGAGAAATAAAAGCTTTGTTTTTTGGGGTGTGAAGGAGGAGTGGATTTGAGAAAGCAAACCATTATTTGTTCTTTTCTTCTCAACTTTAACATAAAAGAAAAGGCACAAACTTTACAAGTCAATGCATCTTGAGTGGCTGCTTTTGCTCTTCACTCCTCCTTAATTATCAATAATCTAAAATAATATCATTCTTTTTTTAATCATTGTTAATTATTAATATTTCTGCTACTTTTTCCCTTGTTCTGATCTTTCAGAGTTGCCAGAAAATTCCCCACAAATCATTGAGGAACCACAGGCAAATACTGTTATGAATGGGAGCTGTAGCAGCAGTAGCACCAGCTCAACAAGCAACAGCAATGGTGGTACTAGCAGCAGCGTATTTGCAAGCCTGTTTGCTTCATCAACAGCATCTGGAACCGGAAGCCTCCAATCTCAAGCACCAGCATTCCCTGACCTAATTAGGGCCATGGGGCGACCAGATCATCCAGCAGACCTCCCAGGGCCTTCATCTACTGAGCCCATTTCCCTGTGCCTTGCCACCAATCACGGGTCATCCATTTTTGGAACGGGAGGGCAAGAGCGCCGTCAGTATGCCCCACCACCACAACCAGCCATGTCTGCCACTGCATTGCTGCAGAAAGCTGCTCAAATGGGTGCAGCTGCAACAAATGCTTCTTTGCTTCGGGGGTTAGGCATAGTATCATCTTCTGCACCAACCTCATCAGGTCAGCAAGATAGTTTGCAATGGGGTCAGCAGCCAGTGGAACCAGAAAGTGCCTCGGTTCCTGCAGGGCTTGGACTCGGGCTTCCCTGTGATGGCAGCTCTGGACTAAAGGAGTTGATGATGGGGACTCCTGCCATGTTTGGTCCAAAGCAGACAACCCTTGATTTTCTTGGATTGGGGATGGCTGCTGGGGGCCCTCCTGGGGGAGGCTTATCGGCACTCATCACCTCTATTGGTGGCAGTCTGGATGTTACTGCTGCAGCGGCTCCCTTTCGTAGTGGAGAATTCCCAGGCAAAGATATTGGGAGGAGCACTTGATATTTTGGCAGCAAGGACTTTATTTTTCAGGGCAAGAAGCTCTGGCTGTATAGAGTTATATGGTCCTTGTACAATGTGAAGTTGCAATTCAATGGGGGAGGATTAGTAAGATTTAGTATGCTCCTCTTGAGCAGTACCACAAACAATGTGCAAATGGGTCGTTTTGCATTATCTGATGCCTCTAACGTGGGAAGAGTGTATATTTATTATTGTAAAAGAAGAGGCCCATAGAGCCTTCTTTCCCAATGGCACGGGTTACATTATTATGTTTGCTCTGGACCACTGGATTTGGTGAATTAAGGTGTTGTGCAAAAGGTTGGAGTTGATGTTGGGTTGGTGTCGTAGGTTGTAGCGATAATTGTGGTGCATTTGAAGACTAACATCTTTAGATCTTTTGCTTTGGCATCTACAGTTTTGAAAATTGTCAATTCTGCTGTTGGATGATTTGGTTGGTCCGAAGCCTGTAGACATAAATCAGGAAACTTTGATGTTTTCTTCTATTGTCGGCAGTAAATGGTGGATTGAATATTTATCACAAATATGCATTGTCATTATGTTGTAAAGAATTGTATTCCATTGAGGTTCAATTTTATCTCCCATAAATCAAAGTAAAATGACACCACCTCGTCTAGACAAAGTTTATAGGTCACAGTTGTCACATATTATTAGCACCTTGTAAAGGTAGCATGAATATTATTTACTAACTTATTGACTTAACCCGCAAACTTGTATAATTGTTTAATAAATAAAAAATAAAAGGCGTCTGGAAATTTTAAAAATTAATTTTAAAAAATTATTTAACAAAAGTTAACTTTTAAAAATTAGTTATTAATATTTTTATCTTTCATTTTTTTTAAACATCTTATTCATGGCAAAATTAATTATGATTAATTTTATTGTCTTTTTGTTTTCTTCAAGCTTTATCATGTTTCATTTTTTTTTACTTGCTTTGTCATCTCTTTTATTAAAGTGTATTCTATATTAAAAAATAGTATATAATATTTTATATTTGAAACATATATAAAAAAATTATTTTTATATAATTAATTAATTGATAATATAAATAAAAAATATATACTTTTAAATTTAAATTATAAATTTAATCTTTATATGTAACATTTATTTATAAAATACTTCGTGTACTTAAAATTACATTTTAATACTTATATACAAACACAAGTGTTATGTCATATTTTATTCTCTATCATCGCGTTAACAAATCTGGCAGCTGATTAGTTTAGTCTAAATGAAATTTCGCTTAAGCAAATTTTATTCGTATATACATTGGCTTAAGCAAATTTTAGCTTTATGCGTTATTGAAATGGAAGACGTGGAAGACTGAATATTACCAAACACTGTCTCTCACCGATGGCAGTGTCGCAAATCATTGCCCATCCTCATCCCCATTCCCTCAGTCAATCCCCGCTGTTAGAACCGTTATTTCCCTCAACCTCTTACTTCTTAAACGGCACCATAACCTCACCGTCAGGGCTCACAATCAATATCTCACCAACAATTCCCACTCTGTCAACTTGCGAACCACCCCAGACGACGTTGTTTCAAGAGATCCACTCGCTCTTTCGCGTAGCCAACGCTTTTTCCTCCCTTTCCTTTTTTCTCCTTCGTGTTCTTTTGTAACCATTATTATTCCGATTTGTTTCAGGGCCTTTATCCTCCACTCAGTTCTCTGGTTCAGTTTCCAATGGTTCTCATCTTCGAGTTGCATATCAGGTACTTGCTACTCACATTGCATGTTGTCTGTCTCTTCTTTTTTTCATTAATAGAATCAAAATATTTTATACACAATAAGCTAAGTCACAGCGTGAACCTGCAAATTTATTATAGGCACCATGTAAAATAAAGATAATGGCATATGAGCTGAAAATTCAATGTATAAATATCTACAATGTAGACTAAACCTTTTGTAAAGGAAACAGAGATAGAAAAGTAAACTAGCAATGAAAACAAAAATTGACTTTGATATACTTCATTATTCCGTCTTCACCGTCTTCCACTTTAATAATGCAGAAAGCTGAATTGTTTAAGCCAATGTATACTCGATTAAACGGAGTTTCATTTATACGGAACCGTTCAATTGCGGGATTATGTTTTATAACAATGAGCATTAAAACGCAATTAAAAAAATTCATACAGTACTAAAACAATTTTTTTAGTGCTGAGATTAATATGTAAACAAATATTAACTACATAGATTAAATATGTATTTTAACTAAAAATTAAAAAATTAATGTTTAAGCAAAAAAGGAATTAATGGGTTTATTTAGAAAAATAAAAAATAGCTACCAAATAAAAGAATTCTGAATTTAAAAAACATTGAAAACTCATATTTAAGTTAAAGTTTATTTATGGTTTAAGATTGTATATATTAATTCATATAAATTATTGATTTGATCAATATATAAATTAATAAAGAATAATAACTATAGTTAATAAAATTTTAATAATAATTCTTATATGGTAAATTTTTTATTAAAGTTAAAAAAATATTTAAGCTACAGCTATGAAATAATAAAAACCATAGTGTTGGCCCCGAGTACTATTGATTGACATTTGACATTTATAACATTTGAGGTATGAAGAAACCTTTGCAAATCATCATGTCATTTGGCCGCAACAAGTGTGCGTGTGCGGTGGCATTTAAATTTTACTTTTTGATAAAATGGCTGAGTGTTCATTGACGCAGACGAGGCAAGGTCGGCGACTTATTTTATTTTACACAAACTTCTCATTTTCTTTAACATTTTCATAGGGTTGTTAACATTCAGGAATTCAATCCTTGCATCGGATACTGCTTACGCCATTCGTAGAGGCCAAAAAATTATCACCTTATTCATATACATCGGCATCGGGTGTAGGATGTTCTAACTTAATTACTTAATAATTCAAATTAAATTTGAGCCTTTAGAATTAAGCAATTTTGTCATTCTTAATGATCTATCCAACTTGAGTTAAAATAGGTGAACCAAACTCAAGACTAACAAATCACGATCGTAAATTTGTTTGTTATAAATAATAGAATTAGTTCAGTTGTTTTTCAAAGTGCTTATATATATATATATTAAACTTGAATAATTTAATTTAAATACAATAGATTTTTTTATTTTGTCGTTCAATTATAAATACAATAATCGTTGACTTCTGTAATAATTTATATAAAATAAAGATTATATTTATAGTATATTTTAATTAATTAACCGTGTGAATTTATAAATGATGTAAAATTACACACAACTTTGAATCCCCTTTGAATAATAGTGTTTTTAAGAGTTACTCTTAATCTAGTTATCACTTCTTTTACATTTAACATTTAAATTTCTAGTTAATTTTATTTCTAATTTTTTTTAATTTTAAATTTAAGTTTAAGTTGATGTAAATTTTAAAACTCCATACATTATATCAAATAAATAAAATATTGTTTTAGACAATTTTTTAAGTTTATTTAGTGTTAGTTAATATTCATTTAAACTTTAACATTTTCATCATTTATTTATTCATTTAATTTTTTAATTCTAGCCCTGTTTAGTGTAATATAGTATTATTATCAATACAAAAATATTTTTTAAACATTTATAAGATTTACTAAATTCAATAAGTCATGTTGTTAACTCAAATCTATCTAAGTTTGACTTTTAAATTTAAATCCAAATTAAATTTGGATTTATTTTAGTTTGATCCAATCAAATAAGTTAAACTTCTTAAAACTTGGGGGAAAAAAAAAGTTAATTCAATGTGACCATCATTTTGTGGGATACGGATCCAGTACAGTTGATATGGGAACTGTACGTGCAGTTCTTTGTTTGCTTAAGTCAATTTGATAAGGCTTAAGTGATTTTTACAATTTTAGCTTAAGTTCATATGCACTAGCTTAAGCACATGAAGGCTTAAACAAGTAATATATGCATAGAGCGAGACAATGAACTAAAGTGAGTACCTGATGCACTTAAGCTAAAATGTACGCATTTCATTTAAGCAAAAAATAACAGAAAACCTACCTCCCAAGATTACAAATTTGGTTTAAGTGTGCTTGATTTGGCTTAAGCTGGTGAGTTGTGGGCTTAAGCATACATTTGTAAACGAGTAAATGATGAGCTTAAGCGATACCTTAATAGCAGCCTAAAAAAAGAGAGCACACCTCCTAATATTACACTTTCGCTTAAACGTGCATGGCTTGGCCTAAGCAGATGAACTAATAGTTTAAGCGGATATACTTTAACTTGAGCAAAAATTGCATAAAAATAATGCAGAGAGAATGCTCTTTGAGACTGATAAAAGAGCTTAAGCTGTTATAGAATAGCTTAACCTATCCAATACTAGCTTAAGCAAAAAGAGTTACCTTAAGCGAACATTGTAAGCTTAAGCGAGTATTTGAGTGCTTAAGCGAGTATGCAGGAAAACTAAAAAAATAACAATTTAAATTGACAGACATGGATACACCACTTCTGAAAACAAAATACATTTGTCTTTTACATAATTGGTTTTGGCAAAAGAAAATAAAATGATTAAGATATAACTTTTAATTATTAATCAAGGATTGAACGAGTTGTGTCATCTAAAGGTTCTTGAAAGAAAATATAAATCCATAAAAAAAATTATACAACGAAGTGAGAGAAAGAATTAAATTTTCATTTTAAAATTTAATGAACTTACGGTCAATAATGTAGGGAAACTGAATTGGTTGTTCAAAGCTTGAGGAGGATGATAAGATGAAGGTGCTGAACAATGTATGTCACAAGGTTTGGAAGGAGTGGGTTTATATTCTTAAAATATTTACCAAATAAACACCATATGGTTAATAAGGAATAAAAATTGAAATTAATGCATTGACAAATTGATTGATATATATACCTCAGCATGTTGATTTTGTGATTGACCTCTCTTTATCCCATTTCTTTTCCTTTTTCCTTGTAGTTCAACCTAACTTTTGAATCATTTATATATATTCCTCTTTAAGCTTGGTCAGTGCTTGAAACCTTTTGGGATTGGATCATCATTGATCATCGATGTAGATGCATCATTGTCAGTGTGACTATCAACATGTTGTGTTTGTAATCAAAGGTATGAGATTTGACGATATAACATTTAAACATTCATCCACTAATGTCGAGTATTCTTCTGAACTAGATACCTCTGATGCAAGTCTAATCATTTTAGAAGCAAGTTGTCTGTATCGTCGTGTGGTAGCAACTTTTGGATCTCCCTCAATCTCTCTTCCTATGAAATTGTTTATAAATGCCATAACGACCTTCCTTTGTCCATCTCTTAAGGATATATTTTTCAGGAATAGCCTTGACATCATTTGCTTCAAATACCTTCAATGCATGGAAACAAAGCATACCAAATGTTTCAAATTTTTTACAGGTGCAAGAAATTGATTTTGAGACATTATCAAATGATACTCTGCATGATTTCTCTTGGCTGACTGTAGTGATGATATATTCAAATATAGTAGGGAGATTCAATCTTCTCTGAAATGCAACATGCCAAGAATGAAGTAAATTCTTGTTGGAAAAGGGTGAATATAGGATGAGTGTAAATTTTTTCCATTTGTATCAAGATGGGAGACATCTCATATCTCAATATTGGTAGCTTATGTCGGGATTCATACTCACAAATTAGTTCATTGTAATGCTTCTCTTCAACTATACGCTCAAAGTTTTGAAATAATTGTTTAATGCTAACACCAGGTTTCATAGAAGCTTTGAAATCAGAATTTAAACTTTCAGAGAGTTGAGTATTCTGCATCCCTAAGGTGACAACTTCTTTCTTATGACATGGTGCCCATTTTCCTTTATGGCATAAAGTGAGTTCATCCAATTGTTGTCATAGACATGGTACTCTTGAACGATCTTGATCCAAACTTTCTCAAAGTCAGTGAAGGTATCAAAATCATACATGCATTTTTTGACGTGTCTTGAAAAATGACTTTCACCATTCATCAAATTACCAAAGTGTTTGATCCCATTTTGCATTAAATGCCACATACACAAAGAATAATGTGTCTCTGGCATGACTTCTACAAGGGCCTTAGCCATGGCTTCATCTTGGTCAGTAAACATAGTTAATGATTTTTTGTGATTATGTACTTCTAAAAATATTTCAAACAATCATTTAAACGAATCAACCATTTCATCATATAACAAAGCTGCACCATAAATGAGGGTGGTTATGTAATGGTTAAAACTTGTGAACAAGAAAAGAGGTCTATTTGCATAATTAGTGCAATATGTAGTCTCCAAAGAAACTACATTACCAAAATATGCATAATCTAAAATCATTTTCGCATCAGCCCAGAAATATATTTGTAATTTGTTCATCACAATCCATCTGATATGCATGCAAAAATGAAAGATTCTCTAACAACTATTGCTGAAAATATTCCATCACACAACCAACTTATCCGTAAACCATACTTCTTTGTCTTCTTGCCTTCAAGTAATTCTCTGTATCCAATCGAGTATATCTGACATTGCATCTATTGCTTGCAAGTGTACTTTGGTGTTGAAATGAGGACTTTTGTTGCAAATCAAATTCTTGAGTCATTTCAATCTCATAAGCTTGAACTTCACTTATCTTACGATGAGAAGCAAACATGTGAGTTATTTCTTTAAGTTGTAAGGGATGATTATGATCTTTTACAAACTCATGAATTATAAACTTTCCATTCTTCCATAAAGACACTGCAATTCTCGTGGAACAATCTGTTCTTGTCTCAGCTCTATGTTAGCAACTTGACAATCTTGTTTTTTCCTTTTCGAAGACCTTCTTTACAATAAACGTATTTGCAAGAAGTAATAGCACCATCTTTCTTTCTCTTATTAAAATACTGCTTTCTAACACCAAATCCGATCCTTTACCATATTCAGTCCAAAAATTTCATACTTGTTCTACATTATTAAACTCTAATCCAACTTTTGGCTTCTATTCCATAGTGGTTTTAGTCATGTCTTTTACCAAAAACATAAGCAAAAAATTTCATGTTGAACATCTCATATATTCCTTCATTTAGGATATAGCAAATGGAAAAGACTTAAATGTTAAAATGAAAAAAGATACCTAACAATGGAGATTGTTCCATGGTTCTATATTAAGCGAAGGACTAGAAAATCATTACTTCCCAACTTTTAAAATTGCGCTTAAGCGAGATATACTCGTTTAAGCGAATTTGTCGACGCAGCTCAGATTTAAACTCATTCTCTCATTTCATTCCTTTACATCCTTATATTTGAAATATCTAAAAATCCTAAACCTCATACCAAATCTATTGAACCTTTCCCCATTGCAGCATTCCTCTCCCATTATCAAAGCTATCAAGGATTTCAGGTACTAACTCTTACACCCATATTGTTGTTCTCCTTACTTTTAGGTTAGGGATGGTTAATAGGGATGGGGATACTATTATGGATTAAGGGTTTCAAGGGTTTAGGGTTAAACTTTTTAGGGTTTAGGATTATTACTTTGCTTGCTTTTAGGTTGAGATCAAGCTTTTTGTGAAGGCCTTTGTTTCTATAAAGAAATACTTAAGTGCGCATTACTCGCTTAAGCTAATTTTTTGCGCTTAAGCACGTCATCGTGGCTTAAGCATCTCTTTGTATGTGTATTTTCTATTTTTTTGAGTATTGAGATTTGTTACTTTGCAGATGTGGCTCTTAAAAAATTAATTCCCCAGAGAAAGAAGCAATGTTCAAATGTTGGAGAGACTTCACAACATGTACACCAGAGAGCAACTCAGGATGATGAACCTCTAACACAACCCAATTCTAATCAGCAACTCACTTTTGATAGATACATGTTCTTTAGTCGAGCCCATTTTCAAAGATATTTGGAATTATACTCAAGAAAATTTCTACATGAAAGGAAAATTATTTTGGAGGAAGGACAATTTGCTAAATTTACAGAAGAACTTCAGAGGAGAAAATGGAATACATTGGCTAACCTACCAAATAAAATTAATGAAGACATAGTGAAGGAGTTTTATGTTAATGTATGGCCCTTGCACCCAGAAAAATCTGAGAGTTAGAAGGACATCCATCTCCTATGATAGGAATTCTATCAATGCATTGTTGGAGAACTTCCTCACCTTACAATAAGGGCAGTTGTGCGAATACCAGCAAAAGAGGCGCCTGACCATAGGATTTAATGATGATGATGTAGCAAGGTCCTTATGCATTCTCAACAAATCATATGAAACTAACTATTAAGGCAAGCCAATGAGATTTAAGAGAGGGAGTTTGAAGATATTGACTCAAATATGGATGTCATTTCTCTTTGTAAACATTGCTCCTACCACTCACACATCAGATCTCCGCATGCCTCGGGCCTACCTTGTTTTTAGCATTATGAAAAACCTCACAATTGACATTGCAACTGTGATCTCTGAGAAGATTCACTAGCTTGTTATGTCCACCAACTCCCCTACTGCATCTACAACAAAGCCCTTGGACTTCCCGGCATTAATCATTGTTTTATGTGCTGCCCAAGGTGTTCAGGTACCAAACAATCAAACACAAAGCATCAAGTTGAAAAAACCTATAAATGTCTAGTTTATAAACAACTATTGTATCAACCCATTGGACCAGCCACAACCACATCCAGCTTCTGATCCTTCTTCATTAGCACCACCATCAACACAACCATCAGCAGCACCATCCATCCTCAAAATGACACCCATGGAATGGCGTATCACACAACATCTAAATCAAATATAACAACAAATGGAGGACAATAACTAGGCATATACACACATACACTAGTAGATGGTGGCAAACCATCGAGCATACACTAGCCTTAATAAATCTTTCTATCACTTCACCCTACACCAGCATGCAGGAGAGACTTCAACATTTTCATGGTCAACCCCAGAGGATTTTGCAGCTATAGTGTCATGGCCTGGAGACACACCTTCCTTTCCAAATGAACCTAATGTAAATCATAAAGATGGTGGACCACAAGGAGATGAAGTAGAAAAAAAGGGAGAAGGAGAAAGGGAAATAGAGGAAAGGGAAGCACAACCTGCTCATACATGTGGTGATGGGGAAGGAGACCACGTGGAGGATGACCAGCCTATTCATGATGATGTTGCTTTAGAAGATGCATGAACACTTTGTTTTTTCTTTATTTCCTTTTTAAAGTTTAGGATTTAGTTTATGTTTGGAGTTAGTTCACATTGTAAAGTTTCAAGGACCTATTTAGTTTATTGCAGTTAAATCATGGAATTTTACTTTATTTATAAATATCTAAATTTATCTCAATTTGATTCTTTTTTATAATTTGTTTGACTTGTTTACTAAATAAACCCAACAAATTATCTTATAAATTAAAAGTTGTTGTATCTTAATCATTTTATTTTTTTGCCAAAAAAAATTATGCAAAGGACAAAAGTATTTTGTTTTCAGAAGTGATGTATCCATGTCTGTCAATTTAAGTTGTTATTTTTCAATTTTCTTGCATATTTGCTTAAGCCCCCAATACTCGCTTAAGCTACATCGTATTCGCTTAAAGCTAGTATTGGTTTGCTTAAGTCATTCTGTAATAATTTAAGCTAGTTTATCAGTTCAAAAGAGCATTCTCTCTGCATTATATTTATGCAATTTTCGCTCAAGCTAAAGCATATTCGCGCTGAAGCTATTGGTTCATTCGCTTAAGTCAAGCCATGCACGATTATGCAAAAGTGTAATCCTTGAAGGTGTGCTCTCTATTTTTTTTAGGCTTAA
Source organism: Abrus precatorius (assembly GCF_003935025.1). Lineage (NCBI taxonomy): Eukaryota > Viridiplantae > Streptophyta > Magnoliopsida > Fabales > Fabaceae > Abrus > Abrus precatorius. The sequence goes on along the minus strand of NW_020874406.1, from coordinate 17,067,342 downwards.
GTCATTAAGGTATTGCTTAAGCTCATCATTTACTCGCTTAAGCCTTACAAATGTACGCTTAAACCCACAACTCACCAACTTAAGCCAAATCAAGCACACTTAAGCCAATTTGTAATCTTGGGAGGTAGGCTCTCTGTTATTTTTAGCTGAAGTGCGCACATTTTAGTGTAAGCATATCAGGCACTCGCCTTAGTTCATTATCTCGCTCCATGCATGTATTACTCGCTTAAGCCTTCATGCGCTTAAGATAGTGCATATGGGCTTAAGAAAAAATTGTAAAAATCGTTTAAGTTTTGTCAAATTGGCTTAAGCGAACATTTAAACATACGTGCAGTTCTTACATCAACTGCACTGGATCTATATCTCATTTTCTATGAATTTGAATAAAAAGTGAATCTTGTAACCTGATCTGTCGATGCTCTTTGTTTGCAATAAGTTAGTCCAAATGTACGAGAGAGACTGTGATACTGACTATAAATACTTTTTTTTTTCTTTTTTAATTTTGTTTTATAAAATAAATTTAAAACATTTTTTTAATAAAATATAAGAGAAATGTTTAATAGTACGAATGAACCACATACACATGTGATCAGTGATAAAAACTATGTTTAATGAATGCAACATGATTCTTGTTCAAATTTTTTTATTTAATTTTTAACCGATAAAAAATTAGAAGTATAATTTATACACAATTCATACAGGAAACTTTCGTGTTACATAGCATAACTAAAAACAATCATAAAAAAGTTTGAAAAATTATCATCTCATTTCATCATCTAAAAAAAATGTATTGGCCTTTTTAAACATCTTAAATTTTTGGTTATTAAGTTTTTAAAAGCACAATTTCAAAACTTGTCTTTAAAACGGCTTATTTATTTTTTTAATGTTTTTTAAAAAATAAATTCTTAAAATAATATTTTTTAAAAACAAATTCTTTGTCTGGGGTCTTTTTTGCCACGTCAAGACATGTTTCGCATACTGTTTCAACGAAATATTTTTTTTTATTTTTTAAATGCTATTTAGCAGAGAGAAACTATCAGACTGCGCCATCTGTCATCATCTAGTGAGTTTCGCCTACTGCAGAGACGAAACTCAAAGAATGGTGCCATGTGTCATGATCTGGACCAATTTACGAAAGTGGTTAAAAAAAATTTATATTTTAATATTTAATTAAAATTTATTAAAAATAGAAAATTATAAAATTTAAGAATAAAAAAATTATATAATTTTTAATTAACTTAATTAATAATTACAAATATATTAAAAATGTAAATTAAAATTACACTATGTATACTGTATGATGTAAAAAAAAAAAAACCTGCTAATAAAATTATAAATTTAAAAGCAATTGTTTTAAAGTGAGTTACTTTTTTTTTTTTATTCAAACTAGTTTGTAAGTTAGGTGTGATATTTAAAAATCTTAATAATTTATATAATAAATATGTATTTTTTATAATTTTTTATAGTTATTTTTTTCTTAAATTAAATATGTTTATAATTATATCAATGAGGCTGATTTATTATTTTAATATTTTTTAAAAAATAAATTCTTAAAATAGTAATTTTTAAAAATATATTTTTTATCTGGAATCTTTTTTGTCACGTCATTCATCCATTGTCTCGACGAAACATATTTAATTAAAAAAAAGAAAAAAATTAAATATTTAATTAAAATATATTAAAAATAAAAAAAATCATAATATTTAATTTAAGAATAAATTATTAAAATTTAGATAATTTTTAATAAAGTTAATTAATAATTATAAATATATTAAAAAAATATAGTGTTAAGAATTTGTTAATCTTAGTTTAAATAACTATAGAAAATTATAAAAAATACATATTTATTATATAAATTATTAAGATTTTTAAATATCACACCTAACTTACAAACTAGTTTGAATAAAAAAAAATGTAACTCACACTTTAAAATAATTGCTTTTAAATTTATAATTTTATCAGCAGGTATTCTTTTTTGTGTCATACAGTATATATATTGTAATTTTAATATACATTTTTAATATATTCGTAGTTGTTAATTAAGTTAATTAAAAATTATATAACTTTTTTATTCTTAAATTTTATAATTTTCTATTTTTAATAAATTTTAATTAAATATTAAAATATAAATTTTTTCTTTTTTTAACCACTTTCGTAAATTGGTCCAGATCATAATACATGACAACATTCTTTGAGTTTCTTCTCTGCAGTAGGTCAAACTCACTAGATGATGACATATGGCGCAATTTGATAGTTTCGTCTCTACTAAAGACGAAATAACAGTTAAAAAAATATTTCGTAAAGATAGTATGCGAAACAGGTCTTGTCGTGACAAAAAAGACTCCAGACAGGAAATTTGTTTTTAAAAAACATTATTTTAAGAATTTGTTTTTTAAAAAACATTAAAAATAAATAAGCCCTTTAAAACACCAAAGAAAAACAAACATCATCAGACAATTTAAAATCAGATTTCAAACAAAAACTAACGTTTCATAAATCTATTTGTTAAAAATAATAAAATTAGTTCAGTCGTTTATATATCAAATATTATAATTTAAATATACTAAATATATATATATATATTAATTTTATAGTTTAATTATAAATCATCATGCAAGTAATTATTATTGACTTCTATAATAATTTATATAAAAATAAAATATATATTTACAATATATTCTAATTAATTAATAGTATAATTTTTTTTTACAAATAATCTAAAATTAAACTTAAATTGGAATATTCTTTCTATAAAAAAAGCATTTTTATGAGTTATTCTTATTCAGATTTAGTCGTGTCACTTCTTTTATATTTAACATTTTATATTTTATAATAATTTTTCTTTTTAAATATTAATTTTTATTTTAAATTTAAGTTGATATAAAGTTTAAAAATTCATGCATTATATCAAATTAAAAAATACATAATTTTTAAAGTTTATTATAGTCTTAATTAATCTTCATTTAAACTTTAAATTTTTCATCATTTATTTAATTTAAAAAATTATTTTTGAAATTTACCCCCATTTAACGTAATATAGTATTTACTATTAATGAGATTTTTAATAAATTTATAAGATTCACTAAATTCAAAAAGTCATGTAATATATCTTTTTCTTCTTTTTTTTAATCTAAATATTTACTTTAGTTTAATAATATACTTGTAATGTAAAAATAAATAAACCATTGATATCAATAAAAATGCAATTCAATGCTTTTGCACTTTTCTCAATTTTTAGATATAAAGTTTAACTGTAAATCAGTATTAATTTCAGGAATTAAATATATATTTTAATTTTTAAAATTTATAAAAATAATATTGGTGAGTTTGTATAACTGAATCGACTCAAACTTAATCAGATTTTACTTGTAAATTTGGAGTTCAAAACAAATTTAGATTTAATTAAGTTTAATTCAATTAAGTCAAATATAAATTAAGTTCGGTAAAACTCGTAGAAAATTAAACTTTATTTATTGTAAATATCGTTTTTATAAATTGGAATTAAATATTCATTTTTTAAGCCAGTATTCTTAAGCTCGCGGCACTTAAATAAACAAGATAACCTGTTATTTACTGAGAAAAAAATTGGAGAAAAAAAAAACGAAAAAAAACCTTATAGAGTATAACAAGGTAAAAAAACAACAGCTGAAGAAAGAAAATTTCATCAAAGAACGAGAAGGTCTGTTTGATTTAGTTGGAGTTTTTTTTTTTTTTTTTTCTAAATTCGGTTTTATTAAATAATTTTACAAACATATTCTTAAGAGAAAAAAAAAAGAGAAAGAGAAATGTAAATGATTATCAGTACGAATGAGCCGTGCATGATAAGTAACGAAAATTGTATGAATAAATTATTTATTTTTTTAATTGTTCATTAATTTTTATCAATAAAAAATTAGAGATGTAATTTATAAAAAAATTGTACTGAAATTTATCGTATTATGTTTCGAATCATCGTTTGAAAAATATCTTGACTTTTTTTGTTATTCAGCTTTTAAAAACAGAATTTTGAAATTTGTCTTCGCAACACACAAAAAAAAAAACATTATCAAAGAAAATTTAAAATCAGATTTCAAACAAACGTTATTAAAAAAAGATATTTTTTTTTCTTTTGCATTTGAGGCCCTAATCTATATATTTATGAAGAGAGATGCATGAGGAAAGCGAGCGCGAGAATTAAGATTTTGATAGCGTCAAATTTCAACTCCATGATCCATATTCCCACACTTTTTAGGTTTTAAGGAGGTAGGCGCAACTCACACATCTACACAGGGAAAACTCTTAACAGCTCCGAAAATTTTCAACATAAATTGCGGGCTTTCATAACCGGTGAGAACGATTTTAATTCTTCAAACTTCCTCTTCACAGTTCTCGTGCGATCATCTCTTTTGGTTTTCTTCCACTATTTAGTACCTCGTCTTTACATCTGGGCTGTTTATTTCTATCAAGTTTGAAACTGAATAATAATTGTTAAAATTCCAATGTTTCAGAATCTGGGTGCAGTTCAATTCTCGTGACAAAGTGGAATGCGCTTTTTTAATTTAAAAAACATTTAGTGTTCCACGTTTTTTTTTTTTTCAAAGGGGAACTGAGTAAAGGATTAAGATGATACCTGGCATTGTCTCAAGGCTGAATGCTACTATTCACTGTCGCATTCGAGAAGCAATAACAAGACAACAAGGAATGCGAACATCCTTGTACAGGAATTCAGCTGTGTCTCTTTCTTCACTGCATTCAACTTCCTTTTTGTCTGGTTCGATTCATTGCTCTTTAAGCCACATGTTCAATACAAAATCAATGGCTACTTCACCTTCCAATGCTGTGGTGGGAGATGTTTATGTTGATGATTTGATCTCACGTTGCGGCAGTGTGCTAGATTTCACAAAGCCCGCTGTTGTGTACTTGAAAGAAAGAACTCATAAAGGTCGGCTGAGAGCTAGTATGAATCTAAGGATATCACAACCTTTGTATGGTCCTTTGAGTTTTGGGTGTTCCACTTTTGATGCTAATTGGAGGATCCGGAATTCGAGTTTGCTTCATGGACCATGGCTCAAGAATTTATCTTCCTCTTATTCTGCTTGCTACTCAGCCCGGGCTGCACATGATGTCTCATTTGATGGCTGCCCTTCGGATGAACAGTTTGTGAATTCGTCTTTTTCCCCTGACATGTATGTGTTTGTTATTCTTTATACTTTGAATTCTATTTCTGCATGAATTGTTTTTAAATAATATAATTCAGTTATCAATTTCAATATCATGATGGAAGCTTACCCTCTTTGTAGTGTGTTTAAAAGAGTGGGAGTTGCTATTTTAGTATTTGTATTTTCCACACTGAATTATTTCCATTTAGAGTGCAATTTTGCCTTTCACCAATTATTTGAATCCCTTCTTTGGGGAAGAATTATAAACATTATTCTATACTTCTCACAGCTGAGACGTACTTATACTGAGCATTGAGTACTGTTATTTTCAGAACTACTGTTGGTGGCAAGGCCTTAAAGATGTATTCAGGATCTTGTTACCTACCGCATCCAGATAAGGAGGAGACAGGAGGAGAGGATGCTCATTTTATTTGCACAGATGAACAAGCAATTGGTGTTGCTGATGGTGTAGGTGGCTGGGCAGATGTTGGCGTTAATGCAGGACTGTTTGCCCGGGAACTTATATCCAATTCAGTAAGAGCAATTCAAGAGGAGCCTGAAGGTTCTTTTGATCCAACGAGGGTGTTAGAGAAAGCTCACTCAAATACAAAGGCCAATGGTTCATCAACGGCTTGTATCATTGCCCTCACCCATAAGGTATCTGAACTTTGACAGGAAAAATAGTCTTGTCCATTTGTGGGTGAACTTCATCATCATAGCATGTTTCATGCCCACAGCATACTGAATATTCGATGGTTTCTCATATGCATCAAAATAAAAATTTTCTACAATTTCACCTATATCTGGTACAGTGGACTTTTATGATCATGAGTCATTATTAGTATTACATTATAAAATATTGGATGTTATGTTGTTATTGTTATCCCAACACTTACTGTTTCAAAATGAATGTTATTTGAAGTAAGATTGTTTACAACACTTGATACATTATGATGATATTTATGACTTGTACCGTGTTTCCCACCATGCTATTTTAAAGCGAAAAGTTAAATTGATTCAGCTTAAGAATGGAATTAAAGGTTGCTGTGAGTTCTACCAGCTTCTTTTTCTTGCTGCTTTGGTGATGTTCTGTTCTACAATACTGTCATACACATAATCATATGTGCGGATGCTTATTCTTAAATATTGTCTAACCTATTTCTAAGTCCCAAGTTTTTACTCACAATGTCTGATTGGGGTTTTGCCTGCATCTTGATGGACTGAAGCTCAACTCATTTACAGCCTGAAAATTATTGTTACTAGTAAACTCGGTGGTTGGAAAAATGTTTCATCCACTGATTAGTTTTTGTCCTTTGTGGTCCAGGGACTACATGCTATTAATTTGGGTGACAGTGGATTTATTGTGGTTAGAGATGGATGCACCATTTTCAGGTCCCCTGTTCAACAGCATAACTTCAATTTCACATATCAATTGGAGAGTGGCAATAATGGAGGTGATCTCCCCAGCTCTGGTGAGGTAAATAAGACTTACTTTTATTTGGCATGGCTTTCATTATCTTTTACATTTCAAGTGTTTGTAGCTCCAATTTTCTTCATTCTACATTCACCTGTTGCCATAATGTATCCAGGTTTTTCTAATATTATTTATAACTAATATGATCAAACTAACCAAATCTTTTGCCCTAATGTATCCAGGTTTTCACTATACCTGTTGCTCCAGGAGATGTTGTTATTGCTGGAACAGATGGTTTATTTGATAACTTGTACAACAATGAGATAATTGCAGTTGTTGTACCTGCAGTTAGAGCTGGACTAGAACCCCAAGTAACTGCTCAGAAAATAGCAGCACTGGCTCGTCAGCGAGCGATGGACAGGGATAGGCAAACACCGTTTTCTACGGCTGCTCAGGAAGCCGGATTCCTTTTTTATGGCGGCAAACTTGATGACATAACAGTTGTTGTGTCTTACATATCCAGCTCAATCAGTGAATGAGTATTTTTTTGCTGTGATCATTTTGTATATTCATATTTGTTTTTCAGTTGATATGCTACTGCACCTGTTTGTCATTTTTTAACTTCAATGACTCACTCAAGAGTCAAGACGCTGATGAGTAATTTTTTCTTTACATAAAAGGGGGTCATTGTTGCTTTACTTCCTTTGTTAGAATTTGAAAAAGATAACATAATTGCTTTGCTTGCATTTCTGTTAAACGTGCCCATTAATATTTAGGAAATCTTGCATGCTGAAAGCAGAGAAGTGGAGCTGAGCAGGATGGAAAATATGGCACTTTTGTTTTGGTTTATTATGTATGTTCGGATACATGCAACTGTCTATCTGCGTTAAAAAAGTTGCTTTGCACAGTAAATTTGGCGGGCGGAGTGAGTGAATATACTAGTGAAGTCTGAATTTCATTGCATTGCAAAAATAAATTCCGTTCACTTTCTCTTCCAGCAAAATAAATTATTAAAACAAAAAGCCCAAATCAGTTATTTATACTATCACAACAGGCTTCCATGACACAGACTTCTTCGGAACAAAGAAGCAGAAATCACAACCAGATGCAAAACGTAACAATGGCATGAAAAAAAAGAAGTTATTCTAACACACTATCAGCTCAAGTCCCTAGCCGGGTTAAGATGCATCAGGCTAAACTTTCCTTATTTTCAGAACTCTCCTTCCATCAAACCTTGTTTGCCCTTCCACTCCTCTTTCCATAAATTTATTATTATCACTCTCCCGTTCTCTCCTCTTTTCCCTCTCTTCTTGCTGTCTTCTGGCTGTTTCTTCCTCCCATTTTGCATCTTCTTCTCCCTTCTCTCGTTTATGTGGCCTCTTTCTTCTCTCGGCTTCCTTTTCTTCGTCTTCCTCTTCTCGCCTCCTTTCCCTCTGTTCCTGCTGTTTTTCAGCCTGTTCTTGTTCCTTTTCTGCTTCTTCCTCCCTCTCTGCTTCCTTTGCTCTTTTCCTTTCTTGCTCTCTCCTAGCTTCCTCCTCTGCTCTCTTCCTTTCTCTCTCTTCTTTTTGTCTTCTAGCTTCTTCTTTTTTCCTCCGTGCTTCCTCCTCTTCCCTTCTTTTAATTTCTTTCTCTCTTCTGGCTTCCTCCTCCTCCCTCTCTGCTTCCTGCTCCTTTTCTTCCTCTTTCTTTCTCCTAGCTTCCTCCTCCTCTCGTTTCTTTTCCCTCTCTTCCTGTTGTTTTCTCGCTTCCTCTTCTCTCTCTCTTCTAGCTTCTTCTCTCTCCCTCTCTGCTTCCTCCTCTTCTCGTTTCTTTTCCCTCTTCTCTTGTTCTCTTCTAGCTTCTTCTTGCTCCTTCTCTGCTTCCTCTTCTCGTTTCTTTTCTTTCTTTCTCCTTGCTTCTTCTTGCTGCCTCTCTTCCTCTTTCTCTCTCCTGGCTTCCTCTTCCTCTCGTTTCCTTTCCCTCTCTTCTTGTTGTTTTCTTGCTTCCTCTTCCTCTCGCTTCCTCTCTTCTTTTTTCCTAGCTTCCTCCTCCTCCTTCTCTTCCTTCTTTTTCGTAGCCTCCTCTTCTTTTCTCTTCCTCTCCTCTTCCTCCCTCTTCTCCTTCTCCTCTTCCTCCTTCATCATCATCTCTTCTTCCTCCGCGCATGAATCGCACCCGAAAATGATGGAATCATCAGGAGAACTCAAAAGCTGATCCACGGTTCTGCCACTGACACCGAAAGAAGTAGCCACAACCTGTTTGTCTAGAATTTGAAGCACTGAACCCTTTCCCGCCAAAAATTGAGGATGATTATTCTTTGCCGCGGTGCTAAAGCCAAGAAAAACAAACGGTGCATCCTCGAATGACATCTGAGCCATTGGATGAAACCTAGGCACCACAAAAACATCTCCCTGCTTAACCTTAAACCTCATGTTTTGGCATCCTCTCTCCGCATCATTGCTGCTTCCACATACCACTCGAACCATTCCTTCCCCTTCCAACCCCACCGCTACCTCCGTTGCCCTTGGATTCCAATGTGGCCCCATTATTGATCCCTTCAATCATGTTTCACAGCATATAACATCAGAAACATACACAACAGTAAATGACCAAGACTGAAATTTGTATAAATACATTAATCACTAACCATGGTCAGGTTCACCATAAAGAATCCAATATTGTTGCGCTTCAATGTTTTTAGTTGCTTTTTGGTCACTGCTATGCTCCAGCCATTACGATTTTTGAAGTCAGGGTCATTATCAAAGATGTTGTATGTTTTGAGTTTCTTGGAATTGGACCCAACGCGTATGAAGTTTTTAAGAAACGAAGCCTCCATTTCCCACACTGTATTAGGCTTCTCTGAAACCGCATGCACTATGCCTGGTGTCTCGGTCTTGTTTGTGATTGCTTCAATTAAATCTTCTGGCACCTTCAAAAGTCATAGTACAATTACTAAAAGAACAAAATTTGCTTAAGATTATAGCCATTATGCTTTTGCGACGCACTATTATGAACAAAAAACTAATAAAGTTGCAAATTCCGTACCTTCAAAGCTGCTTGCATGATTTTCTTATCAAAGCCTCTGACCAGTTCATTGATCCTTGAGTAAGCTCCGATTGATGAGTCCTGCATTTACGGTTAACATGAACAACTTCAAGTCATTCTTGTGTAAGTTCAATGAAAGCATACACGTGCAGCACTTACGTAAGTGTTGTCATCAGTATTGGAAAACATCGCATAAATCCGAAGCTTCCTTCTCTCAGCCTCCAAGTTGCTCTGTATATAGAAAACAGATCCTTCACTGAGACTACAGAGATCTCCTTGACGTAATTGAATCGTGCTTGTACCACCTTCATGTGCCCAAGTCAGCTTTCCACTCCCTGAATCCCCAGTGATTTGAGTGTGTTCAAGTTAATTTCTTTATACATGCTTGGAAATATCAGTTACTATTGTTATGAAGAAAAATATAATTGCTACAAGTGTATATAATATTAGTCTAGCAACATTGTATGTAACTTCAAAATGAAGTCTCGTGTAGTTTTGGATAGGTATGACTTATTCAACAAAAAAATATAATCAAAATATTAAGAGATGTTTTGGCTTAAAATTTTTGAGAAAGAAGACTGAGAAAGATTGGATGAAGCGTATATTATATTTATTATACATATCATTAATACAAAATATACAATTACATAATTAATTCACAGGATTACCATTATTATATAATTCCATCAATAATAATAATCGAGATGTCATTGACACCCGCAATTTAGAAAGAATAATATTTTCCCCACAATTTCTATTTTTTTTCTATATTCCTCTTTTGATCACATTATCTATCTTATTATACATTTTCTTTCTTCCCTCCTTTTTTTTTTCTCTCCGCATTTCTCTCCTCAATGTTTATGCAAGTATTATTGTCAGAATCATGCCTGAAATAACAAAGTATGGCATGGTTAAAATTTAGAAAATTAAGGGATACCTGTATGAACATAAAAGACCATATCTGCATGGAGAATCACAGGAAGAAACAGCGAGTTCGGCTCCAATGTGAAGAACTGAAGATGGTAGGGCAGTTGTTTGTGGCCTAGTTTGACATCAATGGCTAAGATCTCTCCGTATTCAGTGACAAGCAATGTCCTCCTTAGACCCCTTTCCACCACATGTCCCTCGTGAGCCTTGCCATGATGCTCTTCACTTAATGCCTTCACTCCACACAAGGAAATGGTAAGGAAGAAGATCAAAACCCACCAAAATAGGGAAGCTTTGCGGGACTCCATTATGAACACGGTGAAAGAACTTTGATGGAAACTGTGCTCATGCATGTAGCAAAGGTGGCTCTATATAGAAGTGAGGTGATAAGCATTTTGAGAGGTAAGTGTCTTGTTTCTTGGACACGTCGCTTACGTCTAAACACATGGCGGTTTATTAGATGATTGTCTATTCCATAAAATGCCAAACCCTTGAGAAGGCGATCACTATGAATCTATGATCCTAATATAGTAGTTTTACTCGATTTCCACAGTTTTGCACTTTTACTTTCTTAAATAAAACTGAGATAACATAACAATAATAGGGCCATGTTTTTACTCTTTCATGCACTGTATGATCAATACGTTAAAGATTTTTAGTATTTCATCATTAAATTCTATTCATAGATTTAAGATAGTATATATTTATTTTTATATCAAATTATAAATTTATTGACACAAATTTTTTTTTAATTTTAGTTTTTTATTTAAAAAATTTACAATTTAGTCATATATAAATAAATATTTTTAAATTAATATTTCATTATTTTAAAATTTGATAACGATATTAAAAACTTGATGATTAGGCATGTATTTAAATGGAAGAGGAAGTCAAAAATTGCATAAATTATCAAATTTCTTTCATTTTCTTCACTAAAACGCAACTTTTGTACAGTTATTTGCATTTCATTCTGTCGTAATGTTAGTCATCTACTATAATAATTAAGATCCCTTAAATTATGATTATTTATATTATTTTATCGACACGTATACAACTTGTAAAGCACCTATTATCAATTTTATAAATGGAGAATAAATGTAGCATTAGACTGGACTAACTTCAATTTTACCTCTAATTATTAAAATTTCAATTGATAGAATAAGAAAAGTGCCTAAAAAGGAAAAAAATGAACTAAAATCCAAAAAGTTAAAGAGAAAAAATAAATTAATAACTTGTAGTAAGTGTCACATAGTAAGGGTGACATATATGAGTACAATAGAAAGACTTATTAAAATGTTACAATACCACCTTTACTAGTAAACAAAAATCATGAGTAAAGAAAGAGAAGAAAAGTGCATTAAATGCTGGCATAAGTAAGAGAGTAAAGAAAAATGTATCAAACACTGTAACACTGATTAATGCATGTGTTGGATCTATCATTACATCTCCTCTACAAATCACTCTACAACTGAGTTGTTGTACAGTGGAAGAGAAAAAACATGTATAACAAGACAACAATTACAAAGTGTTGTGTTTTGGTAAAGAAAATGGAAAGACTTTGATAGTTTATGTAACTTTTGACTTCTTACATTGAAGTAGACATCTTATTTCATTGAAGACTTGTCAAGTCATATATTAAGGTTTTAATGTTGTTAACATGTTTTAAAACAACAAAAACTAACTTAAAAATGTTTATTCATATAAAAAATAAATTGTAATTTTTTTTACGTATTTTTTAATAATTTTCTTTTTAACTTTATTTTATGTAAATATTAATAATTTTCCTTTTAAATTTATTTTATATAAAGTTTGAGTTTAAAATTTACAAATAAATATTTAAAGAGTTTTATCTTTTTAAATATCTCTATTCAACTCTATTTAAATTTTGAAGTCTAACGTCACTTTTAAATATCAGTGGTCCTTTGACAGAATAAATAAAATAATAACATTTAAGTTATAAATGGATTAAACAAATAAAATTAAGTTTTTTGTAATAATTTCAAAATTTTAAATTTAATATATTTAAATACAACTTGTCAAGTTTTAAAATTGTAGAATTAATCTTAATCCCACCTCATTTACATCTCTATTCAGTAGTAACACTTATTAATTGTGATTTTTTAAGCATGTGCGTCCCTTTGTGAACTACTAAACTTGGTGAAGACTACTAACTTTAACTACTATTTATCATATAATTATATTACATGTCCTCTACCCCCAAATTGCGTTGAAAGTCAAATTCAAGGTCCAAAAACTTAGGGCCCAAGGAAATCAAATCTCCACATGGGCCATATTTTTAATCCAGCTACTGTATCTACAAATAATTTTAAGGATAAATTCATGTAACTATATAAAGAAATTAATGAAGCTTCTTATACATTAATCTTATTATTGGAATTCAAGTTATGAATTGACAATTATATTTTTTATTAATGTATTTAAAAAGAAAATAAGTTTTATGTATTTATTTATGTAACAATTTAAGATAATATTAATTATTATTATTTTATGAAATGCACTTATATTATTTGCATGGCTAAAGAAATCTATTGATAAAAAATACATTAAATAATTTATCAAACCATTCTAATAAAATTAATAATTTTTTTGTTCTTTGTAAGTTTTTAATCTTGACTTATAGATAAGAACAAACCTAATATTTAAATGCAAGTTTAGTTTATATACATTTTTTTGTTTTTGGGTACATGTTGATTGGTATGAATTTGCGGGTTAAAACCAAAAAACAAAGCCCTGCTCATCTCACCCTAGCCGCTCACACCTCATTCTCAGAGCCGTCGCGACCATCCGTCATCGACGCCGTCCGTTGCCATTGAAATCCAAAATAAGGCAATGGAAGAGGCAGCTGCAGAAACGGTTGAATCCTTGTCCATCGCCGATCCCCAATCATCCAACCCTAATCAGTAAGTTTCTTCTTCCTCTCTCCTCTCTCTCCATCTCCTACTCTATCTCCCAGGGTTTCAATTTCCCTGTTCTTTTGTCTTTAGGTTGAGCATCGACCAGAGGTTTCAGATCGTGAGGAGCGTCGGTGAAGAGTGCATTCAGGAAGATGAGCTCCTTAACCTCCTTGCTAAGAAGCCCGAGCCCGTTTGCTATGACGGCTTCGAACCTTCTGGAAGAATGCACATTGCTCAGGTCAGATTTACTCTCAATAATAATAATTCATTACTTTATTTCTAAGGTGAATGCAAGGGAATCGAATCTTTCACTTATATGTTATTGCTATTATTAAAGGGTGTGATGAAGACAATCAATGTGAACAAACTAACATCTGCTGGTTGCCGGGTCAAAATATGGATTGCTGATTGGTTTGCCAAACTAAACAACAAAATGGGGGGAGATTTGAAAAAAATTGAGACTGTTGGCCGTTACTTGATTGAAATTTGGAAAGCTGTTGGGATGGATCTTGAAGGAGGAAAAGTTGAGTTTTTGTGGTCATCCAAAGAGATTAACTCCAGAGCTGATGAATACTGGCCTCTTGTCTTGGATATAGCTCAGAAGAACAACCTTAAAAGGATTATCAGGTTCCTTTCTTTTTTCCTACCTTAATGCTGCTGTATGATCTTGTGAATTGTGGATTTATTTGGACTGAAGACATTGTTCGGTGTTTTGTTTTTCCATATTATAGGTGTAGCCAAATAATGGGACGAAATGAACAAGACGAATTGACTGCAGCTCAAATATTCTATCCATGCATGCAATGTGCTGACATATTTTTCCTCAAGGTGCGTTACGTCACAGTCTTTCCTATTTATTTGTGCTTGCATTGGTTGTTGTATGTATACCTCACAATGGATGCTGTTTGTTTACTGTGGAGAAATGTCCAAAAGTAATTTGATGTATAGTTGTTATTTGTTACAATTTTAGCAGTGAAAATTGGAATTTTGATAGACGTTGACAGACTTGGTGTGTTAATTACATGTACGTAGGTCAGAATGATTTCTTCTCCTAATTTGTGCATATATATATATATATATATAGAGAGAGAGAGAGAGAGAGAGAATTAGGATCCATTAACACCAAGTGTTAAAATTTGACATTACAACGTTTATTAACTTTTTATAAAATGCATGATTGACTAATCTAAAAATTAAATCTTCTTATATTATTTTTATGATTATCTATATCAAATTTTACATAATTTAAATATTTGTAGGTATGTTATAAAAATTTTGATATTTTCTTATATTTTAAAAATATATTACACCTTAAAATAAAATAATGCAATAAAGTATCTATTCTTTTTGTTTTTGCAGGAAATTTTAACGATGTTAATATACTTGATAAAAACTTTCTAACTAATAGGATTGATTAATCTCATATTGTATGAGAAATTATAAAGTGGTGTAGCTTGTATCTTTGGTTTAGGGTATATATATATAGGGACAGGATCTTCTTACATTAGTGTAAGTTTAAAATCTCTTACACTCAATCTAAGTTTGTTATAATTTATTACTTCATTAACTGTTAGATGTAAGTTAAATGAAAGATTCATGGGTATAAGAGTTTTTAGACTTACATCAGTATAAGAAGCTCCTTTTCTATATATATATCCATCTGTGAGTATTCAGACATGTTTCTTATGTCCTAACCTCTGAAACTAGATGTCAATTTACTTCAAACATATTAGTGAGTAATGAATGCATACTTTTGTCTCAATATAGGCCGATATATGCCAATTGGGAATGGATCAGCGGAAAGTGAATGTACTTGCCAGAGAGTATTGTGATGACATTAAGAGGAAGAACAAGCCCATCATCTTATCACACCGTAATTCTCTAAATTCCTTCTCAGCTAGTGTATGTTGAAGTTGTTATCTCTTACTAATTGATTCAGGGGTCAATTGCAGACATGTTACCTGGTCTGCAGCAAGGGCAAGAAAAGATGTCAAAAAGTGATCCATCGTCTTCCATTTTCATGGAAGATGAAGAGGTAAATTACTAATCAGATTGTTAAATTTGTGTCATTTATCATTTTCTCAAAGGCAGAAGTTGATTGTCATATCTAGTTGCATTCTATTGTTACTATAAGGAAGTCAAAGGAGGAACATTTGACATAAAATATTTAGTACGAAGGAATATATGTTTGGTTTGTGTCAAATTATGGCTATTTATTCCCTCATGATAAATTTTTTTCGGCAGTTCCTTTTTTTGTAACTTTCCTTTGTTTTTCTAATTTTTAGAAAGAAAACTTATATTGTGTCTGTTCAACTCTATGTTTTGATATCATAGGCTGAAGTGAATGTGAAAATAAAAAAAGCTTACTGCCCCCCAAGGATTGTGGAAGGAAACCCATGCTTGGAGTACATTAAATATCTTATCTTACCATGGTTTAATGAATTCACTGTCGAACGTAATGCAGATAATGGTGGGAATAAGTAAGTTTTTCCATTTCCCTATTTACTGCTGCACAATTGTTTGGTTAGTGTGTTCATGCCTCCATTCAATCTATATAGGACTTTCAAAACCTATGAAGAGCTGATTGCAGACTATGAAAGTGGAGCATTGCATCCAGGTGACCTTAAGCCTGCATTGTCCAAGTCATTGAATAAAATTTTGGAGGTGAGATTTTCTAATTAAGTTCATGTGGCTTATATTCTTCTAAGTTTTGAAAGCACAATTTCAATTATAATCTTATTGATACTGTACAATGTGTCGGGTTTGAATTTTTAACATGGTTTCAATTTGCAAATATCAATATGGGGTTAAAGTATTTCAAGTTGTTTAATCCATTTGCTTCTCCAAGTAAAGCACAATGTTCATATGTTTATACAGATATAATTGTGAGCTTGTTCAAAGCTAGAGTTGTTGTGTTATGGCATATATATATTTTATGTGAGCTCAGAAGTAGAGCTTTCTTTCATTTCTTTATTTCTAGTATATGGCACAAGCTAGAATGATTGTTTCTTGGATTATGCAGCCTGTAAGGGAACACTTCAGAAAGGACAGCAGTGCTAAAGAGCTCCTAAAAAGGGTCAAGGTAAGCTTTGTTTTAAATTATTAAAATACGTCAAACAATTATTTTAGTCTTGCATACACGCAAAACTGAATTTGTCTTTGGTTTGTAGGCTTACAGAGTCACCAAGTAAAATGCTGATTAAAGAATTTAGGTTAATTATATTATTTGCCAAACAGCCATAAAATTTTCCCGTTAGCAAATGCACTTTTGGACTTTTAAATGTGGCGCAGGTTCTCCTTAGAACGAGATATCTGATTTTAATTCGTGTATTTTATATACTTGAAAAATAGATCTAATGTTTTAATTTAATATTTTTATTTTATTATGTAAGACGTGTCACAAATAGCAATAGATTGATTCAAGATTCCACTAAACTTATCGAATGTTTATTATGTACATGGATGACATGCAAACTTGTGTATTACATTTTACAAGAATAAAAAAAAATTCCCCTAAATTCAAAACTCCCAAAGAAAAGTGCTTTATTTTATTTTTTGGTTTAGAGTATTAGTCTCCTGTTTGAGTTGGATAGTGTCACAGCTCTTCCTGTAAAACATTTTTGTGTAAAATTTCTGAAAACTAATTAACTTTTTTATATAATCTTAAAATCACTTTTATTAAAACTTTAAACAACGAGCAAACCATACTTTAGTTTTTTAATTTTCAATGGAAATTTTTTTATTTTCTGCAATTCATTTGTAAATAATTAACTTACGGATTCAAAAGATTTTTAAACGTCTAATTCAGAAGGGAAAATGAAATATAGAAAAACTATAATATCTTTACCCTGTATCTTTCCTCCACGCCTCTCGCGCCATCCAAACAACCAAGTGAAACACCAGGAACGTGGACTATCGGTATTGCACAAATAAAGTACAAGAATACAGGCAAATAATACACCGAGGGATCGAAGCGGTGTATTTAGATAAACGAAATTCATTGTAATGATCACACTGCCCTCAACCCGAGGTATGGGTGCATGTGTGTCGGGTGTAAATATGTGTTCATACCATATTACCCAGCTTAAAATGATATCTCCCGTGTGCTTAGCGGAGAATATTATTTGTAGCAATAGGTCTTTACATGTAAAGGATCTTGTACCCATGCCTCAAAATTTTCTTGCCACCGAAATGAGAAGCAAAAATGTTCTGATAAAGACGTTCCTCAGTAATATCATCAAACACTTCTATGGGTGCAATTCAAATACGAATCAGCTTAGCAGTTACTGTGGTTCGTCTAGCAAGGATTTTGCTGTCCAAATCATTAACCTTGAACTTGATAGACAGCTTTTCTTGTCCAAATCGGAAGCCTTCAGCTCATGGTCGCTCAAAAGCTCTAGGATCTCTTCAATTCTTATTTTAATCAGTTTACCTCTTATTTCCGAGCCAAAGTTTCCGGTTCAGATTGTTTCCTCAATGATTCCACTTCATATCAGAGTTAGCAATTGCACCTCCATGAAGTCGAGCAGATTCTACATCCTTAAGAAAAGCCAACAATTTCTTCACTTTGTTAATTGGATCATTGGGGCAGATTGTAACTCTTGGACCACAATGCATACACAATGTAATACTACCCCATGACGACCGACTCCAAGCGGCAGCTTAATCCTATAACCCAATACTTTTCAAAGATGCACCATCAGACGGAAGCAAAGCTTTCTTTCACATGATATCTTCCAACTAGAACATGGAACTCAGAAACCACATACTTGATCTCCTCTCCAGCGCTGTCTTCCTTATCAAATAGATCATCAGAAACACAAAAATCTGTGGACCCGCCAGCCGATGTATTAAGACCTTATATGTCATCAATAGAGGTGAATGAAACAACTTTTGGTGAAGCATTTTTGTCCCCATCTTCCTTTGTTCGTATTTGGCAGGCAAGATGCCGGGTATCATCCTTTGGTTGGACTGTGTGTTTGATAGGCTTTCACAGAAACTAAGGCAAGAGACAAGTCAACTGTATGTTTATCGGGTTTGCTTGCATTAGGCACCGGTGGATGTTGGCTACTGTGCAGCAACAGAAGTATATCAAGGAAATTGGAGTCTAAATCTCTGCTTGCCAAACATTATTGAAGCAATTTGTCACCTACAATACAGGCATTCCATCCATCATAGTTAACATGACGGCAACAAGGAGGAACTTCGCCTCCACTATGAGGGAAATACGGGAAATACCTTTCACATTTTATAGGGTCTGTCAAAGCTACAGCAATGATGATGTTGACACTCATTTGGACAGAACTTTCATGTTTGTGGCAAATTCTATTTAGCTGACATTGTAATCTACGTAAACATTTCCAATTCACATACTTCTGGCCTCCACAAAACTCTGAGCAGGTAGTTTTCTTAATCCCACCTCATTTACCATATCTCTAGCCTTCTCTGCATCTCTCCACCTTCCTACAGCTGCATAAAGTTTTGCCAGAAGAACATAATTTCCAGTGTTTTCAGGCTCAAGCTTAAAAGCCCACCAAGCAGCAACCTCTCCCAATTCAACATTCTCATGAATCACGCAAGCACCAAGTAGTGCACCCCATACAGCATGGTTAGGTGTTATAGGCATTGTTTTAATAATATTATAAGCATCATTCAGTTGACCTGCGCGTCCAAGAAGGTCAATAATGCAAGTAAAATGATCAATGTGAGGAATAACTTGATGTTGTTTAAGCATAAACTTGAACAAAGACAAACCCTCATCAACCAAACCCGCATGGCTGCAAGCATGCAGAACAGAGGTGAAGGTGACTTGATTTGGTTTTACTCCAGATTGAACCATCTGATTGAAAAGTGTCACAGCCATTTTTCCATGCCCATGCTTTCCATAAGCAGCAATTATTGCACTCCAAATAATAATATCCTTGTCTTTCACAGGAATAATATTAAAAATCTGGTGAGCATATCCTAAACTTCCACATTTTGAGTATATATCAACTAGAATACTTGCTACTTCAAGTCTGTAAAGAAATCCTGATCTTATAAGATAACAATGTATGTTCATTGCCTGTTGGAGATCAGCAAGAATAGAATATGCAGGAAGAAGACTTTTTAAGGTTGCATTGTCAGGTTGTACGTTTTTCACTAACATTTGCTTAAAGAGTTCTATTGCCTCTCTTGCAAGCTTATTATGTACAAACCCAGATAGAATAGCATTCCATGGGGCTGTTCTCTTTTTAGAGGTTTGCATGAATACTTTGAAACTGAGGTTGCCACGATTGCATTTGGCATACATATCAATCAAGGCAGTTTCCACAACCACCTCAGACTCGAGCTTTTGCCTTATTGCCCATGCATGCAGGCACTTGCCATGGTTCAAAGAAAACAAACTGCTACATGCTGATAGTAAGGAAGCTATACTTACTGAATTTGGTTTTACTCCTTCCAACTGCATCATCCGACAAAGCATCAAAGCACTTCTTGCATCCCCATTCAGCATGTATCCATTAATCAAAGTTGTCCATGTCACCACATCTTTTTCATCCATCCCACTCGCCAACAACCATGCTTCTTTCATCTGACCACACTTAACATACATGTCCAGCATTGCATTCTTAACTACCACATTTTCCCATAACCATTTCTCCTGAACTAACGCATGAACCTCCCTCCCAAGTTCTACATTCTTCAAAAGCCCACAAGCAGGCAGTACTGAAACCGCGGTTGCACAATCAGGCTCCACACCCTCATCCATCATTCTTCTATAAACCTTCAGCGCTTCCTCAGCACAGTTATTCCGAAGGTAACCGTTGATCATGGTATTCCAAGACACGACAGTTCGTGCCTGCATCAAATCAAAAACCAATTGTGCTGCTTCTTTCTCCCCAGCATTCATATACATTGCCAACAAAGTGTTCTGGACAAATGTGTCGGAATCAAAGCCAAACTTAAAGGTCTGCCCATGAACCCCAGCACCCATATCAATCAAAGACAAGTCACCACAAGCCTTGACAACAACTGGGTACGTGAATTTGTCAGGCAGAGTCTGACCCGAGCCGAGCATTTCAAGAAACAAGCTGAGGGCATCAAGGGGGCGACCAGTTTGAACATACGTCCTCATCATAGCGTTCCAGGAGAACAAACTTGGTTGAGACAATTTATCAAACAGGTGGGACGCATAGGACGCATGCTGGCACTGTGCGTAGGTCGTGGCAAGCTTGGAGCAAAGGTGCGAAGAAGAGAATAGACCAACGGTGAGGATAAAGGCGTGCAACTTTTTGGTTTCAGAAAGAGAACGAGAAGCTGAAAATTTTTGCAAGAGCGATTCACATAGTACCGCAGTGGTCATGAACATCTTCCCTTTCTTCAGTGGACCATTCATTTATTCACGCAAGTCATTTTATAGGTTTCGGCCTACGTGGACCCGGTCTGCTTTTGGTCAACAGGCCCAGTTTAATTTGGGTCCTGAATCTCATCCCCCTTCTTGGTCCATTATTCTAGCCCATTTAAATATTTACCCTGCAACGTGGGCTGGATCTGGGGCCTTTCAATGCGCTTTGTGGCAAGATCTTGATAATTTATTTTAAGAAAATATCCTTATTAATTTTAAAATTTATCCCATTGTTATCTTCTTCTATTCTAATTTCACTCATCCTCTACCGATCTACCGGGGTTCATATCTTCTAACCACTCTACCAATAATTTTTAACTTATTTATTGATTTAGCATAATATTTTGTTATTTGTAAAAAAAAGAAAAAAAAAGCTTCGAATGAAACTGTGAGAAGCTTTCGGTTCGAAAGTCATATAACAATATTTCAGAAATTAAATTATGAAATATTCTAAAATTTAATTTCTGAAAATAGCATTAAATGAAACGTTTGAAGTAGTTGTCTTTATGTTTATTTTTCTCTTAAAAAAAAAGAAATTTACGAAAATTAATTTCTAGAAGCATGTTTAACAACCTTTGTAAATCATATTTTTGAAAATTAATTTTCGAAGATGAACATTCCTTGGATATTAGCTGGCCCACAGAGGTTCGCCGTGTCTCGCATGTTACCTTCGATAGGTTAAATGACTTTCTCTGTTTGCCCTTTGAACTCGAGCCAGAGGTTCCAAAGAGAGTCCCTATTGCCAAGTCAACTCTCTCTTCTTTACCGATCTTAGTTGTTAATTGCGTATTAACACTAAAAGGACATTAAATGGGTAATTGAAGTAGCGCTAAATGTTCAATTTTGTTGACATTTTTTTCAGGTTCATATAAGAGAGCGTTGTTTTGCAATTTGCTTAGGACTAGATGCAATTGTATTTTCTTTTCAGTGCATGAATAAGATTGTAAATTTGTAATGGTCTGGATATAGCTTCAATTAAGACTGCATTTTTTATTGTTGGCTGATTAAGAAATGTTTGTAATTTTGCATCTGACCAGGTGTTCTAAAGCGAAGGAGATGATGTATGGTGGTTCTTTGTTTGTAGAGATTTTTTTAAAAATAGATACGAGTGCAAATAGATAAAAAGGAGGTGTAAAAAGCAACCCCTTGTGGTAGTGGGGCTATGCTCCATGATGTATTTTGTAATTTGTAAAAAGTAGCATTTACGTTGACAGAAAAAAAAAGTAGCATGTACTATAATAAATTGATGTGATTCTAATTGATTATAACATTAGAGATGCTTTAAACATCATCCGTTTCAAATGAGAGAGGAAACATTGAAATTCACGTTTTCTGTGTTTTTCTTCACTCTCGATACATTCTTCATGACAGCTAATTGTTTTTGTTTCAACAGAGATAGGATGAAAAGAAATAAGAATGAGGTAAATAAATTAAAATTGATGCATTTCACTTGTTTGTTTGAGCAAAGAAAATTGCATAAACAGGTGTGGGATCCAATTGAAACATTTGTCTCGACAGAATCAGAAAGTGGGATTTCGGTATAGAAATAAGCGAAGAAAGGGGCTTGATAAATTTGCCCTTTATTATTTTTCATGTTGTTTTTCTCCATCTTTTATTCTTCTTGCATCCGATATGAACCCCATCTCCATTTTTCTACATCTTACCCTCCAACAAGACTAGAAACGGCAACTATTGGTAGAGAACAGTTTCGAGTCAAGATTCAATTTTTGCAAGCTCTTACTCAATCTCCATGATATCCAAAGTTATTTTCCAATCACTTTACCAAGGCTTCAAAATATGAAAAAAACATGGTGATTATTAGGAGAGTTCAAGTGTTAATGTTAGCGTTAACCCACCATCTAGAGAGTTCGGGGGAGTAGAAGAAGGCAGATGATGTAGGAGGAAAGAGTTTTCTCTCTCTTTTTTTTTTTTGTAAATTTTGTAAAAATAAAATAAAATTAGAGTTATGGTTGACTCATTAGGATTTTAGAGAAAATATTTTTTTATAAAAACTTAAAAAAATTAATTAAGAATTAGAAAAATAAGTTGTTTATAAAAATTAAGATTATTGTTCTTTTCAATTAAATTCAGAAGATCTCTTTCTAAAGATAAGAAAATTTTAAATATAATTTATGTATTTTATTATTTATTTAAATAAGTAAAAGAGAAATATATGAATTGATTTTCATTATTCAAATAACATGTCATTTTTTAATTTATTTCTCTTATTTCTTTTTTTTTCCTCCATCCAAATTAAGTGTAAGAGAAAAATTAGATGGTTAATTGGTTTAGCATTCTCATTATTCACTACTTAATTTTCATAAAAATAAAATTTAAGTATAGCATTTTAGGTTTTTTTAATATTATTCTTTAATTAAAAATAAAGTTTTACTTCAATAATCTATCCGAATTTTAAATGCAATTTTTATTATTCGTATTATTAATCTTAATAATATTATATAATTTTATCAAATCATTGATAATTTTAATTTTAATTTATTTCTCACTTTCTCCCACTTATTTTCCTTATCTTATAATCTCAATGCCCATTTCAGCCTTTTCAGGCTTTAATGCTATATATTATAATAAGAGATAATGTTTTTCTTAAAAAAAATAATTATCCACGCCCAGTCTTATCTCCAATCAAACTCATCTGTTTGTGATCGGACGACAAAAATTCCTTTTTAAAGTGAGCCGTCTGAGTTGGTAGTGTCATCCATTGAAGTGGCTCAAACAAATACCAGAAGCACATATCTTTCGGACCTTCACCTCACACCACAAACCTGTGCCATAATGTTTCACATCATCAACTAGTCTTAAGAGGATGACCCAACCCAACACACAAAAGAATACCACGTATTTAAAAATGTAAGAGAATCCCACATGCATAAAATAAATAGATGTTATAGTGGGATTAAAATAAATAAAAAACAATTGAATCGAGGGTAGTATTTTATGCTTCTCAAAGCAAACAACATATCCTTATGGATCCCCTGTGGTAAAGCTTTGGGTGTGCCATTATATCACAGAGAAGATAGAAGATCCTCCACTATTATTCCCCAAATGAAATATCACATCCTCCACTTCTTCAACACCCCTTTAGCTTTTTTTACCCCTTCCCTTTTGGAATGGAAGTGGGTGAATGGACCTCTTTATATGACCCATGATATAAGCCAGAATCTCTCTTCCTCTTGCACCCCCCACCTCTTCTCTTTTGTACTCGTGAAGTTTCCCAATGTCCACCGTGTCCTTCCTTCCTTAAAACCTTAATCGCTAAGTATATATATGCGTGCGTGTGTGAGCTTCACACACTACCTTTTGAAAAACAATTTAAAGTATCACTGATTAGCTCAATGATTTAGGAATCATGATGAAATCATGTATTGAGCTAACCAATTTTCGAAAGTTGACACATGTGCGAAGTTTTGATACGTTCTTTCTCTCTTTTATATCTATTTCATCTGGGTTATTATACTTACTAGCAATGTGTAAAATTTCTGGTTTAACAAATCGAAAACGAAATTAATAATATCATTGAGTTCATATCTTTTTTTTTCTTTTTTCCGTATGAACTGGTTTTTGAATACGTATCAAACATAACATCCAACCCTTTTATCCGAACGACAAGTCTTATAATATACTAAATTTATGAGTGTTTAAGTAATGAATAATAAATTTTATTTGATGATATTCGTCCGTGGAAATAATCTTAATATGTTTATACAACTAACTAAAGGATATTTTTTCATCGTAAACCGTATGATTAATTAATTACCAATGTGTAATATATCGAATTGTTGATCAAGAAAAGGATATCAATAACTTTTTTCTTACAACGGATGCTAGCATTGGATCCCTTATAACTAGAGTATATCGGATACTTGTTAGAGTAATCATTTACACCACATGCCCTATATTTGTTATTAGCATGTGTAGAAATTGTACATAACAGATCAACGATCATATAATTGTTAATCTGATAAAAGCCTAAAAAAAGAACATAAATCTATAAAGTTGATCATCGAATTAATTAGCGCATCATCTAAATAACGACGAAGTGTGATCATGAATTAAAAATTCTAGTGTATATCGTATATTATATTTCCCGTGAGGCATGAGCAAACGGACATAAAGACACTTTATTTAGTAGTGACTAAACTTTCTTTTAAAGTGACTATCAACGATAACAACAACATGAATGAATGAATAATAACAATTTTATATTTTGTGTTATATTAAAATTATTTTTATTAAAAAATATCATGTTGAAAATGTAAAAGTCTCTTACTATTCATTTTAAAATAATTTAAAGTATTTAAAAGTATAATTAATATTTTTACATTAAATATTTATAGACATATAATAAAAAAATTGTAATACAATAATAATAATAATAATAATATAATTGATAAAGTAATAGGATGTGGGTACGTAAATCAACGGTATTTTCTTATCTAACAACGAAGAAGAAATTTGATGCCCTGTCATGTATCACACAGCTTGGAACATATTCCCTTCGTCACTTTTTGGGGTTTACCTTACCACGTGCCGTGTTCACACGCGCCGACTCATTAAACGACCCACCAATAGCATGTATGCATATCCGACAAAAAGCCGTTCAGTGGGGTCCAGAATACGTCATCCCCTGCCTAATCACGTCAGCGTTCCACGTGGACTTAAGACCCATCAAAATTCTTATGGATCCGGATCATCGTCTCCCATTTTCTGGATTTTAAATATCATATTCCTACGAGTATTATATTATTTTTTTAGTCGATATTATTGTAATTTGAGGGTTTAAATAAATAATATAATTAAAATTTAAACTTCGATATAATTGTATATATACGTCAAGTGTATTTCTCTTATCACTGCACTTAATTTTCATTACTTAGAAAAATAACAACAAAAAGTTTCATTTTAAAATACATTCAATAACACAAATTTATAATTTATTTAAGTTCAAATTTATATAATTTTTTAAATATACATATAAATTTTAAAAGATAACTTATAAAATATTTTAAATAAAGTTTAGCTTAATGAAAATTTACTTTTAATATTTTATCTTCATCTTTAACAATTTAGACAATTTATATTTAGACAAAAATAATTTTATCAATTTTCTAATTATTTAATTTATTTCAATTATTTATACAACTAATTTCATTAAATAAACTTAATTTAATCAATTAGTTATAAGTTATAAACTTTAAATTGATAATTTATTAACTAAAAAAATTATAAAATTTTAACTAGTTTTCGAAAGTAAAGCCATGATATAAACTAGTAATTCCGATAATCCATATTTAATGAAAAGCAATTTATGTCTCTACATTGCATGTTAAACATTTTATTTGTCTTATTCATGATACTATCATGCTAATAAATATTTCTAAAACAACTATAATAATTAATTTTTTATAACTTAAAGTGTTTATTTTTGAACAAAAATATTTTTTAAGACTTTTTTGTCTAATTATGTGATTTTTTGTATTAATTTAATTTTATACGGTCTTCAAAAATTTGATCCATGATATAATTTTTTTTAACGATTTCAACTATTAGTATTGTAGTATGTTAAAGACTTTATCATCAAATTTTTCATTTAAAATTTTAATTATTAATCTCAAAAACTTAAATTATAACTACATTTGTCTTTAAAAAAATTTAAAGATGAAAAAAACTTTAAAAATTTAACATAATGGTATTGAAAAAATATTTTTTTATCAAATTAATATTTCTGTAAGACTAAAATAAAAAGAAAAATTAGCAATAAAAACTTTTAAAAGAGTAATATGATAACAATTGAAATAATTAAAAAATGTACTGAGTGATTCAAAATTTTAAACGAGTTACTTAAAGACATTTTAGTTTAGGAGAAGCTACGAAGGTTTTCTCTCTAATTAACTAAAATCATTCACAGTGGCCCTCCCATCCTTAACGCAACGAAATCCTTATTCTAGTGTGAACGCTGCTGGATTCTTGACAAGTACGTCTATGTTCCCTTCGTCTTTTCCGTTAGGTTGGCGCGTCAAATTTAATAATAAAAATGTTCCTTAACATAACAATAATTTAAAAGAAGTAAAATGAAGATAAAAAAGTGAAGGAAAACAAGAGTATTCCTTACTTTTTTTTTGCCAAGTGTGCAATAATCATTAGAAAAGAAATACGTAGACCCATATTCCAAAATGATATTATAATTTAAGATAATTATACAAAACTGCATGCATAGCAAGATATACACACTACAGTAAATATTTACTAGTGACTAAGCTTTGTAAAGTACCCCCAAACAACCGAGATATGACGACAGTGCAACAGCCATACAACCAACGCTGAAATTCCATGTAAAACTACTATCGATTAAGAATGTCCACATAAAAAAAGATGCAACTGATTATACTTTGAACTGAAAGGATCGTTGAATTAAAATGTCAAACAATGCAAAGGGTAAACAAATAAAGCTATGTACCACTATTCCAACAGAAATATGAGGCTGATATTGCCATGGTGAAAAAATGCCATAGTCATGGATCTTTCATTTCAACTGAATAATAATAAAGCTGAACTTTCCTTCCTTGGTACGAACTAATTGATATGATTCAATGGAACATGAGCAAACAATTTTACAAGATACGAATTCCCAACACTTTTTACTGCTCAACTTTACCAAAAATGTTAGAGTTAGTCAAAAGTGCTCTGATTCCTGAAGATTGGAGGTATGTTTACCTGCTTGGATCCATTTTGACAATTCACATTAGAGACATATGCGGTTCTGTGAAGGAAGACTCTATTCACGAAAGTGTATTTATATTTTTTAACGGCTAATATTGGGAGCAAAGTAGGAACGTAGTAGCGGCAAAACTTTCCGCTAACTGTGCCTCCCATACAAAGTAGTTAATGATGGACCTTTCTCAAAGCTTTTTTATTGGTATAAATAAAGAATTAAAGATGGGTAGTGCTATGCTTGTCTTGGGGTCCATTTAGAACTTTTGTGGGCCCAACTTAAAGAAAGCACGACTTAACTAGGTGCTTTAAAGCCTTTAACGCCCACTATTTGACTCTTTTGTCGTTTTACAGTTGAAAGATCTTTCGACATGCAAGCCAGACCATGTTTAGATACATGACAACAGATCCAACAAAGAGCATTGAATTATATTGGGTGTCATTATTTATTTTTCCTCAATTTTACAAAAGATATATTGTGATCAAATAATCTTATGTTTGTTGTTGATTTAATTGTGACTGAATGAAATGCCAGATTTCATTTTACTTTCTAGTATTTTTCTTCTAATGTGTTGTATTAAATAAATGTTTTTTAACTTTTAAGATTTTCAAGTTCTTTTCATACCTCTGCAAGCACATCTTTTCTTCAAAAGAAATAAAATAAGAGAAGACAAAATATTTTAATTCGATTTAAGAAAGTAACTTAGTATCCTAGATATTTAACACCTTGGTTGAAACTAACCATTGTGAACAGGAGAGAAAAACACGGAGAGAAGATAGGGCATTTTTGTTAAAACGATCAAACTATTTTTACTGTAGTTTTATTTTGTTATATTTTAATGATAAAAAAATTAAATACAGTTATATCTTCTTTCTATTTTGGTTTAAATTAAATCAAATAAACAGAGATAGCGTTTAATTTTCCTTTTTTATATTTCTAATTTAAACATCCTTATAATTACATTTTTTTTACTTCATTTTTCTTTATTTATTCTCACAGTCAAACAAAGCCCAAAATATTGTTTAGCGAGGGGAAAAGATTGATATGATAATGGAATGGTAAATTCGCTTGATTGCTTCCCATCTCAACGTAAAAAAATGCTATTACAAGGCAATTTTATGCTTAATATATATGCACCCTGCCTGAAGTACAAAATGTAGAATGAGTATTACGATTACCTTGATGATCATCTTGGCACAATATATAGAATTAATTGGGTTTATAACTTAATTGATAAATGCAAAATATTTATAAAAAAAAAAAACAATGAACTTAGAGACGAATTGAATTGGTTTTCATAGATTATATAATAACTATTTGAAAATTGCAAAAAAATTGTATCTAAATTTTAGCTAGCTATAGCAATTGTATATTCCTAACTTTTTGCTGTAACAAAGAAAAGAACAAAATTTATATACAGCATTTCGGATATGTACTTTTATTTTTCATTTTAAAAAAATTATTTTAATGATTGATGTGAACTTGAAATATTAATTTTTATCAAGCAGTTTATCAAGTGTAACTCTAATCTTTACAAAAAAGAAAATCCAAAACATCAAAGTATTATAGCTGAATTCCAATTAGCTCTGTGCAAGTCTTGTCTTCAATTTCGTGCACTCGCTTGTCTTGATTTTGAAAGGTGAGTGGAATTTTGTTTGGGTTCTAAATTGAAGACGACTTTTTGAGAGTTTACTTCGAAATGATGGATAATTTCCTTCCACACCAACGTCTCGTGTATGGACAGCAATTCATGACGATAAGTCATAGCTACAAACATATCCTTCCTCCGAGCGTTGAGCTTTCAAGTTGGGCCAAGAAAAGCCAAGAAAAAGGGAAGACAAGCTAGCGTCGCTTCACCTTGAAGCCTAACGGCGATAAAAAGAAAGTTTAATTGTACCTTTTTTTTCCCTTTAGTTTAGTTTTTGTGACTTTTTTCTTTCAATGCTTTTAAGTCAATCAAACATTTCTTTTTAAATTAAGTAAATTTATTTTTATTGTTAATTTTTATCTAATTTGTAAAATTAGATTATCAGTGAAATTTGTTTAAATTTAATTTTGTGTAAAATATGAGTGATTAGGGTTTGAAGATAAAAAAAAAAACAGATGTTTTTATTTGAAGTGGAGTTCTAATGTTTTAACTACTTACTTTCGAGGAGGAAAAACAATACATTTAATCAATTTAATTTACAAAAAAAATAAGAATTTCAAAACTTTAAATACAAGAAAAAATTGACAACAAAAATAAAGATACTTAAATTTACAAATTAAAGTGCTTAATTAATTTGAAAAAATAATAAAATTAAAGAGATAAAAGAAGTTATGATTAAATAAATAAAAAAAATGTTTTTCGCTGTGATTCATTGACTAGTGTCAAGCATGGTGAGGTCAGGTCACAGAACTGATGGTACAGATGCATGACAGAAGTTATCTATATATATATTTCATCCTTTCTCCATTCCCATACATGACATGACCATAAATAAGTAACCCCACCCCTTTACGTGCACACACGCAAAGATAAAAGGCCCACAATCATAACAACCAAAAGCCCCCTTCTCCAATCCCCATCTCTTCTCAGTTCTCAGCGGCCATTTTGAACAAGGAGGCAGCAAAACACAGCAGCTTTTGCTAAGCCTATCCCTCCTTAGTCTTTTACAAGCGATGAGAGTTCCCGTTCCCTCATCCCCACAGCCCAACCCAAAACCCAGTAACGCACTCCGTACCATTGCCCTGAACAACCCAGGCCTCTGCTACGAGCCCACTTCTGTCCTCGACCTGTGCCGCAGCCCCAGCCCGGGCAGCGTCCCTGAAAAACCCACGGATCACTCCGTTGTCGTAACTAACTCCCAAGACTGTCTAGACCTGGACGACCATGCGTTGCATAACTTGGATTGGGATTCCATCATGAAGGATTTGGGCTTGCACGACGACACGGGCACCCCCGTTTTGAAGACTATTCTTCACCCCAACAACGACTTCACACCCTTTGACCACGCCGAATTAACCGACATCTACTCCACCCAAAACGTACCTTACAACTACCCCGCTCTCGACCATTTGGTTCAAGACTTTAGCCACCACCCCAACGGTTTCGATTTCATTGAAGAGCTCATACGCGCCGCCGATTGCTTCGACACCAACCAGCTACACGTGGCGCAAGTGATATTGGAGCGGCTCAATCAACGGCTACGATCCCCCGTGGGAAAACCCCTCCACCGCGCAGCGTTTTACTTCAAAGACGCACTCCACTCTCTTCTCTCCGGTTCGAACCGGACGCCGAGGCTTTCTTCGTTGGTGGAAATTGTGCACGGTATCAGAACCTTCAAGGCCTTCTCTGGAATCTCTCCGATTCCAATGTTCTCCATCTTCACCACCAATCAAGCACTCCTCGATCATGCCGCATCTTCCTTCATGCACGTCATCGACTTCGATATTGGCCTTGGCATTCAATACGCTTCTCTCATGAAGGAGATTGCGGAAAAGGCGGAATCGCCTTTTCTGCGAATTACCGCCGTTGTTCCTGAAGAGTTCGCCGTGGAGAGCACGCTCGTCCGCGACAACCTCACGCAGTTCGCTCTCGAACTCAGGATCCGAGTCCAGGTTGAGTTCGTGCTGCTTCGAACCTTCGAGACGCTCTCCTTCAAGGCCGTCAAGTTCGTCGACGGCGAGAAGACTGCAGTACTCTTGTCGCCGGCGATATTTCGCCGCCTCGTTTCTGCCGGCAACGCAGCCGCTTTTCTGGCGGATGTGCGGAGGGTCTCGCCCAGCGTGGTGGTCTTCGTGGACGGGGAAGGGTGGTCGGAGGCGGCGGCGGCGTCTTCGTTCCGGCGCGGCGTGATGAGTAGCCTGGAGTTCTACTCGATGATGCTGGAGTCTCTGGATGCATCGACGGTGGGGGGAGGAGGTGAGTGGGTGAGGAGGATAGAGATGTTGCAGATGCGCCCGAAGATTTTGGCGGCGGTGGAGAGCGCGGGTCGGAGGATGCCGCCGTGGAGGGAGGCGTTTTACGGGGCGGGAATGAGGCCGGTTCAGTTGAGCCAGTTCGCCGATTTTCAAGCGGAGTGCTTGTTAGCTAAGTCACAAATCAGAGGGTTCCAGGTGGCGAAGCGCCAGAACGAACTGGTGCTATTCTGGCATGACCGGGCCATGGTTGCCACGTCAGCTTGGCGATGCTAGAACAGGGAAAATTATGATTGGGGGAGGGGATTATGTAATATTAAACTACCTAATTAGTACTATAATGATAGTGTTGTTATTAGGTTCCAACTTCCAAATTCCAATTTCCAATTTCCAATTTCTGAGTCCAAGGTAGTGGTTTATATTATTGTCATGATGGAAAGTCTAGGTATCTGGCAAAAGAAAGATAAACCTGTATTTATTCTGGACCATTTTGTTTTCTTGTGAGAAAAGGGTGGGGTTGGGGAATGGGGGTTGTTTGTCTTTCTTTGTTGGAGCCTCTTGTTATCCTAATGAACTTTGCTGGTTTTCCAATCAAAGGGTTTGGCACACTAAATGCTTCTTTCTATCTTTATTCCTGGTGGCATGGAATGGAGTTTTTTTTTCTGCGAAAGTTAAGTGAGAAAACAAAGGTCTATACGACTAGCATATTCAGTTCGTTGCCCACATACCTTTCTATTTATACTGTGTTTCCACCGCTTCGTATTTTTCTCGTTTTGCTATTAGCAGTGTGAAATATGTTCTCAATGCCAAACTGCCCCCGTTGTTTGACGTGACACCGTCGCATGAAAACATCAAGAACTAAGAACATTCCACTTAGCAAGTAAAGCATGGAGAACATAACAAACAACCATTCCATCTGAGATGGATCTTCTTGTTCTTCCGCTGATTTCTCCTAGCCTCGTTGATGATGGTGTCTCGCTATGATGAATGGGGTGAACGCGTGTATGAGGTATTTTCACACTTAAGTTCGAAAGAAGACTTTCAAGTGACCATGCTATATATAAAAACGGGGTACATCTAACATTAGAATTGGATCTGCTTATACATAGTCAAGTGTGAGATGGTAGCTATTTCTATAGACGTATTCTAGTTGCAATAGTTTTACTTTATGCTGTGTTAATTTGAATTTGTGTTTAAGTAATATTACGGATCCAAACATGCACTTAATTAAATGCATGTCTCCGCAGACATAATTAAGAGTAATTTTGACATTTTAGATGTTTTAATGGCTGTTAACCTTGAATCCAAACATGCAAATAGTTTTATGTGCAACTGTGTGTGTAATGGTTCGAGAATGATAGAATTCTCAGTGAGGAGTCTCCAAAATCTCCTAAAACGTGAATATAATTCTTAATACATGTAACCTATATGATATATATGGAACGCTTCCAACCTTATGTTTATTTAAAAAATAATAATTTATTCTTAAACAATTCATCCGAGCCTAGTCATTCTGAAATTAATTTTTTTCTTTTATTAAATTTTTCTAAGCCTCAACTTGATGATTTAGAGTTACATGATATTTGACTCGTTCAAATTAGCTCTTTGCTCAACAAGCTGAGAAAAAAAAATTAAATCAATTTGAGGTCACTAAAAATAATATTTTAAGTTTGATAAAATTTATTTTTTTAGTCTCAATTGATCAGGTTAAAAAAATATTTTAATTTTAAAATTTACAATTTACAATTTACAATTTTTTTAACAATTTTAAATTAGTCTGATTGAAAGAACTTATTTTGCCAACTCTATAATAATCGGAGTTAGTACAAAATAAAGTATTTTGATAATTTTAAACAAATATTAAACAAGTTTCCATTATGAAACAAAAATTAGATCTTATTTATCTTCCTCATTCATTTACAACTAGGTGAGGCGGAAATAATCATTATGGAGCCATGATTAATGTGAAACCATGTGCATAACGGACTAAGAATTATGGAATTCTTCATGATCAGTGTCTAAATCTCTTTGAACCTGAATATGAGCCTTAATAAATGAAACCTATATAATGAGTCCAAAATATTCACGATAATTCAATGATTTTAATCTATCTTTTGCTTGTCCCATGTCGGTAAGTAACGTGGTATTGAATCAAGATACATAAAAAGAGCAGCATTCTATTCTTCATCTCCTCCCACCAGCTCTTAGTTCTAAAAATAAAAACAAAAAATTTTCTAAGTTACAAAGGTATTTACCAGACTTTTGCAGTAGAAAATAAACTATGTCTTTCTAAAAAGAAATAAATCTAAAAGATTGGTAGTATAGACAAATCTTTTGACTAAAATTAAAGAGAATCCTAAGTTTCGATATCTTGATAATTAAGCATAAATCTTTAAAAATATCTAAGTCTTAAAATTTTGTCAAAAGAACTTTTTTTTGACATGTTTCTATGAAAACTAGCTAAAGAGCCCCATTCTTTGTTGAAAAGAAGACTACATTTCGAAGTGTTTTGAAGGTCTTGAAAATAGTCTTATTCTTTGTTGAAAAAAAGACTACACGTCAAGAAGTTTTGAAGGATCCTAAGCAAAACTTTAACTTTTGTCCAAAAGAGGGTCACCTCTTTGAGGAGTTTTTGGGATTTTCAAGTCCCAGATTGAAAACAGTCAAAATTTACCGAAAAAAGAAATTAACAAGAGAAATTATTTTAAGTTTATAAAACAAAATGAATCTCACAGATTTTTCTTGAAACTTGTCAAAAAAATAATCGACAAAGAAAATTATTCTAAGTCTCCGAGACAAGATGGAGCTCACTCATTTTCTTTAAAACTTGTCAAAAAAAGAATCGACAAAAAAATTATTCTAAATCTACGAGACAAGATATAGCTCACTAATTTTTTCTAAAACTTGTCAAAAATAGAATTAACAAGAAAAATTGTTCTAAGTCTACGAGACATGATGGAACTCAAATTTTCCTTAAAACTTGTTGAAATAGAAATTCATGAGAGAAATTATTTTAAGTACACAAAACAAATTGGAGCTCACAGATTTCTCCTAAAAGTTGTCGAAATAAAAATTAACAAAGAAATTATTCTTAAGTCTAATAGTCAGGGTAAAGCTCAAAGGTGAAGAAACACATCGAAGGACAAAGTTATACGGCTTGAAGCTACTCCCAAAACAGCAGTTACCACCTAGTTGAAGGACAGAGACACTGATTATAGGCGACACGATTATAGAAAAGGCACGATTATAAGCACGATTATGAGTGGTTGAAAATAATTGGCGACAACGATTGAAGGCAAGTAAGTGAGAAGCAATTATCAAGAGACCCATGAAAGGAGGATAGAGATTGAGATGCATTGCCTATAAATAGTACTATTTGGGGTAAGAAAAATTTTCTAAGTTATAAAATCCCCTACAAGACTTTCGTGGTAGGAAATAGACTATGTTCTTTCAAGGAGAAATACACCTCAAAGTTCAATAGCGTGAACATAACCTTTGACTAAAAAATCAAAGGATTTTAGGCTTTCACACTTTGATAAACCATGGACTTGTAAAATTATCTAAGTCCTAAAATCTTGTTGGAGGATCCACTTTTCGAGGAGTTTTGGAAGGTCTAGAAAAGAGTCTTTCCATGCTAAAAAAATTGCATTTCTAAGTAATTTTTGAGGGATTATGAAAAGAGCCTCATCCTTCATCAAGAAAGACACCATATTTTGAATAATTTTGAAGGGTTATAAGAAAACTCATTCTTTGTCGAAGTGGATAGCCTTTCAAGGAGATTTGGAGAATCGCAAAACCTCTTCAAGAAGGTCATATTTCGAGCAATTTTGATAGAACATGAAGAGACCCATTTTTGGTTGAAAATGGGACCAACAAGAAAATTATTCTAAGTTCATAAGACTGAAGGCTTTTTTTTTAGGGGTTTCTGAGGATTTTCTAGTTCTTGGACTGAAAATAACCAAAACTGGTAAAAAAAAAAAAAAGACTAACAAGGAAAATATTATAAGTCCACAAGACTGAAGATTTTTTGAAAAGTTTTTGAGGATTTTCAAGTCCCTAACACCCAGAATTGGTTGAAAAACAGGAACTGACAAGGAAAATATTCTAAAAAGTCTATAAAACTAAGTGAGATTCTAGACTTCTCTCAGAATTACTCAAAAAATAAGAATTGATGAAGAAATTATTCTAAATCTATGAGACTGAATGAGCTCTCAGATTTCTCTTGTCAAAAAATAGAAACTGAGGAAGAAATTATTCTAAGTCCACAAGACTGAATGAACTCCTAGATTTCCCTCAAAATTGCTCAAAAAATAGAAAATCACAAGGAAAATATTCCAAGTCTACAAGAGACATGATAGGGCTAAAAGAGTGATATAAAAAAAATTACAAGGCTCAAAGTCGTCATTAGCGGATACTAGCGATTATCATCATTTGAAGGCTCAAGACACGAAGAAAGATTATAAGCGGTAGCAATTATGAAACAAGCGACAACCATCAGCATGATCAGAAGCAGTCGTGGATAATAGGCAGCAGCAGTTGAAGACAAACATGTATAAAAGGCGGTTACTAAGAAGTACCCGTGAAAAGATAAGAATGGTGACGGTCCATCTGCCTATAAATACTACAAAGCTTCATTTTTTAAATGATGACTTTTTGCACCCAAATACTATACTCAAAC
The DNA here is from genome assembly GCF_003935025.1 of Abrus precatorius. Taxonomy (NCBI): domain Eukaryota; kingdom Viridiplantae; phylum Streptophyta; class Magnoliopsida; order Fabales; family Fabaceae; genus Abrus; species Abrus precatorius. Next base: position 17,031,229 of record NW_020874406.1, on the reverse strand, counting down.
TCTCTGCACTCTGAAAATCTGTACCGCGTCAGACACCAGTTACCAAGAGACTCATAATGATTGATATTCGTTGTTACTATGAGTCGTACGTTATTTTCTTGCACATTCACATTTGTGTTCTTTATTTTCAGTTTGTTCTACGTTTATTTCTTGCAATTTTAGTCTTATTCAATACGTTGGTGTAAACTTTTTACATTCAGTTAAATACTTTATCATCATTTAGTTATTATTTTTGTTTTGTTATTTGCTTTGCGATGTCTCATTCGTTATCATGTTAACAACATGTTTAAAAGAACCTAAAAAGACCTAAAATCCAGTTCCCAAATTTTTTTTGGATTTATTTGTTTATAGCCTGTAAATTTTTTACTGTAAACAAGTATCAAGCTTTATATTATGGAGGATGACTTTTTGCATCATACACTTATATTCAGATTTTCTATACGTTAAAATTCTACACCAAACTAAACACTAGTTACCAAAGAATTTACTGCCCTTATTGTTATTTGCTTAGAGTCGTACGTTTACATTTTGCATTTCATTTCCTATATTTTGATTTACTTTCAGTTTGTTTTCTGCATTCCCTTATATTTGGTTTAATATTGCATTCAGTTTTGTATTTATTTCACTACTCTTCTATTCTTCTTGTCTATTCCTATGCTTTACACGTTAATTTAAATTGTTATATTAAGAATACACTTAAAAGAATTTAAGAGGTCTAAAATTTAGTTTAGATTATTTTTGAATTTATTTATTTATTGCCCATAAATTTTCACTGTAAATCATGTCACACATTAAAACTTATAAAGCAAAAACTTTCGTATTTCATTTTTTAGTAATGTATAAAAGGAAGAAACCACGCCCTCTCATCCTATCCATCCCTTCACTTGCAAAATACTTGCTAACGAATAACCATCATCACAGAGTTTTAAGTTAGTTTATAATTTATGATAATGTCTCATATAATCTTTTCTTTTCACAGACAAAGGAAAATAAAACAACTGAAAGAACAAAGAAGATAATTTAGCACTAGGAGCTCGATCCATGGGAGCATCAAGGTACCAAAGCACTGAAAAAAATACTATTTTCTTAACAAAGCTATCAAATAAATCTAAAAAAGGAGTTAATTTCGACTTATAAATACTAACAGTTGTATTATATCGGTTAATCTTTAATAGTCTGAATATAAAGTAAACTATATTAACTTTTCATGTAATAACTAGCTTATAGGGATGAAATATTTGATACATTAATTTTTACTATATTTATGACATTTTAATTTTTTCACTTTAAATAAAATAAACAAATAATCTATTTAAGCCTAAAATTATATTTTGAACATAGAAATAAAAATAATGGGAAAGCTCAAATATAATAAGAATTGGTGACATTATATTCTAGTAAAAAAATAGGCATATAAAATATAACAGCATACTAAGATAAAGTCAATTTTAAAATTGAAGGTCAGATGTAGTTACCAATATAAAATGTAACACTAGATTAATTTTAATTATAAAATAATGCTACTAATATATTTTTTACTAAATCAAAGTATTGTCCCTGAAAAAACCTTAATTTGTAACGGCGGTGGTTCTTTGTGGAGGTTCATATTTTGGGCTGGAGCCTGTTATTTCACTGGGCTAGACCCGTTTTAGTTCGCCCCGGCCTTTTTTTCTCTCCTCTTTTAAGTTATTTTTGGGTTATTGACAATTCAAATAAAATCAAAAGCACCCAAATTTCCTTACCATGTCGGAAGCAAAAGGAATGGTGTCTTGGGAATTAGAATGGCTCTCCTCGGATCAAACATAACAGGCGAGGTTCGCATCTATTTTATTTCTTATATGCTTTTCGCCATTATTTTTTTTTTCTTGAGCTAGGGTTTTGATTCTGCGTCCCACTGTTTTCTTTTGGTTACAATCGAGTTCTTAGTTTGTACGGCATCGCCGAATTCTACGTTTCCATCACTTCTTTAGTCTTGATTGCAATTGACACACGTTTTATTGCTTGATAATATCAAATAATTTGGAGATGTATGATTAGCCATTCAAATTATCGTATCATGATCCCACTGAATTCTTTCTGTCATATCTGCTTATATTGATGTGTGAGCTATTTGGTGCAGGTTGGACTCCGTTTGCTTCTTTGTCCTCTTGGTTCCAACGTTGTAATTCGAACAGCATGGTAGCATATTTTCATTTCATTATTACAGTTATGATTTTTAAGGTGGTTTTGTTTTTGTTGTTAAAATTGTTATTTAACATATAAGCTTGTGTTTTTTAAGCTGTACTGTGGGAATTGCTTTGCCTGTGTACTCTACGTTCAAGGCAATTGAAAATAAAGATGAAAATGCTCAACATAGGTGTCTTCTCTATTGGGCAGGTACGGATTTTGCTACCTTTTTCAATTTCTTTTGATTTATTTTTACTGAGATAGATGAAAAAGAAAAAATATGCTAAATGACTTCATGGTTTGATTGATGGTGTGACTATCTGACATGGCTATAATGAACCCATGTATCTGTTTTTTGGGGAGAACCTATCTGGTGTTTTCTATATTTCCCATGGCAGGAAAGGTTTACCGCGGTTTTTGGCTTTTAAAATTTACAATATAAAAGTAAGAAACATACAAAATGATATGAACGGCATGATGAACTCTAGTTAGCTTCTACACCTAATCAACATTCTGACATCATATTATGTAGTATAATCGTGCATTTTTCCCTGCTTGACGGGAATTAAGCAAGTTGGGAGCCATTTCAGGAAATTCTTGCTTAGCAGGATGATGAGATGTATGTAAGCTGGCCAAATTATGATTTACACATTATGTTGACAATTGTTTTAGATGGACTTGATGTCGGCAAATTATAATATTTGTTTGATGGAGTTTATGATTTATTCCTTCCAGTAATCCAGTTATGTTACATTTGCCTCCTAGAGATATTAACAGAATTTTATCCACCCATCCTGTCCTTATTTATGCATCGTTCTGTTCTCCAGACTGCATGTCATTTGACTAGCTGTTGAGAAACAGTTGTTTGGCATCTTTAAGTTGTTACAAGGATGAAGGAACCAAATATGGGCTCAACATACTAATTGATTTATCATATATGATAGCACACCATGTCTTATTCTGATATCTGATAACAAGACCCACCCACCAGCACACAAATATGATACACAATTTGAATCTCTTTGCATTACCATGTCTTAACATAACGAATATTGTATTATATTAATTATGAATTTTTCTCTTCATCTTTGGTTTTTGCAGCCTACGGCTCATTCAGCCTTGTTGAAGTACTCACAGACAAGCTTATTTCTTGGTATAGTTTGATCACATCCTAATCCGTTAATTTGGTTGTATAGGTCTCTTTGATTTTCAAAGGTTTTCCTTTCTCTCTCTCTCTCAATATGTGATATACTACCTCTTGTTAACAGGATTCTCTCTCTCCATCTTTGGTTGTTTTTATTATGGCTGTCAGTATTCTTCATCTGGATTATGAGTTTTGCAAGACTATAATAATAAACTAAATCACTTGTAATTTTAATTATTTTTGCAGGTGTCCTATATACTATCACCTGAAGTTTGCATTTCTTGTTTGGCTTCAACTTCCACCTACAAGTGTGAGTTTGATAGAGTCAGAATTAGGTTGACTCTATAATGTTGTTTTTGACCCATCTGTAACTGATTTTTTTTTTTTTTTGTTTCTATCTTATGCCCCATCCTTGAGCTGTTTCCTTCTTCATTCCTTTTTGTTTTGCTATGATTTGGTTATTGTATTTTCGTAGTTCAAACAAATATGCAGTTTTAGTAAGTGTATTAATTTCCTTGCCATCATTTCTTCTTCTTGCCATTTGTCTTTTTTTTTTCTAGGAAAATGAGAGCATTATGATTTGGAAACTGCTATTTATGGATAACAGTTAGGGAGACAGAGAGACCAGCTAATATGCTAAACCATTGAATTGCATGTAGAGTTGTGGTGAATGTGTGAATGTTGGAACAAGTGAAAAGCTGAAAACTTTTTGAATACCTTTATGATTTACTGCTAAGAGCTGCGCTTGTTGACGCTCACAGAGCTGTATAATTAGTAACATTTTTAGACCACAGAAGACGAACGTGATCTTGCAATATTCTTGTAGTCGTAAGTTGATTCCCTGATCTGGAATATTTTGTCTCTTGTGATTCTCTGAGGAATTTCCCCTTTTTAATTTTTTCAATTCTCCATCTTCCTATTTTGCATTTTCTTCCTGTTATTTACATCACTGTATTCTTCTGTGTTTAATACATTTTATGGTTGACAATTTGTCTCTTCAATACCTGAACTCGGTTTTATTATTTTGCTGATAAACTACTACCGTTCAAACAGGGAGCAAAACAGTTATATGTTAACCACTTGCGCCCCCTCTTGTTGAGGCATCAAGCACGAATTGATCAAGTCTTAGGTCTTGCATACTGTGAAGTGGTGTGTCTCAGATCCATACAGTGCATTTTAACTCTATTTTGAAGAATTTATGATCCCGTTGAAGTTCGAGAAATCCAGGGATAACTTTGTAGCTTGTTTACATTCCAAATATCAAATTGATTCGTGTTAATCTGTCAAGAGCTGGCAAAAGAGGAACCTTTTGTAAACAACTGTATTTAACCGTGAAATTTGACTTATCAATGCAGATCAAACTTGTGAGCTCATATCAAACAGAGATCCAGTTTGTCAGGAACATGGTAGTAAAGATAACCGGATCAGGTGAAACATCACGTTTCGGTCCTTTGCAATTGCTATTGCTCTTTTTGTATATTACTAAACTGCAAATTGAATTTCTTTGTGGATCAGCGGATCAAATGTTGAGAGGCGCCACTGAATCAGATAGATCGCAGCAACATAGCTCAACTGAGGATCCTGCGGTGCCCTTTGATTCTGAGCCCGACCCAAGCAACAATGGCTAATCAACCAGAAGTACTTAGTGGACTGAGACCCATGAATTGATGAGTGCTGTCCCCAAGAGTTCCCGTTAAGCGTGGAATATAAGAGACTGGACTACTATTATTTTTCCCAAATGTTCTTGATATCCTTTTTCATTGAAGAGACCCGAAGTTTTCTCTTGATAGGATGTGTAGTAGATAAAACTTCTTGAGTCAAAATTTATATTGGTCTTTTAGGTCGTACGGATCATTTAAGTCTTAAATTTTGAACATTTTTTAGCCCTCGATTGTATAAAATGAAATTTACTTTATTTTTTAAAAATAAAATGACAAAAATTTAAAATAACAGTGTGTTAAAATATTTTTATATTGTTCAAGACTTACCAAAAAAATTTTAAAGAACTAAAATATAAGATTCATATAATTTTGAGGGCTATTTTAAGAATTTACTTATAATTTTTTTTTTTATTTTGTATATATCCTATTAATGATGAACTTCTATTTCCTCGTTATTCAAATATAGAAGTTTAAATTATCATCCTTACATCGGTTAATCATTACTATTTTATTTTAGCAAATGCTAATAATTTCTTTTAAGGAAATATTTCGTGTTAGAGTCTTTTGATATTATCTTATTATAAATATTATATTCGTATCGTACAGGAATTACCCTTAAAATGAAAGGTTAGAATTTCTTTATAAAAGCGTATAATTTGTGTTAAAACATATTTTTCGCTTCCAAAATCATTTATGTAAGTTTATAGGTTACAAAAGGACAACTTTTTTTATCACAAGTTAATTTCGAATTATTTTCTTTCGTCTTGTTTTTTTTTCTTTTGCTATTATTTTCTTTTGTTAAAACAAAGTCATTATTAAACTAGTTATTGCACTGATATACAAATTACAATTTAAATTTTAATACAGTTAGAAATATAATTTTGACATTATATTACGTACTAATTAATAAACTAACAAAATTAATCATAATGAATTCAACTCGATAATCGCCTTAGTCAAATTATTTACTTACTAGTTCAATAATGAACTTGTCTAACCATATATAATAATAACCTCATAATTTACATATATTTATAATCCATTGAATGATATTATGAGAATTAAATGAAAATCAATAAAAATTACAAAATTAATGACTTCAATATAAATCGGTAGTATATCCACGCGGTTCCACAGTTACCTCTTACAAGATGCTAGAAAAATTAAAGTAGCATCTTAACATGAGTTGAGAAACCAAACCCTAAAAAAAAGTCTCCATCGACCTGAAATTATATGTTCATCTCACTTGTAAATACTAAAACGAAGGACGTTATTTATTTTTTTCAACACATAGGCCAAAGTTGTTTACTATGACCTACACAAAAAATCTGCCCAATAATAGTGTTGAAAAAAAATATGTTCCTAGCATATTTCTTAAAATAATAAAAGGATATAAGGGGAATTACAATTGAGGATTAATGGTATAAATAGTAAACCAAAAAAAAAAATTCCTATTCTCAATTTAGCCATTGATAAAATTCCAACTGCAAATTCGTCTCTTTTACTAGTTGATCAATATTTGTGGTTGCCTTTGGCATGATAATAAGAAGCTGATTTATTCGAGGCTAGCAACTGCTTCTGGCCCACCCAACCGCTCTAACTCTTCCTGTAGAAGACGATTATCGTCCGTCAGATGATACAATTTGAGTTCGAAACAACACAGCCTAGACTTTGCATTGCGTAGTCAAGCGCTAATGCGTCTGAAAGCATAATGATCTGGATCCGGGAAATTACCTTGATAGAATTGTTTTCGGATATAATTTTCTTGCATTCTTCAGATACTCTCTGAAGCTCTTCTTTCAGAGTTCGATTCTCACTTCCCAGAGACTCCACCCTCTTTTGTAACTCTTCACACTCAGCCTGGGTGGAACAAGAAATGTAAAACACATGTTGTAAAATGGTAGCATTAAATATGATCAAGCAAAGATGGCTTAGTCTCGCACTTAAACAAGGAAGCATGAAGTAGAATTTCCAAGTACCTGCTTGCGTAGTCTTGACCTCCTAGCTGACTCTCTATTAGACTGTTTCCTCTTCTGTCTTTTCAGCTCACGTTCGTCCTAAAAAAAGGATTGGGGAAGGTAATCGGAAATTAAAGGAACTAAAAGAGTGGAAAGTTGCAACATAACAATGAACACGTCAATGGGAAATACAAGGTATCACCAAAACGAAAATATCCATGATGTCGATTAAAGTAAGCATGAAGATGATAAATGTTAACTATGAAAAAGAGTAGTCATGCTGAGAACAAATTTTAAGGAAAATGAGTCCGGGAACCATACTTGTATCCACTGTTCACCAAGTGCAACTTCTCGTCCCATTATGGTTGGAGGTGTAACGGCTCCCGAGGCAGCAGATTGATTGTGTCTCACTTTTGCGCCTTCGGCGCTAGCAGGAGATGCATTCCACAAGTCCATTCCAATATTAAGATTAGTTGCAGACATTGACACAACAGACTTTCCAGGTATTGAAGATTGAGAAATGGCAGCGACAGAATTGTTCCGTGCATTGGCCCCTGAACAGGTTCACACAAACACAAAATTGTTTGAGTAACCAAGTAAAAGAAAGATTATCATGAAGAAGGTCCCAGCATACCATCAACAAGCATTTGGTCAAAACTCCCCTTCTTGTTTGTCCCGGATTCCTACATGGAAATACAACTCACGAGTGATTGCAGGAAATAGGAAGGCAAAAAGATCGATATGCTTCCAATTAAACAAGCTCAATTGAGACTTTTACTTAAAAAAATTAAAGCAAAAGAAAGGGCCAAGCGTAAAATATGAATGGCCAAGGAGATTTAAGGAAGGATATTAATATTTAGTAATTTACTTTAAACTACTAAGAGCACAAATACTGGTGCTAAACAGCAATATACCTGTTGGTTAGTATTCTCATCACTACCATCTGATGATCCCTCTGAACCACTATCAGCACTGATGATGAAATTTTGTAAAAGGTGGATATTAAGGAAGCCAAAGGGGAAAGAACTTAAAAAAAGATCTAAAATTGACTAGTTGTTTGCCAGACCTTTGTGAGAGGCCATCATTTCCAGACCCTGAGCCTGCCTTTCCATTGTCTCCTGCCTTGGAAACAGTATTTGCAGGCATTCCCTTTGAACTTTTGGTAGAAACCCGATCTTTTCCCTCAGGCCCCTTGCCTACAGACCTTGTACCATGCTGTGTGATGCTTGGAGTCTACCATACAATTAAAAAGACAAAAAGAACAACAAAGATTATAAATGGAATGCCAAACTCTAACAGACCTATTAAAGTTGCTTAGCAACATGTGAATTCATCTTGTATAAGCAAACATTACAGAGAATTCACATTTTGCTGCCCAGTGGTTGAAGGGAACAGGGATTAGAGTAATTGAGATACCGTTGCCATGCTAGGATGAGCATAGACACTCCCAGGAGGATATATAGCTGGATATGGAACAGGAGTACCATATGGTGGAATTAAAGGATGCTGAAAAAATTAGAAAAAAATAATCTCAATGAGAATTTTCTCTGCCAGTGTTTGCTAATATATTTTACCAATGAAATATTTTATTGACCTGGCTTCCCCACAAATAAGGATGGGGAGTTGGGGAAGCAACAGTTGAGGCAAAAAAAGGAGGCGGAGTGGCTCCAGGAGCATAATAAGCCTAAATAAGAAGGTGACATTAGATACTAAAATTTTTTATCTGTTGAAGAGTTTTTACAAATACAAAAGTATGATTAAAAAGTCTGTATCACATTTTCCACCAACCTGCATGGAGCCAGACCAATCAGGATATGAAGGTGCCAACGGTATCTACAGTTAATATTTAACAGAAATGATAAGGACACAAAAGGACCAGAAGAATTAAAATATCAAGAGAGATAGGAACCTGTGTTGAAGAAGTAGAAGATGGTTTGGAAGGTTTAGCTGTGCTTTCTTCACCAGTTCCCATCCAGATCAGCTCAGAAAAACTGCCTTGTAATCAGCTGAAGTTCCGATAACTGTTTAAGTCATTATATCACCTTGAACAAGCACACATCAAACAACTCAGCAAAAATAGAAATAAAAAATTACGTCACTAATAGCATTCAGGTTAATTATCATCAACCCTCAAATATAATCAAAAGTAGAAAGTAAATGAGTTTAACAGATCATTTTGAGCTATTTACTCTCATGAAATATGAGTTATTAAAAACTTCTTTTATAGCCAAATAAATTAATATCATCAAGGAAGGTGAAAAACTGACCCTTCTCTTGAAGATATTTGAATTGAGGATCTATCCAGTCTCACTAACCGGTCCTTCCCTCTACTCTAATATCTCTAGATAAAATCCAAGCAATAACTCTTAATTGGATTGACACTCTTGGTCTTAAGATGAATTGGCTTACTTCAAAAACAAGGGTCGGCAGATTCCCCAAACAAAAAACACATTGAGTGATTGAATTTGAGAATTCAACTTAATTATTGTTTGGGATTGCAGTTGAATGGTCAAACACATTTCAACTTTATCTACCAAAAAATTCGTGAAGGAATTTTTTAACAGAGTGAGTTTTCAACCTCAAATTATTAAGATGAAGCATTCCAACAATTCTGGGTTCCGTAGTTTTGATTTAAAGAATTCTCTATAATATAACTTGTAATATTTAGCCTCACTAGAAGTAAGTCTCCATATATAATCGTTGATTAGCTAATGGACAAGAGATAATAGCTTATCCATCAGCTATATATTATCATCCAACACACGAGATGTTTAGAATCCAATTCACAAAAGGATAGCATGAAAAAGACAAGGAGACACAATATATATATATATATATATATATATATAAAGTTTTTCCTTAGTTACAGATGTCAATATATGGATGTTTGTATTCACACATACAAATGCAATTGCCAGTGATGCAAATTTTGGTTTATAGTTTATTGTATCTCACTTTAGAACTGAATATACTGTTATTATTTATCAGAACAATCGTGCTTTAAGTCATCCTATGCGAGGTATGTTCTAATGAGGTCTGCAATTGTAATGCTAGCTTTGAGATTCTTACCTTGCTCAATATAATGATTGAAATATGGATTATGTAAGGGGAATTTCTATGACACCTCTATTTAATCATCACCTACTCTCATCGGCATCACATATTTTATATTTTAACTTGTTTATGAAAAAAGATGTAAGATTAAATGTATTTGAAAAAAAAAAAAAAAAAAAAAAACTCAACACATTGCGAGTATTGAAATGTACTTGGCTTAACGTATACTCTCTCATATTTAGTTCAACTTACAAGAGACATTTTATTGCTTTAGTCAACAGAAAATTATATTGACTATTCACAAGAATCTCTCATGAGTTCAGATGAAAAATCCAAAGATTTAAAATACTTTAACTTAGGTGCATCACCCTCTAGAGTACAATACAAAACTCCAGGCACTCGCTATGTACCTACTTTGAGGTAGCATATGCGCCGAATTAATAGGAATGAGACGCCCTACCTATCTTGACCTTATCCTGCTGTAACGCTGTTACTATTTTTGTACCATTGTAAATTCCTTCCTTGAAGAATATTATTCACACTCTTTTCAGACTTTTTCAACGCGTGTTTAATGTTGGACTATGTCCCGCACTTATCTTATAAACTGACCTTTTTTCTTTCATTTTAATTATTGAACAGACGGATGACCCGCAACCTATTAATAAAGTATTGTTAAAGAGAGTATTATAAAGAGTATGGTAGTAGTATATTAGTATTTCTCATCTTTCTATAGGTGCACCAGTTCTGTTTGTTTGTCTTCCCTCCTACACCTTATCAAACGAATCTAAAAAGTAATTTTTTCCGCAATTTTTACGCCTTCTTATATCCGTAATGAAATATTATTCATTACGGTTTTTCTTTTAAATCACGACTAGATCAGGAAAAACAAACAAATCCTATTTTAGACTCCTTACTTCAAAAACAAGTCGTGGTGAATTGGCAATAAATTGAGAATTGCAGCAAACGTAATAAGAACTACGAGATTCTATCGAAAAATCATTCAACGAAGTATACTTTATTTTTATTTTTTTTTCCCGCTTATTCTCGCGCAGGGAGAATTAAAAAAAAAAATTAAGGAATAGAATCAATAATTAACACACGGCAGCTAAGAAATTAAACAGCAAGCAGCGCAAAATCAGGAAGACCAAAAGATCACATTATAGAAAAATTAGAATTCTCTGAGAGAGCAGAACAGAGTTTGACTTGAATCAAACAAGGAAAAGAAAGCAGGGAACGTTCAAAAACCGAAACAAAAGTCGAAAAGGCTTGAGATCCCGAAATGAAAACAAAATCACAGCTACAAATGAAGAGAACGAATTAAGCGAAGCGCAACGCTAAAACATGACTATGACAGAAATATAAATAATAATTTGCAGGAAAATAAGGAGAGAGAAAGAGAGAGTGACCTGTTTCCATGGCGCAAAGAAAGGGGCTTAAAACGGTGAGGTGGAAGTCCAACTGGACGATTTTAAGGCTATAATAATACTGTGTGGGTTTTGTTTTGTTGCGAGGAGCCAAAGAGGTTTCTGTTTTTGGGGTCTTGTTTGGTATAATATATCAAACAAAGACTGCAGAAGAGAGAGAGAGAGAGTGGCAAAGTTTGTGTGAGTGGTGAAGTGAAACTGAAGTGGGAGGAGAAACGAGTGGGGGTTGGTTGGGTTTAGGGCTTTGGGGGCGACACGTGCGATAAAGGTGTTATCACCTGTCCATGTCTTATTGGATTAGGTTTGGCACATCTCAACTATGTGCGTTTGAATTGATGAATGATGGTGGATAGGATAACTTTATTTATTTATTTCCATGTTTTTCATTATCACTTTATTATTATTATTATTGGTTTGATTTGGCATGTGGCAATGGATGCCATGACAGTTGCCACACACTCTACTTTTGTCCGGTACTTTGCCTCCGGTTTCCACTCGTTGTCTGTGGTGTCGGCCGCACACTCGAGAAAATGCTCCCCGTATCAACCACCAAATATTACTCACTTTCTCGGACTTTTTATTTAAATAATATATTTTTAAAAATAATTTTTTAAATTAATTTTTTCTTAAAACTAATACCTTTATTTTATATTTTTTTAAAAATTAACAGCAGTATTTTTTATGTATAAATAATAATAAATTTTTATTATTATTTTAATAAATTATCGTTTCAAAATATTTAATATTATATCAAAAACTGACATATATGTATATTAAATAAGATGAAACAATTATAAATTTTTATTATTATTATTTTAATAAGTTATCTTCACATAATATTTAATACTTATATTTTTTATTATTATTTTAATATCATCACAAAGTAGTCGATACTTATATTTTTTATTATTGTTTTAAAAAACTTTCCTCTAGCAATATTTAATACTCTTACTATCCTGCATAAGCATAAAAACAGCGTGTTTTGGTTAGATTTGGTTCTCCTTCCTCGCATGGTTCGCATTGAACATGAGTATGGTCTCTCTCAGATAGTATTTCATCACTCCCTTCAGTTATCAGGTTTTTGTTGTTGCATTCTTTTTCAGATCTACAATTTCAAATAATTCTCATTGGTCTATTTTGCTACATTGTTTGGATCTTATTATGTTTCGAATTTATAAAAATTTGAAAATTCTTTAGTGTATGATTTCGAGGTGCTCCATAAGATTATAAATTTGGTAATAAGTATTTTCAGTTCAATTTCCTGTAAATGGAAGCATCCTATGAATTTGTTTTTGTTTGGAATAGATGAGTAATGTGATAGGCATAGGGTTGGATTTGTTTGCAATGCAAGGAAATGGGTTTGTGGACTTTACTTGAGGGATTTCTGCTTCTTGCAAATGCGTTTGCAATATTGAATGAGGATCGGTTTCTTGCACCAAGAGGATGGGGCATCACTCACATCATTCAATGCCTCATTCATTTCCTTTTTTTCAAATTCAAACCAATTTCACCTCTCTTATTTATTCATTATTACTCTCAAAATGTAATTATAATTAAATAAGACAAACAAAAATGTTGCTGATACACTTATAAAACATCTATACGATGAGAATATTATATATTTTTAGATAATAATTTTTTAAAATAATAAAAAAATAACAAATATCAAATACTGTGTGACAATAATTTATTAAAATAATAAAAAAAAGCAAGTATCGAATATTGTGTAACAATAATTTATTAAAATAATAATAATAATAAGTTATTATCAATTCATTTCATTTGATATATATATGATTACGATATATGTCAGTCTTTGGTGATATAATATCGGACATATTGAGACCATATCTTATTAAAATAATAATAATAAATTACTATCGTGTATGTATAAATGATATCACTACTGACTTAGAAAAAAAATATTAGAAAGAGAATTAATTTAAAAAAATTATTTTTAAAAACATATTATTTAAATAAAAAAGTTTACTTTCTCTTATCTTTTCTCTTAAGAAATATTAATTATCCTCTTGATTTTTATTTGCCTTATCTGGACCGCACCTTTTAGTACTTGGAAGTTCACGAAAACATTACTAAACAAAATAGACATAAAAAAAAGTAGACATAAATATATTTTCAAAAAAAAGAAGACATAAATAAATACCACAATATCTTTATTCAAATATTTATAGATAACACGGTTATTGAAGTGAAGAAAAATAAATTTAAATTATAACAAAGAAATTTTTTAATTATTATACCAATATCATAGTGTAATAATTTATTTTAATTTCTTTAATTAAAGAAGAAGAATTTTTTTTCTTATAAATCAAAACTACCCACATGGTGATATGTATAATTTTTTTATAAATTATAAAAAAATTAATACATAATAATGTGATTAATCAAATTAAGTAGTTTCAGAGCTCCGAATAAGTTTTTTCTGAGAGTTTTTCATCTCGTTTTTTCAATTAAAAAATGTCCCACAACAAATATCGCCGACATTGTCGTATACCTGTTTGTGATCATTGCTTAATTTATATATAGGTTTTTCGTATTGGTTAATCATATGTAGTCCTGCACACCGATTACGCATTCTCATTATTGTGATCGTTTATTGTTGCTCAATCACTTTCAATCTCATCCCCGTAAGGCCTGGTCTCACCAGTAGATCAGTTTCAAAATGATTCATCGGTAGATCATGTAGACGTTAACATTAAATCTATTAATTCATCGAGATTCATCGCCTGCAACTTTTTGCTAGTTTTTGCTTTTAAGTGGTGTATTTGAGTTTTTTTTTTTTTTTTAATTATGACTTAATTGACTTTTGTGGGAATGATCATCGGTGGTTTTTAGCTTTTCGTACAGTTTAAATTACGTTGGGAGAGGATATTATTCCAATAAACCCTCAAATTAATAAGAATTTAGATCAAGGCAAGTTAATGTGCTTAAGGTCTAATGCTCTTTTTCTTATATAAATATGATTTTTTAAAATATTTTAAATATTAGAAGATACATTATTAAATTGATATCAGCGGATTTACTGAATTAGATTCGACTGTCTTCTAAAATATTATTTATCTAAAAATTAGATAAATAGACCTCTCATTAATTTTGGATTTATTGCGATATTTACGCTAATTGACTGATTAATATGGATATGAGGTAATCTTAATCAAGGGCCAAGACAGCCACGGGCTTGCCCACGCTAGTAATGCATAACTCTTAGGATTTGGTTAAGTTATGTTAGGGATAGTAACTTGATCGTACTGATCGCAATTAAATACACTGGTCTCAAATTAGTTGTCCCCTGCTTCAATGTTGTTGTATTATCAACGTGATTCATGAATGGGAGAGTGAGGCCTGTTGCTCTGAATTTCAGGGTATGACAGAACCAGAGTGAATTACTCATTGACCTCAAATGAGGTGGCAACTAATATTTTATATTGAGATAGTATCAATCAATGTATAATTAGAATATTAGGTTCTGATTGTAACGTGTTCTGATTTTTTTATAACAAAAGAAATGATGAAATCACATAATTTATAGGTTTGTGTTTTTGGATTATTTTTTTTTTCTTCACATGAAACTTCAATGGATGATTTGTGTTGATTGATGTGTCTGGCATGAAAGGTATTGTGCGTTGCCGCAATTTTTGAAGAAAAGAGAGTTTTAATGGTCTGAGGGATGGCAGGGGTGCATGTGGCGCATGACTATGAAAATGGTGGAGGACACTTTTTTTTTTCCTGGTTTGAGAACCTTTTCTTTTAGAGTGAATGAAAAAATTAAAAAAATTGCTTAATATTTTAAATAATATGATAAAAAAAAGATAAATAAATTTTAAATTGTTGTACGAGGGTTTTAAAGTATAAATAATCAAATAAACAACAGTTTACAAAATCAATGAATATGTACACTTTGTAAGGTCAAAGATAGGATTATATATTGTTGGATTAGGCTTTCGCTATGATTCATGTACCAGGTTACTACGATTGTGTTACGTCATTATATTCACATGAAACTTTGAAGGTAATAGGTGGAATATTACCCTTTATGTACTAATCACGTTTTTTAGTATTAAATAATGTGGGATTAACTCAACATACATGTTATTGATAAAATAAATTATAATACATTAAAAATAAATAATAAGTATTTTTGTTTTAAAAATTCTGAAAAGTTATAAACAACCCTGAACTTGTCATCGTATAATGTTCGCCATCGCCAGTAACTACTGTGATTTCTTTTGTACTTGATGGCGACCGATGGCTGAAGTTTAGGATGGGGTTGGCTTCCGAGTTTTTGTCCATTATTTTTATCAATTAAAAAAATCATGAGAGTGTCAAATATATTCAATGTACCAGTATTACGAATAACTCTTCACTATATTTTTTCAAGTAATGCTTATGGAGCTTTTTACATATATTTAGAAACAAATATACTCTAGATATTTTGGTTTATTGTCTTGGAATATTATGAGTTTGAAGATGTAAATTTCAAGCTAAAAATTAACTTGAGCTCTTAATTTGGGACAATGACTTGAACATCATTGTTGGAGGATGGAGTGGTTAAGTTTAAGAAATTTGTGAATAGAAATGTAGGATAGATTTGAAATTGATTTTAGTTTTTCTACGACTATAATATTTTTTAAATTAAAAAAGGTATTATTTAGTCTATATTATGTTATAATTTATTTTATTAAAATTTTTATTATTCAGCGATGGTTTATTTTAACATGAGTAGATATCCTACTATTTCTAAATTCTATTAAATATCACTGACAATACTTAAAATTTCTGTTATTACGAACATAAATTTTAAAAATTAAAATTCTCTTTTAGATTAATTTTATTATAAGATAAACTAAATAGATAAGTCATATTATTTGTTGCAAGTGAAATATTATAATTTCTTAGTCGAAACGTTTTTGTAACAATTTTACCACACCAAAAATTAGAAAAACAATAACAAATTTTTATAAAGTCTCAAAATGTTTAGACATGGCTCTGTTGATACTCTCAAATAATTGTATATCTTTCTTAAATTTTAGTCATATTTTTAATCATTTATTTATTTTACGTATGTATATTTTTTTCAAATTTACTTTAATTAACCGTGCAAGGTATGAGTACTTCCTTATATAACTACGAACATAATATATATATATATATATATATATATATATATAATATGAAAATTACGTTTTATACCACCCTGTTTTATTAATTGTATAACTTTTATTTTTTTATGTTATTCTATAATTATTTTTAAAATTATATGTTGAAATTAAAATAAAAATGGGAGGTATCAAATTACACTTGTGTGAGATATTCACTCATATATTGTTTAATAATTTTCTATTGAATAATTTAATTATTAAAAAATTTAATCATATAAATTATACATGTAAAATTTGAGATAAATTTAAAACAGTCATGTACATCAAAGTTAACATAACAAAATTTTAAAATATATAAAAATAAAGACTTTATAATTACATTGTTATAGTTATAATTCAACAGTTATATATATATATATATATATATATAAAGTTGGTAGATGATATGAGAGTAAGTGTTACTTACTTATGCAATGTAATTTAATTCATCCTCAAATAAAAATATAGATTATTATTCAGATAAAAATTGCAAAATAATTTGTTAGTAAAAAAAATAAAATTAACTAAAGAACGATACAATTTAAAAAAAAAGTGGTGTAAAATAACCACCACTTTTACAGAAAAAGAGAAGCAAATAAAGCCGTAAGGAGAAAGCCCATTTAGCACAGCCCAAAAAACGGATAATAGGCATTTGTTTCGTCAAATAAAATCATATCCATAAGAGAGGCGTTCCCACACGAGCTACGAGGCAACGCAGGAACAATAACAGAGACCAAATATATATAAAGGGAGCATCTTCAAAGCAAAAGCTGGTTTCTCTCCTATAATTCTTCTACCTTTTCATCTTTTATGGATATCAAATTAAGCAGTGGAATACTTGTTACAGATACCCTTCTCGTGATTGAAATTGAAGGAAGCAATGGTGAACTTGAAACATCGGATAAGCTTATCCTGAACTCCAAATCACGTATGATCACATGCTACGAGTGATCTAGTAGAGTCCGCATAGACCAATATTTTGATAATAAATTCATATTTTAAAGAGACCAAAGTATTTGCAGCCAAAAAACAACAACAAAAGAATTAAAACTAATGCCTAGTAGGGCAATAACACAAAAATAAAGAAAAATGAAGGGCCTGTTTGTTTTTGAAAATAAAAAACAGAAAAACTTATTTATTAATGTAAGTTTTAAAAATAATTTTTATTTTCAATTTTTAAAACTGAAAAACAAAATTACTATTGTGTTTTTATTTTTATTTTTCTATTTTTTTAAAAACTAACAAAATTTTAACTAAAAACAAATTTAAAAATTAAATTATCAAACAAATTTTATTTTTATTTTTTTATATAATTGTTTTAAAATATAACTTTTAAAAATTAAAAATCAAAACTAATTCAAATAAGTCCCAAATCTCATGTATTTATATTCAGTCTCTCTTATATATATATTTTTTATCACTCACATATTCTAGTTTTTCTCTTTTTCTTTTCTTCTTTTCTCTCTTCCTCTCACCCACTTTACACCCAAAAAGTGAATGTCAAAATATAATATTTCAAAATTCATTAACTAAATCGCCAATATGTGAATATAAATGTTACAAAGTTCAGAGTTTTTATAAAAAAAATTATTTCATCTGTAGTATTTTTCATCGGAAATACTTTTACTCGAATAAGAAATATTTATGTCGTAGTAAGACGAGCTCTCTTAGTAGAAATTATTTTCAAATAAGTTGATTCCTTATTTAAAGGAAATCAAGCATGTATTTATTTAATCAAATTTGTTTAAATTTAAAATTTAAGTTTGATGTGCTATTATTGTTATAACATTTTAAATATTATTATTTAATCAAACTTTGGCATAAAATTAAATATTTAACAATATAATAACAATTACATCATAAACTAATTTTTTTAAAAAGTTATATACAAAGAAAATTTGTGCTTTAGTGCAAACAATGAAAATTGTAAGTTAATACAATTAATGTGGTATGGAAAAAATGGTTGTTTGAATCTCAGGCGTTTAATGTATAATCTGTAAATAAAATTGTTTTAGATACATTTTTTAGTCACCTTTAATGGACACAACAAATTTTTGTCAGGTTCAAGGATTGTAAACCATATTTACATGGATTTAGTGTGCATTTGAATGAGTTTATTAACACAGAATGCTGATCGTTAAAGTTATTATAGGGATGACAATATGTAATGTATATGGGTAGGATACTATAGTACTCATCTCCATACTCGCGTTTTAAAAAAATATCTGTATCCAGTCTCATACTTGTGTAGGTATGAAAATTATTCTTCGTACCCGTACCCTCAAGTACCCGTATACCTACCTATCTTGTATCCATTATCTGCACTTATTTGAGAAAAAAATATTTATAAAGAAAAATATGTTTATTTAACTTCACATAAGTAGTTTCTGAACAAGGTATAAATATGAATAAAAAATAAATATTTCAAGATCACAAGTGCTAAATATATCTTAATACAACAATTTTTTAAACTAAAATTCTTAGAAATAATAAGTGAAATTAAATACACAAGTTATTTGTAGGCGATGACCCTATCTTGTGTGAGATCCAATCGAACAGCAACAACAGAATGACAACAAGATAAATCTGCACAATTAGTGGCGCTTCATGTTAGATGACAATGAGATAGATCTGCACAATTAGTGGCCCTTCATGTTAGATAACTTGATGATCACTTATGGCGGCATTGACAACTAACTCTGATGAATAACGTTTTATAGTTGCTAAGTTTTAGTGAGACAAACATTAAGAATGAGAGTAGATTTAGGGCAAAAAAATTTAAGTACCAAATGACAACAAAAAGTGGATATATATATATATATATATATATATATATATACTTTTGAAGCTGAAATTGTAAAAAAAAATAACAAATTTAATTAAATAATATATATATTAATACAAATATTTTTAACTCATGTACTATACAAAAGTATTTTGTTAAAAATACAAATTTTTGAAAAATTATTTTATGAATTAAATATTTATAATGTATATAAATTTTAAAAGAAAGAATTTAAATAAAAGATAAGTGGTCATAATAAAATTTTATAATAAAGAAATATACATATATATAAAAAAAATATACTTTTTTAATTGAAAAAAATTAACAAATAAGAATTAATAATCTTTTTTATATTTTATATCTTTTCAAAAACTTCTTTGGTAAATTAAATAGTAAGAAAAATATTATTTAGATTCAATGCACATGTTGTATAGAAAAATATTATTTTAAATTAAAATATAAAAATAAAATTTAAATATTATCAATAAATAATAAGTCTGCTGTAATAATAGGTGATTGTAAAATTTATAAAACACTTATAATATATTTATTATTTATCATTTACTTTATAGTTTAAATATCAATATCGTTTTATTAACAATAATATTTGTGTGAAAAATATCTTATATGTATGTCATATATAAATAATATTTTTTTAGAAAGTCAATCTCATATCAATTGTATAATAATTAAATTGTATTAGCCTAATTAAACAATATAAAATAGTAAATAAATTATTTAAAAATATAAAATAAAATAATTTTTTTGGTTTACTTTATTATTAAATATATTCTTATATTAGTCTTACATAAATTTACATAAATAGTATAATAATACAAAAATTTGATACATAGTTTTAGAATAAAGTTTATATATATATATGCGGGTATGAAGTGGGGTGGGTACTTAGATACCCATATCCATACCAATGTAGCGGATAAATACCCTACTCGTTGTGGATAAATTTTGCGGGTGTCCATCTAATTCTTTATCCATTGTCATCCCTAGTTATTAAATTTAGTTTTCCTTTGTTTTGTTTTTTTTTTCAATTTATAATAATTACTAATAATGATTTGTAAACTCATATAAATAGTTAAAACGTTAAAACAAATGCATCAATTTTATTTGGAATCTAATGAAATTTTTTTTCACTCAATTTTTCTTCCTTTCTATTCATAAACTTGTTAATTATGTAAAATAATATATATATATATATATATATATATATATATATATTTATTTGGAAAATTTTGAAAAATCAACTTATAATCTTTAGTTAATTTTAATATATATAAAAACAGTTTATTTAAAACAAGTAAAATTTTAAAAGTTATGATTAAAATTTATTTATTTATTTTTTAGTTAATTTTTATTTTCTCATTCTATCCTTAATAATTAATTGTTTTAAATATAAAACTAATTAGCACACATGAATTTATATTTTTAAAATAATTTCAACCTAAATTATTCTATACAATCTAAATGCATCAATTAATTATAAATATAATTATATATTAAAATAATTTATTTTTTTAAGCTAATCTAGTTACATACTCAATCTTAAGAACCGTGCATCCCATAAAAACTCTTAGAAGTATTTTAAAGTCTTTAAAATGATATAGAAATATATGTTTTGGAATGCATGATGTAAAATACATGTACACATATTGTGTAATTTAAACTCATTCTGATAAAGTACTAGTTTAAATGTACTCGTATTGAATGTTTCGCCATTCACAATAACACCGTAAAATAAGTTCTTTTTTAGTTAACTAATAATATCATCTAATTATATACTGTTCGTATTAAAAGTATAAGATTATGTCGACCACAATCATGCTAAAAGTTAAAACTGCTATATAAAGTTATAACTATAAATAAAGGGCAGGCAGATGAATGTTTTTGAAAAATTAAGTAATATTACTGTGTAAAATTAATTATTTATAATATTGATCTTGAAATCAGTTTAATCAATAAAGGAGAATTCACAAATATATATATATATATATATATATATATATATATATAAGTTTCCAGTCTCTTAGTATGATGTTTGAACAACAGACCCCTAAACGAGCAGCAGAGACTTTTTCTACGTTCAAGCTTCTTCAGAGACCAGCGTAAATGAAGGGTAAATTAGGCTGTATATTATTTGATTCTTTCATTTTTTTTATTGAACGAACTGTTAAGTCACGCACGGAACAAAAAGAGAACCAAATAATAACTGAATTGCGAGAGTAAAAACTGAGCTTGCTTTCTACGTACGGCATATTAAGATACGCAAGAGAAAATAGCCATTCAAATGTGTAGTAACCTTTTGTACCATTGGTGTTCAGATATGCATTCGAGTAACGTTGTATGTGAAAAAGAAAAAAAAAGAAAAAAAAAAAGAGAAGCTAAATCTTATCTATTGAGAACTGGGAACGGATTATTTTCGAGATTGATGCAGTCGTAGTGGCATGAATGTGCTAATATGAAACTAGAAATTAACTACAAAGAAACAAATGCAAAGTCAGTAAGGCATTCCATTATAAATACATTCCCAAAAATTAAGGCTGAATATAAATAATCTGTCGTCATTGCCTAAAATAAAATAGGAGACCCGCTAGATTAGAATTCAATGTCGTCACTATGTAGCCCAGCAATCCAACGACGAATAGTTTTACTTTATTCTTTCTTTAATTTTATATGGGTATTCTTTTCCCCTAAAGAAAAACCAAAGCTAGGATTGGTGAGCTCAATTATTATTTTGTTGAGAAAGAAACACACGGCACAGCTATATGTCTTCATAGCTGACATAAACTAACATAGCGCCACAAACGAAGATACTGCCATTTGGGGTCAAAATGCAAATTATTATGTTAATGGATACTTTCCAAACCATAGTCAAACACACAGACGTAGCTAGCTAGCTAGGAACAATATACATTGGATCATTCATTCACATTATCTACAAAATGCTAAATTCCTATTGGTTTACATGAACACATTAATCCATTCCATGCCATTGATGTAATGGGTCTCAGGCACGTAGAACACATCATCGTCATATCCATCAACTCCAAATTCTCCAAGAAATGGTGGGTCCACAGCTTCCATTGACTGTGACTGTGACTGTGACTGTGATGAAGTACTGGAACTGTTGCTTGGGACTCTATCAGCACGCTCTAGAAGCCGCTGAATCTCCTTCTCAGCCTCCGACAGTTGATCCTTCAGCTTTAACACCTACAAGCGATTGTGCCACGAGGCAGAGTTAAGATCTAACCAAAGATAAAACTTAAGGCGCTTTAGGGGGGGAATATAAATAGATTATAGAGACATGATAAGTATTGATCAGAGGGTAATGCATTTCACGTGGGAACACATGTTACGTGTCTTCTTCTTAAGTGGGCCTTGAGAAGGCCCAACGTTAATGTTGCACGGAACTTATCGAAGAAATGTAAGAAACAGTGCCTTTTGTTGTCTACTAAGGTGGCAGTCTGCCGTTCCTTGTTAGTGGTTTTTTCTATTAAATTTTTATTATTCATTTTTTTTCCCACACATGACTGATCTATGGCTGAGAACTCATGAGGATTACTTGGATTTCTTCGAGCCCAGAGCTCATATGCACGTTCATATATATGGTGGGTCTCACCGCTTTCCTTTTACTTTTTTGTTTTCTTTTATTTTTCTCATTCTTGGGGTTCTTTTTGCTTTGCCCTTAAGAACCGGTTGCATGCGGGGATGCTTCTATATCTCTTTCAACATTTACAGGATTAAACTACTGAAGCAACTTTTTTAAACAAATAAATAAAGCAAAGACTTGTAAAGCCAAAGAAACAATAGAAAATTAAAAAATATCATGGCCACCAGAGAAGAAACGTGGTGACTTATTGCTTGCCCGAAATTGACGTTACTGTTGTGAAAAAGAAAACGACACTACCGTTGAGTGTAAACTGTGCAGTATTTGGCTACTACTAAGTTATTGGTGGGAAACAAAAAAGTTTAATTTCACGCTCTCAAGGCAGCGTACTATACTACCTCTCCTTCGATCACTTGCGTTTTGAGTTCCCCCAAGACTAGGCCATATTAAAAATCATACTACAAGTAATGGTTTTATTCCCCCAACAAGTTTCCTAAGCACAAGAACTAATATGGACCAATAAAATGGCTCTCGCTTGTTAACTACGTACGATCTCTTGCTTTTAAATTTAGTTGGTCAGATAATTTTCTAGGAAGACCAAACAATAACCTTAATTTATTAAAGGAAATTAAAATTTAGTTGTAATAAAGTATGGGAAAGAGAAAGCCGTGTACCTCACTTTCAAGGCGACATTTCTCGAGCAAGGTGGTTTCATGGTTTTTTTTAAGGTTCGAGTACTCTTCTTCCAACTTCTTGTTCTTCCATCGAGCTCTTCTATTTTGAAACCACACGGCAACTTGTCGAGGGTCCAAACCTAGCTCCATTGCGAGCCTGTCCTTCCTTTCGGACTCAAGTTTATGCTCATTTCCAAAGTTTAGCTCAAGTAGATTAACTTGTTCTAGACTAAGCTTCCTTTTTTTGTTGGCTTCCGAGGCTCCGTTTTCTCCTCCTTTGCTCTTCTTATTACGCCGGCGTCTTGGCTTCTTCTCCCCTGAAAAACATGTATATGTATATAGATGGAAAATTAAAAAAAAGTTTTTGATTTAGTTTATGCTGTAGATTTTGATGAATACAAGAAAATGCTAAAGAGTAGCAACGTTTAAGCATAGATTCTAACCTTGTTGAGTAATAATTTGAGTGTATGCACCGGCAGGGTATAACTGAGAGATAAGCATCATATGGTCTTGGATAGGTCGATGATTCATTGTGGTGTATTTGTATCTTATTACTTTCTATCTCTCTCTATTTCTTTCTTTCTTTCTTTCTACCTAGCTGTATAGCACGCCACTGGCTTCGATCTCTTTTCTTTGAAAACCAGTGTTAAGTTCTCCTCAAAAGGGCGAAATGTTTTTGGGGAGACAACATAGAGCTTCTACATATATTTATAGGGAAAATGATGCGTGTCCTCTTGGTTTGAGTTGAAGGATGTGGAATGTGATTTACAAAATGCCCCAAGTTGGGCTTAAAATTTGCAGATAATTGCCATTCTGTTTCTTTTTTCTTTTATTCTTTATTAGGAATAATGTTTGATCGTACACTATTCTTGTGAACTTGTGTTTCCGCCAAAGGAAGAGAGATATACCAAAAATAAGTTAAATAATGTAATATGATTAAAATATAAGATTACAAATAAAAATATTATATAAATATATAAACTTAGTCAATAGTTGTGAAGGCACACCACCGAAATACATAGGAGTGTTACAATGGCTATATCATAATATATATATATATATATATATATATATGTGGTAAAAATCATTTTTTTTACACCAGTATAAGTTTAAAAACTCTTATATTTAATCTGAGTCTTTTTATTTAACAATTTACAATATAATAAATTATAACCTTTTAGATTTAAATTAAATGAAAGACTCAGATTAAGTGTAAAATTTTTTAAACTTATAAGAATATCTTGCCATATATATATATATATATATATATATATATATATATATATATCCCCTTTCATTATTTTATTAACACTTTGATAAAGTTTTAATTTAGCCCCTTAATTTGTATGAAAATATAAAATCTAGTGTTTTTTTAATTGGTAATAAAATTTTTTTTAACTAAAGCTGGTAAAAAAGTCAAAGCAAATATGTTGATTATATTTCTTCACGTATGGATTGGTTAAAAATAAAATATTATTATCATTTAAATTAATAAAAAATAATATCATGAGTAAAATTATGTATTATCATTTTTTTAATTTTAATGTATATATGCATTATAAAAAGACACTAAAAAGAAATGTATTTTATTATTTATTTGTTTACTAAAAGTATTTGAACCTTTTTATTATATTATTTTAAAAAAAATTATGCAAAAACTAGATAAAAATAAAAAATAATAATTTAGATGATAATTGTTTTAACTGTAAAATTGGCAAAAATATTTAATTTTGTTTAAATTTTTTTTTGTTAAACATCAACACTTTATTAAAGATAAAATATGAGTACAAGAAGTATTTTAACCTATTATATCTCTAAAGAGAATTAAAGATACATGTCAAAGGATCATTAATTCAATTTATATATATAATTAAGCTTCCAATAGTTCCTACCGCGAGCCACTTTCAATAATAATATTTAATATAATTAAATATTTCACTAATATTTAGTACACTCTTATCAAACATAATATTATTCCTCTAAAGCTAAATTGTTCATAATATTGCAAATCGTACTATCACAGCTCTCTTTCATTTTGTTTTCCACATTGAATTTCACGCATACTTAGTAATATCTCATGCAAGCTTTCAAGTAAGCATATACTAACCCTAACCATTTGAACACTATATACTACAGTCTCATGAAAGTATCACAATGTAAAAAATGTGTAGTACCTTCTCATCTTTAGTATCATAAAACTTATAAGCTTTTAAAGAAATCGTTGATTCGTGTTTGGTTAAATTTCTTCTTACTGAAATTGCATTAAGCAACAGACGACATATAAATATAACTACTTTTCTCGGTACACTGACCTTCCCAATTTTATGTAATAACTAAATTAGACACAACTTGAAACCATTATTTGCAATAAAGTAATTATGAATGTAGTGATAAGCGAATTGATCATAATCAACTAAAAAAATTATAGTTATTATTATTCTTAAGAAAATTAAAATCGACTAAGAAATTATTTTTTTAATAGATAAAAATACTAAATCATAATCGTTAAAGTTTTTATGAGTTTAAGATTTGTTTATGTAACAATTGAGTAGAGTTTATTTTTTTAATACGTATTTTAAAGATGTACAGTAAAATTTATTTAATAATAAATATTTATTAAAAAATATTATATTTAATATTATTAATGTATAAATTTTTTTACTTTTTATAATATATATTTAAAATTTATTGTATATAAATTCATATTGAATATTTTTTTTTTTTATTTATCTGAGTTTTTAAAATTATAAAAATTAAAATATTAAATTTATATTATTAAAATTGATTACAGAACTTATTTATCTTTAAATAATTTTAAAAATTAATCAAATAATATAAGTAATTTAAATAAAAAGACTAATTAATATTATTTTAAATTTATATATAAAATAAATTAAAAATATCTTTTGTGTACATGTTTATAAACACATTAAATTATGTAAATAAACGTAAATGGATAATTTTTTAAATGTGAATGCACTCGTATATATGAAAGTTATTATTAATATTTTTAAATACACGAAAAAAAAAAAAGAGTGGGGTTGTGATCCCAAAGCTAACCACCTCGAAGCAAATAAACAATGAGGAGCTGTTAGCCTCTGGATTTGGATATGTAACCCACTTTTGTTGTCGAATTGGGTTGGTACTCCCTCACTTCTATGTGTTGCCCCTAAGCCGCACTCACACGGCTTAGCTCTATTAAGTGCATGCGTGGCTCGAGATCAGTGAACATTTTACTCTTCCATGCTTCAATTACTACTCTCATCCTCTCTCTCACCCCTACCTCCATTAGCCATGTCGTCATTGTTGACGTACTCACAACAAAATTAGCTCTCAACAAATATTTAGTCGGCTTCGAAACAAGGAAAATCTCTTGATATATGTACCATTAAATATATTAGTTTATCATATAGATTACTATTATCTTCTTTTATAATCATATTTTTAATATTATAATTAATGTGGTTTACATACTGTAGAGGAGATTCCCTACACATATAATGGGATAGAGCATGTGCGAGATTTTTATCCCAATTTCTATGGTGGTGCATCCATCGGTAACTAGTGAAAGATACGGTTCTTTACCTGTGGCAATTATTTGCACAAAATCTCTCCAATGGTGAAATTATACAAAATGTAAACCATTGCACACACAACTAAATATATATTGGTCACGTGTTTTGGATCCAAATGAATGGCTAGATAAGTATATACAAGTCCCATGGTATGTAAACTATGAAGCCTGGTTTCCATCTGAGGGATTGAAACCCGTTAATGCTAACATAAAATTGTTACACTGAAACAATCTTACTACACGGAAGTTTTTTTTTTTCCGAAAGTAATAAGTTATTTCACTAAAAAAACCAATTTTGGTCAGAAACATTTTCTCAGCAAATTACCACACATTTTCAATGTCAGAAATAATCCATAAAAAAATTGTGACAATTTTAATTAGCTGTGGCAAATAAGCTGTCAGAAAATCGTTATTTTTATTATTTTTTGTAACGTTATTTAAATATTACTGAATAAAACATAATTGGAAAAGTGGTACTCTTACATTTTATCTTTGGGATGTGAATTGAACGGAGGAAGAAAGAGGTAAAAAAGAACAATAAAAAATCAGTATGAAGAAATAAGATTATTGAATATAAATTTCATTATAATAGCAGTGATAAGAAGAAATAATATAGAAAAAAGAGAGAATATTTGTACCTATTAGTGAAATATCACATGACCTTATTTCAAGATAAAACGAGGAAATTCATTTTCATATATAGAGAATGAAGATGATGACAACGACAGACTCGAAGATGGATTCCCATTTGCCATCTATCCCTCGAAATGTCATTGTCGTTTTGTTTTCAATCTCATCTACAGCGATATATAAGACAATGTATTAGTCAAGTATAGCAACATCTTCCCAGTTCTAACTCAAAAATACTACTGTAAACAGCAAAATATTGTTTACCTTTAAAATATATTGCAGCTGGAGAACGACAATGACGGAACGAGAATAGAGGAGCAAAGAAGAGAGATAAAAGATGAAAAAAAAATAGTGTTAAATTACTCGTCAAATTTTTTATTTTTTTCCTTTCCTATCAATTATTTAATTATATATTTTTTCTTTCTCTTTTTACTGTATAAATATTATTGAAAAATTACACCAATGTAATTCGTTACACTTTATTTAGTTGGAGGAGAAAAGTGAAAACGAGAAGAATTTGGAGAGACATAAGGTGTCTTATGTATTTAGTTGAGAGGAAGGAAAGAGGAAATCAATTGGAATTTACTATAAGAGATCTACCAGAAGTGGGAGCTATAAATATATATTTTTATAATATTAAATATTTTGTATAATATAAAAAAGATAAATTTAAAATGATTTTAAAATGTTAATCTTTATTAAATGAATATATTATTAATATTTTTACAAAAAGTCATTTTATGTAATTTATTTATCTTTTATTAAAAAATTATTATTAAATAATAGTGTTACATTTTATTTTATTTTATTTACTTTTTTTCACTTTCAATTTTCTTTTATCTTCCTTGTTTTTGATAAGGGCTTTGTTGTTGTATCTTCCTCCTCTTAAACCGGGTGTTGTGAACAGGGATATATACCATTTCCAGCGACCAAACTCCGTTGAAAATTAGCAAGTACGATTTTTGGTTGATAACGACGACTTTAAATAGATAAATCCAGAGGAAATTTTAGATAAATAAAAAATAATTTTTTAAACTCTTTTCCGTGGATATTTTCTATTTCATGCTAAAAATAGGTAAATATTTTTTTATAAATATTACTCTTTTAATTTTTAAAATATTAAAAAAATAACAATCTTTAATTTAAAGAAAATATATAATGTTCTTTGAAGTTTAGAGGACCGTATCAAGCACTAATTAATAATTTAAGATATCTAAATTTACTACAAATTATTTAAAATAAAATATAAATAAATATTTTTCTTGTAAAGGGTGTCATTAAACGAGCAATGTAAATAAATATTTTTAAAATATATAAAAGTTCGTATACAAGATGTTTACATAAAATGCCTTCATTTAATTATTCATAATATCATATAGTATTAAAAATATTAATATAAAAGTTATATATTTAATAATTATTAATTTAGTTTCAATTTAATCATAATTAAGCAATGCAACGGTAAACAAGTGTTTTTATCAATTCAATCTTTGGTCTAAGTTTTACAAATTTTTGTATCGTTCTCATGCTACAAAAAAATTCTCATTTACTATCAAACAAAAATATTAAACATGAAGATTAATTTTGTTGATATTATTTACATTTAATAAAAAATTATTAATATAGTATATATTTTAAAGATCTACAGTCTACACTAATCTCATGTTTGGCTTAAAGAAAATAAGATGAGGAGTCTTAAAGTGAATAAGCATTAAGAATAAAATAAATAAATTTTTTATTTTTAAAATACTTTTATTTATCTCTCCAATTAAATAAAAATAACTATTCATAATTTTTATGTTTGTTCTCTCATCTAAACATAACATAATAATAAAATATATTATACTAACATTTAAAATATTTATGATAGACTTTATTATTCTATATTTAAAAATATTTATTACTATAAGAACATATCATATTATTAATATAAATTAATAATATTTACATTAATAATTAATTTTTAAAAAAATTGTATTAATAAAAAGTAGTTTAATATTAAATCGTTGAAAAATATTTTTAAAATTTCAACTCTGAAATTTTAAAAAAAAAAAACAGTTGGCATTACGTTAAATTGAGTGTAGTGCAACAGAACCGAACAACGTGGACCGTGATCTGACTGCACTCCGTGTCACCCATGGTCACTTTAGATTTCAGACTTTCCTATCTTATTATTATTATTATTTTCCTAATCTTTGCCGTAGCCTTGGCCTGTACAAAATTGGAGCGAGACGTGGCAACAATATAGTCAACGTTTAGGAGAATATTCAGATTCAATGCTGGACAAGAAATAAAGCTTGTCCACTTTGTCTGTCCTTCTAAAAGGTTTCACCATCCTAACATGTTGCCATTGGCTAACTAGCACAAAAGGTACAGCTCGTGGGATTAATGAATTACCCACAAAAAATAGATAAAGTTCCTTTGATATTTTTCTCCCCTGCTATCCATTAACCATTTCTTTCTAACACATCATCGCCTTTCCTCTCATATGCAATGATCAAAACTAGCTTATCTTCCAGGGTTTCTTAGGGAGACAAGGGTTGTTGTAGTTTCAGACCTTTTTTTTTTTTATCATTATGGCACAAGCTCTATCCGCACCATTCATTGCAAACCTTTCAGCCTATCGTACGAAATTGCATAGCCCTCTCTCCTTTCATGTCATCTTTTTTTGTGAAAGTGAGATTTGGAATAACTTTTCTACTCGCTTAACTACTGGCTATTTTTTATTTTCCCGTTGATTAATCGTTATTTCCATCTTTCATAAACTATTGTTAAGCTAAAAATATATGTTAAAATCTCCTAATTAATCCTTGTTTTAAATGTTACGAACACAAAATTAAGGGAGTTTCAATAACTTGATAAGTTGATCCCCACTAATTTAAGGGAGTCAGAAAATATTAATTACTTTTTTAAGTTTATTATTTAATCCCTCTGCTACTTTGTTTTTGGTCCATAGACCAAAAAACTAAATGGAAAAATCCAAAATTTCGATGGTGAATTTCCACGATCGATCCAGGAGACTGGTACCAAAGAACTAACAATTTGAATGTGATGGCAGCATAGAAGGAAAACATGTTTAGTTGAGATTATATTTGAGAAAATAAATATATATATTTTTATCAAAAAATTATTTCAATTTAACAAAAACAAACAATTATTTTATGAAAGTAACATATGGGGAGAATTTTGCTTACAGAAGGCAGAGGCTAATAGATTTATTTATAACTATGGAGATCAGTGTTCACAGAAAAAACAGAGAAAACTTTGAATTTTTATCTTTTCGCTCGATAAGTTTTTCATAGCGATTAACATTGTCGTTGCTTAAAAATAGAAGTGCATGTAATGTAAACTTTGAGTTACAAAAACTCTATGCAAGTTAATATTTTGGAATTGGCTCTAAATAAATATATATTCAGTAGAGGAATCTTTTTTAAAGAAAGAATGTAGATAAAAAAAGGTGCGTAAAAGTTTTGGACGGTATCCTTTCGGAGCAAGTAATAACTTGCCATGGCAAATAGTTAAAAACAATAAGAAAGGAAGAAAGAATCCTTTCCATAGTAAAAGGGTTTACATTGATTTTGTTTTATATTATTTATTATTCTCTTCTTGGCAACATTTGACATTTGTTTAATATAAGTGTGAGAGGGCTATTTTTCTTTTTTCTTTTTTTTTTTTTTAAATATCCTCCTGCTCCTGCTCCTGCTGCAGTTCTGGTGATGATTAGAGAGAAAAAAAGATGAGAGCTGAGTTGTGAGCCGTTAATTCGTTTGAAGCCGGAATTGAGTGGGACACAAAGTTGAAGCAGAGCCACGGGGAGAGAGTTAGGACGATAAAGACGTATTGTCCATACCAATTGCCAAAGAGACGCACATGGGTGCAACTTAAGAACCTTAACGCGTGTCACCTCCCCTTATGGACTTTTAAGGGACCACACACTGCGTCTCAAGTCCACGCGTAAGCTCACTATTCACCCAAGCTCTGTCAGACCATTTTTATATTTAATTTATCAATATTTCTTTTCACATATATATTCAAAAATAATACATGCTAAATTTTCATAAACGAATTTTTAAAAAAAATTATAATATTGAATATTATAAAAATGTTAAATCTCATAATATATTATAAATTTTAATTAAAAAATAGAACGATATGAATTTTGATTGTGTACTACAATAAATAAATATGAGTCCCTGTCCACTCTTCTTCCCCACCCAATGAGCAATCAGTGATTATGTGATGTTATTATTCGATATTCGGGCTACACGAACTGTAGCCGCCACACTTGACAACGCCCGCACTCAAGAACCATTCCGAAATTACATTTGATTGCGTCCGTTTTTGTCCCTGTGACTGATTTAATTTTACTAGCGTGGAGAGGGGCAGGGCAAAGGCGTTACAACTTACAAGAAAAAGATTACTTAATATGGTGAAAGTGTCTTCCCCTGCGGAAAAGAAAGACAAAGGCTCCTTGTCAAAAACTGGCGAAAAAATAATATACCCCATGAACGAGGATGGATTCAACGAACCATGTCGAGAAAGCTAGAAAGTGAGGGGCGAATTTTTCAACAGTGTCAGCAGCTATGGGGCACTGATTGGGATGGATGTTTAATTGTTCACATTATTATATCCAGGCGCTCACGTCCCTTTCAACCCAAAAGTGAGTTTCGGATGTGTTTTGTCATTTTTCCATTTGTGAAGGGGAAAGCTCGGATTATTGCTGTGGTGGGTACAACAGACATATTTATTTTGAGTAAAATAAGATAAGATGAGATTACAAACCCGAATGCTTCGTCAAGTTTACTTGAGTTTATAACTGGATTTAAAGTAAAGATAAAGGTGGTAATAAAGGATAAGGACCAAGGTGATAGAGCACGGTCAGCAGTTAAAAATAAGGAAAGAGAGAGAGAGTCCCCGAGAGATTCGCCCTTAAGTTATATATTCTTGCAGCTCAAGTTGATTTTTTATGTTTAATTAATTAGGCATTTGTTTAATGGAGAATGGATAATATATGCCAAAGAATGAAGATGCGCATGGCACGGAAGGGATTCCTTTGGTTATGCTTTTGAGTTGTTTGTCAGATTAATAATCTTGACTTTTAACTAAATTAATCAAATAACTAAACTAAAAAGGACTTAAACAAGTGGGTGT
Source organism: Abrus precatorius (assembly GCF_003935025.1). Lineage (NCBI taxonomy): Eukaryota > Viridiplantae > Streptophyta > Magnoliopsida > Fabales > Fabaceae > Abrus > Abrus precatorius. The sequence goes on along the minus strand of NW_020874406.1, from coordinate 16,998,227 downwards.
CATGTTTATCCCGACACCTACAGCCCTTGTTTCCCATCTCCCAACTTTGGTTTAGTTTGCTAATGAGGTATCCTCATCAAGATTTTCAGTCACACACCCTGGCTAATCAAGTGCATTCCCTTCATTATGGAATATCGTATATATTTAAACTAAACCTACTTAATTAAAGCATATTTGGATGCACCCCTCTACCCGAACAAATTAAATCTAATGATAACGAGAGCCTGTTTAATCCCCCCCACCTCTTTCTTTTCGATAAAGAAACATGATCCAGTTCTTGAGTGGTCCCGCTAGCTTTTGTGAATTTTTTATTTTGGCTCATTGGACTAGTGAGATCCAAGATAAAACTCGGACCCATGACCCATGTGTAACAATTTTTATGGGCATGCAACATTTTATCAACACTTGGTCTCTACCACCTTTTGGGTGAATAGACATCACAATTCTTACAGAAATTAATATCCAGCCAAAAAGAACACTTCTAGGACTTCCCCGAACCCTCGTCCGCTCCTTCCATATCATATTGTAATAAATAATAGTAGATATATTAGTTATGGACATCAGTAACCCCTCAATTCTCAAGCCTTAGTAGGTTCACATTTTATCAAACACATTGGAACCTATAGGTCCTCTTTATGCCTCCCATGCATGCATATATTGCATGTATAATGATATTATGATAAGTATATATACATGTGAACAATGTCATCCGCGCGGTCAATTTTGTTTGTGTTGTATGCGCCACACACAAGACACTTCCATGTTTCCCTCCTTCCAGACTTAGCCCTTTCACGCTTTAGCCTCTAAATATGTGTTTGATTTAATGTCATTAGGTATCAATTATTTTATTATGTACGTAATATACAGGCATAGATTGTGCAATTGAACAAGTTTCCTCCTTTAATATTTTATTAAAAAAATTTAGCTATAGACCTAGTTTTCAACAACCCCTGAATTGCGCCATAATTTTGGCCATTATCTAGTTTCGGCCACTTAATTATGACTTAGGCTAATTGAGCTCTAACTTCAAGATTGAGGGAATGGCTCACGCACCCTAAGCATCACGAGCCAATCACCTCATAACGCACAAACCGAAGTAGTGTCCTTGGTTCACGACCAAACAAAGGTTTATTTCAGCTAGCGCGTTGCCAAAGTGTTAGATAAAGTAACTCACAATCAACTAAACGCAACCCCATTGGTGGAAAGATGCTACGGTAGTTGTCAAATACTAGAAGAAAAATTAAAGAAAGAAAAGCCATCAAGAAAGAGCCGAGCTTTCCATTGGAAGGCAAAGCCCTAGCAAGTTCCTTTCATCAAAAGCTCCACATTTAACCATGAAACACACACATAGCCAAACATAAAAGTTCGATTATTCGCTATACTTAAAAGCAAGAAATCTCCACACAGCTAAGTCAGTATCTTCCAGAGGGTTGTATAATAATCAAAGATTCTACTATTACTTGATTTAACTTTTTTAATCCCTTAATTAATTGCGATTAAAGAAGAGGCAAACGTACGAAACGTGGCAGGTGAACTAGTGGGGATGTGGCGTTTCTTCGTCCTTCGATTCCAATTTATTTCACACTCTTTAAGGGATTCCAAGCTGGCTGTCTTTCATTCTGTAAACTACCACTGGCCTAAGCACATGGTTGCCACTGATATTGTTGTTATCTTTTCCATAGTTTCTTTTCTTCTTCTTATTTATTTATTTTTGCTTCTAAATTTAGGAGGGTGCTTGAGGGTAGCTGATAACCAATGCTTTCGTAATAACATTGGGAAGTAATTAAAGACAATGCTATAAATGGGACATGTGTTAGGCACAAAAAATAGCCGCCTGTCCATCCAGCAGATATGGAATCTTGGGGTTAAAGAAGATCATTACGTTGATTGATTTCTCAGGTGTCCTTTGATCCGAATACAACTAAACAAGACTTCTCACCCGCTCTTTCTTGTACTTTTTAATTTTTGCTTTGCGTGATGCATCACAATGTTTCGTGGTCCTTGTGCTCACCTTAAGCCTCTCTTATTTTGTGGTTTTGGGCTTTGGATTATATGTGGGACACCGACCCAACGTTATATGCTTGAATCAATTCAATGGTACTAGTTGTATGTGAATAAACTATATCTGTAAGTCTGCTTCACTTCAATTGGAACCTAGAAGTAAATTTGGACTAACTAGTATAAAATATGTATGGTTCCTCATGAGGTAAGTATATTAATTTTTTCATATCCTTTGTGAGCTCATCGAAAGATTTCAATGATTAGAAAACATAAATAAGAATCACATTTCGCAATATATATATATATATATATATATATTTTTATTTTTTTTTTATTTTTTTTAATTTGCTTCTTTTGCTTGTGCAAACCCCACTGAAAGAAAAAAGAAAAAAGAAGAGAAACCTACTCCTACAGTTACAGAGCAAGTCAAGTAAGACTTTTCTTCTGTTTACTGCAATGCGTGGAACACATGTGGACATATATTCTATGCGGGCATTTAAGGAAATACGTGATGGTGAGACTTTGAAACGGATAGGGCAACAGATGATCAGACAACGAAGGATAAGGTCACGCGTTATGATATTGTCGTACCTAAAAAATGCAAGTGCGTGAAGACCGAAAGACAGTGTTGCTAAATTATGTAAATCAATACACAAATAAAAGAAAACTTAAACCAAAAAGTTTTTATTATGATAAAATTGATGTTGAATTAGGAAAACAAAGTATCTTAATGTTAGAAATTTTGAATTTGTGCCTGTGTTAATTGGTATATTTAATTTCTATTTTAAGATGGGACATATGCATGACTTTGATGTTTTCCTTATGACAGTGATATGTATACATGTTTATTGAATTCAATCTTCTTATGATAAAATTTTCGATAAGTAATTATATGAATAAAAAAGTAAGCAGTAAATTAATACATTTTGTTTATAATTTAAAAATAGTTTATACTTTTTTATTTTTTAGAAATTTTATTATTTAATTTCTTTAAAATTTGAAGAGTACAAATTATTTTTAACTTTAAAAATTATTTATTTTTCTTATTAATTTTTTGTTCTGAGTACTTTTTTTATAAATTCGCATAAATTAACCTTATTTACTAAATTATAGTGTAGAATTTTGGTAATTTAAGGTGTAAGTGGGTAAAGATTCAGATAATCGATATTATGAAAGTTATGGTACTCTCTTCGGTCTTAACATTCGGTTATGTATTTTTGTTATTAAAGTATATGTAGTGAATATAAGTAGAAAATCAGTTTCTTAGAGTACACAGTTGAAGGTAATCGGTATATTAGATGATTAAAACTCAATTTGGAAAAATTTATTAATAAAATTTATTATAAATATTAAAAGTAAAATAAAATATTTTTGAAATTTAAAATTAACTTATGTATCTTAATTTAAAATATAAAACAATTTTAAAAAATGAGGTATATAAATTGAATTTAAATTATAAAAATAATTATATTTACTTTTTTCTCTCTCCTAATAAATCTATTTAAAACGAACTTAGTTTTGCCACACTCGATTCATCGTAGTTTAGGTCATAGTTACAACGGTATAATTTAACTATTAATTTATAAAACTTACGGAAGGGCCCTTTATTGTTCCAACTGAGTTTATAACGACTTCTTCTGATTTCTTCTATTCACACTTTGAGAGAAAAAAAAAGTGACACTGGTGTGCTTTTCTCAAAGTGAATGATAGTTGTGTTCATATTAGTTAGTACTTTTAGGTATTAACTTGGCATTGATTCCTTTGAAAGAGATTGATTGGATTAGAATTTTTCAGCATATTATGGAATGAAATAATAAATTATAATTCATTAAATTTAAATTAAATAAAAAGTTCAAATTAAATCTAAGAGTTGTTAAACTTATATTAGTATAAGAAAATTTTTTCCAATATATATTATAAAACATACTTTTACTAACGAGTATATGTTTTTCTATCCAATTAATGAGAAACTATAGTAGGTCTGTTCATAATAATTTTATAACATGATCATATTTTGTTTAGATACTATTTGTTTCATACTATATAGTTAAACATTTTTTAATGATACTTTTAATTTTTTTAAGGTTGTGACTTAATTAATTAGGCGTAATGTTTAAATTTATAGAATTTTCAATATGAGTCAATTTAATTCCAGTCCTCACGAAACCATGATCGAGATAGACTAGATGGAAAAAAGAAACTAACTTAATAAACAAATGTACCATACATCAAGTTGATTTCAATCAACAAATGAAGCCAAAATTAAATTCAGTCGTGATGACGTACTAGACAAAGCAAAATAATCTGCTTAAACAAAATGATCACCCTACAAGATAGTAGGAAAATATATTTCTTTCTATTTTATAATTAGTACTAATTAGTAAGCATTTTGTATATTATATAAGGACTTTAAATTAATTTAAAATATAAAATAAATATGTAAAATTAATTTTAATAAATAGTCATAAAACTATAAATAGCTTAAGTTTAGGATAAAAGTGAAATTACAAGAAAATCAAAGAGTTTAAGTTTAATAGTATACAAGTAACTGAATTTAAGAGAAAAATAAAATTTTAATCTACAATAATTAAAAGATGGGAATTTAGGATAAAAATAATATAAAATAAAAATTTGAACAACGTTATTTATTATCCAAAGAGATAAATTACTTAACGAATACTATATTCACAATAGTTTTTTTTTTTTTTCTTTTTCTTTCTCTCTGGTGTAGCTTATTCACAGGAGTTGAATACAGTTTTTGTAGTGTTTTGATTTTTCGCCAGAACTAATAAATATGACATTTAAGTGCTAATTGGGGCGTATAAATATATGTCAACAAGTTTTTCTCCCCTTAAGATTTATGATCAATGCTACATTGGTTCTGTTCTTATTACACATTTGGGCCTTGAGAAAAACAAAATGGATACCAGGTCCTACCTTTAACTGTAAATTTTGAGGGTTGAGCCAAACTATGCATTTAGCCAATGAAAACAGATGGACCAAATTGGATCCCAAAACAAAAACCAACGAAAACCCATCCAAATACAGGGCCTGACAAAGGGCTTGGACCTTAGATCCGAAGTAACATTGACGAAGGCCACTTTGACTCAATGTACAAAAAACAATATGTACACGAAATAAGACTACTCACATATAGGTTTTAATTTGCACAACTCAACCCCTACGATTTTAAATTTTTTTTGTCAAGCAATCTTTTGAATATCTCAATTGGTACTTATAAATTAAAGGAGGCTAAAACTAAGCACTATAGCAGTACATAATAGATGAACAAATAAAAATAAATATGCATGTTCAAATTTGAAAAAAAAAAAAAAGGAATTTCTAAGTTTAAAATATACAAAAACAAGTCTTAAAAAATTCACAACTTTTCTTTATAAGAAAATATTAATGGAGCTATAGAGGATGAAATGTTTTTTTTCTCTCCTTTTGAATTAACATATAGTCGAATAAAAGACTGAACCAGCCTGTCTAAAATAATTACCAACAACTTTAAATGTTGTCTTCTCACAAGAAAAATAATAATCTAGGTCAACAATGGATGAACATGTCAAGTGAAGCTACAACACAATGTTGAGTATATAAGACATGTCTCTGATAATGAGATTACAAATTCTTTGATTTGATTAAAACAGAAAAGAAAAGACAATAAAAGGTGAGAGGTATGAAGATGAAAGAAGAAATAAGAGGGGAAAAAATTCATATAAGAGAGAAAATAACTCATCTAATGTGAATAGACTAAGCAAAAGAGGAAAAAAAAAAAAAAAAACTCTGCAATAGTAGAAGAGGAACCTCTAAGTGGGAGGAGCCCTTAAGGGAGCTATACGATTGTAGTTAGGTTTTCCTCTTGATAAAAAAAGGAGAAGAAGAAGAGAAAAAGTCAAAGGGAACAACAATGCAACATACTATGATTAAGTGAAGTATCATGCTACGTTTGGTTTCACCGAATTTAAAGGGACTGAAATCTCTGAGAAACGAAATACATAAACTTTTCACATTTTCTTGGTTTGATTTGAATGAAATATAGTGTTGAAATGTTTTTATTTAAGTGGTTCCACACTAAAGCATTTCACTACAAGGGAGACATAAAATGCAACCGTGAAAGCGGCAATATTTTTTTTTTCATATTTTTATTTAGTTGTTTAAAAAATAAAAATTATTACTTTATAACACAAAACAATAAAAAAATAAAAAAATAATCACATATTAAGAAATAAATTATAATAAAAAATTTAGGTTTTACCGACACCGGGTTAATTTTATAAATTTACAAATCAATATATTTACTTGTAAAAATGTCAAAATATTTAGCTATTTTTAAGTTATAAAATCATAAAGGTCATTTATGACTAACCTAGAAATCAAGTATCTTATATATAACATTATTGATGAAAACAAGCTTTAAGGGTTCCGTAGTAACACTGTTTAGTTGAAAACTTCTCAAATTAAACCAAAGTATAGCCTAAAACAAATGATTGCACACGATATTGCAAGAGTCCAAGACCGAAGGCATTGAATAAATTGATGTTAATGATTTCAAAGGCTCACCAAACAAAATCATTAGTGACCACAGATATCATTTGAAGGAAAAAAGAATGGATGATGAATTTATATTATTTTTAAATTAAGAAAGTTATATAAAATTTTAAAATTAAATTAAATATTAAGATATTAATTTAATACTAATATATTTTTTAATTTTAAAATATTTATTAAAAATTTACTCTTTATATTAGTTATCTTCAGAAATAACTCCCAAATAAACATTTATGAAATATCAAACATGCACCTCAACATTGTGGGACATGTTTTGTGAATGCGTGAGCGTGAGTTTAATTTCTCGTAATGCACTTTGCGTTTATTCTATTTTTCTTTTATTCCTTTCTTTTTTGTAAGGCTCATTATAAGTCCTTTTCTGGACAAAAAAAATCTTAATTTAAAAAGCACCGTGAAAATTAGAATTAAATAATAAAAAAAAAACAATGAAATAGAAGAAAGATTTAAATAGATAAATGCATATTAGTTAATATATTGTAGCAAAGTCATGCTGTCATAGTGCACTTACCGTGTTGTCTCTTAAAGGACTTTGGAATAATGGAAATCTAATCATGTGTTTGTTGTTGAAATCCATATTTGCGAATGGTAAAAGTAATTCAAACTCCTAACATTTTGACATGCAATCAATCAACAAAAGATAGTTCTTAATTTATGATATTAAGACTTAATAAAAAATATTAGAAACAATTTGATCGAACAATTAACGAGCAAAACCATGAAAAGATACCACCAAGACTTGTACTCTCAAATAGCTCAGCCAGCATGCCTTCAAATAGTGTTTGACACTCAAATCACTTGTCTTCAAACAATATCAAATTCCTTGAATCCTTATAAAATCTTCAATCTCCTCTTAAATTAATCTAGAAAAAAATAAAATAAAGTTTTGTCATGCTATTCTCATTTTTAACCTGTTATTTTTTTATTCACAGTAAATCGAATTGAAAAAGAAAGAGGATCAAAGTAAGAGAAATAGTTCTCATTATAAAGAGAGAGTGAAAAACAGCAATGTTCTTCATTATTCAAAGACGTCCTTACGACATGATACACGTATATTTATAAAAGATTAAATAAAAATTATCTCCTAATTAATAAACTTAACCATCGATCTTTATCTAAGACCACTTCTTCAAACGTTGACTCGTAATAGTTTCTTTAATTTTCCTTTTATAAATCTTATTATGACTTGATTTTGACTAAATTGAATGAAGTACTCACTGTCTGGACTAAAAAAATGTTTTATAAAACTGTGTTTTAGATAAAAAGAAAAGGCTAATAAAATGGTTTAAAGCGGATTGTATTATACTACAGTGTAAACAGTACATTACCCAAGAGTTGGTGCATACAAAATGAAGCGTATTTATAAGCTGAATGATGTGGATTTCTCAAAGTTGTCTTCAGTGGAGGATTTGGGGGCTATCAAATTTGTCAATTCCTTCTAGAAGTCGTAAATGGCATTCCCTTATCATCCATAATAATCAATCAACCAATTTAAATTATGAAACGCATCGTCGCCTTACAATGAGAATTCGTTTATCCTTTTCTCATTAACCAACCAAACCAAACCAACCTTTCAAAACAATTTTAGATATTTTTTATTGATTTAAATGAAGTGACGCGTTTTGTCCATGTCGTATCGTATGTGAGTGGGATTCAAGAAAATAGAAACGATCGCGTTAAGCTAGCGAGCGACAGTGTCGTACGCAGCGGGTAGAAAAACGTCGTCGTTTAGATTAGGTTGTGGACGTGTCCACTCTTTATTTGAACGGAGTGAGGGTGACATCACCAATCATTCGAATGTACTCAAAACAAGTCTGAACTCTCAGCTCTGAAATTCTGAATTTTCAGTCCTACTCGGATTCTTTCATTCCCTTTCGGTTCTCCAAATTCTGCATCGTTGCCACACTCTGCACTCTTCAATTCCCATTTCACATTCCCAATTTCCCTTCGCTTTTGATGGGGAAAGGACTAGGCTGTGTTCCCAGCAAGAAGAAGACACCGCCGGTTACCAACGATTCTCCGCCGGTAGCCGCCGGAGGGTCGAGGGACGCGCCGATCCCGGCGGAGGAGGACGCCCACGCCGAACACACAAATGCGCCGCAAATTGAAGAAACGGCGTCGGCTTCGATTCCGGCTGGTGCGAGATTGAAGATCTTCATCGTGTTCTATTCGATGTACGGGCACGTGGAAGGACTTGCGAGGAGGCTGAAGAAAGGCGTGGACAGTGTGGAAGGCGTGGAAGGGGTTTTGTATAGGGTTCCGGAGACATTGTCGATTGAGGTGTTGAACATGATGAGGGCGCCGCCGAAGGACGATACCATCCCGGAGATAACTCCGGGAGAATTGCCGGACGCCGATGGGGTGTTGTTTGGGTTTCCGACGAGGTATGGGGCGATGGCGGCGCAAATGAAGGCTTTCTTTGACTCAACGGGACAGCTGTGGAAGGAGCAGAAGCTTGCAGGGAAACCTGCTGGGTTCTTTGTTAGCACTGGCACTCAAGGAGGAGGCCAAGAAACTACTGCGTAAGGGTTTTTTTTTTTATTTATTTATTGTGTTAGCTTTTGAAGAGCTCTCTGCATTTGGTAATCTTGGAGTTTGTTTTGCCTCAATGTCGATTAAATTGCTGTGTTTGGACATTAATTGATTGCCTGTACTTTTTTATTCTTTACTGCTTTTATACACAAATGCATAAAATAGAGTCGTTTTTATTCTCCGGTAGACTCGCCAGTGAAAATTGAAAGATTTACAGTGTGGTTGTTGACTGGCAAAACATAACATAGCATAACACTTGATGGTAATGTTATTAACACAATGTATGGAGCTTTCAATTGCTCATGGATGGCAATTTGCAACTTGCTAGTTTTGCGTCCTAGATATTGAGATTTTGTCTTTTTGATTTCTCAACTTTGAAACGAGTAGCTACAACACATATACATTGATTTTATTGTGAAGAGTGGAAAAGAGGCTGTTTTTCGAATTGAATTCACTTCAATAGCTATCCTTTGCACGAAATGAGATCAACGATAGGATTTTGGTGTCTGAAAAATTGGTTGGATTTGATTGTAAATCGTCGTAATGATAAAAATTTAAAATACCTTGTGGAATTGGCTGGTCATTTGTCAAGAACATCATATTTTCACGGGCATCATAAATGTATGTGCATATATATGTATAAGTCTGCAGGTTTACATTTGCATCATCGTTTTTATTTTCTACTAGTCAAGAGAGGGAGAGAGCGTGTGTGCTAATATGTTCTGCTATTGCTTAAAATGATTGTCTGTCTGGTATATTCATTTTTAAGATGAATAGCGTGTATGGAACATCTTTACAAAACCACAGTAAATTGCTTGGTATGCCATATTATTAGCGCTGAAAAGCTTTATCCATGTGATGTTTCTGGTCTCAGTTTACGGGGAGCTTTCTTCGGGTGTCTTAGACAGTTACCTCAGGTTTTCCGTAGAGCAAGAGGACATAGTTTTCTCTTCTTCCTATTCATTTGGAGTATGCTCTTCTATGTTGATACAGTAACCGGAAACTCTAGCTGTCTAGCGGACATGCAAATAAGTCAAAATTGAATGTGTATTTTATAGATGTGCATATCTGCAGTCTGAAATCCGAAGACCATCACACACTCTCTACATTTCAAGATAGAAAGATTTTATCTCACTTGATGGTGGAAATTAGAACGGTATCTAAGATGATACTGCTAGAAAAAGCATTATGAAATAATTAGTTTTGTGCTTTTTGTTGCAGTTGGACAGCAATCACTCAGCTGGCACACCATGGAATGCTATTTGTTCCTGTTGGATATACATTTGGACCGGGAATGTTCAAGATGGACTCCATAAGAGGGGGTTCTCCATATGGTGCAGGAGTGTTTGCAGGTGATGGCACAAGAGAGCCTAGTGAAACAGAACTGGCACTTGCAGAGCATCAGGGCAAGTATATGGCTGTTATAGTCAAGAAGCTCGCCCAGTCATGATGGTGTTTTCTTGATTTCATTCAATTCTTGTTGATCGTCTGTATTTTTTGACCTTTCCTTTGTTGTCAAATCGGTTCTGGCATTTTACCATTGCATCGTGACGAGGAATGACAGCTCTGTTCCACTATCAATTCTGTTGGGGTTGGGGATTCCCATGTTGTTCTAGGTTCTGCATTGTTCCGGAATCTGTAGATGTTGATAATTTTCATCAAATAATAATGTCTATTTGTGTATCTTCCTGTCCCCGTTTTTTTTCTTGGTGTGCCTTGTGCATGAGTGTATTATGACCTGGGAAAATTATGAGTTTGATTATATGAATTATTAAAAATTATACAGTATGTGATACTTTATGCTGTTATTTTTATTCTTTTTTTTTTACCTTTATATATATACACACACGTTCTAAAAATACACTCCAAAAATATAAAAGAAAAATACCTTTAGATGTCTACTTCTAATGATACATAAAATATTTTCTTAAATTTATTTTAATCTTGACATGACCTTTTGATGACTTGTGACCATGACATTATTGGAGAGAGTTGAAAAATAATTAATTTATTATTTTTTAATTTGTTCATATATTACTAATTTATTATTAAATGTAGCCACTAACGATGAAATCATTTTTTTGTTAGAAAAAGGAGCTCAAAAGTCTAAAATAAAAGACAAACTAGGTACAATGTTTAGGACAACTCTGAATACTAAAGTTTAGATACAAGAAAGGCAACAGATGGGTAGAAGGATCCATAATCTGAAAATAAGAAGTTAGGGAATCTAGCCCTAATTTAGCTAAAAAATATGCATATTGATTTATTTCTCTACATATATAAGCAAATCTTACAAATCTAATAGATTTTAAAGTATTTTTAATATTACAAAGTAAAGAAAATAGAGGGTAGGAAGGAAGCTGGACATTCAACACAAGAGCAATTGCATCCTTATAATTACTCTCAATCCAGATTACTTAAATTTTGGCAAAAATAACCATCTGAATACCAAAATAAATTCTCCAAAGCTTAGCAAGGAGAGGAGAGTAAAAACTCAAGCTTCTACTAAATCCAAAACAGAATCTACCATTACAATCTCGAATTAACCTTCCACAGGCAGTCACCCCATTACAATTAGAAATAACTCTATCCACATTTAGAGGAGTTCATCTAACCATCCCAAAATCAGAAACTTAGTTAGAAAAAAGATGTGGAACTAAACCTGCCATTAAAAGAAAAATAATCAGCATCATATACAGATTTTTGGGCAACACTACCAGGCTGAGAAATGCAATTCTAAAAAACAAAAATATTTCTAGCATTCCAAAAATTCCAAATAATACAACCAAACAAGATAGACCAATTATAGAAGCAAGAGTAGTGAGGGTTAGAGAGATTAGACAGTAACTAAAGAAATTAGACAATAATCAGTTGAAAATTTTTGAGCTAAAAAAAGAGACCCACTGATTTGGGAAAATAAAATTATCCCAAACCTTCTTAGCAGAAAAACAATCCCACAATACATTCATAATAGATTGAGGCCCATCTTCATATCTAGGGCAAGAAGAAGACTTAGCCATACCTCTAAGAAATCACTCATCATTAGTAAATAATCTACCATGAGCTAATTTCTAAAGAAGAAAAGTAATTTTAAGAGGATCTTTTCACTTCCAAATAATTTTGAGCAAGTCAATCCTACTAGTCGGATGAACATTAACATTATCCAACATATAACAAGCAAACTTGAGGAAAAATAACCCATTATTGGAACTATTCAAAAAAGCAGAATCAGGCCCTGCAAGTCTAGAAGGGGGTTAATGGAAGAAATGTGCTAGATTTTATCCTAGTCCCAGCTGCCTTAGGCAACAAACAAAGCAACAGGAGCCTCCAACTCAAGCTCAGTGCTAGGAATAACCACATGGTCAAGTAATCTATCAATATGGGGATCCAATTATCAGTCCAGAATTTAATAGACATTCCACCCCTAACACACCAGCTTAGACTTTGAAAAAATTCAAGCCAAATACTCATTAGATTTTTTCATAAATAGGACTAACTGGAAACTTTCTTAACACTAAAATTCTGATCAAGACTAAAATTATATTTATGATAAAGAACTTGAGCCCATAAATCAGAGCGAGTTGAAATCATTTTTGTACTTAGTAGAGCAAGTTAGATGTATATTATGAATAATATATCTGTTTTATTTTATTTTTATATAAGATATAAGTAATTAATTTATTAAAAATAATATGAAATATGATATAATTTTATTGTATCTTCAATTTTGTTTATAAAAAAATAATTGTCAAACTTTTTTATTCTAATTATAAAAAATAAATGTGTTAATTATTAATCTTCTTTTATACCCTTAATTTATTATTAAGTTATATTAATTAAGCACCTACTTATTTTTCATGCAAGCTACTAACTTAGTTATTTAATACAATGAGCATTTTTGAAATAATATTAATATTTAATATATGTATTGTTTTTATTGATTTTATAAATTAGTTGCTTATTTTTTATAAATAGAATTAAATGTAGTATTATATTTCAAAATTAGTAGTTACTGTGTTGTTAAATTGATAAATTATATATTAAATGATTGATATATTCACTTATGAGTAATACTTTTAGAGTTGACAAAATAAACTATATAACTCATTTAAGTTCAAGTTTAATTCTCATTAGGCCTATTGAATGAAGTATTAAGAAAAAAAAAAAACAAATTAATATTTAAAGTTCTAGCTCTATATTTTATTGAGCGAGTTTCATTTTGTTGATTCTAAATATTTCATTAACACGAAATTCATAATAAAAATTGTATAATTATATTAAAAAATAATAATTAATATATTTAAAATAAATTTTATTTATTATAAATAAAATTGGACAATATTGATGATTATTTTTTATAAAAAATTAAAGAAAATAAATAAATAATTCCTTTTAAATTATTTTTAGTAATTGTTTGCAAAAGAGAGTTTTATAAAGGAAAGAGGGAGAATATATTTTGTATTTTAAATAAATATTTAAAGTGGACATTTTTTATAATAAAATATATAAATTGATGTATTAATATAACTTTAATATATTGATTGTGTATTTATCATTATAAATGATATAATTTTAAATTTTAAATTTTAAAAAATTGTGTTTTTCTCTGAAACTCCCTTTCCAAATATGCCTTTAGTGGTTTTGACTCTAGGCTTTCTCCATCTATAGTTATATATAGTAAAAGGACTATTCTTCACATGGTATAGGTCCATAAGTGTACACAGAAGCTTTTGTAAGAGAGAAAAAATTCACCTTATAAATTAAAATAAATTTATAATGTTTACTTTTTCAAAGTATTTTAATTATTTTTTTCAAAATAGGTAATTTATAAATTGATTTAAACTTATAAGAAGTACTTTATTTATATATTTTTCACAAATATTTTTATAAAAATTTATAGATTTGATTAGCTTTTGTCGATTTTTTTTTGGTACCTGCCCTTTTTTTTTTGTCGTTGTTGTTATATATGTCTTAAACCACATATGAAGGGAAAATCTATCATTTTCTACAGTTCTCTCCGAACTGCCCAGTTGGTAAAAGGCCCAATAGCAACCATTCTAGTATATTTTTTAAAATTCATATTATTTCAGGAAAAAAAAACTTTCATACTATTTAACCCTTCTTTTGGCGTTTTTCACTTGGTTGGATATATTCTGTGTATTTCACTGCCAATACTCGTAAGAAAAAAAAAAAAAAAAGTTAGGCCAACCTGCCTCCAGTCCATTGAAAATTAACATAAAATAAAAAATATAAAAAAATATTTAATAATATTTTAAAATTAATAAAAAATAAAATTTAACTAAAAAATAATTATATTTAATTTTAAAAAAATTAAAAATGGGTCAACATATTGGCTCTTTATTAACTTGCATTTAGGCGTATTAAATGAGATGACGGGGGAAGAACCTTTGGCCTAGTTTTCCATTTGAAGTGGATTATGTAAGTCATCATCATACCGGACTTAAATTGATATTCTTAATTTTGCAGAAAATTTTTTATTTTAAATTTTTTAAGTATTAACATATTTAATTTCATTAAAAATTATAAATTTTAATAAAAAAATATTATATATAAATTCTTATAGTAAATTGGTTTTATTTTTACCGAACCTCCAACATACTGCATCACTGTCACCAAAATTTTTTACACAGCATTCAACTCATTGAGCACACGGATCACTGGTTCAAGACACATTAAGGGGGGAGTGTTTTTAAAACCTTCATTTGAAGCTGACATTTTCAAAAATATTATAAGCATTTTGTGTCTGAGCACATCTTAAAATACGTTTGGTTAATATGTAAACTTTGGTTTTGTTTTTAAATAATCTAATAAAGAAAAATAAAGGCAGAACATAACGATGGAAGCAATTTTCATTTTTATATCATAAAAGTTAAATAAAAATATAAAATTTATTTCTCTAAAATCAAATATTATTTGTTTTCTTTATTTAGATTTGATATCAAACAAAGCCGCCCTATTTAAAAATAAAAATATTATATTAAATATATAAAAAAATTATATATATTTTAAACATTATAAAATAATTAACATGATATTAATAAAACAAAATAAAATTAATATAAACAAGATAAACAGAAAAGCTCATAAACATTTTACGTTTCCTAGGAATTCGGCAGGTATACGGGATTATCGTTTTATATATAAACCGATCAGAGTTACTTGTGTCACTCAAACTGGAAGTAGCGAGACTGAGAAAAAAGAACAAAACAAAACAAAAAAAGAAAATGGAAGACACGCTTTCTGCGTTGAGGTCTTTGATGGCTTCTAACTCTCCGCCTCTTGATGCCTTGGTTGTGCCTTCTGAAGATTATCATCAGGTTTATCATCTTTTCTTCCTAATCACTCTAATAATATTACTTAGATCGAAGGTTTCAGTTTTTTTAATTTCTTTCCTCTAAGCTGATTGATAATTATTTTATTTTTAAATCCGATTTCTCTTCTGCGATTCTAATTGCACTTTGCAGAGCGAATATGTATCTGCACGAGACAAGCGCCGCGAATTCGTTTCCGGCTTCAGTGGAAGTGCTGGTAAGTTTCTATCTAGGATAAAATTTCCTGTATGCCTTTCCGTTCTGGTTTGTTCTTTTATTGCAGCATCCATTAGTTTAGGGATTAAGTTGTCTCGTTTTACTGCAATTGTTTCAACACTTCACTATCTCCTACTATTAGCAGATACGCTTACGCATAATTGGTTTCTGTGGAAGTATATTTTGTTTCTATAATTTTGAAAAAAAGATTTAGGATTTGTTGCTAGCTTGTCACTGGATGGGGATTCTATGCCCGGGCCAATCCCCGATGTAAGATGGACTGTGGAATTGTTGTTGAAGTTAGCTGTACTTGTTGTATGCTATACAACTATGCCATTGTCTTGTGTATTTCATAAAATTAGATTAGTATCTTTTGTGTTGTTTTTCATTATGGTTTTAATTTTTTTTCTTTATAAAATGACATTCAGGTTTGGCACTTGTAACAAAGAATAAAGCACTGTTGTGGACGGATGGACGATATTTTTTGCAGGCTGAACAACAACTTAGTGATCAGTGGGAGCTAATGCGTATTGGTGAAGATCCTGCTGTAGATATCTGGATGGCTGATGTGAGTCACCTGCTCTTGAATACTTTTAAATAGCGGCCTTTGATATATATAATTGTTGAGTATTGAGACAAATGCCAAATTTAAGGAATGGTTTCCTTTTAATATGGTAAACTCTTCTGTCTTACCACAGCATAATATTGAAGTTTGGATCAAGAATCACTCTATCTACATCTCTGCATTATTGATAAGTTGCTCACAAGTAGCTTCCCCTTGTTTAGGAAGAGTTGATTGAACTTGGCCTTGCTTTTGCACCATTAACATTTGTAATTGTAGAGATAAAAGAAGGGTTTGGAAGAGAACTAGACACAGATAGGCAGAGGGAAGAGACAACCTACGAACTCTATAGGATGGAAATGAAAAGTAGGAAATACTGTTAGAAATTAATAAAAAAGTATCATGTAAATAAAGCATAAGTCTAAACTTACTTTTTATGAATGAGGACAATATACTGGATTAGTCTTGCTATATCCATGAACTGCCCAAGTGGTCCATTTTCTATTCACGTCCCATTATAAGACTATTGTAATTTGACTGTGGGATATCTGTACTAACAAGTCATTTCATTTCACTAGAACTTGCGAAAAGATGCATCCATAGGGGTTGACCCTTGGTGCATTTCAATTGATACTGCCCAGAGATGGGAGCGTGCATTTGCCGGAAAACAGCAGAGGCTGGTTCAAACGACAAAAAATTTGGTAGATGAAGTATGGATAAATCGCCCACCAGCAGAGATTAATGCTGTTATTGTACATCCATTGAAATTTGCAGGTCGATCTGTTGCAAATAAGTTGAAAGATTTGAGAAAAAAGCTTGTACAGGACCAAGCCCGAGGGATAATTTTCACAGCACTTGATGAAGTAACCGCATCCTCTTGATAACTCTTCCTTTTATGTTTCTTTTACCATGACAAATGTTGCCTGAGTTTGAGGATATTTTCTGCCCCAATTGTTCATCCTTTTTAGGATTATTTTCTTTTTCATTTTGTTTCCAATGATGTGGCTACATTACAGGTTGCATGGTTGTATAATATTCGTGGAAGTGATGTGGCATACTGTCCTGTTGTTCATGCATTTGCTATTGTGACATCCAATTCTGCTTTCATTTATGTGGACAAGCAAAAGGTTTCTGTTGAGGTCAGTTTGAGTAATGTCTCATCAGCATGAATTTTTTCCAGATTGAGGTTATCAAATTGCAAGTTAATCTGTGAATTGTCAAGCTAATTTTTTAATTGTGAATTATTGAATCTTAAGATTGAAAGATACAATGAAAAATAGCTTGAATTATATCTTATAAAAGATTTATAGAGCCCAATCTAACAATTTTTAACTAGAAATTGACAATATAACCCAACGATAAGTCTCACAACACAAAGTCATAAGTCATAACTAAGTGTGTGAAGCCTCAATTTCAAAAGAACAACAAAGCAATTGAACAGCTAAATTGATTGTATAGAATGAGTGAGTAATTATGTGAAGCCCGTGTTTTAGAAGAATGAAATTAAAGTAGTGGAATAATCAAAGGGTGCAGACGATAGTTCTCCTTCATATTCTCTTCATTAAATTATGTAAGCTTATCTGACTTTTCAACTTCTTTGACGATATTTGATGAAAGAAAAGCACAAGAGAAAAAAAGAATTTTTAAATTGTATGATTTGTATCTTTGATACAGAACAGCACCTATGCATCCATTTATTGGATGATTAAAAGTCATCTGCAATTCATCAAATGATGTGAATTTCTGGCTTACAAAATTGTAATAACAATGTTCCAGATAATTTTTTACATGGCTGTGAACAATATACTAATTATATAAGTATATTATATCAAATTACTACATATATATTGTTTAAAAATATGATAAAAATTATTTTCCTTATGTTAAAGATGAGAGAAAACGAGAAAAGCATGTTGTGAATTCCATATATTTTCAACTACACCACAAGCTGTATATTTATATTAATAAAGGTAATCATAATTATAACTACATAATCAGGAGCAAATATATGGTACTAAATTACTATAATTATATGGATACTATTTTCCTAAATAGCATATTTGTATATATTTAACACCTTATTTATGCATATAGAATAATAATCCAAACCAATGAATTATTTCATGGTCAAGTTAAATCAAAGTTTATTTACTTTGGAATGTTAAGAAAGATCTTTTGATAGAGTATTACTTTGGTTCATGTTCTTCATGCTGATATTGAGAGGGCCGAATTTGGAGATATGAAATGAAACTCATTGAAAAGTGTGTTTTGTGCCAGGTAAAAACTCATTTAGAGGAGAATGGAATTGAAATTCGAGAGTATATGGCAGTAAGCTGTGATGTGGCATTGCTAGCAACTGATGAGCTTGATGCTGTGTCTACTGCCAAGGTTGCTTTAGCGGAAGTTACAATGGAGGCTGAAAAAGTTCCCAGTGAAACTAATAAGCGTGTAAATGGTGAACATCAAACAGAAGAAAATAGTCAGAATCTCGTATGGGCTGATCCAGGTTCATGCTGTTATGCACTGTATGCAAAATTGAAGCCTGAAACAGTTCTCTTGCTGCAGTCACCTTTGGCCCTTGCAAAAGCTTTAAAGGTTATATGCTTGTACTCCCTTTTACTTTATAAAGGTCATTTGATTTTTGGTGCAGCACAGAAGTTAGTATTGAGCTTTCTCAAACCCATGCTTGTATGGATGATTGTTCCAGAATAACAAACAGATTTTGATATCCCCTTGATTTATTATTTTAAAAGGAAATGGAGAAAAATAAGTATTAGCAGTTAATTTAGTGAAAAATTATTCATATCTTTGATTTTTCCCCCTATTTCATTACTTGAAACTTTGTTTATTTCTTTTGTTACTCCAATACTTTTAGAACTCGGTGGAATTGGATGGGTTAAGAAAGGCACATATTCGGGATGGTGCAGCAGTTGTTCAATATCTTGTGTGGCTGGATAAGAAGGTTTGCATTTGGATCTTGTGTCTCTAGAATATGTTTATTTTTTGGAGGACAACCATATTTTTCATTCTCCTCTCTAAATTTTTATATTTTTGTTTTTCATTTTATTTTAAGTCACTGAAAAATGCAATATATTTTTTAGTGTAAAATGATGCAAAAAGTTTGGTTCAATGTGCAGATGCAGGATATTTATGGAGCATCTGGTTACTTTTTGGAGAAGAATTCTGTGAAAAAGAAGGAACATCTGTAGGTTTCTTCTCAAATTTAACCTGGCCTGAACTCTGACATGCTTATTATAATATACCTTTGTGGAAATTGAGAAAAAGTTGGCAAGTTAGTTTTATTTGTTAACAGGGGAAATCATGACATTGAGATGAAAGTCCCCTTTATAAAGTTTTTGAAAAAATTAACATATCCTTTATCAGAATGTTGTGAAGGTGAAATAAGAATTATTTTAATCTTTGGTAAGTAACAGTGATGTTTTTTATGATTACTGACAATTTTACACTTTAGAGTCTGAGCATATCTTTCACAGTAATTAGCTCCATATGCATCATTATAAAGTTAGATCACATGGTATACTTATAGAATTCTTTTAAAACTTTGGCAGGGAGTGCTTGAAATTGACTGAGGTGACTGTAAGTGACAAACTTGAAGGTTTTCGAGCATCAAAAGAGGTGGAGCTAACAAAACAATTAAGTATTTATTTGGATAAGCTTTTCTTAGGCAAAGGTTTTAGTTCAAGAAAAAACAGGGAGAAATACCAAAGATTTTGGATTTTGAAATAAGCAGTAGAGAAAAACTATTTTCAACTTTCCCAGAAGGCTGGAATTTTTTTCAATCTTCTTTATAGAAAAAGCACTTTTGATAAGAACACAGTATGTAATTATCAGATATTTTGAACCAGAGGCAGCATCACTGTAATGTAGGTAGATTTTTTTTATAAAAAAAAAATTGAAGATCATTTGGACAGTTTGGTTTCAAGAAATACTTTTTGTTTTCATTTTCTATTTTTACTTTTAATTATAAAAATGTCACCTTGTTTTCATTGTGTTTTCTATTTTCAAATATTGTATTGGAAATGTTGAAAACAATTAAAATGAAAATAAGATATTTTTGTAATTAAAAGTAAAAACAAAATATATTTCAAATCAAACAGTCCCTTAATTTTTTATGGAAAAACTAAATTAGCCCAACTTTGTCCTTCTTCTGCTACTAGATTCGAATAAGATTTTTTAAGATTCATCAGTAGGGTCACGTGTCGTTCCTGGAGTTCCAACTTAAAAATTTCCATCTCCCTTATCCTTGATACATTTTCAATATTTTGTTCTCCGTTGGACTTATTATGCTCTATGGTCAGATGGTCACCCTAGAATCTGATCAGCCCATTCTATGCTCTGTGACTGACCTTTTCAGATGTTGCTTACAGTATTTCTGCACATTCTGGATTTAAGGTGCACTTAAAATGTTATGACCTGTTTTGGTACATAACATGTAGGAGTCACACGTTAATAAGGAATCAAATTTTACTTTTGCAACTTGGTTTTGCTACCATAATTGACTGCATTTGCTTTAGCATATAAAGTTACGAATTTGAAGGGAATGAAAATAATGAGCAAATTTTTTGTTTTTTGTTTTACTTATAAAAACTTCAATGGAATATGAATGCCTGAAAGTTTATGTTTGCTGAAATTATTGTAAGTTTTCCTCCTCCTTTTCAGCATTTCAGAGGATTGAGTTTCCCTACTATTTCCTCAGTTGGCCCCAATGCAGCTATCATTCATTATTCTCCAAATACAGAAACATGTGCCGAACTTGATCCTGACAAAATTTATCTGTTTGATTCTGGAGCCCAGGTCTGTGTAATATTTTAACAGTTTGCACTTTGCAGCAGACATTTGCTGAAGTCTGCAGAAAATGTTTTTATCAGTGAATTTTGTTGTTTTCATGTTTTGCAACCATGATCTCCACCTCTATGTATTGATAACTGGTGGTGTCTTTGAAGTATCTAGATGGAACAACTGATATTACACGAACAGTTCATTTTGGGAAACCTTCAGCTCATGAAAAAGCATGTTATACAGCAGTAAGTGCCTTTATTTGCTGTTTTTACTAGTTATGTAATTTCATATTTGCTGTTTTTACTAGTTATGTAATTTCATAACTATTCTATGAACCATTTAAGGTTAAACTAGTAATTTTCTCTCCGTAATTTTTCTTATTTTTTCCTTTTAGTCCCTATATGAAAAGTGTTATACAGATCAATCTCTATCGTTTGCCAAGTGATGACGGTGTTAGATGTTTATTGAGTTGATTAACATTCCCAAATATAGAGGGTTATTTTTTTTATAAAGGGACCAAAATAAAAAGTGTCCAATTTTTAAATTTAGCCTTCATTTAATATGCAAGATTATTTCCCTTGATGGGAAGTGGGACTGATAACAGGAACAAATTTCAAAATTATTCTTTTTCTGATAGATATTTTGCGAAGGGAAATGCTTTATTATTATTTAATATTATAAACACAAGTAAATCTGGTAGGTTATTAATCAGTGACCTAAACATAGATAATCATACTCTGTTATCCACTTTGTGCAGGTCCTAAAGGGTCACATTGCTCTTGGAAATGCTAGATTTCCAAACGGCACAAACGGTATAACAAAAGAGACCATTTTGTGTGTCAATTTCTGTGAATACGATGCGGCTAGTCACCATATCTCCCATTGAACTTGGCTACTTTTTCCTCTTTCTTTCCATTACTTTCAGGTCATGCTCTTGATATTCTTGCTCGAATTCCTTTGTGGAAGGATGGTCTTGATTATCGACATGGTACTGGTCATGGTATTGGGTCCTATCTGAATGTTCATGAAGGTATTGAAGAACTATCATTATTTTCTTATTGCTTATTTTGATTCTGTAGTCCAGTCTTGTACATTTTCCTGAAGTAAATACAAAATGAGAATAAAAATTAATGTCTTATAAATTGTGCAGGACCTCACTTAATCAGTTTCAGACCACAGGCCCGAAGCGTACCATTGCAATCTTCGATGACTGTTACAGATGGTTAGTATCACAATGACAAAGTAGACCATGCAATTGCAATTTCCACGTTATTTGTCTTTTATTATTAATTTTGTATTTGGTTGTTCTGAATCATGTCCAATTTATCTACTTGACATTTCAAAGACCGCTATTGTTCGATTATACTTAAATGCATTTGTTATATATTATGCATTGAAATGATTTTTTCAGAACCTGGTTACTATGAGGATGGACAGTTTGGGATAAGATTGGAGAATGTGCTTATTGTCAAGGAGGCTGATACAAAATTCAATTTTGGTGATAAAGGTTACTTATCTTTTGAGCACATTACCTGGGTAAGTCCTCATATGTGTATTAGTTTCTGTTCATTCCTGTGGAATGATTTTGAAATATGTAATTTTTTTTTTGTTACTTCACTGAATTATATAGTTCATCATTAGTCCAAGGGTAATAATTCATCTGTGTTTATTTTGTTGTAAGCCAACTGAACTAACATTAGTCACTAATTAATGGCTTTGAAGCAGTTTTTTCTTTTAATTATTATTTTAAGATGTTTGTAGTCAGGTAAAAAGAGATTTAGAAGAATTTTAAAGTGAGTTATTAAAAGAAATTTATTGATAAATAATATTTTTTAAGAATTTAGTTTTTGACTGAATTTAATAGTGTCATGTTATCTATGTAGCAGACTTTACCTAAAGAGATAAGAGTTTATTATTGTTGAATTTTAAGATGTTTATAACTAGAAATATCCTTTTATGATTTATTGTATTACATTATTTATATCAAATTTATTTTAAAGTATAGAATTCTGCAACATATTTTCATTTTCCTTTTAAATTTAAATTGCTTAGCCAACTTTAAAGTTTAATGAAACGGCATACACTTCATCAATGATGTTACCGTGTTTAGATTTTTCAAGGTGTTAGTAGTAAACACTATACGCACTCATATTATTACCTGTTTTAGGCTCATAACTTATGACCTTTGTTGGTGTATTATACTACGTTTAAAATTAGAGAATTTACCTTGCTTACGAAGTGCTTTTTAAAACATTCAACTGTGGCTCAATGACAATTGAATACTATTTTTTATGGCATTTCACAAGTGCTTGATGTTTCTCATCCAGGCACCATATCAAACGAAGCTGATTGACCTGAACCTTCTAAGTCCTGATGAGAGAAATTGGCTGAACTCCTATCACTCCACATGCAGAGATATTCTGGGGCCATATTTGGATGAAGTTGAAAATGCATGGCTGAAGAAAGCCACTGAACCTGTAGCTGTAGGTATGTGATCTGTGTTTGGAGTCAAGAAGTTACTAACTCAAGTTGCTTCAGCGTAATTTATGTACTGTCTTCAGTATTCAATATTATTTATCGTAATATAGATTTTAGGTGTCCTTGGGATGGGTATTTCAAATTTAAGTATGTAGAATATATCAATATTATGTTCCTCGTTTTAGGTGTTCGGTGTTAAATTGGCTATCTGCTCGGCATCATCTCATTTCTTTTTCCCAGTACTGTGAATAGGAAGGTAAGCAACACACCTCTTAATTGGTCAGATTTTTAAAAGGTTAAAATAATTTTTAAAATGTTTAAATAATGTTTCAAAGTGATTAATTTATGTGCAAATACTTTTTTTGAAAATTGACTCTTCACCTGAAATGTTTTGAGGACAGTGGTTAAAAGTGTATTGCTATTAATTTTTTATTATAAATATGATGTATACTTAAAAATGATGAACTACGTTCAGTGGAAACGGTATAGTATTTGAAGATATTTTCTTGTTTGACGTCATTTTTAGGGCGGGCCCAACGTAACATTGGATAGGCTTAAAGCAAATTTCAAACCAAAAATTTTAAATTAATTAAATATAATTCATTAAGATTATAGTATATTTTAAAAGTTATTGATTATATTACTATACAATATAATTAACATTTGTAACTATTAGAATTTTGATTATTTTAATTTATTTTTGTTAAATATATGAGCAATAATTTATATATAATGGGATTATATGTTGACGAAAAAAAACAATAAAAAATTGTTACTAATTAAGAGAGATTTTATTATTTGAGGCAAAAAATTATTTTTAATGCATAGTTATGTCATGGCGTAGCATTTCCTCAGTTATTCTTCCCAGGCATGTTTCCAAAGTCAACTTGTTTGGAAACACGTCTGCATGTAGCATGAGTTAAGTCCAGCACAGTCAGGTAAAGTACATAAAGTTGCAAATTTGAGGTCAATTAAACGCTATGACCATATTCTTCCTTCTAGAAAAGCTCAAAATGACGGATTTGTCGCTTTTCAAAAGCCCACAATGCAACATCATGAAGTTTGAACGTACGACTTGAACCCTTTTTTTTGTTGTCTAATACTTCAACCATCAACTTAACAGTTGCACAAACTTGACTTTAGATTTGCACCCAACGTCACGGCTTGAACCTAGTTGCAACGAGTATGTTGAAAATGAAGACGCAACCTTGTAATCACTCTCAACCCAATTCCAACAGTGATCCGGTGAACCTATTATTGTTAGAAGCATACAAGTGGACCGACTAGGTGAACCAGGGAACCCAGCTTCAACAATGTTACTAGACACAGCTTTTGATTGAACTTAGGACTATGGAGGGGAGGGTCGAAAGGAAAAGGCGGAGAAGTTAAACTATTTTCTTGTTTAAATGTTTATTGTCACAGAGAAAAAGAGAGGATGATGAAATTTAATTATATTAATAATATACATTTTATATATTTTACTTATATATTTTTTTAAAATTAATATTTTTAGTTTTCATAAATTTTTTAAAAAAGTCATCACTTAAAAAAATTAACATTTGAAGAATTTAAAAAATTATTTTTTAAATTCTTTTCTTAATTTTTTGAAAATTTTAATAAAAATTTCAAAACTTTTTTCTAATTAAACAATTCTCAAATAAAAGGTAATCCTTCCTTTCTCCTCCCTCCTGGATAAAACTCTCACAGGTAATGCTACCAGAGGAATCTAGTTTCTGACGCTTTTTGATGAATCTTTATTATAAATATATAATTAAATTTTGTTTGGATATTATTATAGGAATTTTAATGATTTTTGTATTAAAAAAATTCTTGCAAATCTATCAGTTAACTTTATAAAAGTTAGGGGAGTTTGCTTATTCCATAGGTGATCATAGCGGTGCCTGTGCAAGGAACCAAGATGAGGGATCAAAGTTAGCAAAAATATTAGAGTGGAAGTTTTTAATTAAAAATTTATATAGTTTATAATTAATTAAATTGAGTTAGAATCTTTTAATAAAATTAATTATATAATTATTTAAAATTAATAAAAGTGTTAGAAAAATAACATCATCCTAAATAGATCAATAAAATTTTATCTATAAAAAAATAATATAATTTTAATATAATATTTTAATTATATTAGTATATTCAAAATAAAATTATTTACTCTTAAAATAACTCAAAACAAATGATAAGAAGGTGATTAAAGATAGAAATAGGCCAAAATATTTTACAAAAGCTTATGACTTGTATTTTTAAAGTTTAACTCAGCTTGACTTATTTAAGTAATAGTTTTAATTTTTAAAATTTAATTAATTGAATAAGTTAGATTTAAGTTTAAGTATATTAAATTTATTAGAATGACTTATTTAAAATTTATAATAATATATTAAATAATTTTATAATAAAATTATAATATTATTTTAAATAATTTTATAATAAAATTATAATATTATTTTAAATAAATAAAATATTAAAATAAATAAAATTTTAAATTAAAAATTTTAATCTTTTTTATTAGAATTAAAAAGTGTCTCTACTATATATTCTCTAAAAGAAAGTCATGTTTATTAGAATTTTTTGCGTTATTCTTATTTAATTTGTTAATTGATTTATATTTGAATTATTTCAATTATTTCAATTATCTCTATTGTTGGTTCTTTTACCCATCATCTTTTTCGTACTTATTTAAATTATATATAACTTTTTTTCTTTTTTTATTTTGAAGTTAACAAAATAATCAATCATAATTAAATTTAATTAATAACATATCTATAAAAAAAATATTAAAAGTTTTAATACAAAAAAATAGACTATTAAAAAGATTAATAAATTAAAAAAAAATAATTT
This sequence comes from Abrus precatorius, assembly GCF_003935025.1. Classification (NCBI taxonomy): domain Eukaryota; kingdom Viridiplantae; phylum Streptophyta; class Magnoliopsida; order Fabales; family Fabaceae; genus Abrus; species Abrus precatorius. The sequence continues at coordinate 16,971,884 of NW_020874406.1, read as the reverse complement.
ATAATAAAATCTAATATAAACCTAATCTATTTTCTTTCCTACACGTTAATGATCAGTATTTAATCAAGAGAATCCTTCTTTGAGCACCGAGACACTCGTACACAACTGTCTGCCTCAAATGGGAATGTTACCATTTTGTTGCTTTAATAAATATTCACATATATGCTTGTCGCTCAATTCTAACATGCTGTGTATAAGTTTGGGACGTTAAATGCATGCATCCATGCCTTATTTACACAAGTAACGTTGGATTTTATTTGAATTTAAAACAAATAATAATATTTTGTATCTATGTGGCTGGAAACACATGGTAGGCCCATTATTTTCCCTTATTGTATTTTGTTTCTGATGAGTTGGAAATGTCAATTACTTGTAGCAGGCCTCTTTATTTATTTGATGTTTTTTTTTTTTATTTGAAAAATCCATTATATAAATTTGAGTGCATCTTTACAGCTTACATTAGTAATCGGTGGATCTAAATAAAATAAAGGATATGTATTTATTTTATTAATATCTTTGGTGTTCATAAATCGTTCCGGTTTAGGAGCATTAATTTATATGCATTTTGCTTGAATAATCGTTAGTTTAAACACTCACAATATTAATAATAATAATTTTTTTAACATATTCGAAGATATAATAAAATATATATTAAAATATTTGTTAAAAATATGTATACAATTCAATGTATTAAAATTTACATAAAAATATAAAATATTTTATTTTTTATAGAAATTTATTATTTAGTTATATATCTTTATATGCACATTAAAAGGATGGTTCTTCTGTTTATATGATTTTTTTTAAAATTACAGAAATATGATATTTTTGGTAAAATTACATAAATATAACTTTTTTGTTATTAGCAATTTTTGACTAAAAATTACCAATAATAACTTTTGACTGCTTTTTTTATAATTTTTAAATATTTTATTATTATTTAAAAATTGTTGTTGACAAATTTGAATTTTTTTTAATTTGTTAATATTTTTAAATCATTATTGACGATTTTTAAGACTTTATTATTTTTTTATTTTTAAACTTTTATATTTATTCTAAAAATTGTATAATTTCTAAATCTCATATTTCTGAATTTTTTTAAAAAACATATTTCAATATATATAAATTTTAAATACTATATATAAAAGGATATTTAAAAAAAACTGTAATAATAACTATTTATTTTCTTCTAATTCAACTGTTACTCGTACAAAGGCACGGATGCATCCAAAAGTAAATGTTCCCCAGCTTAGTAAAATCTATCATCTTTGTCAGACTTTTTTTAAAAAAATTATTAATTATATTATTAAAAATAAATACTATATATATTTAACAAAAATTAACTTACATATAAGAATCCTTTAAATATCCTATTCAGTGCATATTTTAAAAAGTTACAAAATCACGTTAAATCACGGATAAACTACAATTTAATGTTAAAATAGATAGATTGTTATTAAAATAAATTTGAGCATAAATTCTATTGCCACTTTTTGAAAGACGTTCCCTTCTTTCGGTTGGTTTAGTATCTTGTTGGGCTTAGTCGTGTGAGAACTACTATTTAACGTTTTCTCTTAGACAAAAAAAGGAAAAAGAAACTCTTACTTTCGGGTTAATGCAAAATATTCATAATAAATCACACAAATTCAGTGTATACTTCAAGTTTAAATAACCATGAATAATTTAATATTATTTATAGTAATTTGTACATTAAATTTATGCATTTTAACATATTCCTGTAAGTACTGTCAAAATTGATGAAAATTTACAAAAATTGTTTCAGCTTAATTATTTGAGTCATAATTAATACAATATATTAAATATTTAGAAGAAAAGAAATCACTTATTCCTGGCACGCATATTCCTCAGGGAATCAAAGAGGGTAAGATTTATTGCCTTCATAGACGATAGATATAAAGAAGAATGGCATTCATCGGTCAACACAGGGGATGGGTCAACCTATTTCACCATCTTACTTCGATTTGATTGATCGAGCCGTTGAACTGGAAATTTCCCACTGTCACTGTCACTGTCACAGTCACAACTTGATGAGTATTATTTGGATTCTCCAACTGGCTCTATGTGAACTCTTTTGAAAAGGACGCCGAAAGTTAGCAATAAAGGTTTTTTTGTATTTTTAAATATTTGTTTCATAACTAAAAATACTTATCAATATATAAATAAATATATTTGAATTATTAAATTAAAACTTGAGCAGCTTTTTAGGACTGTGTGGTAACAACAATGGATTCATGTTAAAACTTGAACCAAGTTGTTTAAAACTAACAACAATGGATTCATGTTAATTAGCTCATAAAAGGGGTGGTTATTTACGCAAACATACGAGCTTTCACTTCAAAATCAACGTCATGTCCTAACAATTTAAGATTAGATTAACTGGGTTTGATATAAAGTCTGTAACCATTTTTAAACACCACAAACTACAGCAGATAATTAAGAAAAAGAAAGAGGGGTTCAAGAGCAAACTAATTCGCTGAACACATCATCATTCTTATCTCCTAAGCAATAATCACCCGAAACTTTTGCCTGCAGATGAAGTTCACAGTCTTTGCTCATTTCACACAGAGAATGGTAAGAAGAACCGAACATAGACAACGCTCTCTCTCCACCAAGTTTCACATCCTTAACTTTTCTCCTCATGGCAACCCCTTCGTCACCCACCATCACTCCTCTAACCAGTTCTGCTATCTTCTCCCTACACACAATTGCTTCTCCACCCTTCACTCTCACCGCCACACCAAGCTCCTCCGACAACATAAAAGCGTTCATCTTCTGCTCCGCATAAAGCGGCCACGCCACCATCGGGATTCCGTTCACAATGCTTTCCAAAACGGAATTCCAACCACAATGCGTGACAAAACCACCCGTCGCAGGATGTCCCAGAATCTCAGCCTGCGGGGCCCACATGGGGACCACAACCCCCACGCCCTTTGCTCTCTTAACAAACCCCTCCGGCAAGAAGCGCATCGTTCCGTCGCGCACCTTCGCCACCTCGAAAAACGCGCCACTCGCGTCACCTTCCTTTGGTTCCCTCGCCACCCAAACAAACCTTTGCTGACTCAGCTCTAACCCCCATGCCAGCTCCCTCATTTGACTCTCCGACATGGTCCCACCACTCCCAAAAGACACATAAATCACCGACTCAGCCGGTTGCCCGTCCAGCCAACGCAAAATTTCATTCTCCGGTTTCGGTCCCACGGTTCTCACTAGCGGTCCAACCGGATAAACCGGTCCTTTCGTAAACCGGCCCAAAATCTTTTCTTCTCTCACCGCCTTGGTTGCTGCGGGCTCCAGATCTTCACAGGTGTTCATCAAAATCCCGTCAGCGGATGCAACCTGCTTCATTGCTCCCACGTAACCCTCGTATATGGGCCCACCCGGTGATAAAAACGCTTCGAGAGTGTCCTCGAACCGAACCGGTTTGCAACCCGGAACCAAGAGCGGTTCGCGAGCCTTAGCATGTCTTTCTTCCATTTCCTTGTCGATGAAGGGGAGGTATATGGACACAGCTGTGAACCACGCGTTGGTGGCGAAGAAAACGTACGTCAACATGCCGAGGTCACGTGCCATGGGAAAAGCTACAGTACCGAAAATGTCCACAATGAGAGCTGAGGGAGGAAGCTTCATGGATACAAAGGAAGAGCGTAGAAAGGGTAGAGACTCCAACATGGTTAACACAATACGCTCTCCTAACGAGGGGTTGGGTCGGAGTTTGGTAGAGACGTCAATGGGAGGCATTACGACAACGTTGAGGGAGCTTAAGTTGGATGTTTGTTGGAGTATGTGAGAGGTTGTGGTTGAGGAATCGGTGGTGACGACGAAGATGGTTACGTTGAATGAATGGTAAGTGAGAAGGCGTTTGGCTAGCTCCAGCATCGGAATCAGGTGACCCATGCCAGGGCTGGCCAGAAGGACTGCATGAGGCTTTGCTGTTATCATATCTTATAAAGAATGATTGCTGATCTCAAGAACTGTTTTTCTTCTTCCTTTGTTATCAGTGCCCTATGTTGCCGTCCTCAAATTGAGATATTTATGGACTGAAAATGGTGTAACCACCTCTAGTTTCTCTCTCTCTCTCTCTTTTTGTTTTTTTTCAATCTCTTAGAAAAGTGAGCGTATAAATAAATGAATTTAAATAAGCTATTCATTATCATTAATTCACCGTTTTATTTGTCATTTGAAAAAAAGTAAATTTATTATTTCATTAAATATAAAACATTAATTGATTTTATCCTTATTTATACCTTTTCTTTGCCCATTAACATGTCTACAAAATTTATATATACTAGGAAAGTGACTCTGAAATAGACGGATAAATTATTATGTTATAATATAATATTATAATTAATATTTATAAAATAAAAAATATTTATATAAAATATTTATGATAATATTTAAATTATTTTAAAATTTAAAATTAATTAATATATATTAATATTATTACTAATAAAATGATTTCATATATTATATAAAGATTTATAAATTAACTTTAAAGTAAAAGAATTAAATTTAAATATAATTTGAATTTATAAGATTATAAATTTAATTCTAATAAATTTAAAAATACTCTTATAATTAATTTGTAATAATTTAACATATATATATATACAACAATATAAGGATCTATAATAAACAAAGTAAATTTTACTATATTTAAAATTTTTTAAGATAAAAATTATTGAAGAAATAAAATTATATGTTTTATTTTATATTATAAAATTATATACTGCACAATTTAAAGATAAAAAATATTAAATCTTTTATTGAATAAGCCTATTTTATGTTTCTAAAACTATAGTAATGTATTATAATTTAACTTTTTACTATTAAATCATATATATATATATATTAGTTTTAAAATAATTATAATTTAAATATAAAATTAATTATTTTTAATATAACAGAAAGATAAAAAATATCAAATGAAAATTTTGATTATTTTTTAAAATAAATTATCTATAAAAAATAAATATAAGAGTTAAAAATAACTTATATGTAACTTTAAACATTATAAATGTTATTAATAATAATTTAATAATAAATTAGTAAATATATTTATATGTCACAACAATTTATTTATATTGTATATTAGTATATATTAATATAATAAATTATAATTTAAATATAAAATTATATAATAATAAAATTATATTATATTGAATAATATCAAATATAAATAGATTAAAAAAATAATAAATATATTTTCATATGCAAATTTTTATATACTTTATATGTTTTAGAATTTCAATTAAAATTTAAATAAAAAGTAAAAGAGAAGAATAATTTTACTGATTACAAAAATAAATCTTATATCAAGTAAAAGAGAAGAATAATCTTATTGAATATAAAAGTTAAAGTAATAATAAAATTTATTCATTTAATCCACTATTATTCATTAATTAGACACCAATTAATAGTTTTCAATAATAAATTTAAAGAAAACCATTAATATGAAAATTTATAACTGTCATAAACTTTGCAAGAATAAATATATTAATATATTAATATTAAAGTTACAAATACTAAATTAATATTGATTCTTACTATTCCATTGTTGTATGACCTTTCAAATACATAAATTAATTAATTATAATTATATGCATTACATTTCATTATTTCAATACAAAACATACATAATTTGTCTCAATTATTTCATGTATGGTCATATTTTGAGCTTTGAGCAAATCATCTTCCATTAAAAACAGAAGAGTATCTAGACAGACTTAATACTTGACTTATACCTGCATCATTCATATTCATCCTATACTACAAATTGGATAGCTTATAAGTTAACAAAAATACGAAACATCATGCAAAACATAATGATGTCTCTATAAATAAAAAATAATTAAAATACTTACTTATTCTTATAATTAATAGTCTATTTTATGTTAGAATTGATATACAACTTTGTTTCATTATAAGCATTTGATATGCTTAAAGTTCCTGAAACAATCATGAAATATAATTTATTGATAATAATAATTATCACACAATTAAACAAAGTTTAATATAGAGATAAAGAATTATACCACCAAATATTTTCATTTTACATAATTGAATAATCACAATGGGTAAAGCATTTGAATTTTCATTATTTAAAAAATTAACCATTTGATCAACAAACTCCTCCCATAGGCCATAAAGTGCAAACAATTCTTTGATTCATATGAAACAAATTTAATATAATATAACCTATTAAAATATGTTATAAAATATTTTACCTAATAAAATATGTTATAAAATAATACCCACTCTAAATTTTCGAGAATCAAATTAATATGTTTACTTTTCTTTCTATTTTTTTCTACATCTTTGAAATTATTTTTCTTAACTACATGACCAATGACATATAATTGAACATGTGTTAAACATCATTTTAAAATAACAAAGTAGTATACATGGATAAATATGAAAGCGATTAAAATTAAAAAAAATAAAACTCACCAATTAGATATAGTTCATCTATCTTACTTAAAAAATTTTAGAATGGAACAAAATTGAAACAGTTAAAAGATATGTTGTCACATTTGACTTCTGAAACTCTAGTGGTTGTCATCAAATTTAATTTCTATTTGTGTTTAATGGTTCACGTCTTCCTTTCAGGAGTAATTACCATAAAATTTTCTATGATATACACATTGCTTTCATGGAATAATTTTTTGTAACTTGATATAATATCCTTCTTAACAGTACAATGAATCCTTAAACTCCGAAATAATGAGAGAACATGAAGGAATTAAATAAATTAAATAAAAAATAAATTTTATGCACTTTGACTAAAGAAATATAAAAGCTTCACCTTTTCATCAACTAAAATCATGTTCATGCTATTGACTTGAGTTTTAGTTCGAAACTCATGAGAGAACTACAAATTAATGATCTGAACCATTATCTTTCAATCCACCTTCCCAGGTCATATTTCAAAAAGCACTAAATTAGTAGGCGCCATTTTGTAAGAATTTTAGTTTAAAATTTTATTTCGAACAAATAACGTGTACTTTTCCTTATATATATACCTGATAAAATACAAATTCTTTCTCACTTGAAGTTTTTTTTTTTTATAGTAAACTTAATTTAAAGTTCAAGAGTTTTATGTAATTTTATCATTTATTAATTTCTAATAATAAAATTTATAATAAACATTAATATTAAGGTTCAAATCTGCTGCAAATGATGCACCTTTTGAATATATAAAAAATGCTAATTAGAAATAAATGTATTTAACTGATTTGAATTAAACCATTCAAGACGGTCTTAAAGGTAAAAATATATCAAAACTGTCAATTAGAAATGCATGGATTTAATTGATTTGAATTAAAGGATTCAAGATGACCTTAAATAGTAATTATTAATTATTATATAAAGATTATTATGTTAAAGAGTGAAGAATTTTTTTTTTTTTCAAAATTCATTACAAATTTTTCTCAAAAACTCATATACTTTTATACATATAAAGATAAAGATATATATATATATATATATATATATATATATATGAAAAAAATTCATTAATTTTATAAAATATTAATAATAAGTTAAGATAATAAAATTTTTAAAGTGTAAAAAAATGGAATGAGTTTAGAAGACATAAACAATACAACTATTACAAAATTCAAAACCAATTTATTATCACTGCATGGAGACCTCAATTAGGGATGGAAAGGTCGGCCGCCTAACAGTTGATGACTTTTTATATACTTTGAATATTTTAAAATTTTAATTAAGATTTAAATAGGAAGTAAAAGAGAAGAATAATTTTATTGAATACAAAAATAAATCTTATATCAATTAAAAGAGAAGAATATTCTTATTAAATATAAAAGTTAAAGTAATAATAAAATTTATTTATTTAATCCACTATTTTTCATTAATCGGATATCAATTAATAGTTTCTAATAATAAATTTAAAGGAAACTATTAATATGAAAATTTAAAACTGTCATAAAATAATTATATTTTTATTAATATTATTCAATAACAATAGTCATTATAAATTTTTAATATTATACAAATTTTTTTTTTTTTTTATCTTTTCTTAAGCAATTTTATTGGTATAAAATTTATAATAAAAAATTTTGTTGATTGTATTTACTACATCACAACAAATTACAAACCTAACACAACCAAAACTGCTATCATACTTATTTTTTTATTATTGTTTTATTATTATCTATAGTTACTTTGAATATAAATATAAGGTAAATTATTATATTTGTTTGAACATGAAGAGCAACAAATTCTCTGAATAAGATTAGAATACAATCAAAATTAAAGAAACTAATATTTAAAAGTAAAAAAAGAATATTATATTAATTTATTTTTTATATTCTTAATTTTATTTTAATATTTAATTATTATATTAATATATTATGTTATAATTTTTATTTATAATAAATAAAAATTATATTATATTCGAAACTAAAAAGATTTATACACGATTAAACGTGTTTAAAAAATAAATTTATTTAATCATAAATTATTATATTTGTTATATTTAAAGAAACTGAAGAAGAATAAGATACGATCAAAACTAAACGAATTAAAATTTAAAATTAAAATATTAATATTTTTTAATAAATTTTTCATATTTTAAATTTTATTATTATTAATATTCAATTATTATATTATATATTATGTTTTAATTTTTTATATTTATAATAAATAAAAATTGCTTAAATATAAATTATATTTTATTAAAAAATAAAAACTTATAAAAAATGATTAGAAAATAAAATAAAAAATTTATTATAATATATATATTAATATATATATATATAATCAGACGATGTACCAAATAATATAAATAATATAATTATAAATAAATTATATAATAATATATATTTTTGTAATTTACACGTATATTAATTAAATTATTAGTTAATTTATTAATTTATATGTAATATATAAATATATGTTTTAATTTATTGTATCAGTAATATTTTTTATATTACATTAATGTTATAATGTAATTAATTTTATGTTTATTTGTTAATTTAAAATAACAAATTAATGAAACAAATAAAATTAAATATTTTATATTTATTTTTTAATTTAATAGTTATTATTGTCATTATATATATATATTGCATTAAATTTAAATTTATTTATTTTTTAAAACATAATAATTTTATTTTAATTGATTCTACAAATTATGTGAATGTTATTTTTTTTATCAATTTTATGTGTTTACTGTAACTTTTTTTGTTGAATATAAAATATATTTAAACAAACAAAATATGTTTCTAAAATAAAACTAAAATATTTACTATTTATATAATTTTTAAAAAATAAATCAAGAGAAATATAAATATAAATTTTATTAATATAAATTATTTATAATTAATACTTAAATAATATTTTAAAAATTATATAAATATTATTATTATTATTTAATAATTATTAATAACATAGAGAAAAATTAAAAAAATATATAAACTAATTTGATAATAAAATATTAATATTTTTGTTAATTTTTTATTTTTTTTTGTAAAATAAAGCTTTTAACAGGTAATAGGTCAGATTCAAATTTAATAATTATGTTACAGGTTAAGTCTGTTTAGAGTAAAGTCTAACATGTTTCCATCTCTAATCTCAATGGCAAAATATCGTTAATACTAACAGACGAATAAATTTAAATAAGATGTTCATTAACATCACTTAACCACCTTATTTCTCATTTAAAAGAATAGTGAATACTATTTTATTAAATACAAAACATTGATTTTATTGAATATATTTTCTATTCTTATTTACATTTCTAAAAAAACATACAGAATAAAAAAGTAATTATTTTATTAAAATTAATTACTAAATATTGTATTTTTTTTATTCTGTACGTTTCTATTTACATTTACATTTATTTATACTACTTAGTAATTATAATTTTAAATAGACAAAAAAATATTAAAATAAGAATAACAACCAATATTTATTTTAAAATTTTCTATGGACAAATAAAAAAAAAGATAGTATGATTTGTGAAGGTCATTTAAATACTATCGAAAACAAAATATAAATAGAGTTAGGTCAACTGTAATTAAATTTATATAATTTTATTATACTGGGAAAGAAAAATAACCACAACATGACTTATTATTATTTGTATTTCATCAATTAAATTGATTCTTGCAGTTTTTTCTTTCATAAGTAATAAAAAATAATTACTAAAAACATGTATATACATATATTGATTTTTTTGAAAATAATAAATTATTACATAATTTAATGCATTAATAATATTAAATGTTGCATATTTTAATAAAAAATACTATTAAAATTTAACATATTAAAACATAATACATTTACATGTCTTGAAAATTATACCGGAAAATGTTTTAATTATTTTATCAAAATTAATTACTAAATTTAATATTTTATTTATTAATGGATCTTTTTTACTCTTACAATATTTATGTAGTATAAATATTTTAAATAGAAAAAAAGTATTAAGGTAAGGACAGATACTATAAAATTAAAAAAAAATTATATAATAAAATGCAGTCATCATTTAAAGATTCTCTAAAACAAAATATTTATAAAAAAGTTATGAGTGTCTGAGTGCATGCAGGGAAGCATTAAAGCCGAATTCAGATTATTAGGTTTGAGAACTGTCCACCCCTTCATTGGGATGGATAAGAGACATAAACAGTTCAGTATGATGACTCACATATTTTAGTTAAACAATTTAAAGTTTAATTAATTTTTTTAATCAGATAAGGATAGAGTTAGATAGATTATTCACCTTTCCACTCAAGTTTTTTTTCACAGCTCTGTTCTTATTATGGACTGTGACCTGAGTAAATGCACGAGTGAGATAAGATCGTATGAGGTTTAAAAAAAATTTAAAAATTAGAAAATCAGATGTAAAAGAGATACAAAAAATGGTGTGAGGTATCAAAATCCTAAAGTCTTCAAGGAAATAGATAATTCAACACTTTAAAAGGCAGTATTAAATGTAATTAATAGCATGGTAACAAAAGAAGAAAATAAAAGAATTGAATGAAACGTTTGTGTTAAAAAATAGATACAAAAAATAGTTAAGACTTTTCATAACGAGTGACAAAATAAATTATAAAAAATATTAAACTAGTCTTCAAAATTTTAATCATTAATTATTTTTTGATAAATAATCATTAATTATTTTGATTGTTTAAATTAATAATTATTAGTTATTTAAATTTATAATATTTATGATGTTTTTATTCGATCCCTGATTTTTATCATTATCAGTTTTTTTACGTGATAATTGTTAGTTATTTTTATCCTTTGCTTTGGTTCCAAATCTGAGAACCAAATCGATTTATGATTAATAAATTCAAAGGTTTAATTGAGAATTGTTATCATATTTAAGGTTTAAAATTATTTCTAAAATTAGGAATTAAATTCATTAACGATATTAATTTAAGGATTAAATTAAATGATATAGACTAAGTTGGGCTTAAATTAAATTTTTAGAATATTAGAGACTAAATTCACCCGTATATAATTTCAATGACTAATTAAATATGTTACTTTGAAAAGGACATAAAAAAAAAAAACAGTTGGTATGATAATTTAAATTAATTTTTTTTACCGTTTGACACGTATTATAAAAATTAGTATATTCTCTCATTTATTTTTTACGGTTTCATGCATATTTAAAAAAAGAAACCGTTTTATTAAAATTTATAATAATTTTTTTGATAATTTTATTCTTAATAATTAACGTCCATTTAGTTAACATTTTGAATCTCTAACATTAAAATGAAAAAAAGTATATAAAATCACAAAATGAAAATTTATTCAACGTTAATTTTAAGTTAATATTATCAATGTGATGCTTCAATTTAATTTGATAGAGAATAAATTCTCATATATATATATATAAGGAAATTTAATCATTTGTTAAAAAGCATGCTTTATTTTAAATACCATATTAATTGATATAGCAAATAAGGAGTATAATAAGAATTTAGTAAGAAATTTTTATGAAAATTAAAATATAAATTATTTTCTTAATTATTTGTACAAAACTTTTAGCATAGAAAAAAATTTAAGAATATTAACCAAAAACTTTGTACTACCCTACACGTATTTTTTTCAATAGTATAATCATTACTACACGTGTTATATTTCAATTAATATTATTCTTATTGAAAAAACTGTACTATAAAAATAAGAAAAATATACTTCTATTTTATTTTCACTTTACTGTTATTCATAATTGTTTTTAATCATGTCTCTTCCCTCCTTTGTCCATTTCACGCTTTCTTGCACGTGATTTATGCATGACCCTTTGTTTCCCAATGGAACCAATCTGTGTCAATTTTGTCACACCTCACATCTTCTATTTCAACAATCACAGCACGTGTAAGAAAACTGCTCCATAGTAACCAAAATGTTTGATGATTTAACAGAGACATGTGGGGCATAGATTGAGTGAAGAAAGAAAGAGAGAAAAAAAATCGGATTAAAAAGGAAAAAATAATAAATAATAAAGAATAAATGTTAAAAAAGGAAAAAGAGAGTTGATATAAAAATAAAAAGATTATTTACAGAAACACATTACATAGGCCCTTTCTCACGTTCCTTTATTCAATACTTGGGCCATATATACATCCAACCTCACTGCATCAGGCTTCGTAGTTGGTACAATAATATAGTATAACTTATTGTTACTGGGCCTATGGGGAAGGCCCACAAGCCAGTGGACCGGTGTATCATTCCTCACGTTTCTGAAAGTACAAGAGACAGAGCAGCGTGAGAGGAACTACCTTTGGTCAAAGATTTAATTGCACCGTGTTTGATCTCTTGGACTCTCTCCTTCATGAGATTCCTTTTCCCGTTTCTCCATAATCAACCTCACCATACTACCTATCTCTTCTCTCTCCACCACCTTCTTCGAAGGCAGCACCTTGGGCCGCACCGCCACACCAAGCTCCTCCACCAACAACGTGGCATTCATTCTCTGCTCCGCGTACAGCGGCCACGCAATCATGGGCACACCGTTGACAATACTCTCTAAGACAGAATTCCATCCACAGTGACACAGAAACCCCCCAACAGAGGGGTGCCTCAACATGGCCACTTGTGGGGCCCAATGTGAGACCAACAGGCCCATTTTGCTGGTTCTTGATGCAAACCCTGCCGGCAAGTAATTAAGCACCATGTCATTCTCGTTGCTATACTCGGTGGTAAAGAAGGCCGCGTCTGCAGCATCTCCGGTGGGTGGGCGCACCACCCAAACAAATCTCTGTTCACTCAACTCTAAACCCCAAGCCACCTCCGTCATTTGCTCATACGACAGCGTTCCACCGCTGCCAAACGAAACGTAAATCACAGACTCGCTCGGTTGCTTATGAAGCCAATGCAGAACCAACTCGCTCTCGGGGGTCGTTTCTGATACGGGTTGCCTCACTATAGGCCCAACACCGTATACGGCCACTTTCAGGATCCGGCCCAATAAATCACTGTCTCTCAGAGCTTCAAGGTCTTTGTGTTGAAGTTCCTCCCACGTGTTCACCAGTATTCCCTGGGCTTCACCTCTTAGGATCTCATTCCCTATCCCTAGATACTCTTGATACTGCACGTCGTTTCGGTCCAGCATGGGATCAACGACATCTTCAGGACGAACCGGTTTACAACCTGGGATTTGAAACGGTGCTTCCTGCTCCTCGTACGGTCCTTCTATCTGTTTGACCAACACAGGGGAATACAGTACCAACGATAAAAATCCTGCGTGTGAAGCACAGAAGATGTACTTGCGTATGTTGAATTCTCGGGCTATGGGCAGAGCCTCAGTTCCGAATATGTCGACGATGAGAACAGAGGGACGAAGGGTCATGCTGGAAAGCGCAGACCGAATGGTGTGCATGGCTTCACATCATCACGCATAAGCGAGTGACGATGCCAGCGTTTGCCTTGACGAGTGAAGAGATGTCTGGTGACGGAATTTCAACCACCTCGATGATATCGGGTATGATGGCTGATTTTAAAACATGAGTTTCTGCTTCTGAAGTTTGAGAAGTGACGGCAAGCACTGTGACTTTGACGGTGTGGTGTAGGACGAAGCGCTTTCCGAGTTCCACCATGGGAATAACATGGCCTAGGCCTGGGCTGGAAAGAAGAGCAAGATGTGGTGGGTTGTGCATCTTCATGATGATAGTAAACGGAAGGAGGAGAATTCGAGAAGGATGAGTCTGTCACATTTACAGCATACGAAGACGATGATGGAAAGTAGTAGTTGTATAATAAATTCTTCAATACTAATAATCACCTAATCACTTAGATACTACCAATAGAGAGTAAACACGACTCTTTCTTCAACACATTAAACTACGGGTTAGTGACGAGTTGAAGCGAAACATTTTCAGTTGGACTTTTCTTGCATTCTAAGGTGAATCTCAACATCATGAGTTTGTACCACCATTATCATGTGGGTTTTATTTTTCTTCTAAATTATCTTATAGAATAAATAGTTTTATTATAGATAAATTAATCAAGTTAAAATATTATATTAAGAATTATATTATTTTTATAGATAAAATAAAAAATAAATAATTTTATTAATTAGATTCTTCATAGAATTAGGGATAAAAATATGTCAAATTATTTGAAAAAACTTATAATTTGACCTATTTAAAGGTTTAACTTTTTTTTTTATTAAGCATTATACATTGACTTGTTTAAATATTAAAGAGGTTTAATCGTCATTTAAAGGTCTTAATATAAAAATAAATTGTTAAAAAAATTAATAAGTCAAGTTAGACTACTAAAAAAGATAAATCAAGCTTAATAAAAAAAAATATATCACATATAATAAGTTTGTCTTAAACTTACTTATGCAAAGTGTCATTTAGCTTACTTGCATCTTTACCGAAAATTAATCTCAATATGTCATGAGTTTATATCATTGTCATCAGGTGGGTTTTGTTTTTCTTCTAAATTAGTTATATTAAAATATTATATTAAAATTATATTATTTTTTATAGATAATTTTTTGTTAATCCATCTATAATAGATATATATTTATTTCATATAGTAATTTAGATATACCTTTATCATATATTATAGTAATACATGGTTTATTGAAATAAAATACTATTTCATACGATTAATACATCAAATTATACATTTTTAAGCTTTATGCTGACATTATAATTTGTGTTAAACACAAATCATACTGAAGAACAATATTATAATGCTTGATAATGTTAATTTATCTATCAATGAAGAGTAAAATTTTCATGACAAGGTTATGATGCAATTTGATTTATTGCCTTCAATTTTGTAATCTTTTTCATTTTGGTCTTCAACTTAATAAATATTTAATCTTAATCTTAAATTTATTCAAATACATTTTATGTTAGTTCGACAATCAATTAACATTATAAAAATTAATAAATTTATTTATCTAATGCGCTAAATTTTACCCTTAATGTGTACAAGTAACTCCAGAAAAAATTATTTCATAACTCTTAATTAAGAACTTAAATATTCAAATTTATATTCAAATTTATTAATTCTCACACATTTATAAAATTATCTTTTTCTTCATTGTCTGTATTAAAGCACTGTTGATATTCGTTGTTTAATTTCTAATATTAGTTCCACCTATGATAAACATGTTTCTCAAATGTCATTAATATTAATAAAATACTAACATGATACCTGTTTTAACAACTTATGAATAAAAAAAATTAGACTACAAATATCTTCTGTCACAGGTAATTTTGTTTGAATTAGAATAAGATTACTAGACAATATTTAATATAGTTACGTTAAGTGAGATTCAAACTTGAAATTATATATTAATTTAGAAAAACACTTTAACAGTGTTCAGCAATCTAAGAAACATTTTATTAAGTTATGGATGAAAGTTGAAAGTTACAAAGTTATGGACGAAAATCTTCACATACAGGTTGAAAGAGTGTACTAAGTTTAGTTTTCTTTTAAATAAAAGAGACAAAGGAGGGGTGCAGTTATATTCAGTTATATGAGATTTATAAGAAAAGTAAAACTTACTATACATAATGAAAAACTTAAAAAAAAAATAGTGCATAAAGTTTAAACGCTTAAAATTAATTCAAAACATTGAAAATAGTTATTCTGAAACTATACAAAAGAGAGAGAGAGAGAGAGAGAGAGAGAGAGAAATGTGACAAGAAAAAAATTTGGAAATAATTAATAATTTAAATTTTTCTCAGAAACATGGAAAAAGCACTAAACAATAATCAAGCTACATGTCTTAAAGAGGAAAATAATACAACAAAAATTATTTTATTCTAAAAATGAAGAACTTTATTTTATTTAGATGTGGCAAAGAGAGTAAGACAGAATATGCCCACTAAAATAAAAAGGTAAAGGAGAAACTTTTGGAGTGATATTAGTTTTGAAAAAAAAAAAAATAATCAAACTCATGCAAACTTTTCTGTAATTAATTTTAGCCTAGTCTATATATGCCAATTGTTAGATATGGATTCAAGCTGAGCTGTATTAATTATTTTACGACTTAAATAAAAATTGTGATATTTTTTAATCCATAAAAAGGCTTAAACCCTGAATCGAGTTAGGTAATCCATTTTTATTATCACTAATTATATTCTGTAAAAATTATATTTAAAATTTTTAATTAGTTTTTATGTATATAAAATGAACATTAACAACGTATGTCTTTATTTTTTTTTCCGGTCCAAAAATTACCATATTAAAATATTATTATCATTTAACTATTGTCATCTCGAATTACATTGAGCAGAGGATCCATGTAATTATATATATTCTCTAATTTCTGGATAATTTTCCAAACATACCAAAAAAAACATGCAAGGTCCATAGGAAAATAGATTCCTTTTTAAGTATTTATTCTTAAAAAGAGAAGATTTTGTACAAAAAAGGAGAAATTTATCTCTGGATCTTAAAAATTACGAGTCTACAAGTGTTGAGGTACTACTGAAGTTAGATGGAGAATGTAAGTGGCGCTATGTTAGATAGAGAAGTTCTATAGAAGTATTGATTGAATCTATAATTGAATAAAATATATGACTAACACCAGGGATTATCATGAATTTATAGCGAGAGAGATAGAGAGAGCAAAATAACAGGATGCATCACTAACACTAACTAACAAGGTGATACAGTTATAAATTCTCAGTTCACAACCATGCTTTTGTTGTAGCATTCAGCATGAAGATGAACTGGGTTAAAAAAAACATTTGTATTCTGCTGTCTGGCAAAGCCACTATCGACCAATGTTGACATAGATCTTCATTTACACATTAGACTTGCTTTCAAATAATCTCAGCAGAAGTTCATAAAACTTACCAGCTATTCTCATGGATGTTCTCACAAGAATGAGACATGCTAGAGCTAGGTCACTAATTCTGTTGACAAGTGCATACTTAACAATAAATGAGTAAAGTTTAAACAACATTGAAGCAGTTTAGATGACGAATATTAAAAACCTAGAAGATCAAAGACAGCTCAACCAAGCAAATAAAACAGAGAGTACTGCAAACAAGTGTCAAAGGCATTAGTTAAGAAATCAATAAATGAAAAATTTTCACTGAAAATCACGATGAAAGTGTGTTAATACTACTACGAAAAAAAAAAATTCAGTTTTAGTTCCCTAAAGTGTCGTAAAACACTTGTTAGCATTCTTCATAAATTGAAAGGCTGTAGTATACACAAGCATGTGAAGATTAAGTGAAAACATGCTCAAAAAATAAGTACTAATCTTAACCATATAATCATAAATGAAATATCAAAATTAGCTCTTTGCTAATTAAGTTTAACTTGATATGCCCAGTATATATATAGGGAGAGAGCTTCCCAATCTTAGCACATCAATTTCAAACAGTCCCAGATAAATATTCAGCAATGTGTAAATAATAAGAGGAATAAGATAAGAATATCACCTCGTTTCCCCGGTCATAGTAAGTTAAGATTAAAAGTCTCAAATCAAAACACTTGCTAAACAGTTGCTTCAAATGCAACCTTTGAACAATCAACAAAGCATTACAATGAAGTGAAATTCCATGTAATGTAACAACTAACCACTGCTATATAAGAGGAACTGTACACATAAGTAAAATATAGAAATAAAGCATAAAAACCAATTGCCTGACGTAGCCAAGTAACAGATCCAAGGAAAAGGCACAATTGGTTAGGGGATTGCAATGTTTCAAGCCTTTCCACACCCAAGAGTAAGCTCCAACTCATCCATTCCCACTTCATGTATTCTCTCACCCTCCCAAGGCTTCACTCTGCCGTTCTCAAACTCAAAATCTGACCCTCCTCTGCTTCTCTCTGCACCCGAACCCCATTGTACACCCTCATTCATCTCCTGAGGAATGATCTGCTGCATCGCGGGTTTCATAAGATTAAAGGTAGGCGAAGGAGGAGCGGCAGCAGCAGCTGAACCCGCCATTCCTTGAACCTGAAAACTAACCCAGCGACCAGAGTCCACGGTGGAAGCATCAGACTCATCGCATTCAGGAATGGTGCACGTGGCCACGTGGTGACGGCGCGTTGGACTCGACGGAGCAGAGGTTGCGAAAAGAGGGTGTCGGAAGGAGTTGAGGGAACCGTTGGAGAGAGATTCAAAATCCGCTTTGCGCTTAGAACTTCTGGGAGAAGAAAGCGGTGGGGTTACTGGAGCACTGTTAGATATCCTTAGAGGTGGAAGATTTGCGGGTATGGAAGTTATGTTGCGGATGAATGGGATGAGAAAAGAAGAGGGGTTTCCCTCAATGCGTGAAGGACTGGGAAAAGAGGACGAGGTTGGGCTCGCATGGTACGATGGTACAGGACTAGGAAATGACGAGGATTGTGGACTAGGTTGAATGGAAGAACAAGCACTTATGTTAGGTGGAGTTCCTCCAATTTCAGTTTGGGGTCTCTTGCATCCCTGTATTAATTTCGTTAAACCTCGTATTAGGCAAAGCAACATAGACAATAATTATCGTATGTTTCTGTAATTTGAAAACAACGTTGTACACTCAGATCAGGACGAGGAAACGTTGTTTGTTTGGAGAATTAAAAGGTTCCATTTCGATGTGTAGTAGATCAACAGATTTATAAAAATGCAAGTAGATCTAAGATTGAGGGGAACCTTTCGATAGGTAGTGCCATCTTCTTCTACGATCCAACCAGCTTCGGCACAGAGAGCCTTCAAAACCTCGTTGTTGTCACAGTGTTTGGGAAGCTTGTAGTTTCCCTGAGCTCGAAGGCCAGCATAGATCTTAGCAGCAATCGCTCTGCGTCTTCTCTCCCTTCTCTTGTTGTTCTCTCTCTCCTTCCACGTCGGCAACCTCCCCGTCGACCCACCGCCGGTCATCGTTCCAGCGAACCTTTCTTCTTCTCTTAGCACAGAGAAGAAGTGGGGGATTTGTGTGTGTGTGTGTGTGTGTCACGAGGAGAAGGCTGGGTGGATTGAAGTTTCTTGTACTGCAGATGAAGAAGGAGAAATAGAAATGTTGCTTCCTTTTTAGATTCTTCCCTTACCCTCTTCTCTCTCCATCCCTTTTAGTTTTCACACTTGCCGTAGTTTTCACTTCATTAATTGTTTATTTATTTTTTGACGAAAAAATGTTTGATTGGAGAACCAGAGACATGGACCCCGGCGAAGTTGATCAGGATAAATAACAACTGAAATCTATATTTATTTATTTTTTAATGAGAGGTGCCCAGTATTAAAAAATTTACAATTTCATTTATTTATATTATCTAGTATACCAATTAAATCCCTATTTTCCTGTATACTGAAGTGTATTGAACAAAAATAAATATATTATTTTTTAATAAATATAAAATGATGGAATTTAACCAACCATTGAAAATTAATCCTTCTAAAGTGTGTACTTATCAAGATAGATTTAACTTCTCTTGATACCTCCTCTTTTTTTTTTTTCTATATAGACGATAAAATACAAATTTTAATCAACAGTACTAAGGGAATCAACCATGCACTTTTGTGAGGCTTTCTCTATTGATACATAGATTGACAAGATTTGAAGTTATTTACGATGATTTCTTTTATTCAAACTTGTATTTTGTTTCCTCAATCAACCTTTAATTATTTGAAAATTTAAAGTGATTCTTATGAAATTATGCAAATGTACAGACAATTTTAATGACATAAATAAAGCTTTTGAATTTATTAATATTTTGTTATTTTATGTGGATGGATGTTATCAGCCAGCCAATAACTATAATTAATGTATATAAAAACAGAGTTATAACGAGGAAATACTAGTCAAACCGTAAATGCAATCAAATTTGGGAAAATGAATTAATTAACAAAGCTTAGGATATTTATGCTGACATTCAATTCAATTCAATTGGTCTGATGATCTGCTAATCCAAATTAAACAGTGGAGCCACAAAGCGTGGAAAATCAACTTAGTTGAAATAGGAAACATGCCATCGGTGACCTAACCCACCCTTCCTTCATGGAAGGCACATGACCTGTTGGTTAACAATTAGCATCGTTACAGTGTAGCGCTGTAGCTTAATCACGGATACCACAGTCCAATTCTGCGGCTCGGACTTAGCCACATGACTAATACCGAATACGAGGGACCCCTACACCCAATGGTGCCCTATGCCCTAGGTATGGTACGAAAAGATAAAAGAATAGCGCGACACGAAATAAAAATGAAGAGTAATAGTAATTAAAGAATATGTATGGTACGTGAATCTGTGACCTCGCTTCGCTACTGTTCCAGACACGAGTGTCAGTTAAAAAATATATACTGATGGAAGGAATCGAAATTTACATAGTAACTGACAGAGATTTCTTATGATTTGCGAGTCTGGGTATCATGTAACCATTGTTTTTTCCGGCCTTGTCACTTCATTTTGGTATGAAACCCAAGCAAATTTTGGTGGTACAATTAGCGCATCAAGACCGGTCAAAGTAAGTTGCAGCCCACATGCAAATTCGTGGTGTGATGAAATGGAGATAAAGATGCACAGCAGAACCACCCCAAAATGGGACCCAGAGAAATAAGCATCTCCATTATTGCCTATTAGTTTCAATTAATATTCGAAAACCCGATGTGCACGATCGCAAGACATTTTTATGCGTACACACTTCTAAACAGTATGTGATAAAATATGTATCACATACGGAATTAATAAATATAATATTTAATTTAGAATAAATATAAAGTGTATCACACGTGAATTGAAACATGTAAAAACCTCCCCATAATTGCATACCAGTTCATAGTATAGGGATGCTTTGACATGGCCCCACCCGTGGCAAAAGTTCATGCATACTGTTGGACGGATGTAATTCTCTCCAACCGCATACTATGATTAAAAAATGAAACGCGGTATTGACGAACAAAATAACTTAAAATGGTAGAAAAATGGTTGTCAATAAAAGAAACATCAATAATAATAATTATGAAGTAAATAAATTGAATGATTTACGAATTATTTAAGAGAAATTCATGAAATGCGTGATTAAACTCCCTAGTATAATAGCTTAAAGATATTAGTAGTATGTAAGTTATCCTAAAACGAGAAAATGTTTAGTGATTACTAACAGAGAGTCAACGGAGGAAGCATTGGGCATTGAATTATGCAAGTTAAAAACGATAATTATAGGCATAGATGAATTAAGTAGAATGCGATGATTGGGAACATGCCCCGTTCTCCGGTAATTGGGGATTGGTCTGACGTGACGTGATGTTAGTTGGAACGGGCACAGATACGGACAAACAACGAGATGAGAGTGTGTGGGGCCCATCCAGCGAGGGTTCAGTCGGCTCCACACGTGCGACACAGAAACCCATAATAAAGAAAGGAACAGCGTGGGTAGGACTGGGACCACCTTTGACGTGTCGAGTGCATGGGTGTGGCTGTAACACGAGAACCAGAATGCGGTCCCTCCTCTCTGCAAAATATTTCTTTCTGGCAACAGAGGAATCCCACGGCTCGGCGCGCCAATCCATTCTTTTCATGCTACAGTACACATGAGAGTTGAGTTTAGAGATGCCCCTTGTGATTTCACTCTTCTGCCCTCCTCCTCAGGTCAACTTTGCCCTTCTTTCTTGGAAATCCTTCCTTTCCTGCCTCGCCTTAGAATCTATGCAGAGGAACGTTACAAAGCCACATTATTTATAAAATCAATTATTAACATATTTCGTTGATTTTTAATATATTTTATAAATTTTAAATCTTAGTCTTTTTTTAAGACTATGTTCTTTTCAATCATCTCATTTTTTTAATACAGGTTTTGTAATAAATAAAATATAAATAATTAATAGATAATACATTTAAAAATATTTATTTCTTCTATTTAGAATTAAACAAATTTGGTAGCTCTCTTTTAAATAAACCTAAAAATAATAATATTTTATATTTATTAAGAGACGTATTAAAATGGTTTCTTTTAAAGCGTAAATATTATTAAAATAAAATTTGACTTTTTTTAATAATTTTTTTTCACATGGCCAAGAATCAATAACCTTTGTTTGTTAATTATGTTTAAGAGACTCAATTATGCGTCAACTTTTTTTTTAAGTCAATTATGTGTTTAACCGTGATAGATATAAAGTATATTTAAGTGAATAATTTAAATAAACCTTAATTTAATAAACTATTATTATGTAAAAATCAATGGCCTTTGACATAAATGATCTTACGCATGAAGAATAACCAGATGTACTTGTAAAATGTAACTACTTGCTATTGCAATATATCCTTCAACTTCTCACACTATAATTGTTTATTTTTTAATCTTAACTGAAAGAATAACTTGAAATTCAAGAAACACGTAACGTCTATGGATGAAAGCGTTAATAACAAAACAAGAGTGATAAGTAAATATTGTAAAGCGAATACTAATATCTTAACAATACTGATTTTTAACAAATTCTATCATGACTTTTAATAAAATTGTTTTCTTATTTGATTTTTAATTGATGTATTAAAGCGAGGTTATGCTGCACCCAAAAAAATAATTAAAAAAATAATTTATCATAAATTTATATTCTTAATATTATAATTTTTTCTACTATATTTTTGAAATGTTTAAACTGATACTTTAAAACTAAAATTAATTTATCCGAAGAATAAAATAGAGGCTACAGTGCGGGAATAAAAGTAGGACAGCAATCGGACGATGCAAAGCCAGTAATAAAAGGAAGCATAAATTGGCACACGTGCGTTGGGAAGGTACCGGTGGGTGCCATGTGGGAACCACAGGCACGTGTCCTCTTATCTATTGAATTATATATTATTTATATATAAACATTTTGAAATAAAAAATATAAATAAAATGTTATTTTATGGTTCAAAATAAAATAAAACATATTTTATCAAATCAAACTGCCCTAAACATTTCCATTCATGATCTATAAGGAAATATATATTAATAAATGGAGCACTAAATTTGAGTAATGCCTACATGTATTAAAAATTAAAATAAAACTGAAACCTTTTCAACCCATAAAAGATATCTGCTCAATTAAAAATAGAAAATCACACCACCTACACCTATTTTCTTTTTCTTTTACCTTTTTTTTTTTTTTTGAAATGGAAAAGTGCCAACCGAGGTTCTCAATAACGGAAGAGAGCACGTGGGGTAGGGGTCCATACAGTTGGATTGATGAATTGAGTCGTGAGCTGCTTAGATTAGAGATCACACTTTTTAAAATTAATTGGAAAGCATGTTTATTTTGTATATTCATTTTTCATGTTATAAAAAATTGTCAGTAGTTAAAATTATTGTGTTGACACTATATTTATTTAACACAAATTAAATTATTAATATAAATATTACATGTTTGTTATGTACATAATAACAAATAATAGTGTTGATCTAAAAGCCAGTATATAAAATAAATGCAGATATTTTTAGTGTATATCCGTCATGTTTATATTAATATGTTAATGCTACTTTCCGTTTTTTAAGTCTAGGTAAAGTTTTAATTTAAGTTTTATATCAAATTTTTAAATTTTTATTTAATTTAATCTTTTAATTTTTTTTAAATATAAAGATATTTTTTTAGATTTAAATTAAATTTTATTGGCAATATAAAAAATTTTATATCATCATTTAATCGCAAGTTGATATGTCAATAAATTATACTTTGTAAAAACTGATTTAAAAGCTGTATTTATTATATGTTTTAATTATTTAATAGTATAAAAATCCTATCATTAACAGTGTATTAAAATTAAAATGTTTATTATAATAATTTAAATTTTTATTTAGACTGTGACGACAATATGTATGGAAAGTATCTTACACGAATTTTAAAAGTTAAATTGACACAAACTTCAATCAATTTAATAAATCTCATGTCACATTCAATAAATTCCAATAATTTGTATTTTACAATAAAAATTTTTAAAGCGTGTTAAATAAGAAATTCTTAACGTTTTCCTGTATATATCATGAAAAAAGTTCATGTTAAAAATATATTAAAAATAATGACATATTATACCATTTTTTAATAAAAACTAGTTGGCCGGTACCTCGCGCAAATATTTTATTTTTAAATAAATAAATAAAATTTAATAATTAAAAAAGTTTATAAATAACTATATATAAAAAATAAAATTATTTTTAAAAAATATATTTTAATGTAAATTTGTAACCAGGAAATATTAAGTCATAAAGAATTTTTATTTTCATGAATATAAAAATGTATAAAAAAATTATAAATTTATATAAAATAATAAGAAAAAATAAATAATATTTATCTCTAACATTTTAAAATTAATAAAAATTAAGTAAAAATTAAACTAATTACAAAAAGAAAATAAAATTCCCATATTATTTCTTAATTAGGTTTGGATTTGGCTCGCCCATACTCGTGTTCAACTTATACGAGTGAAAATTTGTCCTTTCAAAGCATATTCAGTCATTATTGATTATTAACTTAAAACAACCAATAAATCACTTTTGGCCATAAACTCCCGATTGAAGATAAATGTTAAATGATACGGAATTGCTTTAATGCTCTGGGTTGGAACTCATGCTAATTGTCTCTTTTGTACCACTTTTTAATATTATATATACTATTTTTGTAAGCATTTTTTGTTCATTTGCACACACTATTTAGAATTTAATAGACACATCGTATGGAATATCTGCGTTTAGTTTATGTTTTATGCAAAAGATGAAATCTTGAATTTCATGACTTTATGAATTAAAAATAAAAACCCTAGATGATATTTTTCATAATTATAAATCTGAAAAGGTTAAAAATCCCAAAGAGTATCATTTCGTTAAAAATCATTTTCCTAGTAAAACTTCGTAGACATAATGTTACTGCAGATTTTATGTCAAAATTTGAAATGCCACGCATTTATTAGATTATAATTTAAAAACTTAATAAAAGAACATTGTTTTTTCTTTATTTCATTTGTTAATGAAATACCACAAAATAATGGAATAAAATAGAAATGAAATTTGAGCAAATAGACGTGGAATTCAAACTTATTTTGGTAATAATGCAAAATGCGATGTTAATCAAATTATCAAAATAACATCAACGTGTGTTTGTGTTAACTAACTTATTCTAGACAAATAAATTTTTTTATCAGCTAATTGATTATAAAAGAAGTGGTTTTCAAATACATACCAAACTTACTTTGAATATAAAAGTATTTAAACATGATTCATTCTTTTATTTTTCAATCAAAACTATTGTAATGAAATGAAAATAACTTAAAACAAGTTTAAAAATAATAATTAGGCATGTTTTTTAAGTTTAACACAAAGTAATTCTGTAATATATTTTTTAAATTATTATTTTGTTTTAAAATTTACTCCTTATATATTATTTATCCAAATTTCAAATCTGTATTATTATTATGTTTTTTTCAAACATATTTTAAATTAAAATTTTTTTAAACCAAACAAACTCATTTTTATTTTATAATCGAGACAATAACTTTGACTCAAAACTCACGTGAAGCATTTTTTATTTTCTTTTTTTCAAAACCAACTTCTCCGTTTGCTAATATGAAAATGTTACTAGAATTAAACAAAATCTTACAGATACAGTGATTTCCAAATTGCCAGAGTATTATTGGCAAACAACACGAGGAAGGAACACGATTAGAAAACAACTATAGGAACGTGAAGTCATAATTTAAGTATAACAAAGATTAAACTTAATGAAGGTTTTAAAACATTTTTGACAACCACCAATAATATATTTTGTTTGTTAGTCTCTGAACTTGAAAAAATATTCTATATCTTTTTTAATATTTTTTTTGTGATTTATTACATCATGTTTTAAAGATTATAAGATATTAATAATTTTTAATTAAACTATTAATTTTATTATTTATTGATATAAAATTAACGATAATAATTCTTTTACGCATAAGAAATAATACTAAGCCTCAAGTCTTTCAAATAAAAAGAGTATGGTAGATTAAAAATTGAAAAATATTAATATATTTTTTAATTGTTAACTTGACTATCTACTAGTATAAGTTTAATAATGACGATTATTACAAGTAGGATAACAAACTTTTCAATGGTAGAATAAATTTTTTCATTATTTCTTTTATGTTAACGCTCCAAACGATTTTAAATTTCTGTCCATATAATTTGCGTTTGTCGCCTAACAGTGGTCAAGCCCATATAGTTTGGGCCTATGTTAAGCTGCGTTTCCCACTTCCCAAAAACAATTATTTGTGTTCTTTGTAATGTAAGCAAAAATGTCAAACTACAAAAAGGCTAAGCCCAGTTTGTTGAGTATTGTAATACAGCGGCAGCGTCCTCCTCAGCAACCCAAAAGAATTAACAATCAGAAATACAGCAATTTTGGTTTGAAAAAATTGATATGAAAGTATTACAAATGTTTTATAATTAAACTCTGTCGAAGACGGGAAAAAAATCAACCAAAAAAGTTAAGAAAGCTTGTAAGTCATTTTCATTTGATTTTATATAATAGAAATGATTAAGAAGATATACATATTGTTGGCCCAATTAGTTGGGTGGATTTATCCCCTCTGGCATTATTTTATAAATTCTAATTGTTTACATACTATGGTATCGTGTCCAGCACCATTTGTAACTTCGTGGCTTGAAGAATCGTTGACAATAATAATAATAAAAAATAAAATTCAAACAAGAAATTAAAACTTTCGGAGCAGACGTAACCGTAGGTAACACGTTCCACTTTTGGTTGGCCGTTGGCGATTGGAACAAGGGACCATTACGAGACAACCTAAATTAAATCCCCTACCATAACGCGAATAATATCCACTGTATTTACTGTTTGAAACCATAAATTCAGAAATAATGTAAGTAACCTTTTTTTTTTATTACCTTATTATTTTAATATATTATCAAATTATTTTTTAAGAACTAATTTAGTCATCTAACAAATAAATTAATGGTAAAATATGACTTAGAAAAAACAATAACTAAAAATAAAATAAACAATTCATTAAGAAGTTTGCATCACAGATGATATACATACATGTCCACATTGACCACTACTAACTCACCGTAGCAGCACTTGCATGACCATGACCAAGGGGAAGGAGATGATGATAATGGCTTTCATACTTCTACAATACCTATACGTGTACTTTTTATTTTTTAAAAAATAAATTTAAGAAAAAAATAACCATACAGCATAATTATTATTTAAAGGGAAGGAGGATGCAGTTCAAGTTAATTGAGAGTTAAATCATCTTATCTACGATCTCTTGCAACTAAGTTACGGGGTGAGAGAGAGACACACGGACAACTTGATTTTTCTGTTGGCCTTTCGTTTTTTATTTCGGATTATACAATAATATTGGAAGAGTTTGTTTCATTAAAAAACAACAACACGTGCATCGGAATTTTCATCTAGTTTTTTGGTTCAGTTAAATCTGTTGATAGTTTATTGCATCAGATCCACCATGGACGCAACTTTGGGGGCCTTTGTCTGAATTCCTCTTTCTTTGGGATGGGACTGAGTCGAACTCCAAGACATAATCCTGTTCTTCCATCCACATCTCCGATTCTCGCTCCCACTTATTCACGTTCTCAAACCATGAAGTGAGTACTTCTTTTTCCCTCTCTCTAATATCAAATCATGATGTGCAATGTTGGGATTTCTAAGTAAGGATAGGGATTTTTAAGCTTGGTTCATCTTCAGGATAATAACATGCTGATGGTTATCCATCTATTTATTTGCTTCTAAACTCTGATGCCTCTGACTTGTGTATGCTCTTCTTCAGTTATGAATCTTCTGTTGATTTGGATTATCTAAAACCCCTCTTCTATGAACTCGAAGCCTAGTTCTATGTGAACAGTTTATGTTTTTAACTCTGACGCTGTTGTATTGTATGGATAGAACTCTTCATGGATTATAGTGCATAGCCTTTTTCTAATACTTCATTCATTCCTATAAGTAGCTTTTGGACTTAGGGAGTTTAATATGAAATATGAAACCGTTATTGAAAAATCTGTATGCCAGCTTCATGAAGCGAACATGGAAGAAACATGAGGTTGTAGTAAAAAGACAAAACTTAACGACGAAAATCAATTTTTGCCGGAATGACTCACGAATCACCAGTTTATATACCTTTCCTATTTGGGGGATTCATGTATGTCAAGCCTAATATTGATGCTTTCATTTTTTGAGTAGTTATGTTATAGTTGGATATTTGTTTTTATTTATCCTGCTGCGCGTAGTTATCCTTCATTTAAGGTTTTGAAAATATGTTGCTATGTCAACATTCGCTAACATGTTCTGAAATGGGACAAACAGATCTCTTATGAGATGGTCAAGGATGCATTGGTAATGATATGCAAGCAACCGTGCTCGTATAATTATTTAGATTAACACACATCATTCTTAATACTTTTGCTCTAATTAGTCAGTGTGAGCCATATGATCTAAATTTTAAGGCATCATTCTTAAAGGACTTAGTATATATACGAGTTTGGAATTTTTATTAAAATATTTTTAGTTCTGTGATATTAAGAAAAATGAGATCATAGGGGCCTAGACTGCATCATTATTCACATAATTTTGCATGTTCTTCTGCCTTTTTCTGCTTTCCTTCTCTTTTCTTTCTGTGTCTGAGCTGAAACATTGATTTGCATCTATGGCTTACTCATGCCTTATTCTTCACTTTTAAGTTGGCCTAACCATAATTTTCTTTTCTACAGGACAACACAGATTTTTGGTGTGTCTCTCTCGCTCATTCTTATCAACCTGGCTGCTATTATGGAGCGTGCCGACGAAAACCTTCTTCCCTCAGTCTACAAAGAAGTTAGTGAAGCATTTAATGCTGGACCATCTGATTTGGGTTACCTCACATTCATAAGGAATTTTGTTCAAGGATTGTCCTCTCCTCTGGCTGGTATACTTGTTATTAACTATGATCGGCCAACAATTCTTGCTATGGGCAGTTTCTGCTGGGCTTTATCTACTGCTGCTGTGGGTGTTTGCCACAATTTTCTGCAGGTTGCATTCTGGAGAGCTATAAATGGCTTTGGTTTGGCCATTGTGATTCCAGCACTACAATCTTTCATTGCTGATAGCTACAGGGATGGAGTGAGAGGAACTGGATTTGGATTGCTGAGTCTTATTGGTAACTTAGGAGGCATAGGAGGTGGTGTTTTGGCAACAGTCATGGCTGGCCAGCAGTTTTGGGGCATACAAGGATGGCGATGTGCCTTCATTTTGATGGCAACTTTAAGTACATTAATTGGATTCCTTGTTATGCTATATGTGGTTGACCCAAGAAAAAGGTTTACCTCCACTCGTGATGCTAGTGAGATTTCAGACAGGTAATGACTAATGACACTTCACAACTTACATTATCCATGAGGGCATTGAGCACAACTTTTAGTACATTTCGCCCTCGTAAGAGCCTTCAAACTGTCTGTCATATTGTTTCCATCCTCATTAATAATAACTGACACATTACTGAATGCTTTATATCTCTTTAACTTGTAATTTTTGGTAAATCAGTTGTGTTTGTCAACAGGGATGACTCTACATATAAAGGCAATGTTAGTGCTGTATCAATTTGGAAGGACTCTTGGGCAGCCACGAAAGCTGTAATCAAAGTGCAGACATTTCAAATAATTGTCTTACAGGGCATTATTGGTTCACTACCATGGACTGCAATGGTGTTCTTTACAATGTGGTTCGAACTAATTGGTGAGCATGAAGCCAACTTCTATACATAAAGATGCTAATGCAACATTTCATGATTGTACTTTTCAAACAGTTGTACTGCAAATCAAGATCACTAATAACCTGCATAAATATTCTAACCTTTATCTTTTATGAGGCATGACATGATGAATTGGTTCATAATGCAGGTTTTGATAATAATACTTCAGCAACCCTTCTCAGTCTTTTTGCTATTGGATGTGCTATGGGCTCCTTCATTGGTGGATCAATAGCTGATCATTTATCACAAATCTATCCTCATTCTGGTCGTATCATGTGTGCACAGTTCAGTGCCATTATGGGCATTCCATTCTCATGGTTTCTTCTTAAGGTGATCCCTCAGTCAGTAAGTAGTTTTTTTACCTTTTCTGTGACCCTATTTATGATGGGTCTAACGATCAGCTGGAATGGTACGGCTGCAAATGGCCCAATGTTTGCTGAGGTGGTCCCTGCCAAACATCGTACCATGATTTATGCATTTGACAGAGCTTTTGAAGGCTCATTTTCTTCTATAGCGGCTCCCCTGGTTGGGATTCTTTCAGAGAAAATGTTTGGTTACAACTCAAAGTCTGTTGATCCCATCAAAGGATCTTCACCAGAGGCTCTTGCCTTGTCTAAGGGCCTTCTTTCAATGATGGCACTTCCATTTGGAGTGTGCTGTTTGTGCTACACACCACTATATTGTATATTTAAGCGGGACCGTGAAAATGCTAGAATGCTCGCTGTTAAAGAGGAGGAGATGATGTGAGAAACACTTTTCTTGGAGTGGTACATCTTCTGAAAAAAGCCCGTCATCTCTGCTTGTGACTTGGATCCCAATTCGATTGGAGTTTAAACGCTCCTCAAAAACGTGGTATCATCTTCCCCAGTATACACGAAACATTTGAAACCATCTTCAAATAATGACTTCATTTCATTTTTATTTTACGAGTCTAGGTTAACCGCACATTCATGGTTCCATCATCGGTAGGCTTCTTACTAAGGACTGACTCGTTTTGAGCCATTGCTTATTCTTGAGATGGCATATCTGATTGAACAGTTCAAAACCATTTATGCAGACGTCTATTTAACTGTAAACTTGAATAGCACAAAAGGATTGGTCTGTGGCAAGAGAAATGTCACTTGGGTTCCCATCAATTGTGCATTGTGAAACATAAACAAGTTAATTTGCATGTTTCGTTTAACATCACGAAACAATCTCAATGCTAGTGAAGCATGTTTTCAATAACTTTCTTTATTTTCGGATCAGTGACTTACATATATTAATCCCCCTGAAATGGCAGACGGCCTCGAGGGAATTGCATTGTATTCAACCTTAGGCTAAATTAACATAAAAACCAGAGTTTAAATGAACATTGAAGAATATTAGCAATTCAAGAACGAACACGAAATTGAACATTCTCTGGCATGTAGACATCTAGAACCCTTAAAAGCAGCTACCAGAGCACTCAAATCAACTAGTTTTAATAAACTTGTATGTCGCTAGACATTATGGAAGCAGATACCAGATAACAGCCCTAGCTATTTTTGTATCTACTTCATGGATTCTCAGAAACAGAAACAAATTATTTCAAGGGCATCCGGGGGATAAATTTTGGGAGTTGGGAAGGAAAGGAATCGGAAATCATCAAACACCGCTGAACACATTTTCTGCTTGGTCCACTTTAGAATAATACGTCAACATTCAACAAAGCACAGAAGTTATACGATAACATTCCACTTGTTTGTGGCTTTTAGACGCGCTTGGTGATCTTAAGAACTTGTCCTGTTGAACCACCAAGAAAAATAGCATACTGACGAAAGTAAAATGCGATTTTTTGACAAATTTTACAAAGCATGGCCCCTCAGACATTGATAAGATTTTTGAACAGAACTTCAAGGTATTGAGCAAAGGTTTAAATACAGCGTGGAAAAAAGGTTTGCCCCACATACCCACCAGCCATTGCCCTCCTCACATTAGATTCAAACATCTTTGGGTTCTCTCTCAACACAGCAGCAGCTTCATGATTCAGCGGATCCTCATAATTTGGTTCCTGCACACAATTATAAAATAGGATTCTCAAAATTAGGAAGATGAAAAACACAAAAATGGGAGAAAAAAAAAAAGACATACCGTGAAGAGATGATACAAGCCATAGATGATGGTGTTTATATTAAGGACAGGTTTCCAATCTTCTCGTAAGATGTTGAGACAAACATTTCCTTCCAAATCAATATTTGGATGGTAGACCTGCACATACGACATAATGCTACAAATAAATTTATGATGTTGAAACAGAACAGGAAAACAACACATGTAAGCAATGCCAAAATTAAACGTGCTGGGTACAAAATGAAGCACAAATTATGGTAGAAGATAATCAAGTCCATCCTACCTTTGTCTTGCACTTAACCTTAGGTGCTTCATGTGGATAGATGGGAGATACTTGAAAGGAAAACAAATATGTGCCACCTCTGTAACAACAAATAAAACATAGTAGAGACTACTTGAGTTTTTTTATTTAGCATTTAAAAAATAAAAACAAAACAAGTTTGATCTCAAAGTTCATAGTATGCCAGATGACATGGAAGCATCCTTACAAGTAATATCCATCATCAGGTTGAATTGAAACTTCGAAGTTCATCAGGTCATCTTTCCCATTGGGGAATTGTATTGTACAAGATTTTGGTAGATTCAGCTCACTTATGTCTGAAAGATATGCAATACAACATTGTGACAACAACTTGTATAAGAAAATAAAATGGCAGAAACTACAGGCTCGGGCAAGATTGAAACAAAAAATGTCCTGAAGCAGCAATTAAAACACTACAGCTTCAGAAGCATGTCATATTTTAACCAGTGCACTTGTGACTCTTTACAGGTCAGTAGCCCATAATAAAATAAAAAAGCCTTCCTGGAATGTACAGGGAGAAGATATAACAACTCTACAAACAGGGAAGAAAAAAAAAAAAGATTAACAATCACCCCACCCCCCCCCCCCCCAAAAAAAAAAAAACGGGAGGTTAATTCACTTAAAAATTCAGACTCACAGCATAAGGCCCACCAGAACCAGAGAAAATCAGATCAAGAAACCATTATAGTATGAATTTGCCAAAGATTGTTTCAATGTTTGTTTTAGCAGTTACCTTTGCAGATATACTGCGAATAGGTTATTTCAATACTATAATCCACAGACAACAAAAACCTCCACATCCCCCTTAAAATAGGTTATTTTCCCATTTGATATTATAACTTTAGTCAAATAAAGAAATGTAAATCATAGTTGCCTTAAAATAACAGGCAACAATATAGATTCTAACTCACTCCCTAAGTCAGAACCAGAAAGAAAGTAGCAAAAGATTCATCTTGCAAAATAATTACAACTTTACAAAATGCAACAAGATGTACGATATTCACTTGAAGCATTTTTTCCTTCAAAACTTAAATTTTTATTGGTCACAATGTCAGATGTCAGATACAATATTAACATAGACCTTTCATTTTCCTTTGCACTAAACATTTCCTCTGTTTTTGAAATTTTGGGAAGGAAGGTGGGAATGTCTCACAGATTTGACATGATAAACAAACATTAGACATTCTGTTCAAAAGACAAAACACAAGAAAACCTTTGTGGAGACGCAACTCGCCAGCACTTTGCTTCTTAATGGGAGGTCCGCCACTTGCATTTTCTGCAAGTTCTCTCTGCTTTTCCTTCACTTTAAACAGTTTAATCATAGTCCTACATCAACGACATCAGTTCCAACATTATTTCACATTTTATCGTTAGATTACGAAATTGTCCAAGAGAAAAAGATCAACAACTTCCATAAAAAAAGAACAGCAAGCATACCATCATTCCTATTCTGACCAAGAATCATATTAAGCTAAACCATCAGCATTAAGACGACAAGTAAACTTCATTCAAGCATAAACTTTTCCAAATAACCTTTTCATTGGGAAGCAATAACACATTCACAAGCTTAATAGGTTAACCAACTACTCTATGCATTCGACTTCACCTTTCTCTACCAATAATCACATCCAATTAATTTTCGCAAAAAAGCAATAATACAGTTTTTAACTTTCTTTTTTTATTTTACTTTCGCAAATACCTTATAAGCTCAGCAATTCGCGTTCATCATTCAGGCCTATCAAAGGGCACTGCGATCTAATCACAAACAAGAAAATCCACAGCGGAAAAAAAAAATGAAATAATCGTACTAGAGAACTCTTTTCAGGAAAAAAAAATCCAATCCAATTTCAATGACATGTCTAAATCATCAATTGAAAAAAGAATCAAGCGAGAAACCCTAGAAAGAGAAACGCAAAGAGATCGGGAAATCAGAGATAAAAAAATAATAAGAAAATAGAATAGTCAAAAGAAGAAGAATATCAGATTTGTCAGAAAGAAGGAACCTGGTTGAGAAGAAATCGCGGAAACGAAGGAACGATAAACAGAGTTTTGGGGGTTTTCGTAGCTCAGCTCAATGCTCTGCATAAACTGAGTACTAACCCTTTTAACTACTTTATAAGCCTTCTTATATGGATAATTTTTGCGGATGCATATCACATGTTCATCTTCTCTGTTTTTTTTTTATTTTTTTATCATTATTATTATTGAATAATATGTTGCTTTTTCCGCACGCTGAATTATTTTTTATTTAAGTATTTATCTTGCATCGATGAAAAAAATAGATAAATTATCAAATTATAAATATGAGAAAGTTAAAATGAATGAAGAAACATAATAAAATAAAAAGCAATTGCATGCACAAAATATTAAAATAACATTTATGTAAAAAAACAAAAATTAATTTAAATATTTAAAAACAAAAATTAAACACAGATTAACGATTTTATCATAAATTTGTGAGTTTTATAATATTAAAGATAATAACATGATATAACTTTTTTTGTGTTATGATATTTTTATAAATTATAATATATGGTATTTAAATGGTTGAGTGTCAACATTATTGAGTTTTGTAAAACTTGACATGAAAAAAAAAAAGGAGAAACTTGTAATAATGTAATTTTTAATAGTATGAATAATTTGATTTTAAAAAAATAATATTTTTTTAATAATTATATACTAAATATTAATAAAATATTTGATTTTATTAAGTATCGTTCTTTAAAATATTTTACAAAACTTTTGACAAATTTGATTATGTATATAAATTAGATTAATAATTTTTTGACATGTATTGGTAATTTTTTATATAGATATAACATGTTAGAATGTATTTTGATTTTATTTTTAATAAAATATTAATAGTTAAAAAAATTAAATATTAATTTTTAACATATAAAATATTATATAAATATATTTTTATTAAAATATAATAATTAGTATTAAATTTTATAATTTTTAATAAAAAAATTACTATATATAACTTATTATTATATATAATATTATATAAAATAAAAAAATCGATTAAACACATTCTATTAAAGGTAATGAGAAGAGTGAATGATATAATAATTAATTAGATGAAAAATAATATAAAAACGTTAAAAACATTATTAAAAATGATTTAATAATAAAATATTTTAGAGACTTAATTTTTTTACAACTTAAATAATATTTGTGTGTCTTATGTAATCTACTTCTTCTGATTAAATAACATTCCGTGTTTGTTGTATTTATACTTGATTACCAGTTTTTTGTATTCTCTCCTTTGATGAAGGAGAAGCTGGTGGATAATTAATGGGAGAATGCAATGTAAACGTTATAAAATAAGTTATCAGAATTGTTTGTTTTTTTCACTAAGTAGTTATTAACACTGGGTTAGAAATAATTGATTCAAGTGACCTGAAATGAGTTTAAATCTTTGTATAGCAACTGGAAAAAAATATAAAGTTTGGATCAATTTGATTGATTACATAAATCTAGAGATCCAAACTTCTAACAGGTCCTCTTAAATGTATTAATTATATATTTAATTGAATCTGTCTATATTTTTTTTTTGAGTCGTATATTTAAATATGATAAATAAATTTATTATGAAATTTTTTTCATATTCAAAGATTTAAATATAAAATTTTATTTAAATAATATCAAATTACTTCCACTTAAATTAACTTTCGTTAATAATTTTATATTTTTTTATTAAATTATAAAAATTATATGCAATGATAAACATATATTCTAGCAATTGCCATTACATAATTATTACTTTTAATTTAAATTACCATGATTCTTATGGAAAATAATTTTTTAAAATTAAGAAAGTTCATGACATGAATAATTAGTACAAACTCTTTCTGTTACTTTTTTTTTATATATATATTTTAAGTTTTAAGTAAAAAAACAAGTATCTATCGCTTGAAATAATATCGGTTGGTTAAAAAATTAAACTTAAAAAGGTTGAATGATATTTTTAGACTTAATACTTTAATTTATATTCAAATTTAATAGCTCTGTTTTTAATCAACACCATAATTAATCTTTCTAGGTTTTCAAATTTTATCTATTTCTCCAATTTTCATAAAACATTTAGTATAAATATATACTCACCCTTTTAACACTTTGTAAGCCTTCTTATATGATTATTTTTTTCTATGCGTATCATTTTTTTTAGTAACATGTCACCTTTTCTACACGCTAAACTATTTTATTTTATTTTTAAATAAATAATAACAGTATAATTATGCACAAACTATTTTATTAATCTAATTTATATACGTAATCAAGATATCAGATTTGTTAATAAACTCTTATTGTGATATATCCTTACCTCTTGTTGGTTCGTTATCAATAATACTCATTGGCACAATTTTTTGTCAACTCTCATACCCACCAATTCTCTTTCTCGTAAGTTTTAATCAACAAATGTTCACTTTAATCAATCTCATTTCCATGGTAAAACAATTTAATTTTAAATGAATAAATGTAAAAAATTTAAAACTAAAATGAGAGTTTTTTATATTTTTAAGACAAAAAAATATAAGTTAGCTTATACTTAAGTGTACAACGTCTTGTATTAATAAAATTATGTAAAGTATTACTTAAATGTTTAAGTATTACAAAATATCATACATAAAAAACATGTTAAATTTTAATATTTTTCATTATTATCTAAAAATGGTTTTTAAAACATGTTAAATAATATTTTTAAAATGCATATAAATACATTACATAACAAAATAATCATTATGTATACAATTATATGTTTATTTATATATTCTTAAAATAAATTATTACGAATTATCTTAAATTTTAGTTTATAACTAAATTATATATAGAGAGATAAATTATTCTCGCTCATTAAATATATTTTAAGGTAACAGAATTTAAAGACATATTAATAAATTTTTACAATATTTAAAAATTCACTATAAGTCAATAATTTAATTTAAACATTATTGGTTCATTGTACTTATTTTTTGTACATTTAATTGCAATAAATTGAATTTTTGTTTACTGGTTATAAATAATAAAGTAAAAAAATTAAGGTCGTATATATTATTCAACTTCTAAGATCTTTTATATATTTAATGAATAATATCACATTATTCTATATACAGTATATAAAACATCAGGATTGATTTTCTTGCAAATTTTATACGTATTACTAAAAACATATTGGAAATACAGAATTCAGGTGTTGTAGTATTACAAAATCGATTTTCATTTTTTGAGAAAAAAAAAACCTATTTTGAGAAAATAAAAACGACACTTTTATCGTTTGTATAAAATAATACATGTAGATTTTCATTTTACATATATTTTTTATTACTTGTTACATTTACAACTATATATGTTGATCTACTACTGTTATCCGGAGAAAGATTGATTTATAATAAAATTTATGTTTAATTATATTTTAATTTTTATATTTCAATATACGTGTAATTTTATTCTCTTTGAATTTAAATTTTATCACATTTAGTATACATAATATTTTATTATTTAAATTATTTTTTTCTAAAATTTTATTTAATAATTAATAAAAAATTATATCATTAATATATAAAATATAAAAAGAAAAAGTTGCATGCAATAATTAAATAAAATAATTTTTACATATTTCATACTTTTTTACTCCCTATTTTGTGATGCTTTGTATTTTTTTTTAAATTTCTATAAATTAATAATATGTGATATTTCTATTATATTTTTATTTTTAAATAAAATTGTAAAATAAAAGAATAATTTAAATAATTCTAACAATAAAAAATAAAATGACATGAAAATTAAAATATAAGGACAAAAAATATATTTAAGTTTAAAAATAGAAGTTATTAAATAATTATTTTTTTTGGCTAATAGATGGGGCTAAACGTCTAAAGAAACACAGGACTAGATTAACAGCTTAGGAACTCACGAATTTAAGGAATCTAATCTTAAGAAGGGAATTAAAGAGGAAGGAGTCTCCTCAAAGCAAAAAAGAGAGTCTTTACACTCTAGCCCACATTGATTGGCCTCTCTCAAGATATGATTAAATCTAATGAACCTAATATCTCTCAATAACTTCCTAATCTCCTTTATTACAAAATAAAGAGAATAGTTACTACTTTGAATAGTCAAAAATAAAGATATCATCTTTTTGGAGTCACATTCAATCCAGATATGTTGAAATTCCTTAAAGATGACAAGCTTTAAACCCAATAGACCCCCAAAGCTCAGTAGCTAAGGGAGAACATAACGGCATAAATCTATAGAAGTCAAAAATGAATTTGTCGAAACTGTTCCTGAGAATCCCACCACAACTAGGAGATCCTATAGAGTAGGAGACAACTCCATCAACATTGAATTTAATTTGAGGGTGAAGAGGAGGTTGCCATCTTGTAAAGCGGGAGAATCCTAAAAATTTGCTTTTTTTTTTCTATTATTCCATAAGTTCCACACAGTTATATATTTTTATTTTAGTATATTTTTTAATAAAATATACTAAAATAAAAATATGTATGTTTAGTGTAGCTTATTTTAAAAAAATAATTTTATTAAGTTTTTTAAATTTTTTTTTAAAAAAATATATATATTTTTCAATTAATAAGAAGATTGACTAAACGTTGATATATAAAATTTATTGATCCCATATCGGCCTTTTTCTATATAATAAAATCATAAAAATATTACTAAAATATGGTATTTAAAAAATTATAATTTAAAAAAAACATCGTTGATACTATTAAAATTTATTATTTTTAAATTATTACTGATGATTTTTTATTTTTAAATTTTTTATTATTTTAAACTTTTAATATTTTTAAAATTTATTATTAACAATTTTTTAATTTTTTTAACTTTTTGTTATTTTATCATTATTTACGTGAAATATTATTATTAAAAAAAATTAATACTATATTTTCATATATTTTTTAAATAATACCAGAGAACTCGAAGTGGATCAAAAATTAAAAATAGAGATAGAAAAAAAAGTAGGTAGTAGTAAGACTACTAAATGTAATACAAAAATATAAAATGCAGAATGTAAGTAAATAAATTTAAAATATAAAAAATTAGAATGACGGTAGAACTAACATAAATCTAAGAAGAAGAAAAGAAAGTTGAACGACGATAATTCAAAGAGAACCAACCGAAAGGAAAAAGAGAAAAAAATATACAGAAACAAAATTTTATTAAAACTTTAAATTTTATAACTTCTAAATTATAACTTCTAAATTTATCACATGTAAAAGCATTGATGATTAAGAATAATATATTTCAATATAAGCAAAAATATTAAACTAATATTTACTTTTCATAAAGTTATATTTAAATCTAACATGATCAAAATATTTTAAAAGACAACTAGTATTTAATGTTTTAATTGATAAAATTGAAAACTACTAAATATTTTAATATCTAATTTAGGGAAACCTCTTAACTAACCCTTTTTTTACAAGTTATCCATCCTTTTTGTGTTTATCGTCTCCAAACACAACGAATAAGGCTCTTTTATATTTATTTATTTATTTTTAAAAAGTATTTTTATTATCAATTTAATTGAAAATATATGATAAAACTAATTTTCAAAAAATCAAAACTAGTTAGTTATTTTCTCACTTTATAAATAAACTCGTTTTGAGGATTTCTTTTACCCCCAAACACAAACATTAGGAGAAAATACGAAGACTATATTGGTTTTTTTTTTTTTTTAATAAATTATATGAAGCATAGGAAGGAATTAGACGATCCCGGGGAAGCGAACCAAAATTGGGAACAGATTCCCCCTCCCTACAAACTGGTTGAATTCAACGTTCCATTTTGTCATTTACTAATTGGGGTTTTGTGGGACTCGTCCATTCTCACTCACTTTACTACTCTCTATCTTCTTTAAAATATTTACGTAGGATATTATTTATCAAGGATATAAGATAAAAAAAAAAATTTATTGTTATTTATGTTATATTTTGAACAACTTTTTTGTTTTATGTTTTTAAATAAAGTGTGTCATTTAAAAAAATTATTTTAAAATCAATAAAAAATTTAATATATATTTTATTTATATAAATTTTGTACATATATATAATAATTTAATAAAATTTAAATGTTTTATTATACTGCATTTAATATTTTTATTAATTTATACAATTCAATAATATGCATACAATATATTTTTGTTAATTATTAGATAAAATTTTAGGATAAATGACTTAATTTAAATCATTTAAAAAAGAAAGAAATTAAATGTGAGAAAATAAAATTATAGGAATTAAAATTATACAAATTGAAAATATGGGAATCAAAAGTGAATCTAAGCCAAAATTTATACTTAAAAAAATGTAAATTATTTATTTTTAAATAAATTGGTAACTATAAAAAATAACATTTTATATCGTATTATAATTTTTTTACGCGTGAAATATGTGAATTAAAAAAGGAAATAATATATATAAAGTTTTCTTTAATAATCTCATATTAATTGATGATGAATATATATATATATATATGAATTAATTCCTATATAACAAATAAAACTCTATTACCAACTGAGAACAAATGACTAATTTATAAATATTTTTCTCTCTCACTTTTCAACTTAATTATTTTTAGTTTTTTTCTTTATTTTTTGCTAAAATATCCATACCCTAGAGGAAATACTTGCCAGTTTAATGGAAATATGACACTACAGTGGAAAAATGAGCACGGACATTATCTTCGAAGACAACGTTGATGCAGTGGGTTTGTTTTCTATTAATACAATTTTCAATCATATAAATGAAAAAGTTGTATTATTTTAAAAATAAAAAAATTGACAAATAAATTATAAGCGTAATAAAAAAATTATCCTCAACTGTCAATTGATTTCCCAACAAAGCGTTCCATGAACCCTATCCAGCCAAAGCGAAAAAGCACGTTCATTTGCCGTTGGTTGCAGTGGTGGTGACAGTAGTTGGCGTTATCTATCCCCATTCATGACATACCAAAAGAAGCATCTTGTATGAAACTTGTTTGTCTGTTTAAATAGACACCGAGGGAGTAAAATTTTATTAAAAACAATAAAAACAAAATTTTCAAACGAAAGAGATCCGTGAAATGATTTGTCGGAATGCATTGGAATCAAAGAATGATGGCAAGTAGCAGAGAGCACCCTTAGGTTCCATTCCAACTCTATATAACGAGGTGAACGACAGTGAAACCAAACGCGTATCGTATCCCTCACCAAAGATGAGTTCTGTGAATATCGGAACCTGGCCTCGTCCCAACCAAAGAACCAGATCCATTCCCGCAACTCAAAACCCCTCTCTTCACGCTCTCAAAACGCTTCCCATTTTCCCCAAACGACGAAGAGCAAAGTTAATCTATTCTTTTTCTCCTATCTCTGTCTCTGCAGTGCTTGCTAAGGAAGACACTGTGAGAGACGAAGAAATTCAAGACTTCGATTTCAAGGCTTACATGATCCAAAAAGCCAACACAGTAAACCAAGCCTTGGACCAAGCTATTTCGCTGAAGGATCCAGAGAAGATCCACGAGGCCATGCGCTACTCCCTCCTCGCCGGCGGCAAGCGTGTCCGCCCGGTGCTCTGTATCGCCGCCTGCGAGCTCGTCGGCGGCAGAGAAGAAACCGCAATCCCCGCCGCCTGCGCCGTCGAGATGATCCACACCATGTCGCTGATTCACGACGACTTGCCCTGCATGGACAACGACGACCTCCGGCGAGGAAAACCGACCAACCACAAGGTCTTCGGCGAGGACGTGGCGGTCCTCGCCGGCGACGCCCTGCTGGCGTTGGCGTTCGAGCACGTGGCGGTGTCGACGAAGGACGTGTCACCGGCGAGGGTGGTTCGTGCGATTGGGGAGTTAGCGAAGTCGATTGGTAAGGAAGGTCTTGTTGCGGGGCAAGTTGTGGATATAAATTCTGAAGGGTTGTCGAATGTGGGTTTGGAGAGACTCGAATTTATCCATCTACACAAAACGGCAGCGTTATTGGAATCTTCGGTTGTGTTGGGAGGGATAGTGGGTGGTGGTTCGGACGAGGAAGTGGAGAGGTTAAGGAAGTTTGCCAGGTCGATTGGGTTGTTGTTTCAGGTTGTGGATGATATTCTTGATGTTACTAAGTCGTCTGAGGATTTGGGGAAGACTGCGGGGAAGGACTTGGTCGCCGATAAGGTCACATATCCTAAGCTTTTAGGGATACCCAAATCTAAGGAATTTGCTGATAAATTAATCAGTGATGCAAAGGAACAGTTGAGGGGGTTTCATCCGGAAAAGGCAGCTCCATTGTTTGCTTTAGCCAATTACATTGCTTACAGGCAAAATTAAATTTAGATTAATAGACTCTGTTTAGGATAAGTGCATGATTAAAATAAAACTCAATATTGTAACTGGGG
This sequence comes from Abrus precatorius, assembly GCF_003935025.1. NCBI lineage: Eukaryota > Viridiplantae > Streptophyta > Magnoliopsida > Fabales > Fabaceae > Abrus > Abrus precatorius. Next base: position 16,928,954 of record NW_020874406.1, on the reverse strand, counting down.
ATGTGTCAAATATATTCTCCAGTGAGTTTTGTAATAAAAAATCTTTTTTTTTCTATGGTTTGATTTTAGAATTCTGCGTAGGATTTGGGTATTCGAGACTGCCATTTTTTTGGTGCGTGGTTCTTCAAACCTCCCTCCAACTATGCTGGCGAGTTTTGGCGGATCATCAAAATGTTTCTCTCTTGTAATTGGCATGGTCGCACGATGAGTTGGTGCAAACAGATTTCAATTTTTCTTTTGTCAAGATCGCAAGGTGATCCCACACCAAAATAGCTTTATTATTGACTTAATTGCACCTTTTTATTTATGGTGATTCAACAGTACTCTTAATTGTTATAATTTAATTTATGAGTGGTTTTACTTTCTATAATTATTCAAATTAAATATTTTATCTTACAATTTTATATAATAATTAATAATATAATTAAAATGTGATATATAAGTCATTTGTATATATTTATAGATATATATAATAATAAAATAAAAATTTACATAAGTTATTTTCTGTTCGTGTATGTGTATATATATTTTTAAATACACACAAAAGGAAACAAAAATATATTACTTAAGCGTAGACTTTTTACCCTGGCCACACGATACTTCTACCGCTATTGGAAACCTTTTGCGCAATTTGCCAACAGTTACATGTGATAGTGTTTTACTATCAAACTGATTACTCGTATGATATATGCATTTATGGAATACAAAATATATTATTAATTATTTAAGATATGTTAATAGTTAATTTGAAACTTAATATATTATTGATGTACAAAAATATAGTATTAATTGTTTAAAATTACTATAAATATTACTTTAAAATTAATTATAATGAAATCAATATTTTTTTGGTAATATAATATTCCGTTATTAAAAGATAGTCTCTATCTATCTATATGTGTGTGACGATTAAGTAATGCCTATTAATGCATTGTCACTTCAAAATTGTATATAAATGTCATTTTACAACTTTTTAAAAATGTAGTGAAAGCATATTAATTAGTATTTTAAAACACTTAAAGGATGTATTATGTGTATATGTAATTGGGGGCATGAACTGATGGTTGTTGTTCAATTTTGGATAAGGTTTTATGTGCACTACAAGGATGGAGAAAGCACAAAATTCTATGTTGCATGACTCAGTTAATATCACAGTAAGTAAATATTTATTTAATTTTCTCGGATCTCACATATCGATATTTTTAGTCTCATATTATATATATATATATATATATATATATATATATATTTTAAAATTTTAAAAGCTTATTTTGGTGTTTTTTATCATTTTATATTCAAATTGAGTAAAATCAATGTTATTTTATAAATTCATATTTCACTAATATTTTTAGAACCGTCGTTAGCATTTTTTTTTAATTCTAAATATATTTTAAGACACTGTCTTTGGCATGACTTTTTCTTCAATTTTAATAATATTCATCTATAAGAATATTTTTAAACATCCAAATTTATAATTTTAATATTTTTAATAAATAATTTTTTTGAAATATTTTTTAAAATGCTTAAAATCAACTCTAAAAAGTTATATAAACATTTTTCCTTTCTTCCCTTTAAAGTAAATTATCTTTTTTTTTTCGCTTACAAATTACTCATGATAATACTGTGTTGTGTTAAGACTTGATCGTTATTTTCATCGAATTAATAATATTGTATGATTTATATAGCTAATAAGATATGAATTTTATGCTGTTTGGTTGTGATTTTTTCTGATTATCGTTATTTTGGCATAAATTAAATGGACAAAATAGTATTAATAGCAAAAGGGACCAATCAGCAGCAATTTTTGGTTCGTTCCTGCAGACGGGTCTCTGCTTTAAGTTAGACAAGTGCATTAATTTACCGATAAGAAGGAAAAAAAAAACATGAGTTTGTTTAATAAAATTATTGGATTGAGATAGATTCATTTATAAATTATAATTATTTGCTTAAATCAAAGATATTCAATGATTTCAACTGTACAACTAAATGATTAAAAATTAAGTATTAATATTATTTTGTGCGATAATAGATGAATCCAGAAAAATTAACAGATAAACTAGTTTAAAATTGAAAAATTAGATCCTTAAGTTGATAATATTAGATAAAGTTTATCATTGAACTATTTAATAAACATAAAATGGCATATAAGAACATCATAAATTTTTAATCTAAAATTTGAAATCTGGAAATTTATAAAATATTTAAAATCTTTTATAGATTTTTCTTTTACTCTCAATTTAAAATATTTTATTTAATAAAAACAGACAATATAAATTAATTTATATTATTATTTTGACAATTTTTATACCGTAGAAAATAATTATAATAATAAAGGTGATTTAGGAAAGGTATGGTAATCGAGTTTTAGAAATTGAAAGTAGAACAGTGAGTCATTAAATAAAAATAAAATATTTACTTTCAATTGGTAGCTTAAAATTCTCGTTTAAGAAAATGCTCTCTGGATTAGTGTTTAAACAAATGGTAGTAATTTCATGTTTTACTAGCCTTATCAAATATAATTATATTTTTTTAAATATAATTTTTCATTGATAAACTAAACTTCAACTAACTAAAATTTATTTTTAAATATATTATATGTGAGCATAAATTATTTAATAAATAATAATAATAAATAAATAAATAAAACATATGAAAAGCTACTTTTCAATGAGTTGCATTTTTTTTTTAGTTTTATAAACTATTTTTAAAAAATTATAAAATTTTATTTTCTTTTTTATTCGTTAAACAAGTCTATAATTTTTTTTAAAAAAAAGAGCAACTCCTAAATAAGTTATGAACTCTTAAATAAGATATAAAATTATGTTATTAAAAATACTTACACATTCATGTTTAAAACAAAAAACAAGTGTAATTAATTTTTCTATTTTCTTAAATTTATTTTTAGAATCTTAAATATTGATGTTTTAAGAGCAGAAATTAAAATATCAAAATGTTAAAAATTGAAAATATCTTGAAAATCACAATAAGTGTGTATTAATGCATATATAACAAATTTTGTCTTCTTTTGAATTTTTAAACAGTACTCTTAAAATATTTATTAACATTTACTATATTTTTAAAAAATTATATTGACCTGGAAATTTAAGACAATGTTAATTTTCATCTTTTTAATTGTATTTTGATTTTAATTTTCAAAATAATTTACACAGTCGTTACAAATAAAAGATAAAGAATAGTATCGAGAGTCGTGTTGAGAAGTTAAAATTGTTTTAAAATAAATTACATTACAATACTAATTACATCTCTTAATTAATGCATTATTTTCACTGTATATTCTTAAAATGATTATAAGGTTTAGTACAATATTAGATAGAAACCTATATTTAATATTTTTTAATACATACAAATTAACAAATATTTTAAAAAACTAGTTAGAAAGACTGAATTTGTATATAGGCATTTCGCAGTCTACGTTGCTGGTACTGCTTCAAAATAAATTGGGATCCGTCGTGTTTGACCCGATTCATTGAACATCTTCCTCACCACTGTTCTATGGAGAAAATCTTCATCATCAATTAATGTCAATGCAAAATCAATATGTATATAGGCATTTTTGTGTAGGTTCGAATCTCTCTTTCAAGAAAACTTTTTCCTAGTCTAAGAGTAAGACTATAATTACTCTAAGATCATAATGAATTTTAGAATCAAGTGTGAATGATAATTTTATATAATATAAAACATTAACAAGTTTATAAAGAAAAAAGCTTATGGATTCAATTACTTTAAGGTTTTAAATTGCATTGTGAAGACTCGTCCTTATTTAACTTAATTATATCTGAATATGACCTAAAAAAAATAGGATGACACTGAAATAAGCCTTGGAAAGCTAATCATAGCCACAAACTTCCTTTTACAGTGGTAATTTTTCTGGCCTATTTATTTTTGGCGTTGAATTTAAGTATTTATAAATAATTTTTTTTATAAAAAAAAGTACATATTTATTATAATGAAGTTATAAAAATATAATAAATATTTTTTAATAAAATTTTATTATTATTAACTTCTTATTTTTAATCTTTTTAATAAAATTCTTATTTTTATTATAGTATTTTTTGTTATTTAATTTTAAAAATATTAATAATAAGAAGAAAAATGAAATAAAGGAGATTAAATATGAAATTAAAAGTAAAAAATTTAATAAAAACTAATAATACATTCATATTTTATAATTTTCTGTATATCTTAATTTAATTTTATCAAATTTATTTTCTATGACTGCGTCTAAACATTTAAAAGTTAAAAAAATTTATTATATTTAAAACTATAAAAGTGTGATAAGTATATTTTTAAAGCATTTATATGATTAATTACTTAAAATTAATTCTAAAATCTGATACTAACATTAAAAATATTATTTATTAATTTTTAGAATAATAATTAAATAAATTCCAACAACAACAATAATAAATAATGTAATTATTTTTATCTTTGTATAGTAAAGTTTAAAGAACATTAGATACATAATTTTATTTAAATATTTATTAATTTTTAAATTACAACTATTACCATAAAATTAACAATAGGTTTTGCTAAAATAAATTGCAAGAATTTTATTTTAATAAACTATATAAAAATTATTAAAATAGATTTTAAAATTAGTTTCAAATATGCCTTTAGTCCATTGACATTTGAGAAGCCGTTAGATATAGCGAGGTGATGCCAAAAAGGTCTCGAAGAAACAATAGGCTAAAACCACTAAGAATATGGCATGACAAGATAGACGAAATTACCAACCAATCCATAACCTTCTAAATTTATGTTTGGTGAGTGATAATTTAAAATTCGAAAATAATTAATTTATTTTGCTTTTAATATACAAATAAGATATAATTTCTGAGTTTCCAAATAAGATATAATTTATAGTTTTATATGCACAATTAATTTTATAATAAAAAGTTGAAAATTTTTACCTTTCTCAAAATTAATTCAATTCACCACAATTTTGGTTTTAAAATTACAAAGTTAACATAAACAACCAATGGCGTATTAGAAAATGATTAAAATTCTAAGTTGTTTGATGTGAAAGAAAGTGATGAGAAAGAAACGTGAAGTTGTGTTTATTTTCTTTGTCCTTTTTTTGTTCCAGTTTAAATAGATGTTTAGCGTTATATTTCATATTTGCCCCTTTCTCGTCCTTTTCCGAATGAGAATTTTCTGAATGTTGGATAGAATACGCTTCAAAGTTCAACTTTCGCCGCTGTAGAAAAGGAAAACTTAGTCTAAACTATGAAAACCAAGGTGGAATATTACAATTTCGCAACTATAGTATTTCTTTGAAATAATTTATGATTTATATAGTTTTTTTTAATAAACTTATTATCTAAAAACACTCATAATATGTGGGATCACCTGCTGGAATGGATTAGATATTTGTCAAACATAAATTTTAACATGATCAAATTGAATCTGGTCAAACCAACTTGGATAAGAGTGTTTTTAGATTAGTTAAGTATGAGGTAAAATAAAATATAAATTGATTTTTAAAAATTGAATTAGCTTATTGTTAAGCTATTAGAAAAACATTTATTGATAATTTATCAAAATACTTGTTTCTACGGCTGAACATTGTGTATTTATTGATATTTGTGTAATAGAAAACATTGGGTCCACCGTAAGCGCGTGTATATTATGCTGTGTGCATACAAGACAAAAACATTATTGGTAGAGCCTCCATGAATGGACTTCATTCGCAGGATTTTAAGGAGTGAAGTGTTTACGAGTCTTAGCACAATTGTACTCTCGAAGAAAGTCACCATGATCTTCCCAGGAAAATATGATTATTACTTTTCATTACTTTATTTTTTCCAATTCCTTTACAAAATATCATCGTTATTTAAATAAAATTTGTTTTATTTATTTGTCGTCTGAGAAAACAAAAAAATTGTTGACTTTTCTTTTTATGATACTTGTAATATGGAAAATTAACAAGAGATAGCATTAATTAATACAATGCGAGCATAATGTAGTTAAATGAAATTGTATTTTTAAATATTAAAAATATCAGAAATATTAGAACTCTTCAAGATAATATTTTTCTTACCCTTTTTATTTTTAATTTGTATATAAATCCTACTAAAGAAAGAGTGAAATAGTTTATTCAATAATAAGAATTTGTGAAAATATAATAGGTGAAGGGTAATTTGCTACCTTCCAGTATGCTTGGTACAATTCAAATGAGGAGAAATAATTATTAAAATTTAATTAAACTATACTAATAATATAAAAAAATACTAGCAGTATATTTTAATTAAATATGATGAAATACCTATAAATTTTAGGTGAAAAATTATGTGAGTCACGTATTTGATTCTGATCTCTCCGCACAGCACTGTCATAATTTATCCTCAGTTCATCTTCCCGATTCAAATATGGCACAACACAACACCCTTATACTGTCAAATTTGGATCTAAGAAATTAATTAAGAAATGGTTCATCATGAAGCCATTTCAGTACCATCCACTCTAAGGGTGCATGGTAGTGGAGGCAAGCAAGCTGAAAACCTTGATAAGACTTGGCGAAAGAGGAGCTTCTTGTTGCCTCCATAGAGACTTCACCGTGGCATTGATGATCATAATTTATTTTAAAAAATATCAATATTTTTAATATTTAAAATATTAAATAACTTATAACTCTTTATTTAAAATTCTACGTTGTAAAATAAACTATTATTTTATACTTTTTTTATATGTGAAATAATTATAATAATTAATTTTATATTAATAGATAATAAAATTAATTGTTTATTTTAAAAAATGTGAATGCTTTTTATTTTTAAAATATTAAAAAAATCATGCTTAGAAAAAATAACCTACAAAATTATATATTGGAGACTAAAATACTTAAATGGTTTGAATATAATTTTCTTAAAAATATGATTAAATTTAATTTTGATCCTTTAAGAATATTTTTTAAGTAATTTTTTAAAAACATTATCCATGACCACCTAATAGCAATGTACCCTACATTTATTTATGTTACGTTAGTGATTGTTCGAAGGATAAATGTACCCGCGAGAAGTAATAAATGATTCTAAAATAATTTTTCGATATATTATTAAGTAAGAACTATAATTTAATTATAAAATTAATTATGAATAAAAGTAAATAACACAACACACGTCTTATTTGAACTTATAAGAGATGAACCTAGGACATATGTATTTTCTCAATCAATCCTTTATGTTCTTTTTTTGTTTAACTTTAAATTTGATTTCCTTGTGATCAAGAATCATTCATACAAATACTTTTAATACCCAATGATTATGCAATACTAATATTATTTCTATAAATTAATATCCCCAATGATCATGCAAGACATTAATTAAATAAAGTATAAAGGATCTATGAACTTGTTAATTTAATAACGATTGGAAGAGAAAAATTGGTTTGATCTACATAATTCATTGTCTCATTTTATCCTATAGATCTATTAACTAATCGAAACATGGTCGCCTGATGAGATAATTAATTAGGATTATAATTATGCGCAATAGGATAAAAGCTAATCACGAACGGAAATCAAATATAAATTCAAACTTCAAAATTCTATAAATTCATAAACAATAGTTTTCATAGCCTTACCTATGAACTTAGTTACTCGTGTTAAATAGAAAAACTAAAACAATCATAAACAAAGCCATAGAGAAAAATAAATTAGAAAGAGATGATTTTTCGGTCTTCAAGTACGATAGCTTGAAGTTCAAAATCTTACAAAGAGTATGCCAACGATCCTGTGTAAGAGAGACAAGATGAAAGATGTATCAAAGAGTGAAAGACAATATGTAAACCATGTGTCCAACAAGATGTCTAAGGTATCTCTTTTATAAGGTTTAAAAACACTAAAAACTCTTTTTAATTGGGCTTCCTGTAGATAAGTACGGTTGTGCAAGGCCTTGTTGAGAGGGTTTGAGCGTGCTGACTGCTGCGAAATTTTGATCTTTCATTAATTTGGGCCCAAAACACACCAAAATCTATTTGTGGTCTCTTCATATTAAACTGCACATTTAACATATAAATCAGTATAAAACCTAATTAAAATAAAGGCTAAACATAAATATATATGTCACAGAAAATGGCTTAATTATTAACTTATTAGTTATCATTCTAAAGTGATATATGTTATAAGATATTTAGAGGCATGTTACATTAAAAATATTAAAGTTTATAAGTGTCGGGATTAACAAAATATAGGGAGATTAAAAGCAACTTTGGTTATATTTGTAAAAATTACGAACATATAATTTTTTTAGTTCACATCAAATTTAATCCAGATCTGACTTGAGTTGCGCACCTGAATGTAGTGGATAAATTTATTACTAGAGATTTTTTACATACACAAACTGAAACACAAAACCTTACTTAAATAATATCAAAATATTTGCCACTCTTATTAACCTGTGTTGATAATTAAGAACATATTTTTTTTGTACTTTAAGTTCACGTATTAAATAAAAGAGCCATTTTTACCTGAAAGTGAAACAAATTAATATTTTTAGTTAAAATCTTATTAGGAATAATTAATGTTGATAAAAATAATGTAAATTTTTTAAATACATTCAACTTTTTAAAGTGTTTATGAAGTTTTAAATATATTTTAATTGTGATTATCTATGTATAATTACACGACAAAGATTTATTTATCTCACTTTTATATAAAAGCAACTTGTTCGCTGATAATATTCTCTAAAACCATTTAACCCATTTACAAACGTGAAAACATTCGACCTTGAACATAAAGCTGTATACAAACAATCAATACTAAAAATTAATATCATATCTTGATCTTCCTATGATTTTTTCATCTTTATATTATTTTATAAAAAGCATTAAATATAGACAAATATATAACGTCTTTAAAATATAAAAACCAATATATTTTACTTGATAAAAATATGAATCACGATAATTAAATAAATTTAATTAAAAATATCAATCTATTTAATCAATAACTTTAAAATACCAATAAATAAGATCCTTACAATTATTCATATTAATTAAGAATTATGAAAATGTAAACTGTTGTAAGTATGGATATTAATTAAGAAATATAAAATAAAAATTTATTGAAAAAATTAAAATAATATAATGATTATGTTTTTATATTTTAATACGATAAATTATTTTTAAAAAATTACTATATTTTTTAAACTGAAGAAACGGGGTATGGTGAAATTTCTGAATCGTAGCAAGGTAACCCATAAGGTCCAAAGTCCAAAACCCATCTCGTTGCGTTGAAAAAAAATTGAATCAAAACATAGTGATGAGTGATGACGCACTTTCTATAGACCGTAAAGATGAAGAAGCTGCTTCGTACCTTCAAAACGCGAAGCAGCTGAACCGTCGTTCATTGATCTTCTTTCCTTCCTTTGACTTCTTACTTGGTTCAGCAAATCCTAAGTCCTCACACTTCTCAACCGCCACAATCTTCATATCTTTCCTTTCCCAGTTGAAGTTGCAATTCACTGCTTTGCTGTGTATCATTGTTTTCCTATAACTGGCCATACATATCCATCTCAGATTCTCTTCACTCATTCCCTTCACCCCCGCTTCTGTTTGTGATCCTTTTCTCTTGGAGAACAAATTCAAGTGAGGAACACCACTCAGGTACTAAGAACTTCTATTCTGGTCCTGTGCATATATATAATTGCACTTCAAGACATAAACTTCGACTAGGGGTTTTTATAATTTATATTCATATGTATCCATTTTGTCTTCTCAAGTGAAGGATTGTCTTTTGGGTCCTGGATCTGGCCAAATTCAAGGTATTTTTCTTTCTTACTTCTTAAGGGTGCACACGGTTCCAATTGGGCACAATCTTGCGAAATATTCAAACTTTGCATTGAGTATTGGTGATTGATTGGAGGGAGAAGGAGGAAAGAATAGGCTTATCTTGTTGTTGCATTTAGTCTTCTAACTTAGAAATTGGGTTTTTTTTTTTTTTTTTGGTAAAAATTGGTTTTAATCTTTGTTAGTACTAAACTTGGATATGATGGGAAGTCAAACTAGCAAGAACACTAGTGGTAGTGATGTTCCAACGCCCATCAAAATGGGTACCCATTCTCTGTATGCGGCTGATTTAAGGTCTTACGAAGCTGCATGTGTTGAAGATCCTAACTTGCAATCCTTAGATGCTACCATTCAGGAGCGCACCAACAGGGTGATTACTTCCCTTGCTCATGGGATTGAGGTTCGTTCCATATCGATTGAGTCCCTACGAGAAGTGACTGGTAGTTTGCTTGAAATGAATCAGGATGTTGCCAAAGTCATTCTAGAGTGCAAGCAAGATATATGGAACAAGAAGGACAGGGAGTTATTCTCCTTGGTGGAGGATTTCTTTGAAAACAGTCTTCAGACATTGGAATTCTGTAATGCTCTTGATAAATGCTTGAATCGAGCACGTGAAAGACATGTTATTGTTAAGTCTGCAATTACCTCTTTTGAGGAAGAGGTGCAAAATAGGGTTGAAGGGTCCACTTATGTGAAGACATTGCAAGAGCTCAAGAATTTCAAAGAAGCTGGAGACCCCTTCACGGATGAGTTTTATTCGATGTTTCAATCTGTTTATGCTAAACAAGCGTCAATGCTGAAGAAATTACAAATTAGAAAGCAGAAGCTTGATAGGAAATTGAAGTCCCTCAAGACACTGAAGCGGGTGTCCAATGCCATTTTTGTTGCTGCTTTCGTGTCTGTTTTGATTTTCTCGGTGGTGGCAGCTGCAGTTGCTGCACCACCTGTGGTAACTGCTTTGGCTGGTGCATTGGCTGTTCCAATTGGCTCAGTGGGAAAATGGTGTAACTCGCTTTTTAAGCGATACGAGACAGCTCTAAAGGGCCAAAGGGAATTGATCAGTTCAATGCAGGTTGGTAGTTACATTACATTGGTGGACTTGAAAAACATTCAGGTGCGAATTGATCAATTGGAAATAAAGATTGAATCCATGTTGCAGAGTGCTGATTTTGCTCTTAAAAATGAGGATGCTGTAAGGTTTGCAATTGATGAGATTAAGAAGAATATAGACACTTTTGCTGAGACCATTGAGAATTTGAGTAAGCAAGCTGATGAATGTAGTCGGCAGATAAGGAGAGCAAGGACAGTGGTTGTGAAAAGAATTATTAATTACTCTAGTTAGACACCATTTTGGCATGTTTTATAGATTACTCTCTCTACTTGTCATCTTCTTTTGCTCCTGCTATAATGTACTCATTAAACACCCAGCTTATAATGGCTATGAGGTGCTTTATGATTATGGAGAAAAATAAAAATATTAACTTGTGTATAATTGCTGCCAATACTTGGATCTTTGCACTGTTCACCATTGCAAAACAAATTTCCTTCTATTTTGTGTTTTCTTTTGCTCCTAGCCAGATGCAATTGAACATCAATGTGGCTGTGGGCAAAAATATTAGAATCATGAGAAGCGCAATCAAAGCTGGAATTAATAAGTCTTGGACAATTGATAGAGCAAGTTTAGCAAATGGCTAGTGCCCTAAGGGTACTTTTTCATACATTAAAACACTAGTTAAGAAATTAAATAAATTTGTTTATACAAAAGACATTAATATACTTTTTAAAATAAATTTTTAAATAGTTCAACGTGATTTTTAATAGAAACTCTATACTTCTGAGTTAACAAGATTTAAAAATATATATACAGTTGTGCAGAACCCCGCTTGGTGGTAGTAGATGCTTTCTTTATTGGTTTCTTGCGCGTAAGATAAACGTTTTTGTGCATGCTTTGATAGGATCTTGATGTTTGAGGCATCCACTGATGACAGTGGCTGCATCCTATAGGAACCTGGTGATGCTTTTTAGAAGATTTGATGTTGTAGTTTTTTTTTTTTTTTTTTCTGGAATGAATTTTGCATAAGATATGTGTCTACAATTACAAATGATTCCACAAAGTTACCCCTTCCCTTAAAGAGGAACTGAACACTGAGTTGTAAATGCTTAGATTCTCAACAAAAACAAGAACAATAAAAACTAACATGTTGGAAACACATGATTCTCATGTAATTGTAATTTTATATGAAAAGGTTCTTTACCTTTATTTATTACTAGAGAAGAAGACGGTTTCTTAATCATTTCCACAAAGAGAGAGAAACAAATATTCCGTAAATTGTCCCTTTTCTTTTTTAAACATCTGTGATGGTAAAGTAAATAAGAAAATATTATTATGCAAAAAATTAGGACTTCTTTCATGTTAAATTAAGATTATCTTGTATATGCATGCGTATTTAGTTATTTTTCGAATGAAAAGTGAAAAATCTTCAGTCAAAATCAAGCACACCTGTCATGGAACCAATAAACTTTATCAAAATTCCATTTTTTTAATGACTTTCTCAATCCTTTTACAGAATCTTAGAAGTGCTTGATGTAGTGCTGAAAATTTGAGGTGGACCAATAAAATAACTTTAATTGAATTTTTTTCACATGCTTGAAAGATTGAAAAAATACCAAGACATGTCTGATCATTAGCAAATATGTTTGGGTCTTGGCTGCATATGACAACTTTTCTGTAAGGTAAACTTACAGGAAAATACTAAAACTTCTGAATGTCTGGACATTAAAGGACAACTTATTCACTCTGTTGCAAGAGATCCAATAACATACCAAGGATGTGACAAACTTGGTGATTTCAGAATTTGGTGATAAATTACAGAGTGTTTCATTGAAGAACAAGTTTGGTCTATTGGAAAGGCAGCAATACATTGTGTACAGGAGTATGATATGAAGGACCAGATTCATAATTTAAATGTAACTAGTAGCGTAGCATGTTTCATTTCGTAGGGGACTAGTGTCAAGGTACTCTGAAACCATAGATTGATGTTTTTCTTTGACTGGTTTGGAGAAACACTTATCACCTCTTTTACGCAGGTGTGTAAAATAAAGCTAATCTCGTTATTAACTAATTATGAATGTCTCTCTCACACGTTAACATGCGCACAAATAGATAGCATCTGCAATCCTATGATCCTTGGAAGAAAGATCCCGATTCCGATGCAAACCTCCTTATTTGTGATTTAGATTGAAAAGATGAGGAAAGATGCTTAATAACACTTACAGAGAAGATGGGAAGAGATTTAAGAACAAAAACTTACAGGATAATATTGGTTTTAAATTTAATTTAAAAAATCATTTAACAGTAGTAATTACAAAGTGATTTTAAGAACTCATGAACAAATGCATTTTTCTTAAATATTTAAATATAAAACTATATTTTATAATCTTGTAAGATCTAATACACTAAGTCACTGCATATGTTGATAATAAGAAACATTAATAACACATTTTTACTAACACGCTTTTCATTAATAGCTAAAATTTATTAAAAATTGGAAAAATATAAAAAAATACATTAATTTAAAAATGAGAAAAAAGTGAAACTTACGTAAATTTTTTATATGTTCAATAAATATTATTCAATTATAAAGAATAAATACTTAAAAAATAACATGTACTTTATTTCACTTTTTAATATATTGATATATCAATATCCATGTTGCCTATAATTTTATTGTTGATTTTTGCAATGTGGCCTTCGAAGTAAGAATATAATAGTAAAATAATTCCATATAACAGATTAAAATAAAATAAATACGATTTCAAATAAGACAAAATATCATGCTTTTTGTGAAAATAGTTAATCCAATGAAGAATACACTGATCATCAGAGACAGAGAAATATTGAGAAATTTTAAAAGTAAAATAATTAAAAAAATTAATTTAAATAGTTTATTTAAAAACGTGATCTTTAATCAAATAGTTTAATTTTTATACTATTAATACGGATTTTTACATTCTCAATAAATTATAGTACATCATAAATATAATTTTATATTATTAATATAAAAATTAATTAATAATTTTTACTAATATGTCAATATGTGATCGGATGATACTATAAAAAAATAATTTTTGCTAGTGTATTTAAATTAAACTATTAAATCCACGTGGCTGATTTTACAGATCAAAAAAACACTTTTGTTCCTGTTTAAGTACCTTGAAATGATTATGGAAATGCTTTTTCTAATCAGATTATGGAAATACTTAACGGATGGTATTATTATTTATTATTTTTTCTGGTATGCATGATGGATTCTAAGTAAGCCTAGTCAATTTTATTTTTTTATAGAATGGGTTGGCTTTTGATCCAGCAACCACCAATCCAAGGCCAATAAACAACGCATTACCAACTTTATATATATATATATATACACTTAAATGTATTTAAAATTGTTATAATTTTTTACCAAAATTTCATACTATATCGTTTTTTTTTATTTTTTCACTTTTAATTCTTAATAATCACGTGATTCTGAAAAACATTGACACATAATAACTTCTTAATTAACTACGTAATCATTAAAGATTAAAAAGTGAACATAAAGCATAATTGGAGTTGTCACTCCTTGTTTAGCTGATTTATAAATGTTTGCTTAGAAATTAATGAGCAAATGAATTTTTTCGGTCTGTTATTTCAACTACTAAAAACTAACATTGTATGAAATATTGCATTTAAAATATACACCTCAAATAAATAAATAAATAAATAAACTTAAATATGTTGAATGTAAGGTGTTAGAAAAAATGTTAAGATTTTCTAACAATCAACTAATGCTCAATGTTAAGATTTTCATTTTTTATTATTTTTATAATAAATCTTACACGTTAACAATAGTGAATATTAGTAACACGCCTTTAACAAGGGAATTTTACTAAATAATAATACATTCCAACGTTGTCATAAAAGAATGATTACTTCAGTTTAATACGTATACAATTAAAGGTAGATTAATTAGTATTTTATCTCTTTTGTATTAATTCCTATTTTCTTAATTTTAATGTAGTTTTTTTAATCAATTACAACAATTTCAAATTATTATAGTTGTAACGGTTTTTTTATCCGATTCGATAAATTTAACTGTTATTAAATTAATAAATTGATAAAAACAAGAACTAACTTAAAATAAACCACGAAAATAAAGGTCAGGAATAAAGAAAATAAAAATAGATATAAAAAAGGCTTTTTTATTTAATTAATACATATTTAAAAACTAATTTCTAAAATAAAATTATTTTCAAACTAATTTTTTGTTTGGGACTATTTTTTATCAAATTATCATCAATATCAGCTATGCACTGACGATAATCTTATTTTTATTATTTTTTAATACTCTATCAACCACTTAGGTTTGATACTATTCCAATATGTGACATGTGAAAATTTAAAACGACAGAAAAATAAAAAGAAAAAAATATTAATGATAGCGAAAGAAGTTGGACGAGACAAAATACGTATCAACAACGCAGCAATATTAACTAAATAGGGACAATACATATTTGAAAGTATCAAAATTGACACAGCAATTGAGCTATCGTCACATCTTAGACGGTACTAGCTGTGATCTTGACACATAACATATTGGAAACTAACGCTGCTTACAGTTTCTTCTCTTCTCTCATCAGTGATCCTTCATTAACGTTGGCCTCCAAAAAATTTGTACGCAATTTTAAAATATTTTAGTCAAAAAATTTGTTTTTACCTGCATTATTGTCTGAAAAATTGGAAGGTAAAAATTAATTTATAGAATTAGTGATATTTTGTTGAATTGCATTTGGTAAAAATAATCGATTTGAATCTTAATTTTAGGATATTCAGTGGTGAACTGGAATAGTCATTTTTGCCAGCATCTAAGGTTAGTGATGAAAATTAAATGCAGTTTTATATTTTTTTTCTTAATTTTTTTTATCAGTTTTTAGTATTTTTATTTGAATTTATTAAGAAATTTCTAAATGTTTATATATACAAATACTGTGCACGTGTTTGGAACCGTAGAATAAGAAAAATTTGTTTCTAAATTGCAATTTATAGATATATTTTATTTTATTGGCTGTAATTTGTATATTTGTTAATTTGTTATGAAAAAATTATATATACAAATTGATTGATATTAAAAAATTAATGGATGTATAAACGTTATGTTAGCATAAAATATATGTAATATTATGTTTAGGAACTAAAAATATATATAAACGTTATGATAGTTAAAATATAATAAAATATGTAAATTTAGTTAAATCATAAAATATTAAATTTAAAATATGTAATTAGTTATATTTATAAGATAATAAGATAATTATATTTAGAAATAAATTTGTTATTAAGTAAAAAGTATGAAAAATTATATTATTAGTATTGATTAATAAAAATAATTAATTAAAATAATAAAATATATAAAAAACAAATAAATTGAAATGTGAATAAATTAAATATATTAGGTTGTAATAAAGTTAAATAAAAAACATGCTTTTAATTTAATATAACTAAAATAGAGGAAGCAAAAAAAAATTATAAAAAATAAAATAAAATAATAATGTAGTTATTGCATTATTTTTTAAATCGTTGCAAAGTAAAATAGAATATAAATTGATACTTTAATAAAACTCAAATTAATAACACTATTATTATAGTTTATATAATAAATATAACACGAAAAGTTGTTGTTAATACTTTGATGCATAATTATTATTTTGTAATTTTTCATTAAAATTTAAGATATAGATATATGATAGAAATTTGTATTAACATTTTATATGAGACGTAAAAATCAATAAAAACTCAAAGTTTGAACTGTTATATTGTTATCAATTTTTATAATAACTTTAGGTTATATAATTGGCATTATATATTTTTAAATTATATTTTGTTAAATTGAGTTAAAATATTGTATTATTGGTAGTTTAACAAATTGTATAAATTAATAATTATTTTTAATGTGTTTATAATGACATAATGATGCTAATATATATTTTTAATTTTTTAGATGGCTTTATCTTCATCTGAAGATATAATAATTAATCTTGGGCCAAATGATCCATCTTTGTTGCGTTTTCAAAGTATACATGTCTTTAAACACATTTAGGATGAGCGAGAGCATCCAATGTTAAAGGTCAGGAAATGTTAGTTCATACCAGCTGGCATAAACAGTGTTCCAGTAGAGATTATATCTCATTTGGAGATGATTGGCTTTGCTGGAGTTGCTCAGCTTGCTAACCCATTGGATAGACATTTAATCACTGCATTGATTAAAAGATGAAAGCCTGAGACTCACACATCTCATATGCCACCTGGAGAGTGCACAATAACACTTGAGTATATAGCCATCCAGATAGGTCTTCAGGTTCATGGGCTTCCAGTATTTACAGCTACCAGAGGTAATTAGTCGCAGATGGTTGAGGATATTCTAGGTATTAGACCACCACCGGAAGCTTTTGTGAGGAGTAGCTTGAAGCTTAGTTGGTTAGATAATCATTTCAGTCACGTTGCCATGCATAATCATAACGAGCTTCAGCTTACGAGATTTGCTAGAGCGTATATTCTTATATTCATTGAAAGGTTTATGCTAGCAGATCACTCTAGCAGCAAGGCCATATAATTTTTCACCTAAATTTTATAGATATTTCATCTCGACAATGTGGCATACGGTTCATCGCAATCACCAAAAATCTTTACTATACCTTTTTGTATTGCCTTCTATGCTTTCTTGTAAGAAATTTGATAGCCAAATTAACCATTAATTCTTTCTTGAATTAATGTGATTGGCACTGATGGTTGTTCTTTGACCATACCTATAAATAACAATATAATTATGTATAATGTTCTTTAATAATATATAGAACCATTAAACGTATTATGATAAATTAGTGCAACTTACCTAGCACGCAACTGCAAATGAAGTTTGAATCCAATTTTTGGCGGTCAAGAGACATCATTGCATGAACACATGTATGTGGTCTACTACACCTTGTGATTTTTCACTTGTTAAAATTTTGGCCCAAATTTGCTCTAACCCTCCAAAGACATCTTGTAGTATGATTTGGGCATTTCACATGAAATTTTGTTAGTTTTAATTCAACCACAATATAACTTTGATGTGCTTTCAATGCAAAGCTTTTAATAGCTATTTTAACATCTTCTTTAGACTCAAATATTTGGCCAACAAATAATGCATTACCCTCCCTCCATGCTTGATCACGATCAACATCTATATTTTTCATTTCTTTATCAGCGTGTTCTTAGTTAATATAGATATAATGTGGACTTGAATTCCAAAAAGGAGTTTCAACCAAGCCTGTATATTACAACACAGTCGATTTATTTTATATTATTATTGAAATGTATTTTATAACAGATTAATGTACTTAATACTTTTGACTCCTACATTATCAGTTATATTCAAGCTACAATGAATTGCACCCTCCAAATTAGAATCAGATGAACTTTCTTTAGGATTCCCCCATTCAATTTCATTGTCATCATCCTCATTCTCATATTCACATTCTGCACAACCATGACATTCATTGTTAGGTAACATACTTACAATGAAACTGAATATATATTTTCATCAAAGAATATAAAATTACTATACCTGATACAAACAGGGGTTCATCTGCTTCAGATATATTGTCATGTGAACATGATAAATTTAAGTCCACACCTTATGACTGAATACAAGAACTCTCATCAGACGCAATATCTGCATATACTTCAATTGCACTTCCTTGATTTTGTTGAAGAAAAGCACTTAAGATGCAATCAATATCTTCATTATCACATATATCCATCATTGTGTATTATCTAACAATTAGGTATACTAAAAATTGTGAAATCAATCTAGATATAACCTGACTAGTAGACAGTTTCAATTTTGCACGAATCTTTCTTTTCAATATCTCCAAACTTATTCCACGTTTAATCTTAATCATTTTATTATTTCCTTTAAACGTAACACCTTCATTACTTGAAAATATTCGACTGTTCCAATATACAATTATCACACAAACCAGTCATCCTTATCAACAAATTATACTGCTCAATTAGAATATATATATAGTTTTAATTGCTAATAACAAATGACCCCATTCATATTTTAATTATAACTCACACATTTTTCTATATTTTAATAATTGATTATGCTTCATTTTATTATATTAATCATATTTTAAAAATTTCAACACTTCCATATTTATTTGTTACATAATATATAATAACTTATTACTTACTTGTTCATCCCAATATACATAATTTCAACACTTATTCTTCTCAAATTCTATTAAATAAGAAATTAATATTTCTATATTTAATTAACAACTACAACAATAACTACATTTATAATACAATAGACTCTCCATTACAAAATTTACACTTTACATGTTTGTCATAATTCTTTTCCTAATTTTCTTCTATAAATTAATTATAATAAAATATAAAAATACATACCTACCAACAAATCTACATAAATATTATATTAAATATATTTAAATCCTTCAATTATTTTACCAATTTTAAATAATAAATTTTTATAAATTAATTTAAATTTTATACTAAATTTTTACACTATTAATAAAAAAATATTATAAAATTAATAACAAAATTTACTAACCTCAAATATTATTCTGCTCCTCCAACACAAATCGCAATTTCGAAATCCTCATCCACTGTGTATATATATATATATATATATAGCAAGTAAAATTGGACAATAACCATTACACAATAAAAAAAATAAAGAAATATTAAGATTAATCGTGCCACGTATCAAGACAACACTAATATTGTCTCAGTCAAAGTGATAGTCAAAGCGATAGAGCTAACGTACATTGACCATCGACAACACTATCAAACATTATTGGACGATACTTTTGTCTTCTCACCATGTGTCACTAAAATATATATATAAAATAATGGTTATTGTCCCATTTTTTCTATATTAATATTTTCTGCCGTTTTAAATTTTTCTGTCACATACTGAAAGTGTATTGGACTTTAGTGACCAATAAAATATTAAAAAATAATAAAAATAAAGCTATTGTTGGTGCATAACCGATATTGATGATGATTTAACAAAAAAATAGCTTCAGATAAGGAATTAATTTTTAAAAAAATTATTTTGAAAATTAATTTTTAAATATGTATTAATTAAATAAAAAAGGAAATAAAAGAAGTTGTTGAATTTGATGAACGTGGACGTTTATGTGTGTCAAATTAACTGATTACAGAGCATGTGGTCACCAAAGGCTTTCAACCTAAATAAATCGTCCGAATATCTCTCAGCGCGTGAAGCCCGAAACACACTCTTGGTAAACGCATCTTTTAAATTACGAAATACGATAATTTTTAAAAACTTGTTAATGACATTTATTATTAATTTTTTCAAAAATTGCTGTTAACAAATTTTTATTTTTAAATTTTTATGTAAAAAAATTGTCATGGATGAATTAAAAAAAAAAGAAAAGGTTTTCAATAAATTTTGAGACTTTAATTTTTCGTTATTTCATTTGTAAATCTTTAAGGAATTTTTTGACTTTATACGTTTAAAATTTGTTCAAAAATATCATAATTTAGTAAATATTTTTTTAAAAATATTATATATAAAAATAATTTCGTTAATTCACAATAAAATATCATTTTTCATCTAATTTTAATCATTGTGCTGTTTTATATAGTTAAAATGAGCAGTAAAATCATCTTCTGTATTATCATATATCCTGCATTATTTTGCAATTATTTATGATAAATGAAGTTGATAAAAAAATTAAATTTTATTAGAATAAATTAATATGATAATTTAATATGTTGGAAAGAAAATAGTCAAAATTAATTATGACCAAGTGACTTTCTTTTATATATTATACCGGCATTATTACATTAATTATTTTAAGTAAAAGAGTAAAATCATATTACATAGTTATTTTTAAATTTTTTGAATTTTATAAATTAAAAAATATATTTTTTGTGATTTCTAATCAATATTTGATATGTTAAATAAAATTACAATAAAGAAATAAATATTTTAAAACAGGTAACAAGTTATAAAAAAAAATTAAAATTTAAATTGAGATTGAATTCAAACTTACAAAAATTTAAATGTTCAATATTCTTAACTACATGACATAAAAAAGTTAATTTTTTAAATACTCTCATTTAATCTAATTGCTGAAAGTGCTTTTGTATAATTTTTTTTTTTTATAAAAAGGAACTCCAATCTAATATAAAAGGGTAGAAAAACAACTAATTAATATAATAAGAAGTAAAATATATACATATACTACCTTGTTCCTTCCATAATTTTTTATTTTCTTCATTTTAATTTTTTTATCAATAATTACAATTTTAAATTATTAGAGTTGTAAAATTTCTTTTAAATTTTAAAAAATTTCATTGTCAATAAAATTAAATTTTTTATATAAATAATTAAAATAAAAAAATAAATACTAAAAAAAAATAAGATACTAATTTTGCCCCATTAAAATCGATATAAAAGGAAAGCATAGAACCAAATACAAGGGTTCGGTTTAATGCTTTTCGAACCGGGACGGTAATGTGGTTAAATTAACTTAGTCCAAATTAAGTGGTGGTAACCAAAGCTTTCAACCTAAACGAATCGTTTCTAAGAGAGTTATTCACACTATATTCTTTTAACATATTATTAAAAATTAAAGAATAGAATCATTATTTTAAAAAAGGAAAAATACAAAGTTTAAAAATAAATCGTAACAGAATATTGGAAAAGAAGGTGCGTTTGATTATTCATAATAATAACTGTGAATAACATTCAACAGTTGTTTGTTAACGTAATTTGCTTCATGTTTTATTGAGGAAAACGTGTACAATGTTTTTTTAATAGTATTAAATAATAAAACAAACATACGTTGGTTAGAATTTTGATTCCCAGATGTGTTTGAAGCAAAACAAATAACTGAGTTTTGAATTATGTATATCTCTTTAGAACATGAGTGGAGAATTGCGTGGAAAAAACAGAATCCGGGGTGTGGAAGCAACGAAACCTAGTCTCCGTCTGGGATATGTGGCGACACGTTCGCGTGGACGCAGCAAATGGTGGCCGCCACTCCTACTTTCTCGCCCTGTCGTTTCTCTCTATTCACTCCTTTACATGGCAATATCCCAAGTTTTACCAATTGAAGCCTTCTAAAATAAATATTAGATAATTTATAAAATCTAAATTTGAAATGTGCTAATCAAATCAGGATATGCCTTGCCCTGTCATTGTTACCTTGGGTCTAACCTGTCCCGGTCACAACCTCGTCAGCATCCTCTTCAATCCTACGGTTACAAATCCACAACTTACCTACTCTTCACTCCTCAACCGAACACGTGTCCGGTCACCCCTCTTCTCTCTCGGGATTCTTCTGCTCGTGAGCATTCCTTTCTTCTTTTTAAATTTATTTATAGCGCCTTGACGAGTTCTCATAATATCGTGGTTTGTTGAAAATATCGCGGGTCACCTTATCTGTGTTCCTTTTATATGGGGCACCTATATAACGAAGCTCCCTGACCCATCATTTTCTTCAAGTAAAACAAAACAAACCCCTTTTGTTTTTGGTTTCTCTCTCTCTATTCTGTGACCATGGTGTTCCAGAAAACCCTTGCTCAACGGCTCCTTAACATCTCCAAAATTTCATCGCAAACACTCACAAATTGTCGCATTTCTTCGTCATCCGTTATTGGAAGGGTTTATCCCACGGTCACGGAACCTGATAACATTGCTCCTGATCCCGGAGACAATGGCCTCTTACGCAGTTTGCTTCATAAGCGACCCGAGCTCCGGTCGCCCCAGCGCGCCGCAAACCTCGTTGACCAGCTGAGGGCGATGGACTTGACCCGGAATCGGATCCGGTTGGAGGGGTTGACGCCGCCGCCGGAGATGAAGGAGGGCGTGACGGTCGAGGATGCGAGGAAATTGCTGAAGGTGGCACAAGTGGAGTTGGTGAAATCGAAACTGAGGGAGACCGGTAAAAGCTGCATAACGTTTTCGGAGTTTATTCGGATTTGCGCTGAAAATTGTTCGGATCAGGATCAAGCCTTGAGGATTGCCAAGTTGTTGGATAATTCTGCGGCTGTGATTGTTTTAGGAGATGTTGTGTTTCTAAGGCCTGAACAGGTTAATTCCGGTTTCTCTCTCTCTCTCTCTCTCTCTCCTTTTTTTTTCCTGTTTGATGCAATCTGATCCCACGATGTTTTATTTTTAATTTTTATGGTGTGTTTTTTGTGGGGATGTGTTTCAATTTGTGGGTTGTTACAGAGGGGTCATGGTGGAGATCAAATATAGGTTTTTTTTTTTCATCACATGATTCTTCTCATTTCCCATTTATCTGGAGACGACCGAAAACTGATAATCTTTTTTATGATTATTTCTTGTGTTTTTTCGACAGGAAATTGAAACTTTGTTGTTTCGCAAGATGTTAAAAGTGGAAAGGATTCCACGTTTGAGGTGGTAAATTAGGGCTTTAAAGGACTGCAAAAGCCCTTCAGCTTTCATCCATCAATGATTCATTCAATTTTAACATTCCTGTCTGACCCTTAAAAAAATTATCATTCTGGGCTTCACTAATGTGAAATTTAGTTTTTCTTTTCTTTTCTGTTCTTCCAAAGAGAGAAAGAAATTATTGGGAGTCTGGTTCATTTGGGATCTTCTAGAAAGTGCCCTGGCTCTTACTCTGAATTTCTATTCCTGTCACTACCAATTGTCTCTTGGCAAATCATTTTTAAAGTGTCTTTGCATGCCTTAGGGAAAGGTAGTGGCGTGCTTGTCCTTGCTAATTGATTTTTAATGGAGTGCCTTCTCTTTTCTTTAGAAAGCCACTAGAAAAATTTCCCTTGAACGTGAAAGTTGGAGGTTCTAAAACTCAGCCCCCTTTTTTTTATTTGAAAGGTTTAAACTTTATACCATGGTATAAGTGGTTGTTAGGCTTCATTGGTTCATAGGTTTCAGTAATTTTTTGTTCTCCTCTGGTTCTTTTAGTAAGCTTGTGTGATTCCTAGAGGAAAAACCAAATGTGGTTGAAGGCAATTGAATTGTTTTACCCAAACTCTAAAATTTGTGATACAGGTAGCAAAGGTCATCCAGGGTCTGTTCCCCGTACCAGGAGCCAAGGTGCACGAATCAGCAAGAATTGAATTAGAAGAAATGGAGAAAAAGAAAATGGGCATTGACAAGAAAGCTGATTCCTTGGTTAGGCGTGAGCTATGGGGCGGGTTGGGTTTCCTTGTGGTGCAAACAGTGGGGTTCATGAGGCTAACATTTTGGGAGCTAACATGGGATGTAATGGAACCCATATGCTTCTACTTGACCTCTATGTATTTTATGGCTGGCTACACATTCTTCCTCAGGACCTCAAAGGAACCTTCCTTTGAAGGGTTCTACCAAGCCCGTTTCACCTCCAAGCAGAAGCGCCTTATGAAGCTTCACAATTTTGACATTGAAAGGTATAACCAACTCAGAGATGCTTGCTCTCCAACCATGCCTCCAAAGTTTGATTCATCCTTTGCTCTTCCATTTGACAATTCTTCCAAACATCATTGATATGAAATTGGAAGGTGATTTACCTGAAATGAAAATAAACACATGGAAGGAATCCCCTTAGCAACATTCATTTTTATTTGCAGCACATTGCTGCCAACTGAATAGCGAATTTGGGGTTAAAACCCCGCCAACGAAAGCTATATAGGAACATGTCGTTAAGAAAATACTAGTATTTGTACTTGCGGTGTGTTAGAATTAGATGCGGCTTTCTGTAGATTTGATGCAGAGTTTTTTTCCCCAATTTTCCATAATTAAATGTTTCTCATTATTACATTACAATTACATTTTCTGAAATCAGCGTTTCGCCTCTGATCCGGGGTTCCACCAGAAAAACACTTGGCAGGACGACGTTACATGACTTGCTCAGTTTCTGCTCTAATCAACGATTTATCATTTATGTTTTTTCTAAGCTTTCATAATATGACGATTTTCTTTTCTTTTTTGCACCAAATGATTAGGTCAAGGATTGTTATTATTTTATATCAGACACACATTAATTAATAAGGATAACTTTATAAAATAAATTATTTATTCATTTTATGTAATGACATTGAAAAATAATAACTACTAAAATGTTAAAAAATTAAAGGAAGTATATTGAAAATTGTATTATAGTTCTATTTCCAAAGATGTTATTGTTATTACGAACAATAATTTAAAGTAAAGATGTTTTCTCGAAAGAAATCTATCAATTTTCATATATTTTTAATGTATTTTAACATAAATTTTAAAAAAATATTATTTATTACTTTCTTTTAAATCTTCTTATGATACTAGTTAACATGCCTTCGAACCCTTAGTTTCATTATGCAAAACTTTTACCTCATAATTAATTTCCTTAGCATGACATGGTTGTAAAGAAGATGCAATTATAGATGATTCCTCCATCAATCTTGAAACAACTTTTCATATATTTTCCTTTTATGTTTTCGCCCTTTCCCGGTTAAAACGAAGCATGAAATTCAGCAAATATCATGACAAATCTACTATGCACTTTGATATTTTTAGTTAATTTTAATGATATATTTTTTCATATAATTTATTAGAATGATTTTTTAGCTTAAATTGATAATTTTCATAATTAATTAATAAATTAAACTCTTTATACAAAAAAAAATGTATTAAATAAGCACTTAATTAAGTTATTATCCAAACATACCTTTTGAGTTAATAGAATACAACCTTTATTTTTTCTTTGACATTTTAGTAATTTTATTTAATTTACATTTCATTCTTACATTATAAAATTAATGCATTGTTATTGTTTATATATACATATGTTAATAATTAATGTCTGTTTCATAGATGATAATAAATAAGTAAGATGATTAATATAATAATTTTTTAACCTATAAAATATTGCATACAATGAGAATCTATCAAAAATATTTTTTTTGTTGAAAATTATAAAATTCAACACAGTCTAATGCATTGATATTATTAAGTGATAAGTTTTTTTTTTAAGTACTATTTATTGATTTCTTATTATATGCAATATTGCATTATTTAGCAAACATGTTATTATAATAGATAAGTAATACTACTTTCGATTCTATTTATAAAAAATAACTATCAATGTTTTCTCTTTTTGAATATAATCAAATATCTATCTTTTAAATGCATGAATTGTTAAGTTCTTTTTATATATTTATTTATTGTAAGATTTGTAGAATACATTCATTGGTTTAAATATTATAAATATTTTTTAAAATAAAAAAATTTATAATGATATATAATTATCATGAATTATGTATTTGTTTACTATAATAAGATAAAGAGTAGTATAGAAGACATTTTAAAAAATATATGATACCATTTATTTGATTATTGCTCAAAAGAGAAAGCCTTGCATTGGAACTTTATTAAGTGCAAATTTGCTTAAATCACGAATCGTACTGTGTGCAAATTTGCTTGGGTCAACAATAGTCACAAATCGATGCTAGAACTACTTAAATTTAATTTAAGCCTATATAGGCTGACCTAGTGTAGTCAATGGACTTTAACATGCTCACTTAAAAAATATTTAAGCTTGATAAAGGTCAATTTTTTAGAGTTTTTAACTTATAATTGCCAAGTCGATTTAAGGTAACAAAAATTAAAAACTAAACCTTAGATTTTGTCATGCATATTCAGGCTACTTTGGTTGGACTAACTTATTTAGTCACTGTATGCGATAAAGCTTCGTTTGAAGGACAACAGATTAATTGCAACCAATTCTGACCTCTAAGTGATACTTCCCATAAAAGGTTTATTCACTCATACAAATTTCAAATTTAAATTAAAAAAAAATTCACGAGAAATAGTGAAAAATTCATGCCAGCAACAACCGAAAACACCACCTCTAATAAACAGCATCTCCAATCTAATACCGACAGAACACAATTCTAATTAAGTATCATGGAATGGGGCAGAGTGCTAATCATAATTGAGAAAGGCTTTAATTTGTGAAAGAGATGAAAGATGATTACATCACTTACAGTACTTGTAAAAAAGAAAAACTTACAACACACGTCAAAATCCAGTTCCCAACAAAATTTCGAACTTGCTACGTATAGACCTGCATGCCTTTTAATTACAAAAAAGGGTGAAAAATGCACACCATGTCAAAATCGCAGCACTCACCCTACCAAGTTGTGCTTTAATTGGACTTCAATTTTTTACTATTTGCTTCCTTTCCAGTGCCTAAGACAGAAAATGAACCATCAATGTTCTTACCCCGATCACCCACACCCGCAAGGTTTCTTCTTTTCCCGAAATACACTCTCACATAAAAATTGATAAACAGAAACAAAACAGCACCGTTGAGCACAGAATTGAAGACCCAAGCGCCAATCCCGTTACACCCACCTTTGGAAAAATGCAACAAAGGGACCCCAAAATGACACACCAAGTTACATCCCAAGAGCACAATTAGGCAATTAAGCTCGAAACGGAAGCACGCGCCACGCGCCGCGATTGCGTTCCAGAACCTGTAACCGTACATGACGGAGTACACCAAAGTGGTGAACAAAATCGCGAGCACTTGAAACGATTGCGAGAACTCCAACCACAAGAAGGACGTGCATGTGTATATGGAATGGTAAAAGAGCTCAAAGAAAACTAGCTTACGATATCGTATGATTACAAACACGGTTCTCACCATGTGAAGGAAATGCGACAAGTAGAAAACGTACGACCAGAAAAAGACGCGACCAGAGGGACGAGTCCCGAGAGGGAAACATAGGAGCCATTGAAACGGCGTTTTAGAGCGACGCCAGAACCAGCGTGTCTCTTTGATTTCCGCGGTGGAGGAGATCAATATCCCGGTGAATATGGTGACGGAGATAAGGGCCATGGAGAGGCTATGAAGCGCGGGTAATGGTCCAAGCGGAACGGTTTGGCCACGACGAAGAAGCAAGGCGAGTAAAAGGTGGAGAATAACAGAGAGAACGACGTACACGGCGATTGATGTGAAGAGGAAAGACCAAGTAGAGCCCCAGCTTAAAGCGGGGCTCCATCGGAACCCTACAATTGCTGGGTGCTCCGAAAGGTAGAAGTTAAGGGTCTGCATCACCGTCAAGATCTTACCCATGGTGCTGGACGGTGACGTAGACATGCTAGAGATTTTTCTTCTCTTTTACATTACCTTGTTCCGTTTTCTCTCTCTCTTTATTTTTTTTTGTTTTTGTTTTGGGTCGGTGATCGTTGAAGACTCAATGGAGAGAGAGAGAAGGAAGAGGAGAGAGAGGTATTAATAAAATTTGTGGCGTACGTAGTAACCAGCGTAGGCATCGTTATTACGTGGCAAAATGTGATTCACTTGGACAGCGTTTAGCCGTTAGCCACGCCAAAATTAAATAAAGGCTAACTACTCCTTAATTTGTGGCCTTTTATGTATTATTAACGGCATAAGCTGTGAACTACTGTATTGTTTAATTTAAATCTCAACAACTTTTTTATTATTCAGGGGAGGAATCAAGTGAAGCTTCTTTTCAAGTTTTGGTAGAGTTTACTTCTTCTTTCAAATCGTTATCCCAATTCATGCCAAGAATTTCAAACATATTATTTAATAATTTTCCTTACAGTGACTTAATTAATTTTTAAATTTTATTTATAACTTTTATATAATATGTTTATATTTTAAATATTCAATTAGTTGTTGATTACAATTACTTTTATAATTTCAATTTTTATATATTTTAAAACATACACGCTTTGAGTGTACCTGTACCCGTTAATTTTTATAACGAATTAATCAGTGTTGATGTATGGAAAAATGTGAATGTGTTTTAGGAGCCTGTAGCATTCAAGTTATCTGTCAAAGTCACAATTACGTTAAATAGAACAAAAAAAAAAAAAAGTAGTATATAAGACAAAAATAAAAATAAAAATAAAAATAAAATTGAGGATGATGATAATGCACCCCATATTCTGGAAAAAAAAAAGATAAACATGAACTGAAATTATAACAAAACGCACGTTGCATGCATGGTCTTCCAAATATAAAGCGCTTTTGCTATTTATTTGTGGTATTTCTAAAAATTAAAACATTTGAAATTTATTTAAAATTTTGCGTTCATTTAAAATAATTTTACTGAGATTTAATTTTAAATTTATTTAAATTTTAAATATTATGATATATATTAAGTGAAACATATTTTTATGTAATTTTTAAAATTTGATATTTTGTAAACGTAATTATTCATAATTTGAATTTGTTTTTTAAATTTAAAATTTTGATAGACCATATCAATAAAAACGATATATCTTTATTTGAATAACTTATTTTTAAATTTTTTCAGTTTTAATGATTTATATATTCAATTTATAAACATGTAATATAATAAAATATTTATTATTTTATTTAAATGCAGATAAAATCATTTAAATTTAAAAATATTTGTATGATGTAGTCGAATAATTTATTAATTTATACATGTGTAAAATAATATATTTTATGATTAATTTAATGATTTAAAATTTCAGATATAGAACGGATAATTTCAAACACTTTTGTAACATGTGTTTAAATTTTGTACCCTTGCTGAAATATTTACCTTGTTTTTTTATTTCATATTCTCTCAAGATGTAGTTAGGGGCATTTCCTCACATGTTTTGGTTTTATACAGTAGATTGAGTATATTTATAGATCTAGTTTGTTGCATCAATTTAGTCTACCATTGCCTCCGTTTTATTTTGACTTAAGCATTTTATCTTTTATTTTTTAATTAATTTTCAGTACGTATAAAATAAAACTATCTTATTAATTAAATTTAACATATTTTAATTAAGTTGTGTTGTTTTATTTGTTATAAATATATAAAATACTTAAGAATTGAATAATCATACTTAATAAGTTACAGGCTTCTTTCTTAAAGTATGTTAAATAGAACTATATAACTTATTTTCAAGTTTATATTGGTTTTTTACTAAAAAAAAATTATTCAATTATCTTACGATTTATAATATTTTTTAGTTAAAAATTTATTTATAAAGAAAAGCAAATAAACGGATATTCAATTGTTTTTAAGTGAATTTTAATTTTAATTGTTTAATAAGAATGAATTATTTAGAGCAATTTTAGTTGTTTATTTTGGTGGAGAGGCTCAACTAATTATTGACATAATTTAATTATTCCAACGCTAATCTGGCCTGGATGCCTAGATCCACACCACGTTTAGTGTCTATCCATTGGTTGGACTTCAAAGGAAAGTGGCCTATTCACGGATTCTTGACGTTACTGAGGCCAGTTTGATAGATATAATACGATAACAAAAATAATAAAACATAAAAATCAAATAAAAATTAAGAATTTTATTATATTTTATGTATTTATTTTATAGTGTTTATCTAAATATTATTTATTTATTTATATAAAAATAAAATATAATACCTTACTTATATTTGTATTAATTATTAAATAAAATTTTAATGTAAAAAGATAATTTAAATATTTTAAAAATAGATAAATTAAATAGGAACAATGAAGAATAAGAGGACCAAAATTTGTACATAGATTAAAATATAGAAAAAATAATTAAGCCTAAAAGTTATCTAAATAAGTGATGATTAAATAAATAGCATGTTGAAAGAGAAGGAAAAGACGTAGACGAACCTGGAAACTTCCACAAGGTTCTCGGTGATAACTAATTTTAGGGCTTTGCATCGCAGGACTTAACTTTTGCAAACAAAATTCTTCTGCCTTCTCTAACCATTTGTCTTTTTCTCCACCCAATCGTAAGTTTCTCTCTTCAACTGTTATTTCGATATCAATTCGTGTTTATAATTTTCTGCGTTGATATTCTGAAGCGAGATCTGCATATTTTTTTTATTGATTTATTTAATCCTTTTCTTTTTTCCTTTTGTTTTCTCGTTCCGTTGATTGCCATTCTGAATCGCTAGATTTATCCGTCGTTTGTTTGATTGAATTGATATGGATCTTGTAATTCGATGATTTATAATTTCATGTGACTTAGTCAGTGACGATGATGCGATATTATCCATGATGTTTTATTATATTCCCCCCCTTGGTGACATTGTAGGGTTTGGCATTGTAGTTGATTTTGTTTGGTGCATCTGAAGATCTGAGGAGTTTGGGAAATGGTGAGTGGTTTTGGGGAATCAACGACAGCATCTCCTCCGAGCCCATCTTGCTCGGGGAACAGTTCAAACGATGCTGGTGATTTTGAATGCAACATATGCTTTGATTTGGCACAAGACCCAGTGATCACTCTGTGTGGTCATTTGTTCTGTTGGCCATGCCTTTATAGGTGGCTCCATCATCACTCCCATTCTAAAGAGTGCCCTGTTTGCAAGGCCCTTGTGCAGGAGGAGAAATTGGTGCCCCTTTATGGAAGGGGCAAAAATCAGACTGATCCCAGGACCAAATCATATCCTGGAATGGAGATCCCTCACCGTCCATCGGGGCAGAGGCCACAAACGGCACCGCCCCCGCCACCTCCTGAGACCAACCCATTTGGGAATTATGGGTTTGGCCTCATGGGAGGTTTCATTCCCATGGCAACTGCCAGATTTGGAAACTTCACACTTTCCACTGCCTTTGGTGGTTTTATCCCGTCCCTGCTCAACATTCAGTTCCATGGCTTTCAGGATGCCACTGTTTATGGGACAACGTCTGGTTATCCCTTTGGGTTTAATGCCTTCCATGGAGGGAACTCGCGGGGTTTTTCACAGGCAACTGGTCAAGTGCAGCGGCAGGAGGACAATGTTTTGAAGAATTTGCTTTTGTTGATTGGATTTCTCGTCCTCCTCACTGTTATTTTTGTGTGGTAATGTCTTTTTGCATTGAGCTTAAATTGCTTCATTAAGGAGTTGTCGTTTTTGTAAATATTTTAGCTGACTTCAAGAGGGAATTGTATGCTTTTAGAATACTGTCTGTTTTGCTCTTTTATCAACTGTATTATAGGCACCTGCAGTGAACTTGAATGCTGCCTGTTTGGCTCTTTATCACTTACATTACTGTCTTTTAATAATATCTCCTCTATGTCACGTCATCCAATATTTGGTCTTAATATCCTTTGCTGTCAGCTCAGTCTAAGAAAATAACTGATTCTTAATGAGAAGTTGGTTGCTGCACTAGTACATTGTGCTGTTTGGCAGCACAAGTTTTGGTATGAAACTTGTCAATTTTATTTGACTCCCTTCTTAACGGCAAACGGAGGGCATGGTTTTAGAATAGTAGGAAGTTGTAGGATGTTAAAAAGACTAGATAGAGGAATGCTACTAAATTTACTTATTTTTGCCATGGTATAATTTGAATTTTCTTTGGAGACACTAAAAATCAATTGTGTGACATAACCATGTAGCTATGCTCGTAAACTAATTCCATTTGAATATCAATATTAAATAGTTGAGTCAATGCTCTATCACTTTTTCGCTCTTATACGGAGATAATCTGTTATGGATCTTAGGTAATCTCCCGAAATCCTCTACGTATGTTTTCTGATTTTTTAACATGACGGTCCAATAGAAAGGGAAATATCTGATTTTCATCATAAAAAAATGATTAAAAATTACATAATATTTGCTTACTCTGTCTCTATCTCACTGAGGATTCCAAAGGGAAAGTGGAGCTTTTAATTTTGCTTATAGTCTCCAATTTGATGGATCCCCAGAGCTCCCCAATAGAATTCCATTTCAAGTTCCGGTCAGAAAAAGAGTAGTAGCATAAGATTCTAGCTAGCAAGGTCTCATGAGTCACAAGAGAGGGTTTTGTTGGTCCCTTTGAACAAGCATGCATATGGTATATCTGAAGGCTTTAAAGTGAGTGAGAGGACCAAACAGCTAAGAAAACCAAGATCTGTCCCAATCGTTTTTCGGCTAACTTAAGTGGGTTAGTTAACACTCATGCATTAAAGTGTTCTCGCATCTTTCCCTTACAGTGTCTCTCATTATGGGGAACCAAAACAGGTGAGAGAGCTTGATTGCAAAATGCAATTGCAACAGTGATTACAACTTACAAGCCGGTCCGTTCTCATTCCCTTTTTTAGAATCCTTTTTACTGGTACATTTGTTAAAGCCTTTGCTCCTAGAAGCCTAGTGATAAAATAGGATGAATAGTGCTGATTTCACAAAAAAATATTTAAACGTTTATTAAATATAATTATAAGCCAATAAAAAGCAAGTCAGTTTAAAGGTCACTGACGTACTGTCGTGTAACCAGACGGTTTTCTTTTAATCCTAACTTAGAGGTCAAACTATAGGTGGGTCTATGCACTATGTAGATGGTATTATAAGCAAATCTTAACAATTGAATTTTCATCTCATTATTACGGGAAGCTAGAATATTATCGGTGAAATTAAGAAGCATTTAAAGGATAATAATTTATTTATAATTATGATTTATAACAAAATATTATGACATTAATTAATCTTGTTACTGTTACCTATTGGGGAAATATATGGGGGGAATGAATTACTTATCACTAGAGAGAAAATAAGTAATTTCCTCATTTAAATAATTTACTTTAGCAATCAGAGGTTATAATATAACACTGTATCATGTTGAGTACTATCGAGTTAATATAAATAAAGCTTTTAACACTGAAATGAGTATTTATGAATGAGTTTTTCAGGGATACTCTCTTGTTCTCTGTGAACTAATAAGTTAATGTTCATTCCTTCAAGGTTAAGAATTTAAAAAATGAAAATGATGATTTAAACATTGTTAGCATATATGTTTATTTCATCTTTTCAAATCTTAATAGTTTATAGTAATACAAGTACCTATTAATGTGTGTGAGAGTCTAAAAGGCTAATTCACAAGCGTAATATTTGTTAATTATTCGTATATAATGTTAATGAATAAAACTAAATTAAGATTAATTTGACTTGATTCATTAGCTCGATGATATTTGTTCATGAAATAAATGAATGACTTTGAATTGAATATTTAGTAATCAAAGAAATGAGTTGAACTTAAGTATATTTTAACTCATTTGGTCCATGAATCAGTTACACAAATAATTATGAAAAAAATGTATAAAATGTTTCAAGATTGATATGCGTGCATGTGAAAGTGAGAAAGTGATATTATATGAAAATTGTCTTAATTTGAGTCTTTCAAGGAGAGACGTAGATATCTTATATTGTACTCAACAATTGATATTTCTATATATTTTTTTACAAATATGTTATATTGTACTCGACAAATTTTTTTTTATATAGAACAGTTGTTCTTGGGGAAAATTCTTTGACAGGAAAAGAGTAGTCCTTGACCCGATTCAAAGTTCAAATTATAGTTCAAACATGCAGATTGATCAGGCCCACATTGGCAGAAACAAACAAGAAAATAAATGGCAATATCACACTTTTTTTAATCTTCTTTTATTATTATTATTTAAAATTTACTAAAAGTCACGAAATTATGTTAAAGAATTATTAAATAAAGAGAAAGATTGCCATAATTGTGTAACTCCTATAAATTCCATCTGATTTTGTAAAATATATTTAAAAGAATGTATTAAATAATGCATTACAAACTTTAACTACATATCAAGGTTCTGGTAAGAATCATTTTAAAGGTTGATGAACAAGAAGTCAACAATTGTTTATTAGAAGTGGACTCAATTTAGTCCTCATGCCTCAAAGAAATTACACTGGTCTTCCCGAAAAGTCTTTAAGGGTGCATATCACTGTACTCCTTGAAATAAATTATTCCCGTCCTTTGCCGTGTGAATTCAGTGGCGAGACGGCAGTACCCTAATATATACGTTGGGATTACAATAGAATAAATTTTACAATTTTCATCAGTTTGTAATTCAAGTTAGCGAATGAGATTTTTTGTTTTTTGTATTCAACAAGTGCGTTTAAATTTAACTAAAATTCAATAATATGAATAAAAATGCATAAAAAAAAATATTATCATTGTTCAACGATGATAAAACTGCCCATCTTATAAAAGAAGAAAGTATATACAACATTTTTTTTTTGGTCAATAATAAATAGGAAGAGATTGGTATATACAGCTTATTTCGTCAACCTAGGATATACAATTTCCTATTTGAGGTAACTAAGGTGCTACACAGAGGAAAATCCCTATGTATCCATTATTATAGACACAATTCGGCATCTGATCAATCTAATCAATTTATGTATTATTTTGAACCTGAATTTGAAACTTGAATTTAGCTCCAAATATAGGAACCTGGCTTACAGGGTTCGGATATAAAAGTCTGATCTCTAAATCTTTGAATTGGACATGGGATCCAATCCTAGACACCACGTTACCTAAATCACAGAATTTGTACATATAACTCAATTTGAAAATCTAGGCAACAAGATCTCCTATATGAGGTAACTATGGTGCTATACAAAGAGGAAATTAAATTTCTATGTACACATAAAGTTGTTTTAATTTTCTAACCCTTCTTCTATCGATACCGACTAGCTTAGCATCCAAGCACTTTGGCAGATACACTACCCCTTCTTTGCTGTTATCACCACTGCACTAGGTCATCTCCATAGAGCTGGTCCAAGTGCACCTCAAGTCCCGACATGCATTTGCATTAAGTCAAAGACAGTTGAGGAATAGAGAGCATATCATTCTAAGAGCAATTTTTTGATCCTTACTAAGTGCCACCTTAATAAATAAAATAAGTATAGTCCTTTGGAAAAGGACAAAACGCACTCCATAATGTATTGTAATGCATTAATCATTACACGACACAGCCACAAGGTATCAAGTCCAAGATTACGGCTCCGCTTACTCTGTAAATTAAAAGCAACTATTTATCATATCATAAATAGTAAGAGAAAAAAAATAAAATGCAAATACAATACTCTCTCCAAAATCTTTGGCTTCGTTCGCTCGATTATGCATATTGTGCTCCGACATACAAAAACATCCGTTAGTATCCTTTTTCTTTGGTGTAAAGGGAGAAAGAAAGAGAAAAAAAAAAAAAAAATACAAAATAAGTTTAAAAATATAAAATTCGGACAAGATATATATAACTTGAAAGTAGTTTTAATCATTTACACTTTGGTTTTGGAAAAACGTCAACCATAAAAGGTATTTGATACAAGTAGACCCACCAAACCCGATCCCAAGCCAGCCATTTGTGTCGGTGAAATGTATATAAAGCACGTGCATGATTTTTTAATATTCTTGTTAATATATCAAATAACTACATATATGCATTATATAGAGCTATATGTTGTTCTTGTATATTTAACTCAGTTTAAATTCGTTCATAAGGCATTTTGTCATAGAGTCGGTATTGCTAGCTTATGATCAAGATTCATTCGTTGCGAGAAAACATTCTGATAAACAAATATAAATGAATCCTTTAAAACCAAAATAAAATAATAAGTATGATTGCCAGACTTACCAGAAGATAAAATCAAAATTTTCTGTTCGTTTTGAAGGAGACGACAGCACTTTTCGGTTGTGCCTAAGATGTTTATAATTAAATGTCTAACAGTCAAGAAGAGGTTGGCCTTCTTCAATTTAAAATTCTCAGATGGACTAAGAAAATATTGACGATAAAATGTACTAAAACCTTGAGTACATATAAAATATAATAATAATAATTAGGAAAAAAAAAAGTTATGATGCGAATATATAATCTTCAAATCCAAAGCCTACCTAATAATTGGGAAAGGCTTTCCCATGTGTAGCACATGCTGCAGTCCTTACAAAGTTGCATCTATTGATTACAAAGGAAAACATATTTTCTGTATAATTCAAGTAGGATATCTTTTTTTGTGTTTTCAAATATTGAAATAAATTTTTTGATATATATATATATATATATATATATATATATATTACGATAAGCAATAGAAAATTATATATTATATTAAATATTATATCAATTATTTTTTATCATTCGAAGGATGGAATAGATAAAAATGCCAACAACCAATTTTACTTTACTAAAGTGAAAGTGGT
This sequence comes from Abrus precatorius, assembly GCF_003935025.1. Classification (NCBI taxonomy): domain Eukaryota; kingdom Viridiplantae; phylum Streptophyta; class Magnoliopsida; order Fabales; family Fabaceae; genus Abrus; species Abrus precatorius. Next base: position 16,892,159 of record NW_020874406.1, on the reverse strand, counting down.
ATTTTAAAGAAAAACATAATTATAAATTTTATATCAATAATAAATTTTTAATAAATCATTGTCACTTCGTATTAAAATTTTTGTCATTAATGATTGCATTAATTAAAGGCAAAGGAATTGGTGAAACAACATATGAGCTCCACATGCTACGCAATGATACATTTGGTTGAGGTTTGTATTGTAAATGTGATCCAAAAAGTCCAATGTTTTTTTAGTTACTTTTAAAAATTAACCATTGAATGACTTTTAATTTTTTTTATATGATAATAATTTTTTTTCTTAATGAGTATTCACAAGCATGTAGTGCTGTAAAAATTTAATAATTTGTGATTAATGATTTTGTGGAATAAAAAGTATTTCAAAACACCCAAAATAATATGCAAGTTAAAATAACTAGAAAGAATAATTTATTTCATTATTAATAATTAGTAATTAAAAACATATTTTTAAAAATAACTCTATAAAACAGAAATAGAAAATATAAAAAAATGTACAAAATCAAGAAAGATACATAAAAGAGAAAATTTAAATTTTTTTAAGAGTTTATAATTTTATAAAAAAAAGTGACATTAAAAATTTCGTATGATATTATTCTATAGAACTGCTTTTATGTTATCTATAATTATCGTTATATTTGCTTGAATATCATTATTAACTAGGAGGAAAACTTCCATTGTCTGTCTTTGTTAATAAATTGTACTTTTCATACTTATTCTATCGGATTGTGGATATGCTTGGCTGTGTCCTCTATCAACAAGCTAAAAACATCAAGTTTTTCGTTTACAATATTTAAGATTACTATTTCAATTAAAAAAAGTGTTCCGGCTAAGGAAACACTAGTCTTCAAGTCTCTACTTGGATAAGGTGACGTCCTTCCGTATCTTGTTGACGTTATTTGACGTGGGAAGGGTACCTGCAAAAGACATTCCAATGTTGAAGTCAGGATTCGGTTCTGAGCAATAAATGCTATTTTATATTGAAAAATTTACCCTTTACCTGTATTTCCTATCTTCCTTTTATAGGCATTGTTATGGGTTAATGGGCTTGCTGAGTTAGCCTTGGTTTTGGCCCTTTAATTAAAGTAGATAATATTTTGATTATTACTCTTAATTGAATTAATTACCTTCTAATTTGACAAAGGGTATTCGGCTATATTAGATCGAAGGGGTACTCGATTACCTTTTTTTAGAGATAAGACCGAATAGTGCCCTATCCAGTACACTAGCCCCCAAGCCCGAAGAGGTACGAGGCGAGGGCTTAATAATGTATTTACCCATGACACTTTGACGAAGGAGGTATTTAGTTGTAATGAAGAAGTAAGCAGGCCGAGGGGGGGTGTTAGGCGTCATTCATCCAAGGATGAGGCCGAAGGGGTGATAGGCGTCATGCATCCAAGGATGAGGCCGAAGGGGGGGGGGTGTTGGGCGCCTTTCATCCAACGATGAGGCCGAAGGGGTGTTAGGCACTTTGCATCCAAGGATGAGGTCGAAGGGGGGGGGTGTTAGGCGCCTTGGATCTACGAATGAGACTGAAGGGGTGTTAGGCGCCTTGCATTCGTGAATGACGTCGAAGGGGGTGTTAGGTGCCATGCATCCAAGGATGAGGCCGAAGGGGGGATTTAGGCGTCTTGCATCCAAGGATAAGGTCAAAGGGGGTGTTAGGCGCCATGCATCCAAGGATGAGGCTGAAGGAGTGTTAGGCACTTTGCATCCAAGGATGGGGCCGAAAGGGGGGGAGAGTTAGGTGCCTTACATCCAAGGATGAGGCCGAAGGGGTGTTAGGCGCCTTGCATCCGAGGATGAGGCTGGAGGGGTGAAGGGGGGTGTTAGGCGCCATGCATCCAAGGATAGGGCCGAAGGGGGGAGTTAGGCGCCTTGCATCCAAGGATGGGGTCGAAGGGGGGTGTTAGGCGCCTTGCATCCAAGGATGAAATAGACAAGTTTACTTGTGTATTAATGATAACTTTTAAAATAATGTTTAAAGTGAATAAGTTAAAGATGATTAGTATCCATGATATTTGTAATTTTTTTAACGACTCGAACCAAATACGTTACACGACAACAATTATTCGTTATTAGATAATAGTTGAGTGAGGTATGTGTCAGTGAACATTCAAACAAAATGGGTACTCGTAAATGTAAATTTTACCTTAACCGAGAGGGGTTGATAGGAGAAAATAATCAAACTTTTAACCAAGCGAGGTACTTGGGAATATAGATACTAACCAAGATAGGTTATCCGAAAAAAGTAATTAAATCTTATTTGAGCAAGATATCCGAGAGATATTAATTCAACCTTAGCTGAGTGAAGACCCGAGAGAGAATATTGATTCAACCTTGGCCAAGTTTGGTATTTGGTAGGAAATATTTAATTCAACCTTAGCCGAGTGAGGTATTCGAGAGGGAATATTTAATTCAACCTTAGCTAAGTGTGGTACTTGGGAGGGAATATTTAATTCAACCTTAGCCAAGTGAGGTACTTTAATTCAACCTTAGCCAAGTGAGGTACTTGGAAGGGAATTTTGATTCAACCTTAGCCGAGTGTGGTACTTGGGAGAAAATATTTAATTCAACCTTGACCAAGTTTGGTACTTGGGAGGGAATATTTAATTCAACCTTAGCCGAGTGAGGTACTCGGGAGAAAATATTTAATTCAACCTTAGCCAAGTGAGGTACTTGAGAAGGAATTTTGATTCAACCTTAGCCGAGTGAAGTACCCAGGAGAGAATATTTAATTCAACCTTAGCCAAGTGTGGTACTTGGGAAGGAATATTTAATTCAACTTTAGCCAAGTGAGGTACTCGAGGGGAAATAATAAGAGACTATTGACTTGTAAAGAAAGTTCTGTCATTTTATTGATGAAGTGTCTCGTTAAAGACCTTATCTGGAAAACCTTTTTTCACATTCTAAAAAGAGGACAAAACTTGAGTGAGGAAAAAGTGCACTAAATTTACTAAGTACAATTTTTAGCCCAATTGAGAATGTTCGTACGCTTTGATATTGTCAATATCTCTGTTGCTAAAGTCTGCTCGAGTACCTTGGACTGGCTGGTGTTTAACATTGTGTAACTTACAAACCTAGGTCTCCTTGGGAGATGTTCAGTTCCGATCTTTTGGTCCTTGTTTCCATGTTTGTTTCTTGCGTGTTCATTCCCTTCAGATTCTCTTCAACTGGGCACTTTCTCCATCTAGGCCTGGTTGTGGAACTCGGCCAGTTCTTCCATTTGCATGTACTTGGTTGCTCAACAACGTAGTTCATCTAGGTCGACATGGGATTTTTTGTAGATACTGTTGACAAACGGCCCTAGCCTAAGGGCTGTTGTGAGATGGTGTATCGCAACTGCCGGATCCAAGTTCTGGATAGAGAGGGGCCATTTGCCCGAAACGTTCCATAAATGACCTGAGTGTTTCCTTTTTCTCCTGGCGAATATTAACCAAAGCCAACGAGGTCAGTTGATGAGGATGACTAGTGGCAAACTGTAAATTGAATCATCTGATGAGGGTTACAAACGAATCAATGGATGAAGGGGATAGCCTGGTGAACCAACTGAGGGCTGGTCCTCGAAGGGAAATGGGGAAAATTCTGCACTATAAGGCCTCGTTTTCTGTATACAGACTGACTTGGGTTATGAAAATATCTAAGTATTCTCCTGGATCAGTCTTTCTATCATACTTTTCTAACGTTAAACCTCTCCAGTTATTGGGTAACTTGGCCTCCAGGATAAACTGAATAAAAGGGCTTCGACCCGAGACATCATCCCGTTCAGTAGGGATTCCAACTTGTGGAGTTCCCTTAGGCTTTTCTTGCAATGCCAAGGACTCTCGCTACTCTTGGACGAGGGGTGTAGTTTGAGAAGGTATGTGAGTTCTTATCTCTTCTTTTAAGTTGACATTTTCCTTTCTCAAAGCCGAAAGCTAAAGAGCGTCTTTCTCCCTTTCCTTCTTCATTTCCATCATCTCTGCTTTGAGTTGCCTCAACACTGCAAAGAGGCTTTCATCGCGACCTCCCTCCATTAGAACTTCAGGGATCAGCTGACTAGGTGTAGTATCCTCCTGCTGCCGAAAGGTTCTGCCTTACTGAGTCTGTCTGTCTTGCTGGCTTTTTTTAAGTACCATGATTACTCTTAAAAAATAAGACAAATCGTGCCCCACGGTAGGCGCCAAAATGTTCATACTAGGGAAACACTAGTCTTCAAGTCTCTGCTTGGATAGGGTGACGTCCTTCCGTATCTTGCTGACGTTACTTGACGTGGAGAGGGTACCTGCAAAAGACACTCCGATGCTGAAGTCAGGATTCGGTTCTGAGCAATAAATGCTATTTTATATTAAAAAAGTTTACCCTTTACCTGTACTTTCTACCTTCCTTTTATAGGCATTGTTATGGGCTAATGGACTTGCTAAGTTAGCCTTGATTTTGACCCTTTAATTAAAGTAGATAATATTTTGATTATTACCCTTAATTGGATTAATTACCTTCTAATCTAACAAAGGGTATTCAGCTATATTAGACCGAAGGGGTACTCAGTTACCTTTTCATAGAGGTAAGACCGAATAATATCCTATCCAGTATAAAAAGTTATAAAAAAGAAAACCGTGCTAGAAATATGGGTTTTCTCAAAATAAAAATCCAAAAATGCTATAAATTAACTAATGAGATCAAATTTCCAATATCACATGTATGCTTCTTTCAATTTGATTCTATAAAATTTTTAAAGTTTCTTAAAAATTTTACAACAAATATTTTGGGTTGGGACGCTTGGACTTACCTTTTCACATTATGAAAACAATTAAGTGCCAGCTAAGAAACATAGGGCAAGGATTTGATGCGTTGGTTTAAAACCAAAATTTCTACTTTTAAATAAAAGTAAAAAAATTAATGTGTTAGCAATAAAATTTTTTTTTTCTTAACTAAGAATACTGTTATAAGTAAATTGTTTGGATTAAAAAAGACAATTGTTCACAAAATATTACTTACAAGTTATGCTTACATTTTGTTCTGTAGGATAGAAATCGGCTGATATTTATTGGAATAGTGTTACTTAAACCATGTCCCTTGTCTTTAATGAAGAGATGCATACCTGGTACTTTAATTTTGATAAAGATTTTCTTTGACCCCTTCATAAAGCAAGTAACTCCTTCAGGAAAGCACTAGTTGGGGAAAATTTATGAAACATATGGTATAATTTTACATTTAGAGTGTGTACAGAAAGATATTGTAACTACTTGAAAAAAAAGTTTAATAAAAATAGGCTCGTTTAATTAGGTAACTAATTAAGATAAATGACTACTAGTATTTTTTTTAAAATGTTACTCTAATTAATGTTTTTAAATATTACTTTTCAAATATTATATTTTTAAAATTTTTGTCTTTGTCATTTCAAATAATTTCTCTTTTTCACCTATTTAATTTCTAAGACTTTACTATATTTACTTTTCTTACGTTCAATTTATTTACCACTTTTGTGATTAAATGTTGTTACAATATAACAAAATTAATAAATCCTATTTTTATGTAAAATTATCAAAATAGTAATATAATTAATTTATATTGTCTTATTTTATTTAACAAAAATAATGTAAAATTAGAGTAAAATAAAAAATTATAATCATTTAAAAATATATAATTATCAAATTTCAATTTTTGAACTAAAAAAATGATATTTTTATCTATAATTTTCCATTTATTAGCTAGTTCAACAATCAATTATACTGAACATTTTCAACTCAATTAACTAGCTTTTCAAGTTTTATCTTTTAGTTTTTGACTAGTTTTTCAATTCTTGATTAACTTGTTCATTAATTCTATCAAGCACACTTTTATTTTCCTTTATATTTTTTTAATCATATAATCTATTATGTCTGTTTCTTTTTCACTCATTTGACAATTGACAATAAACCTCAAAATGAAGTGTAAAAGAACCGTTCTCGTTTATGAAAATTACGTCAGGTCATGGACTTGGTGATGGGAGTAGAGGCACGAAAGGATCGGTATATATAGGTCAGGATTGAGAAAAAGAGAACCTGTCACTGTGGAGTCATTGCCCTACCATATCTCTCTAGCTTGGATGTCCCTTTCCCTTTGAAATTAACCAACACCACCACACGTCTTCTTCCACCTTTTTTTTCAGATGACATTTCATGTTTAAGAAGCACCATTTTGGGGTCCCTCCTTCACGCAACGTGTCTACTCTTGAAACTATTTGCAACCAGCTAATTAAATATAGATGCTGCCTTGGCTATGTTTTTAATCACAAAGATTTTGTTATGACTCCTTTGTGTATCTCGATCGATTCCTCAATCACGGGATTCTTTTCTTTTCACTCCTACATTGTCTCTATAATTATCACTTTTACATGTTAAATACTTTTTTTTTTATAAATTTATCTTTATCTATCTTTTTGTATTTGTAATAAATAAAGTACCAAATAGTATTAATAAAGTAAAATGACAAGTAGTATAATCAAATCATTAAATTTGTCTTCCCTTATTTTTTCTTAATTATTCTGCAAATATTTGATCGATAGTTATTATAAATTAAAAATAGTAAAATTTATTCAAATAATGCAACTCTTGTTCAGTTTTTGGAGGAACAAAAAGATGTATATATGCACAAGGTTAATGACTAGTAGGAACTATTTATGATGCTATTGGGATCGATCGGTTGATTTGATCACTGTGAATTTGGTGATTATGTATACACATGGGAAGTCGTAAAAGTGATTTTCCCTGCCAAAAAATGTCGTTTGTTTGAGATGCAAGTTATATTTGTAAACACATTGCTGGAGCTTTCCGCAGAAGTGGATGGCTCAACTAAGAAAGAAAACGAAGGAACGCAACGAAATTAAATAGGGAATACAATTCGTATTAATAACAATACGATCATGGAAATATATATCTTTTCAATTTTCTTTACTCCAATGTACACAATTTGATTTTTTTTTTTCACTCTTTGGGCTGAGAACCTTCAATTGTAACTATTACCCTCATAACATGGATAATTAAAGTGCTTTCGTATATTATTTTATAATTTTTCTACTACTTTGTAAAGTGAAGATATTTTTTTATTATTATGTTAAAAATATAAAATATATTAAATAACCTTCTTATTTAATAATCAAGAAGATTTATAGAAATAAAGAGCAGAAGGATTTAAAATTATTCATCAAAGTTTAATTCTTGTTTTGGACTTGTTCGGAGAGAAGAAACGTGGAAAAGAACCCATTTTTTCTTCCATTGTGGATTTATTTACGGTGTATCCATCTATGTATGTATTCCAAATCCAATTGACGGTGCCGTTTAATTGCCAATGCACAATTAAGGGAAATAAGTCAAATTATTAAGGAAATTCTGATTTCCAATGTATGTATCAGGAAGTTTATTTGGAAAAGAAGCAAGTAAACAAAACGTGTGATTGATTCAGTTTGATAAGCAAAATAATAAAATATTTCAAGCTCTTGAATGAATTAAAAAAAATAATTTATAATTAAACAAAACTAAAGTTATCAGCAATATTTGACTGAGTTGAATAAGGTACCGTCCGTAAGTAAAGAGGTCACAGAACATAAATATTTAGTTGGCGGTAACATTGGGATTGATATTGGTATTGGCATACAGAAAAAAAGACGTAACCGAAGATCATTGACTAGACATAAAGGAAACTATTTTTGAAAGCCACAGAGAGAGAGAGAGCAGAAGTGACTCTTTGCAGATTCTACATGGTGTAATGGTTTTAGAGCAAACCTCTCGTATTTAACAATCACATACACATAAACGAAACCTCTCTTTCCTTCCTCACACCATAGAGAAAGAGAGAGGAGATGGCCACTGCTGCACCCAAGTGTTTGTGTCTCATCCTCATTATCATCGTTTCCATTAACGCCACCACAGCCACAACTCAACGCTTCAAACAAGCCCCAAAATTCTACAACTCCCCAAACTGTCCAACCATTGCCCTCCAACAGAACGACACGTGTTCCGGCGATGCAGTACACGTGGCAATGACACTCGACGTCACCTACCTTCGGGGTTCCATGGCCGCCATCCTCTCCGTTCTCCAACACTCTTCTTGTCCTGAAAACATCATCTTCCATTTCGTCACCGCGGCATCCAAAGCCTCTTCCACCGCTCTCCTCAACCGCACCCTCTCCAACTCCTTCCCTTATTTGAAATTCCAAATCTACCCTTTCGACGACCACGCCGTCGCGGGACTCATTTCCACCTCCATCCGCTCCGCATTGGATTGCCCTCTCAACTACGCTCGTAATTACATGGCCAATCTTCTCCCTCTCTGCGTCCGCAACATCGTCTACCTCGACTCCGACCTCGTACTCGTCGACGACATTGCAAAACTCGCTGCTACCCCTCTCGGCGAAAACTCCGTCCTCGCTGCCCCCGAATACTGCAACGCCAACTTCAGCGCGTACTTCACACCATCTTTCTGGTCGAATCCTTCTCTTTCCCTCACCTTCGCGGGGCGAAGGCCCTGTTATTTCAACACCGGTGTGATGGTAATTGATCTAGAACGGTGGCGGGCCGGGGATTACACTACTAAAATCCAGGAATGGATGGAGCTCCAGAAGAGAATGAGGATCTATGAGCTTGGGTCGTTGCCGCCGTTTCTGCTTGTTTTCGCGGGGAATATAGGTCCGGTGGATCACAGGTGGAACCAGCATGGGCTTGGGGGGGATAACTTCCGCGGGCTTTGCAGGGACTTGCATCCGGGCCCGGTGAGTCTGTTGCATTGGAGTGGGAAGGGGAAGCCGTGGGCCAGGCTAGACGCGAACCGCCCTTGCCCCTTGGATGCGTTATGGGCTCCCTACGATCTTCTGGAGACACCTTTCGCTCTCGAAGCATAGCGTTAGCCGCGTCATAATTACCATTTTAAATTTTTTTATCTTTCTTTGCGGAAATAAAGTCAATTATTACCTCTTTTCTGTTTTGTCTTTCCTTTTTCGTTGGCCCAAGTAGTTTTGGTTTAGCGCTGTGTATATGGCTTGTCCTTGGGGAGTTGGCGCTGGAGTCACTCCTTGCCTTCTGTCATATCTTAAGTTGTACAGCCAGGTACCCTTTTTTTTGAGGCATTGCATCACTGTTATTATGCCTTGTAACTACTAACAATGAATAATTTGATAATAAAGGTTTTAATATAATTTCTTAAATGATTTTTATGGTTTATGAATGGAAGGGCATGGGATTTCCCCCCTACGTCTTCTTTTTAATATATCATACTCATCATTTTACGTAGCCGTTTTTGTTGAAAACGCATATGCCAAATAGATAATTCAGAAATTATACATATTCGACGCATTTTTACGTGTGAAATAGGAGTGAACAATTATGGAACTTGTTAATCAACTGGAATAGTGGCTGACTGTGTCTGAAAACAAGAGGGAGAGGGTATGCGTTAACGTTGTCGGTGGTGACCGTGTGTTCGTCATAGCTACGGATCTAAAAAGGATCGTATATATATATATATATATTCGGATATTTTTCTTGTCTAAGTGAATCACTCGGTTTATCCCTATGATGATGCTTCTATTGTCTGGCCAAACCCAAACATTGCTTTTGAGTGTTTTGACCAGATTCATGATGGCATTCTTTTTTGTAATCCAAAATTTTGAAGTTGGAATCATTTTCTATACTTAGTAATTTGAATAGGAGTCAATTGCTGCTAGAAACAAGTAATCACTGAGAGACACTGACTGTTTAGTTAATTATAAATAAAACGTGCTGAGATTTAACAATGAATAAATAAAAACATGTCCTTTGGTCCAAAGAAAAAACCTATCTACCTCTTAAAAAGAAAGGAGAAAAAAAACCAACTGCGCCTTAACACTGATATGTTTTATTTGACTTACCACATTTTTTAAGAATATATAATGTTATTTATATAATAATTTTAACAAAAAAAATTCTTTTTATTTTTAAACCTTTTTATTATATTACTTACTATATTTTTTAAATTTCTTTCTATCTCTTTTCATTACGTATAAATTGTTATACAAATATGATTATTCATTTTTTAGTTTTTCATTTGCATCGATACGTCTTGTCCTTCTATTATTTACATAATTTTTTTGCTATAAATATTTACTCTGGTCCATTCATATAATATAAACATGTATCTATCCTATCCCATGTTTAACATATTCCGGTTGATTATACAGTGAACCATGGTGGTTATGCATCCTCCTTTCAACTCTCTATTATGGAATAATCAATTGCCTGTTGCTAAATCGTACATGAGTGAATAAATGTGAAAATATTGAAGCAAAAGTCAAGCTTTCATACTAAACGGAAAACAAAAAAGTACTACTAGTTTGAACTTTGAATGCATATATCTGAGGAAATCAATGTCAGAATGTACGTAAACATTAATTCATATTGAAAAGACTCCCAGCGTCCAACCTCCTCTGTCTTTTTTTATCTGTAACAGCAGCAGCTTAACGTGATCAGCGTGAAAAAAAAAAAGCTGTTACCTAAAGGATAAAAATATTTGGGGAAGAATGTTTGAGAGTATTGAAAACATTGAAGAAATAATACTATTGTTCTTAAGTAATTACGAAGATTCAATCTTTAACGGTTTAACAAAATGTTATATTAGATACTTATTAGCTAAACTCAATAATAAGAATAAGAATAATAGCACTGTAAAGCCGGAAATGGCACCGTATGTGTGTATATTCTCCCATCTCGGCATCTTGCCATCTGCCACGGAAGTAATGGCCCCCTTTTCCTGTTAACGCAGTCAATACTCACTCGATGCAGCAGTACATCCATTCATTGAAAGCGCACGCATAGGCCACAAACTTGCAGAAAATTTAGTACAGATAACGAGTGTCTTAGAAATATTAAATGTTTTTGAGAATAAATTAGATTTACATTTTTAAGGTTTAATAAATTTTATTCTATATTTTTTTGCTATCTATAAATATTTATTAATTTATATAATAATATAATTCTTTATATCTTTTCGATTACACATATTATCTTGTTAATATGATGAATACTTTTAAAAAAATAATTTTGATTATAGATAACAAAAAAAGTTCCTTCTTAATTAATGTTAGTTAACATTTTTCTAACACTGCATGCACTAATTTTGTTTTTCATGAAACATTGCATAAAGCTGTAAAAAATGATCTCTGATTCGTTGGATTATTTTAAATTTATTTTTTATTAACTATTTGATGAAATGAGTATCCGTGAGGTCGTTTTATACTTGAAAGAGGACCATTTAATATATTACAAGCTTTGTTTAACTCAATCACAAAATACCTGATTCATATCTAGCTTATTTTATCATATCACTTTGAAGGAGAAATATTCCAAGGCACCCGTGGAAATTAGAATAGGTTTTAGTTATTTTCTTTGTGCGAGATCAGGGACCGGACAAAGTAAAAGACTTGAAACTTGAGACGTTAAAAATTGCCGTGGAGTGTACAACAATTGGGCCTTCCTTATTTTAAGTCAACTTATGTATGTATCTAAATTTGTACGCAATATACACAAGGTCATAGAACATGGGGTACGCGGATTACTATGGATTTGGAAATTAAATACACAAAGAAAGGGTATCATAAAGGTTTATATTATATGGTCAAATTGTCCGTTTTGCATGAATGAGTGTTGGATAGAGGAATATGATGCATGGCCACATAAAGAGATGGAGAAATAGAGGGAGCAAGCAGCACATGGAGGTGAAGAGGTATGGGAGGGAGGGAGACGCGGAACATGATGAGCAACAAAGAGAAAAAGAAAGAGAAAGTGATGTGCCCATAGCCATGAGCAAATTCCCTAAAATCTCGGTTAGAACTTAATGGGGATACAAAGAAAGGACAAAATATTAATTGAATTTCTTGGCGGCAAATGTTGATTTAAGTTTAAACATATACTCCTTTCCCCCTACCCTCCGGGGAAAATAATTATATATGAATCTTATTATAGTATTCTCTTTTTAATTCTATCTATTCTGCTATTCATTTCTACTATGTTTTTCCTTTTTCATTGTGATGATTTGTTGGGTGAGGGATTCATATCATCTATTTTTATTTTCGTCAAAAGCAACAGCCACAGATGTTAGTGTGTAACTATCTGTTTTGGTTGTGTTTGTTTGTTTGTTTCACCACTGGAACATTTGAGTTCTAAGCGACATCAACCTGGAAGCTAAAAATTTTCTATCAAACATAAAGATTATCGCAAAGATACGCAAACATTACCAAACAGTCAAGGACCGAATTTTATGATTCAAGCTTTCAATTATGAAATTCAAAATCGAAACTTCGATTGTTGGTATCTATGGTGATTGCTGTCATCATTTTACGTAGATGCTGATGGTTCCTTGTCAGTTGTCATGTGATTGATTACCTTGGTTGCTATATTTGGAGTTTTTTTGTGTTGGGTCAAAAGTTTGTTGACCAAACGTCTTCCACTTTGCTTCTGGACCGGACAAACCCCCAAAAGCTTCACATTTGGGCCCTTACTAACATGGTGCCGTTTTGTGTAGCCTAATAAGCTTTGAGGGTCTCGATTTACATAGCGAAATCAGAAGCGGGCTTTACCTCTTAATGGACATGCACTTTTTTCGTATTGGTATGGGCAATTCATTGGGTTTAGAAGCTGACACAGGTCACACACACAATTCGAAGGAGCAATAAAGCATACTTAGATACTAGTACAATTTGAAGGAGCAATATTAGTTTGAGTGATTCAAGTAAGTGTGTTTGTAATTTAGTGTTCATTTGAAGGAACACTGTAAAGCTGTAGTTCTCACCTATAACTTCGTTGTAGTTAGGTTATAAAAAGTTAAGAGACTATTTGGTTTCAAAAGTTATTTTTAGTAGTTTTTGAATAAATATTTTTTAAATAATTTTAAAAACGTGACAGCATTAAAATTGAAATGAAAATACATTGAAATGACAGTGTCTTAAAATTTAGGTGTGCTAATTAAATTGAAAAAAATACAGAAATCGTAATAATCTTTGCGTAGAGGTGGTGTGTGGAGAATTTTCAACCTGAATTACTACCAAAGCGAACTCTGAGGCAATGATGTGCAACTGAAAATGAAGACGTATCGGACAGGAACCCTAGCACTGTGGCCTCTGTGGCATGTTTAATTTTTATTCCTAAAAGGTTCTTAATAACAGCGAAGATGTACACACATATATAGTCGTGGTACAGAAATTTTGCGGGAAATGAATATAATCATTTATTTTTTTTCCTCTTCTTTTTATGTTGTTAATCAATGGGTGTCCCGAAGTTTGTGTGTGTACACCATTCATTTCTGAAAGGAAAAAGCCAAATACTCTCTCACCCAGTTCCCTGTTCTGTAACTTTTCGTTCTCATAATTAACATTAATTGACCATGCTAACTTTAACTTTACCTTTTCATATATTATACCAAAAATGATATGACAGTTCATTTTTTTTTTACATCCAATCTGTTGTTATTAAATATTATATGATCGATAGCCGCAGAAAATATCTGTTTTTGTTTTGTTTCCCTTGTTATTATAATCAATTAATTAAATCATTATAATTGATCACATCAAGCCAGTGTAGTCTCATCGTGAACCTGGCTAAGTCCTACCACTCTTTTTACATGTACGGGTAATTAAAAAATCATCAATCCTATCTTTGTTGGCTCTTTGATAGCGACACAGAGAGGAAATTTGCATTTTCAGATTATCATTTTGTTGAGATTAGTGAGTGTGAAATCGTGAGTGAACGGTTCATAATTCACAAACTCGATAACTTGGATAGGAGTAGTCATCAATCCTATCTTTGATGGCCGTTGACAGCGACACAATAAGTGGAAATTTTTCTTTATGATTTGGTAAACAAATTTCGAACGGTTCATAATTCATAAATTTGACAATTAACTTGATAGCTGGTAGTCATATACCTCATTTTAGCACGCGAATTGACGCGTTTCCTAATTATAATTAGTCCATATCAATTTTTAGCCAGACCCAAACACTAATAATTGAATGTCGTGGTATTGGTAGAATAAAAGTGTAACGCCGGTTCAATTTTGGGAAGGTTAACATGCATCAGTTACAGTCCCACAAATCAAGACACAACACTTTTTATGGCTTCTTTGTAGTTTCCATAATCACCGTCGTTTTCTGCTCTCTGCCGAAGGTATCTATAGTTGGCGTACTGCAAGATTATCTGTCATTGTTAAGGATTAGCAACATATAGCCGGAAACATATTCCTTTACTAGTGAGAGTAGTGCAACCAAAATAAGAGCATGTTAAAAATTTGCAAGGAAAACTGTGTAGGATACGAATAGGTCCAATGCCACGCAAACTATGGCATCCAACAACCATGGCATATTGGCTTTGATGCTTTCCCATTCGGTTGTTCGTACAAGAATACTGCACATAACGATAGAGGAGTTAGATTACTTAATTTTAGTTTATTTGAGAATAACACGATGATCTGTGAAAGTTAGCTTATTTTTTAAAATATTTATTTATTTAAATAAACTATTATTTCCTTAAAATTATGCTGAACCAGACAAAATATATACAAGTACAAGAGTAAAATGGTAACCTTCCCACATATGTGGCATTGGCGATCAGTGCAAACATGAACATAAGAGGATTTAGGCCCTGATGATGAAGAGAGAAAGAATCTAAATCAGTCGAAGCATACACTTGTGATGCATATTTCCAAAACAATAAATGATTAAAAACAAATGTTACCTCCACGCTCCCTCGTTTAATCTGGCCAATGGTCATATAAACAACAATTTTCTCAGTAATTAACGCACAAAAAAAATAGAACACAACTAACTGTAGAAGAAATGAAGAAAAATATTGGGAAGTAAATAAAACGTTTGGTTTACACATACATTCAACCATATTTGAGGGAGGCGGCCACCCATATAAATAGCAGCCATGAACCATCCTAACCATTGACCCAAAGCACTGTGCATTTCTTGTTCCTGTGATGAGTTATAGTAATGAAGTGGCAGCAAGGGAATGCACTTACGCAAAAGCAACCATAGTCTATAGAAATGATTATACGAATGTGTGAATAAATTAACCTGCAAGAGTAGTTTTCTTCCACTCAATCTTATGTATCCCTCCCTCAAAGCATTACCCTGTCGTGGCAAGTTTAAAGATGCTGCTAGAAAAGTTCCGTAACTTGCCTGAAACATTGAACCAAAAATAAATTCTGTGAATTTTTATGTTTTGCATTAATCAATGGATTAGTAACGAAGGAAAAGACTTACAGGGACAGAGCGGGGGATGGGTCTAGGTTGTGTAGAGGAAAGTGGAGGTGCCTCATCATCAGAAGACGAATCATTGTTCCGTTCCATGGCTGAAGGGACACTTCTAGCACCTCTCAAGTAGCTACCCAATGGTGGGGTATCATTACCAGCCAATGATCTCGCTGACCTGTTTAATTAACTCAAAAATTAAAATTCACTTAGATCATTTCTTAATCAAATCATTAATTAAGTGTTAAGAGGTATGAATTAATCATTAATAGCAGAGTTATTCAATATAAATACGTTACGTACCTATAGTAGTACTCCCGTCGAGGTGTTGCTCTGGTTCCACCATTTTGTATTGGAATTCCTGACTCGTAGCCCAATTTCGGTCTCAAAGGTTTTTTCTCCTCTTCATCAGCCTATTATAATTAATTAATTATTTTTCAAATGATAAAAGAATGTTACGTCACACTTCCGTTAGATATCTAGTATCTACAAATACATGTCAAATATACTATTTCAATTAAATTAGCAGAGCGAGGCATAAGGACTTGAAAATTACTGAACCTTTTCCGCGTCGATCTTCCGATGACACTTGCACCATTTATAGATGTAGTCATAGTAGAAACTTTGCAGAACTAATACGATAGTAGTGATTGTGTAAAGCTGTAAATCACAATAACAACTTCCATTAATTCAAATTAACGTTGCAATTTTAGTACGTTACAAAAAGAAATTGAATAATCAATTACTATTACTACAACAATAATAAAAAGTGTAAATTGTATTTTATCAATAGTAAGATTTTTTACTTTCTTTTTTATTAACTGTTGACTTGGTACTATTAAATTTTTAAAGAAACAATATATTTTTTATTTAATAAATACTTATATATACTAAGAATTTTTTTTAATGACACATTTTTACTGATTTTTTAAAAGAGTTAATTTTTAATATAAATAAAAAATGTAACTAAACAATATATACATAGAAGATGCATATTAGGTGAAAATGGAAATAGAATTATAGAGGTTTTTTTTTTCTTTTTCCCGTAATTTTATCTTCGGAAACAAGAATACGTGTCCAATGGGTTGGCCTTGAGTCCAATAAAACACGCTTGTTTTGTTGTTGTAACAATTGGGCCCACCCAATATTTTTGCAACAACTTTGCTTTTGTTAATGAACCTTACCGAAACGAAAAATTCAAGATGCTATAATTGTTCGGTGAAGCGTTTACCCTTCCCAGACCTTGAAAATTTGCAAGATACGCTTGATTGTAGTAAATTGAAATTAAAGTTCAATTTTAAATCACGTTTGAGTGAAAATATAAAAATGCACTTTTTTTTTGTTAGATTAACAGTTTTATATTCAGTTATTATAATCGAAAAAATAAATAAATACAAATCACTTGTTTTTGGGTCAAGAAATACAAATTACTTATGATTATGATGAATTTGGAAATAAATATCTTAAAATGAATATTTAATACATTATAAAATAATTTTAACTATTGAAAAATATTAAATGCTTTTTATTTTTGCTATATGAGGCGTGTCTCTAGTTAGAAATGTCTTTATTAGCACTAGCAAATTTATGAAACCAAAATCAATCAAAATCAAATTGATACCCAAACATGAAATTCCAAAGCTAAACATAATTAAAAGTTTCATATCGATGTGTTTTAAGATCTGAATTATAAGACCTATACACCCAAACAAGAAACAATGAAGAGAAATAATATTCAGAGAGGAAATTACAGATAAATATAATTGCATTTGAATTACCAGAGCTGTATAGTACTGGGTCGGCAACTGCATTTTCCAGCCATCCGAAAAAGCAAGAAAAACTTTAGAAAGTAAGTCAACACTCACAATTATATATAAAGCTTGAACGGAGGCCACGCTATCCAATGTCATAGTCGTGGGATATATCTATAATATATAAAGAATTGGCGTGGAACGAAACAAATGGAGACGAGACATACTGTATATGCAACATTTACAACACCACTTCTTATTTTATTTTTCTATCTGACCTCTTTCTTCTCCGTATCTCTTTTTTATCACGCAAAATATATATACACACAAATTATCCGTATAAATGCATTTTCGCAACAAACACTTAAATGTATGTATATGGTTTAAAACTCGCATACCGTAGCTGGTTCCAGAAGGCAACCGACGAGGTTGAATATATCTCTGCATCCAAAAATTTAAGCAAACAGCAATCAGACTAATCTTTTTTTTTATATATACATAATAAAAGTTTAAGTGAGTTGAGTGTGGGAAATTGTACTAAAATAAGAATGTCTCATGACTTGAATAACACATATAAAGGTAAGAAAAAGAAGCAGAAACGGCGAAAGATTACGAACCCGGCGACCCAAGTGAGGAGAAAGGCAAGGGAGACTCCATGAGTAGACTTAGCGCGAAAGTTGGTAATTATTTGAGGAATTTCTGCGACTCCCCAACATATTAGACTAATCAACCCAAAGCCGAAGGATATGTCATCATTTAAATTGCAGAGACAGTCACTGAAGTATTTCTCAACCCAACCCACGCAGGGTTTACTCTCGCTCACGCAGTAAGAGACTTGTGTCTCTCTCATTCTCTCTTCCGTTCGTTTTGCTTGCACTTGGATGATGAGTTTTAAGCCCGTTTTAAAGGCAGCGACGTCCCTTTTGAAATTACCAAATAAGACACAAATGAATTAAGTAGTGAATTTGTGAAAAGGACGTCTGTTAGACAATTTTGTCCTTATCGGGGTTAATCCGGTTAAACAAATAATGAGTATGTGAGGCATATTCTCTCATGCGATGCTCAAGGGAACCCCATGTCAGTTTATGCAAATTGCATAATCATGCGGAGTAACAATTTTTTCACACTTTTTTTGGGAAGCAAAGAAGTGAGATAAAAATAAAGAAAAAAATGAAAAAGGTGATAAATAATATAATAAAAATTAAAATTATTTAATTGATATTGAATTTAAAGAGATGCAAGAATAGAAGAGAAAATAAATATAATAAATCATATAATGTGATACAAATAGAATAATATGAAAAGATAAGAATGTTAATAGTGTTCATGTGTATGAATCAAAGTTAAATTAAAAAATAGATATAAATAGAATGTAAAGAATATATAAAAATATTTGTTACTAATTATATTACGAGACAAAATTATCTATATACATGTGACCCAGTGAACAATTGACGTTTTCAGACTTTCCAGTAGACCATGGTCATGTTACGTACACGTGAGAAAACGAAGAAATGTTGTTCAGAACCATGATGACATTGCACTAAACCTCGGAAAATTCTACTGCGTTAATTTTTTTATCAAGACAAATTAAGTGAACGGCGATTAAATATTATTTGTTCCTTTTCTCTTTGGAGAGTCATTATTTTTTTTATGGGATCGGAAAAATTAAAAAGGACAGAAGATGTCAAGAAAGTGTTGCCATTAGAGTGTTATTTTTTCGTACTATTTTGTCTATTACTTTAACAGAGGCTATGACGAGTGCGCCCTGCAGAGAAAATAATATTCGCCACATTCACTGGATATGCTGGAAAGTGATTTCGAAGAACAAATGTTTTCAAAATTTTCAAACAAAAGAAACTATAGCACAATAAATATAAATGTATGTTTTAAAAAAGAATCCGGAAACTTGATTTTAGATCAACTTAAATTTTACAACAAGTAATTTTAATTAAAATAAATTTAAGTCAATAAATTTATGTTTGTAAATATTTCTTTGAAACGTAATTTCAGCATATTATTTTGTATTTTATTAATAAATTTTTTTAGATCTATGATTATTAAAAAAGTGTTTTTTTTTCTCATTTGATAGTGTGCTTAAAGGCATTGTTTTTTTAAGCAATGCTTTATAAGAAACAAGTATTGATATTTTTCTCTTTATTATAAAAAATAAATATTAATTTTTATATACATTAATTGTTACTTTTTCATACTTTTTTATCAATATATTCATTTATTTAATCATTTAATATTATAAATATTTCTAAAATTTAATATACTTTTATAACATATAACTACTTTTTGTTGATTTTAATAAAAAAAAATTTATAAAAAGGTTGGAAAAAGTAATTTTTTTTATAATATTCAGAGGCTCAGAAAAGTTTCAAACCTAGCTCCGATCAGTCCATGTTATGCTGCAATAATTTTACTATTGTATTGTCTCTTTCTTTTTTTAAAAATCTCTTTGTCTTTGGAGCTTCCAAATTTCTATAAGAACTAGTTCAGTGGCAGCAAAATAAGGAGAATATATAATTGAGAATTTTGCATAAGCTCAACTGAATCTCATGTGATCATACTCACTCAATAAACACCCAAAAGTGACAATCAATTCATTTGTTATTTTGCTTGTTTGTGTATCTGTCAATCATGTGACAGTAGTAAACAACAGTATTGTACGATGTAGAGCTGGGCAAATGAATGAGCAATGTAACCATGAATCATTCCATTATAATGGCCAAGTTCAAAATATAGGCGTTTCCAAATAGCAATGGTGAATGTGGCCTCCAAAGTCGTCAAGATTCACGTCCCAAAAGAACTCCCCTCTCCCTGCAAAGCTGGGCCGTTCCTTCTTCTATCAATACAAAATTGTTTAACTAACGATAATCCTCGTTAGATGAAAAAAAACAGGGGACGTATCAAACAGAGAAAAACGAAAAAAAGATGGGTCCATTTGTAAATAGGGTTTTCTGTGGGCGTGGAGTGATTATTCATATGTACAAGTGGTTGAACCTGTTGGCAACTAGGGTGTAGATGGTGATAATTAATGATATTTGGGATAACCCATCCGGCAAAAGGAGGATAAGAGAGAAAGTTTCCGTGTCGCTGCGTATTCTGATCCACTAAGG
Source organism: Abrus precatorius (assembly GCF_003935025.1). Lineage (NCBI taxonomy): Eukaryota > Viridiplantae > Streptophyta > Magnoliopsida > Fabales > Fabaceae > Abrus > Abrus precatorius. Next base: position 16,872,055 of record NW_020874406.1, on the reverse strand, counting down.
AGCCACGAAACGGACAAAAAAACGGCGACAATGCGTCACATTTTGGTGACTTTTATTATGTGTACAAGTGTGCAAATTGATCTACTTAAAGCCTTCATCTTTATCCTTTCTCACAAGCACACATCACTACAACTCTCTAGAGTTCTAATGAATACCACGCAAATTCATCTTTCATTAAAAACTGATAATAATAATAATATTAATAACGAATACCGTGCAAATTCTAATTTCAGTTTGCACAATTTGTTACTGTGTGTTATTTGCATGTATTTTATAATAAATTCAAGATTTCTAAAATATTATTTGCTATATTTTAGCCTATAAATGGCATATTAATTACCTTTCATTTGAATTGGTTGAATAAAATCGCATACAATATATACATACAGCGAATACACCTCTCATCGCATATAATACAAAGGAATAATGATCTGATGGACTATTTTGCAGTCACAATTCAGTCTTATCATCCCAAATTTGTCGCATGTTGGCCGATTGTATCATTACATCGCTTACTTTGTTCCAGCCAACCTGAGCTGCGAGTCGCCACATCTAGGCGGTATCGATTAATTGAAAAAAAAAAATATTTTATATAAAATAAACATGATACTGGGAAAGGTACATTTTTTGTATCTAAACATCATAAATATATACTAATTTATTATTTAATTAACCATTATAAATATGCGACTTTTTTATATAGAAAAATTTATCAAAATATGGTATTTAAAAAATAATAAATATATTAAATTTTTCCTCAAAAATTATCGTTAACATTTTTGGTACTTTTTTTTAAATGGTCAGGATTTTTTTATTTTTTTAAAAAACACCGTTAATAAGTTTTAACTTCTTTAATTTTTTTTTTGAAAAATTGCTACTGGAAATTTTTTGAATTTTACGATTTTGGTTGTTCCATCGGTATTTATATTAAAAAATATTATTTTCAAATTTTAAATATTTATAAATTTTTCAAAAATATCATAGTTTGGTATATATAATTTCTAAATCCTATATATAAAAAAATAATTCTAAATATGCATATATATCATTACCTACTTTTTTTCTCTCCTGGAATCAATATTTTTATATTTTTTTCATTGGTCATATGTTTATAATTTTATGACACTTGCTTTTGTAAATTTCTATATCAATTTACTATTTCTTCTTTTAATATTTGATTTAATTAAAATAAGTTTTCTAATTATTTTAATTAATATTTAAATTTATTTAATTAACATTAAGTACAAAAGTATTTTCAAATCATTATTAAAATACTATTTCATTAATTCACTATTTTTTTATATTTTATATTAAACTTTTTAAGCACGTAATTTCGTATATCAATTCACGTTTTTATCATCAACAAAATAGATAGCTTTGTTGCTTTATTTATGTTTTTATAAAATAATAATAATAATATAATGACACACCTCAATCATTCATGTTTCTTTCTAAACAGAGAAATAGTTCCTCTTTGAAAAAACCTTTGTTCTTTCGAGTGAGGGAGGGAAAAGAAGGAAAATCCAAGATCTTGAATCAGGGGAGTACCTCTTCTCATCGTTTTTAGTACGCTTAATTCTTTTTTTATTTTTTTTATTTTAATTAGCTTGAATATAATTTTAATATCTTTGATTTTAATTATTCTTATTTAGATTCTATAATTTTTAACTATTTAAATGAACATTTTTATTTTAAATTTATTTAATAATTAAAAAATAGAGACACGTAGCGCTCTTTTCTTTTTTTAACTAAAATATTATAGAAAAGAAGGATGGCGTCTCTATTTAAATTACTTATAAATATCTTATACTTACATAACATAGAAAATTAAATCTATTAACTTTATAAGTATGAAATATTATCTTATTTTATTGATAGAAATTAATTTGAGTGGTAAACGACTTAGCATCATTTAAGCAAGATTTTAAATTTAAATTTTTATATATATAAAAAAATTTCAGTAATAATTTAAACAAAGAAAAGGAGAAAGCGTTGTTTTGTAATTACGGGAATTTAAACTCTCTAATATTATTTTTGGTACAAAAACTTCAATTAATTAGCATGTTAGTGGGCTCACAGGCGCCCACTTGTTCACAAGCTCGGCCTGTGAGCTTTTTCTATGGGCTTCCGCTGAGAAAACGCTTTTAAATCAAAAGTTGGTTATCGACCAAAACAAAAGTTGGTATCTATTTCCAAACCAAAATACACGCATTGTTGTTGCCGATCCAACTACACAACCCATGGGGACACACAGTTTCATGATTAATTATCTGTTTGTTTTAAATTTTCAGAGAATGAATTTGATATAATTAACTTTACATAATTAAATATAATTATTTATAAACCAAATGGAAATTAAGAAAGCTCTTTTGATATAACAATTTTCTTTCATCTTTATGGAAAGTTGATTGATGAGTGTAGAATGAATATCCGCATAATGTGATGTCGAATTATTTAAGTAAAAATAAGATTCTATTTTTTTATACTAATTTAAATAATTGCGTGACTGAAATAAAATTTTTTGATAAAAAGATTTTATTTTACTAGTTTATCGTATTTTTAAAATGTCATATTTCAAGATGTAGTGTTTTTTTTTTCTCAAGAGGAAAAGACGTGTGATTGAGTTCATTGGTTTTATTTTTAGTTTTTAATTTTCGTTATCTTATTAATTAGAATTCTCTTTTACTTTTCTTATGTTTGGTAAAGAGGAAAAGACATGTAATTGAGCTCATCGATTTTATTTTAATTTTTGTTATCTTATTGATTAGAATTTTTTTTTTCTTTTTACTTTTCTGATGTTTAGTAAAGAAGAAAAGACATGCGATTAAGCTCATCGGTTATATTTTTTAATTTTTGTCATCTTATTAATTATAATTCTCAATAATTTTTTGATGTTTAGAAACTCTCAGCACCCTTTCACTCTCGTCAATCATTTTTTTTATAACATAAAATCATTAAACTTATATTTGAATTTATTTATATTATTTTATTTCATTTAATAAAAATATTTAAATAATTAAAATGTTTATTGAGGAGAAATATTTCATATATTTTTTAATAAGATATTTATTTTTTTAAGGAGAAAAGCGTTACCATTTTATTTATAACATCATTTTAATATAATATAACATTTTAAAGAGTCGATAAAGAAAAATACATAATATTATCTTGGATAGCCAAAGTAACTATCCCATTAATACACAACCAATTGCCCTTTGTCGAGATATAATATGATCTTTAATGAAAAGTGAAAGACAAATGTGTGAAGGTGTGATATAGACCGTAAATCTGTTTTCTTTTCACAAAATAAGACTCACTTTTAATCATGTTTTCTTGTTTCGTGAGCAAGCGATGGGTTAGTAGATCATGTTCTTACAGCAATTTACAGCCTTAATTATGCTACTGAAGATCTAGGAATTAATTTTATAAATATTTCTATTATTTTAAAAAATCTCAAACCGGTAACAACAGTTAGAAAGCACCTTCAAACTTGAATGAAAATTATTAGTAACACATTTGTTTAATATACTCTTTAACACATTGTACTTGATTATTTAATTTTTTAAAAGTTAAAAGAATTTTTTTCATAAAATTATTTTTTAAATAAAAAAACTAAATAGAAAAACAAATTAAAAAATATATTTAAAAGTGTCTTTTATTATCAATTTTTTACTTGATTTAGCTTAATATTATGTGCCAGTGGTCGGATTAAAAGGTTATATAGGAGTAATGAAGGTTGGATAAACTTAATTAGAGACCATGCTAAGTTTAAGGTAAATATCATATAAATAAATAAAAAGTTACATATAATACCAGCAATTAAAAGTGAACATCCTTTTGAAAAGTAGATTACGTAGGTTAATGCGACTATTTAATAAAATAAATCATTCATTTTTCTAAAAGTAAATCACTTATATTAATTCCTTTTTAAAAACTTATCTTCTAATTCACTTCAGGCTTAAATAAATATTGGATCAATCCTGTCCTAATTTGGACAATGCTAATTAAGTTCCAGGTTGGGTGAGAGTGCATACTTTAATTAAAGTTAATACATTGATTTCTTGGGCCGTTCATAGGAAACTACCATGCACTTTCCTTCCCACCTAAAAAGTCACATAATCTTTGTTGATATGCTCCTTTGCTCCGAGCAATAATTTCTTGGCAAGACCGTCAGAAAGTCACATTTCCTTTGCATTGCTTACGTATCTCATCTCAATCCCTTTCATTTCCCTCAACGTGAACACTAGAAAAGCCTACTTTTTTCTAATCTAACAGTAGATAGCATTTGTTAAGGTGAAATTGCTTTTCCAAAATCGGTCTTCCTATGGCATCCGAGAGAATTCTCAATCCGCTTAAGTGTTGGTTCTCAAAGATAAATCTCAAGCTTAGTCTTAATGGCCGAAGATCATCAAGATCATCACTCACACCATGCTCTCCAATATCATCATGTTCTACCGTGAAAAGAAATAGTAAAGAGGACGAGTTCAAGGAGGTTTTTCGTCGCTTTGATAGTGACGGAGATGGGAAAATCTCTGCCTTTGAACTGCGATCATTTTTTGGTTCCATTGGAGAGTATTTGTCACACGAGGAGGCTCAAGGGTTTATCCTAGACCTCGATTCCGATGGGGACAATTTGTTGAATTTTCAAGATTTCACGAAGTTGATGAATAGTGAAGATCATAGGGATGGTGAAGAGGATCTAAGGAAGGCTTTTGAGATGTTTGTGTGGGAAAAGGGGAGTGATTGTATTACCCCAAAAGGGTTGCAACGAATGTTTCACCGCCTTGGGGATGAAAAGTCCTATGACGAGTGCGTGGCTATGATTGATGCCTTTGACATAGATCGTAACGGTGTGCTTGATTTCAACGAGTTTCACCAAATGATGGCCTAGCGTATTCATCTATATCTACGTCATGTAAATGGCTAAATAATGTGGAATGCAAACGATAAACCAAACTAACATGATGCAAGTTTGTTGCTTCAACAAGAACCAAGAACGTATGTTTAAATATGGAGGCGAGTTTGGTACCTGCTATGTTAAGTTTGCAGGTAAAATGTGGTTTCTTAAAATCATGTAGATTATTATGTTGAAACATTTTGGGTTTTCTTTAACGTGCTTTAAAGAAATGCATGCGCTTATAACATTTTTTTTCCTTTTGATTAATAGGAAATAACTTTCTGCTAAAAAGTAGTTTTACCCTATCGACTTCGGCTCGCTTAGGATTGAGAATTACATGAGAGCACTGTGTTAAAATTTAATTTTGAATAGACCTCCCCGTCTTGAGAGCAAGTGGAAAAAGTATTGATAAAGTATGGTTTATCCAACCAATTCAAATATGCTATAAGTGACAAGGAATTAACAAAGTTCTTCGAAATGCTACATATTGGAAGTTTTATTCTTATTATTTTTCTTTAGACCTTTGGTGCACCAAATTGGTCAATAGAACTTATTTATGCAGATGACTTCTTTGTTTTTTCAATAGACAAATGAGTTTATAAACTAATTAACTATAGCCACTATAAAAATGGTATCCTCTCTCTTTTGTAAACAAACTTGTCGATCCACAACGTTACTGTAAAATAATCATTTTAAAAAATTTACTGTGTTTAGGGAATCAGTAGTCGCTCTAACAAAATACACACCTAGCAACTGATCCGGCAACTACTCATCCTATTAAAGTTCTTCGTCCTTGCATATGAAATTGTGAACGTACTTGTGATCTGTTCATTACAACCTGCCCTGGACCGATATGTTTCTTGTCACCATGGTAGTTGATGGGAAAGGGTGAGGGTGAGCATAGTGAACACCATGAATTATCATTCACCCATGTTACAAATAATAATAATAATAATAATAATAATAATAATTTAATATTAAATTAATCTTTATTATTGTAATTTTTTAAACAAAATTCATCTGTTAATATAAATATTATGAATTTATAATAACAATATGATGTACTAATAAATAATTTTATTAATGAAATATTAATATATAATTTAATATAGTAAATGATTTATTAATATATAAACTGTAAAATCTATATTGATAATAAAATCTATTTTAAAACAATATTTTTTGTTAACAAATTGCAATGTTTTTGGTAGTTCAAATTCAAGGAGGTTGACAAAAGTTTTATCATGGCTCTACAAATTTTAAGTAAGAATGGTAACGACTCCTGCATACTTTAGATAATTATCTTCATAATTATAATGAATATCAAATTTCATACAATTTAAATATTTACAAATATATTATCTAAAATTTAATATTTATTTATATTTTAAAATTATATTATTATTAAAATAAAGTAATATGATGAAGAGCTTATTAATTTTGTTTTTATATAAAATTAAATAAAATTTAGTTAATTTTGCATTCTATAAAAAGTTATCAAATATTTAAATTTGACACATAATTAAAATTAACATTTTAAATAAATGATTTTTTTATAATTCTGTATATATTTTTAACAATGCTTTTATTAATAATATTTTATACTCTATAGTTAATAAAAATATTTTAATTAATAGATTACAAGTAATAAATATAAATATTGAAATTTAAATATTAAACAAATATAAGGATAATAATCAAATTTATTTTCTAATAATTATAAAAAGAGATACTATATTATCTTACTCACCTTTATTCCTGTTCCTAAGACTACCTACACACCACATACTAATTAACTACCATGTAATTCGTATCAATGTTTTAGCATTCGGATCTCTGATGACATTGCCAACATATATATAAGATTAATTTTTTAAATTGTGATAAAGTATTAATAAAAATATGACTATATACTACAGGAAGTTTTATTAAATTTGAAATATTACTCAATAAATTTTAAATTAAATTTCAGCCGTCGAAAATATTTTTGTTAGAAGCATAAGGAAATTTCTAATTTCGCTTCTATAGTTATTGCGTAAATTTAGGTATTTGTCACAACAAAATTAGCGAAACCTTCTTACTTATTTCTATTCATAGCTTCTACTTTGCAAGGGACACTCCGTTACCCATAGCTTCACAAAACAACTTAAACTAACCTCAACGCCACCCTTGCCTATAAAATCACTTCTTCATACTACTACTCCAAAATAAACAAGCAAAAATAATCTTTCCTACCTCTCTTTTCTCTGCAATTCGCGTTCATCAAGAACGAGTATCCTTCATCATGGCCTCTCACGGTACCAATTCCATCATTTGGCGCTTTGTTTTAGCTATTGTAATTGTTGCCCTTTTCACTCCAAACCTTAGTTCTGCCGAGCAATCCAAGATAGATGGCTTGAAAATGAATGTAATTGATCGATGTTGGAGACCGAATCCTGAGTGGAGAAGGAATCGGCCCCAACTAGCCACATGTTCTGTGGGCTATGCTGGCAAGATGACTAACAACATTGGCAAGAACCTCATCCACTATGAAGTTACTGATCCCAGTGATGACCCTATAAACCCTAGACCTGGCACCTTGAGATACGGAGCTTCCGTGATTCAAGATAAAGTATGGATAACATTCCAAAGAGACATGCACATTAGGCTCGAGAGACCCCTTCTCATTAGTAGTTTCACCACCATTGATGGTCGAGGTGTTAACGTAAACATTGCTGATAATGCATGCCTAATGATCTTTAAGGTAAACCACCAAAACTCCTTCCCAGTACTAACTAAACTTGCACAATAAATAACATATATATATATATATATATATATATATATATATATATATATATATATATAATTTTTTTTTCATGTATTAGTAACAATTTGTACGTAACTCTCGATTGTTTATTTGTTTCTAGGCCACCAACGTAATCATCCATAGCATTCGGATTCATCATTGCAAACCTCAAGCCCCTGGGATGGTGATGGGGCCTAATGGAAAGGTAATTCCTTTGGGCCAAGTAGATGGGGATGCAATCAGATTGGTCACGGCTTCAAAGATTTGGATTGATCATAATACACTTTATGATTGCCAAGATGGTCTTCTTGATGTAACGCGGGGTTCCACTGACGTGACCATATCCAACAATTGGTTTAGAGCCCAAGACAAGGTTATGCTTCTTGGCCATGATGATGGGTATGTGAGAGACAGGAACATGAAGGCTACCGTTGTGTACAACCATTTTGGACCTAATTGCAACCAGCGCATGCCAAGGTAATAAAATTCCTTATATTTAAAAGTTAAAAGTGTTACGAATATAAATGTATTAGGCAGTATTAATTTGTCTTATTAATAAAAAACACTGCAGGATTCGCCATGGATATGCGCATGTTGCCAACAATCTTTACTTAGGTTGGGTGCAATATGCTATCGGGGGAAGCATGGAACCTAGCCTCAAAAGTGAAGCTAACCTCTTCATAGCACCGACAACAGGGAGTAAGGAGGTAATCAATTTTAACATTAATGAAGATGCATTCATCCAATTAACAATAGGTTACGAAAGTTGAGGAATTTGTGTATATATAAAATGGTTTTACTATTATTTTTCAAATTAATCATATATGACGTGTGTAGGTGACGTGGAGAAAGGATGGTCATAAAAATGGAGACAGATGGGAATTTCATTCAGTGAGGGATGCTTTTGAAAATGGAGCCTCCTTTGCGGTAACAAAGGGAGGACGTGTGCCAAAGCCGGATTATAGCGAAGAACAAAGCTTTAAAGTTGTTGATGCCAAATCCGTAAGATCATTGACACGCTCATCAGGTGCATTGCGATGCACTTAAACATCTATATGTTGAACTGAAAAATAGACGAGGGACATTGCAGAAATCGAAAGGGATTAAGCCTAGTAATCCCCCATGAAAAAAAAAATGTATTGAAACTTTCAGATGTGAATTCTTGAGCGTTGAAAATTGTCAAATTCACAAGTTAGTATAATTAACGTGCATTAGAATGAAATCACCTGTCCCTTCTTATTTGGATTCCTGTCCCTTTATTAAAATTTAGACTTCCAGATTCCACTCAATTAAACATATTTGATGATATAAGTCGCTGTTTGTTAATGTTCTTGGATCTAGTTCCGTGAGATCCTTTGTAAAATTTTATTATGGGTCGTGCTTGGTTGTTTTAGCGTTGGTTTTGATGGCTGCATTGGATGGATTGTGGGAAGTTCATGACTTGCCTTAAAATATCCGATCGAGTCCAAACGTGTTACTATGATAATTTTAAAAAAAGCAAAAGCGATTACAAGATTGTACTGAAATTTTACCAAAATTATACTCGCAAGGCCATAAAACGGCTAATTATTCCATCATCTCATACATTCCAAAACATTCAATTAATAGTTTAAAATTTATTTTATCCAACTCATTATACGTTAAACCACTGTATCATAATTGTGCAATATTATTGTTTAGGACCAAGACTTTTATATATAACTTGCTACTAATTGTCCAAAAAAAAAAATTGCTACTAGAGCTTTTAATTATAATACTTGTGCTTAATACTCTATAGTTTTTTTTTTTTAATAAGAAACAGATTTAAATATTTTTTATTTTAATTATAAAAATATATGATATATTTGAAATGTATTAATTGCTGAATTCTTTTTATACTATTTTTTTATTGCTAAATGTATAATTACAAGACAATAACTATACCAACTATATTATTTAATATATTTTATAATAAAATTTATATTTACGAAAAATAAAATAAAATTAATTACTTTTTTTTAGTATAGTGATTTAGTCTTTTATTTTTTTATAAATAGGACCGTAGTAAATTAGGAATTAAAAAAAAGTTAAAAACTAGTCAACAAAATTTAATGATTTGTTTGTCCGCTGCCAAAACTTTTATACAGAAGTTGTTATTAATGGCTAATGATATATAAGTTTGAAAATAATGAGTAACTGACAAAGCTACATATTTTTAATGAGATTTCTGCATTCGCTAAATATTCGACAAAAACTCATCCTTCTCATTTGATTTTTTCCCCATAATTATAACATATAATTCAGCTGGAATTGAATTTGTCCTACCTATAATTTTTCATTCACACACAGAAGCTTAAACGTATCGTTTAACGATTTTATTAAATTTTTTTTTTTAAACTGTCTATATGAAAAGTAATATTTCTTATCACAAATACTGAAGGTTGAAAGAAATTTCCCGCAAAAAAAAGAGAAATTCGGTTTGAATTTTGCTGTGCATCAACATGGATGCCACTACTCTGCGCCACTGATGCATTGTTTGGTACCCTAGAAAATTGATGAAACGTGGAAACATACCAATTTATGGGGTGCAAATATTAGTCAAATATTGTGGCGCTGGGTCGCACATGGATGTATTGAAATACTGTGGTCTATTCTCAACGTTTTTGAAGTTCATTTTGTCTGTATCGTCAATGGCATGATTAATTGATTTTGAATATATATCTCAGCTTGCTAGTCTTGAGCACTTGGTGGAGACAGACAGTGAATTTCTGGATTAGAATAAAGGCATAATGACTTTGTTATGAAGTTGATCCATTACAGATATTATGAAGTTGATCCATTACAGATATTGCTGCCTTTTGTGATGATCTTTCGTGCGAAATAAGAATACATAAACCAATTGGTATTTACTATTTAGGGAGCCATTTTGTCAATTGAATTTCTGAAATATATAAACTACAAAGCGTATAGACTTTGCTATGAAGTTGACCAATCGGAAATGTTGCCGATTCTTTAGGATTTTTCGTGCGGAGCAAGCACATACTATAAAGGAAAGTTGATGCTTTAATTGACTTGATACACTCATTATGATTGAAGAACAATATTAAAGTAACGGTTTTTATTATTATTTTTACGAACCATCCTTTATTAACAAGTCATAAGGACCAAACGAGCCTAGTGATACACCTATTCCTAATTCCTTTACGAACTACCATTGACTCATTGGTTTTGGAAATTGAGGTTTGGACCCAGGGTTTGTGTTTTTTAATGTTTCGGAGTATTTAAAATTTCCAAACTACGGTTTGATCATGTTATAAAAGATAAATTTTACCTAAAACATGATTTAGGATTTCATAACTCATAGTCCTATCTATGTTAACAAGTAGGAATTGCAGTTGTGTACAAAAATGGGAGTCCATAGCTTGGTCAACCATTGGGTGATTTTATAATTTTTAAAACTAATTTTATGGTGAGGCCAAATTATAACAACACATAGATTAAGGAAAGGGGATGTAATTTCAAAACAGAGAAAGGGTCACCTATTATTCTCCTCAATTTTTAAGTATGAGAATGTATATTTCTCTTCAATTAGACATTGATTCAAATTTTGCATTAATTAGAAATTACCAAGTTTTTTAAAAAATAATTAAATTACTGAAGACATTTATCCATTGATTTATAAGTTAAATTAATGTCTTCAGTATAGAAAACATAAAATTATAAGAAAGTCAAATTAATATAAAAAAATACATATTATATATTATCCAACAAATGTCACACAAAGAAGATACTCTGCCTGGACCAACTGAAACAAAAAAGAATTAACTCGGTGTGTCTCAGCCAATTTAAGTTATTATATTTATTTATTCATTGAATTTGATCCCCACGAAAGTGATAGGACAGAGTCAAGTAAACGAGTATCGTTCAAGTAATGACATATAGTAACTAGAACTATTATGTAATGCTGTTTGGTCAACGACAATCCAAGCCTATCTGTTTTTTTTATAATATTTTAAATTCAACCTCAAGAAGAAATCAATAGGCAGGTTTTTTCTCAGAAATTGTCTTCTATCTGAACTTATGACCAATGAATTAAATAATTCCAAATTAAACTGAAACAAGCACTACCTAAATCATTTAATAAAGTGTTACATAATTGCCGGGTTTTGGCCCCCTATATGCACAAAAGAAAAAAAAAAGTGGTACATAATTGCATTCCCTAAGAAACCTTCTACAATCCTTACATTCTTTACCCATATTTGCAATAACAATGCGTTTCTTTCCCTTCATTCCTCTCTTCATTTTCAGCCTTTTAATCTGCAGGTTCTCTATGATTATGGGGCAGCAACCTTATATTGGTTTAGGCACAGTAGCCTGCCCTCGAAAGGGTAACTCAAAGTCTATCCGTGGCTACACTTGTAATGGTGCAAATCGCAGTTGCCAAGCTTACCTTACCTTCAGATCTCAACCTATATACAGTTCTGTCTCCTCAATATCTGCTTTGTTGGGTTCTGACCCATCCCAACTTGCTCAAATAAATTCTGTTTCCCTGAATGACACATTTGACATAAACAAGTTGGTGATTGTTCCAGTCAACTGTTCTTGTGCAGGTGAGTATTATCAGACAAACACATCCTATGTGTTCCATAATTCAGAAACTTACTTCTTGGTTGCAAACAACACTTTTGAGGGCCTAACAACTTGCCAAGCTTTGCAGAATCAAAATGACAATCCTGCTAATATATACTCCGGTAGAAAACTTGCAGTGCCACTTAGATGTGCTTGTCCCACAAAGAATCAAACTGAGAAAGGCATAAGGTACCTCTTAAGTTACCTTGTAAACTGGGGTGATTCTGTTTCACTCATTAGTGAGAGGTTTGGTGTCAACACTGACACCACTCTTGAGGCTAATAGCCTTGCTATGACACAATCCACCATCTATCCCTTCACCACACTTCTCCTTCCCCTTCATGATAAGCCCTCCAATTCTCAAACCGTTTCTCCACCTCAAACTACTCCACCACCCTCACTTTCCTCTTCTTCCCAAAGCTCAAACAAAACGTGGATGTATGTAGTTGTTGGAGTTGTTGTAGGAGTTTTTGCCTTAATAGCAATTCTCTCTGCTGTAATTTTATTCACACGCTATGGCAAAAACAAAGAGAAACAAGGTTCAGTGATTGTGTCCAATAGTTTTGAGGCAGTTGAGAAAAAACCACAAGGGAAGGGAACAGAGAAAGGAAATGAAAAATTATCAGAGATCATATCTGGCATAGCTCAATCGTTCAGAGTGTACAGTTTTGAGGAACTACAGCTTGCAACAGATAATTTTAGTCCTAATTGCTGGATCAAAGGGTCGGTTTACCGCGGTGTTATTAAAGGAGATTTGGCTGCAATTAAAAAGACAGAAGGAGATGTATCTAAAGAGATAGAAATATTGAACAAGGTCAATCATTCTAATGTGATTCGCCTATCGGGGGTGTGCTTCCACGAGGGGCGTTGGTACCTTGTTTATGAGTATGCTGCTAATGGATCCTTGAGTGAATGGATCTACTTCAGCAACGTGGATGGGAAGTTTCTGAATTGGACAAAGAGAATGCAAATTGCATTGGATGTGGCCACAGGACTTGATTATCTTCATGGTTTCACGTCTACTCCTCATATCCACAAGGATATTAAGAGTAGTAACATTCTCTTGGACAGTGATTTCAGGGCAAAGGTAGCAAATTTGAGCCTCGCGAGATCAATGGAAGGAACAGATAACGAATTTCCCGCGACAAGACACATTGTTGGGACAAGGGGTTACATGGCTCCAGAGTATTTGGAACATGGTCTTATATCTACAAAGCTTGATGTCTATGCATTTGGGGTATTAATGCTGGAAGTGCTCACTGGAAAAGAGGTTGCTGCTATTTTAACAGAAGAGAATGCTGATTTGTCACGCGTTTTAAGTTCCATACTTGGTGAGGAAAGTGGCCAAGAGAGGTTGAAGGAGTTTATGGATCCCTCACTACAAGCTAATTATCCATTAGAACTTGCTATGTTTGTGATTGAAATGATTGACAATTGCATAAAGAAAGATCCAGCAAGTCGCCTTGATGTGCACCAGATTGTTCTAGCTCTGTCCAGAACACTTGACTCTTCATTGAGTTGGGAAAGATTAATGAATATCTCTGAATAACAGAGATTTATCAGGATCATTTGATGTTACTGCAGTTGAATTGAAACAGAATAGTTCAATCAGTCAACGATATCTTACATTTCTGTTAAATTCTTCTGTTTTCTTCGTCAGATATGTTATGTAGCATATTGTATTAGTGTGTTTGTTTAACTAGGTTTTTATAGATCAACATATATGATATAATGATATATGCAGTCATGATGAATGAATAGGAAGCACGGAATTTCTCTAAACTCTCTTCCAGAAACCCATTTTCTGTATAATGTAAGAAAATGATGTAATTGTAGTTTTATTTCCTTGTTAGTTATTATTTATTTCTAGAGATTCCAGTTAGGATATTAATTAATAAATCTAAATTTTCTTAAAGTGATGATTCTATTATTCTGATATAAGTCCAATTGAAGTCCATGGGAATTGCTCTTACTATGGAAGAATTGCGAAAGTGATACCACTGAAGTAAGCTTTTTAATGTTGAATACAAAAGTAAAGTTCTTTTGTAGTTTGTGTTTTTTCTGAGCTAGTAGCCACGTTCACGATAAAATAAATAATTAAATAAATCAAATTGCAATGAATTTTTTAGCTGTTAAATACTTTTTTTTATCAATAAGATAATTGTTAAATACTATAATAGTTTAGGAATGTTTTGTGATCTTTTACTTTTTCGGTGGGCTATGTCCTAGCCCCTGAAGAGTTGGGCTGGACTAGTTATATATAACTCATCAAGAAATGGGCTAACGTACCCAGCCCAGTAAAGCTAAATCAATGATAGTCCAAGAACATAAATTCCATTTAGTGGTAATTACCCAGTGATTTGTGCGACAAATTTCAAATTAATGATTATTATATGGAAATTTTGTGACTCCAGCCATAAGACTTTTCTATACTGATAATTGCAGTCTATATCGTCTTAACGTTCTTGCAATTATTTATTTAATTTTAACATTTCATTTGGTCTGCAGCAATATTAGAAAATACATATTCTCATGTTTCTATCTGCATTTTCCTTTTGCCTTATTTATGGTGTAAAAATTTTCTACGTCTTTCTTCATTTTTCTTTATGTTAAAATATTACTCTTTCATTCTTCATACTTATTAGTTTTATTTTACTTATTTTTTTTACTTTATGTGCAATTTTAGTTTCTTTAATTTTAATTGCTTGTATTTTATTTTTAAAAATTTTCAAATAAACTTATTCTCAAAATTTGATTAAAAAATTAACAAAAATATAATAAAGGTGAAATGTATAATTAATTTGTAGAAATTAACAAATATTAAAATACATATAATAAAATAAATAAAATATAATGGATAAAATATAATAATATTTTATTATTTAAATATTTTATATATTTTTTCTTATGATATTAAATAAATTAATTATATATTACACATATTCTAAATTAAAAGACAGATGGGACATCACCTAACATGCCATTTGATATTCAAGACCTGACATGACAAATTTGAGAGAATATGTTAATATACCTACAATCTTGTTTTTTTAAAAAAATCACGACTTTACTTTGATTTGAAAGTTTTAAATTTTAATATAATTCTGATTTACTGATGGAAGCCCAATGTTAACAATTCTTCCAAGTCTACACGGTTTATGCGTGTGTATTATTGCTTAAGTTTCGAGATGATGACGATTAATTAGAGATTAAACAATATTTTAATTCAAAATAATAGTAACTATACTGTTATTTCCTCACTCTACAAATTCCTTCACTTTGCAATCAACGAATTCTTGAAGAATAACTATGCAGTTTGCTGAATCAGGGTCACTTCGAAATTTTTAATCTCTTTCACCACAGGTTGACATGCGCATGCAGAACTCTGGCAAGTCAGTAGGCAATGGGGCCGTTACTGTTTACGAAAGATTCTCCAAAGAAACATTGTCAACTCTTAACGATTTTGGTACTAACCCTTATTTTTTACGAAGAGGTATTCATCAATGATTGGAACAATCCATTCACACCAAAAATTGTTTTTTTTACAAAATAGCTAGCTGACTTGCAGCATTATTCTAACGTAGAGCTATTCTACATTGTTTTTGTGCTGCTAAATGGAGGAACATTAAAGTTAAGAGGCATATCTTATTGCACAAATTTGTACTTCTACCTGTTACTCTATGAGCTATGACTTCATGAGGTATGAAACATATGCTTCATGCATCCAGTGTCAAAAACATATATTTCAAAAGCAATTATCTTTCACGCGTGAATTTGTTTGTACATGTGACAGACAAATCCATTAATTGATTCAAACTTTCTATTGTCATAAAAAAAATACACAGAAATAAGCAAATTTATTTTGGGGTTTAAAGAATACAGGGATGGAAAAAAATGATATTTAAAAGTTTAAAACACTCCCCTAAACAAAACCAAACATATACCTCGACACTTCTTAACCATCATTATGTAAATTAAACACCATCTTGGATTTGAGGAATTGAATTGCGTTCACTCAGTCAACGAGCAGCTATGGAAGTGACAATTTGAGTAACTTCTACATCTAATCCAGAAGTCAATGATCTCTCCAATGTAGCAGGAGATGGCTGAGTGAAAAGGGAGAGGCTAAGAACAATTTCTGCAATTGTTGGTCTGGACAAGGACTTATCTGCAGTGCAATTCACTGCCAAGGAAGCCAAGCTGAGAGCATAATCTATAGGATAAAAGCTCTCTAACTTAGGGTCCATCCATTTTCTGAGCATCTCCTCTCTATTCTCTTCTTGATCAAAGATCTTCCAAATGTCCTTCCACAGCATAACCACCTCGCCATTTTCTTTGGTTGTTATGGCTTTCCTTCCTGTAAGCAACTCTATTAGCACCACCCCAAAAGCAAAGACATCTATTTTTGGCATCATTGGGTTAGTAAAAGTTCTGGCCATGGAAAAATTAGCTATCTTGGCCTTAAAGTTTGAGTCAAGAAGGATATTACTACTCGTGATGTCCCTGTGGACTATTCTTGGATAAGCATGTTCATGCATGTATTGTAGACCCATTGCAACATCCACAGCTATGCTTATCCTTTGACACCAAGTAAGGGAAGCCATTGAGCTTGATGTGTCTGAAGAAGACTTGGAGAATAGCCAGTCATCAAGAGACCCATTTTCAGCATATTCATAAACCACAAAGCAATTCCCATCATTGTCTGATGAAACACCCATTAATTTCACCAGATTTCCATGATTCAACTTCTGCAGAATTTTCAGCTCCTCCGAGGCATCTTCCTTGATTTTTTTTACTGCCAAAACCTGATCTTTTATATTTGCCTTGTACACTGATTCACCAATCTTGCACTGCTCACTGAGGCTCATGGTAGCTTCTATGATCACATCAATTTCATACACAGTTGGCTTCCTTAGATAGCCTGAAACACCAGAAAGTAGCTTATCCGCAGTCTCGGCTGATGAAGCACTCCTGTTCAAACTCTTCATTTTCAAACAATACACATACACCAGTAATACCATTAAAACTACAGTTAAAACTGTGCATCCCAGGCTAATGCCAAGTATAACTGAAAGATGAATGCTTCCCTTTTTTACATCCAAATGAGGTTGAATAAGATCTGGCAAGTGTGTCACTGGGATCAAAACTGGAAGGTTGGTTGCAGAAGTGAAGTTTTGACCATAGTTGTTTTCGGTCAATATGTTTTGTAGTGATGCACCAAACTTGGCACTTACAAGGGAAACATTGTCATTGGGCTGCCACACGTAGGTAATCAGGTACTGTATCCCTTTGTCCAACTGGTTCTTTGAAGGGCACCTGCAGAATAAAGGAACTATTACTTTGACGCCTACTGGCAACATATTTGGACTTAGACCAGGGTTTAAGTCCATCACTGCATGCCAATTGGTGAGATTCTCGTATAAAGTGGTTGCAACAAAGGAGTAGCTATCGCCTTGATTGATCTCATAGGAGATATTGGCATAAGAGAGGGTTCCAGTGCAACCACAAGTTACAGGTATCAGTAAGACTTGGTCAGGAATCAGCTTGTCATCCTCTTGCTCTAAGTTACTAGCTCTTGCAATGGATAAAGGGCTGGTATCAAATATATTAGATATGTTGGTCAGACTCAAGAAATTAGGAGACTGAGCAATGTATGTTACATAGGTTTCACAGGAAGGAGGTGAATCAGCTGGGCATGAAAAGTTTGTTCCATTGGTTTGTTGTGATTGAGCTGCAATGTTAGTGAAAAACAACATGAGTGCAAGACAAAGACTGTGAGAACGAGAGGCCATTGTTGTGTAGTTGTGAACAAATGTAAGTTAGGAGGGAAAGAATGAAGAGAGTCTCTTATCAAAGGAAATCGGCTTTGTTGATATGGAGCATTCCTTGTCAATAAAAATATCCTTTGGTTTAATTTAGAAAATTTGTGTCATTGCAAATATTTCCATTTTGCTTTCAGAATCCTAGATATT
Organism: Abrus precatorius; assembly: GCF_003935025.1. Classification (NCBI taxonomy): domain Eukaryota; kingdom Viridiplantae; phylum Streptophyta; class Magnoliopsida; order Fabales; family Fabaceae; genus Abrus; species Abrus precatorius. Next base: position 16,853,790 of record NW_020874406.1, on the reverse strand, counting down.
GTGGACATATCAATATTTATATTAGCCAAATGGTATGCAATTCATGCGCATGATATAATAAAATGGCAATAGAAGAGTAAATTCTTAATTTAGTTCTTAAGATTATGAGTTGTATATTTTAGTTTTTGAGATTTTCAAAATCTCTTATTAATTTCTGTTTTTACAAAATAGCATTTATTTTAGTCTGTTCTAGCGTCCAATGACAGTAAAAAATAGAATATAAAAAAAACTAAAATGATTTTAAATTTCAGATACTAAAATGCACAATCATCATTTTGAAGACTAACTTGAGAGTTTACCTGACAATATAATATTGCGATGCCAAATCCAATTTTAGGACGGCCAGTTAATGTCCCTCCCAGTTCTACCTGTGCACGATGTCAGCTAGTATGCCGACACCTACAAACCAACCAAACTTTATGCCACTACCGGATTTTTAAGAGGCAAAATCGCAAAAGGATTTGGGTCTTATATGACATAATAACGTTATTTTCATTTAAATTTCTCAACACCTTCTTTGACAAGGAGAAAGATAGGAAGAGAAATATGAGATAGGATAAATAATGTAATTACGAGAGAATGAGAGAGAAAAAAATGGTATAAGAATTTTATTAGAAAATAGTATTATTATATGACTTTTAGTTCTAGCAATGTGAGAACAGGAGATCTCTTGGCGTAGGGATATATTTAGTTTGACGTTTAACAAGGGCCCAAGACCAAAATATGCTACTATAAAGGCAACAGCTTAGAATGTTGAATCGTCTATTTGCATTGGATCAGCGTAATAAAACACCTCAACAAATTGGCCTTCATTTAATTTTTAATCAAATGAGCTGTCTTCAGCAGATGAGCAAGACGTGCACCAAATAATGGATGTAGCCAATTGGTATAGGTTAATAGTCACACAGGCTAGATTCCTCCTAAACCTACCCTCTCTTACGCCATTCTCTCCCCTTTTTTCGAATAGCTGAGTGCAGCTTTTGTGTATTCATCAAAACTGAAATTTGTAAGCCAACTAATGTTCTAAGAAAAATAAAAGGGATTGAAAATTGCAATAAGATAACCAATAACAATAAAAAAAATGATAATTATTAGATTCCCTGCAAAGTGCATAACTCAGCAGCAAACTGAATGTAACTCTCCACACATCAACTAGACGTCAATAATTTTGTGATTAAGTAAATATGATTTCTAGTACTTGATGAAGTGGATACAATGAAACATATGGTAGCTGTCAGAACTCTAATAATTACTGCAACTTAAACATATTGTTGCAGCCCTCTCCGCTTCTGAAAAAATCTCAAGGACTTTGGGTATTGTTTTTCATCTGTTATAATGTGTGGTGCAATTTCATGCATGAAAAATCCCCTTCCCCCTTTTTAAGCGAAACAATTTGAATAAATATTATAAACTCTTATGAGATCTGCAGAGCTGACAGTCCATACATGACCCTGCAATGCGAGTGGAAGGACCATATTTATTTCCTCGCAACTCTCTTCCACCGCTGCAGCCTCCCTGCGTCTCCCCTCTTTCCAGAGGCTCTTCACTAGCAACTCTTTTGTGGATGAGTCAGGCACCAGACCTGAATTCTTCATGTCTTCAAATAGCCTCCATGCAAGTGCAGCTCTGTTTGACTTGCAATAACCTTGTATTAATACCTTGAACAAATAAGCATCTGGCTCTAGACCGCTCTGCCTAACCATTGCAAAGAGTCTCTGCACTGTTTTTATGTCTCCAAGGTGTGAAAAATAGCGCATGAGGCCTGAAAATGTCTGGATATCTGGGCAAATACCATTTAAAATCATATCATCAAGCATGTCCAGGGCATCAGCATTTCTTCCACACTTTGTTAATGTTCTTAGAAGAGAGGAATACAGAATCATAAGATTAACTTTTGATATGGGCCCACAAAGTCTTCGATCATCATTGAAAACCTTGAGAGCAGCATCAGCATTTTTTGAAATCCCATAAAAGTCAATGATTAGCCTGATGGTGCTGAATGGTAGTCTCATTCCCTCCATTCTGATCTTGGAGATGAGTCTATCAACCAACTCAGTACGTCCATGGCGTGCTAAAAGGGTCATGATTCTTTGTATAGTGTATTTGTCATGAGTAAATCCAGGTTGATTAGCAACCCAGCAGAAGAAATTCCATGCAACTTCTGGTGTTTTGAAATTTCTAAGCATCTTGCAAACCAACCTGGTTGTCCATACAAAGTCAGCACCCTCTAGTGCTGCTACTTCATCAGGACTCCAATTCTTCAAGGCACTGGCCAAAGCCCGCGGATCCAGCCATGGTTTTAAATGAATCCCATCAACTTGATCACATTGACAAGCTCCACTTATCTTCTCATCTTCTCCCTCATTTTCATCTTCATCCTCATCCTCATCCTCATCCTTATCACCGCTATCAATAGAATAACTCACATTCTTGATTCTTTCATTGGGCAAAATTTCTCTAAATAATTGGTCCTTCTCCTTAAGAATACCTTCCTCCTGCATCTGCTGTAGCAACAAACTCAAGCCTCTACTAGGCAATATTCCATCACCTTGCATTTCATCAACCAAAATTCCGACTTCATCAAACCGTTTGCTACCCATGAAACCTTCAATCAGAACGGAGTACTGTTTCAAAGTGCGTTTGATCCTCATTGAAGGCAACAGGTGAAACACCTCCATGGCTTCAGACAATTTCAAGGATTTCACAAGGTGCTCGATTATTACAGTATAGCTTCTGCAATTAGGAAGCGACCCTTCATCAATCATCCTGCGAAAAACTCCAACAGCCTCAGAGTCCTTTCCCATGTGTGCATAAAGAGCCATAACAATGTTATAAGATTCAGTGCAGACACTGTCATTTTCAAGTCTATACTGATCCCAGACTTGAAGAACAGAGTCAAGGTCCCTAGCTGCAGCATGCCACTGCATGAGATTCATAAAGCTAATCTGAACAGTGCCAAACTGGTTAGCTCGGATAGCATCAACAAGAGATTTGAGGTCAGCGCATCGACCAGACTTAGCAAGAACAGTGGCAAGTGCATGGAGTGTGTTGTGGGTATGCGAAAAACGGGAACTTTTTTCAAGGGCATCGACAAGGGAGAGAGCGGAATCTGCAGAAGGTGCAGAACGCAGTGCGTGAGTGACCACGAAAGAGTCAAAGAGACGGTGGTTTATGAGAGAAGGAAGTGAGGAGTTGAGGGTATTGGAGCGTAGAGTGAGTCGAATGGAGTCAATGAACTTGGCACGGTTTAGGTAGTGAGAAACTTTGGTAGGAAATGGGTCACGACAACGAGCATAGCAACGAGTTTGCACTTGCAAGGTTAACCCGTTGAACAGGTTAACCTTGCAGAAGAACTGCCTCAAGTTCATCCGCATTCAGCTCTTCCAAGGTTGTCTACGTTCATGCTTGTGTTCATAATCGAGGAACTGTTTTTCTGTGCTGGGTGGCGCAAATAATCAAACATTTGGTGTGCACATGCCAATGCCATGCATTCATGGAATGAAAAGACATAAAAATTGGATACTAATTAGCATCTGCTCGAATCTTTCGTCGGTCAAAACCAATCACGGGTTTTGCTGCGATCAATGATAAGCTAAAGTTGAATTTGAAATTGAAAATTTGACGCCACCATGCTACATCATCCTTTTACATCTGATTTGGGACGTAAATAAATTGAAGCAACGTCAACCCGTGTGTTACCCGGCCCACAGCCATCATCTGCACTCCATTTTGGGCCAAGAGAGGGAATTCTTCTCAGCCCATTGGGCTGTTTAAGGATCATTGTTGAACTAACAAAGGCTCCCATTGCCCACGAAAGTTAATCTAGTTAATAAGGATTACACCACCAATAAAAAACATAGTATTTTTTTAATGTGTGTCCAGATATACACGTTAAAAACCTTTTAAATATATTATATTAAACACTTTAAATTGTCATTAAAGTATGTATGGAATTTTTTTAATATTTTTAAGATAATAAATATTATTATTTTCAATAAAAAAATTATTGGATTATTTATTTGTAGATTACTATTAATTAATCATTTAGAATAAATATTTCAATTTAATAATTAAATATATCAAATATAGATATTAATAATTTGATACATGACTAATTGATGAAATTGTAATCTGATTTTTGTTTTGTATGGGTAGATTGGGCCACTCAATATAATATCTACTAAAGAATTTTTATTCTCATCTAACATAGTCATAAGAAATAATTCCCATAAAACAGTCTTATATCAAGTGAGTAAAACATTGACCATTAAATAGAATACAGTTGTGCTCATAGTGTTTTTGTTATCCTATTTCCTAATGAGGTTTGAAGAAAGATTGATGATAAAATATATGAATATATGATTAAATTGATTTAGAGATATGATAAATTTCCTTCATCCACAACCATAAATAATGTCAACTAAAGCTAGGGGCAGGGCAGGAAAAAAATGTATCGTAATTAAGTAGTTTTTAGAAAACGATATATGCATGCATGTGGCGAATCCTGCATAAGATTCATGACAAAAATTTTGCCTAATTTCTTAGCATTGATAGCTTCAACAAGGGTTTTGAAATTTGAGGTTTACGCTTTTGGGTATTCCGTGCATCGGAAAACCTGTGGAGAGTTTTCTTGAAGACTTCTACAAAGAAGGCTGAATCAGAATTTGGCACTTCTCAATGGTGAGCAAAGAATCAAATGTTCTCCCATGCATTATATTTGACAACAAGCAATACAAAATCCTTAAATCAACGTTCCAATTCACGCAGATTGCATACGTTGCCTAATTCAAATTGCGTGTTCCTTTACCTATTTCTTTTCTTTCACTCAACTAGAAAAATAACACGTACAAATCCTATTTAGGGCTGACAATATCTTCTACCTTAATTATACAATTTTTTTTACTTTTTTTTCCCATTTATTAAGGAGTCATTTAGAAAAGAGAGTTTTTAAGGGAAAGAAGAGAGGACAACATTTTTATTTTAAATAAATATATTTAAATTTAATATTTTTAAATTAAATATGTAAATAAATATATTAACTTAAATTTTATGTATTAATCTTGCATTTATTATCAGAACTAGTATATAATTCTCTTAATTTAAAATTTAAAATTTAAAATTATACTCTCTTTTTCCTCTGCTTCCAAAACTCTCTTGCTAATGTATTCTACAGGAACCAAATAGAGAAAAACTTAGAAATGGCACAGAAAAATAAACGGGTGGCTTCATTCCATACGTTGTTGTGTTCGTGGCCTAGAACATAGCAAAGTTCAACATAGACTGTTGTACAAATAAAGCTACAATGGCAAGTTGGACAACTTAGCCTTTATTTCTATTCCTAGATATAGCATATTACACTACATCCTATATTGAACACGAACTTTTATTTCTAATTTCATGAAACAGTACTCCCCTGAATGAGCTTAATATTACAGGAGGACACTAAATCATAAACGGTAGGAATCAAATACGAGTTACTTCTCCTTCTAATTGCCAATCCGAAGTTTTCTGTCATATCCACGTCCTCAGGTTTCATCCCATTTGGAAGTTCCCAGTTGAAGTGATAAAGTAGAAGAGCCAAAGGAAGCATAATTAAGGATAAACCAAAAGACATGCCTGGGCACATTCTCCTTCCTGCCCCAAAGGGAAGATATTCAAAGTTATTCCCTTTGAAATCGATAGAACTACCATCGAACCTTTCTGGTATAAACTTCTCAGCATCATCCCAATATTGCGGATCTCTTCCCATTGCCCATACATTTACCATGATTTTGGTCTTCACAGGTATTTCATACCCATCAATAATGGTTAGTTCAGAGCATTCTCTAGGAAGCAACAAAGGTGCAGGAGGGTGTAGCCTCAATGTCTCTTTGTACACCAACTTTAAATAACTCAGTTCCTCTACATCAGATTCATGAATTATTCTTTTTCCTTTAAATGCTTGTCTCACCTCAGCTTGTGCCTTCTCCCTAACTTCTGGTTTTTTCATCAATTCTGACATAGCCCAATCAATAATTGATACTGAAGTATCAATTCCAGCAACAAATACATCCTGGTCAAAGAATTGAAATGTTTTTAATATATAGTTTTTATCAAATGAGAATTTGTTACATTGTTTCAAAAAGGAAAGGAAGCAGCAATCAATAATATAGTGAGTCCACAGAACTAGTACGTAAAAGCTCCCTACGTTTAAAATGAATGCTCACAAACCATGGATGCTATTAACCAATGATTAGGTTAGGGGTACTGCATCCACAATAGTTTGAATCAGTTCCTACTAATTGCACACTTAAAAATTATTGTTGAATTTTCAGTAATAAGAAACAACTTTACCAGATATTAATTGCTTAATCTACTACGGTGTCAACGGTTATGATCAATGGTAGCATTCATGCTATAAAATTCAAAAAATAGTAGTTCTATCCTATTGTTGTTAAGATAAAATATTAACCGTTAAATTTAATAAAATAATATTTTTAATTTTTTATAAAATTTATTAATTTACATAATATTATCATAATAATTATGTATATAACATTTTATATAATTTAAATATTTGTAAAAAAAACATTTACTTAATTATATTTTAAATAATCTACTATACATAAATTAGATAACAATTATTTAATTTTTAAATTATGTATAATTTTGTAGAATTAATTTATTTTATGAGAAAACTTGAACAATAAGATTGAGAGTTTTTTTATACATAAAAATTATTAAAGCTGTCATTTTACTAAATACGATTCTTAATGTCATTTTATAATCCTATCTTATGCATATGATGAAGTTGAATATTAGTGCAATAGATCATTTAAACATTCTTTATTAGTTATTGATTAATTATCACAATAAAAGTCAACTACAATAATTATTCATGAGGATAGAGTGAAAAATAACAAAGAAAAAGCACGTGTCCTATTAAGTAAAATTTAAAATACATTAATACAAGTTTAAAGTTAATTTTAAGTATTTTAAAACAATAAATTTTGTTGAAAATAAAAAATATTTTTAATATAATAAATAATCTTGAAATATTTAAAATAAAATATTAAAAACTGACCGTTAAGAAATTTTGAACTCTGCAGTATTTACTTACCGAAATCACAGCTTTGATGTTTTGGGTGGCCATCTCGATCCCGAGGCTGCCACTTTCTTGGATTCTCAAAAGAACATCCACAAGATCTTCATCCTCCTCTTTGATGATGCTTCCTTTTGCTCTTGCGCGTTTTTCTCGATGCTCCATGACAATGTTCTCGTAGATCTTGTCAAGCTTCTCCTGCAACTTCTCCATCTTGGGCTTTTTCCCAGTAATATAATTTAAAATTTTCACCGAAGGAAACAAATCAGCGAGGTCAAACCCTCCTATATTCGCCACTACTTGCGTCTGCAAATTCGCAAACTCACGCTGGTCCGTGGATATGTTACCAAACGCTGCCCTGAAAACAAAAGCACTTACCAACGATGAAATTCTGCTAGTGAGATTGATTTCTGAACCCGCTGATAACTTAATTGATTCTATGAACTTTGCTGTTTCATCTTCTCTAATATAAGAGAAAGACTGAACCTTCTTTGCACTTAGAAGTTCTAACGTGCATACTTTCCTTATTTGTCTCCAATAGTCACCATATGGAGCAAAAGCAATATCTATTCCTCCATAGGTGAAAATTTGAGCAGGAAGAAGATTTGGCCTGTTCACAAAAGACATGTCATGTGTCTTCATTACCTCTCTCGCCAACCTGGAGGAGGATACAACCACTGTAGAAATTTCACCAAGTCGAAGGTGCATGAGAGGTCCATATTTATGTGCAAAGTCTCGGAGAGCATGATGAGGGAGTGAACCTGCTCGTGCTAGTTGGTGCAAGTTTCCAATGATAGGTAACTTTCTTGGGCCTGGGGGAAGTTTGTGAGCAACACTGGACTTGTAATATTTTGCAAGCCAATGCAATATCAAGAAAAGAATGAAGCTAATAACCAATAAAGATGGTTCAGCTTCCATGGTGTTAAGGTAGACACTTTATTAACTCTCGTGTTTTATGTTTATAGTGCTGTTAGCTTAGTTGCTGGATTCTATTTATAACCTATTTGTGGACAACGATCTATATCTACTTTTTAGCTGTTGGAGAAGTTTATGTATACACGATGTGCTGAATTCAACGACTACCAGTGTTACGCAGTTTAATTATTTTTTTAAAAAAGTCAGATCGATTACAATATATCTTTTTTTTTTTTCTTGACGATGATATTCAAACTATGTTCATTTAAATATTTAAACTTCCTTTCTGAAAATTGCTTATAAAACTGGCATTATATTATACGTATTTGAATATTAGCGCAGGTTTTGAACATAGGTTCAGTGTGTATTCTTAGTCTTTAAACTAGATTATATAATATACACATCATGCACGTTAAGTCATTGAATTCTGTATAGACATATGGAGTTTAATTTTGATTTTATAAACTCATTTACATCATCCATCAAATTTCGAATTGATGGATTCAATATATGAATAATGACTTGTAGGGACTTCTTTTTAATAGGTTTGTTGAAAAATTGCGATGCATTACCTATCATTAATTAAAATTTAAACAAGTTAAATAATATATCCCCTTCCACAGGCACAAAATAGAGCAAACAACAACGTTTTTGGATAAATTTAAATGTCAAAATTTTATGGATTTGACCATTTAAATTTTATTTATTTATTAACTTTATTTCTTCTTGACAAGATGATTGAATTATGGAGGTGAAATACCTTTTTTTTAGTTGTTAAATGTAATAGATAATTACTTATTGCTCTCGTACGTCGTGCTTTTTAGCTTCCTATCATGCCCTTCTCAATGTCCAAGGAAGGTAAGTTGGACAGAAATTAATTATCATTCAATTTTCTTTAACTTACTTGAAGTATAAGTTAAATTAAACTTATTGATGAAATAAGTCATATTTAAATCTTTTTAAAAGGTATTTAATTAAAAGTGTCAAATCTAAAATCACTTTAAAAAACTATTAAGTTTAATAAGTTAATATAGTTAAATAATAATAATAATAATGAGACTAAACTTTTAAAAAGAAAATCACATCAAGTAAATAAGTTAAATTACACGATATATTTGAGAAACAACTCAAGCATAAGTCTTATAAAAACTTAACCTGACCTAACCAACTTCTACTCTTGTCCAATAAGTTTTCTCATTTTTTTTGTTTTTTTTGTTTTTCTAATTGTCACAAAAGCCTATTTATATGATAATCTTAAATTTAATATTGGTTGACATTTCACATAATTGAATTAAAGCAACAGTAGAATAGTATTTTATGTAGTTAAAAAACATTAAAATATTATTTTGTAAGTTTAAATGTATTTTTTATTTTTGTATTTTTGTAAATTTTTTATTTGAACTTTTTAAAATTCAATATTTTTAATATCTAGTAATGACGTGATTAATTAAAAATTGTTGTGTCAATTTTTTAGATAAACCATGTTATCATTAATGCTCAAATGTGATAATTTTTTTAAAAGAATTGCTGTCAATCAAATGATGACATAATATAATATTAATCAAGACAATATTTTAGAAATTTTAAAATTAAACTTTTAGACGGTTTCTATTTCATATCTCCAGAAACAACTAAACGATTTACACTTATCCGAGATTGCTGCATGCCAACAATATGGAACCTATTTTGTGCAAATCGATATTCTAATTACACCACAGCATGAACAGCACCAAGGTTTTTGTTTATTTCTTCCACATGAGCACCAAATCCAACCAATTAATGAGCATGCAGACTGACAAACATTGCTTCCATGTTGGTATTTTCTTTAATCAACATCTTCTGTTCCTTAAACTACAAATATTCGGATGGACTAGACCCCCAATTAGCATAATTGTAAGCAATAGCTCTTTATTATGCTTCCTGCACAGCCATTAAATGATTTGGATCATTTCCATTTTCCCGTTACTGTTGTTCAAAATTAATTTGTTTCTTGCTGTCCAGTATCTATATTGTCCATTACTTTAAAGATGCAGCGACACACAAAATACTTTCATTAATAATATAATAATTGAATGATATTATTAGTATTTTGTGGAGCATATTACTAAAAAAAATGTGAGAAAAAATGGAATTTGAGAAAAAAAATACGTCATGAAAATTATCTTAGACCGATGCAAAATTTAATTTAATCAATCAATAATATATATATATATTGGAAGCGTGCATGTTCGAAGCAGAATATATATATATACATATATTGGAAAGTTTCATTTATTTTAAGAGAAAATTTGGCTTTGTTTAATTATTTATATAAATACTGAATTTTTTAATTCAATCATTAGCTTCAGATTTTTCAATAACTACTAAATTAAATTTATAAAATATACAAATTATTTGATATTTTATTAAATATTTTCATTTTAATATATATTTTTAAAAAAATATTAACTATAAAACTATATACTTGTAAATATTTAAATTATCTAAAATTTAACATGCATAATTACATAAGGATACATGATTCAATAATTAAATTAAATATATTGATATCTATAAAAAAAGTTATCAAGGAGAACAAATTAAAAAAAGCTTTGTTGCTGTAATAAGTTAATATCTTTCTTAATAATATGACAATTTGAATTATGTCACTCTTAATTTTCATTTTCCTGATTTAAATTAAATACCCTTCAATACATATGTATTGAAAATCTCAATCTTTCATGCATATAATATATTTAATTGTGTATAATTGTTTTTAATTATACTAACAAATTACATTTTAATTAAGTGTAACAAAATCTTATTGTTAGAACAAGTGAATATCTACCCTAATAAACTGAATGGACATTCTTAATTCTCATTTTCTTACTTTAAATGTAAACACCTTTCAATATATAGCATGTATGGAGAATCTCTCTCGTCTCTCTCATAAATATAATGTATTTAATTATTTATGAAATAATATACTAACAAATTACTCTTTCAATTTAAATTACTTTATTAAATCTAAGTTGAATTGATAATTAGCATAATTCTTTTTAACAAGTTCTATTTGCATTTGAAATAATTTAATAATTATAAGCTGTAATTTTTTATAGGACAATTTTAAAATATAAATGACAATATTTAAACAAATTCCCCGCATAAGCATGAGTAACACTAGAATTTTCACAGTTCATAATTAACATATGTGATCTTTTTATTTTGTTTGTTCAAAAGCATTATATGACTTTTTCATTATTATTATACGGAGAAATGTTTCATAATTCTTTTATTTATATTGGCAAATACCCTGTGTATGTGAGAGAGGGGCCATGATTTTGTTCGGTCAAAGTTTGTTGTACATGGTTTTTTATTCTAATGAAATTAAAATTCAATTTTTAATTCATGGTGTTAGGGCTGATTTAGGATAAAGCGAATAAAGCCTTTACTTTGAGCTCTCGAAAATAAATTTTACTAATTACTAATATTGTTCAAAAAGAATTAAAAATTAGTAATTATTTGGGGCATAACGTTTGCCTGATAGAAGGAAGTAACTTTTTTAATTAAGCAAATATTTCATTATATCATGATTTTCTATCTATCCATTAATTAACATTAATATTTCTTTCATTCATTCTGTCTCACTCCCCCATATACATACATACATTAATAAATAATTTTCATATTTTTCTGTAGCCTTAATAAACATTAAAATGAATCCTACATGATGTTCCTAATGTATGAATGATTTTACTAGTTAATGATTTTTTTAATGTACATAAACAATAAAAAATTAGTAAATAATAGTTTTATGAAAATTATAATGTTTAATATTATTAATATATTGAATTATTTAATTTTTAATAAAAATTATTATATTTAAATTTTTTATCATGGACACATTAAATAACTAATTAATAATGTGAGGTTTTAAATGATACATTAATTATGTGTGTGGTTCAATCGACGTGTTTGCGATAAAGTGATAATCAGTTCATAAAACTAATATATAAAAGGAATAATTTTAAAATATTTAGTTGAAGATTTGTTTATTTTGAATAAACATAACAAATACATATTTGTGTTTGTGCGATTTGTAGAGGTCGAGAATGTCCATGACATGAAAAAGAAACCGAGTTTTATAACTATAGGCAACATGTGGATAACAGTGAATGTGTATATATAATAGAGCTGTCTATAAACACAAGAAATAAGGAGACAAACTCAGAATGTTGTGCGTAGAGCTATTGACCGTGAGACCAATTGGAAGGGAGAGGTAGTGCTGGTGGGCGAAGCTATGCAAATATGGTGAAAGGAAATGATGTTGTTGGAGGGCCAAACAAAAATGCGGTGTAGGTATCTAATAAGAAAAAATAGTGATGTCATAGCGAATTCCATGTTGATGAGGATACAATTGAGAGGTGCTGCAAGGTGTTAGTGGAAAGGTTATACCTGCTAGAAGGGAAGGTGGTTGACTTCCTTTTATGTAAATCCATACTAAATGTCAAGGTCATTACCATGGGTGATGATACAGTTATGTTGGAACCGAAGAGTCCAAAGAATCTGGTGAAGTTATAGCTAGGTATAAAGATAGCTTGTTTAAGCTGTTTTATACCATTGATTTGTAGTATCCTCATATGGTGACTATTATTAAGGGAACATGGGTTCGTTTGTAAGACATGTCATATCATGCTTAGTTAGGGACATTCTTTTCTTTTGGAAGATGGTGTCACTGTTGGGAGATTTTGTGTGCACTATGAATTTTGCAAAAGTTCACTATGGACTCAAACACATGCGCTGATTAACAAATCTAAAGTGTTGTTAATGATCTCGTATTTTCAATCCCTAAATGGTTGAGGAATATAGGGGAGAATTCTTTCAAAGAGGGTGGTGGTATCATGATTCAAATATTTCATCGTAAAAGAGTTATGACAATGCTTCATTGAATTTGGACACTTTGAAGGATGAAAGTTCATATGATAGTGAGAAAGGCTGCGATCCAATGGCAAGAAGCGCATAAAAAAAATAGTGACCACAGATTATGTAGAGAGCATAAAGAAGGGAAATAGGAATGGATTATCAAGACAAAATTTACGTAATTTCGTGCTAGACATTGCATAATATCATGAGGAGTTTGAAAGTACGAAATCAAATTTCATAGAAAACTTAGCAGATGCGCGAATAAGAGAAAATTCAAATTATGAAGTGAATATTAACAATGACTTGATTATCAATAACAATGTAGATGTTGTACAATTGAATGAGGATGCGTTTGAAAAGGAGGCTGATCAAGATGAGCATTGGTCGAAACTTATGAGGAAGGGAATTAGTGAGATATGGGAGCTGATGAAAGATTATGGTGGATGTTATTGATAGGTGACCGACAAGAAGCAAGGATGTGACACAAAAAAAGTTTATTGGTAAATCTAATGACCCTTCTCATGAATCAAACGAGGCTAACCATGTATTGAGCCAAAGACTAGGTTCCCATCAATCTAATGTTGTTGTTGAGGCAGCAGAAAAGAATTAATATTAAGAATGCACTTTGTAAAGTAAGGAGGAAGAAACATTACTCCAAATTATGAGTTCGATTTAATCTATAAAAGGATCAAAGCATGGTACAAATATTTGAGATATATATCTTAGAAGTAAATTGAAGCAGAACATTTGAGAAAATCAATTATATATATAAAATAGATTAATAATTTATTGACATATATTATTAATTTTTTTAAAAGTTGTAATAGTTAGAATATTGCTCGTATTCTAAATTTTTTCTTAATAAAATGTTAATGCTTAGTAAAAGAAAAAGTCAAGGAATATAGCATGGATTTCATTTCTTATATTTTTTTAGTAAAGAAAACCATTTTAAGAATGAAGCACGTTATAATAGAAGTGGGAAGGAAGCAAAACCATGGTTTTTTATTGCATTGATCATCAGTTTTCTCTGATTAAAGTTGAGATTGCAGGATTATGCATGAACTTCGGGAAGTGAACTTGATAATTGATTGGTTTCTGGTTGGTGTCCTTTTTATTATTATTACACTCATTTTATTTTATATTTCGCTTATTGTCTTACTCTTTATCTTGTATTAATTTTAGTAAAAGAAAAATAAAGAAATCCGATATACATTTCAGTCATCTAAACAAAAGATTAATGTGAGAATGAATTATTTTGTTGGGTCAAATGAGAATGAAACGTTGAAATAACATTATTCAAAGGGGAACACGGAAGCAGCAGATTTCAGAGCAGCCGAAGTATATATTTTTGGGGGTCAAAGAGCAGCCTGAGTATATTTTTATAATCCCATCGCCATGAAAGACCGTGGCTTGGTAGCGCCGAATGCCAGTCTCATCCTCACCAGTCATCACCGAATTGAATAAAATATGTTAGATTCTGTCACACGGTAATTGCTCATTCTCAGTTGCTGCAGCAACAGATTCATGTCTCTACCACCCAATGTACATAAATTTGCATTTCATCAACTAAGATCCTATGCGATGAAAAGATATAATGAAGCAACCATGACCCTTGTGACCGGGCCCAGAGCTTGCATTTTGTTTGAGCAATAGGAGAAATACTTCATGGCCCGATACATATTTACACCGTACGCTATATTGATCATTTTTGTTATATATATAGAGAGAAAAATATTTTTTAATTATAAAGTAGAGTAAATTAATAAAATTAAAATTTAATTTAATCATTTATTATTTTTTATTTTGATCACTTAATTTTAAAATTATTTTAAATAAGTCTTTTCTATAAAAATGTTATCTTTATTAAAAAAAATCACAATTCATCATTTCTCTGTATGTAAACTCATTGAAGATATAATATATTTTTTACGAGATTTTTTTGTTACCTTTTTTTTACTTTTTTTTTTCCTTATCTCATGCACATTAATATGGTGTCTACTATATATTTATGTTATTGGACTCCCCCTCTACAAGTAACTCTAGGGTCTTATTTCTTAGTTTGGGTCTTATTTCTCTTCTCAATCTCCTTTTCTATTTTTTGTAGATATATGAAAAACACATAAAATACAAATCATTCATTTACCTTTTGTATTCTTCATCCCGTGAATGTTGAGAGAGTATGTTTATTGTCAATCATAAATTTAGTAGTTTGAAACAAATATGACTAACAAAATAAGAAGTACCCTTTTCGGTGCAGTGAGTGTTGAGTTAGATAACAATTTCTTTATAAGTGGAGAATGCGCTGAGACATATCCACTTCAAAAGTATTGTCTAAAATTTACTAGTTGAATGTTAAGCTAAAACAACTCATATTTAATATAATGTTGAGTTAAGGTCACCTGAAATAAATGGAAGATAAGAGAGGAAGGAAAAAAAAAACAACCAAAAAATTAGATGAGGTACAAAGAAAGAAAATAATAAGTACTTTTTTAATAAAATTTCATAATTTTACAAAAAATATTTTATATATTTTGTAAATTAAGAAATTAAAATAAAAAAATTTAAAGGACTAAAAGAAAACAAAACTAAAAATTAAGATACTAATATACTAATTTAAATAAAAAAAATCTTGCAACAAAAGTTTAAAATATTTTAAATTTTTAAAATATTTTAATTATTCTCTATTTTATTTTCATATAAATGAAATATAGTTTTATTTTTTCATCTATGTGAATACTAATTTTTTTCTCTCAAATTTTATTTATTTATTTTTAAGTATATATTAAAAAGATAAATAATAGTTATTTTAACATAAAAAATTAGAAAAAAAACAAAAAATTAATTTAGTTCCTGAAAGAAATTATGCAGGTTTATATTCAATATGAGAAAAGAAAAAATGCAATTTTTTTGACATTTTATAAAAATCCTAAAAGTACAAAATGAAGGTCAATATAAATATGAAAGAGAGATCTAGAAAGGACGACAACTAATTTTTGGAGAGGAAGCAACAAAATTTTTTAGAAGACAATAACAAAATTTTCTTTAAAGCAAAAAAGAAATCTTTAAAGAGATAACTTTGAAGATCTCGAGAAAAAAAAAGAAAATACAGGAAAAGCAAGAAGCAAAACTAAATATTTTTATTATTTACAGATCATTGAAAATCTTTACAAAAATTTAATTTTAATATATTTTATTTATATTTATATTTCTTGTTATACATGAAATGCTCAACTCATGACATTTAATAAAAAAAAGAAAAAAATAAACCTATTAAACTAAGTGAATAAAGAATCTTTTAATTTGTTCTTTTTCTCGTACCTCATTCTTCTCTCACGATATCTTTATTTTTATTGTAAAGTTCACTACTACAAAAAAAAAAAAAAAAAAAAAAAAAACTTGATATACTTTCTTGTTGTTTTTTCTTTCTTTCTCTTTTCTCTCTTTCTCTTATTATCGTTAGTATTTGAAAAAGCATGATTTAGCATCTTGATGATATAAATGGTAGCAAAAACTTTAGTGCTTCACGTTTAAAAGTTTAAAAAATTAAAATTGTACACAAGGTTCTAGCTTTATTTTATTTTTTTTAATCTTTTATTCAATCAATCTAATCTATCATCTATCATTAATCATTAATCATTATTCAGTACTAGAAAAGCGCTGATTATAGACAGATATTACAAATGAATTTTTATCCGTCTGTAATACAGACAGATTTGTAGTTTTTTTTTAAAAATTTTTTTTGAAAAATCCGTCTGTAGTTTGCCCGTCATTTGGCGCGAAACAATATAGACAGGAATTACAAACAGATTTTTTCGTCTATAATTTGAAAAAGGGAGGAAAATTTGGAGCAGGAGTTACAGACGGATTTTTCCGTCTGTAAATATTGCCCTTTTTAACCGACATTTCATGTGGTAATTTACAGACGGATTTTTCCATCTGTAAATGGACTTGACGAATTTACAGACAGAAAAATCTGTTTATAACTGGATCTTTAAAACGCACCATTTCATTAAACCATTTACAAACAAATTTTTCTGTCTGTAATGTCTGAAACCCATAAATTTGTGTCTCCCCCTTTCTCATTTTTTATAAATCTCTCTCTCAAGGAGCTTCCGTTTTTTGGCCTTTGCGAGTGATTGGAGCATCCATTTGAAAGATAATTTGCATCATTGTGTTTCTGGTACAATACTCTAACTTTTAATCGGTTTAGTTTTTTTTATTTTTGATGTATTTTAGAGACTTAAATTTTTTAACATAGAGTTGTAAGATTGGAGATTGTATGATTGGGAGGAAGGGCGTAGAGGTCCTTTTTCGAACCTGATTATTGTGTGCTGCTAGATTGTTTGTGTTTGCAGAGTATGCATGTTGTGGAGTTATAAGGGGATGTTCTCTAGAACGGTTTAAGATTGTAATGTGTATGTTTTTTATGCATTGATTAATAGATTATTACATAATATATAGATTATGTGTAAAGAAAATTTAGATTTATGTATTAAGTACGTGTAAACAAATATAAGAAAATATTAATATATTATGGAAGATTCTGCTGAAATTTGCATTAGAAATTTGTTGTATTAAATGTAAACAAATATAGGAAAATATTCATATATTAGGGGAGATTCTACCAAAATTTCTATTAGAAATTTGTTGTATTAAGTGTAAACAAATATAGAGAAATATTCATATATTAGCGGATATTCTACCAAAATTTACATTAGAAATTTGTTGTATTAAGTGTAAACAAATATAGGGAAATATTTATATATTAGGGAAAATTCTACTAAAATTTACATTAGAAATTTGTTGTATTAAGTGTAAACAAATATAGAGAAATATTCATATATTAGAAGAGATTCTGCCAAAATTTACATTAAAAATTTGTTTTATTAAGTGTAAACAAATATAAGAAAATATTCATATATTAGGAGAGATTCTACCAAAATTTACATTAGAAATTTGTGTAATATAAAATAAAAGGTTGATACAATATTGTGTATTTGTGTATTTGGTCTCTAAACATATATTATATTAGTTTCAGATATGGCAGGTAAAGGTAAAAAAGGTGTTACTCAGTGTCATAATCGTGGCAACGCTGCTTCACCTACCGCTCCCACTTCCACTTTCACACCAACTATTATGCAAACCTCGCAGGATAGGAGACAAGAACAGTTTATCATGGTACCCAACCCTAGGTATGTTGCTCTTCCCCCTTCACTGTCGACTACACATGCCACACAACCTCCTTCTACACAGGGCACAAGTGAGGGATCTACTGTTGTCCCAGCTGTAAGTGGGCAGCAGTCATCACAGACCCCGGCATCATTTAGATCGCTTCCAACTTTAAGATGGTATGAGTCTACTTGGTAAGTTAAATTTAAAATATGAATAATAACTCTATTTGTTTTAAACAAGTTATAATAATTGTATTATTTTATTATATGTTAAGTTAGATTCCACCACAGAAGGGTCTCCACCAGGTAATAGATACCATTAAGAAGATGTTTGATGCGCCTTACACAAGTTTTGCAAAGGTGCCTAAGGATACAAAGATAGAATGGTTCAAAGATTGGAAGGTAATAACAGTTAATTAATTCCAGCTAAGTGTAATTAGATATTGTTTCTTGTAATTCTTTTAATGAAATTGTATTTATGTAGAGCAACTTCTCCATTCCCCCTAGGATGAAAAGATGATTTTCAAGGCATAGAAGAGTCGCATTGCGAAGCGACTAAGACAGATGTACACTGAGGTCCGTCAAGATCCGTCATCTGCTGATTGGATAGCATCCAACTTCCTTCATGTCTTGCAGGAGTATTGGGGTACGGATGAGTTTAAAAATCTCTCCGTAAAGACCAAGACAAATAGGGCATCCTTAAAAGGAGGATCATTGTATACTGATGGTTCTACGACTTTGGCTGGCACTAAAGCGAACTTGGTATGTAATTTTTAATTTTATTTTAAAATTTATTTTATTCAATCTATAATTAATGAGTGAGACGGTGATTTAATTGAAATTGTAGGAAAAGTCACTGAAGAGACCACCTACACATAGAGAGGTGTTCAAGGAGATACATACTTGCAAGGGAGACAAAACCTTGAAGGTTGATACACGATCTCAGGCCACATATGTAAGTTATCCTTATTGACAGTATATGTTATTATAATTGATTTATTATATAGTTTTCGAGACTAATATATAATTATCTGCATTGAATTATAGGATGACTATGTTCAAAGGCTTGAGGAGGCATCTTCTCAAGATCCAGGGTCAGTTGATGATGATACTATATGGTCAGAGACTATGGGTGACCTTTATAAAAGCCGCATTTACGGCATAGGGAGTCGCTTTGCAGACTCTATATCCCCTGCATCTGTCACAGGAGATGTCCCTTCTCTTGTACCTC
Organism: Abrus precatorius; assembly: GCF_003935025.1. Classification (NCBI taxonomy): domain Eukaryota; kingdom Viridiplantae; phylum Streptophyta; class Magnoliopsida; order Fabales; family Fabaceae; genus Abrus; species Abrus precatorius. The sequence goes on along the minus strand of NW_020874406.1, from coordinate 16,834,490 downwards.
AGGAAGTGGAGGACATGGTCCGCACTCAGGTCTATGCCCTCAATAAAGAACTGCATAAGCAAAATGAAGAGATGTGGAAGAGCAAGGAAAGTGCATGAAAGAAGAAGTGAGCAAAGAAAATGGAGAAGAAGATAGAGAAGAAGGTGGCATCGAGGATGCAAAGGGACGTGCAGCAACAGATGCAGCAGTAGCATATGCAGATGCAACAGATGCATGCATACTTTGAGCTCATGAGAGCAAGCACCTCTACACCTCTTCCTCCTCCTCTGCCAGCTCCAACACCACCAATCTTCAGCTCCATTCGTCATTCCTCCTCGAACTCCTCCCCTACTGATGGCGATTTTTTTTCGAAAAATAATCACGTCGATTATTAGTGATATACAATGTTATTTTATTTTTTATATTATTTTTCTAAATGTTTACTTCTTTCTTTGTAATGAAATTTTAATTTTACATTTTATAAATAACTTTTAATTTTAAATATATAAGTTTGTAGTTTTTATTATGTTTATAAATTGTGATAATTAGGAACAGCGAGAAATAATTATGTTTATAAAAAAATGAAACAATTTTTTTTAAATTTCATAAATGATTTCCTTTTGTAATACAGACAGATTTTTTTCATTTGTAATACAGATGAATTTTTCCGTCTGTATTTACAGATGAATTATTACAAACAGACTGTAACCGTCTGTAAATCCGTCTATAATGTTAAAATTTGTCTGTAATAATGAAAAAATTTATTTGTAAATCTGTCTATAGTTTTGAGTTTTCTAGTAGTGATTACGTTGTCTATATCCTATATCCTATTGTATAGGAATTGAATGGCAAAGTTCAAATTTATGAACATTTAACAAAGAAAGGTGAATGCTTGTATTATTTTATGGTACAATTTTAATAAAGTTTTTTAAGTGATTTTTATTTTATTTTTGGACTAAAATTTTAAGTGATTTTTAAAGATATTTTTTTGGGTGATTTTTATTGAATGGCAAAGTACAAATTTATGAAAATTTAAATATTTTATTTATAAATAAAAATATTTTTTAACAATTTACAACACAGTTGTGTGATCTTTCTTCACTTTCTATATTATTTATCATAGGATGCATGTATAACTGTGTTATCTTATATCCTAAACGTTACAATTCTATCAAAATAAACTTTTTTTTTTATTAAACTTAATTTAATCAACAAATTTTATAAATAATTTTGATAGAACTACGTGATTTTGAGTTTATTATTGCACTTGAGAATATGTAAGAGCCGAAACTAAACCTGTAAATTAACATTTCAATAAATAATTTATTTTTTTTTTAAAATAAAAATAACAATAATTATTATTTAGTGTTTAAAAAAATTTGTTCAATTAATTTAATATAACTATTATTTAAATAAATGTTATAAATTATTAATATTTTTTTTACTCGTAAATAATTTTTGAACTTATTTTTTATTTTAAAAAATATACTATTTTAAAAAAAAATTAAGATTTTCTTAAAATAAATTTTACTAGCAACTTTTTTTATTTTTTAAAAAATATTTTATTTTTAAAATTTATGTTTCTTAAATTTGTTTTTATCGTTGTGATTCCTAGGTAGCGATATGCCTATTAAATATTAAAAAAATTATAACTGTTTTTTTTTCTTCTATTTTTCTTTCTCTCAATTTCACCTTGCGTTCGTCCGAGTCTCGTAAATTCAAAAAGCAAAATTAGCGTCACAATTACAAATAATCTTTCATGGATTTATTGGTGTTGCATTTTTTTTATTGGCAGAAACTAGTTATGATATAATATGTCTTCTTTATCTCTATAAAATAGGCAAAATGACTATCCAATGTCAAAAATATTCACCATTTTTACTATTTTATCGATGACTTCTCTTGCATTGTGAGGCATGAGCAGTTTTATTACAGAATTGATAGTTTTTTTTTTAAATAATTACCGGATAAAAATATCTTTTAATTAAAAAAATATTAATTACTTTTGTAACAATAATTGAAATGATATTAACTCCCATTTATTTATTATCTATTTTAAGGCAGATGTTTTGTGGATACAAACTTTTTAATACACTACACTCTTTATTTTTTTGATTCTGAGCCACAAGAATTATTTATTTTAATTTCAATCCTTATATCCGTACTATGTATTGGTATTTATCGGATTTCATTTTCTCATTATCAGTTATATTTTTTTATTTCCTTCCGATTGTCATTTCAAAACGTTTGGTCAAATCCAAGTTCTCAAGTTTCATTTGGAGAATTTCCAATTGAAGTGACATGGAAAAAGAATCTCTGAAGTACACCTTCAAATTTAAAGCATCCATCACTGTAGACCTGATATTTCTAAATTAAAGATATTTATTTCAATATTAATAAAAAAATTAAAGATAACGACCTTTTATGAAGTTAAAAAAATTAAATAAAAATATAAGTGACGGAATATAATTTCAAAGATTTATTGATCAAGGGCATATGACTAAATCAAATGACATTATAGGATCAATCAACATTCAATTATAAATTTAATAAAAATATCCTTAATATATAAATATATAGAGAGAATACTTATCAATTGATTTACTCTCTCGTTAATTTGTTTTTAGTAATTTATATTTTATATAGTTTTTCCTCTTTTTTCAATCGCTTTTGTTCGCCATCTGAAATTTTTTTATAAGCAATCAGATTAAAAGCTTATTTGTATATAAATTAAAACCACCTTAGCGATATTTTAAAGATATTTATATTTATACTCTTATTATTGAATTCTTCCGATTAAGAAAACAAGAAATTGAAGAGAAATCAAGATGCCTTTATAAGCAGGTCGTTGATAAGTTCGTGTTCTCCCGCATTTACACATATCTCAAAAATATATCAAAGAGCAAATGAGACAAAACTTTTTCAATTGTCCCTAAGAAACGAAAGTTGTTCAGAAACTATTTTGTTTGTAGGACAACCTAGCTTTTATTTCTACGTAAATCTTAAACAGTACATGTCACTAAAGATGAAATAAAACTCATGCATTTATTTCCTTAGTACATAAAATTAACACAGTGGCTGAATGTCAATGGTGCACTGTAGGATCATAAACATAGGGAATCAAACACAATTCCTTTTCCTTTCCAATAGCCAATCCAAAGTGTTCAGTCATGTCCAGACTCTCAGGTTTCATCTCATTAGGGAGTTCCCAGTTGAAGTGATAGAGCAATAGAGCCAATGGAAGCATAATGGTGGCTAAACCAAATGTCATGCCAGGACACATTCTCCTTCCAGCCCCGAAAGGGAGATACTCAAAGTTATTCCCTTTGAAATCGATAGAACTGCCATCGAACCTCTCTGGGAAAAACCTCTCAGGATCAGTCCAATATTGGGGATCTCTTGCAATTGCCCAAACGTTTACCATGATTTTAGTCTTTGCAGGTATTTCATACCCATCAATGATTGTTAGTTCTGAGCATTCTCTAGGGAGCAATAAAGGAGTAGGTGGGTGTACCCTCAATGTCTCTTTGATCACCAACTTCAAGTAAGTAAGTTGCTCAAGATCAGCTTCATGAATTATTTCCTTTTCTCCAAATGCTTCTCTTATCTCGGCTTGTGCTTTCTCCCTCACTCTTGGATTTCTCATCATTTCTGCCATAGCCCACTCTAGTGTTGATGCTGAAGTATCAGTTCCAGCAGCAAATACATCCTGGTCAAATAATTATAATATTGTCATAAAGATAGGTGTTGCAAAGAAAAGGAAAATAACATTTAAGTGAATGGTGGAGCCAGATTGATTTCAGGAGAATTAGTCAAATGGGTCCCCTGATTCATTTTTATCAACAAATATTAGCTTTAATAAGAGATGATTTGGTGGATAATTGTCAGTCACTTTCAGTGAAAAGTATATGTTTATTGACATTGTCAAATAACTTATTGCGAGTAGATTTCAAAACACGGGACCTCGCATAGAACAATTACCAAAGGCTCTTTTTTTTTTTTTTTTCTTTCTAATTCATCACACAATATATATATATATATATATATATATATATATAGATATACATTATGATGTTTTTAAAAGATTAACATCACGATCTTTTGTATTTATTAATGTTTTGATACAGTAATTTATAAGAGCATTTATTTTTACCTTCGTATATTTATTGTTACTTTAGATTAAGAAATTTTTTTTTAATTATTAATTTTATTAGCAAAGATAAAAATAAAAGATTTAAATAGATATTTATTGAATAAAAATAATAATAAATATTTTAAAGTGACAATAAATATACTCATGTCCACCTCTGAAAATAAACAGTGAATCTAACACATGGACATAATTATCGTTATTAATTAAAAGTTATATTAGGAAATAATCATCTCAACTCTCTAAGTAAGTTAAGAGTTCAGATTTTATTCCACACCCATTTTTTCAACCATTTTCACACTCTATTCTATTTCTCTGATTTATATATGAGACCTTTTACTTTCTATGTCTGTTTTTTTTCCCATCACTCTTTTCATATGGGTGTATTAGTCCGCTTAGGTGTGAAACGATTATTTCTTTATTATTTAGAATCAATTACTTGTTGACTTTTCTTTTTCTTTTTTTCTGAACAGTAACTTTAATATGTGGAGTCTGTCAAGTGGTACTCGAAAAGATACAGACAATAGCATACTTTATAAGAACAACCGGAAACATACATGAAAACTGTAGTCTAAATAACTTCGTATACCAATAGCTTGTTGGATACTTTTCATATATTTCAAAAGTTTATTAGAATTAAATTTATTTTAATTAATTTTTATTTTATTTATTCTATTTTAAGTTTGTTGAGATAAAATTATAAGATATATTTTAACTTATTAAATATCTATATATTGTTAACAAATTATTACTCTTTTTAATAAATATATCTAATGAAGTAACAAATTGTAACTCTATTCCCTTTGCTTCATCCTTTTCTCCCTATAATTGTTCTCCTTTTTTATCGTCTTTCTATCCTTTTCTTCTATGATTAAGTAAACAATAATTATATTTCTGTGAGTTCATAAACTTACGTTTATCCTAAAAAATAATCCTGGAGTTGTTACACAGCTTTAAGGACAACATTCAATATGTATAAAACCAATTACTCTTGTTAATGGTTTTCTCCGTAATTTTGTAATATGAGAGACGGGTAAAAGCAAAGGAAATTAAAGAGGGATCATTCATGCAAATTTAAAAGACTGTGAAGTGTTTTCCGGCATTTACTAACCAATATTAAAGCTTTGATGCTTCTAGCAGTTATTTTGACGTCGAGAGTGTCACTTTGTTGGATTCTCAATAGAACATCAACAAGATCTTCGTTGTCTACATCAACTTTGTTTCCTTTTGCTCTTATTTTATTTTCTTTATGTTGTTTGATAATGTTTTCCAGGACTTTGTCAATCTGATCTTGCAACTTCTCCAATCTAGCCTTCCTCCCAGTAAAGAAATTTATGAAAAATTTCATGGAAGGAAACACATCAGCCAGTTCAAATCCTGCCGCAGCTTCTATTATTTTTTTAATCAAATATATAAATTCATCATGATCCTTTGATTTGAGACCAAATGCTGACCTGGAAACAGAAGAACCTACCAACGAGAAAATTTTGTTAGTAAGATTAATTGATGAACCTGCACATGCTCGAATTGAGTCTATAAATTTGGCTGTCTCATCTTCCCTAATAAAAGAGATCGATTGAACTCTCTTGACACTTAGAAGCTCAGAGACACATATCTTCCTCACTTGTCTCCAATAATCACCATATGGAGCAAAAGCGATGCCTCTTCCCCCATAGGACAAAAGTTGAGCAGACTCAATATGTGGCCTCTGCACAAAAGCAAGATCATGGGTTTTTGTTATCTCCTTGGCCACCCAGGGGGAGGATACAACAACAGTAGAAATTTCACCAAGTTGAAGGTGCATGAGAGGTCCATATTTATGAGCAAGTTCTCGAAGTGCACGATGTGGAAGTGAACCTGTTAATGCTAGTTGATGCAGGTTCCCAATGATAGGTAACTTCCTTGGCCCAGGGGGGAGTTTGTTCTTAAGAGTGGTTTTTGGCTTGTAGTATTTTGCAAGCCAATACAATAGCAAGAACAAGGAGAAGACAATAACCACAAAGTACGCTTGAGTTTCCATGGGTTTTGGAGTTGGCTTTAAATGTTGATATTGTTTGCCGGGGGGCTACATGTTCCTATTTATAAAATCCTCCAATGACGACAACGAAGATCTGAACATGGTGCATTGAGTTCAACAAATGATGTAGATTTTTTTGAAGTTTGGAGATAAAATATTATATCTACATTTCAACTTCGATATCGTTAAAAATATCCCGTTCTTGTATTTTTATTATTATTTTTACTTTTATTATTCTTTTAATCCCTCTCGTTATATAACTGTTGTCTCTTTTACTCGATGAAACGTATGCAGTTCAATTAGGTGTTTAAAAAATCTTATTTGGTATTATTTACATTACGTACAATATAGCCGTTTCTTACAATCGATGGGTTATTTACATTATATACATGTGGAGGGAATTTGTTGATTAGTCCCATGCCAACCCTCAAATCTAATTAACAATAATCACTGAGCCATGTGGAGCATACCTTCCAAATCTAATTAACATTACGAGATGCCGACTCAACATTTTTTTAGTTATCATCACATCCTTTTATGATAATTCATATAATATTGTTAAATGTTTGGCCTTTTTTCTTTTTATTTTATAAATAATGAACAAATTTACATAATTCAGATCGATAAATATTTAAAGAACGCCAAAAAATAAAGAAACAAATTTGTTACCTTTTTTAAAGTAGAGGAGAGGAATGGAAACTAATATTTGTACATCAGGTCATTTTTCTTAAATCATTTAAATTCTCCAATTTTTGTTCACTAGAAATGTATGATGATGATAACAGTAATAATAATTTGTATAATAATTTGTATAGAGGTTAGACCATTCACTTACGTACAGTATTGACCTTTTTAAACGTGTTCAATAATATTTTGGAAGTATTGGACATGAATAATATGAAAGATACACCTAGTACGATTGCCATGGTTTAATTAATTTGTACCGATTTTAAAATAAAAAAAATATTATTTGATCATAAAAAAAAACTTATAATTTAATTTTAAAATAATAAAAAATTTGAATTAATGAAATCAGTCTTAGATTATTTTTTTTTTGGCAATATGAATTGAATGGGTTAATTCATTTTTCTTCTTTTTTAAATTTTATTAAAAGAATATACGTTATGTTTTAGTTTACAATTAAAGTAAATTTCATTAATTATAATATAAATAAGTTTTTAAACCGGTACATCTTTTTTTAGTGATTATTAAAGAAATAATAGTTATTAAATTAAAAAATTAAATATATAAATAAAATAAAATAACTATTCAAAAAATACTAAATCTTATTATAAATCAAGAGTTAAAATAATCTTAATTTTTTATAAAAATATATAATAATTTTTAAATTAATGTTTATATAAGAGTATAATAAACAAGTTATATAAATTTTAGTATATTTTCAATTAAAATTAATTCGATTCTATTAATATATAGACAGAAAGGAAAATCAGATTAAACAGTACAAAAAAAACTTTGAAATTGTAGTTTTTTTTTTTTTTAATTTATGGATTTAATCATTTAGTATAATTTATATAAATTTTTTAATATCTTTGGTGCCTGCAAGTGTCATGCTTCCTTAGAGACAAGATTGTCTCTCTGGCATTGGTGTACTTTTCTTCTTGTTCTTGATAGGAGCTGGTTTTTTTGGTCAAAGATATATGGCCTCGACATTTTACTTTTATTTGTTGCAGACGTCACTTCCTTAGTTTGACAGCAAATAAGTACGTAATTGAATAGACTTGCTCCTGTGCAGTTTGTTCTGGCGTTATATAGTTAATACATACACTTTCCAATAACGCAATAATAGATAGGACGACAATTTTCTTTACGATTGGTTATGTATTTCTATTTTTTATTTGGGTAGTAAATTCTCACAATCCACAACAAAATTATTATTATATAATTTTAATATATATTTTTTATTTAAAAATTTGAAATTTATTTATTTCAAATAATATAACCTAACTTTAAGAAAAATAATGAAAACATACCTTCTGCATATGTGACAAGTTGACAAGAATCATAGTTTATAATATTATTTTTATTTAAATGAAAATGAAATTATCTTTATACTCTTTTGTAATTTTTTTCATTTGCTCCCATTCAACGTCCATTCTCCTCTTTACTTTTAGTCCTTTGTGTTTTTTTTCTTTTTTTTCTTTTCTTTTTCTATTTTTTAAGTAATTTTTTTGTTTAAATGAATTTTTTAATTTAAACAAAATTTATTTTTTCATATGTTTTCCTTGAGAAAAAAAATTACCGTAAGCTATAATTTTTGTCAAGACTTTAAAGAATTTAGATTAAAAAATATATATTTTTACTGTGTTCAGTTAAGCTTTCTGTATCGGTGCACCCAAGTTAAATTTTTTAAATGAGTCCGTAATATTTTTGTTGTTGAGAAAAAATAAATTTAATGTTTAACTTGGATTTTAAAATTTTTTTTCGTATTCATAACCGAAAAAATATTTTTTATATTCAATTTCTAAAAATATCTTTACTTCAGTAGTTTAGTTTTATGTTCTTTTATTCAAGATATAATTTCTCTTTGTTATTGAACGATATAATATTTAATTTATTTTAAAAAATATGTCATGTTTTAATAAACCATTCAATGTAAGTTATATTTGTAAAATATGATATTTTTATTTTTAAAAAATATTTTCTAAAATTATATGTCTGAAATATGATTACATAGTATTATTATTATTTTAAATGAGTGGTATTTGACAAATATAATTTAAATATTTCATTTATTAAAAAATGGGTAAATTGTATTTATTAAATGCACTAGTTTTTTTAATATTATATATATATATATATATATATATATATATATATATATATATATATACTCATAGTTTTGATGTTTGTATTTTCTATGCTTGTTATGGATAAGATTTTATATAAATTTATTTGGTGGATTAGTAAAAAAGTTAGCATAAGTAAATAAAGTATTATGTTATTATTGGGAATTTTTTATATTTTAAATTTTAAATTTTTTTCAGATATTTAAGATTGATTTTATGTAATAATAAAAATTAATAAAAATATTATTCGTATAATATAAGTTTAAGGATTAAAATAAAAAATTATTGAAAGTTATTTATAATCATAAATACCTACAAAGCTTAAAATAAAATTTTATTATATTACAATATTTATTATCATTATCATGTACAGTAATAAATGTTAAATTTGAAAAAAAAAAGTAAAAATGATAAAATTAGAATATTAAAGTTGGAATAGTAACTATAATAAATAATAAATAAATAATTATTTTAGATTATTTCATCATATACAAAAGAAATTTTAAAAATATTGATGAGAAAAACGGATGTGATAATTTTTCAATTCGATAAAATTACAGTGTTATGTTCTAACTTGTTAGATTTTTGCGTCACATTGATTGACAAAGTTTTTTTATAATTATATTTTATGATTAATATTTTTTATTAATCTTAATTTTTATAATAAAAATATTTAAAATAATATTTTTTAAAATATAACTATTATTTTAAAGGTATAAAAATATATATTTTTAATTATTTTTTATTTTTAAAATATATTATAATAATATTTTTTAATTATTTAATATTATCAGTATTTATTTTTATAGATTTTAATTTAAACTGCATTATTATTTTTTAATAAAATAATTTAAAAATAATAAATATTGTATAAAAGCTTCTATAAAGTATAATATAATTAATAAAAATAAATAAATTTTCATAAAGTGTATTAATATAATACAATGGTACAGTGAAACAAATTAATTTTATCTTAAAATTAAATTTGTAAATATATTAAGAATCAATTTATTTTAACAATTAATTTTAAATTAGATTTAAAATTAATTTAACATAAAATTAGATTTAAAATTAATTTAATATAAAATATTGAATTTAAAATTTATTTTAATCAAAATTAAATTTAAAATTAATTTAAAAACATTAAAATAGATTGATTTAAAATAAAATAAAATCTGTATGATATATCGTCTATGTATACCAAAATCCAATAGGATGCAAGTTTGACATTTCAGAACAGAAACAGCTATACAACAAATTAACAATACAATGATTTCTCAATAGAAAAAAAAAATACAATGATTTCTCAGTTAAAGACTTGGACCTTTTTTCTTTTTTTTTTTTTAATAATAGGTCTTGAGATTATTTTCTAATTCTCAAGTATTTCAATAATTATTTAAACAGGACAACATATAACACAAGTTCAATATACACATGTTTATATAATTTACACGTGTTAAACTTTTATTGGTCTATCTATTTATCGCATATAAATTCATTAAACTTTCAAAACGAATTCATCTTTATTTGGTTGAAATTTATTATGAAAAAAAGCTTATAAAAAATTGATGGTATGCAAAATTAATTTATGATTTTTATGCTTTTTATTAACTATAATAAAACTTAATAAGATTTTTAATTTATTTTGTTTCATTAATGACACAAACTTTATTGTAATAAAAAATATATTAAATAAATATTGAATTAATCTGTTTATTCAAATATGCATGGTATGTGCTATAAAAATGCATCATAAGTGAGGAATTCAAAGGACGGTGTTTGGTACTTCGTGTGGAAAAAAAATGTTCTAAAGAAATCATTACAAATGAGTTAATAATAATTATTATATTTTCTGAGTTACTTGTACAAGTGAACTTCTAACATATAAATAAATATTTTCATGAGTTGTTCACATGATAAAAAAAAAAGTTGAATTATGATTTTTTGTTTACTTAAAAAATATTTTTGTCCCTTCATATTTTAATTTGACTTTTTATCCGAAATAATAAAAGAATTAATATTAAAGTTGGGGTAGTAGTATATATTTGTTAAAAGTATAAACATATTTTGAAAAGATAAAAGATTATTTAATGTTTACTTGGTGAATGTAAAATAGGTAGAGAGATCTCATAAATTATAAGAAAATATAAATAAACATAATAAATGATAAAAAAAACAAAATAGTATTATAATTATTTGAAAAATCAAAATAATAATATGCTATGATGTCATATCTGAAGAACAAATTGTAAAGGAAAAGATAGTGACGTAATTTTGAATCTCTACGATGTAAAACCTTTGAATAAAAAAACCTACATTGTCAGAAAAGATAGCGACGTATTTTTATAAACTTTTACTTATAAAAATAAATATATAATTTATAAAATATATAAACATTATTTATACAAGTCATAAATTTATATTTTATTTTAAAAAATATAATATCAAATATAAGTTAATAATTAATATATTTAACATTAATTTTTATAAGTTATAATTAAAAAAATTAAGAATTATATGTTTCTATAGATTGGAAGTAGTGTAAAAGATTGATGTGGATAAATATAGCATGATTGTTTTTTCAATCCAGAAATAGTTGATCTATTTATGCAAAAATACTTTTTAACCATTCACATCATGCGTTAATATTTTATTAAATATACATTTTTATTTTTTTAGTTTGTATATTTTATTTTTATCTTAATAGTTTACTGTTTATTTTTTATAATTATATAATTAATTTTTATTTTTTATTAATTATTCAGTAAAAGTTAATTGTTTAAGATACAGTTTATAATTCATGATAATTGGGCTTGGATTCGACGGATGGAGTGACATCCGCAGCTCTCCAGCAAGTTAGCGGGGTGAAAAGCACGCCGTCCTACCTGCGAGACGTGAAATTTGTAAACAATTGGCATGATTGATTTTTATTTTAAAAATAAAATAAAATATAAATATGTTTTATGTTTTATGTTTTATGTTTTTTTTATTTTTTTATAATATTTACTGTATTTCTTATAATTGATATGAATTAATATTCTCTTTTATATATAGCATAATAATTATTATTAATTTTATATTAATAAAAATTATAATTTGATTTAATTATAAAACATATTAATACTTTCTAGTCTTTAAATTATCACAAAATTATAATCATTAATATTAAAAAAATTATAAAATAACTTTTTAAAATTATAAATATCGTAATAATTATTTTTTATTGTAACAAAAATTAAACATTTAAAAATAAATTCATTTGAATAAAATGTAAAAAATATTTTAAAAATTTATATAAAATTTATTTAAATGAATTTTATTCTCATAAAAAGAAAAGAGGAAAAAACATATTTATATTTTTTTAATTGTTAATAATATTAGTACTTATTAACAACCCTTTTCTTCTACCCTAATCTCTAACTACCCCTACTACTCTCATCTCCCACTCACCTTAATACTCAAACATATTTTAAGAAATGAGAATAGTATGATTTATAAATTGAGAGTAGTATGGTTCATAAATTATTGACAAGATTGGTATTTATATTTTTTTTTTATTAATTAAGGTAGTCATGCAACTGTTTTAAAAAAATTGTTGGTTTATATATTATAGTTAAAATTGATGATACTACAAAAAATAAAAAATAAACACAACATAAACCACTAAATATAATTAATGTTAAAAAGAAAAAATAATCAGTATTCTTAAAATATGTTTATGAAATTTTAAAAAGAGAAAAAAATAGTGCATATTTTTTTATTTTATAAAAAAATTATATATGATAATAATATAATTTTTTATTTTAAGGAATATTAATTTTAAATATTTATTTAAAATATAAATATTTCCTTTTTCTCTCTTTTAAAATTCTTCTTCTGAGAGAACCCTCTTAAAAAATCAATTTTTGATGCATATTAAGCTTTTAATCAATACATTTTGAACAAACGATAAGAAAATGTTTACTTTCAAGAGGTAGACCTGTATATGTAGTTCACTGTTTAGCTATTGTTTATTGTTTTGTAAAGCTCTTGGAGCTTTGAGTCAGAGTTTTGAAATGAGATTATTCAACCATAAATCTTATCCGTTTAATTTAAATAAATGCTACTAATTTATAATTTGACAAAGTGTCTTTTTGCTTACTCCTCTGCGCTTAAAAGTCACCTGACTATTCAAAATGTCACGGAACACCGCGCAATTAATTTGAAATATTTTGGGCCTTCAAATCCACCATCCATCATCAATGACATATTCACCCAGTCCAGTCAATTCCACAGATATGCGATATTTCAATTCCACTGGCTAATTATGCTTTTATATTTATGAGTAAATTAAATTTTTAATAAAAATTCAATTCATATAATATTAATTTAAAATTATTTTTTAATTCATATAATAAAAATTAATGTAAATATATTTGAATATATTTTTAATAAAATATTGATGTTTAGAAAAATATATATAATACTAGATTACATGATCCTTTATGTTATTATTACTTTTCCTTTCACTTAATAGAATTAAGGAATTAAAACTGAAAAAGAAATATTCTATCTTTTAATATAAAATAATTATAAATAAATTGGATTTTTTATAAAGCTATAATTGTTATATAAGGAAGCTAGTAAAATTGTAATTTTACTTCGCTCATTTAAAAAAGAATTAGTTTAAATATTTTAATTGCCTTCAACTATTTATTATAATTGAAAACGTAGATTAATTAATAAAAGATTGTTTTTGGTTCAAGAGAATTTTGTTGTTATAATAATTTTACTTAAATTAAGTCGTGTTACTGTTTATAAAAGATTCATACTATTTACATAAAATAAAATTTCAATTATAATTATTAATGAAATAAAAAATATAAGTTAATCTAATAAAAAATATAATATACTGAGATTTTAATTAATAATATATAATAAATTAATATCTATTAATACATATATGTATAATAAAAATGAAGTTATTAGTATACATAACATTATGTGTTTATTAAATTACATAATGGTATTTGAATGTTAGTATAATACATAATATAATTAATATAAATTCAAATTAAATACCTCTTATGACAGTTTAGTTTACATTAAACAATAGTTACAGTGATGGAAGTATTTTTAACACTTATATTTGTTGTCTAATATTAAATAATAGTATTTCCTATAATGATAATTATAATTTTAAAATCAAGTTTATTTAATACTTTTCTTAATTCTTTTGTCAAACATCAAACGGAAGGATTATTTGATAGCGAACTAATCAATGTCGTGCATCATGCATCAAGAATTTCTCGTCCCTCGAATAATTGACTATTATTTGGAATTTTTTTCCTCCAGCATTATCAGGCCCTGGCCAGAAAGGACATATTATATCAGCAAGACGTAGAAGTTCTATTTAGTATATTTGGTCAATCAAACCTACTGATTTAACAATCTCAAAACTTCCCATCAATAGCAAATTTATATTTATATTTTTAATATATATTTTAGGATGTTTTTAACTTTATTCTTTAAAATTAAAGATAAGTAATTAATAATAATAAAATTTTATTTAAAAATATTTATTATATTTTTATAATTTTAATACAATAATTATATATTTTTATAAAAAATTTTATTTATTGACGCTTAAATTTGTAACTTCAAATATTTTTACAAAATTTCATTTATTTCAATTGCTAAAAATCAAGATTCAAACATATTTATCCCTCAAAGTAAATTCTTTTAAGAGCGCTTAAAATGAAGCGTTGAAAACCACGAACAATAAATTACTCGGAAAAGTAACGAATAAAACCTCAGAACTTTCGGATTTAATAGCTTACAATATTGAGTCAATCATGCAAATTATTAAAAAATAAAAGAAAATTATTTTGCTCCTAAAAGTAAAGATAAATAAATAAAACATATATATACGAGGAAACGCTTGCTTCTTCTAGAAAAAAAAAAGTCAATTTTAATTTAAAGAAAATTATTTTAGAAAAAAAATTATTTAAAAAATAAAATTATTTCTTATAAGATACAAAATAACATGCCTACTTGTGGAGGTATATAGTTTTTGATACAAATAAAATAAAAAGAATTCAATATTACATATATGCACTGAAATAAAATATTTTATATAAAAGACTTTGATTTAAATTATATAGAAGTCAATTAAAATTAATTTTAAACACGAATACAGAAGTCGATTATAATTGTTTTTAAAAGTTCAATGAAGAAGTTAATTATAATTGATTTCTATGTTACAAAATAATTAATTTTGTATTTGTGTTTAAAATTGGTTTTAATCGACTTTTATATAATTTAAATTAAGATATTTATGTAAAACATTTTATTTCAGTGTATATATGTAATATTGAATTTTTTATATTTTATTTTTGTAAAAAACCCGAATGTATGTGATACTCATAACTCTTAAGGGTGTGTAAGCATGTATTAAGGGTATTTGATAAATCTACATTTGGAGTAGATTTATTTACTCAAATATTAATATTTTTGCATAAAATTTGATGATTTATATATATGATTCAGCTTTAAATGCTGGGTTGTGTATTTGTGTTGTTTAATTGAGTTTTAGGTAATGTTTTATTAATTTGATGTTAATGACTAAGTTATGGACGAGTTAATAAAGGAGTAGTCGTAAGAAGATAAAAAAACAGGAAGTAAAAAATTATCGTAATTGCAACGAACATTAGAATGTTAAATATTGAGCATTGGGATAACGAGGAATAAGTAATCTAGTTCACAGCACCTTCCATGTTGAAACCTTAAAAAATGAAGTTAGAAAGCTAAGGGACTAAAATTCAAAAGGTTTACTGCTACTTCTGTATAACACACACGTTCAATATCTTACTTCCAAACATTCTTTTAAATTTGAGACAATTTTTTGACTTTTATTCATTTTCTTCTCTACTCACGTAGCTTCACTATAACTTTTTTGAAGTTAAAAATAGTGCCTAAAAGAACCAAAAAATGTTATTCATTGTTTAAATTAAATTATTTGTAGTTTCTAAACTATGTCTACTACTCAAAAGCTTATACAAATATTTTTAATATATATTTATTTTAGAAAATGTAAATTTTATAGTTTTGAATATAAGTTTGTTTATAAATAATTTTTTAAAATCTTATTGAACATTTGCTGATATCCATATTCATTGTCTATTACCTTCCTTGAAATTCTAAAGTAATTGTGTAATTAATTTATTAGTGTTTTTTTAATTACTGTGAGTGGAAAATAATTAAAATATTGTGTTTTATGATCATTTTATTTTAATTAATTTTTTATTGTTGCTTAATATTATTTATTTGGGGAATAATTTTCTATTATTCAGTAAAAAACTTGGAGAAATAATTTTCAAGTGTAAAAAAGTAATTATGTTAATTTTGTTTGATAATGTTTAATTCTGCAATAAATAGATTGAAACTTCTATTACTAAAAATAAATACAATTTATGCTTGAAAATATTTTTTTTATGATGTACACATATTTTTATATTTGAATGAATTATTGCTAGAATATCATAACTGTTAGTAAAAGTAACAATTGATGTGCATCTAATTATATTTTAGGGGAGGTGGTTCTTTGTTAAATATAGTTATAAAAATTAATAACAACGATTTATATTAATAATGATGTATCGTATTTATAATTTAATTGTTGTGTATGATTATATCTAGTAAAGGCAGAGGAAAAAATCAGCATTTATTTCTACTTCTTAGACTACGTACGACTAAGCTTTTATTTCCAATACATGAAACAGATTCTCCAAATGTGGTGACATCAACAGACACTGGGAACGTTATATAATAGCATCATGAAGTGAGAGATCATAAACAGTGGGAATCAAACACAACTCAGTTTCCCTTCCAACGGCCATTCCAAAGTGTTCAGTCATATCCAAATCATCAGGTTTCATGTTATTTGGGAGTTCCCAGTTGAAGTGATAGAGTAATCGAGCCAGTGGAAGCACAACGCTGGCTAAACCAAATGTCATGCCTGGGCACATTCTCCTTCCAGCCCCAAAAGGTATAAACTCGAAGTTATTCCCTTTGAAATCAATTGAACTACCTTCAAACCTCTCTGGGACAAACCTTTCAGCATCACTCCAATATTGTGGATCTCTTCCAAGTGCCCATGCATTTATCATGATTTCAGTCTTTACTGGTATGTCATACCCGTCAATGTTGGTTAATTGATTGCTTTCTCTAGGGATCAACAAAGGAGAAGGTGGGTGCAACCTCAATGTTTCTTTGATCACACACTTCAAGTAACTAAGTTCTTCTAGATCACTTTCACTGATTATTTCCTTTCCATTGAATGCTTTTCTTAATTCAGCTTGTGCTTTCTCCCTCACTCTTGGGTTTTTCATCATTTCTGACATAGCCCACTCTATTGTCGTTGATGAGGTATCAGTTCCAGCAGCAAATACGTCCTGCATGAACAATAGAAATATTTTCATATAATCTTTTGCATAAGGGAAAAATAATGAATTAAAACGAAAAGGGTAGTTCAATAAAATCGATTAGTTAATTACACCATCAATTTGATAAATAATTTTTGTGTAATGTGATTTTAATTTTTATCCAATTATTAAATTATAGCTACGTATTGCCATATATATATATATATATATATATATATATATATATATATATATATATATAATGGCAACTCTAATTTAATAGTAAGTTTTGAAATATATTTAGAGTATGTTTGGATATATGATTTAATTAAAATTTTATATAATATATTTTTTAAAATTATGATTTATATCATAAACTTAATTATTAAAATTAATTAAAAATAACTTATTTTAATATGTTATGTAAAAAAAGTATAAACATAAGTTTAAAAAATTGAGAATTATGAATTATTTTTATAAATTATTTATAAATGTGTCCTTATTTGATAAAAAATCATTGAACATATTTTGACTTACACTAATGTATTATGTAAACCGATCTCTCTCTGTACGCTAACATCATTAGTAACTCCGCGATTTTAGATGTTGGTAAATATTAAAATGCAGCAGCTATGTGCTTTACGTAATATTATTCAAGCATTTCAAAAGTGTTGTCAGCTCCTCATAAAGACAGTTGCTTGTGAACATATATTAAGAAGTATTTTTCTGAGAAAAATGTGCACTGTGTAAATATTTCTAACTATAGTCTTGTGACGGTAAGTTAGATTTGGTAGAATTAAATAAAGAAAAATCAGTTAGTGCCTTAAAATAATGATTAAATAATAAAAAAAAATATTTTTTGAAAAACTATTATTAGTACAGCTTCTTCGAGATATTAATTATAATGCATCAATATGCTTTTTAATAAAAGAAAATCATTTTGAATTTCTGAATTAATATTAATTAATCAGACACTTAAATTTTTGAGTTCTGTGTCATGGTTACTAACCCAAATGACAGCTTTGATGTTATCGGTTGTTATTTGGATGTCAAGGCTGCCACTTTGTTGGATTCTCAGAAGAACATCTACAAGATCTTCTTGCTCTACTTCAGTGTTGGCTTCTCTTGCTGTTGCATGCTTTTCTTTGTGCTGTCTGACAATCTTTTCTAAGATTTTATCTGCCCGCTCGTGAATTTTCTCGAATTTGGGTTTCACTCCAGTTAGTATATGAATAGGTTTTATTGAAGGAAACAAATCAGCCAGTTCAAATCCTCCTGTCATTGCTATTGATTTTCTGACCAAAGATACAAATTCATCTTGGTCCTCAGATTTGTTACCAAATGCTGCCCTGGAAACAGAAGTACCTAACAAAGAGAAAATTCTGCTGGTAAGGTTGATTACTGAGCCTGCTGATGACTTAATTGATTCTATGAATTTTCTTGTCTCATCTTCTCTAATATAAGAGAAAGATTGAACCCTCTTGAGACTTAGAAGCTCTAACACACATATTTTCTTCATTTGTCTCCAGTAGTCACCATATGGAGCAAAAGCAATATCTGTTGACCCATAGGCCAAAATTTGAGGAGAAAGAAGTTGTGGCCTTTGCGCAAAAGCAAGATCATGGGTTTTTGTTATCTCCTTGGCCAACCTTGGTGAGGATACAACCACCATAGAAATTTCACCAAGCTGTAGGTGCATGAGAGGTCCATATTTATAGGCGAGTTCTCGGAGAAAATGATGTGGAAGTGAACCTGCTAGTGCTAATTGATGCAAGTTCCCTATGAAAGGAAATTTCCTTGGGCCTGGGGGCAATTTGTGATTGGTTTTTGGCTTGTGACTTTTAACAAGCCAATGATACAGCAAGAACAATAAGAAGGTAATAACAATGGTTAGTAGAAATTCCATTGCTATAACACAAGTCTCAATAGTCTATTGTTTGCTGAGAATGCTGAGATACTGCTTTCTATTTATAGAATCTTAAATCTACAAAAATAACAGTCTACACATTATTTTATTGTCTTAGTTGCAATTTTAATTTAAAATGTGTGTAATTTTAATCTTTAAAAATGTGAATTTTGATTAAGTCTAATCTTAATGTTTATGTAGTCAACTTTATTTAATAAGACAAGACTTTAGTGTAATTGTGTATAATTTTGATTTTTAATGTTTTTTTAGTTAATTAAGTTTTTTGTTGTTATAATTATACAAATTTAGTATTTATTATTATTATTTACCAAAATTTTTTATTTATTTATTAAAAATATTAGAGGTTTGCATTAGAATTGAAAGATAAAATAATTTCAAAAGTTTAAAAGTAAAAAGATTAGTAAAAAAAGTAATAAATTGCGAAAGATTTTATAAGATGTAAGTGTAGAATTTGAAGAGAAAAAAAAATTGATTTCTTTTCATTGGAGTGAAATTTAATATTTTGATTGGTGAACTTTGTGTAGAAAATAATTTAATCATTTTAATTTATAAAAGATTTGAATAGAAAATAAAAAATTGAGAGTTTTAGATTAAAAAACAATGAAAGATTTGAAAAATAGAGAAACTCAATAATTAATTTTAAATAAATTAAAAATATTAAAATTGCACATTCAAACTAAAAGAAGAAAAATATAATTAAGCCTATTTTATTTTATTTTTGGTGAAAATCTATATTCGACGAAGAATAGAACGAGTCATGGGTATTACATAACTTTTTTCACAGTGAAAATGACTTCTTCTTTTTTTTTTCGTTCCAGAAAGTTGTGGCGAAAACCAGCATTATGCATATTTTAATATTAGGGCAGATTTTGAATTTAGGTTCAATTTCAGTTCTTAAACATTTAAATTAGATTAGATACGCATCATATGCGTTGCTTCATTGAATTTTGTGTTACATAGAGTTCTATTTTGATCCTCTATAAACTCCTTAACGCATTTCATCATTAATGGGTTAAAGATAATCCATATTTTTTTATCAGATTATAAATGATGATTTGGGTGGAGGGAGGTTACTTAATATTTAATTAAGGATCTAACTCATCTAAGAAAACAATCAAGTCGGAACATATGATTTTGTTGAAAAATTTAATTATACATTACCATCATATATAGCTTAAAATTAAAATCATTTAAATAATATATCCTGTTCTATTTCACATTGAGTGTCAAATTTAAATATTTGTACAATTTAATATTTTTTATATAATATAAAATCAACTAATCCAAAAGTAAATATATATTTATATTTTAAAAATATATTATTCATTAGAATAATATAATTAAATATTTATTATTTTTCATATAAAGTTTTATAAAATTAATCTATTTGATAAAAAAATTAAATTAATCTTATATTTTATAAAAGAATATTAATATAAAAATTAAGTGTGACATCTTAATATGAAAAATTTTAAAAGTTTTTACTCTCTTTAAGTTAAATAGAAAATTCAGATTGAATGTGAGTGTTTTTAGATTTATAAGAAAATTCTTTCCCATATATCTATTTTTTAGAATAATTTGACTTACTCCATATTTAATTACTCAATAAAAAAATAGAATGAGCCATTTAAAATGATGATTCCGGCCCATCGAAAATTAGAAGGTGAGTCCAAAGAATATAAGGGACTTTTAATGGATGACGTTTTCGATTAACGAGAAATTCTATTTGTCTAAAATCAAATAAAATAGTATACACTGTTATATAAAAGGTTTTTGCCTTTTATGGTATGAAAGATAGTCATATTATTTGTATACATTTCGAGATTCTAATTTATAACTAAAAGAAAAAGAAGCATAATTATAACAACTTATTTACAATATAATCAAGCAGCACGGATGCATATGTATGTATTTATAAAATCAATACAATTTTTAAATACATTAATCAAAAGTATGTAACATTTATTTCAATAATATATATATATATATATATATATTTTAAAATGAATTAATTTTTAATAATTAATTAAAAATATATTTAATACATATAAAATATAATATACATTAAAGACTATTTTATTTTTTCCTTTTATTTAATTACTCGATCCATAAATGTAATTAAGTACAATTTTAAAAATAAGGATAGAGTTAATATTATAATAATTAAAATATAAATTAAGTAGTAAAATGAATTAATTTTTTAATAAGTTAAACTTAATTTATACTTCTTTAATTTTTTAAAATTTATTTATTTATTTATTTATTAAAATTTGAGAACATAAATTATTTTTAACATATAAAAAAATTTATATTAATTTTTTTCTTATTAAGATTTTTTAAATGTATCCAAACGGAATGAATATTATAAATTGTTAGTCATATTCACGGTATCGTTCTATTTATGTTGATAATTATTTATATCTTAAATTCTATCCATAGTTATTTCGTGGTAGGACCATTAGCAAAGAAAAAAAAGTACCTATTGTTTCGATATTGTCACTTTGTGATGATATAAATAAAGATTAAAGTAAATATTAACCTGATATTTTATTTATTTTTAATTTCTAAAAAATATTTTATATATTTTAGTCTGTAATATAGTTTATTTACGTTTTGGTTCTTTCTTAAAAAGTATGTATAAAAAAACAAGGCTAAAATATAAGTAAACTTAGCATATTTAAAAACTAAATTATACATATTAATAATATTTTTTAGAACTAATTAATTTTAAAAAAGTAAAGATAAATAAAAATGTCATTTTTAAATATTTATTTCCTTGGAAAGGATATTACTAAATGGAGAGATGACATTTACAATCATAGAATAAATTTTATTTATCTAAATAAACAAATAGTTTTTTTTTTACTTTCTTCTCTGCGTTTTTTGAAACGTAAAATGTCAAACGCCGAGCCAAATCATTCAACTGTCAAATATCGTCAATGGATTGAATTACAGATTTTTTATGTACCAAAGAAGAAATACCAATTTCTTCATGTTTCTTTATCAATCTCTCGCCACTAATCTTATTTTTATCTAATACCTTAACTAAGATTATATGGTTAATAAAGAAATATTATACTACTCTTTTATAATAATATATGAAATAAAATTATAAATTTTTAAAATATCTATAATAAAATATAATTTTAATGAACAAATAGGTTTTGATAAAGAACTCAACTTATTAATTTGAAAAATATTGTTTATTAGCTTATTTTGATTCCCGGCCGTAGTTATTTTAAAACGTATTCTTTTAAATATAAACATCCACCATCATAGTTTGAAAATTTCTGTGATGTGCTTAGTTTTAAAATTCAGAAAGTTGAAATATATATAATGCAACTGATTAAAATTATATTATGAACAATTATAAACAAAAAGTAGCATATTTTAATACTAAACTACATTTATTTAAAATTTATTAAATATAAATAATTATAAGTTTTTAAAAAGAGTATAAATCCATATATTTTAAATAATAATAATATAAAAAATAGTATAATTAATTATTAAAATTCTATCATCACTAATATTATATTTTTAATTAAATTTCTAATATGTACCTAAACACACAATAAGGCTTATTATATTGTAAATTTTTATTTGAATTCATTAGATTCAATACATTAATAATATAATAATTTCATAAGAATATATTATTTATTAATTTTATTGATGATAAAAGATATCAGTTATATATAATTAAAATTGACATTATTCAAATTTAACTTTTTATCATTTGTATATATTTGCATGATTAATAATATTAATTTTGTTTTTAATATTATATATATATATATATATATATATGAGTATAATAATGAAAAAAATTATGAAAAATTAAAAAGTAAAGTTGAAAGAATTGTTTTTAATCTAAAGCTTATTTAATTATGTAATAAATTAAACACAACATCCAAAAAAAATAGACATTGTAAAATGGAGAATATATTCCTAAAATAAAATTATACAATAATGGACACAATATTTTTTATACTTACCATCGTATCATTCACTTAATCACACATTTTCCCCTTTTCTTTGTACATCTTTCTCTATATCTCTTTTGTTCAATAATAGTAGTATATATTATTTTAATTTTTCCAACTACACGTGATAAAAATTTATGAACAGAAATTTTTTATTAAAAATAATCAAATATCACAAAATTTAATGCATTAATAACATTAAAAATTGTATTTCTTTTTTTAAAAAAATCTTATCCGATAAAAAAAAAAAATTGTAAGAATATGATATCTCTTCTAGAATACTTTAACCTAGCGGGGGTAACCCGTTGTCCATTCTGCAATCCGAAATATCAACATCCTCTGTTCTCTTCTCCATGAAAACAATAATTGAATTGCTTTGAATTCAATCAAGAAAAGGTCAACTTAATAATACATCGTAATCTCAACCCATATTTAATGTTTTCAAGCAATGCTTAATTGCTCAATCAAGTAACCCTGACAATATTTGAATATACTCATGTTCGTTAATCATTAGTCAGCTAAATGCAGTCAACATATCGATTATATTCAACTAATATGTCATGACATGATCATCATTCATCGGTATCAAACGAATCTTCTTTCTTAGGCGGCTTATTCAATCCCATAGCCCTGACGACCATTTCTACAAGACAACAATGATAGATTACTGAGGGCGGAGTTTACATTTTTCTTGTGAGGGCCAGGAATTATAGTGTAATTGAAGGAAGCTAAATCATAATAACAATATTTAAATGAAAAAAAGTATTCAATAGGGAATAAGAACAGATATGAGAATGAAAATAAACACTCCCCACATCCCAATGTCTTCTATTGTTTCACTTATGCATGTGTGCTCACTCTCACTAAGGACATCAACTTAGTACTTACTTGGATGTCCAAGTACCCCTTTGTCCTCTAGACAGCATTCCATTCATCGTAATGTTCTAGAACCTTCCAGAATCATTTCCACGTATTCACCGTCCCAATATCTAAATTGAATTTTCTACCACCCCCCTTGTCTACAATCCCAAAATAAGCAGGAAAAATTGCCCACATGCACTAAATATCACAGTGATATCCATATTGATGTCAAACAGAAACTCAGATTAAAGGTTCACTTTAATTTTGAATAAATTATTATGTTTATTCTTTTTAAGAAAACAACAGAACACTTGTTAAAAAAAGTCACAAAGGCAAGGGCATGACCAGTATAATAAAGTTCTGGTCATATTTATATATAGTAACATAAATTTGATGGTTGACATAACACTAATCAAACTTCATATATCGTATCTCTACAATTTAACTAAAAGATGCTCAATATTCACAGAAAAATGGGGAAAATTGTAATTCCTATGATTGTTTTAGGGCGGGGCGGGGCGAGGGTTTGATCGAACTACCGATTGTGAGCCTAAACTCATTATGGGTAATGCGTAAGCTGGATCAATCGGTTTCAGTCCCGGATATTCAAGAAGTGAAAGTCCTGCAAGAACAAACAAATCATCTTCAGCATCCTGGGTTTATAGTGTAAATGAAACTAGAAACACATTAATAAAAGAACTGCGCTGTCAGACAGGGACAAGATACAAGATATATGATCAGCATTGTGCTAGGCACCGAGAGTTTGCACATCCAAATAGGATAATTTTATTGATAGAAATTTTGGATGGAACCAGAATTAGAGTTCTAGCAATAGAATTCACAGGCCTAAGCCCTAACAGTGTATGTTCCTCTCTCAAACATATGCAATTGATAAACTACCCCTAACACACACAGGGTTTCCTCCTTTTCAAAACACAAGGAATAACAATCTGATACCTTCCTTCCCTTTTACAACGCTGTAACACAATTCATATATCACTAACTATCACATTTTGACCTATAACTGCTTAACACGAAATTAATATAAAAACAACTGCTTAGTAAGTTCCTAATACAGAATTATTACTGCCTAATTCAGAACTTAGCTTATCACACTATAATGGGGACAAAGTGATAGAGATGAAGACTATATCAGGATAATCTGAATGCATGGGAAAGGAAGAGGTGAGGTGGTTCCCAACTTCCCATATTAACCAAGGGAACCGCAGATTACAAGATTTTAGCACAATTAAATAAAAACCAAATAGAAGGGAAAAACAAGATAAAAAGATAGATGTCATACCAGCCACACCGAAGTAAGTATGAAAGACATCCACAGCATCATCTGGCCTGTCTGAAATTCCACCATTTTCTGTGTCCTTACAGTTTCAACATGCACAATATCAGAGATACTAACTTGACAATAGTTAATACTCCAAAAGAAGAAACAGAAACTTGCAGATTTATAAACACAGAATTGACGTTCAAGTAACTAACCTGGCAATCTAAGATAAACTTTATAAGTTTATCTTTACTGATCCAATGAACCCTATCAATCATGGTCAGGCTAGAAAGAACCCACCATGAGTAACAGACCTAAGATGATATAAAAGCTAGTAAGAGAAACTGAGAACTAGAGTATCAAAAGCAATCAACTTAAATTTGAAAAGATTTACTCACATCAGGGAGTTTCTCGGGCCATTCATACCTCCAGATTTAACTTGTCTCTCACATAACCACCAACCAAGTAGGTCCTTGTCAACAAGATCAAGTGACCCCGTTAAGGCAAGGGCCCCTACACAACAGAAAACTGACAATGGGAAAAGTAAATATCTTACAAGGATGCTTCAAGTCTACAACTCATGTCATTCTTTCATTCAAAATTCAGAAAATAGAAAAATCAAAATTGATTTATTACATGCATTCCTTGGGAGAACGATAAGCACGATACATTGTATCAAATTTTATTACTAAAGGATTTGGCAATCACAATTTGGTTAATGAGTTCAATGTAAACCCTAGATATAAAATTATACAAATTTAGATCTAAAATGGGTAAATTTTATCTGCAAAAGGAGTACATTTCAATCAGGAAAATTACCGACCTATTGAATAATGTAAATACTAGGTGGACATAGCTAATACTACTAGCTGCATTGTAGTTATACACTTAATTATTGCACCCAAATTCTCTTTGTAAATAGACTTGAGCAGTTATTTAAAATTTTAAACTACAGCAATTAGGTGGACCCAACATACTTTTGTATTCCCATTCAGTTGGTTTCATGTTTCTTTTTTTCTCTCATTCTCTATTTGGTGTCAATTGCCACTTGCCAGGGGGGGAGATCCAAGCTAATACTATCTGAGTCATTTCAGAAGTTTCAGCCATCATCCATACATCCCACCATTGCTTCACTCAGTGTTCTGTCTAGGACTACGTAACCTTCAAACCCTTGGACCTTAAACCCCACAATCAATAGTCATCTTCAGATTCTTCCAATCAGTCAAAGGACGTCTATTGATGTCCCATGCACCCCTCACGCAACATCTTTTCACTGTAGCTCTCACACACCAGCACGTAACATAGCAGCACTTGCTTTGCTTGCTCCTATTCAGTCATCACTTGGCTAAACCAGATTAACTCTGTTGTGTCAACAACGATCAGGCATTTTTCTTTCCTGCTAGGCTGGCTGCAATGATTTCCCCATTAGTGATATTTTGTACTTCAGTTTTGAGTTTCCTTTAGTCCAAATGGTCAAGTCTCAGCCTGGGAGCCAAATCAAAGAGCATTTTCTTTCCTGCCACTGCTAAATAGATGTTTGTGGGACAAGGTGATGCAGAACAGATGCAGCTGATGTGTGATAATCAAGCAGCACTACGCATGATCTCCAATCCAGTTTTTCATAAAACAACTAACCTACTGAGGTGGAAGATCATTTGCCTACCAAAATGACTAGCTAGCAGACATTGTCACTAATTCTCCCAAATTTCATCAAATTATAGTTAATATAGGTTTGGTTGATATAATATGCACTATCCAGCTTGGGGTGAATGTTGAATAATATCAATTGTACTGCAGCTTTACTGCACTTGTACTTTCTTTGAAAATAGACCTGTAAATGACAATATAAACCCAATATACTTGCATATTCCCATACAAATTGGTTTTCTCTCTTTCCCTCTCATTCACTGAAGTTTACATAAACAACTTTTTGTGAGTTGATCCTATCGGACATTTTTATTTGCTCTTTTGAGTCTAGCAAACACTTCTACAAAAACTCATTATTAGTTTAAAAAGAAAGCATAAATTTCCATCTTTGAAAATTTCCTTTTTCTGCACATCCTGGTTAGAAGTATAGTAAAAAAGCATTATGTGTCTTAACCTAACACCTTCAGTTTTTGGGATAGTTAGTTCATGACAATCCTAAATAAACGTTTTAGCATTTCCACAAATAAATCCTATTCACATCTAATCCTCAAATACCACAAAAAACAATCAATTACTGAACCATCCAAAAGTTAAGGTAAACATTGCCAAAACAGAGCTCCAAATTATGGATGTAAGCCTCCTAAAGAGATTATCCAAACAACATACTTTTATTAACCTCTTAGAGTTAAAGGATTATTGTGATAGTATTAGTCACAACTCACAAATCACAAATTTGAATTATTAAACTAGAAAATATCAATTAAAATAAGATGGTGACTTTTAAATAATAAATATGATATTTATCTACATTATTCCCCAATTGTAATATTTTCACTACAAGAAGATTTCTCCTAATGAAATATTGTTTTTAACCCTCTCTTAGTATATTGCTTTGGATAAAAAGATTCTTGAATCCAAAACCTTAAATAACATATTCAAATTATGCCCTCACCACATAAAGCACTCCCCTCAAGTGGGAAAGAAATAAACAACACAAATTTCGAAGGGAATGAGAAGTACACATTGAGTAACATAGGGAAATTGATAATTAAGTAAAGACCATGCATAATATAGGACATACTTTGACTAGCATGAGATTCCCCACCAGGAGTGCAACCAAAACCACCATCCATATTTTTGCAGCTTATAATGTACTTCACAGCCTTCTCCACATTGATTTTATCCAAGCGATGTAATATTGATAGACAACAAATGGCAATATATGAGAACCTAAGACAAATAAGTCGGTGAATTTTAGTAAAAAATAAAGTAAGCTCTTATACACTCGGTAATCAAAATGGACCTTAAGAAAATACCGTGTATCAACTTCACCCCACATATCCCCTGAAAAAGATCCATCTTCATTTTGCAGGCTGACAACATCTGATGTAAATATTAAGAAACACAAGATCTAATATACTTTGCAACTTATTAAATTTCACTATCATAATTTTAGAAACTAATCTATCAAACTGTATCGAAAGTCATACTAATTTTTTTTATGAAACATAGTAAGCCATTTAACGACAATGCCAACTAAAAAGCTACATATCCTAATAAACAGAAATATGGTAGTTAAAAATTTTGCAAAAAGAACAAAACTTCTCCAATACCACAAAACATTTGCGAATACAGATTACAGAACCTTCAAAGCAAGCCAATATGTGTGCAAGGATACAATCTGTCACCTTATCTACATCAAGAACATCCATCCTATCAAAGAGAGCCAACACCTGCAGAGCACTTAATGTATACAGGATGTGTGAATCATGTCCAACATTTCCACCAAATCCCCCTTCATAACAACAAATATCTCATGAGACAATTATCCATGTCACTGACATCATAAAAAAAATTGTAATTCTCAGGAAAGTATAAAACATGGAACAACCTGATTCATGCTGACAACTCATCATCCATGAAACAACCTCATTAACATCCACAGTGTCAAGCTTTCCTAGAAGATCCAGAGTAGTCAATCCCCAATATGCCCCATTCATTCTTAGATGCTCCATTACCACAGATTCAAAATTATCTTTCCTCAGGAAACCAAAAAAGGTATATGAAAATAGAAAAATGAAGAGCCACAGCATATAAAGCATAAAAGACGAGTTTTTGGAAAAGAATGTTAAAATGGGAAGCACACCTTTTCAACTGATAATATATATTGAATATGTTTGTCAGCAACAAGCTCTGCCATCTCGCGAGTAAACTTTAGCAACAACAAAATTAGAAAGATTAGCATTAGAATCAAAGGTTTAAGATAAGGCATAAGTAAAAGTGAATTGAAAGAGGAACAGAGAGAGAGTGTGAATATCTCACATCAGTTGCAGATTGTGGCACAGAGAGAGGAAAGATTGATTTTGTGATGAAGGATGATCCAGGCACAACGTTAGTATTACTAAACACAACAAAAGATCGGTCCTTTGAAGTTTGAATTGGAATGGGGAATAGTGGTTGGATGGTGAGTTTCAGACCTTTTCGCTAAGAAAAGGGCTTTTTTGACTGTATAGACTACGCACTACTCTCTTCAACTTCCCAATTTTTATTTTAATTAAAATATATATTTGATCATAATTTACACTTATTTATAAATGATTTTTGTATTTAAACATTGTAAGCTCTAATTCTTGTCCTTCCTTAATTTCTGATAAAAACAATTGTATATAGTATTTTTTATTAAAAATTGTAGTATTAATTGTATATTAAACTTGAATCTTGAAAGTATGATGGCGTAAAAGTTTAATAAATAATTTTTTTTTGTCAAAGTTTGTTTATAAATAAAGAATAAAAAAATATAATAATTAAATAAAAATAATATATGGTAAGAATATAATAAAATATTATTATATTTTATTTTATATGAGAATGAAAATAATAAAGTAAATAACATTATATCAACCTATATAATATTTGAAATAAAAAATAAAAATATACATAAATTATATTAAAAATAATAATTTTTTTTATTTAAATTACTATAATTTTAAAATTAATTTTTTATTTTTCAATAGAAATATACATAAATGTTAAAAATTATTTGTGTTTAAATAATATTGAAAAAAATTAATCATAGTAATTTTCTTTAAAATTATTGTTTTACAGTTAAATTTTAATTTTTTGGCTAGTAATTTTAATTTTTTAATAGATTATAAAAAATTAAATTAAATTATATAAAATAATTACAATATTTTTAATAAAAATTATTTTATGAAAATTATTTCTTAAAAATATATTTCATTAAAAATAGTGCTCACACAATATTTTTATAAACAATATTACAGTTATATTTAATAACTAATTAATTTTATAAAATATTAAGGAAGATATGAAGTATGTAAGAAGGAAAAGAAGCAAATATTTATGTTTTGGTAATTCATAACTTTTTTTTTAATAAAAATTTGAACTAGATAAAAGAATAAGTTATTACATTTTCACTTTGAAGATAAAAATTTAAACTATCACAAGAAATAGGATAAAATGACAAGTTCTTGTTAATTTAACAAACTAAATTTTAAATAGAATGAAATAAATTATTTTATTATGTCTTCTTGCTAATTATCAAACAAGATCTTTGTAATTCAAATTTAAATAAAGCAAGTCAATATTAAGACAAGTCATTATTTTATATTATGTATTTATTTTTCAATTCAATATTAATTTAAATTTTGAAAATTATATTATTTTTTATATAATAAAATATTTATTAATAATTATAAGATTTAATTTTTTCAAAATTTAGAAAAAAAATATTAAACTTAAAAATAATTATATAATATTATACAAAGATAGATAGATAACAGAAAAAGCCATATGCGTCAAAAAGTGCCATGTGTCAGGTTCAGAGCTTTATGGGCTAAAAGTTTTTATTCAAAAGGATATGTTTCACTAATGTAAATGTACACAGTAGCATTAGTTTCATAGCAAAAAAGTCAGACCAGAGGTGCAGAGAAGCAAAAGTTTCTAAATAAGAAAAGTTAGTCATTAATTGCAGAATAAGATACAAAGCTTATACCAATACATAATATTAAACAGACCTCCACAAAAGCTCAAAAAAAATGTCCATCCATTTTTTGAGCATCTCCTCTCTATTCTCTTCTTGATCAAAGATCTTCCAAATGTCCTTCCACAGCATAACCACCTCGCCATTTTCTTTGGTTGTTATGGCTTTCCTTCCTGTAAGCAACTCTATTTCTATTAGCACCACCCCAAAAGCAAAGACATCTATTTTTGGCATCATTGGGTTAGTAAAAGTTCTGGCCATGGAAAAATTAGCTATCTTGGCCTTAAAGTTTGAGTCAAGAAGGATATTACTACTCGTGATGTCCTTGTGGACTATTTTTGGATAAGCATGTTCATGCATGTATTGTAGACCCATTGCAACATCCACAGCTATGCTTATCCTTTGACACCAAGTAAGGGAAGCCATTGAGCTTGATGTGTCTGAAGAAGACTTGGAGAATAGCCAGTCATCAAGAGACCCATTTTCAGCATATTCAT
Organism: Abrus precatorius; assembly: GCF_003935025.1. Lineage (NCBI taxonomy): Eukaryota > Viridiplantae > Streptophyta > Magnoliopsida > Fabales > Fabaceae > Abrus > Abrus precatorius. Next base: position 16,802,929 of record NW_020874406.1, on the reverse strand, counting down.
AAACCACAAAGCAATTTCCATCATTGTCTGATGAAACACCCATTAATTTCACCAGATTTTCAGGATTCAACTTCTGCAGAATTTTCAGCTCCTCCGAGGCATCTTCCTTGATTTTTTTTACTGCCAAAACCTGATCTTCTATATTTGCCTTGTACACTGATTCACCAATCTTGCACTGCTCACTGAGGCTCATGGTAGCTTCTATGATCACATCAATTTCATACACAGTTGGCTTACTTAGATAGCCTGAAACACCAGAAAGTAGCTTATCCGCAGTCTCAGCTGATGAAGCACTCCTGTTCAAACTCTTCATTTTCAAACAATACACATACACCAGTAATACCATTAAAACTACAGTTAAAACTGTGCATCCCAGGCTAATACCAAGTATAACTGAAAGATGAATGCTTCCTTTTTTTTACATCCAAATGAGGTTGAACAAGATCTGGCAAGTGTGTCACTGGGATCAAAACTGGAAGGTTGGTTGCAGAAGTGAATTTTTGACCATAGTTGTTTTCAGTCAATATGTTTTGTAGTGATGCACCAAACTTGGCACTTACAAGGGAAACATTGTCATTGGGCTGCCACACGTAGGTAATCAGGTACTGTATCCCTTTGTCCAACTGGTTCTTTGAAGGGCACCTGCAGAATAAAGGAACTATTACTTTGACGCCTACTGGCAACATATTTGGACTTAGACCAGGGTTTAAGTCCATCACTGCATGCCAATTGGTGAGATTCTCGTATAAAGTGGTTGCAACAAAGGAGTAGCTATCGCCTTGATTGATCTCATAGGAGATATTGGCATAAGAGAGGGTTCCAGTGCAACCACAAGTTACAGGTATCAGTAAGACTTGGTCAGGAATCAGCTTGTCATCCTCTTGCTCTAAGTTACTAGCTCTTGCAATGGATAAAGGGCTGGTATCAAATATATTAGATATGTTGGTCAGACTCAAGAAATTAGGAGACTGAGCAATGTATGTTACATAGGTTTCACAGGAAGGAGGTGAATCAGCTGGGCATGAAAAGTTTGTTCCATTGGTTTGTTGTGATTGAGCTGCAATGTTAGTGAAAAACAACATGAGTGCAAGACAAAGACTGTGAGAACGAGAGGCCATTGTTGTGTAGTTGTGAACAAATGTAAGTTAGGAGGGAAAGAATGAAGAGAGTCTCTTATCAAAGGAAATAGGCATTGTTGATATGGAGCATTCTTTGTCAATAAAAATATCCTTTGGTAAATATAGAAAACTTGTGTCATTGGCAATATTTCCATTTTGCTTTCAGAATCCTAGACATTGTGGACATGTCAATATTTATATTAGCCAAATGGTATGCAATTCATGCGTATGATATAATCAAATGGCAATAGAAGAGTAAATTCTTAATTTAGTTCTTAAGATTATGAGTTGTATATTTTGGTTTTTGAGATTTTCAAAATCTCTTATTAATTTCTGTTTTTACATAATAGCATTTACTTTAGTCTGTTCTAGCATCCAATAACAGTAAAAAATAGAATATAAAAAAAATTAAAATGAATGATTTTAAATTTCAAATACTAAAATGCACAATCATTATTTTGAGGCTTTTTTATTTTAATATTGTAATTTAAAAAATTATTTATCAAAATATATTAACTTTGAAACTATTTCTCTGTCTTGGAGTGAATCTGCCAACGTGACAAAGAGTTTCGCCAAAAAGACAGGGGAAAGTAATTGATTTATAATTATTTTATATATTATTTTGTAAAAAAAAAGTGAAAAACTTAAAGATAAAAGCATGTGTCAAACTACGACTAGTTTCGCCATTTGACTGACGAAATGAAAACAAAGTTTTGCCACCACCAGCGCGAAAATAATTGGAAAACAACATGTGGCAGTAGTGACAACAGTTTCGCCACTCGAATTGTGAAAGTCACCAAGTAAAAATTCAAAAAAAAAAAAATCACATAATGAACAGCTAAGAAGTTTATAGGACACGTGACATAATCCTAACTATTTCGCATTTGTTATGGTGAAGGAGTGTTTCGCCAGAATAGTGGCGAAACCAATGATGTGCTGACACGTGTCTGGCCACAGTAACCGTCCTTGCCCTTCTTCCTCTTCTCCTCCTCCATTCCCATTTTCGTTTTGCCTTCTTCGCCTTCCTGGGTCGCTTGCTGAAAATCTCATTCCCCTGTCCAAAAATTTCATTTGTGATTTGCATTTTTGACCTCAAAATTTTCAAAATTTACACGTATTTTAGAGGTATATATGTATTTGTATATTGATATTCTATTTTTAAATTGATTTGTGTTATTTACAAAATCTGAGAAATGATAAAAATTAAATTTTAAATGTTTATAAATTTTCTGTTGGTGATTAAGTGGGTGGTGAGTACTAAAATAATTGGCCTGAAAGTTCATTGAGGTTAGTAAATTTTTTTTACAAATTTAAATATTTTTATATTATTTGTAGATATTAATATATTGTATAAAGAATTTAGTTGTAGTTGTAGGGTAGTAAATTAAACTGTAAAATTATAATTAACTATTAAACATTTTTTGCTTAAATTTCATTTCATATAATATATTAGCATAATATTATTAATATTATATATATTATATTTGTTATATAATTGTAAAAATAAAGAATAATAAAAAATTAGTTAATTAAATTATTTTAATATTTATTTATTTTCTGTTGTATTGTAATACATAATTTTTACACCTATATATGAATTTAACTAAAATTAAGAAAATATAAATTATTATATTCAGTAATAATATAAATTGTTAAAAAATGTAAATTAGAAAAAAATTTGTATGTAGATAATATATTTTTTAATTTTAAAAACGTAATATTATTTGCATAATTGTAAACTGTATGCAATTTATGTAAATTTAAATTGAATCCATGAAAAAATGAAAATTTAAATTAATTTTATGTTAATAATTAGAGTTTTTTTATTTAAATAATGTAACATTATTTATATAAATTGTATTAAGAATATTTTTATAAAAATATTTATTTTTAAAATGAAATTGATATTACATAAATTATAATTTATAATGAGATTGATATTGATGAGATTATATCTGATATTAATGTTTAGAATATATTGCATTGAATATATATTCATGTCATTACAATGTTCTAGTATTTAGTTTGTAAATGTGTTTAACTATTATAAAAGATGTAATATTAATTATGTTAGTAAAATATAAAGGCGTTATTATAGAAATTTTATTCGTTATAGTAATTTTGTTGTATAGATGGTATCATCTTTACGACAAAGTAGGATTATTAATCTCGGGTCATAAGATCCATCACTCCTTTGATTTCAGAGTATTCATGTTTCTGAACATATTTGGGGATAGACGTGATCACTCGATATTGAGGGTCAGGAAGAGTCAGAATATTCTTGGTGGAATAGAGGGTGTTCCAGAAGAAATTATTCCACATCTGGAGTTAACAGGTTTTATTGGAGTAACAAACTTGTCCCAGTTTCCCTTAGATGTGGGATTGATTACTGCTTTAGTAGAGAGGTGGAGGGCCAAGACGCACACCTTTCACATGCCCCTTGGAGAGTGTATTATTACTCTTCAGGATGTTGCTATCCTCTTAGGATTATGTATAGATGATAGATCAGTTATAGCACCCACTAGAGGTGATTGGGCGCAGATTGTGAAAGACAACCTAGGCATCAGACTAGGACCTGAGCATTTTGTAGGGAGTTTCTTGAAGATGAGCTGATTGGATGAGCACTTCACTCATATTGCCATGCATAATCAGACTTCACTACAGATTACTCGATTTGCTAGGGCATATATATTGAGGCTTATTGGAGGGTTTATGCTTCCTGATCACTCCAGCAGTAGGGTATCTGTGAGATACTTGCCTTTGCTTGAAGATTTTGAGTTGACCGATCAATATAGTTGGGGTTCTGCAATTCTAAGTTATTTGTACCTAGAGCTATGCATGGCCACCAACATTGATCGTGTTGCTATTGGAGGACTTGCTGCGTTGATTGTGATGTGGGCTTGGGATAGATTTTCCCAAATAGCACCTATAAATCCCTCTTATACGCGTCCCTATCTTCCGTACAGTGTTAGGTAAGTTGTTATTGTCAGTTTTTCTGCGCATTAGGAGTGTATGTATAATGTTATTTGTTTGAATTAATGTTTTTATGGTCAAAATTATTTGCATATGGTTATCGTAGGGTATAAGAAAGGAGAAGAAAGATGTGCAGTACTATAGATATATTTTTTATCGTCTAGCATGTGATGAGGTATTATAGTCTACTTTTATACTTTAGTTTTGCTTACAATACAGAACTTTGCTTCGTTATTAATCATATTTTTATGTCATGATATAGATTGTATGGGTGCCATACAATATGGAACTCATCAATATTCTTCCACCTATATGTAGAGACGGTATGGATTTATGGAGGGAGATGGTGCCACTTATATGTTTTCAGGTATGTGAGTGACATCAACCTGATCGAGTAATACGTCAGTTTGGTATGGTACAACATATACCAATGGCTCCTTACCAGCCTGACCAGTTACATGACCTTACCCTTAGAGGAAAGACTGGAGAAGATTAGTCATCAAAGTTTAGTTCTATGTTAGAGATTTGGGAGAATACACGACTTTGGGTGATGACTAATGAGCCTTAGTATGGTTTACTGAGTTCAAATTCAGAATACATGCGATGATATGTTAATCGCACTAGTCGTTGGATGACCAGGGATGCAACTATATCAACTTTATCGGTATGTTGAAATTTGATTCACTCTTTTCATTATTATGTTTTTTTATTAGCAACATTTAAAAGGAATCATTTTTGTCATTTTAGGGTGATGCGATGGAGAGATTGCACTACTTGAGCACTGATGGACAAGATTGCTTTACCTTTCATGAATTAAAGGACTTGTCTGAGATGCTCTTATCACTTAAAAAAGAGCAAGATCGCATATTAGAGCTTGTGTCATCTTCAGATCCTCCTGTACAGAGTGGTAACCTTGTCCAACCAATCTTACATATAGACCAGCCGCAACAACAAAGAGAAGGAAGGGGTTTGAAACGTCGACGAAGACAAGTACAGGCAGTAGAGTGGGTTGTCCCGCCTATGCCAAAGCGACCTGATGGTGTCTTCCCTGTACCATCACAATTTCCCTTTCAGTCTACTTATTTGCTGACTGGCCCCACTTATTTCCATTCATCACAGGGTACCTACCAGGCATCACAACCCCCATCTTCACCATTTACAGGAACAGAAGATTACAGCCCACGACCTGATTTCTTTATGACACCTCCTCATAAGCACCATTCTCTTTTAACTCCAGATGCCCTATACCTCCAAGCTGAGCCTGTACCATCATTCATGCATAGTATAGAGTCAGGTATTGATCTTAATGTAGAGTTTGGTGCGGCACTAAATTTAGGAGAGGTTTGTCGGAACTCCCATCGAGGAGCTCGAGATAGACAGAGACAATGCATCTTGACTCCAGAGGATCATGATCATCAAGCACATCGGAGGGACCAGGGATGACATGATTATATATTGTATGTTATTTTAGAAGGAATTTTACTTGTTGCTAACTTGTAAGGAATTTACTTTAGTTATTAACAATATCCTCTTTTCATTGATATAAGATTTTGATCTTCATTGCATATCAAGTGATAATTACGATAAATCACATTCCAAATAAACATTAAAACAATATGAAGGAACACATATTGTATGCATTTAAAGTTAAAACTACAAGTTGCCAACATATTTAACGAACATTGTTTTGTTGAGGACAATGGCGTCAATTATGACATACTTCGTTACATTTGGAACACCTTTGTCTTGTTTGTGACTCAACCTAATCCATTTCATTCCTAATATGAGTTGACTTTGGTCGGCCCTTACCTCTTGCTCTGTCGACATCAGACACCAACTTTCCATTCACTATTTGTAACAATGTTGCATGCATTTTCAAGGGGGAACCACTGTGGAGAGTATGCATTTACAACATATTGCAGGGAATATACTAGGTCAACATATTGTCAAAAATCAGTACTCACAGCTATATAGGCCGCTATCACATGCGAACAAGGAATTCGGTAAGATTGGAGTCTTCCACATTCACAATATCTCCTATCCAAGATAACAGTCCATTTGTGTCCACCCCTTTGAGTTATTGGATTAAATGTTTCTTCAATCTCAAAACTTTTTCTTTGTATGTCATACCGACGAACTTGGTGTGATGAAGCTTCTTATTGATTTTTTTGAATTTGCAACATGACTTTACGACAAAACATGCTTCCATTATGAAAGTCAGACATGGCCTCTTCTCCACGCTTCACAAAATATTCAACCAATCGTCCATACGTGGCTTTAACTAGTGCAATAATGGGCAGGTTTCTAGAACCTTTCAATACCTTATTGACTGCTTCTAAGAGATTTGTGGTCATGTGTCCATAACGTCGTCCTTCGTCATTGTAAGATAATGTTCATTTCTCTTTTGATATGCAGTCAATCTACCTTTGTATATCTTCAGATTCATTACGAAATCTAGTTAACTTTTGCTCAAGTATGACTTTCGATGGTGTATAGCCTACATATATAACATAACCAACATTAAAACCATGTGAAATAAATGTAACATGACAAATAGTTAGGTAAAACAAAACAATTCATACCCAATTTGATGAAGTCTTTCTTCAATCCTATATTTTTAAACCGGTGATTAAAGTTGTTGGCAATATGACGAATGCAATATACATGATACGCATTTGGAGGTTACCACCAAATGTGTGGATTTGACACAGCCCCTTTGATACTTTGATGCCTATCTGATATCAAACAAATTCCTGATCTATTTGTAACATGCAAACCAATCAATGCCAAGAACCATTCTCACACTGACAAGGTTTCTCCTTCAACAATTGCAAAAGCTATTGGAATGACACAATTATTCCTATTTTGAGTTGTTGCAATGAGCAATGTATGACAATACTTACCGTATAAGAATGTTCCATCCACTTGTAATATAGGTTTGTAGAATTTAAAAGCTTCATGACATTGTTTGAATGACCAGAATAATCATTCAAATACTTTAAACCTGTTATCCACTTGATGCTCACCCATATACTCTTTTGTTTCAATTTTATAAACAGATCCAGGAGCATGTAATTGCATGTATTATAACCAATGTGACAACATAGCGTATGATTCATGCCAATCACCAAATACTTTAACAATGACTTTTTTCTTTGCCTTCCAAGCTTTTTAATATGAAAATTTGTATCCAAACTAAGCACAGATTCGCTTTTGTATCAATGAAATATGTACAAAAGGTTCTTCGTTCACCATTCCTACATAAAATAAAATTGGGCTAGTTAATGAGGATAAATATGTTAAAAAAAAGCAAAATTAATGTTGTCTTACCAAGTATGCATGAACAAATTAAATCAGAATCTAACTTTTGATGATCTTGAGAAATTCTTATATTAACACATGTATGTGAACCACCCTACCTAGTAATTTTTCACTTGTTTGAATTCTTCAACAATAAAGCCCTCATTCTCCATGGACAACCACTGCTATGGTTTAAGTATTTAACATACAAACATGTTGGTTTAGACTTGACTATAAAATAACTTTGATGAATCTTCATTGAATAATGTTTTAATGCATTATTCACATCTTCTTTACTGTCAAATAACAAGCCAATGAATAATGGATCTCCTTGAACTCATGAATTCACTTCTTGACAATGTTCTTCATTCATTTCTTGATCAAGATATTCTCAATTAATATACTTATACTGTGAAGTATCATTCTAGAAAAGAATTACAGTATCCCCTGCATTATATTTTCCATAAATCTTTGGCATTAATATTTAAATAAATAACTAAAAACAACTAATTTTTAAAATTATTCTACATTACCTCCTACATTTTCGGTTACTTGTATATTTAAGTTGGAATGAAACACGTCTTCAACATCAGTAGAAGAACTGCTTAACGAAATTTCTACTTCATCATCTTCATCACTGTAACTCTCATAATCTGAGTCTTCATTATCTTCATTAACATCATTTCTAACTCCTTTATTGCAACAAATTTATCATTTTTAATTTCAACAATTAAATATATTACTAAAAGATATTACAACATAATTATTTTTACCTTCACTATAATGACAACTGACATAAGTTCCATCGTTTTGTTGTGAAAGTAATAAATTTAAATTCATCATCTGTAAGGGCACAGATGAACTTCCACCAACAATAATATTTACATATAACTCAATAACATTTCTACTAGATTGTTGTTGAAATGCACTTATCATGTAATCAATATCTTCATCATCACATATATCCAAAGCTGTATACTGTCTAATATTTTCATCAATCAAAAGACGAGATATTATTCTAAAAATAACTTCATTCTGATTGAGATTAAGTTTCAAATGAATTTTTCTCTTCAAAGCTTCAAAACTCAATCCTCCCTTTATCTTAATTACTTTCTTACTTTCTTCAAAACTCACTCTTTCATTTCCTTCATAGATTCTACCATTCTAATATATAATAATAACAATTCCACTCATCCTAAATTTTTACATATAAACTTTAATTAATATTTAATTTTTAGCAAAATATAATTTAAAAATACAATACTCATTCATTTACTCAATAATTTATTTAATTATAACTAACCAAATTCATATTTCAAATTTAAATTAAAATAAATCATAAATTTATTAAATTATACTGACCTGAATTTCTTTTAACTTCTTCTTATTCAATGATAAATGAGATGTTTGGTGAGATATATATAGATATCAACTTTCGCCACATTATTTGCGAACTTCTTCACATTGGAGCCATGTGGCAAGTGCCTATCTGTTTCGCAATTTAGGTGGCGAAATAGTAATATTATTTTGCCATTCGTAATGCGAAATTATGTAGATGTTGACACGTTTCAAGCCCCCACAAGTTTCGCTAATCTTTTTGCAAAAATATATTATAATTTCGCCATCACCTTTGCGAAATTAATTAGAATGAGACACGTGTCAAGTCGCACAAGTTTTTCCAAATCTTGTGGCAAAAATATATTACAATTTTGTCATCACTTTTGCAAAATTAATCAGAATGAGACACGTGGCGTCCTAGTGTTAGTTTCGTTATTCTTTTGACGAAAGTTGATAACATTTCACCAGCCGTTTTGGCGAAATCCTTTGCCACGTTGGCAGATTTACCTCAAACAGATAAATAGTTTCAAAGTTAATATATTTTGATAAATAGTTTTTTAAATTACAATACTAAAATAAAAAAGCCTATTATATGACTTATAGTTCTAGCAATGTGAGAACAGATCTCTTGGCGTAGGGATGTTTAGTTTGACGTTTAATAAGGGCCCAAGACCAAAATATGCTACTATAATTTATTCAGGCAACAAACAGCTTAGAATGTTGAATCGTCTATTTGCATTGGATTCAGCGTAATAAAACACCTCAACAAATTGGCCTTCATTTAATTTTTAATCAAATGAGCTGTGTCTTCAGCAGATGAGCAAGACGTGCACCAAATAATGGATGTAGCCAATTGGTATAGGTTAATAGTCACAGGGGCTAGATTCCTCCTAAACCTACCCTCTCTTACGCCATTCTCTCCCCTTTTTTCGAATAGCTGAGTGCAGCTTTTGTGTATTCATCAAAACTGAAATTTGTAAGCCAACTAATGTTCTAAGAAAAATAAAAGGGAATGAAAATTGCAATAAGATAACCAATAACAATAAAAAAAATGATAATTATTAGATTCCCTGCAAAGTGCATAACTCAGCAGCAAACTGAATGTAACTCTCCACACTTCAACTAGACGTTCAATAATTTTTGTGATTAAGCAAATATGATTTCTAGTACTTGATGAAGTGGATATAATGAAACATACGGTAGCCATCAGAACTCTAATAATTAATAATTACTGCAACTTAAACATATTGTTGCAGCCCTCTCCCCTTCTGAAAAAATCTCAAGGACTTTGGGTATTGTTTTTCATCTGTTATAATGTGTGGTGCAATTTCATGCATGAAAAATCCCCTTCCCCCTTTTTAAGCGAAACAATTTGAATAAATATTATAAACTCTTATGAGATCTGCAGAGCTGACAGTCCATACATGACCCTGCAATGCGAGTGGAAGGACCATATTTATTTCCTCGCAACTCTCTTCCACCGCTGCAGCCTCCCTGCGTCTCCCCTCTTTCCAGAGGCTCTTCACTAGCAACTCTTTTGTGGATGAGTCAGGCACCAGACCTGAATTCTTCATGTCTTCAAATAGCCTCCATGCAAGTGCAGCTCTGTTTGACTTGCAATAACCTTGTATTAATACCTTGAACAAATAAGCATCTGGCTCTAGACCGCTCTGCCTAACCATTGCAAAGAGTCTCTGCACTATTTTTATGTCTCCAAGGTGTGAAAAATAGCGCGCGAGGCCTGAAAATGTCTGGATATCTGGGCAAATACCATTTAAAATCATATCATCAAGCATGTCCAGGGCATCAGAATTTCTTCCACACTTTGTTAATGTTCTTAGAGGAGAGGAATATAGAATCATAAGATTAACTTTTGATATGGGCTCACAAAGTCTTCGATCATCATTGAAAAGCTTGAGAGCAGCATCAGCATTTTTTGAAATCCCATAAAAGTCAATGATTAGCCTGATGGCGCTGAATGGTAGTCTTATTCCCTCCATTCTGATCTTGGAGATGAGTCTATCAACCAACTCAGTACGTCCATGGCGTGCTAAAAGGGTCATGATTCTTTGTATAGTGTATTTGTCATGAGTAAATCCAGGTTGATTAGCAACTCAGCAGAGGAAATTCCATGCAACTTCTGGTGTTTTGAAATTTCTAAGCATCTTGCAAACCAACCTGGTTGTCCATACAAAGTCGGCACCCTCTAGTACTGCTACTTCATCAGGACTCCAATTCTTCAAGGCACTGGCCAAAGCCCGCGGATCCAGCCATGGTTTTAAATGAATCCCATCAACTTGATCACATTGACAAGCTCCACTTATCTTCTCATCTTCTGGTGTTTTGAAATTTCTAAGCATCTTGCAAACCAACCTGGTTGTCCATACAAAGTCGGCACCCTCTAGTGCTGCTACTTCATCAGGACTCCAATTCTTCAAGGCACTGGCCAAAGCCCGCGGATCCAGCCATGGTTTTAAATGAATCCCATCAACTTGATCACATTGACAAGCTCCACTTATCTTCTCATCTTCTCCCTCATTTTCATCTTCATCCTCATCCTCATCCTCATCCTCATCCTTATCACCGCTATCAATAGAATAACTCACATTCTTGATTCTTTCATTGGGCAAAATTTCTCTAAATAACTGGTCCTTCTCCTTAAGAATACCTTCCTCCTGCATCTGCTGTAGCAACAAACTCATGCCTCTACTAGGCAATATTCCATCACCTTGCATTTCATCAACCAAAATTCCGACTTCATCAAACCGTTTGCTACCCATGAAACCTTCAATCAGAACGGAGTACTATTTCAAAGTGCGTTTGATCCTCATTGAAGGCAACAGGTGAAACAACACCATGGCTTCAGACAATTTCAAGGATTTCACAAGGTGCTCGATTATTACAGTATAGCTTCAGCAATTAGGAAGCGACCCTTCATCAATCATCCTGCGAAAAAGTCCTTTCCCATGTGTGCATAAAGAGCCATAACAATGTTATAAGATTCAGTTCAGACACTGTCATTTTCAAGTCTATACTGATCCCAGACTTGAAGGACAGAGTCAAGGTCCCTAGCTGCAGCATGCCACTGCATGAGATTCATAAAGCTAATCTGAACAGTGCCAAACTGGTTAGCTCGGATAGCATCAACGAGAGATTTGAGGTCAGAGCATCGACCAGACTTAGCAAGAACAGTGGCAAGTGCATGGAGTGTGTTGTGGGTATGCGAAAAACGGGAACTTTTTTCAAGGGCATCGACAAGGGAGAGAGCGGAATCTGGAGAAGGTGCAGAACGCAGTGCGTGAGTGACCACGAAAGAGTCAAAGAGACGGTGGTTTATGAGAGAAGGAAGTGAGGAGTTGAGGGTATTGGAGCGTAGAGTGAGTCGAATGGAGTCAATGAACTTGGCACGGTTTAGGTAGTGAGAAACTTTGGTAGGAAATGGGTCACGACAACGAGCATAGCAACGAGTTTGCACTTGCAAGGTTAACCCGTTGAACAGGTTAACCTTGCAGAAGAACTGCCTCAAGTTCATCCGCATTCAGCTCTTCCAAGGTTGTCTACGTTCATGCTTGTGTTCATAATCGAGGAACTGTTTTTCTGTGCTGGGTGGCGCAAATAATCAAACATTTGGTGTGCACATGCCAATGCCATGCATTCATGGAATGAAAAGACATAAAAATTGGATACTAATTAGCATCTGCTCGAATCTTTCGTCGGTCAAAACCAATCACGGGTTTTGCTGCGATCAATGATAAGCTAAAGTTGAATTTGAAATTGAAAATTTGACGCCACCATGCTACATCATCCTTTTACATCTGATTTGGGACGTAAATAAATTGAAGCAACGTCAACCCGTGTGTTACCCGGCCCACAGCCATCATCTGCACTCCATTTTGGGCCAAGAGAGGGAATTCTTCTCAGCCCATTGGGCTGTTTAAGGATCATTGTTGAACTAACAAAGGCTCCCATTGCCCACGAAAGTTAATCTAGTTAATAAGGATTACACCACCAATAAAAAACATAGTATTTTTTTAATGTGTGTCCAGATATACACGTTAAAAACCTTTTAAATATATTATATTAAACACTTTAAATTGTCATTAAAGTATGTATGGAATTTTTTTAATATTTTTAAGATAATAAATATTATTATTTTCAATAAAAAAATTATTGGATTATTTATTTGTAGATTACTATTAATTAATCATTTAGAATAAATATTTCAATTTAATAATTAAATATATCAAATATAGATATTAATAATTTGATACATGACTAATTGATGAAATTGTAATCTGATTTTTGTTTTGTATGGGTAGATTGGGCCACTCAATATAATATCTACTAAAGAATTTTTATTCTCATCTAACATAGTCATAAGAAATAATTCCCATAAAACAGTCTTATATCAAGTGAGTAAAACATTGACCATTAAATAGAATACAGTTGTGCTCATAGTGTTTTTGTTATCCTATTTCCTAATGAGGTTTGAAGAAAGATTGATGATAAAATATATGAATATATGATTAAATTGATTTAGAGATATGATAAATTTCCTTCATCCACAACCATAAATAATGTCAACTAAAGCTAGGGGCAGGGCAGGAAAAAAATGTATCGTAATTAAGTAGTTTTTAGAAAACGATATATGCATGCATGTGGCGAATCCTGCATAAGATTCATGACAAAAATTTTGCCTAATTTCTTAGCATTGATAGCTTCAACAAGGGTTTTGAAATTTGAGGTTTACGCTTTTGGGTATTCCGTGCATCGGAAAACCTGTGGAGAGTTTTCTTGAAGACTTCTACAAAGAAGGCTGAATCAGAATTTGGCACTTCTCAATGGTGAGCAAAGAATCAAATGTTCTCCCATGCATTATATTTGACAACAAGCAATACAAAATCCTTAAATCAACGTTCCAATTCACGCAGATTGCATACGTTGCCTAATTCAAATTGCGTGTTCCTTTACCTATTTCTTTTCTTTCACTCAACTAGAAAAATAACACGTACAAATCCTATTTAGGGCTGACAATATCTTCTACCTTAATTATACAATTTTTTTTACTTTTTTTTCCCATTTATTAAGGAGTCATTTAGAAAAGAGAGTTTTTAAGGGAAAGAAGAGAGGACAACATTTTTATTTTAAATAAATATATTTAAATTTAATATTTTTAAATTAAATATGTAAATAAATATATTAACTTAAATTTTATGTATTAATCTTGCATTTATTATCAGAACTAGTATATAATTCTCTTAATTTAAAATTTAAAATTTAAAATTATACTCTCTTTTTCCTCTGCTTCCAAAACTCTCTTGCTAATGTATTCTACAGGAACCAAATAGAGAAAAACTTAGAAATGGCACAGAAAAATAAACGGGTGGCTTCATTCCATACGTTGTTGTGTTCGTGGCCTAGAACATAGCAAAGTTCAACATAGACTGTTGTACAAATAAAGCTACAATGGCAAGTTGGACAACTTAGCCTTTATTTCTATTCCTAGATATAGCATATTACACTACATCCTATATTGAACACGAACTTTTATTTCTAATTTCATGAAACAGTACTCCCCTGAATGAGCTTAATATTACAGGAGGACACTAAATCATAAACGGTAGGAATCAAATACGAGTTACTTCTCCTTCTAATTGCCAATCCGAAGTTTTCTGTCATATCTATCAAAACATAATTCGTTGCTTTTTTCATTCATAAGATATTCAAATAAATACAGTTACATAAGAGTAATTTTAGGGAGGTATTAAAGGAAACAAAATATTTGATGTAAACTACTGTCATCCCTTAATCATAGGAATCTCAACAGCTATAATCCTAATTACACATAAGATTTGGTATATTTGTTGACCCATACCAACACTCTCCCTCAAGTTAGTGCGTAGATATCTCTAACACCCAACTTGTCAAGTGAGTTATGAAAATCCCTACTAGAAACAGCTTTTGTAAGAATATCTGCAAGTTTGTCTTCTGATTTGACAAAAGGGAATTCGATGATCTTCTCCTCAAGGTTCTGTTTTATGAAGTGTTTATCTACTTCCACTTGCTTTGTACAATCATGTTAGACAAGATTGTGAGACATGCTGATAGCAGCTTTATTGTCACAGAATAGATTCATTTCAGAGGTAAGACTGAATCCAACTTCTTTTAGTAATTTTTGAAGCCATAAAAGCTCACACAATCCTTTAGATATATCTCTAAATTCGGCTTCAGCACTGGATAGTGCTACCACCTTTTGCTTCTTGCTTCTCCATGTGACTAAGTTTCCTCTCACAAAGGTGAAGTAGCCTGAAGTGGATTTTCTGTCTGTGATATTCTATGCCCAATCTACATCTGTGTATCCTGTGACATCTAAATGACCATTCTTGGTGAACATCAACCCTTTCCATGGTGAAACTTCTAGATAGCGAAGAATACGCATCATTGCACTCATATGATCTTTACTAGGACAGTGCATAAATTGGCTCACAACATTCACAGCATACGCAATGTCAGGGTGAGTATGAGACAGGTAAATAAGCTTACCCACTAGTCTTTGGTATCTTCCTTTGTCAGCTAGCACTTGATCAGTGTACATTCCAAGTCCATGATTCTGAACAACTAGTGTGCTTACTGGTTTACAATCTAATAATCTCACCTCTGTCAATAGATCTAGCACATATTTCCTTTGGGAAAGGAATATTCCTCTTTGTGACCTTGACACTTCGATTCCCAAAAAATATTTGAGTCCACCGAGGTTCTTCATTTCAAATTTAGCCGACAATTATTTTTTCAGCCTTGAAATTTTTTGTACATCATCCTCTGTGATAACCATGTCATCAACATATATTATAAGAGCAATTACTTTTTCTTCCTTATGTTTTAAGAAGAGTTTATGGTCTGAATTGCTTTGATGATAGCCATATTTCTTCATAGCAAGAATAAATCGTCCAAATCTTGCTCGTGGTGATTGCTTCAACCCGTACAATGCTCGTTCCAGCTTACATACAAATTTAGTTTGGGAAGATACTGTATAACCTAGTGGGATTTCCATGTAAATTTCTTCTTCAAGATCATCATGCAAAAATGCATTCTTTACATCAAGTTGATGTAATGGCCAATCTAAATTGGCTGCAAGAGATAATAATACTCTAACAGTATTTAGTTTGGCCATCGGTGAAAAAGTTTCCACGTAATCTACACCATATTTCTGCATGAATCCTTTTGCCATAAGTCTCGCTTTATACCGATCGATTGATCCATCAGCTGTGTATTTTATGGAAAAAAATCCATTTGCACCCCACTAGTTTCCTTTCTGCAGGCAATGGGACCAACTTCCAAGTGTTGTTTTTTTGTAACGCATCCAACTCTTCTTGTATTGCTTGTGTCCACTTTGAGTCTGCTAGAGCTTCCTCAATGTTACTTGGGATATGGCAGGCAGATTGAGTCCTTGCAAAATTCTTGATAGTTTTAGGAAACCTTTGAGTAGACACGTAATTTGCAATTGGATATTTTGATCTCTTTTCTTTTTCATTAGGAGAATATCTATTTGAAGGTTTTCCTCAGTTATATCTGAAAGGCAAAGCATATACAGCAGTAATATCTAAAGTGTTTGCATCTAAATAGGTGTTAAGGGATCTTACCTCGGGAATATTCTCAATAGGAGATAATTCTTCAGGTACTAAAGTGAGAGGGAGTGTAGTTGGTTCTGGTTCTTCATGTGTAGGTTGTTAGTTGTCAGTTTCATTCTCCCCATTTCCTATCTCCATCCTTGTTGTTGTTTCCCTTATAGGGTTGTGTTCTAGATTGCCTTCCACTATAGGGTTACCTTGTAGACCTTCCACTACAGGGTTACCTTGTAGAGAGCCTCTTAATTCAACTCCTTCAACTTCTGTAGCCATTAACCAATTTGGCTCTTCATTTGTATTCTCCTCCTGAAGAGGTAAATTAGGCACAGGTTGTTGAAAGAAGGGCTCAGATTCAATGAACGTCACATCTATGGTGATATAGGTGCGATTGGTAGTAGGATCAAGGCACCTATACCCCTTCTGATGCAGTCTACAGCCTAGAAATAAGCATCAAACTACACATGGATCTAGCTTTGTTCGCTGATTTTTATGAAGGTGAATGAATGCAACACAACCAAAGATTCGAGGATGGAGCATAAGAATTGTGGGGAGAGAGACATGAGTAGATAAGATATGTAAGGGAGTCTTGAATTTTAAGACTTTTGATGGCATCCTATTGAGTAAATGTACAGTGGTAGCAGCTGCATCACTTCAAAAATGACTTGGTACATGTGTTCCAAGAAGTAATGCTCGTGTAGTCTCCAAAATATGGCAATTTTTTCTTTCAGCTACATCATTCTGTTGTGGAGTTTGTAAGCAGGATGTTTCATGAATCAGACCATGGTCATAGAAATATGCCTGAAATTTGCAGTTAATAAATTCCTTGCCATTATCAGAGCGAAAAACTTGTATTTGCTTGGAAAATTGGGTTTGAACCATGGTATGAAAGGTCTAGAAAATAGAGAACACTTCATCCTTAGTTTTCATGTGGTACAACCAGGTCATTCGAGTGCAGTCATCAACAAAGATCACAAACCAACGGTAACCAGAGGAGGAAGAATCAGAGAAGGCCCCCAGACATCAGAATGTATTAAAGAGAAAGAAGCAAAACTTTTATTTAAACTTGCTGGATAAGAGACTCTATGGCTTTTAGCTAAAATACATGTATCACACTTAAGTTTTATATTCTATGAACATGAAAAAAGATTTGGTAGAAGATGTTTTAAGTAGCTAAACGGTGGGTGCCTCAATCTACGATGCCATAGCCAAAGTTGTTTTTCCTTGCTTGTGGTCATGTGTGGCACTAGATTTGCTCTCCCTGGACTGAAGTCATCTAAGTAGTACAACCCCCTCGCTTAGTACCACATCCAATGATCTCCTTGCTAAGAATATCCTGGATAAGACGGAATGAATGATACATCAATGTTACACAATTAAGTTCTTCAGTAAGTTAACTCATTGATAACAATTTATTTGATAAGGATGGAACTAAAAGAGTATGAGATAAGGACAAAGAAGGGGATATGAGAACTATTCCAGTCCTAATAACTAGGTAACTGATTCCGTTAGCATTAGTAATATGTGTTCTTTGTGGTAAAGTCATATGAGAGAAATCTCTAGGATCAAAGGTCATGTGATCCATTGCCCTAGAGTCAATAATCCAATTATGGTTATTGGGAGCTCTAGTAATACAAAGAACCTATCCACAATTACCTCCACCAGTGTCTATGCAAGGATCTTTACCACTATCTGTGAGAGAATCTGTAGAAGGAGTGAGGGATAATTGAGGTTCAGAGGTAGTAACAATAGCAACTCACCCTGTCCCTCCTGATGCACCTCCTGGAGCACTTCCTGTGATGGTCCCCTGCTTCTTCTGGGCTTTTAACTCATGCCACCAATTTGCATAGCCATGCAATTTAAAGCATGTATCTCGAGTGTGCTTCGTGTGCACTTTCCCCCACCAAATTGATTCTTAGAGTTTGTTCCTAATCCTCCCTTCATCAAATGTGGTTGTTTACCCCCTCTGATGATCATAACAGCACCATCAGAGGGAGTCTCCAACCTAGATGACATCACTGATTGGCGAGAATCCTCTCTTGGGACGTATGCATAAGCTTAGTCAACAGTGGGGAAAGGCTTCAGCTGAAGAACATCACTCCTAATGTTGTCAAGTCTGTCATTCAATCCATCCAAAAAAACATAGACTCTTTCATCCTGTATGAGAGAGTTATATTTTTGTATATTTGAGGTACATTCCATTGGATTAGGACAACAGAAGTCGATTTCACGCCACAATTCTTGCAGGTCATTGTAGTACTTCTCGATGGATCCACCGCTTTGTCGTATTCGACTCACACGTCGCTGAAGGTCATAAACTTGTGATGAGTCTAAACCATCAAAGTAGGTTGTAGCGATTGAATCCCAAACCAGTTTAGCCGTCGGGAAACGAATGAAGTTTCCGACTAGGGAGAACTCCATTGAGTTTATCAACCACCCTTTGACAATGGCATTTTCAGTTTGCCATTTTCAAAAGGATGGGTCATTTTTTTGTGGCTGTGAGAGATCTCCATTAATGTACCCTAGTTTGTCCTTGCCTGCGATGTACATCTCAACAACCTGAGACCACAATGTAACATCTTATATTTAATTTCAATAAATCATAATTTCACAAATTCGGAATAAAATAAATTTCATTTCAAATAAGGTTCTCAACCCTTGATTTCATCAAATATTTTAAAAATAAGGAAAGGGGTTACAATTTCTATCAAGTCACTACTACAGAACTCATTCAAATACATTATTTTAAAATTAAAATATTAGTCCTATAGCAGTTTCATCCGCCCCTTTCACTGAGTCCAGTGCTGATCGTCTTGATTACCTGAAAAATGAATATAAGGGTGAATACTCTACACTACCAAAACATACAATTAAGCATAGAGTCTCACCTCCAACACATTTCCAATACATTAAACAGATACAGGCACAGGCAACATTATCACATACACCAGTACAAATCATGAACTCATGCATACGCACGCCAGCCACACTCATATTGACACTGTGATCACAGATTTACACCATAAATGCTCACCGGTTACCCCCGCCTCACGGATACCACGTGGGCAGTCACGGATCGCTCATCAAAGGTAATGGTCAGAGGTCTAGTCAGGAAGAGAGTGTGTGGTCGTGGTGCACCCGTTCCACAGTCGGTGTCACCATCACTCCCTCTTTCCCAAGGTATCTCTACCGTCTTCATCTCTCACACCCCAGTGTATCGCTGAATTATTTACAACACAATATAATGGCGTTTCACGCCCTAGTCACACATATTTCAGTATACAGCACATAGCCCATATTTAACAGTTACGGCACTAGACCCACATTTCATTTTCACAGCACACACACCACATAGCTCACAATTTATTCAAGACACAAGGTCCCTAGTCTATTTCCATTCATATTACACGGCTCTCGGGCCCACATTTTCACACAACATTCATTCAATTATACGGCACAAGACCCCATACCCATTCACATCATCCAGTACATAATTCACATCACATATCTCAACAATTTCCTATCTTCTAACTCAGCAACATCACAACATTTCACAGAATAACAGCAAATTACACATAAAAGAGTAGGGTAGAGTCTCTCCTTACATCAAATTGAAGACCCACACTCAAAGTCAACCATGGGAGTGTTTTCCACACAGATCTCAGCCTAAACACACGGTTAGTTTCCATGAGAACCCCAGAAATCACCCAAAATCAGATAAAGGGAAGGAAAACCGAAATTCTAACCATTAAAACTCACCTTCAAGCATTCGCCACACGAATCCGAGCTCCAATCTCACTCCTGAACAGCTTTGGAGGCAATTAATCGGTGGACAAAGGTTCTAGGTCGAGAGGATTGAAGAGATTTGGGAAGGAATTTGAGAAATGAATCTCAAATCCCTAAACCCCCTTTTAAAACCCCTCTGATCGCGACATTCTCGCTACAGCGAGATCCCCTCACTGCAGCGACACGCCCCCTCGCTACAGCGAAAAAATCAAAGAAAACTGCACTCTGGTTTCTGCAGAATTTCGCTACAGCGAGACTGCACCCAGAAATGCACCCCAGATTGTCGCGTTCTCGCTACAGCGAGAAGGCGAAAGTTCTGGTCCTTCCTCCCAGGGCCCTCTCGCTACAGCGAGAATTCTCTCGCTGCAACGAGAACAGCCCAATCTCTTGCCCTATACTCAGACACTTAGCTCATTTTAGCCCTATCCAGTCATGCATACACACACACACATATTCACAGCACATTTCTAAAAATACACATATGAAAATACATTTATTTTTATATAATTATCAATAATTAAGATTACAAATTTTGGGGCGTTACACACAACACATAATTCAATCCATCTAACTTTACATTTATTGGCACTGTAGTAGAATCAGAGATGGGTGATGAGGTATTGGCTATCGTCATGGCTTGTGTTATCTTGGCCTTTAAACTTTCGAGTATGGATTCAGAGGAAGTAGAGGTTTTGGCTATCTTGGTTGTTGGTGATGGTGGGTCTTCCATTGATGCACGAAGCGCAAGTTCCCTTTCTGGATCTATTCATAAGAACTCAGGACCTTGCACTCTGATACCATATCAGAACATAATTCGTTGCCTTTTTCATTCATAAGGTAGTCAAATAAATACAGTTACAGAGGAGTAATTTTAGGGAGGTATAAAAGGAAACAAAATATCTGATGCTAAACTACTGTCATCCCTTAATCTTAGGAATCTCAACAGCTATAATCTTAATTACACACAAAATCTGGTATATTTATTGATCCATACCAACAATATCAACATCCTCAGGTTTCATCCCATTTGGAAGTTCCCAGTTGAAATGATAAAGTAGAAGAGCCAAAGGAAGCATAATTAAGGATAAACCAAAAGCCATGCCCGGGCACATTCTCCTTCCTGCCCCAAAGGGAAGATATTCAAAGTTATTCCCTTTGAAATCGATAGAACTACCATCGAACCTTTCTGGTATAAACTTCTCAGCATCATCCCAATATTGCGGATCTCTTCCCATTGCCCATACATTTACCATGATTTTGGTCTTCACAGGTATTTCATACCCATCAATGATGGTTAGTTCAGAGCATTCTCTAGGAAGCAACAAAGGTGCAGGAGGGTGTAGCCTCAATGTCTCTTTGTACACCAACTTTAAATAACTCAGTTCCTCTACATCAGATTCATGAATTATTCTTTTTCCTTTAAATGCTTGTCTCACCTCAGCTTGTGCCTTCTCCCTAACTTTTGGGTTTTTCATCAATTCTGACATAGCCCAATCAATAATTGATACTGAAGTATCAATT
Organism: Abrus precatorius; assembly: GCF_003935025.1. Classification (NCBI taxonomy): domain Eukaryota; kingdom Viridiplantae; phylum Streptophyta; class Magnoliopsida; order Fabales; family Fabaceae; genus Abrus; species Abrus precatorius. The sequence continues at coordinate 16,781,271 of NW_020874406.1, read as the reverse complement.
CCAGCAACAAATACATCCTGGTCAAAGAATTGAAATGTTTTTAATATGTAGTTTTGATCAAATGAGAATTTGTTACGTTGTTTTAAAAGGGAAAGGAAGCAGCAATCAATAAAATAGTGAGTCTACATAACCAGTACGTAAAAGCTCCTTACATTTAAAATGAATGCTCACAAACCATGGATGTTATTAACCAATGATTAGGTTAGGGGTATTGCATCCACAATAGTTAGAATCAGCTCCTACAAATTGCACACTTAAAAAAAATTATTTTTGAATTTCAGTAATAAGAAACAACTTTACCAGATATTAAGTGCTTAATCTACTGCGGTGACAACGGTTATGATCAATGGTAGCATTCATGCTATAAACTTTAATAAAATATTTTTTTACAAAATTTATTAATTTATGTATATAAAATTTTATATAATTTAAATATTTGTAAAAAATATATTTTAAATAATCTACGTACTATACATAAATTAGATAACAATTATTTAGTTTTTAAACTATGTATAATTTTGTAGAATTAATTTATTTTATGAGAAAACTTGAACAATAAGATTGAGAGTTTTTTTATACATAAAAATTATTAAAACTTTCATTTTACTAAATACGATTCTTAATGTCATTTTATAATCCTATCTTATGCATATGATGAAGTTGATTATATTAGTGCAATAGATCATGATTAGTTATTGATTAATTATCACAATATATTAAAAATCAACTACTATAATTATTCATGAGGATAGAGTGAAAAATAACAAAGAAAAATCACGTGTCCTATTAAGTAAATTTTAAAATACATTAATACAAGTTTAAAGTTAATTTTAGGTATTTTAAAATACATTATTCATGATGAAGTTTATGCATACATGACGTGCTGAATTCAACGACTACCAGTGTTATGCAGTTAAATTCATTTTTTTTAAGAAGTCAGATCGATTACAATATATCTTTGTTTTTCTTGACGATGATATTCAAACTATGTTCATTTAAATATTTAAACTTCCTTTCTGAAAATTGCTTATAAAACTGGCATTGTATTATACGTATTTGAATATTAGCGCACGTTTTGAACATAGGTCTTTAAACTAGATTATATATATACACATCATGCACGTTAAGTCATTGAATTCTGTATAAACGTATGGAGTTTAATTTTGATTCTATAGACTCATTTACATCTCAAATTGATGGACTTGTATGGACTTCTTTTTAATAGGTTTGTTGAAAAATTGCGATGCATTACCTATCATTAATTAAAACTTAAACAAGTTAAATAATATATATCCCGTTCCACAGGCACAAAATAGAGCAAACAACAACGTCTGTGGAAAGATGGATAAATTTAAATGTCAAAATTTTATGGATTTGACCATTTAAATTTTATTTATTTATTAACTTTATTTCTTCTTGACAAGATGATGGAATTATGGAGGTGAAATACCTTTTTTTAGTTGTTAAATGTTATATAATTACTTATTGCTCTCGTACGCTCTTTAGCTTCCTATCATGCCTTTCTCAATGTCTAAGGGAGGTAAGTTGGACAGAAATTAATTATCATTCAATTTTCTTTAACTTACTTGAAGTATAAGTTAAATTAAACTTATTGATGAAATAAGTCATATTTAAATCTTTTTAAAAGGTATTTAATTAAAAGTGTCAAATCTAAAATCACTTTAAAAAACTATTAAGTTTAATAAGTTAATATAGTTAAATAATAATAATAATGAGACTAAACTTTTAAAAAGAAAATCACATCAAGTAAATAAGTTAAATTACACGATATATTTGAGAAACAACTCAAGCATAAGTCTTATAAAAACTTAACCTGACCTAACCAATTTCTACTCTTGTCCAACAAGTTTTCTCATTTTCTTTTTTTTCCTAATTGTCACAAAAGTCATGTTGAGAGAGTATGTTAGTCATAAATTTAGTAGTTTGAAACAAATTTGACTAGCAAAATAAGAAGTACCCTTTTCGGTGCAGTGAGTGTTGAGTTAGAAAACAATTTCTTTATAATGCGCTGAGACATATCCACCTCAAAAGTATTGTCTAAAATTTACTAGTTGAATGTTAAACTAAAACAACTCATATTTAATATTTAATATAATATTTTGAGGTAAGGTCACCTGAACTAAATGGAAGATAAGAGAGGAAGAAAAAAGAAAAAACAACCAATAAATTAGATGAGGTACAAAGAAAGAAAATAATAAGTACTTTTTTAATAAAATTTCATAATTTTACAAAACAAAAAATTTTATTTTAAATATTCTGTAAATTAAGAAATTAAAATAAAATAATTTAAAGGACTAAAAGAAAACAAAACTAAAAATTAAGATACTAATATACTAATTTAAATAAAAAAAATATTGCAGCAAAAGTTTAAATTTTTTTAAAATATTTTAATTATTCTCTATTTTATTTTCAAATAAATGAAATATAGTTTTATTTTTTTCATCTTATTTCAACAATGTGAATATCAATTTTTTGCTCTCAAATTTTATTTATTTATTTTTAAGTATATATTAAAAAAATAGAGTTATTTTAACATAACAAATAGAAAAAATAACTTTAAAAATTAATTTGGTTCTAGCAATAAAAATTCTGCATTATGCAAATTTATACCCAGCACTTAGTTGAGCTTTAAATATGATAACAGAAAAAATATAAAATTTTTGTCATTTTGTTAAAACACTAAAAGCACAAAATAAAGACTAATATAAATATAAAAGAAATATTTAGGAAATACAAAATAAAGACCAATATAAATATAAAAGAAAGATTTAGGAAGGACGACAACTAGTTTTGAAGGCGAAGCAATAAAATATTTTAGAAGACAGTAACAAAATTTTCTTTAAAACAAAAAAAATAATTCTTTAAGGAGATAATTTTGAAGATCTAGAGAAAAAAAAGAAAATACAATAAAAGTAAGAAGTAAAGACTCGGAAAACATAATAGAAAAAAAATCAAGTAAATATTTTTATCATTCTTAAATCATTTGAAAATCTTTACAAAATTTTAATCTTAAATATTTTGTTTATATTTATGTTTTTTTGTTATGTATGACATTTAATAATAACAAAAAAAAATAAACTTACTAAACTACATCTTTGTTTTCTCTTTTTTTTTATTTCTTCTTTTTTCTCTTTTCTCTATCTTTCGTATTATTTTCGATAGTTGAAAAAAAATTGATGATATAAATGGTAGCCAAAACCTTAGTGTTTCACATTTAAAAAGTTAAAATTATACATAAGGTTCTAGTTTTATTTTTTATCAAATCAATCTAATTTACTATCTATCATCGCTATGATATCTACATTTACATTTAAAAAGTTAAAATTGTACATAAGGTTCTAATTTTATTTTTTATTAAATCAATTTAATCTACTGTCTGCATCATTACGTTGTCTACATCCTATTGTATAGGAATTAAATGACAAAGTTTAAATTTATAAACATTGAACAAAGAAGAAGGAATACTTATATTATTTGACGGCACAATTTTAATAAATTTTTTAGGTGATTTTTATTTTATTTTATTTTTGGATCAGATCAAATTTAAGAGTTTTAATAAATAAAAATTATTCTAGACCCAACAATTTATAGTTAAAATATAAAAATATTAAATTCATAAATAACTCTAATCAAACCCAATATAAATAACAAAGAGAATTAAAATTGATTAAACATATTTTTTATCATTTTATATTTAAGTTGATTTTCTGTTTTATTTCTAAAATTTATCTCATTTTAACATTAATAATAAATTCTTATTTTTTATGATATTACATTATTTATGTCTTGATTTTTATGTTATTTATTTATTCTTTAAAATTGTTATCTTTTATTTTATATTTGTAAATGATGTAATTTAATTTTATACTTATAATTATTTTTTCTTATGTTATGAATAGTAATTTTTTTATATAATCAATAAATAAATAATAATATAATTACATCAATTTATAATACTAATACATAGCTTCTCTATCGTCATATATTATAAATTGATAAAGTCTACGTGTAGCTATGGTAACGAAACTTTATTCAATATTAATTTATCATATATTATCTTTAATTAATCAAATAATTATTTTAATAATTAATCAAGATATATTTATTTTTTTAATTACTAATTTATTAATCAATCGACTTAAATTAAAATTATTATATTAATGCGGTGATTTATAATGTTATTGTATAGTGTCTCTATTTTTATATGTTTTAAATCGTTAAGACTTTTTTGTATCAACATTACGTGTTTCAATCTTTTTATTAATAGTTATATTTCTTTAATCAAATTAAATATTTATTCCTTTTATTAAATAAAACTAATTTTAAATTTTAAATTTTATTAAGTTATATTTCTAACTTTGATTAGTTAATTAACTAAATACTTAATTAGTTAATTTTAGTTCTTCATTTTATAATACTTTTTTTACAACATCAATGTTTAATTTACATTACTTTCAATTATCCAATAAATTATAAAAAATTTATGTATTACTTATGCTATTGTGAATTCTCTTTCAATAGAAATCATAATCAAAACATAAATTTAAATATTTTATTTATAAATAAAAATATTTTTTTAACAATTTGATATATAGTTATGTGATCTTTCTTCGCTTTTTATATTATTTATCATATGATGCATGTATAACTGCGTTATCCTATATTCTAAATGCTATAATTTTATCAAAATAAACGTTTTTTTATTAAACTTAATTTAATTAACAAATTTTATAAATTATTTTAATAGAACTATATGGTTTTGAGTTCCTCGTTACACTCAGAAATATGTAAGAGCTAGAACTAGACCTGTTAACTAACATTTCAATAAATAATTTATTTTTTTTAAAATAAAAATAATAATAATTATTGTTTAGTATTAAATAAGTATTTTTAAAATTAAAATAAATTTGTATAATTAATTTAAAGTAATTATTATTTAAACAAATGTTGTAGATACTAATATTTTTCTACTTATAAATGATTTTTAAACTTATTTTTTATTTTAAAAAATTATATTATTTTTAAAAAAATTTAAGATTTTCTTAAAATAAATTTTAGTAGTGACTTGTTTTATTTTTAAAAAATATTTTGTTTTTAAAATATGTGTTTCTTAAGACCACCCGGTTGCGATTAGCCCTATTAAATATTTAAAAAATTATAACATTTTTTTTTTCTATTTTCTCTCTCAATTTCACCTTGCGTTCGTCCGAGACCCATAACTACGAAAAGCAATATTGGCGTCGCAACAGCTGCTTATCAGTTATACTTTTTATTTCCTTCCGATTGTCATTTCAAAACGTTTGGTCAAATCCAAGTTCTCAAGTTTCATTTGGAGAATTCCCAATTTAAGTGACATGGAAAAAGAATCTCTGAAGTACAAATTCAAATTTAAAGCATTCATCACAATTAAAGATATTTATTTGAATATTAATAAAAAATTAAAGATAACGACCTTTTATGAAATTAACAAATTAAATAAAAACATAAGTGACGGGAATATAATTTCAAAGATTTATTGATAAAGGGCATATGACTAAATCAAATGACATTATAGGATCAATCAACATTCAATTATAAATTTAATAAAAATATCCTTAATATATAAATATACATAGAGAGAATAATTATCAATTGATTTACTCTCTCGTTAATTTGTTTTTAGTAATTTATATTTTATATAGTTTTTCCTCTTTTTTCAATCTCTGTTGTTCGCCATCTGAAAATTTTTGATAAGCGATCAGATTAAAAGCTTATTTGTATATAAATTAAAATCACCTTAGCGATACTTTAAAGATATTTACATATTTTCATCTTTGCTTATTATATTTTTTAGTGACACGTAACTTGACAAAATTTAAATATGTAGACGGGTTGGAACATCATCTGTAGTTTGTAGAAATTGAAGAGAAATCAAGATGCCTTTATAAGCAGGTCGTTGATAAGTTCGTGTTCTCCTGCATTTACACATATCTCAAAAGTACATCAAAGAGCAAATGAGACACAACTTTTTCAATTGTCCCTAAGAAACGAGAATTGTTCAGAAACTATTTTGTTTGTAGGACAACCTAGCTTTTATTTCTACGTAAATCTTAAACAGAACATGTCACTAAAGATGAAATAAAACTCATGCATTTATTTCCGAAGTACATAAAATTAACAAAGTGGCTGAATGTCAATGATGCACCGTAGGATCATAAACATAGGGAATCAAACACAATTCCTTTTCCTTTGCAAGACCCAATCCAAAGTGTTCAGTCATGTCCAAACTCTCAGGTTTCATCTCATTAGGGAGTTCCCAATTGAAGTGATAGAGTAATAGAGCCAATGGAAGCATAATGGTGGCTAAACCAAATATCATGCCAGGACACATTCTCCTTCCAGCCCCGAAAGGGAGATACTCAAAGTTATTCCCTTTGAAATCGATAGAACTGCCATCGAACCTCTCTGGGAAAAACCTCTCAGGATCAGTCCAATATTGTGGATCTCTTGCAATTGCCCAAACGTTTACCACGATTTTAGTCTTTGCAGGTATTTCATACCCATCAATGATTGTTAGTTCTGAGCATTCTCTAGGGAGCAATAAAGGAGTAGGTGGGTGTACCCTCAATGTCTCTTTGATCACCAACTTCAAGTAAGTAAGTTGCTCAAGATCAGCTTCATGAATTATTTCCTTTTCTCCAAATGCTTCTCTTATCTCGGCTTGTGCTTTCTCCCTCACTCTAGGATTTCTCATTATTTCTGCCATAGCCCACTCTAGTGTTGTTGCTGAAGTATCAGTTCCAGCAGCAAATACATCCTGGTCAAATAATTATAATATTGTCATAAAGATAGGTGTTGCAAAGAAAAGGAAAATAACATTTAAGTGAATGGTGGAGCCAGATTGATTTCAGGAGAATTAGTCAAATGGGTCCCCTGATTCATTTTTATCAACAAATATTAGCTTTAATAAGAGATGATTTGGTGGATAATTGTCAGTCACTTTCAGTGAAAAGTTATATGTTTATTGACATTGTCAAAGAACTTATTGCGAGTAGATTTCAAAACACGGGACCTCGCATAGAACAATTACCGAAGGCTTTTTTTTTTTTCTTCCTAATTCATCACACAATATATATGTATATTATGATGTTTTTAATAGATTAACATCACGATCTTTTGTATTAATGTTTTGATACAGTAATTTATAAGAGCATTCATTTTTGCTTTCGTATATTTATTGTTACTTTATATTAAGATATTTTTTATTTTTATTATTAATTTTATTAACAAAGATAAAAATAAAAGATTTAAATAGATTTTTATTGAATAAAAATAATAATAAATATTTTAAAGTGACAATAAATATACTCATGTCCACCTCTGAAAATAAACAGTGAATCTAACATATGGACATAATTATCGTTATTAATTAAAAGTTATATTAGGAAATAATCATCTCAACTCTCTTAAGTAATTTAAGAGTTCAGATTTTATTCCACACCCATTTTTTCAACCATTTTCACACTCTATTCTATTTCTCTGATTTATATACGAGACCTTGTACTTTCTATGTCTGTTTTTTTCCCATCACTCTTTTCATATGGGTGTATTAGTCCGCTTAGGTATGAAACGATTATTTTTTTTATTATTTAGAATCAATTACTTGTTGACTTTTTTTTTTTTTTTCTGAACAGTCTATCAAGAGGTACTCGAAAGGATACAGACAATAGCATACTTTATGAGAACAACCGGAAACATCCATGAAAACTGTAGTCTAAATAACTTCGTATACCAATAGCTTGTTGGATACTTTTCATATATTTCAAAAGTTTATTAGAATTAAATTTATTTTAATTATTTTTATTTTATTTATTCTATTTTAAGTTTGTTGAGATAAAATTATAAGACATATTTTAACTTAATAAATATCTATATACTGTTAACAAATTATTAATCTTTTTAGTAAATATATCTAATGAAGTAACAAATTGTCACTCTATTCACTTTGCTTCATCCTTTTCTCCCTATAATTGTTCTCCTTTTTTATCATCTTTCTATCCTTTTCTTCTATGATTAAGTCAACAATAATTATATTTCTGTGAGTAAACTTATGTTTATCCTTAAAAATAATCCTGGAGTTGTTACACAGCTTTAAGGACAACATTCAATATGTATAAAACCAATTACTCTTGTTAATTGTTTTCTCCATAATTTTGTAATATGAGAGAAGGGTAAAAGCAAAGGAAATTAAAGAGTGATCATTCACGCAAATTTAAAAGACTGTAAAGTGTTTTCCGGCATTTACTAACCAATATAATAGCTTTGATGTTTCTAGCAGTTATTTTGATATCGAGAGTGTCACTTTCTTGGATTCTCACTAGAACATCAACAAGATCTTCGTTGTCTACATCAACTTTGTTTCCTTTTGCTCTTATTTTCATTTCTTGATGTTGTTTGATAATGTTTTCCAGGACTTTGTCAATCTGATCTTGCCACTTCTCCAATCTAGCCTTCCTCCCAGTAAAGAAATTTATGAAAAATTTCATGGAAGGAAACAAATCAGCCAGTTCAAATCCTGCCGCAGCTTCTATTATTGTTTTAATCAAATATATAAATTCATCATGATCCTTTGATTTGAGGCCAAATGCTGACCTGGAAACAAAAGAACCTACCAACGAGAAAATTCTGTCAGTAAGATTAATTGATGAACCTGCACATGCTCGAATTGAGTCTATAAATTTTGCTGTCTCATCTTCCCTAATAAAAGAGAAAGATTTAACTCTCTTGACACTTAGAAGCTCAGACACACATATCTTCCTCATTTGTCTCCAATAATCACCATATGGAGCAAAAGCGATGTCTGTTCCCCCATAGGACAAAAGTTGAGCAAACTCAGTTTGTGGCCTATGCACAAAAGCAAGATCATGGGTTTTTGTTATCTCCTTGGCCACCAAGGGGGAGGATACAACCACAGTAGAAATTTCACCAAGTTGAAGGTGCATGAGAGGTCCATATTTATGAGCAAGTTCTCGAAGTGCACGATGTGGAAGTGAACCTGTTAATGCTAGTTGATGCAGGTTCCCAATGACAGGTAACTTCCTTGGCCCAGGGGGGAGTTTGTTCTTAAGAGTGGTTTTTGGCTTGTAATATTTTGCAAGCCAATAAAATAGCAAGAACAAGGAGAAGACAATAACCACAAAGTACGCTTGAGTTTCCATGGGCTTTGGAGTTGGCTTTAAATGTTTATATTGTTTGCTGGGGGGGCTACATGTTCCTATTTATAGAATCCTCCAATGACGACAACGAAGATCTGTACATGGTGCATTGAGTTCAACAAATGACGTAGATTTTTTGAAGTTGGGAGATAAAATATTATAACTTCGATATCCTTAATTAAATATATCCCGTTCTTAGATTTTTATTATTATTTTTTTTACTTTTATTATTCTTTTAATCCCTCTCGTTATATTATTTGGGTAGTAAATTCTCACAATCCACAACAAAATTATTATTATATAATTTCAATATATATTTTATTTAAAAATTTGAAATTTATTTATTTCAAATAATATAACCTAACTTGAAGAAAAATAATGAAAACATACCTTCTGCATATGTGACAAGTTGACAAGAATCATAGTTTATAATATTATTTTTGTTTAAATGAAAATGAAATTATCTCTATACTGTAAAAAATAGTGTCAAAGGTATGCGGAAGCGAAGAATAGATTAGTTAATATTAACCTCCAGCCATTGCAAATGGATTCACGATTAAAGTTCTTGATCTTTCCAAATCCTTACTCACTCAATCACGATGGTGTGTATATTCTAAAGGAGGAGCGGATTCAGAGTTGACCTAAAACAATGAGATAGCAAAATATTTATAGAGCTCTTCCATCATGGAGCCCACTCCGAATATCCAGTAAAACTGAAAAACAGATATAGATAATGGAGCAATGTGATCACATAATATCCCTTTAAAATCGGAACTGCAAAAACAGAAGTCGGTTGCTAACATTCCCCCACTTGATCCATTAATCCCATTACCAACCATAATAAGAAACTAAATATATGAATCATGGTGACAGTTCCTCTAATGGTGAGTATTATCTTCCATGTACCACAGTATATCAAGTCTCTCAATACTAGCTCTTAACTTAATAAATAAACCAAATGTTTATTCAAGGTCAAAACTAAATGATATTTCTCAAACAAATAAAAGTGTGCACAAAACAAAAGAGAAAATATCAAGTCTGAATAAAAGTTTCATAGAAAATAATAAATGTATCCATAATTATTATCACATCATGGAACCAAGTCTCATTTGTGCTACATGATCCTTAAAATTCTTTGGTGACATGCCTTTAGTCAAAGGATCGGCAATCATCAACTCAGTGCTAACGTGCTCAATGACCACTTTTCTTTTCTTAACACGTTCTCTTATGGCTAAATATTTGATGTCAATGTGTTTACTTCGACTTTCACTCTTGTTATTATTAGCCATAAATACTGCAGTAGAGTTGTCACAATACAATCTCAATGACCTAGAAATAGAGTCCACAACTCTAAGCCCAGACATAAAACTCTTCAACCATACACCATGTGAGGTAGCCTCAAAACAAGAAACGAATTCAGCCTCCATAGTGGAAGTAGCAGTCAAGGTTTGCTTTACATTGCTCCAAGACACAGCTCCACAAGCTAGCATAAAAATGTAACCAGATGTAGATTTTTTGGTATCAATGCAGCCAGCAAAGTCTGAGTCAGAGTAGCCTATCACTTCCAAAGCATCAGTCCGTCTGTACATAAGCATGTAATCCTTTGTTCCTTGAAGATATCTCATTACTTTCTTTGCAGCTTTCCAATGGTCAACACCTGGATTACTCTGATATCTTCCTAAAACTCCAACCGCAAATGCAATGTCAGGTCTAGTGCAAACTTGAGCATACATAAGACTTCCAACAGCTGAAGCATATGGAATATTTTTCATGTGTTCCCGCTCAAGATCATTTTTCAGACATTGACTCAATTCAAGCCTATCACCCTTCACAATGAGAGCTACACTTGGTGAACAATCTTTCATGTTAAACCTCTCTAAAACCTTGTTAATATAGGTCTCTTGAGACAAACCCAAAATGCCTCGAGATCTTAATGCCTATGACATAAGATGCCTCATCCATATCTTTCATATCAAAGTTCTTTGAGAGAAATTGTTTTACTTCATATAGCATACACCTATCATTGGCCGCAAACAAAATATCATCCATGTATAAAACAAGAAAACAAATCTTACTCCCACTAACGTTCAGGTATATACATTGATCCATGATGTTTTCTTCAAAACTAAATGAAGATATGACTTCATGAAATTTTAGATACCATTGACAGGAGGCTTGCTTTAATCCGTATATAGATTTATTAAGCTTGCAGACTAAATGCTCACCATTACTAGAGAAGAATCCTTCAGGTTGTTTCATGTAAACCTCTTCTTCTCGATCACCATTGAGGAACGATGTCTTCACATCCATTTGATGTAACTCAAGGTCAAAATGAGCTACCAATGTCATAATTACTCAAAGAGAATCCTTTTTAGACACAGGAGAAAAGGTGTCCTTGTAATCGATTCCTTCTCTTTGAGTAAATCCTTTGGCAACAAGTCTTGCTTTATGTTTCTCAATGTTGCCTTGTGCATCTTTCTTGGTTTTAAAGACCCACCTACATCCAATGACTTTTACATCATCAGGCAACTCAACGAGATTCCAGACTTTGTTAGATGCCATAGAATTCATATCATCTTTCATGGCATTGTACCATAAATTCGATTCCTTAGAATTCATGGCTTGTGAAAATGTTTTAGGATCATTTTTGGCTCCTATGTTATAGTCAGATTCTTGTAAATACACCACATAGTCACTAGAAATTGTTGACCTTTTGACTCTAGTAGATCTTCTTAATATTGTCTCATTATCTTGATGAGGAACTTGTTGTTCAACCACTTCCTCAATAGGTTGATCAACATTCACTTGTGGCTCCTCATTAATAACTTGATCTACCAAATCGTATTCAACAGCTTGTGAAACTTGGATAACTGGTTGTCTAATACGCTCTTGAACTGGAGGAGCATGAATGACTACGAATCTATCATTTGATTCAAAGGGTTTAGCTTTATAATGATCTATTTCAAGAGTATTGTCTTGAATAAGGTCACTCCCACTAATCAAATCATTTTCAAGAAACTTTGCATTTCTTGATTCTACAATTTTAGTGCTACAAGATGGACAATAAAACTTATACCCTTTGGATTTTTCAGCATATCCAATGAAATCCCCACTAACAATCCTAGGGTCAAGTTTCTTCTCTTGTGGGTTATAAATTCTCACTTCAGACGGACATCCCCAAACGCATATATGTCGCAAACTAGGTTTCCAACCTTTGAACAGTTCAAAGGGTGTCTTTGAGACAGCTTTAGTTAGAACTCTGTTTAATATATACACAGTCATCTTTAATGCTTCAATCCACAAGAATTGAGGAAGCTTTGCATTGCTCCTCATGCTTCTCACCATGTCCATCAAGGTTCAATTCCTTCTTTCTGCTACACCATTCTGATCTAGAGAACCAGGCATAGTGTATTGGGCAACAATCCCATGTTCTTGAAGAAATTTCGCAAATGAACTAGGTGCTTGTCCATTCTCTGTGTATCTACCATAGTATTCTCCACCTCGATCTGATCTCACAAGCTTAATTTTCTTTCCACATTGTAGCTCTACTTCAGCCTTGAAAACTTTAAAGGCATTCAATGCTTCATCTTTAGAATGAAGCAAGTAGATATACATATATCATGAGTAATCATCTATGAAGGTGATAAAATATCTCGGACTACTTGCGTCCATGTCTGGACAACAAATATCCGTATGAATGATCTCCAATAAGTTTGAACTCCTCTTGGCACCAATTTTAGATTTGTTAGTTTGCTTACCCTTAATGCAATCTACACAAGTCCCAAAATCAGTAAAGTCCAAAGTACTAAGTACTCTTTCATTTACTAATCGCTTAATTCTCTCAATGGAGATGTGTCCCAATCTCCAATGCCACAATATAGAGGATTCCTCATTCACAACACATCGTTTTACCCCAGCAGTAACGTGCATAGAATTATGAGTGATATTATTTTGCAAAGTAATAGAATAAAGACCATCACATAATTTGCCAAAACCAACAATTTGTGAATTATTCAATAAAGTAAAACCAGAGTCCGAAAAATTAAAGGAAAAACTCAAAGGTGCAAGTCTTGAAATTGAAATCAAATTCTTAGAAAAACTAGGAACATAAAATGTCTTTTCTAAATTCAAAATAAAACCACTACTTAAAATTAAACTGCACGTCCCGACGGCCTCCACATGTGAACTCATCCTACTCCCTGAGTAGATGCATCGCTCACTTCCCACTGGCCTCCTTGGGTTTTGCATAACCTGCAAGGTATTACAAACATGGATTGTAGAAACAGAATCAATCCACCATGTGTCATGATTAATATCAATCATATTAGATTCATAACAAACAAAAGCAAATAGATTACCCTTCTTATCCAACCAAGTCTTGAATTTCAGGCAGTCTTTCTTCATATGTCCTTTCTTTTTACAAAAGAAACACTTTGACTCATTCTTTATGTCTGGCTGAACAGAAAGCTTTCCCTTGTGATTAACTTGATTCTTTTTACTCTTTGCAGAAGTAGTCAAGTTCACCCTCTCCCCTTCTTCCATCAGTAACCTTTCCTCTTCTTGAGCACACATGGTCAACAATTCATTAACAGACCATTTATCCTTATGTGTGTTATAAGAGATCTTAAAGGGGGCATATTCATGAGGCAAGGTGCACAAAATGTAGTGTACCAAGAAGGAATCTGACATGGTAACCTTCAAAGCTTTCAGTTGAGCCACTATATCCCTTATGCGCATGATGTGATCACGCACTCCTCTAATCCTAGTGAGCTTCACGGATGAAAACTGCATTATAAGGGTGCTGGCAAGAGATTTATCAGAAGTAGTAAATTGCTCATCAATGGCCTTTAATAAATCCCTGACTTTATTATGCTGATCGATAGAACCCCGAATACCAGCAGAAATGTTGGTCTTTATGAAGGTCACGGAAAGACGATTAGACCTCTCCCACTTTTTATAAAGATCAACTGCATCTGGAGTGATGGTCTCAGTAATTGCCGGTGGTTCATCCTTCCTAATAGCATAATCAATGTCCATCCAGCCTAAATGAAGAAGGATTCTCTCCTTCCAGATTTTATAATTGTCACCTCTTAATTCGGAAATACCACATTTAATATCATAAATATTCACAGATTGAGAAACTGCAAAGTTCAAAATACCACATGCTTATTATCATAATTTGAGGATAAAATAAATATCATGTTTTACCAATGCAAACATGCTTTAATTCATGAATCTAATGACATAAAACTTGCATGTGGGCTAAAGTCCTATTCAATTAGACTCATTATATATCGTTATGATAAAACTATCAAATTATGTTCCTTTTCTTAATTCCTGTGGGTAAATTAAGAAATATAATCTAATATTTTATCCTAATTAATCATACATATGCAATAAAATTCCTGTGGGTAAATTTCATCACATTATATATAATTAATTACAATTAATGTTTTTCAATGTGATTTAAAAACTATATATATAATTTTAATCAATCAAATGTGTTGTGGCTACTCTCTAATTTATTAAAATTATATTCATCACCAAACATTAGTTCTCTCTCTCCAAAAGGGTATATATTAGCATTAATATCAAGAAATTAAGTATAAAAATTTAATAACATCATGCTAGTCATCAGGAAAGATATATATATAGTTTTCAGAATCACATATATGACAAAAATAAGGATTTGGTTTAATGGTAATCACTTCAGTTCGCAGTCCTATGGTTCTGTGTTCAACCTCAGAAACACGCAAAACGAACAAAAAATTTGCGTTTTTGGTTGTCTTCAACCTCTAGCCAGGTTGGCTTGACCCGTTACGACCCGCGCATCTCCTCTCAAAATTTCAATATTTTCAGTCTCCATTAAACGTAAAAAAAAGATGTTTTTAGATGCAGAAACATAGAAATGATTTTCCATATTCAATTTTGATTAAAAAGGAATCAAACACACAACATCCATATCCAAAACACAATTGAAGTTCTTGATCTTTTTAAATCCTTACTCACTCAGTCACGATGGTGTGTATATTCTAAAGGAGGAGCGGATTCAAGGTTGACCTAAAACAATGAGATAGCAAAATATTTATAGAGCTCTTCTATCATGGAACCCACTCCGAATATCCAGTAAAACCGAAAAACAGATGTAGATAATGAAGCAATGTAATCACATAATAGTTTATAATATTATTTTTGTTTAAATGAAAATAAATTATCTTTATACTCTTTTGTGATTTTTTTCATTTGTTCTCGTTCAGCGTCCCTCTTCCTCTTTACTTTTAGTCCTTCGTGTTCTTTTCTTCTTCTTTTTTTGTTTTTCTATTTTTTAAGTAATTTTTTTTGTTTAAATAAATTTTTTAATTTAAACAAAATTTGTTTTTTCATATGTTTTCCTTGAGAAAAAAAAATTATCGTAAGCTATAATTTTTGTCAAGACTTTAAAGAATTTAGATTAAAAAATATATACTTTTACTGTGTTCGGTTAACCTTTCTGTATCAGTGTATCCAAGTTAAATTTTTTAAATGAGTCCGTAATAATTTTGTTGTCGAAAAAAAATAAATTTAATGTATAACTTAGATTTTAAAAGTTTTTTTCGTATTCATAACCGAAAAAAGGTTTTTTTTATTCAATTTCTAAAAATATCTTTACCTCAGTAGCTTAGTTTTATGTTCTTTTATTCAAGATATAATTTCTCTTCGTTATTGAACGATATAATATTTAATTTATTTTAAAAAATATGTCATGTTTCAATAAACCATTCAATGTAAGTTATATTTGTAAAATATGATATTGTTTATTTTTAAAAAATATTTTCTAAAATTATATGTCTGAAATATGATTACATAGTATTATTATTATTTTAAATGAGCGGTATTTGACAAATATAATTTAAATGTTTCATTTATTAAAAAATGGGTAAAATGTATTTATTAAATGCACTAGTTTTTTTAATATTATATATATATATACTCATAATTTTGATTTCTGTATTTTCTATGCTTGTTATGGATAAGATTTTAAATATATTTATTTGATGGATTAGTAAAAAATTAGCATAAGTAAATAAAGTATTATGTTATTATTGGGCATTTTTTATATTTTCTAAAATTTAATTTTTAAAATTTTTTCAGATATTTAAGATCAATTTTATGTAATAATAAAAATAATTATTCATATAATATAAGTTTAAGGATTAAGTGAAAAAAATTATTGAAAGTTATTTATAATCGTAAATACCTACAAAGCTTAAAATAAAATTTTATTATATTACAATATTTATTATCATTATCATGTACAGTAATAAATATCAAATTTAAAAAAGTGAAAATATAAAAATTAGAATATTAAAGTTGGAATAGTAACTATATTAAAAAAAGAATTAAAAATTATTTTAGATTATTTGATCATATACAAAAGAAATTTTAAAAATATTGATGAGAAAAATGTATGTGATAATTTTTTATTTTGATAGAAAAAAGGTAAAAAAAATAAATTTAGAGAAAATTATTAAAAAAAATTAATTAATGATATTTATAAGATTGATAAGTTCAATAAGAGTTGTTTATTATTATTATTTACTTAGCCTTTTAACTTTACAATCTCTTGGCTCATTATTTAAAGGGGAATTCCTCGTCCATAGATGATCTTGTTACGTCATCCGTGATTCTTGACAATACTGAATTTGGCATTATTTTTTTTATCATCTTTGGAGTGAAATATGAGAGCAACAGTAGCGGTGCATGGACATTAATATCAATTTTATCATTTTATACCGCAAAAATTTAGATATAGTATTTTAAGTGTTTTTTTTACTAAACTTTAATAATCAATATAATAAAACTTTATATTAATTTTTTAAATAAAACTCTTATGTTGCATAAAAAATAATATTAAAAACACCTAAAATATTATATTTAAATTTTATTTTTTTTATACATATTTGCACAAAAATGTTAAACATGTTTGATATTTACTTTGCATGAACAAGAGTTAAGTAGGGTTAGAAAAAAAAAATCAGTTACGGAAGACAATTTATAACTAATTTCAATTATTTTTAAAAAATTGGATGGATGTTACATTAATTTTTTAGTTTATCATATTTTTTAAGAAATTAGATCAGTGTTTTAAATTCATTTTTTAATAATTAAATTTTTTTTATTTATCTAAATTCATATTATATATAAAATTACAGTGTTATGTTCTAACTTGTTAGATTTTTGCGTCACATTGATTGACAAAGTTTTTTTTATAATTATGATTAATATTTTTTATTAATCTTAATTTTTATAATAAAAATATTTAAAATAATATTTTTTTAAATATAAATATTATTTTAAAGATATAAAAATATATTTTTAATTATTTTTAAATTTTTAAAATATATTATAATAATATTCTTTAATTATTTAATATTATTAATATTTATTTTTACATATTTTAATTTAAACTGCATTATTATTTTTTATATAAAATAATTTAAAATTTTAACTTTTTAATAAAATAATTTAAAAATAACAAACATTGTATAAAAGCTTCTATAAAGTATAATATAATTAATAAAAGTAAATAAATTTTCATAAAGTGTATTAATATAATACAATTGTACAGTAAAAAAAATTAATTTTATCTTAAAATTAAATTTGTAAATATATCAAGAATCAATTTATTTTAACAATTAATTTTAAATAAAATTTTAAATTAATTTAACATAAAATTAGATTTAAAATTAATTTAATATAAAATATTTAAAATTAATTTTAATCAAAATTAAATTTAAAATTATTTTAAAAACGTTAAAATAGATTGATTTAAAATTAAATAAAATCTGTATGATATATCGTCTATGTATACCAAAATCCAATCGTATGCAAGTTTGACATTTCAGAACAGAAGCAGCTATACATCAAATCAACAATGCAATGATTTCTCAATAGAAAATAATAATAATACAATGATTTCTCAGTTAAAGACTTGGGCCTTTTTTCTTCTTCTTTTTTTTCAATAATAGGTCTTGAGATTATTTTCTAATTCTCAAGTATTTCAATAATTATTTAAACAGGACAACATATAACACAAGTTCAATATACACATGTTTATATAATTTACACGTGTTAAACTTTATTGGTCTATCTATTTATCGCATATAAATTCATTAAACTTTCAAAACGAATTCATCTTTATTTGGTTGAAATTTATTATGAAAAAAAGCTTATAAAAAATTGATGGTATGCAAAATTAATTTATGATTTTTATGCTTTTTATTAACTATAATAAAACTTAATAAGATTTTTAATTTATTTTGTTTCATTAATGACACAAACTTTATTGTAATAAAAAATATATTAAATAAATATTGAATTAATCTGTTTATTCAAATATGCATGGTATGTGCTATAAAAATGCATCATAAGTGAGGAATTCAAAGGACGATGTTTGGTACTTCGTGTGGAAAAAAAAATGTTCTAAAGAAATCATTACAAATGAGTTAATAAAATTATTATATTTTTTGGGTTACTTGTACAAGTGAACTTCTAACATATAAATAAATATTTTCATGAGTTGTTCACATGATAAAAAAAAAAAAGTTGAATTATGATTTTTTGTTTACTTAAAAAATATTTTTGTCCCTTCATATTTTAATTTAATTTTTTAATCCGAAATAATAAAATAATTAATATTAAAGTTGGGGTAGTAATATATATTTGTTAAAAGTATAAATATATTTTGAAAAGATAAAAGATTATTTAATGTGTACTTGGTGAATGTAAAATTAGTAGAGAGATCTCATAAAATATAAGAAAATATAAATAAACATAACAAACGATTAAAAAAAAACAAAATAGTATTATAATTATTTAGAAAATAAAAATAAAAATATGCTATGATGTCATGTCTGAAGAACAAATTGTGAAGTAAAAGATAGCGACGTAATTTTGAATCTCTACCGATGTAAAAAATTTGAATAAAAAAACCTACATTGTCAGAAAATGACAGAATAAACATTTACTTATAAAAATAAATGTATAATTTATAAAATATATAAAAATTATTTATACAAGTCATAAACTTATATTTTATTTTAAAATTATAATATCAAATATAAGTACTTATTGACAACCTTCTTAAAAAATCAATTTTTTATGCATATTAAGTTTTTAATCAATACATTTTGAACACTCGTTAAGAAAATATCTACTTTCACAAGAGCTTTGAGTCAGAGTTTTGAAATGAGATGATTCAACGATAAATCTTATCCGTTTAATTTAAATAAATTGCTACTAATTTATAATTTGACAAAGTGTTTTTTGGCTTACTCCTCTGCCTTAAAAGTCAGCTGATTATTCAAAATGTCACATAACACAGCGCAATTAATTTGAAATATTTACCATCCACCATCAATCACATATTCCCCCAGTCCAATCAATTCCACATATATGCGATATTTCAATTCCACTGGCTAATTATGCTTTTATATATATAAGTAAATTTTTTATATTAATGTAAATTTAAAATTTTTATATTTAATTTAATTTTTTTATTTAATTTATGTTTAATAAGCTATAATTTATTACTCTATTAAATATAAATTAAATAAATAGTAACTTAAAAATAATTTTTCATTAACGTTAAGTTATATACATGTGTTCCATAGTCAGATAGTATCACAACCACGTTTACGTTTCACATGCAAAACATTACGTGATGATTAAGCTATTTTGTATTTAGAATAATATCTGTCTTATATTATATCTTATACAAAGAAATATGAGATTCACAGAAAACATACAGAAGAATGAAAAAGAAAAAAAAAATATATGATAGAATTAATGTAAATATACATACATTTAAAAACTTGTTATAATTTAAAACAAATAAAAACAGTTAATTCATGTAATAAAAATTAATGTAAATATATTTGAATATATTTTAATAAAATATTGATGTTTAGAAAATAAAATAAAAAATAAATAAATAAATAAATATATATATATATATATATATAATACTTGATTACATGATCCTTTATTTTATTATTACTTTTCCTTTCACTTAATAGAAATAAGGAATTAAAACTGAAAAAGCAATATTCTATCTTTTAATATAAAATAATTATAAATAAATTGGATTTTTTATAAAGCTATAATTGTTATATAAGGAAGCTAGTAAAATTGTAATTTTACTTCGCTCATTTAAAAAAGAATTAGTTTAAATATTTTAATTGCCTTCAACTATTTATTATAATTGAAAACGTAGATTAATTGATAAAAGTTTGTTTTTGGTTCAAGGGAATTTTCTTGTTATAATAATTTTACTTAAATTAAGTCGTATTACTGTTTATAAAAGATTCATACTATTTACATAAAATAAAATTTCAATTATAATTATTAATGAAATAAAAATAGATAAGTTAATCTAATAAAAAATATAATATACTGAGAGTTTAGTTAATAATATATAATAAATTAATCTCTATTAATATATATAATAAAAATGAAGTTATTAGTATACATAACATTACGTGTTTATTAAATTATATAATGGTATTTGAATGTTAGTATAATACATAATATAATTAATATAAATTCAAGTTAAATACCTCTTATGACAGTTTAGTTTACCTTAAACAATAGTTACCCTGATGGGAGTATTTTTAACACTTATATTTGTTGTCTAATATTGAATAATAGTATTTCCTATAATGATAATTATATTTTTAAAATCAAGTTTATTTAATACTTTTCTTAATTTTTTTGTCAAACATCAAACGGAAGGATTATTTGATAGCAAACTAATCAATGTCGTGTATCATGCATCAAGAATTTCTCATCTCTCGAATAATTGACTATTATTTGGAATTTTATTCCTCCAGATATTATATCAGCAATACCAGGGGCGCGGCTCAAGAGCTTTTAGGGCTTAAAACAAATTTAAGAATTAGACTTATTTTATTAATAAAATAAATTTTTAAAAATTATTATAATTTTATTTTTCAAGCTTTTATTTAATATTATTATAAATTTATTTAAAATAAGACTAAATTAAAACAATAAA
This sequence comes from Abrus precatorius, assembly GCF_003935025.1. Lineage (NCBI taxonomy): Eukaryota > Viridiplantae > Streptophyta > Magnoliopsida > Fabales > Fabaceae > Abrus > Abrus precatorius. The sequence goes on along the minus strand of NW_020874406.1, from coordinate 16,760,004 downwards.
ACCTGATTGTCAAGAAAATAAATTTAAAACTTGCAATCTTTACGTCTCCAAAAGTGACAGCTTTGCAAAGAAACTGCGAAATACTGTTTAATAAGTATGGGTAATGGAGGATGAGTAGTGAAGGAAAAACTCTTGTACCAGTGCCTCTGTATTGAGAAAATAAAAAGCTTCATACCAAAGCTTATGCGTTAGAAAAATAGAAATATTTGCTTCCTCCTCTACTATGCGTTAGAAAAATAGAAGTCTTTACTTCTTCCTCCACTTCCACTCCAAGATTGTTATTAGTTAAAAAAATACAAATTGAAACAAAATTAAACAAGAAAAGAGTAGTTAGAGAAGAAAGAAGTAACAATTAAATAAAAAGTAAAAAATTATTTAATTTTTTTTTTTTGCTATTCAATTATTTTTTAAAAAAATAAATTAAAATACGTTTATTATCTATTAGTTAAGAGTTACAGCTTATTAAATATTATTTATAATATCAATGAAAAATTAATAATTACTTAAAAAAATTTGAGAGCCTAAAACTCTTGCTTTACTTAATCGATCAAACTCACTGATTTAACAATCCCAAAACTTTGCATCAATAGCAAATTCATATTTATATTCGTCATATATATTTTAGGGTGTTGTTAACTTTATTCTTTAAAATTAAAGATAAGTAATTAATAATAATAAAATCTTATTAAAAAAAGTATTTATTATATTTTTATAACTTTAATACAATAATTATGTATTTTTTTTATAAAATTTTTTTATTTATGTATCCTTAAATTCGCAATGTAGTGTTTTTACAAAATTTGATTTATTTCAATTGATACAAGATTCAAGCATACTTATCCTTCAAAGTAAATTCCTAAAACCACGAACAATAAATTACTCGGAAAAGTAACGAATAAAACCTCAGAACTTTCGGAATTAATAGCTTACAACATTGAGTCAATCATGCAAATTATTAAAAAATAATTTGATCGAACTACCGATTGTGAGCCTAAACTCATTATTGGTCCTTATTTAGTAAAGAAAATTCGATTTACAACGTGAACGGGTAATGCGTAAGCTGGATCAATCGGTTTCAGTCCCGGATATTCAAGCAGTGAAAGTCCTGCAAGAGCAAACAACTCATCTTCAGCATCCTGGGTTTATAGTATAAATGAAACTAGAAACACATTAATAAAAGAACTGCGCTGTCAGACAGGGACAAGATACAAGATATATGATCAGCATTGTGCTAGGCCCCGAGAGTTTGCACATACAAATAGGATAATTTTATTGATAGAAATTTTGGATGGAACCAGAATTAGAGTTCTAGCAATAGAATTCACAGGCCTAAGCCCTAACAGTGTATGTTCCTCTCTCAAACATATGCAATTGATAAACTACCCCTAACACACACAGGGTTTCCGCCTTTTCAAAACACAAGGAATAACAATCTGATACCTTCCTTCCCTTTTACAACTCTGTAACACAATTCATATATCACTATCACATTTTGACTTATAACTGCTTAACACGAAATTAATATAAAAACAACTGCTTAGTAAGTTCCTGATACAGAATTATTACTGCCTAATTCAGAGCTTAGCTTATCACACTATAATGGGGAAAAAGTGATAGAGATGAAGACTACATCAGGATAACCTGAATGCATGGGAAAGGAAGAGGTGAGGTGGGTCCCTACTTCCCATATTAACCAAGGGAGCCGCAGATTACAAGATTTTAGCACAATTAAATAAAAACCAAATAGAAGGGACAAACAAGATAAAAAGATAGATGTCATACCAGCCACACCGAAGTAAGTATGAAAGACATCCACAGCATCATCTGGCCTGTCTGAAATTCCACCATTTTCTGTGTCCTTACAGTTTCAACATGCACAATATCAGAGATACTAACTTGACAATAGTTAATACTCCAAAAGAAGAAACAGAAACTTGCAGATTTATAAACACAGAATTGACGTTCAAGTAACTAACCTGGCAATCTAAGATAAACTTTATAAGTTTATCTTTACTGATCCAATGAACTCTATCAATCATGGTCAGGCTAGAAAGAACCCACCATGAGTAACAGACCTAAGATGATATAAAAGCTAGTAAGAGAAACTGAGAACTAGAGTATCTAAAGCAATCAACATAAATTTGAAAAGATTTACTCACATCAGGGAGTTTCTCGGGACGGCCATTCATACCTCCAGATTTAACTTGTCTCTCACATAACCACCAACCAAGTAGGTCCTTGTCAACAAGATCAAGTGACCCCGTTAAGGCAAGGGCCCCTACACAACAGAAAACTGACAATGGGAAAAGTAAATATCTTACAAGGATGCTTCAAGTCTACAACTCAAGTCATTCTTTCATTCAAAATTCAGAAAATAGAAAAATCAAAATTGATTTATTACATGCATTCCTTGGGAGAACGATAAGCACGATACATTGTATCAAATTTTATTACTAAAGGATTTGGCAATCACAATTTGGTTAATGAGTTCAATGTAAACCCTAGATATAAAATTATACAAATTTAGATCTAAAATGGGTAAATTTTATCCACAAAAGGTGTACATTTCTATCAGGAAAATTACCGAAATATTGAATAATGTAAATACTAGGTGGACATAGCTAATACTACTAGTCGCATTGTAGTTATACACTTAATTGCACCCAAATTCTCTTAGTAAATAGACTTGAGCAGTTATTTAAAATTTTAAACTACAGCAATTAGGTGGACCCAACATACTTTTGTATTCCCATTCAGTTGGTTTCATGTTTCTCTTTTTCTCTCATTCTCTATTTGGTGTCAATTGCCACTTGCCAGGGGGGAAGATCCAAGCTGATACTGTCTGAGTCATTCCAGAAGTTTCAGCCATCATCCATACATCCCATCATTGCTTCACTCAGTGTTCTGTCTAGGACTACGTAAGCTTCAAACCTTGGACCTTAAACCCACAATCAATAGTCATCTTCAGATTCTTCCAATCAGTCAAAGGACATCTATTGATGTCTCATGCACCCCTCATACAACATCTTTTCACTGTAGCTCTCACACACCAGCACATAACATAGCAGCACTTGCTTTGCTTGCTCCAATTCAGTCATCACTTGGCTAAACCAGATTAACTCTGTTGTGTCAACAACGATCAGGCATTTTTCTTTCCTGCTAGGCTGGCTGCAATGATTTCCCCATTAGTGATATTTTGTACTTCAGTTTTGAGTTTCCTTTAGTCCAAATGGTCAAGTCTCAGCCTGGGAGCCAACTCAAAGAGCATTTTCTTTCCTGCCACTGCTAAATAGATGTTTGTGGGACAAGGTGATGCAGAACAGATGCAGCTGATGTGTGATAATCAAGCAGCACTACACATGATCTCCAATCCAGTTTTTCATAAAACAAGTAACCTACTGAGGTGTAAGTACTTGTAAGATCATTTGCCTACCAAAATGACTAGCTAGCAGACATTGTCACTAATTCTCCCAAATTTCATCAAATTATAGTTAATAGGTTTGGTGGATATAATATGCACTATCCAGCTTGGGGTGAATGTTGAATAATATCAATTGTACTGCAGCTTTACTGCACTTGTACTTTCTTTGAAAATAGACCTGTAAATGACAATATAAACCCAATATACTTGCATATTCCCATACAAATTGGTTTTCTCTCTTTCCCTCTCATTCACTGAAGTTTACATAAACAACTTCTTTTTGTGAGTTGATCCTATCGGACATTTTTATTTGCTCTTTTGAGTCTAGCAAACACTTCTACAAAAACTCATTATTAGTTTAAAAAGAAAGCATAAATTTCCATCTTTGAAAATTTCCTTTTTCTGCACATCCTGGTTAGAAGTATAGTAAAAAAGCATTATGTGTCTTAACCTAACACCTTCAGTTTTTGGGATAGTTAGTTCATGACAATCCTAAATAAACTTTTTAGCAATTCCACAAATAAATCCTATTCACATCTAATCCTCAAATAGCACATAAAACAATCAATTACTGAACCATCCAAAAGTTAAGGTAAACATTGCCAAAACAGAGCTCCAAATTATGGATGTAAGCCTCTTAAAGAGATTATCCAAACAACATACTTTTATTAACCTCTTAGAGTTAAAGGATTATTGTGATAGTATTAGTCACAACTCACAAATCATAAATTTGAATTATTAAACTAGAAAATATCAATTAAAATAAGATGGTGACTTTTAAATAATAAATATGATATTTATCTACATTATTCCCCAATTGTAATATTTTCACTACAAGAAGATTTCTCCTAATGAAATATTGTTTTTAACCCTCTCTTAGTATGTTGCTTTGGACAAAAAGATTCTTGAATCCAAAACCTTAAATAACATATTCAAATTATGCCCTCACCACATAAAGCACTCCCCTCAAGTGGGAAAGAAATAAACAACACAAATTTCGAAGGGAATGAGAAGTACACATTGAGTAACATAGGGAAATTGATAATTAAGTAAAGATCATGCATAATATAGGACATACTTTGACCAGCATGAGATTCCCCACCAGGAGTGCAACCAAAACCACCATCCATATTTTTGCAGCTTATAATGTACTTCACAGCCTTCTCCACATTGATTTTATCCAAGCGATGTAATATTGATAGACAACAAATGGCAATATATGAGAACCTAAGACAAATAAGTCGGTGAATTTTAGTAAAAAATAAAGTAAGCTCTTATACACTCGGTAATCAAAATGGACCTTAAGAAAAATACCGTGTATCAACTTCACCCCACATATCCCCTGAAAAAGATCCATCTTCATTTTGCAGGCTGACAACATCTGATGTAAATATTAAGAAACACAAGATCTAATATACTTTGCAACTTATTAAATTTCACTATCATAATTTTAGAAACTAATCTATCAAACTGTATCGAAAGTCATACTAATTTTTTTTTATGAAACATAGTAAGCCATTTAACGACAATGCCAACTAAAAAGCTACATATCCTAATAAACAGAAATATGGTAGTTAAAAATTTTGCAAAAAGAACAAAACTTCTCCAATACCACAAAACATTTGCGAATACAGATTACAGAACCTTCAAAGCAAAGCCAATATGTGTGCAAGGATACAATCTGTCACCTTATCTACATCAAGAACATCCATCCTATCAAAGAGAGCCAACACCTGCACAGCACTTAATGTATACAGGATGTGTGGATCATGTCCAACATTTCCACCAAATCCCCCTTCATAACAACAAATATCTCATGAGATAATTATCCATGTCACTGACATCATAAAAAAAATTGTAATTCTCAGGAAAGTATAAAACGTGGAACAACCTGATTCATGCTGACAACTCATCATCCATGAAACAACCTCATTAACATCCACAGTGTCAAGCTTTCCTAGAAGATCCAGAGCAGTCAATCCCCAATATGCCCCATTCATTCTTAGATGCTCCATTACCACAGATTCAAAATTATCTTTCCTCTGGAAACCAAAAAAGGTATATGAAAATAGAAAAATGAAGACCCACAGCATATAAAGCATAAAAGACGAGTTTTTGGAAAAGAATGTAAAAATGGGAAGCACACCTTTTCAACTGATAATATATATTGAACATGTTTGTCGGCAACAAGCTCTGCCATCTCGCGAGTAAACTTTAGCAACAACAAAATTAGAAATATTAGCATTAGAATCAAAGGTTTAAGATAAGGCATAAGTAAAAGTGAATTGAAAGAGGAACAGAGAGAGTGTGAATATCTCACATCAGTTGCAGATTGTGGCACAGAGAGAGGAAAGATTGATTTTGTGATGAAGGATGATCCAGCACAACGTTAGCATTACTAAACACAACAAAAGATCAGTCCTTTGAAGTTTGAATTGGAATGCGGAATAGTGGTTGGATGGTGAGTTTCAGACCTTTCCGCTAAGAAAAGGGCTTTTGACTGCATAGACTATGCACTACTCTCTTCAACTTCCCAATTTTTATTTTAATTAAAATATATATTTGATCATAATTTAGTAATTTACACTTATTTATAAATGATTTTTGTATTTAAACATTGTAAGCTCTAATTCTTGTCCTTCCTTAATTTCTGATAAAAACAATTGTATATAATATTTTTTATTAAAAATTGTAGTATTAATTGTATATTAAACTTGACTATTGAAAGTATGATGGCGTAAAAATTTAATAAATAAATTTTTTTTGCAAAGTTTGTTTATAAATAAAGAATAAAAAAATATAATAATTAAATACAAATAATATATGGTAAGAATATAATAAAATTTTATTATATTTTATTTTATATGAGAATGAAAATAATAAAGTAAATAACTTTATATCAACCTATATAATATTTGAAATAAAAAATAAAAATATACATAAATTATATTAAAAATAATAATTTTTTATTTAAATTACTATAATTTTAAAATTAATTTTTTTATTTTTCAATAGAAATATACATAAATGTTAAAAATTATTTGTGTTTAAATAATATTAAAAAATTTAATCATAGTAATTTTCTTTAAAATTATTGTTTTACAGTTAATTTTTTTTTGCTAGTAATTTTAATTTTTTAATAGATTATAAAAAATAAAAATATATTTTATAAAATAATTAAAATATGTTTTATAAAAATTATTTTATGAAATTATTTCTTAAAAATATATTTCATTAAAAATAGTGCTCACACGATATTTTTATAAACAATATTACAGTTATATTTAATAAATAATTAATTTTATAAAATATTAAGGAAGATATGAAGTATGTAAGAAGGAAAAGAAGCAAATATTTATGTTCTGGTAATTCATAACTTTTTTTTAATTAAAATTTGAACTAGATAAAAGAATAAGTTATTACATTTTCACTTTGAAGATAAAAATTTAAACTATCACAAGAAATAAGATAAAATGACAAGTTCTTCTTAATTTAACAAACTAAATTTTAACTAGAATGAAATAAATTATTTTATTATGTCTTCTTGCTAATTATCAAACAAGATCTTTGTAATTCAAATTTAAATAAAGCAAGTCAATATTAAGACAAGTCATTATTTTATATTATGTATTTATTTTTCAATTCAATATTAATTTAAATTTTGAAAATTATATTATTTTTATATAATAAAATATTTATTAATAATAATTATAAGATTTAATTTTTTCAAAATTTAGAAAAAAAATATTAAACTTAAAAATAATTATATAATATTATACAAAGATAGATAGATAATAGAAAAAGCCATATGGGTCAAAAAGTCCCATGTATCGGGTTCAGAGCTTTATGGGCAAAAACTTTTTATTCAAAGGATATGTTTCACTAATGGAAATGTACACGGTAGCATTAGTTTCATAGCAAAAAAGTCAGACCACAGGTGTAGAGAAGCAAAAGTTTCTAAATAAGAAAAGTTAGTCATTAACTGCAGGATAAGATACAAAGCTTATACCAATACATCATATTAAACAGACTTCCACAAAAGCTCAAAAAAAATTTTTGACACCAAGATCTTGAATTGGATTCAGGACCACATGCTTAAGGGATTTAAGCCACTTCCACTCAGATAAACACAACTTTGTACATTATATTAATATTATAAACATATTTCTCTTACAAGTAGAGATAGAAACAGTGAAAACTATTTGATGACAGGAATCTATAGCTTGTTTTGACCTTTTTAATAAATGAACAAGACTTAAATTTTTTTTTAAGATATGTCTAAATAAATAAGTCAGGTTAAACTTGATAGGCCAATATATATATATATATATATATATATATATATAAAATAGAGCTGTCAAAATATGTTTAAATAATAAAATTATTTAATAATATATTTTTAATTTTGTTATATTAAATTAATATATTATGTTATGATTTTTTTAATTTATAATTATAATAAATAGAAATTATATTCTATTAAAAATTAAAAATATTTATACTCAATTATACTTTTGAAATAATAAATTATCATATTTATTTCATTTAAATAAGTTAAAAAATAGTTAAAGTTTTAAACAGTAACAAAATACAATCAAAATTGAATGAAATAAAATTTAAAAAATAAAATAATAATATTATATTAATATATTTTTTATATTCTTAATTTTATTATTATTAATATTTAATTATTATATTAATATATTATGTTTAATTTTTTTTCTTTATAATAAAAAAATATTCTTTAAATATGAATTATATTTTATTCAAAACTAAAATTTTATAAAAAATTAATAGAAAAATAAAATAAAATAATTCCATATATAATATATATATAAGATCATATAGTAAATAATATAAATAATATAATTTTCACTAAATTATATATAATAATATATACTTTTTTGTGACTTAATACGTATTTTATTTTTACTGATATAAATCTTTTGAGTAAAATACATAAAAAAAAATTTTTAGATATAAAGTCTACAACACACAATAACACACTTAAATATAAATAAATCAATTTTAAATAATTATTTTTCATAAATTTAACGTATATGTAAATAAATTTTTTTAAAAAAAATATAGTTGTTAATATATATTTGAAATTCAATAATTAATAAATATTTACATAAAAAATATAAATTAAAAATTAAATTATTAATTAATTTATATAATATATATATATATATGTGTGTTTCAATGTATTGTATCAGTAATATTTTTTATATTTTATTAATGTTATAGTATAATTAATTTTACATATATTTGTTAATATAAAATAAAAAATTAATAAATAAAATAAAATATTTTATAATTATTTTTTAAATTTAGTAGTTATTATTATTATTATCATCATTATATATATATATATATATATATATATATATATATAGCGTATGAAGTTTAAATTTTTATATTAAATTTTATTACATATTTTTTAATTAAGATAAAAGTTTAGAAATATATGTTATTTTAATTTAAATATAAATTTTATTAATTCTTACTATATTCATATGTTATTTTTTGTATCTTTAAATTTTATAATATAAATATTTTTTATTTATAATTTTTACAATGACTATATATTTACTTTTTTAAATATAATAATTTTTTTAATGGATTTAATAAATTTTGTGAGTGTTATTTTTTGTTATCAATTTTATGTTTACTATAATTTTATTTATTAATATAAGATGTCTTTACACAAACAAAATATAATTGTCATAAAAAAATAATTAAAATCTTTAATACTTTAATTATAGTTGTTAACATACATTTAAAATTAAATAATTTGCAAATACTTACATAAATAAAAAATTAAATTATTAGATAATTTATCAATTTATATTTTATGTATAAGTATATGTTTTAATTTATTATACTAGTAATTCTTTTTTATATTATATTAATGTTATAGTGTTATTAATTTTACGTGTATTTATTAATTTAAAATAATAAATTAATGAAATAAATAAAATTAAATATTTTATAATTTTTTTAATTTAATAGTTATTATTATTGTCATTATATATATATATATATTATATTAAATTTAAATTTATTTATTTTTTAAAATATAATAATTTTCTTTTAGCTGATTCAACAAATTATATGAATGTTATTTTTTATGATCAATTTTATGTATTTACTATGACTTTATTTATTAAGTAAAAAATGTCTTTAAACAAATAAAATATGATCCTAAAAGAAAACTAAAATCTTTAATACTTTAATAATTTTTAAAAATAAATCAAGAAAAATAAAAATAAAAATTTATTTAATATGAAACATTTATAATTAGTGCTCAAGTAATATTTTAAAAATTATTTATAAAATTATATAAAAATTATTACAATTATTAATAATAGATAAAAAGTAAAAAAAATATGTAAATTAATTTGATAATAAAATATGTATATTTTTATTAATATTAAAATATTTTTTATAATAGGTTTTTTTAACCGGCTTTAGATCAGGTTAAGCCACCTAAATAGGCTAGATCAAACTGAAAATAAGGTGTAACATACCAATTCAAGTCTAATAATTATGTTATAGGTAAGAACTGTTTAAAGTAAAGTCAAGTCTCGCCTGTTTCCATTCCTACTTAGCAGGCAACATGAATCACGTAGCATCCTTAGACACAATGATATTTTTGGACTCAATTAATTACACCTGGTCAGCAAACATGTTAAAAAAACCATATGTTTGAAAATGCACTCTTCTGAAAGGGATTATGTTGTTAAAAAAAACCATGTTAAACTATTATGTCACTGAAGAATGTACATTTAAATATTATTTGATAAATGTATTAAAACGAAATGGATTATATTATATATTACAAACTCAAACCCAAAGATGATCATATATCTACGCACAACAGTAAAAGGGCTCAAGTTACCCAGGGCATGAATCTAGACAATAAACATGTGCCAATTTGCGATGCCTTTGCGGATAAGTGTACATTTATACTCCAAGAGTACATACTGGGATTTAAAGATGAAAGTTTGTGTCATGTTCATAAAATTTTATATTTGTTTAGTATCATTTTGGACTTTTCCATAGAATTTATATATTCTAAACCAAACAGTACTCATTTTGACATGTACAGTAAGAATTAAGACAAGTGCAGATAAAAAGTCGATGTTCATTTAATCAAAAAGTCACGAAATCAATTGGGGTATTTTATAATATTCTAACACATCATATAATAACTAATATTAATCGCTTCAAACTGAGAACTCAGATTCTGAATTTGATAGAACACTCTGCTATTGATAAAGATCTGCATAAATTTTCATACTGCTGTGACTTAACATTATTGTCGACTTCAATAATAGTCCACGGCAGGACCACAAAATGCTCAAGATAATGTACTTATAAACAAAAGCAGCCAATGTGTAATAATTAAAAGATTTACCCCAATGTTTATTAGATGTCATGAATTAATTAGAGCCTGCTTAAATTTTAACAAAAGCTTTTTCAAGAGCTGAACATGATATGCACATACATAATATAACAAACTCAACCAGCTGTGACTCAACCAGTTGTTGCATCCTCAGAAACTACTATCATGAACTGCAGGATCCCTTACATACATCCAATTGCTCTTGAAAATGTTTACAATTGATATAATAAAACGGAGTTGTCATTTTATGTTGTGAGCTAATTCATTTGTTTCATAATTCATTGATATTTCTTGCAATTTTCAATCTTCAGATAAATTTGAGTTTTAATTTGAACAGATAAATCTTCAGACAAGTTCTTTTGATATTTCAAGCATTATAATTTCTCCTTCACAAAATATTGCTGCAAGCCAAACACATTTATCTCAAGTCATATAACAATCACCTAGTATCCAAACCTTTGTTGATTATGCAATTCAAACGATAAGACAATGCTCCAAAACATGAATGTTTAATTAAACGAACTCGCAAATTTTATTCTACCCTTCTCCAAATGGAATCATTTATTAGGTAGACAATGTTGCTGATTCCATTATATGAAAATCCAGATCCATGCTAACTTGAAACTTAAATTTAATTTCAGAAAGAAAAGAAAAAAGAGTACCTCAGCTAGAGTCGGGGATTTGTCAGCAGCTTCCGCCATTGATGAGGAAGAGAGAGATGGAAAGGGGAAATTGGATTTGGGCTATGAGCACCTCAAAACGGTGTTTTTACGCTCAGCTCCCATTGCATAATTATTACTAGAAACTAGTAGAGTACGATGCTCGCTCCCTAACTTTGGATTTAGAGAATTGGGATTTTGGTTGATTTGGGTGTTCCACAATTGGGATTAGGTTCCCAGGACTTTGATAAAATTTGAGTGTTCTCAGGCGGCTACCCCACGGGTATATCTTGTCTTTTTGACAGCTCTATTTAACAATATTGTAGATATGTAAAATCATTAGTATTTAACAATAGTTACTTCATATATATATATATATATATATATATATAAATTGATTACACCTCTTTATTATTGAGTATATTAAATTTAGATACATAACTTTATCTACTTATTACTCTATACATTAAAATTTAGAATGTATCCACTTACTTGTTACTCTGTACATTAAAATTTAAAACGTATAACTTATGAATTAAAATTATATTTTATCACATTTATTATGTTTTAATTGTATTTAAAGAATATTTATTAGTATTGATGGTTATATTATGTTACAAATAATAATATAAATATTTATCTATAAATTAGCTTAAATTATCGTTATTAAAATTAATTATAATATTTTCATAATATACAGATTAAAATTATTATTATATTTTAATATAATCTATATTTTATTATATATTTCAAATACTAAAATATATCTTAAATTAAAAAAATTAAACTTACAAAATTGTTAGTTTATAATATAGGTTGTTAAATTAAATTTATAATAAAAGATAAATTTGTATATTTAAATTATTTTATTAATTAGTTTAATATAATCTATATTTTAATATATATTTTAAATATTAAAATATAATTTGAATAAAAAAATATATTTATAAAATTATTTATTTATATTATATATTATTAAATTAAATTTATAATAAAAATATAATTTTATATATTTAAATTATTTTATTAAATATTTTAATATAATTTATATTTCAATATTTATTAACAATACTAAATTGTAATTTAATTTAAAAATACTACATTTACCAAATTATTAATTTATAATATATATTGTTAAAAATAAGTTTTTAAATTTAAATTATTTTATTAATTATTTTAATATAATATATAGTTTAATATATATTTCAAAAATTAAAACTTACTTTAAAATTAAAAAAATATACTTACCTAATTATTAATTTATATTATATATTGTTAAGATCAAATAAAATAATCTATATTTTAATATGTACTTCAAATATTAAATGTAATTTAAATAAAAAAATATTTATAAAATTATTTGTTATATTATATATTGTTAAATTAATTTTTTAATAAAAATATAATTTTATATATTTAAACTATTTTATTAAATATTTTAATATAATTTATATTTCAATATTTATTAACAATACTAAATTGTAATTTAGTTTGAAAATATTATATTTATTAAATTATTAGTTTATAATATATTGTTAAATTAAATTTTTAATAAAAAAATAAGTTTACGAATTTAAATTATTTTATTAATTATTTTAATATAATATATATTTTAAAAACTAAAACTTATTTTAAAATTAAAAAAATTATATTTATCTAATTATTGATTTATATTATATATTGTAAGTTTTTTACAGAAATAAAATATTTTAAATGATAAATTACGTATATATCTTAAAAAATTTATATATAAATATCTTAAATTAAATTATATAAAAGTTATTAAAATTAATTATAATTATTTTTTATAATAGAATAAAAAAATCGATTATAAATCTACTTTTAAAAGTTAATTATAATTATTTTTTACAATACAGCAAGAAAGTCGTTTACAATCGTTCAATGTTAAAGGAGAGTAGATTATCGACTTCTGCCACTGGGAGGACATTCTGAGATTGGTTTACCTACACTACTTTTGCTGTCTTTATTGTCTGACTAAACCTGCAGCTTCTGACTCCCCAACCGCATAAATCATAATCAAAAATCATAAAACCCCTTTCATTCCCATTAATTTGCATCTCAAAACATCAAATCCAAACACAAAAACCTTTGGAATGATGTTAATAAATGTGTGTTCAGAGAAAGCAGGCTTTGGAATCAGCCCTCGCATTTCATTCTCGCAAGACCCCAAAAACACAATCTCAGTGGAAAGCCCTCGTAAGCAAGACACGTGCATGACTCAGGCTCAGACTTCGTTTTCTGCATCACAAACGGCGTCCCACACAAACTCTCTTCAGCGGACGAGCTTTTCTCCAACGGCAAAATCGTTCCCAAGCAAATCACCAGAATTTCCAAAGCCCCACCAAACTAGCCCCATCATCAACCCCATTTCAACACGCAAAAGAAGAGGCTCAAAGAGTTCTTGTCAGAGCCAGATGATGACGACACCCAAGAACATGATAAGCCCAATTCTTCTTCCAAACTCTTCTGGCGTAGCAGCAGTTTGAACTGTGATGGGGCCACACGTGGGAAACCAATCTCAGAACGTCTTCTCAATACAAACTTAAGTAGATTATATTCAACTTTCTTGTTGTATTTGTAAAAAATATTATAATTAACTTTAATTTTAATACAGCAGTCGATCATAATTGATTTTTTTTATTATATTATAAAAAATAATTATAATTAACTTCTGTATACCTGTGTAAAGTTTATTTTAATTAATTTTTATATAATTTAATTTAGAATATTTATGTACAAATTTTTTTTAAAACATCTATGTAATTTATTATTTAAAATATTTTATTTTTGTAAAAAATTAATATATTGTTAAGATCAAATAAAATAATTTAAAATTACTTTTATAATTTACATAATTTATGAATTATAATCATAATTAATTTATACTTATTATTTTTGAATTATATTTTAAAAAAATATTAGAATTGATAATTATATAATGTTAAAAATGTTAATAATAAAACTACTGTAAATAATATTTAATAAAAAAATATTAAAATTTATTATAAATAATTTAAATAAATTTTAAAAAAATTTATGTTAAATGTTGAAAATAGAAAAAATAATATTGATTAAATTATACAAAAATACTTTTAAAAAAATTTTATGAAGTTTTCGAATTATTTTTTAATTATAAATAAAAATGTATATTTATTTTTAACTTCTATTTAACATTTGAATGTTAATTATTGTTTTATATTATATATTATTAAATTAATTTTTTAATAAAAAGATAAGTAAATTATAATACAAATGAAAAGATAACTTTTATTATGTTAATTTTATATTTTTTAACTTTTCATATATCATCGAGTAGAACTTTATCTTTATTTATATAAGTTATGTTTACATAACTTTAAAAAATTTGTTCACGGTTTTTTTTTTGTTATTTTTTTTTTTATTTTGCAATTCTATTAGCTGTCAAGAATTACCTACTCACGTAAGTGCATGTATTTTCGAGTTTAATATTTTTTACTTGGTTTATATATTTTAATTAGATTTTTTGAGCAAGCATAAAGCTGTTTTTTTTAAATGATATCACGTATTAAATTTTATTTTGAATTGATTAATTTGTATCAAATTTATCATTATTTTTTATGCTTTTGTAAGAGAATAACAAGTTGCAATGAAGATAAATAAATTTTTCTTAACGATCTGAATTCAACAACAGATGATTGTATCAAACATATATCTCCAACCGTGAAAACAACAAACCAAAAAAAAAAAGAAATTAATGTATAAATTATAATTTTGTAATGTATTGTTCAAATTTCTTAGATAATACAGTAATTTATATTTGATATTTTTTTTAGGCTGCAACTTGAAGAAGATGAAGCAGAAAATAGAGAATAAAAGACAACAATAGAAAATTTAGAAGATTGAACTATTTTTATTGCAATATTGTATAAATACTTTTAATATTATGTAGAATTTGAAAAGTAAAATGTTATCAAACATTTAAGTTTTTTATAAAATAATTTTGTTATCTTATTATATACATTTCTCTTACTTTATTATTATTATTATTATGTATTGACGTTATTCTTAACATAAAATTTGCCTAGATTTTATATGTGACTCAGAAACTTTATATTATATCATCTTCTATAATTTTAATTGATATAAAGATAAATATTTATATTAAATAAAATCATTCTTCTCTTTTAGTTTCTATCTAAATTTTAATTGAAAAATTTCTAACTACTATTTTTTTTCTCTTCTTCTATTATTTTAATTTTTTTTAAAAATAATTTAATAGAAATTAATATATCATAATTATGTATAATTTATTAATGTAGACAATATTTTTATTTATATTTTATATTATAATAATTATGATGATGAATTGTAATTAAGGAAAATTTATTAAAATGATGGTTATATTATATTAAAAACTGCTATAACAATATTGTTGCAAATGACATGATGCTTGATAAAAAATTATTAAATTTATAAATGTAAAAAATTTTAAAAATATCATTGTCAAGTAAAATTGTACCTAATGAACAAAAATAATTAAGTAGTAAAAAAATATTAATTTCTTAAGTAACATTTTAATTGAAAATAAAATTATATATTTACTTTAAGTTATACTTAAATTTGAGTTATATTAATTTAAATTATTTTATTAAATACTATATATACAATCTATATTTTAATTTGTACTTTAAATACTAAAATGTACTTTAAATTAAAAAAAATTACATTTACAAAGATAATAATTTATATTACATGTTGTTAAGTTAAATTTCTTATGAATAGGAAAATTTATATATTTAAATTATTTTATTAATTAGTTTAAAATAATCTTTGACATATACTTTAAACTCTAAAATTTAATTTTGCACTAAAAAATTTACACTTACAAAATTATTATTTTATATTATATATTGTTAAATTAAATTTCTAATGAAAAGATAACTTTATAAATGAAAATACTATCTATAAAATAAAATTAAAATTACAAATGCAGAGAACTATATTTTTTAAGAAAAAAATTTATTCATTTTGTGGACTTAAAGTTAGTTCCCAAGATGTAAATCAAAATACAGGTATTATATATAAAAATATTAATTCAATACAAATATTTTTTTATTAATATATATTTATTATGTTATATTCTTCAAATTATACATTTTTCAATTTTAAAAAATATTTAAATCAGGTTCACTAAATATTGACTTTTTGTTTTAGTAAGACCATGTGATATATCAAATATTAGACTATAAAAATAGACACAAGGATATCACACAAAAATTATATCTGAAAGCAATCATAAAATCTCACATACATCGGATTTACGTCAAAATTGTTAGAACACATTTATTTTTTTAATGACGGTATAATATTTTAATGTGTATATATTAAATTTATATTTATATTTTAAAAATAATTACAGACCTAATAAATATTTTAATGACGATATAATATATATTTAAATTAAAATTTTATTTATCTATTTATTTATTAGTCTTTTGTAAGATGCAACATATTATTAAATCTATTATTATCTTAATAAATATTATCTTAATTTTATTAATTCTATTATTATTACATTAACAAATAATTATTTAAAATTATTTCATATTTTAAAATTAATTTACTTTTTTATTTTAATTAGAAAATAATTATAAAAATTTATTCATGCATGTATTGGTAGTAATATTATAAACTGTGATGATATTTGCTTATTTATTTATTAATATAATTCAATTATACATATATAGAGTTTATCATAACTACTCTTATAATTAATATTTTATCATACAAATTATAAATTAAAATTATGTTTACTCATTTATTAATAATTTTTTAAAATTATTGATGATAAATTAAATCAAATCATTAAAAAAGAGCTAATGTATTTTGTAAAATTATTGAATACTTTAAATTTTAGTGGATTTACTCTCCATTGCTTGCAACTCAAAGAAGGAATGTCAATTATGCTACTTAAGAACATCAATCCAATATTAGGAATGTGCAATGGAAGAATGTGCAATAGAATAAGACTCCTTATCAAAGATAATCATTAAATTATGTTAGATTATATTTGTCAAAACATATATTTAATCATAGTCAATTATATGTTGCATTGTCTAAAATAATATCAATAAAAAATAAAAAAATTTATTATTAAAGAAGATAAATAAATATATAAGATATACAAAAAAATATTTCATAATATTTCTCGCTGTAATTATATTTAATATAATAATTTTTTTTACCATATTGATATATTTTTATATTTAAGACATATTTACTAGTCATCTACTTAAAAATTGCATTTATTGTCTCATCAACATTTATACAGTCTGTATTTTTTATTTTTTTCATCTATCTTTCCATTTTTGTTTTTTAAATAAACTTAATTAATTAATTATAGTACAACCAGGATTAAACAACCATAGAAGAGAGGGTTACAGGTTAAAAAATATCTCAAAAACTTGACCCGAAAATTTTTAAGATCATATGTGAAAACAAGATGGCAAAATCAAATATTATTAATTTATTTCTCTCTCTCTTCCCTCCTAAATCCTTACAGAGAATGGTGATAAAATTAGTTTTTATCTACAATTTGTTTCGATTCTGCTGATCTTAATTTACCTGATAAGCTCCAAGGCCGATCTATATAAACAAGCTAGTGTATACTATGAACACAAGCTAAAAACCACAAAAACCAAATCTCTCGTTGAGTCTTAAAAATTCTTCAAACGAGAAACACCAATTCAAGAAACTTAATCAAGAATGATGAGGTCAACAGAGAAGGGTGATAGAATATGTCCTATCACTTCTGAAATTATCACATATCAAGAATTTGCTCGATATAGACAGAAATACTTAGTTACGTATTATCCATTTAGTAGCTTTGGACGTAAAGAAAAACAAAGTACGAAGCAAAAAATACAAAAGTTGATCAACATCATGAACTTGAAGAAACATATCAATAACTCGAAGAAGGCCAAAGGTACTGAACCTACGGTAAACTCGCCTAGCAAATCCAAGTACATGTCATCATGGCTCTGTTCTCATAGCCATTTTAGTGAGAGAACACTGAGGTTTTTTCCAATGTTTTGGGTGCAACTATAACAATTATCGTCCTCAATTCAGTGAAAGCTCTACAACGACTTCAAGAGTACACGCATTGGCAACGCTTGATTTTTGAAATTCTGTAGTTTGATTGATCGTGAAATATTTCATCCTAGTAAATCTGTGTAAGTATTTTTGTAGTAATATTGAAGAATGTTAGGAATACATGCTCTAAATTTTTATTTTTATTTTTTTGTAGAGTTTATAAAATAAAACATACTAAATAAAATTTTTAATTTTTTTTTATCAATTTTTATATATTAATTATGAGTCTTGATTCTTGAATAAGAATGTTTTAAAAAATATTACTGAGCAAAGTATTTTTAAATAATTTTTTGAAATTTTATTTAATATAATAAATATTTATTAATAATAATTATAATATATTTTTAAAATTTAAAAATAAACATATAATATATTTTAAATTTATTTATTTAAAAAATTAACTAAATAATATCCGAACGTTACAATAAACTATAATATTTAAAATTTAAGGTATATGATTGTAACTGTTGAATCTCACTCATTTGTTGATTGAAAAAGATGAAATCTGTTATTCCGTTTGATTATTTCTTATTTAAATATATATATATATATATATATATATATATATATATATATATATATATATGATTTTATTTTTAAATCAACTGCTACTAAATTTAAGTCATTATTTTCAAAAGTGCAGTCTTTTTTTTTTTTTATGTATTCTTCTTAATTCATGACATGACCATTTTTAAATTATACTATATTTGGATTATCAGTAACAAATAAAATAAAAAGGTTATTATTTAAAGTTCTATAAAATGTTAATGAAATGGAATGGTAATGAAGTAAACTTCGTCCAGTTTTATATAATTTAGAAGTATTTAATGAAATCAATATTATTTATAAAGAATTCAAATAGTAGGGTGATATTTTTATTTTACTCAATTATATTCTCTTCTATTTCATTTCACTTAATTAATATGAAAGTAAACTCGCAAGCACATTTTAATTTTAATTGTATTTTTAAAACATTGATACTTAAAGTTAGTGAATCTCTCAAAGTAAGGAATTATTAATATCAAGATTCTTCAAATTTTAAAATTTAAAATTTATTAATTTGAATTTGATATATCATATTAAAACTAACAGTTAATTCAAACATTTTATTCCATGTTTTATTTTTAAAAATTTATCTATTTTTTTTTTTAAAACATCAACATTTTATTAAGGATAAATTTAAAATACAAAGAGTAGTTTAACAACTCTAAAGAAAATATATGTCAAGTGATTATTAATTCAATTTATAATTTTATTTTGACAAAAATATTTTTTATTATAATTTTTTTAAGACTAGTATGACTTAATTAGTAACTTAAATTACGGTGATCCTATGTTTTACTTTTAAAATTTTTCTAATTTTAATATTATATTATACTTTTACAAAATGTGTCTAATTGGACTTATTTTTATGAGGATTAACCATTCTTTATATAATTAATCATTTAATTAGCTACCCTATTGTATTAAATTAATATATTTATTATTATTAAGCACGTGAATCAACTAATAGATAATTGTTCAAATTTAATGTGACTTTTTAATTTGAGTTTTAGTTACATACAATTACGTTAAATATTTAAAGGGATAGTTTGTTGTTAATTAGTGGTTAAAAAAATAACATGTTTATTTATGAGATAAATTAAATTTAGAAATTTAATATATCAAGCTCGTGGAATTTTTTTTAATCAATTATTAAATTAACAGGTGTATTGAATCTTTATACCTTTGTTAACACATTGTATGACTATTTGGGAGGAGGATTCATATTAGAAAAAGAGATATTAATATTATACAATCTTTTATGTATTGATAACATTTTAGCAAGTAATTGTGAATTGATAAAGTATAAAGTTATAAAAGAAATTGGGGAGTATCTAAGGAAGTGATAGGCAAAATAAGACAGTATCAACCCATTCATAAATAGATTTTTAGTTGCCTTTTTTGTCTCCCTTTGTTTTTTTTTTTTCAAATCACGCTCTCTATTTTTTGCATATGTAGTCAATAATTGGTCAAACTAGTACTTTTCAATTCTCTTCAAGGAACAACATATTAGATTCTTTTATATTCCTATATTACTTATCAAATGGATGCACTCACCCAAAACACACGTGTTCCAAATTTTTTATTTATGCCAGGAGTTGGATATATGAAATAAACGACTTTTTTATTTAAATAATGCTTTTTTTAAAACAATTTCTTAAAATAGATATATTTTAAAACTAATTATTTATTTGGTATTTTTTTTTTACCAACTCAATAGCAGTATTACACATACATATACGATAATAAATTTTTATTATTATTTTAATAGAGTATCGTTTCAATATTACCGACACTATACCAAAAATTAACACGTCAAAATCGCATGAGTATCGGACAAGATGAAACGATAATATATTTTTATTATTATTTTAATATATTATCGTTTCGATACTCACATTTTTTTAATCAATTTTAATATTATCGTCACAAATTAATTAATATTTTTTTTTATTATTTTAAAATTCTATCGCCTCAAAACTTCTTATACTTAATTTGCCACTAGTAATATATAATACTAAAATATGATGTATGCTGCAATTGTATCACAATGAGAGATTATTCCCATGAAAGGAGTAGCCAGCAATTTTTCCACTAGACACACAGCTATGTGAAGGAAAAATTAATTGCGGAAGTTAAACACAAAAATAGTATATCACTGTACACATGCTAACTTTTTAAGCTTGAAGAATATTTATTGTCTGCTGTACACTTAATATTTAAAATGTATAAGATGATAAAAAAAAGGTGAAAAGACAAAAAAAATATAATGTAAAAAAATAGATGAAAAGTCAAATAAGGTAAAAAATAAAAAATATATAAATATAACTCCTATTATTAAAATATTCATCAATAAAATCTACTCATTTTAGGAAAGATGAATAAATAAATATTTTGAAGAAAAAGATAATAAAAATTAGTAATATATTCTTTACATACTTTTGTAATTATTTGATTTTAAAATTTTTGAAAAAATTAATTAATTTACAAAATCAGCATTATAATATTAGTAAAATATTAAAGGAGTGTACTTTAAAATACATATTCATAAAATACCACACTTCAAAGCTGCACAACAGTTCAAAATGTATTTTTTTAATAATTCATTAAAAGCATAATTTTTTTATTACGAAAGAGTCTACTGTGACTTTAAAATTATTATTATTATTATTAAATAATTTTATATAAAATATTTTTATTGATTAATTAAATTAATAAAAGAATGACAGCAAACACTGATATTATGCATCCTGTGTTTAGACTATTAAGAAATCAATATGCATACGAAGGGAAAGAAAAATAATTAAATATATCCATGTATGAAGTGTGATGTGTGGTGCAGCTGCGTCGCAGGGAAGATCCATGTATGACCCAGATGAATCCACATTTAGGTGCTATTCCAAATGCATCATGATATGTCTAATCCAATAGGCTAGAGGAATCGCAAATTTTGCATGCGATTTTGTAACGACAATGGATGCAGCTATTCGTTAACACCATGAACATCAACCATAAAAAAAATATGAATATCGGAAGTTTTGAGGTGATAAAATTTTAAAAAATAAAAATAAAAATTAAGTAACAATAATATTAAAATTAATTAAAAAAATATGAATATCGAATGTTGAACGATGATAATGTATTAAAATAATAATAAAAATATATTGTTTTATTTTATCTGATACTCATGCGATTTTAATAAGTGTTAATTTTTAGTGTAATATCCGTAATATTGAAATGATACTTTATTAAAATAATAATAAAAATTTACTATTGTCTATGTAGATACGATACTGCTGTTGAGTTGAAAAAAAAAACATTAAATAAGAAATTAATTTTAAAATATACCTATTTTAAGAAATTGTTTTTAAAAAAATATTATTTAAATAAAAAAGCCGAAATAAACTGCTAAAGGATCAAAGAAAATGGATGAGTTTGAAATGGGTAAAAGAAAATCATTATAATAGTTACCCTATACGTGCTTTATAGCTTCATACAAGTCAAGTTTTTCAAGTAATCTTGTGCGATCCAAAAGTATACTCTAATGAATAGATTTGTAGTTAGGCTGATGTGGTAATATCATGATAAGATCTGCATGGGCAGACTTAAATAGACCATTATTGAAGAGAGAAAACTCTTGAGCAATTATTTCCCCTAAAAATTGTAAATAAATACTTAAAAGGACACTGGAGTAAATCAAGGTCATTTTCTAAAAAAAAATAGAAATTGGGTTTTCAGGATGATCTTATATAGAAAGGTGCACTCATCCAATTTCCCTCCATAGCGCATGGCAGGTAACATTTCCAACAATTCCCAAAGACCATTCAACTCTTTCACCTCTACCATCCGCATTGAGTTTAATAAGTTCTTTTTCAAGAAGCCTGCGATATACTCTTTCAAGATTGCATCATGCCAGTTCTTGAAAGACTTACTGTTGGGTGTGTACATAATTTTAAAACAAATGAAATGTGATAAAGAAAAATTTTAAAAAATAAGACAGTTTATTGTAGATGCTTACACTGTTAGAATATGCACATAAAAATTAACGATGTACATAAAATTCAAATACAATAGTTTTTTTATTTTTGTAATTACTGACTCATAGTCTTGAAGTTCCTTTTGGTGTTTACATGGTTCTGTGAGGGTAACCCTGTTGTCTTTCGGGAAAATAAAAAGAAAACAAATATGATTTCACAAATACACATGCAACACTTGAATAATCAAGTCGTTTTAATGTTAAAAACAACTTTCCATAAAACCAGAATAATTTAGATAATCAGGAGAGAAAGCTAGCCCATTGATGATTTATCTGCAAGAGGCAACTTACCCATCCTAAAGCTATTATTAAGATACCAAGACCTCGTCAATCATTAAGACAACAACAACATCAATCATCCACGGAAACATAAAACCATGAAAGAAGGGAGCAAGTAAAATTTCCAAATGAGAAAACAAATGTCAGCAAAACACAAGTACAAAATTAAATCTATACTTTCATTGCTTCAGCTCTTCTAAATTCTATTTAATGATACATAAAACGTGAAATTAAGTAATTGCACGCTAAGAGGAGCAATTTTATTCCTTATTTTGTCTAGTGTTAAACTATATGATCTTGGAATCTTTGAACTATATAATTTATGACCAAGCTGAGGTATTGGTCAATGTATACGTGAGAAAATTATATCATCTGTCAAATTCTCAATATGGAAAACTTCCAGTCATATGGATATGATCAAGGGTCCTTTTAAGTCCATACTTAAGCATTGCTCGGTTACCCTGTCTAAATCCATCTCCATAAGCTGAGGAGGCATCTGACTCAATCTGGTGTTTAAAAAACTCACCAAGTTTTTTCTCAAAGTCAGATCGTTTACCCTTCTTTGATGATGTAGAAGAGGACGAAGGTGATGATGAAGATGAAGATGACGATGATGCACCATCATTCCCAGATCCAGAATAAAGCTCTGAATCTAACCACATATGGGCCAAGACTTGGCAGATTCCTTCTTCAACTTCTGGACTCAGGTTGGGATAACCTGTTAAAAACCCAGAAATTTTGTTCCAACTTTTCACCATGAAACAAAATATAAATTTTATGCATTAATTAATAGCTGAATACCTTTAAGCCTAAGCCATGCATGCATCATCTCATGAGCTAGGATTGATCCAGTCAACAACCTATAAACATAAAATTCTTGAATTATGTATAGTGACTATCATATGCAAGCACAGTCAGATTATGAAAGTAGATTGTATAGGAAGGATACCTAGGAAGGCCATACAAAACAAGAATGGCTGTCACTTCACAATGCCGGACCAGCCTATAAGGTTCCGTTATCATGTCTGTGACTCGGTAGCCTGCCCCTATCCTGGGTCTCCTTAAAATCTAGTACAACATAAAATATATAAAAGTAATAAAATCACTATTTGATACACAGATCTTCTATAGCAGAATTATAAAGACTCAAATTTGCAAGAAACCCCTACAGTGGTGACAGTTTGCTCTTCTGACAAGCAGAGTCCTCTAGTTTCAGGTAAGTGGTGATGACCCTACATTCAATAGTGAAAAACAAAAGAACATCTTAAAGTCATCAGAAAGACAGGAAAGAAAGAATAGAAATAACATTTCATGAACAAAATGGAAAGTTCAACACACTAACTCTTACATGCTTTTCCCCCTCCATGGCCTCATTCAGAGCTTGCCTCTCAACCAAAAGCATAGGAATTTGCTGCTCCAATTTCATATTTAAACCTTCATAAAATTCTTGTATTTCAAGGTAGAGAGGTTGACATTCATGAGTATCCATAATTGATGAGTCTAGGCACTCTAAACATAACTTTCGACCATCATCAAGCAAAAGATATTTTGCATCCCTTGGCTGCACTGATTGAAAAGACCAAAAAAAAAAAAAAGTAGGTGGGGAATGGGATCCATCAGTAGCTCCTACTTGTTAATAACAGGATGAAATGTTCTGAGAGATGAATAACTGACCTCCATTCTTTCACAGCTACAGCAACGAGGAGTGCCATCAAGCTCATGTGATGGGCAGTATTTTTGTAGCCAAAAAGGATGAGCTCTATACTCAATGAGGCCAGCTGAATTAGTTGGGATCTGCAAAGAAAGAATCAATAATTCTAGTTTAGTGAACAATACATACTAGCAATTTTTAAAAAATAGGCAAAATTAGTTAATTATTATTTTAAGGAAGAAAAATGAGTATAACAATTTAACCCCTATTGATTAAGGAGCTTTCCCAACACCTTTTTTGTTGCACTCCTACTTTTAGTGCTTGAAGGCAATGGAAAGAATGTAACTCCATTAATAAAACACTGCTAGCAAAACTTAATCAACATTTCAAATATTTACAGAAAATGTTATAGGCCCACCTAAAACTGTAGCATTATACAAGTAAAAAGTTTGATGTAGATTAGAAAATTGAGGATTAGTTTTCAATTTCCTTGAAATCTGAGGATTTCAATTAATTATATCGGATGATTGCAAATGACTTCATCAAGTATGACTGTGAATCATTACAATAAAGATTTGAGGGTAATCGAGCTATTAAACAAAAAATCTTGTCATGTTTCTCTAAATAGGGCTAATTTTATCCAATTTCTTGACAGCATATTTTGATAGAAAACTAGAATAATTAGAAAATCTTAAATCTCTAATAGGTTTGAATAATAAAAACGCAAAAAACGCAATGATTGTAACTTAAAGGAGCTGATCCACGATTTCCTGCAAAGTACTAAGCCAGTTATAGAAATTAAGAAGTAAAACACAACTACATCTGACTCATGCAGGGATCCAAGCCTAATATAAAAATTTAAGAACCAATCATACTTATATTGTCTGACCCAAAAGATAAATCAAACTAATATCAGCTCCACAAAGGGCTCATATGATGTTAATTTAGTCAGGTAACTAGCCCATGATTTGTTATAAAGGCCAAACGACTACTAAGTTCAGTAGAACATCCTCAAGTATAATTCTGAATTCTGATCTTTCGGAGAAGCCATAACACCTCAATATCAACAGTCTTCCATGTATATGTATATTGAACAATGTAGTGGAATTTCTAAAGCATGTCAAAATTGAGAGAACCCTTTGATAGAAAACAAGCACACAGAATTGACTAATAGACAACAATAAGTGAAAAACAACTGCAAAGCTTACATAGTTCTTGCAGACATCACATCTTGGGTGATGCTTCTCTCTGTAGCATGATTTATGGTAAGGGCGATTGCTAGACATGGAAAACTGTAAAAGAAAGAATCAAGCATTATTCACAATCAAATGAAGATTGATCAAAAAGAGAGAAAAAATTGAAGACCTTGACTTATGAAGTTCAGAAAAGTGTTTTCAACTTGCCTTTTCACCCAAAATAATGCTTCAACTTATTTCAATTAAGTTCAATTTTGTGAAGCAAGCACAAAAGAAAACAAGACTCTAACCTCATGATCAGTGATTGGCAGATGGCATGCATGACAGCAGAAGCATTCTGGATGCCAGACAGCTCCCATGCAACTTAAAAATCTTCCTTGGCCAATCTCAGTCTTGCATCCAGCACAGATTCTGCAGGCAGATTTTACAGAACAAGGTTAAATCTTTGTTTTTAAATTTTAATAATTAACAAAGATTCATGAAACCACGAAAAATAAGTTAAGAAATATCTTTATAACACTAGTTCAAGCATTGCTTTGTATCTCTATTTAGATTTTATTAACAAAGGTCACATATAATAATCCACTTTCATGATGACAACATTTTTTTCATGCTTCGCTGAACTGAGTGTAAATGTTGAAAAAAGAAAAATGGTCAGCAGCATGATTTTCCACTTACAATTCCAAATTTTAGATGATAAAAGGATTCAAAATGTCATCCATGAAAGAAATGAAGAAAAAGGGGGTAAGAGAAACAAAGGGGCAACATTGACAAACTTAAGCCCACTTATGTACAATTTTTAGGTTTGCTAAGCATAATCCAGCAATACTTAAAATTGAAGTTTCAAAACATATTCTGTTTGGAAATTTTTTGCCTTTTATCTTTGGCACAAGCTTTTTTTTCTGTCATTTTGAACTAGTGAACTTCAGCAGTTTCCATTAACAGTATTTGGACTTGTCATACAAATAAAGATGTGATCATACTCACAGTTACCTGTATCCAGGGGGAAAGAGCTGAGGTAGAAATGTAGAGTCATTATCATATTGAGGAGGAGAACCAACGTTCAAACTTTCTTGAATTGCCCTAGCAAGTTGCTCATCTTCCTCAAGTTGAGCTTTAGCAAGACGTTCATCTTCATCTTGTTGAATTTTTGCGAGATATTCATCTTCATCTACTTGAACTTTACCAAGATTTTCATTTTCCTCTGGTTGAACTTCAGCAAGATGTTCATCTTCCTCATCAATTTTACAAAGTTCCTCATCTTCAGATTGAGAGTTGTCCTCTGACACATCATGACACAAAATACATGAGACCTTTTTCAATACTTTGGTGTGGGAATAATTAAATACGACATCCATTTCTGAACATATATTTGACAGTTGGAACTTCAGGATTTCTTCAATCGATTCTAACTATTAGAAAAATGCATTAAGCACTTTGAGTTGCCATTTAAGTGAAACACCATAATCAAAATATCCCCATATTTTTTATATACATATTAAAATTATATTTTAAAGAAATAAAGAAGCTATTTGTAATAATTCAAACATTTTTCAGCACCACACTAATTAGGATATAAATGAGAGACTCAACTGGTTGTATCATAACTTTGATCAATTAAGCACAATTAAACATAAATGAAGACGACCTAGGGATAGGCATAAAAAGAAAGGAAATGAGAACCCAAGGTATGTAAGAGCTTGCAATACATCAATTAGCATTTTGGTTGATTCAGAATTTCCACTTAAGTGCCTCATAATATGCAGTATGCAGAATCATAGTGGCATTAAATCTGACCCAAATTAACCAGCAACTGAATTTTAACTACGAAAGTGCAAAAGCATAATCTTACCAATAACTTTTTTCCCTTTGTGATCCTCCTCGGACAGAGAGAGTGCAATTGCACAGTCAATGTCTTCTCTCTCAATATCCGTCAAGTCATCCTGCATTCAGTTTGCAACTATTACAAATCCAGGTTTATCTCCTTAACTATCACGGGAACTAGTACCGTGTTAGACTCATGGAACAGTCAAAGCTAAAGTCAGATAAAAGGCTAGCTTAATGACATGATAAATTGTGACTTAAGACGATGATTTCAATTTCTTACTAGAAAAGGAAAACCTTAAATTACCATTGAACTCCGATGATTATCCCAAATTCTATCCTCTCCATATTTGCCATGGTATTGCCCTCGTGAAACTTTATGATCAGAGCCCTTAAGCAACTTGGTAAACCAACCCATATCATGCAAAATTATCGACCTTCAGGTTGGCCAACCTTTGACTGAAAAATATTCCCCACGAGCATGTAAGAAAATATATTCCTAACATACACGTGTGTGTGTCTATGTGTGTGTGTATATATATATGGAAAGTTACTATATTAAAAAGCGAGTGATACTGACAAAGAAAGATTCTCCACAACTGATATCACTGATCAGAAAACTAATTTCAAAAGGAAAATCCTTTTGTGAAGAAAATATTACAAGACTCGCAGATTTCAAAATCAAATTTTGTGAACCAGCATCAATCGAATCACAAAGTTAGTAAAGAGAAACAACTGTGAATTTGCAGTCACACATACCTGTTACTGTTAGCTCAAATCTCTTCACTTCTGCAATACCCAATAAGACTGTTCGATAAATAATTCACCCAACTTAAATTGCTTCAGAATACCCACACACACACACACACACACACACACACACATATATATATATATATATATATAGAGAGAGAGAGAGAGAGAGAGAAACAGCCACCACGCATACAGAGAAAGAAAAAGGAAAAAGTGTGAGTGAGAACTGACCAGAAAGAGATAAAGAATGTGCAGAGAGAAAGGAATCTGATGAATCGAATTTGAAGAATATGCATAGTAAAGGAGTAATGAATATAGGAAGCAAAGTAGGTGTTGTGTTTTGAGATTGAGAGGAAAAGAAAGAAAAACGAAAAAAGGGGAATGGAAATGTGTGTTAAGGAACAGAATATGAGCGTTGAAGATAGGGAGAATCGAAGGGGCAGCTGAATTTCAACGCAATGCAATGCTTCTCTCCCCTTCGGCATGTGGGTCCTCTTCCTCTCCCACTCTAGCTTAGGGACAAGCTTCAAGTCTTTTTCACAATAACACTAAGCTCAATAATATTTTACAATTGTTGTATAAATCAAAATTTGACAAATAATATATTTTTATAAAAAGTATTAATAATATTTAATAGAAAATTATAGATATTTTTTATTACATCTTTTTACACATTAAAAAATAAATTTTGGTGTTTAGTTTTAAAAGGGAAATTATCAATAATTTATTTTTATTTCTTTCTTTAAATTTTTACATATCTTATTAATGTTTAATTTAATTGATAATAAATAAATAATTAAGTCAATAGATAAATAAATAATTGCATCTTTTAAACATGTTATAAGGATTTGTGTGTAAATGTTAAAAGTGACCAGATTTACTTCTAAAATCTTCATGCTTTAAAGGAAATAGTTTCTTGCACTCAGCAAGGGACATTCTTGCTGATCTCTAAAATAAACAAGAAAAAAATTAATTTAAATATTATATTAATATATATTTGTTAGTCATTTAATATGTTTTGACAAATTATATGGTTAATTCTGTTAAAAGTTTTAGGCTTAATTTATATTAATTCATTGGTGAAATACAAATTAAAATATTATTTCAATAGTATATATAAATCATAATATAAAATTTTATTGTATTAAGTGCTGGAGTGAAATTTTAATTTTAATTAGAAAGTAATATTACAAGTATTTACAATATTATATTTAAACTTCATCCTAAAATTGAAACCTTTTCAGTTTGAGAGGAGAGAAGAAAAATAACTAGTTATGTATTCTTGAAAACAGGTATAATTGAGCAGCATTTGGCATGCAACACCATAATAATGCTCAATCACACTCATCCCTATATCGCCTTGTGGATCCATACTCTAACATCTCTCAATCTCCAGACCAGAGTCCCAAAATTTGCAATTAAGGGTTCATATAACATTGAAATGATCGAAGATAAAGATGGGTCTACATTGAAACCATTGAATTTGAAATCATTTATACTCGTTGGCCTCTAGCTAGGTAATGTAAACTCACTAGTCACAATCACAGTGCCGTGGAGTCGCCCTCATGTTGGGTCCTTACGTAGCTTAGATTGTTTTATCCTGAAAATAAAACACATAATGTTATGGCCTTCGAACCTTAATAAGAGTGAAGATAAAGTAGCACCAAATACATTGAATTTGTAATTGTTTTTTTTTATTGTATGGTTTTTTTAAAAAATAGCATTATAATATTTTTTAGATAATAATAATAATGATATTATTTTTAAATATATATAATTACAATTTATTATTAATGTTTTAAAATATAACATTGTATTATCAAGAGAAGTTTAGGGGTTTAAAACAATTTAATAAAGAAATTTTTTTTTAATATTTTTAAAATGTTTTATTATATTGATGTTAATTAAAATTTAAAGTATTGATTAAAATAACTAAGAAAAAAATTTATTCAAATACAAATTATATAAAAAAAATTTAATATGAAAGCTCATAAAATATACAAATTAAAATGAAAAAGATAGTGAGTTTATAAAAATGAGAAGATATATGAAATAAAAAAGGTATATTATTTTCTTTAAATAATTATAATATAAAAAAATAGTATTTCCTTTATCGAAAGGGGGTAGATATAAAAAAGGAATAAAAAATATTTTGCTAAGAATCAAACTTTATTATTTTTAATATTGAATAAAAAAATTGAACGATGTATAAGTAATAAAAATATACAATCTAATTTTTTTAAGTTTTGGGTTATATGTAATAATTATTTAAAATAAATAAATTTAAAATTTAGCTTTTTGAAAAAGTTATGGAAAATGAAACCAACAAATGGAGCCATAGGTTCTTTTTTGTTTTATGGTCTAAGGAGGCATGGATACTTTTTCTTTTCGATTTTTTTTTTTTTGGGTTATTTGGAGTGGAAGAAAAAGAAGTGAAAATTTTCAAGATTCAATATTGGGACTTGTATAAGTCCTGCTCACTATCTAAACAGTACTCTGGCCCAAATGTTTCTGGACCTTGATGGGCTGGAGTTGCAATGCCAATATCCAAACCATGCAATATGCAAGATGATCAGGGTTTCAATAATGGATCTTAAAAAAATTTATATCTCCTTTTTCCTCCTTCAATGACAAAAAAAAAAAGAAAAGCGTGCAATATATTTTCACTTACGACAAAAAAAGAAAAAAAGAAAAAAAACCAATAAAAATAATCCATTCCAGATATAAGACTGAGAGCACAAGAAACAGGGCTTGTGGGAGCCTTTTAGGCTTCGTTTGGTAACTGAGAAGAAGGTTGAGAAAATTTGTTAGAAAATAAATAAATTTTTGCATTGTTTAGTATGTGAGATTAAAAAATAATAATAAAAAGATATAAATATTTAGAGTATGTTTAATTTCTGTTTTAAAATTAGTTTTTTATTTTTAAAAATAATGATAATACAAATTATTTTATTTTAAAAAATAAAAAAATAATTTTAAAATAAAATTAAACATGCTTTTAATGTTTTTTTCATTTGTTTGGTCAAATAAAAAGCAAAAGAAAGAAATAATGTTGTTTAGAAAAGATAAAAAAAATTAAAAAATACCATTAATTAGATTGGAGAGTTGAAGGGTTTAAAGAGAACTTTGGTGTGAGTTGTATGTTTCTCTTTTCTCCAATTTTCCAAGCAGCCAGAAAAGGGAAAAAGATTATTAAAAATTATGTTCTGCTTTCTTTTTCTTCGACTTCTCCTATTGCAAACAAAGACGTGTGTTGTGGAAGTGGGGGTGAGATGGGAACAAAGCTTACTCCATTCAGGTAGTGCTTTGATTTTTAACTTTTAAAAGATGTCTTCATGGATGGGAGATATACCAAGTGATTCATTGGAGCTTATGTTTTGACTTTTAATGTGTATGACTTGGTTCAAGCTTATTAAGTCAATTTATTTAATATTTTTACTCAATTAAAAGATCAGTCAATTTGAGTTAACAGCAATAATTAATAAGAAATTAAATAATTATTATAATAATTTAAAATTGTATATTAGTTAGCTATTTAAAGATTTGGACTTAATGATTTCCAAAGAAGTTTAAATTGTTATCCTTTTATGGAAAAATTGGTTAGCCTATTTAAAAAGTATAGTTACAAAGTATGTTCTTGAAAATGCTTTCAACTCACTAAACTTTTAAAAAGGTTTAACTGAACTGAAAAAAATCCGTAAAGTAAAACAATAAAATTACACTCGATCATTTTCATTCTTATTTATGTTTATAACTATCAGAGAAACTCTTAAATTAGTAGGGTTAGTGGATCAATAGATTGAGAAATAATAAAGAATAAGACTAGAATTTAGGCTTTTGTGATTAGAGCTAAGAAATGTTTAGTCTGAGAAAATATTTGTATTTCTTGATTGCAAATTTAAAATTAAAAATACTTTTTTTTATTTATATAAAAAATAAGTTTTTATTATACATTAATGTTATGGAATATAAAGTGTGTTTTTTTTTTCCAACATTTTAAACATTAACAAGTCCACCACCGTTCAGTATATATGTAGAACCTCAAAACAAAATTTAACATCCCTTAAAATAAAAAAACAGACATCACAATCACTTGCACAACAGAACACATGAATTCGGTCCTGCAATCATTTATTCCAGCCACCATACAAGCTTTGGGATTTTTGCAATAATCGTGAAAAGCCATAGTCGAGTCCTTCCTTCTGTTTGCTATAGCAAACCCCAAGAACCACCGATATAAAGGCAGTAGGGGACAATAGATACGGGGAATTTGAACAGTGGGGGACTATAGATGCCAATTACGTACCATATTCAATCCTTTGCCCCCCATCACTATGTAATATTTAAATTTTGAATTTTTGAGTGAACCCTGAAAAATAGGAACTGAGGAAAAGGAATAGATTTTGGAATAATTCTCACTCTCTCACTTCTCGGGACATGATTTTGCAAAATCAGAATCACTTTCCAATACATATATTGCTAAAGTGGCAAAATTTATCGCATAACAAGTAAATTAGGGACACCAATTTTGGATATCCAATTCTCTCCTTTGTTTAGTCAATAGTACCTATGGATTAATTTTGTTCCTCGTTACTACCCCTTGCAGGTCTGCACATAGAGAAATGCAGACCTATATATACCTAACATATGATAGGTCCATCCATAAACTCCAAGAAGTGTTTACTTAGACATATACACTAAATAGCAGGAGAGCCTATAATATTGAGTTCAGATACTGAGGTTGTAGCGCTGCACCCCCAACCCAAACACACGCATATACCTGACCCCTACAAACTTTTAACACAACACTAAAAAATCAACTGGTCATTCTCTCATCCATGCTCTTGCAAAAACAGGCTGTCACCTCTCTTGTTGTGACACGTGTCACAACACAATTCCTTTGGACCACAGCTCCCCACGTGGCTGTGGGCATCCCTGCCGGCGCCATGCCACGTGGAGCCCTTTATACGATAGGGTAGAGGACTATACCTTATAGATATACCCTTTCATGGAGTAGCACACTCATTTTTGTTATCCCAAGTGCTATGCTTTCAATAATTTCATGTCGTTTTCATTATGGGACCATGTCTAAAAGGCCCTCCCAAGCATAGCACATAGCACTCACCACACCCTTAATTTTAAATGCTTTTCATAATTATTTCATTTTCTTACCTTTATTGAGTATTCGAAATTTCAAATTGACAAGATAAAGAAAAGGTAAAACCAAAGATGAAAAAAAAAGAGAGGTGTTGGGAGGGGGGATTAGATATCTCGCAAAGGGTGGAGCCATCCCATGAGAATGTTGGTCCCTAAGTTATTATAATGATCCAACAGAAAATGACCCTCTTGAGAAGGACATAGCTGTTTGCTTCTCCAGTCCCAAGAACAACAACCCATCAGATTAATATACAGACATGGTGTATGTATGGTAGCTCAAATTGCCTAATTAAATATGTAGGATAGGATCTTAGAGTGTCCTATATTTATGCAAGAGGAATTATTGTCAAAAGCTTCAAAATGAACTTTTGGCATTTTCATCCTGTCTTAGTTATCTCATGCAAGAAAGTTACAGCTCCATATATACATTGATTTAAGGGTATACCCTCAAAGATAAAACCAACTTGATTAGTTTGTGATCATTCCTTTCATAATTAAAATTTCCTCAGTTTTAATTTCTTCGAATAGGTTTGATTCAAATAGAACACTAAGACAGACTCATAATAACCCCATTTCTGCATCTAGTGACGAAACATATGGAAACTAGAAAAGCGACTTTTGTTTATTGTCCTCATCTGAAATTTATGTAGTTAAGGTTTTAATTAAACCGTTTTGCTTGGTCTGTACTCCGTATATAGTTAGGTTCATTGGTTAATTTTGTTCGTTTAGTATACAATAACCTTACAAGAAGTCTAGCACGGATCTAGTGTTATTAATTATTATCTTTGACAATAAAACTCGAGTATTATCTCCCAGATGCACCGGTTCCCGTGAAGAAGATCTCTTGTATTCGCTTTCGTATTTCTCCAAATACATAATTTGTTTCTTTCTCTAAAATAAACAAACAAGTTAGTCTTCAGCGACTCAGTTCGTGGCATGAATAACACCTAATTTAAGTATATTAACCAGGTTTTGTCATTATTTTATAATTTTCTCATAGAGTACGTCTCGACCTCAATGTATTTCAACTTTTCCCACCAATAGGGAGAGGGAACCAAAATTTTTAAGAAGAAACTAGGGTTTGGTGGGTGTGAGAGAGCCACGAGGCTTAATTTTAAAGCAAAAAGTATGCTAGGTTTTGGTTGCTTAACATCATAGAGTATCTGGAGGGTAAAGGGAAATGGTTGGTCAGGCATTTACATCAGTAGGTAAGGGTTTGCAATATTATTTAAAGGCAATAATTGTATCCTACCATGCATGTAAGATTTAATAAGCAAGCAGACAGTCTTGGCAAATAAAAAACCAGTTTTTAAGATATAATGGGTACTGTGATTCTGTATATTCTATATTGCTCTAGAATACTTTTTTTTTTTTTAAGAAAAAGATATAACTTTAACAAAATTATATAATATTTACTCCCTGCATTTTAAATTGATTTTTTTAACATCAATCCTTAAAAACTAAATTTGCGTATCACAAAACAGTAAATTTTTAATAAAAAATACTTATTACATTTTAAAATATTAAGTATAAAAAATAATATTTTTAATTGTTTAAATTCATTCCGTAATAATGAAGTTAACATTTTGTTTCTTAAATTAAGTGACGTTTTAACAATTTTTTTCATATTAAGTGTTAGTAAATTTTAATTTTCCCCAACCAGATAACAAAAAAAATAGTTTTTAAGTATTGTGAGTCAATTTTTAAGTATATAAATAAAATAAATAATGAAGATAGTTTTGTAAAATTATTGTATCAATTGACATATTTATTAATTTTTTTATCTTTATAAAAAAAAAACTCTAAACCTCAATTAAGTTAAAATAGAGAAAGAATAACGTAAACGTATTGTAGATGAGTTTTGCATGACGTATGATTCCACAATATATTATGACACATCCTAATCAACGTATATTAATTAATAAATAAAAGTTATTATTTTTATTAAAAATATCATATATGATATTTTTATAATAATTTTTAATATAATCTTGACACACTTTTTAATGAAAAGTTTATTTATAAATTATTCAATTAAAAATTAAGAACACAAACTAGCAAAAATTATGTATTATCTCTTTCTTTAAAAACTTTGATAATTAAAATTCTAGATGCTTCACTTGCCCAAAAATATATCATATGGTGCACAAATTAAATAGCTTGATATGCTTATTCAAATTGCAAAAGAGGTTCTTTAGTCACACCCTAGCACGTGTTTGGGTTCAACTATATAGCTGATAACTAAGAGCTAAATCTAGAAGATAAATGATGTCTATGATTTTTAATGTTTATATATATTATTTAATAAAATTTTAAAACATAAAATTAATCAATATAATTACTAGATCATCTTATAATATTTTTTAGATACGCATATCAAATTTTAAATAATTTATTTAAAATTTAATACTTATATTTTAAAATTATATTACACATTAAAAGAATGTAATAAAGTATCTATTATTTTTATTTTTATATAAAACTATAAAATTTATTTATTTAATAAAAATTTCGAGAGAACGATCGAATTAATTGATTTTATATTCTATAAAAAATTACTATTAGTATAAGTAACGATAATAGATATTTACTCTTTATATATTGGATATTCAGTATAATTTGATTTTATTTTAGAATAAAGCTTAAGAAAAAAATTGTTATACTTAAAAGTCTAGATTCAGTCATAAATTTCATCCATAACTTACACCATCATTCGTTAGTAATATTTAGACAAGTTTACACACTTAAATCAAATTTTAGTCTAACTAATAGGGACATTCACACTAAGTATTGGAAAATCTCCTAAAATAAATACTTAATTTAATTAGTTTTTAAAGTATTCATTTAATTTTTTTAAATCAAGGAAATTAAATTCATCAACAATATGCAGTAGCTTGGTCAATGTGAAAGTGCTGTGTGTGAAATTAAATTGAATCCAAACCTATCCTTCAACTATGATGGGAGTACTCACACACAACACTTTTACATGTTCAATTTTTTGGTTAATTTACTGTGATTTATCGTTAAGAACTTGAAAAAATAGTTTCTAATATGACAATGTGCCCTAACACAACATATTTAGCGCACATTTTTCCTTTTTTCATATTTGACCACAGAAATAAAGCAATCAAAATGAAAAACCTCATAACATAATTCATACTATCATTAAAAACATAATTAGTCACAATCTTTTCCTCTAATACTTCAATGTTAGAAATATGAAGAAAAATATAAGAATGCTTTATGAGTAAAACTAAATAAAATAATACCACTCGTATTTTTTATAATATATTATTTATTATTGGTTAAAAATTTTTAAAAATTATAAAAATTACGTAAATTTTATTTTTTATTCTTAAATTAATATTCTTTTTCATATTTTTTAATTTTTAATAATTTTTAATTAACAATAAAAAATATAGTAAAAAAAGTGTTACTATTCTTAACAAAATATAAGCACAAACTGAAATAAGATTGTAAAGATGCAGTGACGCCTCCAAAACAAGGCCATGGGTCCTGAAAATTGAAGCAAAGAGGATGAGAATAGAAGGAATGTACAAAAGGAATGAGCATTGTTTCTGATAATGTGAAGGTTGAAATTGAGAGTGTAGAACTGTGATGGATTTTCTTTTGTCGTGCTCTTACTTTTGCTTTGCATAGCTTCTTTTATCCATATCCATTGGCCAAATGAAACAGTTACAAATTGGCGTTGACGCTTCCTCGTACATCAATTTGTTGCTGTACTTTGCTTGCTGCTCTTCTCCGTTGCCGTGTTCTTTTTTCTTGTAACTTTTCTTTCTTATAATTATTCCTTTTACTTTTCTTTCTCACTCTTTTCTTTTTTCAGCTCACACACAAATTATTGTTGAGTACGTAAAATGACGTTAATTACTCTTATTAACATATCTGTGTAAAAATTTAAGATAATGTTGATTAATATCTTTTTACCAACATTTATTTGTTTAAATAAAAAAAAAATATGATAAATAAAGCATTCACTCTGTAATTGATTAGCACAAAATTTGACGAAATACCTACTAATAGAAAATAAATGAAGATTTTTATTAGATAGCTTCAATACAAAAAAAATATATATTAATTATGCAATCTTTAAGATATATTTTATTATGGATCAAAACTTATTAAACATTGTAAAATTATATATGTTTTACTTTTAAATTTTAAAAATTTATTATTTTTTTTATAATTTCTAAAAGATTTGAATTAGCAACGAGAATGTACTTTAAAAAAGTGTTATTTTTCTTATAATATATTCTAAAAAATAAAAAATAGAGAGGTAATATTTCACTTTTTGTGTGTTTAGAAGCATATTTGCATATCCAAAATATGCTGAATAGATGTAAACATGTATTGATTATTATCACAGCGCATTTAATTGATATAAGTTAAAATTTATTTTTTATTCTAAATTCATGTTTAAATAAATGTAATAAATTATACTTTTTATATAAAAACAAAAACTATAATTTTTTATAAACATTTTTAAATATAGAATCTATCAATTTACTTTTTCTAAATTAAAATCAGATTGCGTACGAAGTTAAACTTAATATTCCGAATTAATAGCTCTATAATAATTACAAATTAAAATTAAAACACGTGCTTCGTTTCAAACCACACCACTCGTTATTTTGCTATAGTTTTTAAGATCAGGAAAAAAAAAACACCAATTTAG
This sequence comes from Abrus precatorius, assembly GCF_003935025.1. NCBI lineage: Eukaryota > Viridiplantae > Streptophyta > Magnoliopsida > Fabales > Fabaceae > Abrus > Abrus precatorius. Next base: position 16,721,226 of record NW_020874406.1, on the reverse strand, counting down.
AAAATGGAGACGTTGAAACACTCATATATATAATTCTTAAAAAATGATCGCATACGAAATGCTTATTATTCAAATAGAGAAACGTGAGGGACTGAACTTTTAATGTTTGACATTTTATAACAATTAAAATCTTTTAATAATTCTATATATACATTACTAATAAAATGTTTATTTTGCTTTCCTATTCTTAAACAGACATTATCAAACTGTTTATGTTAACGATAGCATTGGAGTATTGTTGAAAAAAATAAGTACACTTAGTAAAGTAATTATATTAATTAAGTAACCTAAAAGTTAAGAGAAACCATTAAAAAAAAGGGTACATAAAATAACTAGTAAATATTTTATAACAAAACATTTTTTTTTATATTTTCTTCTCTCTTAACTGATAAATAAGAATAAAAGTAATATATTTTTATTTAATTGTTAAAATTAATTAAAAATCATTAAATAAGTAAGATTCATTAAATTAAAAGTAAGATATATAAATTTTTTATATTTTTTAATAAATTTAAATAATAATAAAAATTTATTTAAAAATATCTTAAAAAAATACGCCACTAAATATTTATTTATTTTCTGCATTTTTTGTTGTTGTCTTAACACATACGTCTCTGCTCTTTTTTGTGTTCCACGGTGTGACAGAAGCATAAAGTTATCCAAAATTTATATATAATAATAAGGTTGTTTCACTATAATTATCTTATTATATTTTTAATTTTAAAATTTTTCAACTGCATTTAAATTTTTGTTATTTTTATATTTTCAGAGTTTTAATTTTTTTTATATATTTTTATAACTATATTTTATTTATTTTTCAAACAAATAAAAAATTAACAATACGAAATATAATCTCTTAATTTATTTATATAATTAAAAATATTATTTTAATTATTTTAGACTAAATTACTAATTTATTCATTCTAAAATTTACTTAATATTGATTTAGTCTTTCAAATATTTATAATATTAAAATCTCTAAACATTAAAAGACATAAAATTAATATTTATTTTAATTTATAACAAATTGATAGAATGATTATTTTGATGTCAATTGCGTTGGTTTTAATTTGAAATAATTATTCGTTTTTAATAACTAAATTACTATGAAATAAATTTATAAGATATTAATTAAAGCGACAGCTTAATAACTTTTTAATATATAATACGCTACTTTATTTATTAAAATATATTATTTGAATTGAAATTGTTTAAAATACTTATTATAAGAATTTTATATTTATGAATGCATGCATGGCACTGACTATGAAATCTAGTTTGTTTGTAATGTGTACAATGCAACATTGTGTTTTTTTAGCTTAAAAAAACAACGTGTTTGTTATTTCTTTAATTTAAAATGCATGAAAGTTTTAGTACATTGTCTAGATAATTTAACCAAACAATTATTTAATAATTTTATTACATGACATCTTATCTTACAGATTAAATGATAAAACTTTTGAAAAATTTTAAAAAACTATAAAAGCATAAATTATATTTATGAATTAATTTATTTTTTTTCTGAAAACGTACTCTTCCAAATATTCTCTCACTTAAAAAGAATTTTATTGAAGGTTCATATACGATGTTTTAAGTTATGATTTGATTATGTTAAAAATACTCAAATATATAAATTTTTTAATTTTTTAATCTTTTAATCTTATTTCACTTAGTAAAATATCACGATAATAATTTTTTAAAACTATTTTTCTGAAATAATAAATAAAATGAAACAACTTGGTTATTAAAACAAGTAGCGAGAACTCTTTTGAAACAAAGAAAGCTATGATTTTGAAAGTGAACTTAGAAACGTTTTATTTTCAAAGAAAGTAGTACCATACTTATGGACAATGTAAAATTCTTTGCATCATAGTAACACTATTAATAATATATAGATAAGCAAATCAAGTTCGTTAATCATATAACCTTATTTCAACTTTAAAGTTATATTTGTGAAATATAACAAATTGAACGCAATACTATAATAAATTTTTAAAAATATACACATTTTTGTTTCTTAAAGGGTTCTTAATTTCTTATAGTTTAGCCTAAAAAAATTAAGATTTAGTTTGATCAGTTGAATCTCTGGAAAATTCACTGCACTAATAAAAGTCCTTATGAAAATGTTATCGTTGCAATTTAATGAGCATTCAGAACACCAAAACCAAAAAACAAACCCACGGTAATGGTTTGAAACTTGAATATTGTATTGCCATCAGTGTGGGTATTCAATCCACGATCTGACTTAAGAGGTCATTTGAAGGAGAAAACAAAAATGTACCCAACTACGCTAAAGAATTTGGAAGTGCAAGCCACAAAATGCAATAATTAATCATTAACACTTTAATACAACTATCTAATACTAATTACGATGATACGATGAGAACAATTTGCACTAAAATCCTGCCTAGCTTGAAATTAGCGTGCTTCAGGCAATCTCAAGAAATTAACAGAAACATTGTTAGTGGTGATTGCTAGTTGATCTGAGGACACGCTGGTTGGTCCCGTAAAGTCGCCATCCACACTCTTGCAATTTGCTATGACATAATAACAGCGATAGACAGCATCTTTTTTCCAACAACTAATGACACGTCTGTGCATATATAGAAAGAGGATAGTACAATTTAAACTACACAAATGGACTCAAAACCATTCTATATATGAAGTTATGAATTATGCTTATGATTTTTCTCTTAAAAGATAAAAAATAAAGATTGAGTGGTAAAGGTGGAAGACTATATATTAATAAAATAAAATTCAGTGCCTGCCACAATTGGCTTAATTAATCGTGTTTCACTTCACGTAATGCTTGATATGGTTGGTATTGAAATACCTCCTGCAATTGTCATACTTTGCATTAAATAGCACATATACCACTATTTACGAGCATGTTAATTTGTGGCTTGGAACCTTCAGGACAACTTTTAATTGATCATGGAGGCCAAAAGGCGACAGAACATGTGTACGTACGAATACTTACTTCAAAAGTGTCGCAAGTCATAGTGAAGTTGTTCTGTGTTGATAACATTTAGTCAACGTACGTGACTTGAAAACAAGCTAATAAAGACCCATTAAGAATATATAATATATTGATCTTTTCGGTGCAGCTAAAGTGTAAATTTCCCTCTTAAAGTATAGAAGATATCGTGCAGATACCGTCAACATCGCAAACAATCCGAACAGGTACACACCAGCCCATTGCAATTAAGGAAATAGTGGCCCGACAGGTGCCGCACTATTGCTAGCTTACTCATATGCCTCATACAACATTCATCACTATCACTGTTGGTTAAATGCATGCACCCCCTCAATGTGTTTATCTTGCTTCTCCATATTTTTCATTATAGCACGGTTGCCAAAACATGCATGGAGATAAGGTGCAACTAAACTGTAAATTATGTGAACGCATAGAGGGAAAAGTGCGTTGCATCTCTTGTTAGACGCCAAAAAAGGTGGAATGTGTATGTACAGGTAGTGATATGTGGAAGACTCCGCAGCTACTCTATGGCTACTATTTACAAACTTAATTTTAGCTATATTTATTCCTCTCTCTTTCTCACTCTTTTATTTATCAGTTTTTGAAAGAAAAATTAATTTTTATTTTCTCCCTCCATTTTTTGTCACTTTAAACTTCTAACCTATAAATTAAAAAATAAATTCAATATTTTTTATTTTTATTAACTTTATCATTTAATTTTTTGTTATGCCCTTAATTTATCTTATTAATTAACTGTTTTTATTTTAAATTAACGATAAAGATGGTAAAAGTAATTAATATTGTCTTCAATTTTTAAAATAAATAAATAAAAACAAAAAAGTATTAGAAAATAACAGATAAAGGAACTTAAGAAGGATATTTTATTTAACAATTTAAGACAGCATTAATATTTTCTTTCAATTATATTCTCATTTTTCTACCTAATTTATAAATATTTACACATTTATCATAAATAAAATAAAATTAAAAATTTTTTAATTGAAAGTCAAAATAATTTTAATGTGAATAAAATATCAATCATATTTTATAATTTATTTGTTCTTTTAAGAAATTAATTTAATCCTTTTTATTTGAATCTAAATATAAATGGACTGTTTAATTATCAGGATACCATTGATTAACGGTTAGAAAATTTGTTTTAATTAATGAACCAAGTAACAATTACACATTAGCTATCCGTCAATCTTATGATACATAAATATAAAGGGATTGTTAATTGGGATTTAGATCGTATCTATTAGCTTTTCCATTCCTTTCTTTTGAATAAAAATTTCAACCATACATTATATCTAACAATCTAAGAATTTTGGTTAATAAATTTTACGATTGTATATTTAACCATGAGATTGGTGAATATTAATAAAGTTTGGTTAATATTTTAGGAATAAATAAATTGACTATTTTTAGTAATAATTATCAATGTTGGTGTCAATTGACCAATCTTTAATAATATTCAATAATTTTTCATAAAGTATTGTATAATCTTTATCAACATTACTAATTAATTTTGCAGTCAATTGATGAATCGTGAAATAAATTGATCCGTTTATAATTAACGGATAATATATTATTTAAATATAGCTAAATTAATTATTAAATTATATATTCATAGATATTTAAATCATATAAAATTTTGTGGGTGTGTATATATATATATATATATATATATATATATATATAATTTTCATGGCAATATTATAAAAATTCACTATCAGATTAAAAATTATTTTTGTTCTTTTGCAAAAAAGAATTATTTTTGTTAATTAATTATTAGTGACATCATTTTACTGAGTTTAAGACCCAGTGTCATTTAATTCTAACCTCATAAATGAGATCTCCTTATTTCAAGAGTATAAACACATTCGATACTTTAATATTTCTAGTCCTTCAAATAATTATATTTTTAAATATCATAAATATATATAAAAAATTCAAATTATAACTTAACAAAATGACTTATTTAATATTAATTGAGAGGCTTATTTGTTACCATAAACACTTTGATGCCTAAATTAATTTCAAATAAAATATAACAATTTTTAACTATTGACATATAATTAAGATAAATAAAAAATATTTATATTAAAATTTAGTTATAATGCATTCATAACGTAAAAGTGAACAATATATACAATTAATAGTATAAAAATATTTATATATTAGTAATTTATTATAATTAAGATTTGTTAAATGATAAATAATATAAAAAATACTATTTACTTTATAATTCAAGTCATATATCGTGCATATATCATAAAAAATATCACAAATTCAGATGAAGATTCTCCAGGGTTTTAAGAGTCAATTGCACACATTGAAATTCTCGATCTCATCTATCATTTTGTTTTTTCAAATTATAGCATCATAAGTATTTATAAAATTTAATCGCCATCAGATTATAACAGCACACCATGCAGTTTAATTTTGAACTATAACAGATCTAGTTCCCATGTAAAATTGGCAAGGTAATTTTGATGGCAACTTAGCGACACGATCTTAAAGTACGACGGCGGTGCATTGCCCACGTATGCAAGGGTTTGAGATTTATTAATAGAAAAAATCTTGTATTGTAATGGCTACAGATTCTGACCATTTACCTTGAGGTAAAAAAGAAGAAGAGTTATTTGACTTATTTAATTTGGTTTATTATAATTTATAAATTAAATAAAAAAATTAAATTTAATTGAGATTTTATTTTCAAACTTAATCTATATTATACTTAATTGAATCAGATTTAAATTAAACTTAAAATTTAAATATTATATTTTAAATTTTATTATGTAAGTTCGGGTTAGGTCAGTTAGACAGATTCAAAATGAGATTCTAAGCATTTTTGTTACAGGTTGAGAATTTATAAATCATTAGCTGATTTTACATATCATATTATGTAAATAACGATTTTATTAATACTAATTTTTTAGATTACTTTTAAATATTTTAAAAAGATAAATTTTATTAAGAAAACATATTTATTATATAAAACTATAAAGTACAATGAATATTTTTAATAAATACTTATTTATATTAAAAGTTTAAAATTAATTTTTGGACTAGTGTTAATTTTTTTTATAAATAATCAGTTATCAAACCAATGCATATACGTACTTATCAAGGGTGTTCTATATTCTGCGTTTCTTTTTAGAGAAGAAGATCATGAAGAAGTAAAGAACACAAAATGGTGTACTGATTAATTAACAAAACTAACTTTTACGCTACACCCATAAAAATTAAGAATGCGGCACATAGGTTGATGTGCTTTAAACGAGTTTTCCTCGTTTCCAATTAAGTACAGTTTTCTTCTTTCGATTGGCCTTAATTAGCGAGCAGTTGTAACTAACATGTTCTTGAAAATTAAGAAATTACTTAACAAAGTATATATTTCTGGGGGAGGCCAAGGGAAAGTAAAATGAAATGAGAACGTAAAACACTTGTCATATTGAAATATATTGATCACAATCACTGTGAACTATTAGCAATAATTAAGTATCAATAATTTGTCAACACATGAAGTTGATGTTGAACATGTAGGCTTTCTAGCTAGACCACTTAGTCAATGATGTAATATCCATTTACAGTATATATATAAAAAAAAATATGGGCTTAGAGTTTAAAGATCTACATCGCTTCATCACCTATTTAATTGACAAAAATGTAAATATATCATGTGAAGCTGTCATCAATCTTCCCCAATAATTATCGTTCTATAGTAATATTGATGTGTGCACTGTACATGATGATCCTATATCTGTTGATATCATTCACAAAACGCCACGTCATCCATAAGAAAAAAGAAAACCATCGAGCTTGTGGTGTGGAATTATAAAACAGCGCTATCAGAATGTGCTTGAAATTGAGCAAACATCCGCTTTTGGTCCCACGTACATATTTCATATCTAAGTAGCTGGATGAAGATTTAAATACGTGAACATGGTAATGACAACGGCACCCGATGCAATGCATGGTATTTGTATGTCAATTAATTGATTGATGTTGGTTTATCTCCACCCAAAATATTCAGCAGTAAATTGTGTATATTCTTTTAGTACTTGTTTCCCTACTTTTATCTTTTTTTTTTATTTGATAATTTCTTTTTTATTTTCAATATTAAAAATTAGTATATAAAAAAATTCCCAAAATATTCGTCTATATTTGCCTTTTGATGTTGTGCTTGGAAGTACGTCTCTAGCTATAGGAGTGTTGGAGCGTGAGGTACAGAAAAAAAGTGATGGGATGGTGAAGTGTTCTTGTTGTTTGAAACAAAATCACATAGTGATGGGAAAAGGGCAAATTAAGGGGCTGAGGAAATGTTATGTGGCATTTAGACTTTAAAAAGTTTAACCACCTAAAACAAAGGGGTGGCTATTGTTCATTCTAACTTTCCCAAAGCAGTGCGGCACTTGCAACTCAGAACGTGAACGTTAAAAGTGATGATAGCATATAAAAGTGATCAAACTTGAAAAAGTAGGAGGGATGACAAAATAAATGTTTAACTAATACTAGCATGCATAAATTAAAGACACGTGCGTAGCCGACTTTGGCACGTGAGTGGAGGATATAAGGGGATAATTAGGTTTTGGCAATGATGAAATGGGCCCCGGCCCAAGCAAAGGGATGGAACGTACGTACGTGTGAGGGAGTGTGGGAATCACGTGACCTCACAAAAGACGTACGTACAGTTGGGGGGGAGATAGAGGAGAAGTGAAGAAGAAAGTTGAGCTGTCAATTGTCCTTCCGGTTTGCAGTTGGCGAAAGAAAAGAAAAGTGTTTTGTTTTCCTCCTTTCAATTGAGTGTTTGAGTAATGAGTAGTAATTTGGTGTCTTAAGATTGCACGAGCTAGCTAGGCATAGCTACTTGTTAGTTGTATTTCATAGATTGCCATTCCCACTTTCTCTCATTTCCGTATTTCATAATCCTACTTATATTTCAAGCAAACAAACAAACGTCAATTATTATTCGTAATTTAATATATTTTTTTAAATATAATTCAACTTTCTAATAGAGACAATCTTTACTCTACTTCTAAAACTATGTTTGGTTAACGCTAACCATAATACCTAAGGATAGAGATTTGACGGTTCCTATGTATTTATACTATATATATGTGGAGGAGAGAGATATAGCAAGCTCACCTATATTGTATTCTTGTGGAAGTCTACACTTATATTTAAGGTTGTTTGTACACGTCAATCACTTTATTTAATTCATGTAATTATACGTGTTTGTTTGGATTAATATTCAAATCATGCAATTCTCTTCTTACTTGTAATAACATTATATTAAGTGTTGGTTCGTCTCTAATTGTGAATTTTAATTAAAGTTTTTTAAATCTTCTTTGAGCAACAACTCGTATTGGTGATATGGGACGTTATAATACAGACACACATGGAGGACCATACACAAAATAAACCCCGCATTTCCAAAATAAACACTGATAATTAATATATTTTCAAACAAGACGAATTTGTCTTTAATTGCCTGGTTGATTGCAACAGTTGAGATCCTAGCTAGAGTTTTCTTTTTTCTGAATTATTTAATATATATCAAGTGTTGATAAATATCTATTATTACCTAGCTAGTCTTCTTGATGTCTTCAAATCTAAGCTAAGAGAGTTCACCATACACTGTAGATATTAACAAATTATGGGTGAAAGGATTCCAGCTTTTTATATATGGTGAATGGTATATGAGATGTAGTCACCAACCGATGATTTTTCTTGTGTATGAACTTAGACGAATTTTGAATGGCAACATCACCTTATTTTCACATGGCAAAAAAGCACATGCGTGCCTCCTAATTGCCTATGCTATTAAAAGAAATTTGATAACTACTTTTCTTTTCTTGTATACGGAAACATGTTTTCAACTATTAATTATCTGTTGCATATCATACAACTATTTTTAAATTTAACCAAATTTAAAAAAAATAAATTAGGAAAAGATTAAAACAATTTTTCTGAGTATAAAAATGATCTACATATTAAATGATTTAACTCAGATAAAATTTTAACAATATAGATTAAATAAACAAATTGTTTGAAATTATAACAAAAATGCATGATCAAGAATCATGACATGCATGAGTAATATATCATTTAATAGAACGTAAGCTCAAATAATATGCAACTTTAAATAATGGCCACTCATAATATTAATTAGATGCTATATTTAGCTGTTTTTTTCTTACAGAAAGTATTAAGCAAATTGAGAAAAGCCAGATAGCTAGATATTAATTTTGTAGATAATAACGAGGGAATTATTTTTTTGGCTTTAAGAAAATAAATGAATTGAAATTACTTTCTCTTGCTTGGAATCAAAAGCTTCTTCATATTGGCTTCACAAAATAGGTGATTTTCAGTTCTTTATTTTTCAAAATAGTTGGAGTCGACGTTTCTTTAATAAAATTGATGATGGAGTGGTTAAGCTATTCTTTTTTCTTTGATTGGGTGGGACTGCTATGAACGTCAAAAGACGTGTATAATCATGTATAATGTTTACAAAAGTCAAAATAAGCTCTCTAGTACATGCTTGCCAAAAATGATAAGAGAGTTAGCCCTATGTTACCATAAATTAGATATAAAAGCAGCATTACTGGAGCATATCCGCGTACGAACTCAAAACAATAGTTATTGAATACTACTTGTTTGTTAGTATCAATTTGCTATGACGCTAATTAAAATTGCAGATAGTAGACATTTCTTTATTACTAATTTGTACACGCTGATGTCTTCTCGTTATTAATTGAACAAACTATTACAATTTATGATTTGTGAGAAAATAAACCACCAAAAATGTTGCTAGTACAGTAATATATATTAGACATAAGCTAACAGTTATGATAAAGAATAGGACTCAGCCAGAATATGCAATACGTATCTCTATGTCCGTTAAAACATACTTGCCTATATTTTTATAGATAACAATTTTAATATTTATTTTTTGTATTCTGTATATATTTAAATTCAGTTTCATTATTTGTGGTTTTTCAATGTAAATATTTTTTATGTTCTAATTATAAAATAAGATAAACAAAATATTTATTTAAACTTGCATTTAATATAATAAAATAATTAATTATAAAAGTAATGTATGGCTAATGTTTGTAATGAACAGAATGATTTAACTAAATTCAAATCTACTTTTACTAACTTATGAAATCTTGACTAGCAATTGCTTCTCAACTAGATACAGATGAAATCATAATTAACGGCACAAGTGCATAGCCACGAAGATTCAAAGGTGTCAATTAAATAGTGAGGATTAGGATGTAGAGTTTTTTTTTTTTTTTTATGAAAATATCGACACAAATATTATTGTTAGTTGCAACTTATTATAAGATATGAAAGCTATAAGTGTAATATTTTTTATTTTAAATTCCATATATTAAATAACTTTTATGAAATTTTCCCGCAATTATCTACAATTTTTCTTATATAAATATTCATATTTACATCCAAATCCATTCAACTAGTCGTTCTTCTCTCTATGGTAGTTTTTTTTTTTTTTTTGGTTTTTTTTTTTGGTAAATAGTCGTTAAGTTTGGATAAAAATATTATCCTAAAAGCACGAAGTAAAATAGAAGTAATATATTGAATTATTATCAATATCATGATTCGTATATATTTTATGATTTTTTAAAATTGTTTTTATTTATTTTTTACTTTTTAATATTTAAACATTATATAAATTATATGAAAAAAATCAAAGCGCTTTTACAGATATGATATTCATATGCAGTAAGAAAGAAGATAGTTATTGGTAAGTGTTTTCCTTCATATATTTTACCAGTTACCAGCAAATATAATATCCATGTCTTTTCATGAATTTATAAGTATAGTATATGTTTAATTGTATTTTTGTTTCCTCCATTATAATTAGTGTATAATTTGAAATTTTTATTGAAGTTAAATTTTTAAAATCTTTAACTGTTATAATTAAGTTTTTTATAACTTTTTATTTTAAAAAAATCCTTAAATTTTCATTTTTATTCATATAACTGGATTTTTTAGATTAATTTGATATATATAGAAAATGATATAAAAGTGAAAAAAATATAGAAGGACTTGGTTATTATAAAAAAAATTAAGAAATTAAATTTGAAAAAAAAAATACTAAGAGACTAAAGTGTCACATTAATCATAATATAAATCAATTAGAAATGTATTTAAGCTACATAGATAAATAAGTATAGTCGAGCTTCTATAGGCACAAGTACCATTTTTCTTGAGAGTACAGTGATGCTTCAAGGCAACTTAAGAAATGATTGGAAATCTCTACGATAATAATTAATTAATTTTATTGCATTATTATTTTAATTTTATTCTTATAATACATTCTGTTAAAATCACATAACACAATAAAATAAAGAAAAAAAATTTAAAAAAATGTGACGCATGTATTTGTTATAGTAACATTGTATGATTTTTAAAATGTGATGGTTCATATATGATAAAAATAATTATACATATAAAATCAAATTAAATACTTGTCTAAAATATAATTAAAAATAAATGTAATATATTTTATTTAACCTTAATGATAAGTTAAAGAAGGTGAAACATGAAAAACACCTGTAAAAATAAAAGGGTACACCAAAAGGGAAAATGAACATGTGCATAGTGACAGTGCCAAACCTTAAAGCGGTTATGGGTACTTTTCAGACCCTATTTCTCCCACACAAACCTAACTTGTCTATTTTGCCCATCCACTCGCACGTGCCATCCATCCACTTCGTGTAGCATCCCTTATTTCTAACATCTCTCTTCCCCTGTCTTACTTCACTTGTGCTATTAAATGAATTTGCAGCGCCACAGATGACCTAAATATCCTTACCAACTAAGGGGGCTCAGCGCCATTTGCAATGATTATCCAGGGCATTATGGTCATTCCACCGTATAAAAAGGGATGGTGGTAGTTTGGATCATTGAGATGACTTTGTACTCACCTTATCTTTATTTTATTCCGTAGTTTGCGTTGGTTTCCAAAGGACGTATTCAAATGACAATAAAAGCCAATACTTGTGATGACATTGTGCTCATTTCCTTAACACCATATATAAAATTAATCAAACATGATAAAAATAAAATGGATCCTCATCTTCTCATATATTCTTAACATGGGAGGATTTTATTCGCATGTACATTTATAATCTTCGGTGCAAATAATGATCTTTAATAGTACGACTTCTGTATTTCTCTTCTGTAAAAACTCATTCCTTGAAAGATGAAAAATGTATATACATACAAATCCCTAATCTGTTAAATTCATCGTAATCATGATTTAGCAGAAAACGTCAGTTGGGGATCCCTTTGCTTTGACTTGTAATTCGAACAATTATTATGTTAGTAATTCTTGTTGTGTAGATAAGATGAGGCTATTATGGTCATTCGAAGGCATGAATATTTCTTTTGCGTGCAGTTTATTACCTTTTATATTATAGATATAAAAAATAAGTGTCAAATTGAAGAATATAAAGATAAAAAAGTATATATAAAAAGACATTATTGGTGGGGGAAAAAAAACTAAAGAGGTGAAGACCGAAGAAGAGCGAGAGCGACCGCATCCCTTTCCTCTCTCTCTCTCTCTATTCTCTCTCTCAGTGTTTATTTGAGACAAGTATGATATCAGTTCCCCAAAGCCTCCATTTTTAATTTTTATATTGTATTGCAACCCGCACTTTCTTTTTCCAGAAGGTGATTGCAAAAACACTTACCGCGAAGAGCAACAAAAGAAAGAAAAGGAGAGAAAGAGAAAGAAAGAGACGACAGACGACAACGTATAGAGTGTGTGTGTGTGTGTGTGTGTGTGTGAGAGAGAGAGAGAGAGAGAGAAGCAACTGTAGAAGCTATCAAAACCACAGAAAGGAAAACGATGTCTGAGAGCTTCACATCCTTTCATACCCTGCAACTCTAAGAGGTACATATATGTGTGCATATATATATATATATAGACACCATGATATATATGAGATGTGAGCAAAGCTGAAAATGATAAAAATCAAAATTTAACACTCGGGTGAGAAGAAAGGAGAGGGGCCTATACCCACCCTGTTTATTTATTCTCTCTCTCTTTCAATTGATCTTTCACTCTGCACAGTATAATATATCCATGTTTCTCTTTTTTTCTATATCTAATTCTAGTATTGGACAGTGGTGATAATAAGGTGAGGTTGCTAGTGGAGGAGAATCTGAAAGAGATGAAGGTGATGATGATTTTAACATGGGAATAGCAACACCGCCACTTTCGTCCATTCTCTCACACTCAAACAAACACGATTCTTCGAATTCTATGTCCCAAGATTATCAACAAGGAATCTTCAGCTTCTCGAATGGGTTCGAGAGATCATCGACGGTAGGTCCGCAGCAGCAGATCCGGAGGGAGAAAGCGAGGTTCGAGGCAGCAGCGCCGCCGCCATTGGTGGGGATAGAGGAAGAAGAACCGGGAGGGATTCCGGTGTACGAAAGCGCCGGGATGTTGTCGGAGATGTTTAATTTTCCTCCCGCCGGCGGCGAATTGTTGGAACAGCAGCAGCCGGTGACGGCGTCGTTTCGAGCGGCGAGGCAACCGGGAGAGTGGTACGGAAACCGGCAACTAGGGGTAATGAATATGATGAGTGGGTTGGGAGATTCGAAGAACCAAAACGGTGCGCATAGCCGAGAAGGTTTGGTTCAGAACCAGATTTCAAGCATTAATGCTGAGTCAGCAGCTGCCATGCAGCTTTTCCTGATGAACCCTCAAACGAGGTCACCTTCTCCTCCCCAGAATCACGCTCCTCCTTCCTCAACGCTTCACATGTTGCTTCCCAACCCTTCTTCTAATTCGCTTCAAGGGTTCACCGGTTCGGCACCGGGAGGGTCTTTTGGTCAATTCACTTGGGTTCCTGACAGTGCTCATCAAGAAGGAGGTGTTGTGGAAGGGCAAGGTCTTTCGTTGTCGTTGTCTTCTTCGTTGGAAGCGGCGAAAGCGGAGGAATTGAGGATGGGGGATAGTGGTTTTCTGTATTATAATCATCAACAAGGTCCCTCTTCTTCTTCTTCCGCGGCTCAGTTTCAGTACAAGAATAATAACCACCATTTGCAAGGGGCAATAGCACACAACAACCACCACCAGGGACACGTTGGGTTCGGCTCATCGTCGTTAGGTGTAGTCAATGTTCTCAGAAATTCCAAGTATGTGAAGGCTGCACAAGAGTTGCTCGAAGAGTTTTGCAGTGTTGGGAGGGGTCAGTTTAAGAAGAACAAGTTCAATAGGCAAAATTCAAACCCTAATTCAAATCCTGGGGGCGGTGCTGCTTCTTCGTCTTCATCAAAAGATGCTCCTCCTCCTCCTCCTTTGTCAGCAGCTGATAGGATTGAGCATCAGAGAAGGAAGGTCAAACTTCTATCAATGCTTGACGAGGCATGTATTGTATTCTCTCCCTCTCTCTCTCTCTTTGTTTCTGTTCTACTCTCACCCTCTCTCCTCCATCAAGAGTCAAGGTCTCCCAATATCTTTTTCTTCTTATTTGTTTAATTTAGTCCATTAATCAATAGTGCACGATTTGTCTTTCAAATTAACAACAAGGATAATAAAACACACAGTTCTCCGGCCGGTATCTTCAATTATTATTTTTTTAATTGAAAACTTGGAAAGGAAAAAGCCGGCTGGTGGTATAATAGGGTTCCATTGCATAGGATCAGTTGGTAGGTAATTGTTCCTTATTTTAATTTTGATAAAGAAACCACTTTTTTTAATCCTACTATTTGATTGGTGGGATGGTTTTATATTATTTTAATTGGATTTCTTAGTTTGGTGAAAACCATGAGACTAAGTATTAGGAGAATACGTCCATCAAGAAGCGACGTTCCTTCTCATTAGTGAGATAGACCCCAGTAGAAGGAAGAAAGGCGCTCACTCACTCACTCACCATATCTATTACGTACCTAGTTGTTATCAATGCCACTTCCACCTTACGGATCCACACCTATCATGGAAATATTGCAGTGAAGGACTTTGTTATCATATCTCAGTTGACCGGAAAGGGATCCACTGGGTCTTTTATTTTTTCCTTTTCTATATAGGAAATTCAGTCTTTTCTTTTCTTTAAAAAATTTATTTACTCGCACAACCCAGTAATTGGTGAAGATTTCGGAAAAGAAACACCAGGATATTCTCACTCTCCGTTAACAATTAATATTTTAATGCATCCCTTGGAATCACAGATTTGTTAATCTCCTTAGCGTTTTTATTTTATTTTATTGATCAGAATATAGATTAACAAACCAATTTCAAAGACTTAATTAGAAAATTTCTTTCTGTTCCGCCTAATCCATCCATTTAAAAATCATAAACAAACATGTAACGTATTTGTTCGTCTTTCACTGTTTGCAAGGTTTGGAGGCCGTAAATCTAACTAATAACTATGCACATTAATTTGACATGTAATCTTCTCTACTTTATTAATGCTAAGTTAGTTCAAGTATCTTTTCACAAACCGCACAATGGATAAGAAAACGAGAACATGCATGCACCGTATCTTCTAGTTTTTCCTCTCTTTTTTTAATTGGTTCTTTCAACATTATAAGGCTATAAGTGATTATCCTAGATATCATGATTCATTCGTGTACCAAGTTGTCGATGTAAATAAAGTTTGTACGGATTTTTCAGGTGGACAGGAGATACAACCACTACTGCGAACAAATGCAAATGGTAGTGAACTCATTTGACCTGATGATGGGGTTTGGTGCGGCTGTTCCATACACGGCACTGGCGCAAAAAGCAATGTCTAGGCATTTCCGGTGTCTGAAGGATGCAATAACAGCGCAGCTGAAGCACAGTTGTGAGCTACTAGGAGAGAAAGATGGTGCAGGAACCTCAGGTTTGACCAAGGGAGAGACCCCAAGGCTTAAGATGCTTGAACAAAGCCTAAGACAGCAGAGAGCCTTCCACCAGATGGGTATGATGGAACAAGAAGCTTGGAGACCACAGAGAGGCTTGCCTGAACGATCTGTCAACATTTTAAGAGCCTGGCTTTTCGAGCATTTTCTCCACCCGTACGTTACTGCTTTTGCCTCTCTCTCTCTCTCTCTCTCTCTCTCTCCATCATAATTATTAGTTACTTAAACCAATATAACAGGAGAATCATCCATATTTACGTAATATTTTTATCATAATTATTCTTAAATTATTATTTTAGATAATTGCTTGAACCAAAAATGTCATGTTTACACCCTAAAATGGAATGTGATTTAGGTGAAAAAAGGAGAGATATAAAAGATGATGCAATAAAAAAGAAAAAAAAAAGACACCAAAAGAAAGTAAGTTTAAATATATAATTACCCTTCTCTTGTCATAAAAAGTAACACTTATTAACTCGCAATTTTTAAAGAAGGTAATTAATATAAAATAAATCAAAATTGAGTTGAAAATATATCATTTTCCAAAATAATATAAGTTATTATGTACGCATAGAACTAATTAATAAAGATATGGGGTTAATCGATCTTAATGATGTTTGAGGGGTTACTGAATTATATATAAAGGATAAGGGACGATAGGAAAGATACTGTGATCATTAACTAGAAAAAAAGCAGCAGGGCTTCTGATTATTAAGAAATAAAGAGACAGAGAAAGGGAAGGGGGTGGCAGAAGGAAAGAGAGAATCTAAGAGCCATTATTTATGTGCCGTATACGTATGATCGTTTAGAGGAACAGTAATGCAGTAATATTGCAGTGTCCTTGGATGTTGTCTCGCGGCAGCAAAAAGGTGGAAAGATAGATATAGGCATCGCTGCTTTAACTACAATACAATGAATTTATTGGTATCTTTTCTCCGATCTATTAAAATATCTGAATTTGAAAAAAAACACAAAGGCATTAACAAAAACACCTAATTAGATTAACTGATTAAGGTGGGGATAAAGTAGAGACAGCGGTCAGTGTGTACAGTGATCCACTTTACTGCTGCTATGGCAGCTAGGATATAGATCTTTCTTTCTCTTAGATTCTCACGCCCATGAAGGGTAAGAAAGAAAGGTTTCAAACTCAGCTAGGGGTACAGAAAGCTCGGTGACCCTTTATACGGTTAAGGCAAGGACTTTGATGTCATTTTCTGGTCTCTTTCTCAGGTATCCAAGCGATGCAGATAAGCATCTGTTGGCACGACAGACCGGGCTATCGCGAAATCAGGTTCGTTCCCTCCACTCTTAGCTTTCCACTATACAGTAACAGCCGTTAATTCAATTGATACTTCATATATAATAGGAGAGAAAGTGAAACAAGTGGAGTATTAGCCAGGCCACTTTGATTAATTAATTAGATGCATGGTCCACATTAACAAGACTAACTAGAAAAGAAAAAAAGAAACCCATGAATGGAAAAGAAAAGGGACCAGCAGTGTGTTCAGATGCAACTTACATGTTTTTGGGGTTTGTTTCTCTGGTTTTTTCTTTCTCAAAGAGGCAATGCGGGTTTTATTGTGTTTTAATACCTATTTTTTGTTAATTTTTTCCTGGCCTAAAAAAATTAATTTTCTCCTATTGAAAGAAATATATATTTTTTGTGTAATTTAGTTTTCTACTTTGGAATCTTTTACTTCACGACATAATTAATTCTGAAATTAAATGAGCAGAGGTAAGTACAGAAGCAATGAGACATGAAAGTTTGTTGTTTTCAATCGAGCTGAGTCTCCCAGTTACTCCTTTTTCTCTCTCATATCAAATGGCTTCGCCCAACTACACAATAGGAACCATAAATATTGGGAATAAATGTGTGCTTTGGAGATGTTAGTGCCTTCAATCTTTTCTGCTAATGCCATATACGTTATTCATGCAACTCCATGTTCTAGTTCGTTATTTTATCAGTTTCTTTCTTTTGCTAATTACTTGCATATACGTGATTAGAATAATGCACACAAGATAAACGCTATTCTTGAATTTTGCACGTTTCATATTAATCATAAATGCCTTCTTTTTGTGCACACATACACCTATCAGCGACATAATGCAGCACAGAACTTTGTCCCTCTCCCCAAATTAAGGATATTTATATAGTAGTGTATCATTGATTATTTTCCTTAATTATTTTTGTGTTCCTGCCTCATCCTAATCCTTATTTTTTCTTCCAGATAAACCAAAATCCAAAAGCTTCGTTACATGTTCTATATAATATAATATGTAATTATATATAAACTATTGTTTGGTTAAAGGGAAAATGATTAGAAAGAAAATTGGTGGAGGGAAGTAGAAAGGAAAAATATGTTTTTTATTACTTAGTCAGGGAGAGAAAATAAAGAAAGAAAAGATGTACAATTAAAAACTTCTCTTTTCAAATAACAAGTAGGTAGAGAAAAATTATTATAATGACATATTTATTCACTTACCTAGTTATCAACTATTATATCAAGAGGATATAAAAAGTGATATAATATATATTTACATTTTTCTTTCCTTTCTTCCCAACTAAAATATATTAACTAAAATTAATTTTTTTCATTTTAATCTTCTCTCCATTTCCTTTTCTTCTACATCTTTTTTTTTTTTTTTAAAATTCTCCCCGTATGTAAAAACCAATCCTCACTCTTGTACATTTGTTTTACACTTTTATCTATTTCTTTTTTTATTGTTATATTATTACTATTTTTTTCTTTTCTTATTTATCTTTTTTCAAGAGTTATATACACCTCAGCAGCACGTCAAATTATTTTTTCCCAAACGAAATAGGCCTGTTAATTTCATGTGCCTTACATGTATGCCTACCCCCTATATTGGTCAGTGATACGGGGAAGGACTGGACTCATATAAGATCATACAGATGAATAGTTTCTTTTGGAGTATTATTCATTTTAAATCTGTCACTTCACTGTCCTTTGTGTATCACACCACAGAGAAGATACCTCGGTGCCTAATCACCCTTTAGCACAGAGGGACAAACAACAATAAGCCAGAATGGAAGCTCTTCTGTGTCCTTTTTCGCTTGTGCTAATAGTATTATTGAGTAAATGATTGATGGGGAATTATATACTTGGGTGAAAACTCAAATATTAATAATTTAGGTCAACTTGTGTACATTATTTACCGCTAATCTAAATCAGTTAATCCTTTCTCCAATGTACGTATACATTTATATATATAATTTATTTAATGTATCAAATGCTAGCATATACTATTCATTATAAAATCATGAAATGTCATCCGTGTATAATAGAGTTGAATGGACGGAACGTGTTTGTTTCAGGTATCAAACTGGTTCATTAATGCCAGGGTTCGGTTGTGGAAACCCATGGTGGAAGAGATGTACCAACAAGAACTTAAAGAAGCAGAGAGTGCAGAAGAGAGAGAAAAGAACGAGAGCAACAGCAATAGTGGCCACCTAGCACAAACTCCAACCGCAGCAGCAGCAGCTACAACATCAACAGCAACAGCGCCACCACCACCAACAACAACGACAACAACAACAAAACCAACAGGCAAAAGATCCGATATCAATGCCACTGAAAGCGACCCTTCACTTGTCGCAATCAATAGGCAAGGTTTCTCGGAAAACAAAGCAAAACAGTCCACCACCTCCACCACTACAACCACCACCATCAACGCCACCGCCTCTGAGGTGGCGCCACCCGTGTCTCAGTGCTTCGACTCAGACCTGCCACCACACAGATCAATTGCCAGTGATGACACGTGTCGCTTGGTTACAGCAGATTATGGGACCGCCTCTGCAAGTGCTGACATTGGATCCACTCTCATTAGATTTGGGACCACCCCCGGTGACGTGTCACTCACCCTAGGGCTACGCCACGCCGGGAACATGCCCGAGAAAACCCCTTTCTCTGTTAGAGACTTTGGAGCCATTTAAACTTAATTTCATATAGTACTTCACATAATAATATAAATAATATATAGGAAGATGCTTTATCATATTATATCATCATCAAAAGAAAACATTTTTTCCCCTTTAATACCATCTTGATATTCCTCCGTCTTATTTGCATTGTGGATGGACAGGAAAAAAAAGGTCATAATACGATTTGAAAAACGTAGTCTTAAGTTAGCTAGCTAGCTATAGCGTATGGTATCTGTTGTATAACTGTATAGTAGATTGTTTTCCATTATTTTTTTTTTGTTTCCCATATATGTACTTAGATTATTTAAGGTTTGTAGTTTAGTTTTGATAGGACTTGATCTAGTCAATAACCGGAATAAAGTGTTCCTTTTTTTTCATTTTAAGTTCGCGCAATTTTAAGCCTTCCACTGTCATGATACAAGTGTTGATTTTTTATTTTTTGTTTCTTGGGTAAATAAACCGAGCTATTATCCGAATACAAAGATCGATGATACACCAAGAACTGTGGGGGTAGAGAGACTCCCATAGAATCAAATTACAGCATTAATAACTTATAAATATTTAAAGGATGTGACTCTAGAATTATCATCCTAGACTGTTACGAACAATTCTTGTTGCCTTGAAAGTCAACACACTCGTTCCTTTCATGAAAGATGTGGTTATTTCTTACTGTCCAAATTCAATTCCACTTGAGCATTTACTTATTCTTCACACCACTCCTCAACCCTCAGTGCTGCCAAGAGACACCCATCCAGACTCTACAACAACGTTGGTGCGCATAGTTTTTATATAGTGTCGAATGGATAGTCTTACATTACATATTGTCCACTTACATACCCTTCTAATTATTGTCATGAATGTTTCTAAAATTTATTGTAATGAATCATAGGTTATCCCAAGCATGCCTGTTGAGAAAAACATGCATATTTGTTATGAACCTTAATGAAATTTACAATGGGACCACATAAAATCTACCAATAAGGGAATTTAAAGTCGAATGCAAAATATGGTGTCTTTGTAATTGAAAAGCCGACAAAGTGCCCCTCTTTGGCAAAGTCATTTAAACTTCAAACGGTGATTGAAAATGATTTCTAAAATGTAAAATATAGAAGTATAGAGCCAATCCTCGTGTTTCCTTTTTTTTTTTTTTTTTCTTTTTATAGGTAGGATGAACATAAAACTGCAGTTAACTTCTATTTAATATAGTGTGATATTTTCATGTCGTATACGAAAGGAAAAGACTTCCATCGTTTTCTAAAGTCTTAAGGCCATTGATTAATTTACCAATAAAATTATTATTTGTTTAGACTAATATGGATCTTGTTACATGTCATATATTAAGAACTTAATTTCGGTCTGTAACGGCTAAGAACTAGAGGGAAGGAGAAAATTGACATTGTAACTGAATGTAATTCATACTTTAAAATAGGTGTAATAATAGATGAGTGGTTGGGTATAAGATGTATATATAATATAAACACTTGAATAAAAAGCATATTCTATATAGGTTATTTGTATAGCTGAGAATAGTTATGCAAAAGATTAAGTCATACTAGACAATGATGTTTGTAAAAATATTTTTAACTTGCCTATGAAAACAAAAATGAAAGTAGTATCAACCAAATTATAATTATGCGTTGCTGCTCATTTTCCTAAAATTCATACACGAAGCATTCGTTGCTTATCCAGAAGGAAAAACCAAATTTCAGTACGTCCTTGAAAGTTGAAATTGTACTACATTTCTAGATCAGGACGTGTTTAGATGATTTCTGGACACCTACAAGCTTGTCAATTCCGTTTCTGTTATATGTAATTAATATGGGTAGAATAGATCAACTGGAATTTGTTGTGGTATGTAAAACAAAAGCCACTCGTTTATTCCGTGAAAACCAAAACAAGAACTTGCAAAGCAACAAGCACTTCTCACCTAATATATTTCTTGTTGTTTGAGAAACACCACATATTACTAACCGAAAGAGAGCCTTCTCCACATCCAATTGATTTTTTCAAGGTTGTTTCGCAGCAACGATCAAGATTGCCTTTTGAATATATTCAACTATATGTGATTTCACACGAGTTTTTTTTTAATATAAGTTTTGGGATTTACGTTAAGATGTGGAAGTAGTTAGCTAGATAGTTACACATGCAGCTGCCACTATAAAAACACAAATTTGAAGGAATGAAAGATTCTTTTTCAGGTTTTAACAATATTTACTTATTTTACAGCAATGTCGCTGTCGTTAATATTTGGCTTCAAAAACTCCGAAGTAAAACTTAAAGATTAGCTGAAAGATTCAGTAGTGTATCTTTGGATTGCTTCAATTCATGAAAATAAATAATTTTGAAAAAAAAGCGTTTCAAAACACCACCTTAATTGATGGTGTTCAAGAACAAGGGTACAGGTTTCTGATCAATGGACCATACTCACCATAGTAAATATTGTTTATACATTAATTAGGAAATCATAAGGCCTTATGGTATAAGTATCTTACCAAAAATATAAATAGTTTGGAACTTAAACATAGTCTTGGTCCAACAATGGATAACTGCATGAACTCTGCTACACTGAAATTGCGTACTTTTTTCCGGTTGTCCTTTAATTGAATAGGGAAGCCAGCTAAAACTGCGTTACGGATAGTTACATCGTCATTGGAGATACTAATTGGAACCAATAATACGTTTCTTTTTATTGATTAGATTATTAAATAAATTGAATTTTCAACCATTCTTCTTAATTTAATTTCAGAGTTCTACCTACTTTACAAGATAATTTGTTTTGACTCTAGCTAACATTAAAGATTCGAATGCTAAGTAATAACCAACAAAAAATTAATGTGCGAGTAAAATGTTTTGATAACGTTGTGAAGATAAAATTGTGGATTCATTAACATTAACAATAGGGGAGGAAGTGGGGTCCTCTGGCGAGACAATTCATTAACATTTAACAGGAAGAGAGACAATGGAATAGGGTGGCTACAACCTAGTCGATGATGGAGGGAATCCCCACCCTAAAATTGTTTGTTTGTCTTGTATGGTTGCAACATAACTTGCACATTGAATAGAGGAAGAAGCTGACGAAAAATTGATACGAGGGCCTTCAATTCCAATCCATTTAATGAAGGAGCCCACTGTTGCCATCACCAATGAGCATTTTGCAGGAAGGAAGTGCTCAGATGACAGCAAATTGGGCTGGGCCCACCATTTGCAATGTGACAGAACAGAAAGAACAGGTATCCGTCACCCGCCGGATCCCAATGGATGGGTCCCAAAAGAAAATTCTTATATGGAGATGACATGAGGCAGATGTATATTGAATCATTTAATATTTTGAACTGTTTATGGAGTAACATATTGGATATTTTTTAAGTTTCTAAAATATCAATGTTTTAACTTTATTTTTAATGCATTTTAATTCCTAATCAGTAAGACACTTGTTAGCACATTCTTGTAATTATCATTCATTAAGTATTGACATTGATTGATGATTAGAATTCATTCAGTCTTGGGCCCGGGCCCATCTGTGACCCATTGAAAAATTTATGCAACTAAAATTGATGGAAGTGAAGAGAAAGGCTTATGTGGGTTTGATAGACTATGGTATAATCAGCCCATGTGGTGCTACCAATGCCAATTGTGATAGGGAGACACGCTACAGAGGAATTGCTGCTTTTTGGGTCACTGCTCTGTCCATGGCTAGCTACGTAATCATATAATAATTTTTATAAAGCTATAGAACCCTTCTTTGTGTTACATGGCCCATCTTCAGAGCTCACTCCTCACGCCTTCTCCCAATTCAATATAAATATTAGTTCGTGGTCCATGCTAATCAGAAAAATCTGCCAGTGCTTTCTTATCTTTTGAATGAAAAAATTATGTAAGAAAAGTTCAAGATTATATTTTTTTATGGTGTACGGGCGGGAAATATGATACATGTGATGATACTCACCGAGGTTTGATTTTTATACACATGTAGTAGATAGTAATATCTTTTTTTTTATCATCCCTTGAAACAGATTGATGGTAGTGATGTATGTTATTTCATTCACATAGACGCAAATTAAAGTTTCTTTTAAAAAAACCAATTGGGTCTTGAGCTATATTTTTTGAAGTTTTTATAATGTGTTTTTCAATTCTTTAATAGAGCGTATCTTTTAATGGTAGATTTTGAACTTAAACTTTTGCATTCATGGTGAAGTACTAGCGTATCATATCATCAACTACTATAAATTCAAATGAATACTAGATATTGCAGGATATTTTTTTATATTAAACTAAATTCTCAAAAATTAATGATCATAATGAATGCGAAAAAGCAGCGACGCTAACGGAGGATAAGGTTGGGACTAAAGGGCCTGCAAACAACTTGGCAGTGGGTATTTACAAAGCGCACATTTATCTAGCAATCATCACTTATCGGGAGTGATCAGGTCAGGACCACCTAAGCATTCAAGTCCATGGCTGAACAAAGTCCTTTGTATATATCATCAATTATCATGCTACTTTGCTAGATTATGCTTCTTTAACAATTTTTAAATGGAATCATACACACCATGATAGAATGCGGTTTCCCTTCACTGCTGAAAGAAATTAAACCAAGAAAGTTGCATGTAATACTAAATATATTAGCTTATAATCTGTGCTGATCCAACCAATCTTCTTACCTGTACAATGAAAAAAGTCATTTGTACATATGATTCTTACTAATATACGCAAATTAAGAATATAATAAATCTTGTAGACCAAACAACAACCCCACACCTAATCCGATAAAGCATTCATACTAAAAGTGCTACTAACAATCCCATCAAATAGGTACAGATATTCATTAAAGAATTGTGAAACATTACTTGCTACAGTATAATGTGTTTCTAATGTTAAAAGAAAAAGAAAATAACCCATCCATTGGTATATAACATTTAGAAAATTTCCAAATAAAATGCATCCCGTAAAATATCACAAGGACCACCTAGTCTTGGACCCCACACACGTGTGTGTGTGTGTGTGTGCGTGTGTGCGTTTTTACAAGAATTTGTAAAGGAGGCGAGGGAGAGGGGATAAGAAAAAATTTCTAGGAAATTAAACTTGCATACTCCCTGATTCACATCTCACAATTTAATAAATAGCTGGCTGAAAACAGTTGATTCTACTTTTTTTAATTATTGATTAAAAAGCTTTTATTTTGTTGATCATATTTAGAGGAATCAATATAATGAATCTACACGTGCTTCTCTGTCTGACTTTAAAAAAATAAAGGTGCGTACATAGATATCAAATGTATTATTATATATTTGATTATAAGATTATGCAGTTTGTACATCTATATGTATCTTTTTTTTGTCAATATCATTATATGTCTATGTATTGTGGTTAATAAGCCCGTTTGCTTTTGGTCGAGTAGAATAAGCCCATCTGAGAATCACAACCAAGCCACCGTTTTTGTTTAGATTCTCTGTGTTTCATTATTTCTTTTTTGATTTGGTCCATGTGTTTCATTGTACCAAAAAAAAGCGACTTACCCGCGTTTTCTTTTGTACCAGGCTCTGTTTTGTTTTGTTTCGGCTTTTTGGGTTGTTTGGGATTTGATCTTTATCCTCGACCAAAGAAATGGTCTTGACCCAACTCCAGCAACAATGGAGAGAGAGAAGGGGAAGATATGTAAGGAAAGGAAGATTCTTTTAAACCAATTAAGCATTAAAAAGTTATTTCTATTTTAAATTTTAATAAATAACTACTAAAAACTGCTTTTTTTTTTTTTATCTTGTTTCATTTTAAAAAAACTGTACTGAAATGTTATCTTAGTCTTTCATATATAAATTGTTAAAAACAGAAAAAAAGAAGTAAATTTGATGAAATTTCTCTAGACAAACATTTTCATTACAATCTGAGAAAATAAGAAATAAAAATAAAATATTTAAAAAAAATAAAATTCTAAACACACTTATTACAAAATCAGTAATAATAGAGTTTTAACTTTTTAAATTATAAATTTATAATTAATAACGAAGAGGCAAATTCAAGGATTAAACTGTTAGAACTTGGAAAAGCATCTTAGATGCATTCAATATTCTTTTTATTAAACATCTAAAACACAATTAGATGAAAAGCATGTGTTTGAACTATGAATGTTTCCTTGGAAATATGGAGAAAATATCAATTGGCAAGATATTTAACATAAAGAATGCAATTAAATTATTCTATTCAAACGAGAATAATCAAACAACAAAAATTAGATACGCATTAGATTGTGATGTATTGTAACATGTAAGTAGGAATCTAGAAAATGTGGAATTAAAGGGAATTGTTAAGTTGGAATTAGAAGGAAAGATAGTTATGCCAAAGAGTTAGGTGGCACACAACCAAATCAGAGGAACCAAAAAAAAAAAAAAGGTAAAAACGTGAGATAAAAGAGAAAAAACGTTTTATGGAAGGACTATTTGCCATAAGCTCATTATATGTGTGGTATGCTTTTCTTTGAATATTCTCTCTACTTCTCTATGATATTGTTCCCTTCTTCCTAATCAATTTTCTTTTGGTTAAGGGTCATTGCATCTTCAATCATTTCCACAAATTCAGTTGTTTTGTTTCATTCATTCAGTTTGAGATCATATACCATCATGATATTTCATCCATATTAGTACCGATTAATTTTCGTTGTACCCAATTGGTTTATTAATATACACTTTTTCCTTTTATTAGTTAAGCTACTGTTTCATGTATTTAATATAAATGTTAGTTAATTTAATATATGGTTCATATGTAAATAGAAAGAACTTTTCCCTTTTATTAGCTAAGCTTATATAAGAGGTATTCAATCACAAGTAATCATAATATAAATTCTCCAACTTATAATATATTTGTCTCTTCAAATATTTCGATGTGGGCCATGAATAGTTCACTTTAATTCAATAAAGATATCATTAAACCACTTCTTTATAACGAAAGAACTGATTTCCATTCAAGCCCTCCGAAAAGCTTATATATTAAGCAATTACTTACAATTCAATGAGTGATTTGTATGCATGGTGTCAATTTTCCTCAGCACCCCCATGAAATGGCCATATATATACAGGTCTCAAAACTAGTTAGCAGCTGAAGTAAACCATATTCGCAAATAAACATATAATTTATAATTTCTTAGAGTAGTCAACTAACTCAAGAGAGAAACTCCAATCCAAAACCATTTTAAGATATATTTATGAACACATCATATGCAACTTTGACAACGTTCAACTATCTGGCTTGGCATTATTACCTTGGCCTTCCACATATGGTCTAACGAAAGTTCTCCTCCACCACACCTCAAAAGCTCTTTGAAGATTGGGACAGCCATCGCCAGTTTTCAAGAAACTTCCAACCCAAGAAAGCAAAATACTCTGTTGATCCTCCAAAGGCAAAGTGAGAATTGTCCTTCCAATTCCTTCCTCAACAAGTTTCCTATCAAATGACCTGCACCCGTGCTGTAACCAGTTGTAGTCATTGATTAGAGGTTGCAGCCATGTGTTCAACAGCAACTGGCGCGTGTTTTTCGATGGCAACAACTCACCTCTTCCAATGCCAACATATAGTCTTCCTGAAATGCAGCTAACATGATAGCGGAATACAATAGGAAGCTTTCCGTGTAGGGCAGCCAATTCCTGTTGGTTTGCCCACATCAGCGCAAACTCATCGGCAGCTTGTTTGTCAACTAAAATCTCAAGCAACCATGACAAGTTGTCAGCTTCAAGAGCTATGCGTTTTACTATAGGTTCTCTGTTATCACTAGGTGAGTTTGCAAAGTCTGGTTCTGCAGCCTGGTCGAACAAAGACAATAAAGAATCCAAGCAGCTACGGCATGATCTGTAAATTGTGTCATTACAGATGTCAGCTGAACCTGCAGTGTTTGGAAGACTGTTATTCTCCCTAAGGAGCTTTAGAACAACTGATTTCATCTCTCGGCGACCTTTCTCCTCGTTGCTTTTGAGAACAAGTTCAACAATGTGGGAGAGAGTATCTTTTGGGGCATTAGAAATATCAGAAGAAACTCGTTTTAGCACTGGATTGACCCCAATTCCTTCTCCTTGGAGTTGTAGTACAGTTGAGATCACCTTTTCTTCTTCTTCTCCATTCCAAGGGACTGCCTCCAGGTACTCCAGACATGATTGGATACATGAATTGAAGCCAAGGAATTCTGCAACCTGCAAAATAGTTTCTTTAAGGTTATATCAAGAACTTTTTAAATATCTCCCCAAATATCTACTGCCAAGGAATGCTAATAGTAGATTAATCATTAAACAGACAGAGAAAAGCTATGGATATGCAGATAATAAAAACTCCACCCATATCAAAATATCAAATTCCCAGCAAAGAAAATAAATTAATAATGCACACGACACACTGGTGTTTCATCAATCAATATTCAATGTTCATTCCTAGCAAAGGATAAAATGGTGAAACAGGGGGGAGAAAGATTTGAAATGGAGACAACACCTTTCATAATGAAGCCTAATAGAGAACAGGTAAGAACTTGACCCATGATAAAATACTATGATCTTACAGGAATCCGGGAATATGGACTATATCCTACTAGGTAATCTGACTATTTTTTAAGAGGGGAAAAATCCGTGTGACACCATGATTATATCATGATCATCACTGCAATTCACAGCAATCACATTCTACTCTTCAACTCAACTTTTGATCTTGCCGTGTCAATAGTATATTAGTGAACAATTACACATTTCAGGCTATTTATTTATATATACTTGGCAAAAGTTACAATGTACACAACCATAATAATTTTACAACTATGACTCATTGATTGTTTTATCATCATCACTATAGTGCACATTCACAGCACATTTTAATTACTTCATTTCCAATGTACCCCTAACAAAAAGAATCCTCTATGTGAAATTATATATTGGTGAACCAAAAACCAGGCTAAAAAGACGAGCATGAATTAACTTGAAAAGGGATATAATTAATGACAAACTTTAAATATTCCGTTGTGAAGATATAAATATAAGCCTCCAAGGAAGTGTAGTATTTCAGACAAACAAACTGCACCAAAAAAATAATCAGAAAATTATAAATCACTAAGAAGTAAGAACAAAAGGTAATAGCAAATAACATATTTCTTCCCCTCAGAAATGCCTTATACAACAGAGTTCAATTCGAGCAATAGCAGTCAAAGCAGATGAGGAACAGCAAAGCATGACAGAGTAAGCAAATTACCTTGAGTATCCGAAGAATCCGAGAAACACTTTGCTTCATCAGCCGCTGTTTCATTTCTTTGCAGTACATAAGCCCAACAGTTTCAACATATATTTCAACATCCTCACAATCATCAATTTGGAGACATGACAAACCAGATTGTTCACAAAGTTTATCAGCAAAGAAACTACTCTTCTCTGTTAAAACATCTCTGTGCACACTTAACTTCACACAAAATCCCTGCTTTCCCAGAAGAAGCACCTTCACATCACAAGTTCCAGGTTCACCAAACTCAATAGCAACCTTTTTGGGCAAAGATTCAATTTTGGCTCTGGGTGCTCTCTGTGTAGGCACAGATGTGCTAGCTGGAGGTCTTTCTGGATCATTACATTCATCTGAAAGCACCAATCTTGATGGGGCAATCACTGATTTTCTCTCACTCACTGAAACTGGCTTTTTCTGGGAACTAGTCCTTGGTGGTGGTGAAGAGGGTTTGGGCTTATTCAGAGGATTTTGAGCCTTAAGGCTTTTCTGAAACACAACAGGAGAAGGGCAACACCAAAATCCTTCAGGGGTGACAGCAATTGGAACATTTTTAATCTTTGTTTGACCTTGCTCCACCCGGGTAAGCTTAACATCCCCCATATCTAGCAAGTGACAAGGATTCACAAGCTAATATGGAACATTAGATAGCATCACAGGGAAAATGATGCAGTGGAGAGACGAGTCTTAGTTTTTCAATGTAACAACCAATTGGTTGTATTGGCAAGTCAAGAGAAGAAATATGTATGCAGATGCAAACTTTGCCCCTCTCTCTTTGAAATTTCAGTTCTTCCCTTGAATCATGCAGTCCTTTCCCCTCTCATAAAATATGAAAAATAAGCAAAATGAAAAGCTGCAAGTGCAACTTTTGAAGCTGATCTAATTCCCCCAAAAGAACCGGCACCACTGCAGTTTCACACAAATTGCATGGAACATGAGGAATGTTCAATCAATGTATTGAAAATTTGACATTTTTCTCAAATGGGAAAAAGGATTTGAAATGAAACCCAAGCAAAAATGACAGGAAGTTATGCAGAAGTACGTAATTTCTATTTAAGTTTTTTCCACGACAAAAGTAGTTGGAGCATTTTCAAAAGTATAACCGACAAGTTCTATACCAGACCTCATCAAAGTTAACCACAGATCAGCACACAGAAAATGACCCTTCTCTCTCTCTCTCTCTGGACACAAGTCACTAACTAGTAAACGGCAAAAACAGAAAACTCACCAAACATTGGTCATATGAGAAACCTCAGAAATCCCATGTCTTATCTAATGCTTTGTCTCAGCTCAAAAATGATTGAACAGAAGCTCAAGTGTTGACCATCGAGGGAACCAGTGAGAACAGAGTTGCAGGGAGGAATAATGAGTTTAGTAAATAGTCCCTCTTTAATTTGAAAAGTTGAGAACACCACGAGACCCGAAAAAGGAAAAATGGAATGGATGATAGCTCATGCCTCATGGGTTGTGTTTCTTACTTTCTACTTTAACAGTTCCATGCTTTTGATGATTTGGGTCTTTGAATTTACATCACTTGGCCCTCCAGGATTAAAACAGTTATCTTCTCTTAATTAAAAATATAATTTTTTAAAATAATTTTTTTTAAAAAAAAGTAATCACCTTTCTTTTATCTATACACAACTCAGCAATCAAACAGCAAACAAGCATGCCTCCCATTTTATTGTTTTGTATTTTATTTATATATTATTGTGAGATTCTTTATGTATACCACTATTGCTTTTTTATCATGTAGAGTAAAGCTAAAGAATGCTGACTACATGCCGCAATTACCAGCATGCCCTTAGGCTGTAGTTGAGGCACAGATTTGATTGTGCTAATGTTTAATGCCAAAATAAAGCAGAAGAGAATCTTGATATTGATGGCAGATAGTAGATGCCAGAAAGGTGTTAAGCAGTTTCTCCATTTTGATTGTTTTATCTTGAAAGTGGCAGTTACCCGTGGGATTTGTAGGAGGATATAAACATGAAAACGATGTATTGTCCTAAAATCCACACCCCCAAAATATGGATCTTCCAAGAATAGACACCCGTGCTACCTTTTAATTGACCATTTTATTGACCCCAAATTAATTGTCTGTTATTTTGCCACGACCTGACTTTAATGGTGAATTATCCTCATCGTTTTTTTTTTCTTTCCTTGCTCTCGGGATAAGTGAAAACCCAGCCTAAGGTTTGCCATGGATCGTTTCATTTTGGTCATCATAAATTTTAGAATATAATTATAGAAATCAAATCGGGGGAAGAAAGTGAGGTTATTTTTTGTGACAAAAGTTTAGATTAAAAAAAAACTCTGATAATTCAAATAAACCCAACTACCATTGGAGCTAAATTTGAGAATAGTTATGGATGTTCATAAATGTATCACAGACAAAAGGGAAATTAGAGTTTTAAAAATTTCTATTGATAATATTATGTTCCCGTGAAAAGACAATATATATTAATCAAGGTGGTTATAATATGAATTAATAAACTTCTTCACTACCCTACTATAATAAAAATGACTTACCACATCAATAAAACACATTAAGAAAACAAATCAAATAACCATAACATATAGAAGTTAAAATATAAAATGTGATTATAAAAGTATATAGTACAGCAGTGTAAAATTTATATAACGTGATGAAGTTATTTGTATGGGTGAAAAGTGATGCATTCTTTGAATTAAAATCAAATATTCACTTACCTCTCTTATTTACTATTTAATCTCTCTCATTTTCTTTTCTTCTTTGCAATTCAATCTTTTTTCTTTTGAGGTCTCTCTACTGATTCCTTATTTTTTTTACTCTGGGGGAGCATGAGATGGATCTTCCTATCCGTCTTTTCCTTACTCTTTTAGTTTTATAGCTTTTATTTTCCACCAAAACTGGTTGCCCCGTTGGGGCATAGCTAGTTGTTGGCATTGGATTTCAAGATTATTACTCTCTCCATCAAAGAGCTTTATCGCCATTTTAGTTTCTTAAGTTCTCTCTACCTCTAGTGTGTTATTCCGTAACTTTTTATACAAAATATCAAGTGAGATATGTTTTTTACTTGTTATAAAAAAAAAATGAAACTTTAATCATATAATTATTATAAATAAATGATCAAATTCTATAAAGGTTAAATTTTGTCAGTTTATTTATTACGTTGAAAGTTCTTATAAAATATATTAGGTATATGAAATTTTACATAATTTAAAAATTAATAAACAATTTATATAATTTTTAATATGTAATATAATTTTTAAAACATATATAAATTATGTCATGTATATATAAAGAAAAGAAATTTAGAATTAAGTAGGAACAGAATTGTGGTTAGAGCAATTATTCTAGCATAATCCAAATGGAAGACAGAGGAAAACACACACACATATATATATATATATATGAACATAATACGAGCACATGACAAAAAGTGTCTTCACTCATGAACTTGACTGGTCTCTTGCCAAACAACACCACCTTAATCTTAACGGCAATATCTCCCTCCATGCTCTAATAATTGCTTTTATTTACAAAATTACGCTCATATCCTTTCAATTTTCACATAATTAGCCTCGGTATGTCTCTTGTTTTCCAAGTTAAATTCACATTTTTAATTTTAATCACTTTTCCTGATAGAAATATAAAGTGTAATACTAATTAAATTTTTAAGGAAGATAAATTTAATTTCATTAAACTTTAAAAGGGTTCAATATCATTTGTTCTTTTACTTGTCTAAGTAATTTAATTAAGAATGAACACATGAGAAGACGATAAAGGAGAAAATGATCATTATAAAATAGATTGCTAAAGCTAAACACTAACCCATTTGCCATTATTAAAATCTTTTGGTTTGAATACTTAGGGATCGCTATTTGAGTGGAGTTGTTATCCATTTTTGCTAAACTCACTCTGAAACTCGTCGTCAATCCCATTCTCACTACATTATTCCCCGTCGCAGTGTTTATACTTTGGAGGAGTAAATAGCTACGATATTAGAATTGCATTTGAATTGTGAAACAAAAGAAATGATTGTGAAGGAATGTAAGGTGGAATGGTGTGTATTCATATATATTCACTTGCAATTTTAAAACAATTATAATCAATTATTTGATATATTTTAACATATCTAGATTATCTTCAATTTACACGAAATAAAATGTTCAGTTTTATTTTTTAAAACATTTAAATTTTGCTTAAACAAAAATAACTAATGAAGTTTTGTTTAAGTCACTTCACATATGCTCAAGAAAAAAATGTTTCTAATGGGTAATTCAATTTAAAAGTACCATTTGATTGTACATTTTACCTATATAAATTCTTAAAACAAGATAAACTGAGATTGCCTCCCATGTACAATCATACTTTTTACATTGACCGCATAGACACATGGTTGCGGTCTAATTCAACTTGTCCTCTTTGTAGAGGAATTCCATCAAGCTTTGCTTAAAACTCAATTTTTGACTTTGATGGTCCATGTAAGGAAGATGACATTTCAAGTAGTGTTGGGGTGAGATTGTTTCTGCTAACAAAACTATATAAAGTCACATAATAAATTGAAAAAATAGTAGTTTGTGTCGCACAAATGAAAGAACAACTATGATAATTTGAATACAAGTAGATACTATTCAGTGGGGTTTCCAATATGTTGTTGTTGATTCATAGTGCAAATGTGTTCCTTCTAAGACTTATGGAAACAAGCACAAATATCTTTACTACAGGGACAAGCTCAACAAGAAGGGCAACTCAAATGCCCTTAAATTAAAAAAAAAAAAAAAATACATGAAATCTCTTTTCAGACATTTTTGACTTAAGTGAAAATTTATTAAAATTGTTTTTGTTTAAACATATTCAAAATTATTTAACCAAAAATAAAATTAAACTTCCACGTAAGATCCAGAATCATATTTTAACCTTGTTGGATAGTGTGTGATTCAATTGACGTGTTAAAAATAATTATTATGGGTGTACTTGAAATTCTTTTTTTTTTATTTTAACTTGCTTGAAATATATATTTTAATTCTTACGGGTTGTTTGACTTTATTTATTAGAGTACTTGCAATTGGGAGTAGAAAAGGGAAAAGAATAGGTCACGTGATAGGTTTAGTAATTGAATCTTAATCCTTAAAATGCATTTAAAGAGAACGAAGGGACAAGTTTTAGTGGCAAAATAAACTTTAAAATTTGGTGTGAATGGATATTATTTCTTTTAAAAAATGTATTTAATTTTAAATAATTTGGTATGATCATTTTATGAAAATTATCTTAATTATTTTTAGTTATTTGAAAGGTGAATAATAATAATAATTATTAATAGTATTATTATGACACGTTAGCGATTAGGTTTAATAAAGTTCAAAGAAAATAAATTTATTTTACTTTATATTACACTATATGCTTTATGTTATAAATATGTGTGTGTGTGTATGTAATTTCAATGAAGCCATTTAAATATTATTTAGCAAACATATTTTCTGAAGGAAAAGGTTTATGAATTAAATGATGAGTAGTTATGATCGAATAAAATTATATGTGATTTAAGCTTAAATGCAATTCTTTAAATTGAGAGCATGTTTTGATTTATTTTTTAAAATATTTTTCTATTTTTAAAAATAAAATATAATGCAAATTTATATTATATTATATTTTTAAAAACAGAAAAAAAAAACTATTTTTAAAAAGTAAATCAAAATGCTCGTAATCTCTAGTCCTCTAATACACTAGCATCAATGTCTTTGACTGTGCCACCCCTTTAACGTCATTTCTTTATCCCATAAAAAGAAAAATAAAGGTTTTCTATATGATTTCAATTGTGGACAAAGTGGTATCGTATGCATGCAAATGGTGACAGGCCTGATCTAAATTTATGACATTGTTATTTAATCTTTGATCAAACAGTTCATAATTTATTCAATAATTTATGGAATCTTTAGTTTGCAGCGTTTGTATGTTCATAGGATCCAGTGAAAGAAAAGTAGGGATTTGATCACTGGTCATCTCTATTTGTTTCATCTTTATTTGATGCTACCTGTGTCTGATTCTTTCTTGAGTACTACAACTTTAAAAGAAATGGAGAAAAAGGGGTCAATTGGCATCTCCTTTTTATCATCATTTTATAATTTATCATAAAAAAACTAAAAAACTCAAGTTAGCGTTGCAATTAAAATGGATTTATTATAAGGCAAGCACATATATATTTTCAGTCTCCAAACCCACTTAGCTGTTGTTTACTTCACAACCCTAGCAAATTTTCATAGGGAAAAGGCATGGCCACGGGGACTGGATATTCAACAATTTTTTGATTCTTTTGATATCTTTTATGTAATCACACGTAGCTGTGCCGTGACTTTAGTGCAATCATAGAGTTTTGCAATGATTCAATCTAATTTATAAACAGAGAGGATGGAAACGTGTTTTCGTCATCAAGAATTAGGATGTTTCAATCACATGATGAGTGGCCTATGCTGCCCTGGAATTGTTGCCTTTTTGGCCCACAGAAGAATCAGTGCCTCTCCTTTAGTCCCAAGATTTAATGTCATTAATTAACCTTCTCCCATGTGCTCTAAAGTTCTTACCCCAACTAATAGGCCATTTTTCCGGATATTAAGTTAACTACACCCACCTAACCTATCATTAGTGCCCAAATATGATGCAGTATGTGTTAGGTTTAGTTAAGCATGATTTATTAGCTTATTAGGATTATCACTTAAATCTTCTAAAAAAAATAAATGAATTGTAGTGAAGTATGTGGAACCAAGATAGGTGAGAAAGAAGGGCATTGATGAATGATAATAATGCATGTAAGAAGCTCTATCCAACGTGAGAAACAATTGGGGAAACATGTAAGGAGACAAGGTAATGGTTATCAGTTTTATGTGTTCGTGAATGAAAACAGACCCGTTATGAAGCCCAAGAAGAGTGGGCCACAAACTGGTGAGGCGTGCACTGTTCCCTGCAATCTAATCTCATACGTGGGCCCATCCCTGACCATGACTTTCTCTGTGTCCACTTTCGATGGGTTCCTTTCCCCTATGTATACTGCTGCACCTTTGAAAGCAGCTTCTCAGGAGGAGGAATGCACCATGCACCACCTCTTTCTACCATAAATATTTTAATCGATAAAACCATAAAATCGAAAAATACGTCATTAACCCTCTTTTTCTTTTTATGTATGAAATTCATTTATTTTTTCTTGCTCTTATCTTTTTTGTATTTTTAAGAGGTAAAATCAGCAAATGAACTTTGCATCCATGAAGAATATCTAAATATAGTTTTCTCTTACATTTTTGTATACTGTTTGGTTAGCTAAAAAAATTTATTGATACGATAATTAATTATACAAAGTAAGTTTTATGTTTGGATGTGTTAAGTGAAAGTGATTTCAAAATAATTTATTATATTATGTTTAGATTGTATAGAAAATTCTTTTTTACTGAAATTTTAAAGATATCAAATTACTTGTAATAGTTAATTTTATTTTTAAAATAATTAATTATTAAAAAGTAAAAATAACTAAAAAAGGATAATAAATTTTAATCGTTAGCTTTAAATATTTATATAATAAGCAGTTTTTTATATTAAAAAAATAAATCAAATGTTATAAGCTACTTTTAGTTACTTACTGCTTAATTGTGTGAATACATAGATTTGATGACTGCACTAAATCCATTTTGGTGATGGACAAGTGACATAATTAATAATTTTGCGTTGGAATATAGTATTATGTTTGGACATGGATTCAGTAACGTGATTGGACAGTGCAGTTAGTGTATTTTATACTTTCGCTTAAGTGAAAAAATTTTCGTTTAAGTGAGATTGTAAAATTTTGTTTGACTAAATCGTTTAGTTTTTGCCTAAATGGGACTGATCCAAATCCGTTATATTTTAACAAAAAATATAAATATTAACTTTTTTAGAGTTAAATTTAAACAATTTAAAGCAATAAAATTATATAAAAGAAAAATATTGATTATATTTGAAATAATAAATTCTTTCTTTTCAAAATATATTTGTATTATTCCTAGATATTTAAAACTTAGAACATATTATCATGATGGTGTTCAATAGGGGTTGAAGATTATAATTATGCTCCAGTTTTGTTCCTTTCCCTTGAATCCCAATTTTAAAAATCCATGGCACACTTAGACCCTGGTAGAGGCTCTGAAGGTGAAGGAGTAGATAATGACAACAAGCACATGGTTATTCAGTTTGTGTCCCCACTAATGGCTTCCCATTTCTCACCAAAGCCTTTATTCAGTTAACTGACCTTGATTCTGTATCCAATTATATCTTCTTCTTTTTTGTTTTCCTCTTATCAAATATCTGAGCTAGCTTTATGGGTATCAGTGATTTTCTCTAAGCAGCATGGATTAGTATTTTTACTTATGACTATATTCACGTGCCTTCATCATTAATCTCACTAACTGCATCATCTCATTCAAACTGAACAGGCAATTTGGCATAGTTGGGGTCTATGGGGTGGTTGAGATATTATTGTAATTAAAGTTGTACTCCCAAAACTTGGTATATGGTAATGGTATAGCAGAGTGTTGGGCACAGGATTAAAGTGACAGTTGTAAGGGAGAAAACATGAAGAACATCAGATGTCAATTCCATAATATTTGCATATAGAAGCACAATGCTTTCCAAATCATCCATTGAAAACAAATAAAATAAATAATAGGAAATGCATTTCTTGAGTTAGTAAAAAATGGTGAGATTGAGAGGTTGAACTTCTCTCTTACTAAATCTAGTTACCACTTACCAATTAATTAATTGAACTCTGACTGCAGGGAAGCTGATGTTGCGGCTCTGCATCGTGTTGAACTTGTCTCTATTTGTGTCATAAAGGGGGAATGAATATGAATTTCTGGTTTTAATCAAGAGGCTTTTGTTTCCACCTTTATTTTTATTAAATCAGGCCACTGTAACCTTTTCTAGGCAAAAGTAATGTTAACGCTTCTTCTTTTTTTTATATATAAACTTTTTTATAAACTTTGATTAATTATTTATAGGAACAAAAAGTTACATAGTATATAAATCAAACTTCCCTCATAAATTAAAATTAATTTATGTACATCTATTTTTAAATTTTTTAATTTAATTTATTTAAAACTTAAAAAAATAAGTTAATTTTAACTTATGAAATAAATTTTATTTATTTTATATATTATTTTTTTTCAATTATAAGTATCTATAAATCCACTTAAATTTAACCTTAATTCAAGTCTCAACCACAAATTGGAGTTTGGTTGACAACTTAAGTTACAGCATATACTTTAATATTTCTAAGTCAGCTTATACTTACAGATTTTTAATTTAAATATTGTAAATTAAAAAATTATTTTTAATGTATAGATTTTTTTAAACTAATTCTCTGTTTAGGATAAATTTACCACGTCAATTATTAATTTTGTCATAAGCAACGACAAAAATATATTTTTAAAATTTTCTTAATAACAATTTTTGCCACTGATAATGCAAAATAAACAAGATTGAAGCACGTGTCACGGAATCTAAGGTTTTGCTTATTAATAAGCAAAATTTATAAGGAGTTTCGCCACCACAATTCCGCAACTAATAGGAAAATGACACGTGATTTGACCAAATGGTTTTGCCACCAAAAATGTGAAAGTTTTAATATTTAAAAAAATAAAAAATAAACAAATTCAAAATGAATGGCTGGAGAGTGACCATGACAGGTGGTGACATGTATGTGTTGCGCGTTGTCAATGGTGAAATTGTGTTTCGCCATGGCTTTGGCAAAACCATTGAGAAGTTGCCATGTGGCAGTATTAGAACCAGAAATAATTGTGATTCAAGGAAATATTGAGAGTGAATGTCTTATTCATCAGAAACGAAAGGTGGCTTATATAAGCCTTCACAAAACAGAAAATGAATCAAAGAGCCACGTACTACATGGCAACAAAACAAGAATTAAAGAAACCGTTCCAAAAAAATAGAACATCCCTTGGAACCAGAACTTATTAACAAACGTAAATTAATAAAACACGTTAAGTAACAAACTTTATCTCTTTTTCCTTTCTTAACAAATCCTTCAGGCTTTTGAACAAATACTTCTTCTTTGAGCTCACCGTGAAAAAAAGCGCTCTTTACGTCAAATTAAAATACTTCCCATCCACGTTGAGTCGCCAACGCTAATAGTACCCGCACGTGTCAAGTTTTGCTACTGGTGCAAATACTTCTGTATAATCTACTCTATATCGCTGTGCATATCCTTTTGCCACCAACCTCGCCTTATACTTTTCAACATTTCCACTTTCATTGAGTTTGGTTTTGAAAATCCATTTAACTCTAATAGGCTTAACTCCTTTTAGGGCATCAATTAGTTCCTACGTCTTGTTCTTTTCGATTGTCTTCATCTCCATGTTCATTGCTTCTCTCCACTTCATGCTTTTGGATGCTTCTTCAAAGGAGTGTGGATCACCTCCATTATCAGCCATCATCATCACCATTAAGCTTTCTTCTTTCTCAGATAAGTTTGTTTCTTCTTCATAATCTGCCATCCAAACTGATTTTCTTTTATTTCTTGCTGCCCTCCCTTCAATTGAAAATTCTTATTTACTATCATGGTATTCTTCATTTGCTGGTGATCCGATCTCGCCTGAATTGCTTGAAGATGCACCTTGATTGATATCACCACTGTCTACTTCTTCATTTTGTGCAGGTTCTTGATCTTCACTATTTTTTTCATTTTCTACTTCTTCCCAATCTAGAACATCAACTTTGCATTCTTCTTCAGTTCTTTTCCAATCCCAGCTTTTGTCTTCTTTAAAAACTACATCTCTGCTCAAAATAACTTTCCTTGCAATAGGATAAAATAATTTGTAAGCTTTAGATTCATCACTAACCCCTAAAAATACACACCTTTTGCTTTTGTGATCTAGCTTGCTTCTTTTTTGGTCTGGTATATGAGCATGAGCTACGCATCCAAAGATTCAAAAATAGTCAACTCTTAGCTTTACACCACTCCATGTTTCTTCTGGAGTTTTCTGATCTACTGCTGAAATCATACTTTTGTTTTATACGTGTACACACCATCTAACTGCTTTAGGCCAAAATACTTTTGAAAGTCGTCTCTCGCTCAGTACCGTCCTTACTGTATTCATGATCATCCTGTTTTTTCTTTTGGCGACTCCATTTTGTTGAGGAGTATAAGCAGCCGTCAATTGCCTGAAAATTTCTTGATCCTTACAAAAATCTTCAAACTCCTTAGAGGTAAATTCATCACCTCTATTTGTCCTTAAGCAAGTGATGAATGCATCAACTTCCTTTTCTACACAAGCTTTGAACCTTTGGAACATAACAAATGCTTCTGATTTTTCATGTAAAAAATAAATCCAAGCTTTACGAGAAAAGTCATCAATAAAGCTTAAGATATACCTCTTGTTACTGTCTGAGGATAGTGTGATAGGTACACAAATATCAGCATGAATTAACTGTAGTTTCTTTTAGGCCCTCCATGAGCTTCTCTTTGGTGTTTTCCAATGAGACAGGTAGTGCAAATCTTCTTCGGAGACCTTAGAGAAAGCAGCCTAATGACCATCTCCTTGCATGCAAGTATACTGAGCCCCTTGTAGTTAAGGTGTCCAAAGCAACAATGACACAATTGAGTTTCTTTCTCCAAGACGACTTTAGCTTGTAGACACATGGAATCTTTTGGTGCTGCAGAAGCTGTCAAATAGAACATCTTATTTCCTCTCATACTGGTATGCATAATTAATTTTTTATCCGGGTGAAATACTTTGCAAGTGCCATTTTGAATTAAAATTGCTAACCCTTTTTCTTGGAGTTGTCCTAAGCTTAGTAAATTGTTCATAAGCTCAGGGACAAAGTAAACATCGGGTATTACCTGAGTAATGTCATTTATTTGCACTCGGATACTTCCTTTTGCTACAACAGCCATCGTGGTATCATTCCCAAGCTTCATAGTTCTGTAGTCTCCCTCTTCTGTTTCTGAAAATAATTCCTTGTTTCCTGTCATATGATTGCTGCAGTTGGAGTCCATGAACCAAATTTATTCTTGTACAGTTTGATGCAACTCTTCGTACGTTACCAATAAGAGTTCTTCTTCTTCCTCAAGCTCCACATAATTGGCCTTTTTCTCCCAGTCAGGACTCTCACACTGAAAGTGACCCAGCTTGTAACACTTAAAGCACTCAACGATTGCTCTGTTTAGACATTCTCTTCCTCTTCCTCTATAAAACGAAAATGATTGTAATTGATTGTAATCAATCATAGGGAGATATGGTTGATTACATTTATTTTGGGCTGAATATTGTGATTGTAACTATTTTGGGAAAATATAAGTAATTAGTGGGTAGGAATTAGTCTGACCGTGAGCCAAGGAATTGTGCTCTTTGATTGACATATGTAAATGTATATATGGATTGTTTCAGCAGAATATACAAACACCAGAAAATTATTTTGGCATGGTATCAAAGCAAGTCTTGCTCTGATATCCAACAAAAACATAAAAAATGGCAGAAGAACATGAGAAAGTTGAGGGAGAGACACCAGAAACCATGAAGGGGGACCTGACGAAAACTCACTCACTATATGACCTACATGCAAGTGACAATCCCGATAACATAATTACCCAAGTCCAATTGCAGGGAGAAAACTACGATGAATAGGCCAGAGCCGTCAACATCTCTCTTCAAGCTCTTCTGATGGAAATGGGGTTTCGTTGATGGAACCTATGAAAAACCAGAAGAAAGTTCAACCCAAATGGAGGATTGGTGGACAGTCCAGTCCATGATTGTTTCATGGATACTTAACACAATTGAACCGACCCTGCGATCCACGGTGGCATATGCAGATAATGCAAAGACGGTGTGGAATGAGATAAAAGAACGTTTCTCGGTTGCAAATGGCCCAAGAATACAACTAAAGGCAAAATTAACCACTTGCAAACAAGAAGGTTTGACCATGGTGGCATACTATGGAAAGCTCAAAACTCTCTAGGATGAATTGGAAAATTATAATCAAGCGCCTGTGTGCACATATGGCAGATGCAAGTGCAGGATTACAACCAAATTTGAGAAACGAAGGGAAGAAGAGAAGGTTCATCAATTCTTGATGGGCTTGGACTATATGAGTTATGGAACCGTGAGATCGAGCATCCTAGCAATAGACCCATTACCTTCACTTAGTCGTGTGTATGCAATGTTGGTGCAAGAAGAAAGGGTGAAAAATATTGCTCGGTCAAAAGAAGGGAAATGAATGGTTGTTGGGCTCTCAGTTCATGCTGGAAACCTGGGAAGAGGTCGCGGCAATCATGCAGAAAAATCTGCAATCTATTCGCATTGCGGCAAAAATGGCCACGACATCAAAGGATGCTTTCAGTTGATTGGTTATCCTGACTGGTGGGGGGACCAATCAAAAATCGAGGGAGGAAATGCTGGAAGGGGTCGAGGACGTTAGGGAACCCGATCTAAAGGAACTGCTGCACGCGCAAACACTGTGCAGGATGACTCGAGTAAGAAGGAAGGGAATACAGCAAGCATGGTTGGTATTACAGATGACCAATGGCAGGTATTAATGAAGATGGTACAATCCCGAAAGTAAAGTGAAACTATGACTGGTAAGAGAATTATTGATTCATGGATTATCATAGCGGTGCCTCAAATCACATGACAGGTTCGATGAAAAACCTGTGTGATGGAAAAACCATTCAAGGTTGCCCAGTAGGATTACCAAATGGTGATGAGGTGGTAGCCTGTAAGCAGGGAACGGTAATTCTAGATGGAGGTCTCAAATTGAAAAATGTTCTATATGTACCAAATTTAAAATGCAATTTGGTTTCAGTCTCTTAACTAATAGATGAAGCCGATTATGTAGTACAATTCACTGACAAATTGTGTATTATGTAGGACCGCACTTCGAGGATGATGATTGGAATGGGTGAACGAAAGGATGGGCTATATTGGTATCGAGGGGTGG
This sequence comes from Abrus precatorius, assembly GCF_003935025.1. NCBI lineage: Eukaryota > Viridiplantae > Streptophyta > Magnoliopsida > Fabales > Fabaceae > Abrus > Abrus precatorius. Next base: position 16,678,227 of record NW_020874406.1, on the reverse strand, counting down.
ACAAGGCACATACTTATCATGTGGGAATCAAGAATCAGCTGGAACTTTGGCACAAGAAATGGGACATCCATCAACAAAAATTATTAGGATGCTTCCTAATCTATCTAATAAATGTAAAAATGAGGAGTTAAATAAAATATGTGATATTTGTGAGAGATCTAAACATGTTCGAAGCCTGTTTCCCCTTAGTGACCATCAAGCCAAAAAAAAATTTGATTTAATTCATTGTAATTTGTGGGGGCCTTATAGAACACCGTCATCTTGTGGTGCTTATTATTTTTTAACAATTATTGATGACTGTTCTCGTGGTGTTTGGATATACTTCTTAAAAGAAAAGAAAGAAGTTGCGACAATGTTAAAGAATTTTATCATCTTTGTTAAGCGACAATTCAACAAGCATGTTAAAATTGTTCGTTCCGATAATGGAACTGAATTTATGTGCTTGAAACAACATTTCCTTCAATATGGTATTATTCATCAAATCTCCTGCACTGGAACACCACAACAAAATGGAAGGGTGGAACGTAAGCATCAACACATCCTGAATATTGCTCGTTCATTGCGATTTCAAGGAAATCTTCCAATTTATTTTTGAGGAGAATGTATCTTGACGACTGGGTATCTCATCAATCTCACTCCTCTTATACTAAAAGGGAAGTCACCATTTGAAGTCATATACGGGAAAGTACCAACCTATGATCACTTAAAAATATTTGGGTCCTTATGCTACGCACACAAGCAAAATAAAGGAAAGGACAAGTTTGATAGTAGGAGTAGAAAATGTGTTTTTGTTGGATATCCCTTTGGTAAAAAAGGCTGGAAATTATTTGATCTTGAGAAGGAAATTATTTTTGTGTCTCGGGATGTTCACTTCCACGAAGCAGTGTTTCCCTTTGCGAAAACAAACAGGCCCATTACCAAGGGCGCTCTCAATGACTTAGTTGGACCTGAGTTTGAGCCCATTGTCCAAGAAAAACCCTACCCACCTCAAAGACACGATTACCCTATCACTGTCGACAGGGGAGCTCAGTTTTGATTCTAGAGGGCGATGGAGTTTCGCCTAGGGGCACCGACTGTGGCTCCAAAATCGCAGAAGAAACACAGACTGCAACTGCTCCAGTTCACATGCTGTTGGTAGTAGAGGAGGCTGCAACACCACCAAATGATGTGCCGTCACCCATAAACCCGATGATGTCTGACCCAGGCGTGGAATGATCGTCGACTGCAGAAATGGCATCTCCTCCAAGAGATTCCTCACTGTCGCAAGATCTAGTGGGTCGCGATCATCTATTGAAGACACCATCAGTGTGTTTCCGTGACTTCGTCACCCACACCTCGATACTCCATAGCTCCTCTGATCGCTCATCTTCTCCAGCTTCGTTCTCAAGTACGGCCTATCCTTTACATAAATTTGTGGCATACAATTCATTTTCTCCTCAACATCGAGATTTCCTTGCGGCCTTGCACACAGAGCAAGAGCCTCTGTATTTTCTCAGGCTATGAAAGATGAACGTTGGCATGAGGCTATGTCCCAGGAGATTCATGCCCTTGAGACCAATGATACTTGGGACATCACAAAGTTGCCTTCAGGAAAGAAAGCATTGGGATGTAAATGGGTATACAAGATAAAGTATCATTCTGATGGGTCAGTGGAACGGTTCAAAGCAAGACTCGTGATCTTTGGGAATCACCAGACCGAAGGCTTGGACTACAACGAGACCTATACTCCAGTTGCAAAGACGGTAACTATACGCACTGTTCTAGCTGTGGCAGCAACAAAAGATTGGGAACTTCACCAGATGGATATTCACAACGCTTTTCTTCATAGTGAACTCGCTGATCAGGTTTATATGAAGCTTCCATCAGGTTTTCAAGTATCTCAACCAGGGTTGGTTTGTAAGCTTCGCAAATCCCTGTATGGCCTCCGACAAGCCCCTCGATGCTGGTTTGGTAAACTGTCTTCTGCCCTTGTGAGGTATGGATTCCAACAATCCTAGAAGGATCATTCTTTGTTCTGTTTTTATCAAAAGAGTGTGCAACTCGCTGTTTTGATATATGTTGATGATCTAGTCATTGCTGGAAACAATAATGATGCGATTCAAACTTTTAAAGATTATTTGCACAAGTGTTTTTACATGAAAGATTTAGGACGTTTAAAATATTTTTTGGAGGTCGAGGTAGCAAGGTCTTCTGCTGGAATTTCCTTACGCCAACGGAAATATGCTCTAGACATCATTAGTGAAGTCGGACTACTTGGTGCCAAACCCGCATCTACACCATGTGAAGAAAACCATCAATTGGGTCTTGCTACAGGCCCACCATTAGAAGATCCAAGCTCATATCGTCGTCTCGTTGGCCGCCTTATTTATCTGTGCTTTACCCGACCGGATCTTGCTTACAGTGTACATGTGTTATCTCAGTTCATGCAACAACCTCGCTTGGAACACTGGCAGGCTGCCTTGCGAGTTGTGAGGTATCTAAAAGGACGTCCTGGACAAGGTATCCTCCTCCCTCAGGATAATAATTTGCAACTCTATGGATGGTGTGATTCGGATTGGGTGAGTTGTCCCCTTACTCGTCGGTCTCTCACTGGGTGGATTATTAAACTTGGCAATGCTCCAATCTCTTGGAAAACGCAGAAACAACAAGTTGTCTTTGCATCCTCGGCTGAAGCTAAATATTGATCTATGGCTAAGACAACTCGAGAACTAAAATGGATAAAGGATATACTCTCCTCCCTCTTGATCCCTCATCATTCTCCTATCCGTCTGTATTATGATAGTCAAGCAGCTATCTATATTGCTAAAAATCCTATGTTTCATGAATGAACCAAACACATAGAAGTGGATTGTCATTTTGTGCAGGATGAAGTCACCCAAAACCGTCTACTTCTCTCTCATGTTCCCACAACTAAACAACTTGCTGATCCTTTTACTAAGGCTCTTGGTCTCAAACAGTTTGGCACATTGTTGGGCAAGTTGGGCATACATGACTTGAATGCTCCATCTTGAGGGGAGTAAAACGGAAATGATTGTAATTGATTGTAATCAATCATAGGGAGATATGGTTGATTATATTTATTTTGGGCTGAATATTGTGATTGTAACTATTTTGGGAAAATATATGTAATTAGTGGGTAGGAATTAGTCTAACCGTGAGCCAAGGAATTGTGCTCTTTGATTGACATATGTAAATGTATATATGGATCGTTTCAGCAGAATATACAGACACCAGAAAATTATTTTGACACTCTACCACGTCCTCCTCTGACTAGACCTCTACCTCTGCCTCTGATTGGTCTATCATCATTGGTTATTTTTAACACATGTTCTTCTGTCTGAAATTCCTACATTCTTTGCTCATGAACAAGAAGGCTGCCATGTAGTTCATCAATACTTAAGGTACCCAAATCATTTGATTCCTCTATTGAGCACAAAACATAGTTAAACTTAGGGGGTCAAAGATCTGAGTATCTTACTAACAATCGTACTTTGCTTCATTGCTTCACCATTTGATTTCATCTTGTTTACCACATTAAGAGTCCTTCCCAAGTAGTTATCAACCTCTCGCCTTCTTTCATGGCCAGTAGTTCAAACTCTATTCTCAATGCTTGGAGTTATGCTCTTTTCACCTTTGTGGACCCTTGGTACTTTTGCCGCATAGATCTCCATATTGCCTTTGAAGTTCCCTTGTCAAGAATTGTTTCCAGAATCTCTCTGTTAATAGCTTGAAATAAGAAATTCTTGACCTTCAAATCTTTAAGCTTGGCCTCTTCCATACTCTTCCATTGCGCTTCAGTTGGTGTTGTTCCAGTTTCCATCTTCTATGAGGTGCTACATTTCTTTACTTCGTAGAAAATTATCCATCGTCATTGACCAATAATCATAGTGGCCATCGAACCTTGGAATGACTGACTGTACAAACTTCTCAGATGTAGACAAATTGATCTCTCGGTGCTCCTTTTCTCACATACAATATTAGGCCCCTTGCAGAGCTCTGATACCAATTATTAGAATAAGAAATAATTATGATCAAGGAAATATTGGGAGTGAATGTCTTATTCATCAGAAATAAAAAGTGCCTTATATAAGCCTTCACAAAATAGAAAATGAATCAAAGAGTCACGTACTACATGGCAACAAAACAGGAATTAAAGAAACTGTTCCAAAAAAATAGAACTTCCCTTAGAGCTAGGACTTATTAATAAACATAAATTAATAAAACACGTTAAGTAACAAACTTTGACTAGCATGACAGGCAATACAGTAATCGTCCCTCGCCCCTTCTTCCCCTTCTCTCCTCCTTTCTTCTTCCATTTCCTCTTCTTCCCTCTGACGTCGCTCCTCTCCTCCATTTCTATTTCTGAAAGCTTGCAAGGTGTGCAAATTGTGGCTAAGATTTTGTAGTTTTTAAATTTTTATTTAAGGTAATCATATTTTTTATATTTATATGTAATTTTATATTCTATTTATTATTTTAAAGTGCTGAAAAATTTAAAACATGCTTTTTATTGCAGGTAAATACAGTATTAGAGATTAGTAGAAGAAGTAGAACAAGTTTAACAAAGGTTAGTTAAATTGATTTTGTTAATTTATGTTTAGATTAATAGGTTAAAAAAATAAAGTTCTAATTGACTGAAAATGTTAAATTGTAAATATTTTTTTGTAGGCAAAGAATAATAATATAATGATATTTGTTAATTATATGTTTGTATAATATTATTAATATGATGTTGTATAATATATTTGTTATATATTGAGAAATATTTGGTTTAATTGTATAAAATATTTTTGTAACTAAATAAATTTTAATTATGATTGAAAGATTATAAATTTTGTAATTTTATATATTGTAAATATGTAAGTAATTTGAAGTTTTTTAAAAATGTATTCATAATTTGTATGTAAATCTTAAGTACATATTATTTGATTATGTTATTAAAATTAATAAAGATAAATTCATTATTATAAATATGTTAGTAATTTATATGTAAATAAAAGAAATTATTGTATTATGTTAAAAATTTAATTTTAATTTTAAATGTAAATGAAATTTTGTTTGATTAAGTTTTTAAAATTAAATAAGATTAATTATATATATTATAATTAAGTTAGTATTGTATGTTACTATAAAAAATAAATTATGATATTATGTTAGTCATATGTTTATATTTTAATTTGAATAAAATTATATTTGATATGTAATGATAAAAACTATTATTGTTAGTTATGTTAGTTAAATTTATTCTTTTAATTAAGTTGTTGTAATTTAAATTTTTGTATGTACATTGAAAAAAAATTATTTTTAAAAAGGTAGGACACTTTTGTTAGAATTTTTGTCTAATTAGAATGTGATTATAATTTTATAATAAATTCAAAAAAAGTTCTAATTAATTATGTTAGGAATTTTTGTTAAATGTGATAATGATTTGTGTAATAATAAGCAATTTTATAGAATTATGGGTAGGTTCTTATTTTCATTAAACAAGAAATACTAATAATTTTATTGACGAATAAAGTTGATATTTCTATTTATATGTTTTTTTTTTTTTTGTATAGATAACATCATCTTCGAGACATAATAGGGTTATTAATCTCGGGCCAGAAGATTCATCACTCCTTCGATTTCAGAGTTTTCATGTCTCTGAACATATTTGAGATATACGTGATCACCCGATGTTGAGGGTCAGGAAGAGTCAAAATATTCATGGTGGATTAGAAAGTGTTTCTCAGCAAATTATTACGCATTTAGAGTTAGTCAGCTTTATTGGAATGACTAACTTATCACAGTTTTTCCTAGACGTGGGACTGATTACTACATTAGTTGAGAAGTGGAGGCCTGAGACGTACACTTTCTACTTGCCCCCTAGAGAGTGTACTATTACTCTTCAAAATGTTGCTATCCTATTAGGGCTATGCATAGATGAGAGATTAGTTATAGCACCTATTGGAGGTGATTGGGCTCAGATTGTTGAAGACAGCCTAAGTATTGAATCAGGCCAAGATGCTTTTTTAAGGAGTTTCCTGAAGATGAGCTGGTTGGATGAGCACTTTAATCATATTGGGATGTATAATCAGAATGCTCTACAGATTGCAAAAGCTATTGGAAGGACACAATTGTTTCCATCCTGAGTTGTTGCAATAGACAACGTGTAACGATACTTACCATATAAGAACGTCCCATCTACTTGTAAAATAGGTTTACAGAATTTAAAAGCTTCATGACATTGTTTGAAAGACCGAAACAACGATTCAAATACTCTAAACCTGTTATCCACTTGATGATCAACCACATACTCTTTCGTTTCAATTTTAAAACGGATCCAGGAGCATATAATTGCATATATTCTAACCAATCTGGCAATGTACAGTATGATTCATTCCAGTCACCAAAAACTTTAACAATGACTTTTTGTTTTGCCTTCCAAGCTTTTTTATATGAAATTTTGTATCTAAACTGTGCACTTATTCGCTCTTGTATTAATGAAATATGTACCGACGGTTCTTCATTCACCATTCCTACATCAAATTAAATTGATTTAGTTAAAAATAAAGTAATTGTATAGATAATAAAACATAAAATTATGAACATATAGAAAACATTTGTCTTACCAACGATGCATGAACATATCAAATCCGAATCTAACTTTTGATGATCTTGAGAAATTCTAAGATTGACACATGTATGTGAACTACCTCATCTAGTAATTTTTCACTTGTTTGAATTCTTCAACAATGAAGCCCTTACTCTCTATAGACAACTAGAGGTATGGTTCAAGCATTTCACATACAAACATGTTGGTTTAGACTCAGTCACAAAATAACTTTCATCACCGTAACTATCATAATTTGGGTCTTCATTATCTTGATCAACTTCAATCATAATTCCTTTATTGCAACAAATTTATAAATTTTTATTTCAGCAAATACATATATTAATAAAATATTTTATGAAGTAATTCATATCACTTCATAGTAATGATGACTCAAAAGAGTCCCATTTGGTTTAATTGGTATTTTCTTTTATGGTTCATATTCCGGATTGGACTTATCCCTATATGAATCGTATTATTTGAGTCTTCGAAATGAAAGCGTAAGAACTCAACATGACCCTCTCAAATTCATCAAAGAAAGAGTGGATCCCCGTTGAGTTTTTAATAATCATAATTTTTTTTAATAATTTTTTTTTATTCGTATAAATGAATGAATAGATAAATTTTTCTAATGTTTCAAAAAAAAATTCATTTTATTCAAAACCCATTATTTTGCTCTGAAAGTGATAAATTTAAATTCATCATCTGTGACGGCACTGATGAACTTTTACCAACAGCAATATCCACATACAACTCTAACATTTCTACTAGATTGTTGTTGAAATGCACTTATCATACAATCAATATCTTCATCATCACAAATATCTAAAGATGTATACTGTCTATTATTTTTATTAATCAAAAAACATGAAATTAATCTAGAAATAACTTCATTACGATCAAGATTAAGTTTCAAATGAATTTTTCTTTTCAAAACTTCAAAACTTATTCCTCGCTTTATCTGAATCATTTTCTTTCTTCTTTCAAAACTCACACCTTCATTTCCTTCATAGATTTTACCATTCCAGTATATAATTATAACATATCCATTCATGTTACATTTTTACAAATAAAGTTTATTTAATATCTAATTTTTTCTAAATCAATATCAAATAAATAATAACACTTCATTATTAATCAATTTATTTAATAAAATAAACAATAACTACATTCATAAATTTACATGAAATGAAAAAAAATTAGAAATTGGCCTTCTTTTTTAAAAACTCGTTAGTCGTCAAGGAAAATCAAAGGTGAAAATGAGCGGTGGAAGGGGTGTATGCATAAGAGAAGGGGCCATATATATATCTATATATATTAGAAGTCTCGGCAGAATATTGTGCAAGTTTCGCCACTTTAATGACGGAACTATTAGTTTCGCTCTGCACATGGCGAAAGTTTCTGTAAATTTTGTCATCAAAACTGCAAAAATATCTAGATGTAGACATGTGTAAGGATCCTCTATTTTTGCTCTTCTTGTGGCGAAACTAGTATGATATATATATATATATATATATATATATATATATATTATTCTTTTCGCCATTCACTTTAGCAAGACACTATATCAACGTGACAAATTTACTCCATATAGAGAATTAATTTCAAAAAACCTATATATTAAAAAATAGTTTTTTAATTTACAATATTTAAATAAAAAACCCTATACTTTAACTAAAAAAAACTTGTTGGTTTAAAACTCAAATATGTATTATTAAGGCAAGAACCACACTTCTTTTTGAGTAATTCTTGATTAGGTTGTGCCCATTATGTACAATCTATTTAATATTGAACATATGTTAAATCATTAAGAGTATATTAATATCAAATTCATTCTTCACTAATCCATTGAATCAATAGGAATACTCATTTTTGTTCGGGTTAGCACATTTTATTAAATAATAAATAATAAATTCTAGAAAATAAAAAATAAATAATTAAAAAGACATTTAATCAATAAAAATTATAAAGATATTCTGTAAATAATAATTATTGTTTCTATTTTTAATTTTAGTTAATTTAAAATATATAGAATAAAATTAAAATAATTAAAGCATAAAAAATATATTTAATTTTCTTTTATTAAATATTAATCTTATTATAAGTAGTGACTAACTTACATATAAAGGGAGAGAAATTTTGAAGATACTGAACTTTTTAAAGAAATTTTTTCACTAAGAATTTTGTAGAGAGAATTTGTTTCACACAGAATTTTCACACAAAAATACAAAAAAGAGATAGATACTACAAGAAAAATAAAAATATATGAATTTTGATTATTTTTAATTTTGTCTATCCTTCTTATAAATAGAAATTACTATATAGTTGCTTCTTTGCTTTCTCTTCTATTATTTTATCTTTTCTATCTCTTTGTTTTTAGTGCTATTTTTTTTGTATGTGGTTCCTTCTTCCTTCTTCCTTTTCTTTTTCTTTTTATTTCTTTTTCCTTTGCGTTTCTTCTTTTTTGAATGTTACTCCACCCACCGTGCAAAAATTATAAAAAAAATTCAATTAAGCATCCTAATTATCTTTTTTTAAATAAAATATCAATACTTTTTTTATTAAATCTGTCAAAATAAAAAAATATTTGTTGAGCAAAAATAAAAAAAATATTCTTTAATTTTTTTTAGGTTGTTAAATCTTTCAAATTGAAATTAAAAAATTTTTAGAATGTTAAATCATTTTCAAAATAAAGTCTTTTTTTAAAAAAAAAACAAATATGCAAAAACAACAACAATAATAATAAATAAATAGTTTTAGATGATTAAATTTTTTTTCTAAAATAAAATATAAAAATATATTTTAAGTTATTAACCCTTTTATTAGCTTTCAAATAAAAAAATTACAAAATTTTTTCTTTTAAAAATAATATATGATTTGAAATTAAGGAATTAATTGAGGTCCAAAAATTTCTTGAGTAAGAACTGTTAGATCATCACTTATTCCCTTATTAAATGAATATATAAAATAAATAAACATTTGTCCTTTGATAAAAAAAAATAAGCGATGGAAGTTTTAAATAATTTATATTTTTTAATTTATTCTTTTAACTCTTTAAAAAGTTTTTATAAATCAAATTACAAGGTCTAAATAATTAGTATGAATAATAATTCTAATATTTTAAGAATATTTTTTATTTTTTATATTTTGTACTTCAGATACTAGAATAAATATCTGACGGGATAAAATCACTTCTATCAATATAACTGATTCATTTTTTTTTTTAATATTTTGTACTATCAATAAAATCTATTATAAGAAGTCACACACTCATATTTCATAAATATAGAAATCTTTAGTGATCTCAAATCTTATTTTTGCCTATAATACTTATACTAAAGGCCTATTTTTAAAAATAAATAAATAAATAATATTTAAAGTCCATATTTAAAATCATTGCACTATTTACTCTTAAAGTAATTGACAGGCTAATGAAGATATAATCAACTTTTGAACTCAAAACTCTTAAAGATTTTTTTAATATTTTATTCTTATAAAAATAAATAAAATTTTAATATTGACTCTACAATTTTTTAAATAAAAACCTATTCTTTTAAACCCGATATTTTATTTTATTTTTGTCGATGTTTGCTGTACATTACTTGGGTGTTTCATATCGTATGCATTAACATGAATCACCATCAAATTGTAATCGTGCAGGAGTTCAGATAAAATAACTTTTAGTTTAATGGTGGAAACTTTACAAATGTAAAATGATACAAATAGCAATTTGTATAACATTACTGTTATCAATATAAAGGATTTGAATTATCTATAATACATGTAAGAACGTAAATAAATTTCGTTTTGCGGGGTATCCACTTCATTTATTTGTCATGAGAATTAAGCTCAAATTTTTACATCCGTGAGATTGGTCTAGGTTTACAAAGAGCAACATTTAGTAGCACTCGTGTTTCAATGACACAATTTACAAGCAAGCTAATTCTATAAGAAAAGGAGTAATTGCCCGAAAAAGATGTTAAAACATTAAGCATATTTACATTCCTGAAACACAATTGAAAGAAATTGAACCATACATCCGGGAAAAAAAAAATCATAACAATTACCAATCCAGACAGCTTTAGCTGCATATGTTTTTGCTAGACCTTTTTTTTTTTTTTGGTGGGGGGTGGTGGGGGGGGTGGTGTTGATTCTCTATCCTTGGTGGTGGGAGAAAAGGAGTGAGAATCCCAAATTATTCCATGACAAGAAAAATTGGAGAATAAAGCAAGAGGAAAAGGAGTACAATTGTGCACTAAGCTGCAAAAACATGCCTACTCTACCAGAGAGGGATGGAGGCAGATTGTACACGGCAAAAAAATCCAAAAAACTTGAATCCTAAGTTTACCAGAGACAGCTAGTAAATTATATAGCTGACTCCATACAAGTTGCCATCAGGTGATTTGATTTGTCCTCATCAGTTAGAAGACATCACCACTAATAGAACCCTTCAAAGTTGGGTCCACATTGGGAATCTTAGAATGTTGAGCAGATCATTTGTGTCCCAAATTGGCAATCTGAAAAATATTATTGCAACAGCAACACACACGTTGTGGTTCTAACAAAGGCGTCCCCTACACTTCAACGATTCACAAAGACAAGGAGATCCTTCTCCGGGAACAAGCTCATACTGATAGTCATATGTCAGCTCTTCACCCAAAGCAATCTGTCAACAAGAAACAAAGTGAAATGTAATCCATGTAGTACAACCAAGCTGCCCACCGTTTACAACATAACATGTGGGAGTTAACATTATTCACAAACAAGAGATGAAAAAAGGGAGTGCCGAATGATGTTCATTATATGTCCCATTCATACCAAAATACATCAATAGATTTTGGATCATACAGCAAATTCAAGAAAAAAGTTTGTGTAGAAATTGCCAAGCATCATAGATGTTCGATCATTCTGAATGAAATAGTTCTATAGAGGAAAGTACTTACATCTCGACTTGCATAAAAGCCAATATGTGCACGCTCACAATCCATGCTCTCTACAAGAACTTGGTGATTGACAAGATTGGGCGAGCAGCTACAACAACAAATTGTAAGAGCAAACCAACACGCCGTGAAATTGATATGCAGCATCAAGATATTGATAAAGATGTAAATGTGAAGGACATTTTGAAAAGCTCATATAATAGCATACAGTGGCAAAACAATAGCAGGAAGTAGCATGAGTTCATGGATGATGGAAAACATACCTAGCCAAAAATTAATTCAGGACATTAGATTATTAGGCAATGATGCAAATTTGGTGGTAAAAAATACTTTGGAAGGATATTATAGAATTTCAGAGCAAACTGGCAATTTGAACAAGATACCATAGCAAAAACGTTGTCAAGTGTTATGAAGCAAAATGCTCACCTATGATTGATGAACCTTGAGACATTTCCATATTTAGAAGCATCAATTACATATTGGGCCTGCCCTTCAATCAATCTACCCATATCATTAACACGAGCATCGATATCATAGAAATAACTGCAATTCCCTATAGCATATCTGGTATTGACAGAGACAAGTCACTAAGTCAGTACTAAGGGAAAGAAAAGGAACTAATTTAGAAGAAATTACATCTTGAAGGATTGTAAACCTCTTGCGCCTGTTGCATGCCTCCTGCACATCTAAAACTTCTCCAATGTATTCACACACAAAGGTGCCTCGTAGAATAGCTTCACCAGCCCTTACTGCCCATCCCTACAAATCAAAACATAAAAGTCAATATAATAAACCTTGAGAAGTGTTGAGTTAATCAAAAGAAGAGTAGTAACCTTTTTCTCTGTTTTAAAAACTTCCAATTTGACTCGTACTCCATTCTGCAATACTCTGTTTGGACAGGCTTTATTGCATTTGCACATATGATTACACTCAGAGACAAGATAACCTTCCTGCAGTTTTCAAGACAATCCCCAGAATGGAACAAAATGAAAATTTGTAAATAAATAAATGAAAAGAAACAGTGAAGGAATAAAAGGCAAACATCTGCTATATATGCCACTGATTTTTTTAAGGGAACTAGAGTTAAAATCTCATAATAATGATGTTTAAAAAATCCTATGTAAGTAATTCTTAAATATCAGGACAAGATCCTATATGATCATACTGAAAATGGAGATAAGTCAACACATTCAAAGCCTCTATAATACTAACAATAATATTTTGCAAATTGCAATGATAAAAAGAAAGAATTAATATTTTTAGAAAACAAAAAAATACAAGTCAAGTAAGCTGGAAGAGATAACATATTCAGAATTTTAGCAAGTACCGGATACATCAGTACCAAGTAAAGCCTAACATGTCCAAAAATTAATTCTTAGCTCAGATTTTGTATTGAAGAAAACATTTTACCTCCAAGATTATTCGACCATTCTCATCATATGGGAACCTGCCACGCATTGGTTTCCCAAATATATCTTTTGCATCATCATAGTCATTACCAAAAAGGTATACATGATCACAAGTTTCAGGACAGCAGGTAGGATATGAGCAGGCACATCCCAATTGCAGACACTGCAAATAAATTTAAAAAGTAGGTTAAAGGATATCTTCAATCTCACAAAAAAAGGTATTAGTTATAAATACAAGATTTTTGTGTACTTTAGCACATAACATTCTAGACAGCTTTTACAAGTAAAAGGATTTTATAATAACTTTTGTAGAATATGATAAATTTTGATTCATAAAATAAGCACCTCCAAAATAATGTCCGCAATATAAGTTATGTGACAGGTATTTAGTATGATGTTTATCCCTCACAAGTTAGGATTTGATCAAAGAAGAAATTAAGTCATCAAAATTAAGTCATCGTAAACTACCTCTGAATCAAGACTAAGGGATTGGTCGAGTATTGGCTTGGTAACATAGGTAAAACTCTCCCAAGGCATAGAAGAGTTTGTATTCTGCTCATTACATCCAGGCATATGAAGAGAATGCATAAGTTCTTGATCTACTACACAAATCACTGGAACTGATTCCTTCCCAAAGCTAATATCATCACACAAGATTACAGCTTTTTGCAGTGAACCTAATTTTAAACCACGTGAATTGATGATGCAGTGAAATTCATCCACCTCCCACTCATCACTTGCAGAATCACATAAATTTGAAGATTTTGGCATTACAAAACCATTAGGAAGAGATGCTAAAGTAGAGAGCAATGCTTGATCCTTTGATACATAACATCCTCTAGGACAAACAAACCCTTCTTGGTGCCAATTCACTAAAATATTATGTTCACTGCAAAGTTTTGCTGCCTTCAAATAGAGTTTTTCAGGTAGAATTCCATATTTCTCCTCCAGTGAGGCTACAAGACTAACTTTGCAGCAAGTAGAGCGGGCAATTGTTAAAATATCAAGATTGTTAGGCCGTGGTTTAGTCTTCTGAATCTCTGAAAACAAAATCTTTGCAACAGCTGAGCATTGATGTTCTGCCAATCTACCAATGTTGGTTGTTTCATTTGCATGAGGTTTTATAGTTATTCCTCCCATGCCAAGTGAGTTTGTTGCCTGAATACATCGCTTTAAATTAGCATTAGCCTTATTTCTAATCCTGTATGATGCTGCTGCCAAACCTTTTTTAAATCTAGGGCGGCTAAGTCTGCCAGATTTCAGTCTATATGAATAATGGCGAACTCCCCTCTTTCCAGGGCGGCTGCTAACTAGATTGGGCCCCATATGAGCAGCTTGGTGATGTCGACCTAGGTCAGGTAGTAAATCAAACTTTAATCCACAAAACCTGCAAACAAATTTTCGTAAACCACCTGTATTCTCAGAATTATTCTCCAAAGAGGCTAAATTTCCTTGATCATGTTTTACTGGAGAATCTTCTCCATTAGAGAAAGTTTGCTGCTCAGGAGCTTTTGCTGGTTTAAAATCAACAGGATGAACTGATAAAACATGCTGCCACAGTTGCTCAGTATTTCCAAAATGACTCCCACAAGGAATACATTGGAGAAGCATGCATTGTTCAACAAATTGCACGTGGTGTCTCTCCTGAACATGATTTTCCAACATTTTCTTGTTAGTAAAAGAATCCAGACAAATAGCACATGCATAGCCTCTAAACAGCCACTGTGCTTCCTTTTTATGACTGTCCATCCAGTGGTTACCAAGTGCTTGGTCATCAGGAAAATCAGCAGAGCATATCTTACACTTGATGGCATTTTCATTATCAAAACTATCATTAGTTGCAAATGGCAAGAGAGGTGGTTCTTGCATAACAGACGGCATATCCATGTCATCATTGAATCCCCACATCAATTTGATTCTCTCCTTTTCACTATGAACTAACTTAGTAAAAAATTCTCCTACACAAGAATCTTTAGAGGCTTCAGTTAAAGCCCACTGGAATTGGACATCCTTAGGAACAGGGTTTCGTAACGACAAAATGCTCTTGAATAGCCTGTAAAAAAGCTCACATGCTTTATGCAGATGTACCTTTTGCTCCCATGAGCTGCAGTCCCTCAAAAGTTCTGTGAACACTTCTTTTGATACTATTCTACTCTTCCCATTTCTTGCACGTTTAAGCCAGCTTGGAAGGTGTTGTTCACAATACAAGAAATACCTTTTAGGACCTTCTCTACAAGGATTTTTGTTATCATAGGGAGGAGAACCTATACATTGCAGTGACTCCATTGCATTATGATCATTTTCGGAAGGCATGGGCTTCTCATTAAAGTTGCTTTCTCCATGTAACAAATCACCACCAATGGATGACACTGGATCCACTTGCAGTGGGCTTTCAACATTTACCAAAACCATGTCTTTGCAGAACATGTCCTCTGGACCAGTATAATTTTCTTCATGTTTCCTCTTTAGTGTATTTTGGGGTAAATTTGAAATCTGTTCGGTTTCACCATGTGGCCGGTGTTTCTTACAGAATAAAGAGCCAGGTAGGGAACGATGCTTACATCTAGTACCCAGAACAGTTGTACCTTCACACATAGGAGTATCAACCACAGCAGGCTTTTCAGCTTTTGTTGAGCTGCCCAAGAATCGAGATGATAAATGCACACAACAGTATACATCACCATCATTTGCCCATCTCACACACTGTCTTCCCTTCGCTTCAATATAAGCTATACATTGTCGATTCTTACTACCAGGTTCTACAGATTTTACAACAGTAATTTCACTTACAGGTGTTGATCCTATTTCTTTGTTATGCAAGAAATCAGAATCAGCAGCCTCAACTACAATTTCGTTCCATTTACTGGCCAAATTACTAGGTGAATCAGTTGCTATAGGTACCTCCCTGACATGGTCCTGTTTGTAAGTCTCAGTTGCTAATGCGCTCAATGTGTCCTGATTCTTAAAGAAGCCAGGATCAGTGTCAAGAGCAATAGAGTGATCTGAACCCTTGATTTCTACCTGTGAAGCATGTGTCTCTGCACGACGAACTTCAAGTTTGGGCCTTTTTCTACAAACCTGAAGGTTTGCTTGGTACAAATCATCAGAGCTCTGTTGCTGGGTGTCTTTGCTGCTCGTTAAGGAATGTGGTGTTGAAAACCATTTCATCACATCATGCTTCAAGGTTTTCCATTCAGAACCTAATAGTGGTTGCACTGGTGCATCCCAGAGAGTATTGACATCATTCCATGAAATAGAATCAAACAATTCCTGAAGATGAGGATAAGGAATAAAATCAACCAAACATATTGAGCAAAAAGTTTGTGATTTTTGTTTGAAGCAAGGCATTCATTGTTGCAGTTGTTTGAAAATTGACATAAGATTTCAATCTAAGCATCTTAAAAGCAGCACCAAATCATCCATGTTCTCTATTATTATAAAATAAAAAATGAGACCTTATCAGCTAAGTACAGTATTTCAGGAAAAAATTTACAAACTAAAATCCCCAGATGGCAGAAGATAGTCTCAGTCAATCTAACAAGGAAACTGAGTATGTAGAATTTATTTTTCACTTTTTTTTTTATCAAAAAGGTATCAGAATGAGTCTTTATTAGCACAAAATATTTTTTAAAACTAGAGAGATGTAATAAAAAATATATTAAAATAATAAGAATAGGAACATTTGATTGTTCTATTTCTTTCTAAAACATTAAGTGACAAAGCAATACTCCATCCTTTTATCTAAGTTTACCACCCTTTGTCTCTTAAGCTATGTTTGCATGTGCCTCTACCTATTGCTGACAAAGAGCTTTATGATTATTTCAATGATTTTATGAATACAGATTTTGAAACTTATATAAGCTGGCGAGTAGGTAGCCAATATCACTAAAGTACAAGTCAATCCATGCAATACACCAAGTTCTGTTGCTAATTGCTTTATTTGCTATTAATTTATTAAATAAAACAAACTGCTATTTCACTCCAAATCCTAAGCCTTAAATCTTTTTTGCTGACTTTATATACCTACATTTCAAAATGAGTTGATTGTTGCCGACAAGTTGAGAAATATATTAAATGATCTCAGCTGGAAGAAAACATAATAGCATATGACAAAATTAACCTCTATCAAAATATCGAAAACATTATCACTCCATTAATGTTTTCTCTCATTTCATTTAGTGGAGATACCAAGAGACAAAGATAAAGTTGGAAAAAGAACAACGAATAGAATGAAACAAATCCATTCTGTAAAACAACAGATAATTAAAACAGGGTAACTATACTTGATCGAGATTTGTTGAAATCTTATAAACAGAACATTATGAAAATTGTATTTATCTTCTTATGATTTATTCACTATATTTTTTATAGGACCTCAGTCTTTTGGGAGGGAAGACTTCAACTTCTCTAATTTCTTATTTTGCTTATTTGTTATAAATAAGTTAAAAGCTTAGTTAAGTAAAAGATTGGGAAAATATAAACCAACAGGATAAGGGCAATGACTAAGACAAATCGCAATAACATGAGAAACTTTTCATTTTCTGTAGAAATGAAGCATGGCTCAATAAATCCATTTGGTTTTATAATGGCAGCTGTGGGAAGTCAAAATATTACTAAATTCAGGAAACCAACAAATAGTTATGGAAAATATTTAGACACAAAACCTTTTCATTTCAAATTTCTAGATCTATCTCTGCCTGTGGCAGCTTGATAACATGGGTCATGGACTGGGCAAGCAGCTGAGCTTGAATGCCATTTCATCAAATCCATTTATTAAAAGAAAGGGAGCAAGATAACACAAAAGCAAAAATAATTGGAGACACCCTTTAGCTATGCTCACAAATTTTATGCATTTTATTATCCTATTCTTTTTTATGATTATCATCCTTTATGAGGAAAAATATGCTAGTTGCAATAATGATTGCGCAACATTAGTTTTTTTCTGGATATATGAATTGGTATAGGTACCTCCTTCAGCAGCTCTACCAATTCAGCACTATTTGCACTCTGACATCTTTCATCCCAAGAGTGATAAGAATGTTGTAACCAGTCAGCATTTATATATGGCTGCAGTATGCTCTGTAGGGAAAAAAAAAAACTACCTCAATCACAAGGAGAAAGTTTTCAGCAAAAATTAATGGAAACAATCATTGTTGTATTTTTAAAAAGAAAATTAATAGTGCTAGGACATACCAAACTTTATAGCTATAATATAAGCTCAACTGACATAAATTGCAAAGACCATGCAAAGCATGTATTGTACTACAGGTATCAGCATTCAACTTCTCATGTGTTGGTATTCAGCCATCAGTCAAATTTACTTGAATTATCAAGTACTGATAGAACAAGAAATGGATTGAAGAGATACAATACCAAGCTCTCTCTCTCTCTCTCAATAATAAGAAAGGGCCAAGCATATCTAAGAACAAAGAAAGGAAAAAACCAAACGTATCCTTATTTCACAATGCTATTATGAAATACATAACATACCATGCAAATAATAATTACTTCATCACTAGTTTTAAGACATAGTACTAAATGTGCTCTTAGGTTGATGAAGCACATAATCCAAATGAGTGGGGGTAAATGTACAGAATATCCTCTAACAAGGACCACTATTAACAATCAGAAGCTTGCAGAAACAATCTTAAACAATTTCAAAGAGGATGAGAGACTTATAAAACCATGTAACATTATAAAATAAGAGGTAATGAATACAGCAAAACCAAAGAAGATATGAAGCCCAAAATTCACATGTCAAAGATGAGAGAAAGAATGATTAATTAATGCTTCCAGTTCAATATAAATTATTTATGCAGAAAGTTCCAAGACCACTACATTATTGTCGAGTATCACTTCATCATTTAACTAAGTTGGTTGAAGTCTCATGCTCAGTTTTTGGAGATTTCTGCTCCTCAAGTTGTATGAACCCAACAAAGAATGATAGCCACAAAGAATTCAAACATTTTAACTAAACAAAATTTAGCAATTCAGTTTCCCAGTAAATTTATAATTTCTGACAGTTTTAGTAAAACTATGCCCTATCAGAAAAACAGGGCATTGTTTTGCTAAATCATGTCAAGGAATATCTACAGTGACAATTATTTAACAACAGTGATGCATCAATAAAACAAATATTGAGTAGTCCCAAATTTAAAGACCAGAACGATACTCCCTACTCCATAAACTATCATCAAGAATTAGAAATTACATTATGCAGCTTTAGAAGCATTCTCCCAAAATCAGAATAACCATTACAACGAGAAGCCTCCATAGCAAATTCCTTCCAGACTTTCACATCACGGGCAGTTTCTGTCAAAGCCTGTATGTGTTGAAATAAACTCCAGTTAAAAAGAATATATATCTATATATAAAAAGAATACAAGAAAAAAGAATGGAGAAAAGAAAATAGCATCACCATCACATACATTAAAATGTAACTGATCGACGATGTTCAGCATGCCAATAGCTAGCTTTTGCATTATAAATCGCCGCGCAACAGTTAAGTCTCTTACCATTTTCAGTCCTACCTGATGAGAATTATACACAATAGGGTGGGGAAACTCATTAATTGGTCTAACAAGCAGCATGTCTGCCCAAGAATAAATCCTTGTGTGCGGAAAAAATATGACAAAATATTTCTTTCGGTCATGAGTTGGTTTTGCTTTCAAAGTCCATAAGGGCCAGTCAGCCCTTGCACATCGGATACCAGCCTGCCACTTCCCTCTCCACTAAAAAGACAGAAAATTCACAAAAAATTGAAAATTAGCAAAGCTTGCATTTTGATATTCCATTTTTCAACAGAGTGAAAACCATCTAAATTGCTAAATGAAATATGCCAGAGGAGGTTTTTCTGCATATAGAAAACATGATCTTATATATTCGTGGATAATTTCTTATGATAAGGCATTCCAGATCAGTTAAAGAAGTAAATACAAAGCTTTTTAATACAGAGCAATCTATAATCTCAATGTAGAAAAGAATTATGGTTACCTTGACCCACAATGCCACAGATCCATCCCCCTCCAGCCACTTGGGTTCAGAACATGACAAGTCTCCTTCCCTATTGTTGTTTGGTGATTCACTTTCAATTGTGTCCACAATAGAGACAGAATTTTCAGACATTAAGCAAGGTTCATTTATCACATCTTCTTGAAAATCATGGAAACCACAATATTCCTTTTGGTCTTCCACTTGACAGTCATAAAATGAAGCTCCAATGCATTGGCAATCAGAATTAGTCGACAAATCACAAATAATCTGTTTTCCTTCGTCTTGCCCTTCTATCTGAAGACCTTGCATCTCATGTGATGATACACTCGGTTGAGCATCTACCAATCTGACTTGTTCATCATTTTCAGGGCAATTATGTTCTTCCCGGTATACAAAAGCTGATCCTGAATTCTGCTGAGGACAATCAGATTCCCCGGCATATTTAACACCAGAACAAGGAAGCACTTCCATGATACTAATTTAAAATAGCGTTATACAATTCGCATGCTAGGACTGATTATCCCTATCTCACCTCTCTGTTCAAGTAAATGTCATTCCACAAAAAAGTCAGCGAATGAAATTTTGGAGCTGGTAATTTTTTACAAAGAGGCTGAAAATAGAAGAGGAATAAATTATATTGAAACTTAATGACACGGGCATGTCAAATTCAAAAAAGAAAAAAGGTAGCTCAGTTCATAAAGCTCCCCAACATTTTGGTGTCTAGGAATGTTAGATATACATAACCTTACCCAGGCTCCTTGTATAACTAGATCCTAGTAGTCACAATATAAAACCTTAATAGATATTAGAGAAAATTAGATATGCAGACAATATATTATGGAACTTGTAAGAACACTATATATGTCCTTTGACATAAAAACCAAACTAAAACTCACCTACATTAGTCCAAAATTCCAAGAAAAAGAAAGTAGTAGGCAACAATAAGAGTTAAAGATATTCTATTTTACGATTTTGGTGCTTTCCAAAAACCCATGATATAGCCAGACACAAGAATTGCCATATAACCCTTCTTAAATTACTGACTTTACTAATTAGCAGCATTGAAGTAATGAATCTTTGTCACTATAACTATTTCAAGGAAAGGGTCGATTGATGCCGAGAAAGCAAGAGCTTAAGTATTACATCTGTAGTTATTATTTCATCTTCTGACAGGAGTGTCTGGAGGTCAATTTCTGTTTTTGATGTCTATTCAGGAATACATTAATCGAAATGCCTTATTTTACTATCAGTGTTCAAATAACCTAGCTAATTGAAAATAGATTACAACTTTAGAATTGTTAGAATACAGGGCAGTTCATGTATTAAATGCTAAATGAGTTTATACAACAGATGTTAAATGCATTTAGCTTTTATAGGAATTAGTATTTAGGACGTAGCACCATTTGCTCCTTGTCTATAAAATAGTCCACATTTAGTCTATGAAAAGGCTATATAGATGTTCTGCTTCTGCATAACCAAAGTACTACACAGTCAGGCAATATCAATCAAGCTACTCCATTGTCTCTCCATTTCTCTATTTATATTCCCCTAAATTCAATAAGAATTATATTAAATCTGTAATTATTTGTTTCATCCATAATTATTATATTCAACAAAAATTCAAATAACCCTGCTACTTCATACTAGAATCAGGGACCATGACCTTGAAAAATTACTTAGTATTGAACGAGAATCAAATTTTGGTGGTACCTAGTGCATAAGGGAATTGAATGTCCAGTTCTTGTGTATACCATTTGTCCCTAATTCCAGCATGAAGGAGCAAGATTATTTTAATTTTGATAGAAAAAGGCATTTCAATGTATTCCTGAATAAGCATCCAACAATAGATATTAACATTTAGACATATCACTTTGGAAGTGAAGTTAATATAAGTGTAAAATATTCTCACACACAGGACCATAGCAACAATTTGTATAGTGAACCATGATTAAAAAAAATATTCTGTCATGCATGATACTGTTGATGGAAACAGGTAAACCCGAGACATAAGCATCTCATAGTCATGACATTTTGTAATAGTTGATAATTAATATTTAAAAATTCGTTGTTGTCAAAATAGGAAGCAAAATCACTCTAAAAATGAGCTTAATAAATGCATCTTCTTTTTTCATGATTTAATTCAGTTCCATTTCATTAGACGTAATTTCAATTTTATGATGGAGATTCATATAATCAGTAGTAAGTTGGAATTAGTTAGCACAACGAAATAATTTCTTCATCAATTACAATACTTGTTTATGGATTTTTTTATTTTTTTTTACTGCACAAGACAACGGGATTAATGAACTCATAAAACAGGAATGAACAAGTTCAAATCAGTAAAACAGAACTAAGCAAGATGGTTCAAAAATAAGTTTTATCATCATACAAAAATTTGAGGAATTTGGAAACTTCTGAATTGCTATATCTAACCCCTGCTTCAATCAGTTTAATGTGAACTAACAGAACGATCCATGCTTTTTTTTTACTAATGCCCCGGTGACAGATATCATTTAATGAACGAGGGGCTTTAATAAGTAAGGCATCTTTTGAAAAAAAAAACAAAAAAAACCAGTATATTTTCATTAATTTTCAAAAAAAATAATAATTCATGTATAACTATATAACGGTTTTTTTAATGGAAATCGGAATTGATACACGCACTACCAAATATATAACATGATTCGAAGTAATTACGTTAAGTTCAGCTAGATTCATGCAATATTAGCATTAGAAACATTAATCTTTTTTATTTCAAGGCTTAACGAAATAATTAATCTTCAAGCCCAAAATCGAATACCTTTTCTCGAAAAATTCGTGTCAAAACAAGATTCCCAAAAACAAAACCAGGCAAAAAGAAACAGTAAAGATGGTGATTTTGTTATGAAAATTACGAGAATAAAAACATAGAGCTAGCAATTGTCAACTGTCACACTCTGTTTGTTCATCCCTCCAACCCATAAACCCCACAGAAAAAATTCTTTTTCTTTTAAATTTTATTCCCTCAGTTAGGGTAAGAATCAAATAATCTCAGTCCCAAGGAAAATTAAATCCGCAACAACAAGAAATTGTTCAGACACAGCTTGAAAGTTCTTAGCTTTCACGAGAACAAAACAGGACAGGCACATCACGATTAATGACTGGATCTTTATCTTTATGAATTACATTCACCTCCAAAACCCTTAATGAGGAAGCCCCAATAGTAAAATCGGCCTAAATCCTTGCATTATTGTGGGTACGTTAGTAACACGATGATAAACCCTAAGCAATTTCATATTCTATAAGATGAGGAACATGTAAACTGCATGTCTCAAGAATGAAAAATATTTGCAGAATCATAAAAGTAAAACTGGACATCAATTATAACCTCAACACTTAATAGAGGGGCTCCTTAAAACGTTGAACGAAAAGGGCTAAGATCTTCCCTCCTGCCATTACTAGTACGTCTTTTTCTGTTACCTATAGAGATTTTTTTTTTATATTAATACATAAGGTACGCAACATAAATATATATCTAAGGGATGAGCTAGGTCAGACACCATAACCAATTTGACTGCAAAAAAAATGTGACATAAAATAGAATAGACATTGGCTAAGCCAAAATTCAGAAAATTAAAAAGAACTAGGAAAGGGGGTAGTGGT
Source organism: Abrus precatorius (assembly GCF_003935025.1). NCBI lineage: Eukaryota > Viridiplantae > Streptophyta > Magnoliopsida > Fabales > Fabaceae > Abrus > Abrus precatorius. Next base: position 16,654,651 of record NW_020874406.1, on the reverse strand, counting down.
AATGTACCTTATAAAAGGAGTGGGGGAAGTTTATGCACGGAGATGAGTATTTTGCTGGGTCTATTAGAAGGGTGGTGGTGGGTGGGTGGGTGAAATTGGTTTTTTATGTGAAAAATGTTGTGTCTCGTTTTCCCTAACCGATGCCTCACTCACCGTGGCTATTGGTTAGGGATATTGATTTTGATAATTATATATATATATATATATGTACCAAGTGCGGCTCTAGGTTTTAGACATTGAATGAAAGAGGGGATGGGGTCAGGTCCCGTGCCCAAATTTAATGAAGGATTTTTCAAATTGAAAATTAAAATTTGGGGTGTTCGCCTAGGAGGGGTTGTGTTTGGGCAAAATTAATTTGAAGGGCAGAATATAGAAGGTTACATGAAATTGGATGGTAAGAGAAGCTAGAGGGTGATTGATGGGGTGGGGGTAGAAATTTACAATTTGAAACAGTAGAAAAGAAATGAGGGGTGTGGTGTGGTGGGGTTACAAGGCACAACAAAAGAAGATGGGTCCTAGGAATAGGGGCTAAGTTCTGAGTTTGAGACCTTTGGGTAAGCCCTTTTCAGCGCTCTGTACCCAGTGCTCCCCAGCTGCGGCTTTCTCTACTAGACATTATTGTATACTATAGGGTCGCGTCTCTTCAGTTCAATGCCCCCAATTTATTTTTCTAAGATCTAAGGAAATTTTCCCTTTTCAGATTATATTTTATACGAATATAGCACATCAATTAATTAATAGCTTTTAAGATTTTCGAGTTGTATCTTTCATATTAAAAATGACATAATAAGGAAAAAAAAAAAAAAAAAAAGATATGTTTGGGTATCGTGAACATCGAGATGCGAGTGAAGCGGTAATTTCCCGAATTTTCGGTTAAAGGGAAAGGTCACACCAAAACAAGACGCTTTGTTTGTAACGACAATCTTGGCAACCCAAACGACGTCGTTTCGGTAAAGAGTTAACCGTCGACATGGGATGGACCACTTGCACACAATTTTGCACATTTTTGTGTATCCTTTACGTTATTAAATAAGGTTATTATGGTATTTTACAACTCACAATAGATATCTTACTATTAAAAGAAAGGTAGTATAAAAATATTTACTCAAATTAAAGTAATAGCTTTTTATAGTTAAAATATTATCATATTTAACTTTATTAGCTTAGCAATTGTAATGAATATTATTATAATTATTACAGTAATTAAGTTTACTATAATTTAATTGAGCGTAGGATTGAAGTAATTATTGATTTTATCTAAAAAGTACTTTATAAAAATATTAAATTTTATTAGGGGAATCTAGTTTCAAAATATTGTGCAGATTTTATTGCTTATTTTTACTCTTTTACTAATTTAATATTTTTTATTAATTATTGATAATATATTTAATCTGTAAAATTATTTTAAATAATGTAATTAATACAAATGATTATTAATTGGATTGCAATATCATTGAAGAAAAAATTCAAATACAACTGTATATTTTTTTACCTTTTTTATATCTTTAATTTGTTGATTAATGATTCTCTCGTTAAGTGATTGTAATATTATTAACAATAATTAATCATCATGAAATGTATTGAATGAATCTTCTTATACTGAAATTGCAGAAAAAAAAAAGAAAAATATCATGCATTTATTCATTTATCTATTTATTTATTCATTCATTTATCATTATTGTTGTTATTATTTTAATATTATGTTTTCGTTGCATGTACTAATTTAATTTTTAAATTATGAAACAATTGTTTGTTCGTTGTAAGATACAAATTTCTCGGTGAAATATGATATATGAATATTTTAATATTCATATTATATAAGTAAATATCTGTACCACATAGGAATTGAAACTTACTTAAAGGTTGATCTTTAAATGTAAAGGTAAGGTAATGTGATATTTTTTTTCGCCCAGATTAAAGTATTTATGTGATATTCTATTAAAGATCAACATTTTTATTCTTCGTTACTTTTTTCAAAAATTTATTAATAACATTATTTAAAGAATAAAATGTTGAAAAATAAAATAAAAAATACTAAATATTAAATTTGAACTGTTTTAATTATTAATGTAATTCTATAGATATTTTCTAACATAAATTGCAAGTGACACTCAATCAACACTTTGGATAAAAAACCTATATTACAAATTTTATATTGAAAAAAAAAAAGATGACGAATATCCTCATTGAGAGTGTTAATGTAATAAAAATAAACCATTAGTCTTCTTATACTCGATAATACATCATTTGATTTTTATATTCATAATAGAAAATATAACAAAAATAATTATATACAATATCTAAAAATACATGATAGGTGCCGAAGACATTGAAAACAATGTTAAAAAATATTTATAACATTTAATAAATTTATATTATAATATTAAATAATTCAATTTTAAAATTCAAAAAAAAATTTAGCTTTTTTTGGTATATATTTTTTTTAGCCAGCTTTTTTTTTCAATTTTTTTTTACTACCCAAATAAATTAATGTTGATAATCCAAGGAAGCTGGACAAGAAACCCGAAATATTGTGGAACTTGGACCTGCTTACGTCACTCAATGTAAGTGCCTTCATTGATTTTGGTCGATAAGTAAATTGTGTATGTTTTTTTCAACATAAGTGCATAGGTTTTGAACAGAGCAATCCAACTTGATTTGGACATTTGGGCCACGGTTTCTGGGCTAGTAAAAAAAGAGGTTAATTGTATAATTTATACTTTATTTATAATTTTAATCAAACATATCCTCAAGAGAGTAGGACCACTGTAAGTAATAAAATTGTGTTTTTAATTATTTAATACAACCATCAAATTTAAAATCATAAAACAATTTAAGTTCAATTGATTAATGTGTTTAGTAGTATTTTAAAATTTTTTTAATGCAATAAAACATTATCAATAATAAATAAATATTTACTCTTCAAAATTTATTCAATTTAAAATATTTATAATCTATATATTTAATTTTTTATTTAAAGGAAACAGAAAACTCACTAGTTACTTAATAAAGACTTCCGTTAACAAAATTCGTATAATAATTAAGCATGTAGTTCAATGACAGTGTTGTTTCTCTCTTCTTGTGCAGAGATGAGAGAAAAATAGTTTGCACTATGATTGGTAGTAGAAACTTTAAGCATAAAGTGTCAACGGAATTAATGGGAATTAATGGAAAATAGAATTGTATGGGATTGATTGCACAATTATTTGTAACGGTTATTCTTTTATTTAACATAATTAGCTATAAATGTATATATGGTAGTTTAGCTGATTTATTGGCCTGAAATCAACGTTACAGCTTGTAATATTACTGTATTTATATGAGCAATCTGAATGAGAAGGACACACAGTTCTTGGCCAAATATTTTCTTAATTTGACATGGTATCAGCTTAGGTTACGATCTAAGAACTTCGCCTACGTTCTCGATTTTTTTTTCACTTCTATTTCTCGGTCATTTGCTTCCCAGTCCAGATTACTCTAGTTCCATGTCTATCGAAAAGCACGATGTCCTGTTGGTTCGCCTTAACGGCAAAAACTACTCAGCTTGGTCATTCCATTTCGAGATATTCGTTACAGGAAAAGATTTGTGGGGTCATGTTGATGGCAACACTCCAATCCCTGACAAAGACAAAGATAAGGTTGAACATGCCAAGTGGGTAGTCAAAGATGCTCAGGTCATGGCCTGGGTCCTTAGTTCCGTTGACCCCAACATTGTTTTGAATCTTCGTCCTTACAAAACAGCAGCCAAAATGTGGAATTACTTAAAAAAAGTCTACAGTCAAAAGAACACTGCACGACGATTCCAGCTTGAGCACGACATAGCTTCCTTTCAACAGGATAGTCTCTCCATCTCTGATTTTTACTCTCAATTCATGAATCTTTGGGCTGAGTACACTGATATAGTTTATGCAAACTTAACTTCTGAAGGTCTAAGTTCAGTACAAACTATTTATGAAACGACTAAACGAGATCAATTTCTTATGAAATTGAGATCTGACTTTGAAGGTATTCGGTCAAATCTCATGCATCGTGACCCTGTACCATCTTTGGATGCGTGTTTCAATGATCTGTTACGTGAAGAACAACGCCTCCATACACAGTCCATCATTGCAGATAAAAAATCATCTACTGTTCCAATGGCATATGTGGCACGAGAGAAGTCAAGAAGTCATGACATGAGTGCTGTTCAATGTTTTTGTTGCAAGCAATTTGGACATTATGCTTCCAATTGTCCAAAAAAATTCTGCAACTACTGCAAAAAGCATGGACATATTCTTAAGGAATGCACAATAAGGCCACCAAAGCGAAATGTCACAGCCTTTACCGGCGCAATTGATTCATCTATTCCTGACAATTCAGTCAATGCAGTACCAGTTCAACCAAATCCTCTTGCTACTACTTCAACGGTGACTCCTGAAATGGTTCAACAGATGATTATTTCAGCATTCTCTGCTTTAGGAATCTCAGGTAAATCCTCTTCATCTTGGTACTTTGATTCGAGGGCTTCCAACCACATGACCAACAATGCTCAATTTCTTACAAATGTGAAAAAATATTTGGGCACTCTCAACATACATACCGCTGATGGAAATCAATTGCCTATCACAGCCACGGGTGATATTTCTTCATCTCTCACAGATGTTTTTGTCTCTCCTGGCCTCACTAGTAATCTAATTTCAGTTGGTCAATTAGTCGAAAATGATTGTCAAGTACAATTCTCACAGTCTGGTTGTCTTGTGCAGGATCATCTATTAAACCTTTGGGAAGCAAGTTTGTGTTCTCTATAAAGTTGCGTTTGGATGGCTCTATAGATCGTTATAAGGCTCGTCTAGTTGTGCTTGGAAATAAGCAAGAGTATGGACTAGACTATGATGAGACGTTTGCCCCAGTCGCCAAGATGACAACTGTGCGCACTATTCTTGCTCTTGCTGCATCACAATCTTGGCAGCTACATCAAATGGATGTCAAAGACACATTCCTTCACGGTGATCTTCAGGAGGAAGTTTACATCAAACTTCCTAATGGTATGCCTACACCTTCGCCTAATACTGTTTGCAAACTAAAACGATCTTTATATGGATTGAAACAGGCACCAAGAGTATGGTTTGAAAAGTTTCGATCGACATTACTTGGTTTTGAATTCACTCAAAGTCAGTATGATCCATCTCTTTTCCTACAAAGGACTCCTCAAGGAATTGTGGTGCTTCTCGTTTATGTGGATGACATTGTGGTAACTGGCTCCGATCAAGATGCTATCTCAAGAATCAAACACCTACTGCATTCAACTTTCCATATGAAAGAGTTAGGCCAACTCACTTATTTTTTGGGTTTAGAGGTGCATTATCATCATGAAGGCATTTTTCTAAATCAGCAAAAGTATATTCAAGACTTGGTTCAGCTAGCTGGACTCACAAATGCAACCCCTGTTGACACTCCCATAGAAGTTAATGTTAAATATAGACGAGATGAAGGTGACCTTCTAGATGATCCCACTCAATATCGCAAGCTGGTGGGAAGTCTCATCTATGTAACTATCACTCGTCCCGATATTTCTTTTGCTGTCCATACAGTAAGCAAGTTCATGCAATCTCCACGGCATTTCCATCTTTCAGCAACACAACGAATCGTTAGATATCTCCTTGGCACTCCAAAGCGTGGTTTATTTTTTCCTACTGGTTCATCAATGCAACTCCAAGCATATAGTGATGTTGATTGGGCTGGATGTCCAGACACCCGAAAATCTACTACCGGCTGGTGTATGTTTTTAGGAAATGCTCCTATTTCATGGAAATGTAAGAAACAAGATTCAGTCTCAAAGTCATCCACTGAAGCAGAATATCGCGCAATGTCTGCCGCTTGTTCTGAAATTATATGGCTGCGTGGTCTTCTTACAGAGCTTGGATTCTCTCAAGAACAACCAACTCCATTGCATGCTGACAACACCAGTGCCATACAGATTGCAGCAAACCCAGTTTACCATGAACGGACGAAACACATCGAGGTTGATTGCCACTCTATTCGAGAAGCTTATGATCGAAGAGTCATCAATCTACCACATGTCTCAACATCTGTTCAAATCGCTGACATTTTCACTAAATCCTTGACACGTTAACGACACAATTTTCTACTTGGCAAATTGATGCTTGTAGATTTACTAGCATCAATTTGAGGGGGGATGTCAACGGAATTAATGGAAAACAGAATTGTATGGGATTGATTGCACAATTATTTGTAACGGTTATTCTTTTATTTAACATAATTAGCTATAAATGTATATATGGTAGTTTAGCTGATTTATTGGGCTGAAATCAACGTTACAGCTTGTAATATTACTGTATTTATATGAGCAATCTGAATGAGAAGGACACACAGTTCTTGGCCAAATATTTTCTTAATTTGACATAAAAAATTTCCAGAATGTGAAGTTAAAAACTTGATTGCAGGGATAAATAAAATCATTATTACATCTTATAGGGAATGTGCATGAATGCTGTGAATGTAAGTACTATAGCCCGGAATTTTTGGATAGAAGAGAAATGTTACGGAAAGAAAAGTAAAGAGAAAAGAGAAAAGGAGATGAGGACAATGAGGTGGTTCCTGGATGATGTTGGGCTTCATATCCTCTTCACCAATGTTGGATTAGACTAAAGTTAAAGCCTGTTGAACCTCCGGTATGTCAGCACCTTTTGTCAAAATCTCCATATGCAAAAGTCCTATTTGCCAATTTGCTAATTGCTATAGACATGTGATTTCATGGCCTCCAATTCATTTACCTTTACCAACTCCTAGTTGGAGCAGTTTGTTCAAGCAGAGGAACGTGTTGGCATGCTGCAAAAGTACAATTAAACTTCATTATCTATACTCAACTGGAAGCTTTAATTTGATCAAGTTAAATGAATACAGCAAGGAAATAATTGTCAGTGATCAACAAGCCTTGATACATGCTAGCTCTTTTAAGTATTATTGCACAATCACAAGATGTCAATTTTTTTTTTATAGATATGGTCAGAGTACTTATTATAATATTTGAATAAATCTCCCTCTTAAACTAAAACTGAGTTAAATTTAGTTTATTTTTTCAAACTTCACATACTAAATGTCAACTATTGAGCAAAGGAGAGGTGTATTACAATGTCTCGATTAGATTAAAAATATAATTAAAATACTTTTTATACAATTTTGACAATACTTTTTTCTAAAATTAATTTTTAAAAGTGAGTGAAGTTTAATCTATTTGTAATGCACAATATTAAAATTTCTGTTTTTCATCCAGATTTTTCATTAGGAGCCTGGGAGGGAGAGACATAAACAACCAAGAACAAGGGAGATAGAGAAGTGGGGACAGAGAGAGAGAGAATATGCCTTTTGATGGTTATATATGATTGGCATTGACTAGCTTGTCCAAACCTATTTGGAAAGTTCACTTTTTCTGTCCCACAAATGGGATTCTATTGCACCTTCCCAAACCAAACCAGTTTGTGTCCATATTAGCCTCTTCCAGTTTTCCACCACAACATGCACAAACAGTCACTCACTGTCTCTTTCACCCTTCCCCCACGTTTAACTAATGGACACAACTAGTGTATATAACTTTTGCTAACTCGAGGCGCCCTTATCAGATCAGAACCCCCTCTACTAGAAGATTCATGATGCTGCAACAGCCAAATTATGATTCACATTTGGAAACAACACTTGTGATTTGGTTTAGTCACTTAGTGGTCTCATCTCATGATTTGGGCAATAGATGTACACTTTATTTGAAAAGTCACTTTCATTTCCTTTTTAATTTCCAATTTCCCTTCTCCTATGGCATGCTTTGATGTAGCACACGGTAAAAGCCTTGCCAAAAACTAGACAATACAAAATAATCACGAACATAAAAATGACTGTGATGTTTCCACTAGCTAGTGTCACCATGTCAGGCATGGTACACTAAGTACTTCTGTCACAAGTTCGTATGAAAACTAACTTTAATTTTGTTTAAACAGTGTTTTCAAAATTATTTTGGTTCTCATATGAAAACAAACAAACACTAGCTAATATAATATAGCTGGCAAAAAGGACAAAATATCACAAATAGAAAGTACCAGTCTTCAGACTAGTTTAGAAGTCCTCTCCTCTAAGCTGTTTTTGAATCTATTTGCGTATGATAAAACTTCTAATTTGTCCTCTTATATCAGTTCAGCCAAAAATTACTGTCCTTCATCAGTTAAAATACTCATTTAACTCTGTATGCATTTGAAAATATTTCTGTAAACAACAATTTTAACATATAAGCATGGTCACCTAATCTAGTCCTGTGTTTATAAAGTGGTTTTTTTCAAGGAGAATCTCAGTGATATATAAAACTATGTGAACTTGGATCCTTATTATAGGGATGCCATAGTTTGTACTTTTGTAATCCTATTCCTCAATTAAAGAGTTCTACTATATATTTTTCGAGGATTACATGAACCTAGGAAGCATGTCTGTCAGATTAATTTGAAAATTGATCCCTTCGCTTGATCTGAAACCATTTTCTACAAATTTCTCTTGTTATTAATGGTATTTTTGGGCATTGAAAATCGTCCTTCTGACTTAGATGCAATTTCGATAATAAGATAAAATAGAAGTTTCATTTGTTTATTTGTTGGGACAAGAAATTTCCACTCTGTATTGAAGCTTAAAATATCTGATGCGTCCAAAGAAGAACCATGTATTTTGTTTTGTTGCTCCTCAGTCCATTGGGAGTATAACTTCACTGAGATTTTGTCAAATTTGTCACTTACTATTTTTAATAAAGAATTAAATTAAAGTTCAAATGTTAATATTCATCTTCCCCTACAAGTAATGCCATTTGTTTATACATTATCTCCTTTATCAGGAAAATAGATAAATTGTTTGAGCAAAACGTTTCAACCCTAGCCTATCAAAGAAGTTTACCGGTCATTTTCTGTAGCCTTTCTTGGCTCTGTTTTCCACCTACCCTCTATGCTAAATAATAAGACAAGTTAGGTTAAGATAATTCTCTACACTGAATTTCACTGCGGTGACCCACCCCACCTCTTCTGCAATAGTCAATTACATAATATTTTCATTAGATAATACTATAGAAGTTATATTATTCATAAACACATCCTATAAGACTATTTTTTTTTATTTCTCTCCATCAAATTAATCATTGTATCTTATACTTTTCTTTCTTTTCTTTATGTTTTTCTCTTTGTTATACAAAAAGTTGTATAAAAATTTGTAAAAAGTTGGTATGTAAATTGTTTTATAACACCTGAACAGTTCTTACTAACAATGAGCCTATTTGTTTTAGTTCCTAAGCTCCAATTTTATTTTATTTTATTTTATTTTTCTCACCCTCCTTTCTGACTAAATAAGGGTGTAGGGAAAAAAGAAACTTTAATTGTCAATGGGTCTGTATTGACGACCTGGCCACCTTACTGCACTCCCATCCTTTATTTTTTGCATTGGTTATGGAACCAAAAAGGTTCAACCCCATTAGTATATTATTATATTTGTTGATTCTATGACAAACGTTAGTCTCTTTGACACTCAAGGACAATATGGGTATCTCCTATGTCATCCCTCAAAAAGCCATTTAGACAAAGAGAAACCCCACTAAACCTCTATTTTTCTTTTCAAGCATCCAATGTTCTTTATCGCTTACCTTTCATTCCTTTTGAGGAAAATCCTTGCCTTTTTCTTTCTTTCAATCTAGTATTTTGTTACCAGCTCACTTGTTTTCTCGTTATTGATTATAGAGTACTTTATCTAAGACTATAAGCCTAAAAACTAGAAAAGTAAAAACGAAATCAATGATTAAGCACTTAAACAGGAGAAAACAATTATTAAACAAAATGTTTGATTCGTAATACACAGAATTTACATGCTTAGTACCATTCCAAGTATGGAGATTTTAACCGAGGTTTCTCTAGCACTGTACATAGATTGCTCCAAGACACCTAAAAAATAAATAATACCCGGTTACTTCATTTACAATGTATCTTTTCAACCAAAAATAAACTAATATATGATTTTTGTCTCTTTTTTTTTTTTGTCTTCATTATCTATTATCAATTCAATTGGCTTAATGTCTAAGGTATAATTAAATGAAGGATGCAAAACGAGACAAAAGGATGGAGGGACGGTCACCAACTCCCACTTGTTTTCTCAACAAGAGAAGAGAATGTTGAAAATAAATACGCTGCGATGCATACATACACTTTCCACTTATAATGACTTAACAGTTAACAAGGCAGCCACTTTTTATTTTCTTCTTCTCGTTGGTCACACCTTGGATCTCTAGAGAGACCTTAGACTTTAGAGTGAGATTTGTCCACTTTTTGATGCTTTGACATTTTCCCCTCGTTCACCATTGTCAAAGTGATTCTACAAAGATTTCGTTCTTGAGTTAAAGCACACTCCATGAACTCCTTTTGATGCAAGTGCAAAAAAGCCACCCTTTACAAAGGACAGTAGTTGGTTAGCACAAGTAGTGAGGACTGAGGAGAGTCTTCAAAGAGAAGGCAAAAGACTAATCTTTTCACCACATTCATGCATGCTTATATCATAGACACTTAAATGATCACTTTGTGGTCACTTCCAGGAAGTAAGCTTCTCTATGCTGAATTGCAAAGGGACATGTGAAGTGTTAGAATCTGTTTACTAATCTCTGACAACAAAATTTGGACTCTGGACTAGTGTGTTTGGCTCAAGTGTGCTTCATCTTAGTTCTCGCTCGTGAAGTTCTTGGGTAGGATGGTGACTCTTTGTTGCTTTGTGTTTCCACAGTTGCAGTTGTTGTTTCTGTGAATTGTCAATTGTGTATGCTTCACTGTGAATAACTCTGATTTGGGTGGCTTTCAGGTATGGGGCTTGAAAGGGGTGGAGACCATAAAATGCTGGGACTGAAATTCACTCCAAGGCACAAGCGTTCAAAGAGGTTTTTTTGTCTTGTTTCTTATGGTTTAGCTTTTCATATTGCATAAATAAGTGTTCTTTGATTATCTGTTTGTCTATAATATCCTGATTTGGAACCATATATATACAAGAGGGGTTGCTTTTCTTATTGCGTCCTCTGCAATTATTTTTCCTCGTTTCTGGGACTAGTTTTACCTCTTCTATACTCTTACAAAGGGTGATAATTGGGGGCTTCATGAATGCAACTTGGTTTCCTCAAAGGGCAATAAACTAAATATGAAGATTCTCAATGAGTCAATACAGTACCAGGCATCAACTTATCTCATATTTACTTTGTTTACTATTTCTACATGGCAGTGTTCCTGATAAGAAAAGAATTGAGGAGGATGATCCAGATAATGGCCATGATTCCTCAGACCGATTGAAACTGGTATAGTCAATCACTTGTTTCCCTTTTTTTTTAATGATCTTTAGCATTAAGAGGCGTGTGTGATGCTTAAAAGAAACTTAATAATTTTTCTTTTCATTTTTTGACAATTTTATATCATGAATGCCAAGGGCAGCCAAAATCTTAAACAGTAACTATACTTTAAAAATTTAATGTGAAATGGATGAACAGAGAATTGATATTCTGCAAAAAGCATATTTTGATGTCATTAATCACTTCCATACAGTTGGGACATTATGGTCTATTTTGATTCCATTCTCTGCAGTCCCCACACACAACAAAATTTATTAGCTTTCATGCCTCAATATGGGTTTGATTTGGTTCCAGGACACGGGTTACCTCACGGAATGTGATAAAGCTAGGAAAAACCAAATCCCTACAGATGAAGTACACCGTACCCTGAAGCAAGAGGTACAATACCAGAATTTTTGCTCATCATAATTCTTTTGATGCATGTTTTACTGCAGTCGTATTTACTGCACTGTGGCCTATTTGGTCATGTCCTTTTTGTTTTCTTTTTTCGGTGAATTGCATCCATTAATGACTTTGTGCCTACCAAGTGTGACATGGACCATGTTCTTTTCATCATGTTAAAAATTAAAATTACCTTATGGCAGATTCTACTGCTAGAGAGGAGATTACAGGACCAATTTCAGGTCAGGTGCACCTTAGAAAAGGCACTTGGATACAGATCTTCATCTCTCGTAAATTCAAATGAGATAGTGATACCCAAGGTAGCAACAAGTTAAATAAATTCCGAGGCTATAAATATGCATTTGCATATTTATTTGTTGATTTAAATTTTCAATTATTGACAGCTTTGATCTGTTTTGTATTTATGGAATGTTTTATATTGACATTGATGTCACTAGTTTACTTTGCCTTATGTGTGCTTGGATCATAAGATTATTGTGCAGCCTGTATGTGATTATACATTGGTTTACACTTCTGTTTGTCAAATTTTATATTTTTACTGTTTTTTGTATTCCAGCCAGCAACAGAATTAATTAAGGAAATTGCAGTGTTAGAGTTGGAAGTTGTGTATTTGGAACAACATCTTCTCTCCTTGTACCGTAAAGCTTTTGATCAACAATTATCTCCTGTGTCTCCGTCTTCCAAGGAGGAAACTGTGAAGTCCCCTCTAACAACACCGAGAGCAAGATTCATCAACGTTCCTATGCCCGAGGTCTTAAGAACAAGAGAATTATCTACAACAGAATCTAACGACCATAAGCTTGAGACTCTGAAAAAGGAGCATAATAGATATGAATTTGAGACTTTTGGGAAAGAATATAATGGAAATGGGTTAGAAGAAAAGCATTTAGATTCTGGTGTTTATCGTTGCCATTCCTCGTTGTCCCATTGTCCAGCCTTTACAATGGCATCTCCTCCTGCAGAATCTTTAACTAAATCTCTGCGTGCCTGTCATTCACAGCCATTGTCCATGTTGGAGGTGAATCTAGTTTCATGGAAAATTATTTAGCTGGTTTTATGTGTAGTTTGGCTCCTTGCACGTTGAGTTGTTGCATAACAAATCAAAAAATACTTTTGAGTTTTAACTGAGGAGACTGTAATGGTTCCTCAAATTATTTATTTATTTATTTTCTCCATTTTTGTAGAAAACATATCAATATGTCACGTGAAAATGTGTTATGTTCACTTCTCTTTGCAACTACATCAGAATTATTTGCAGAGAGAGATTGACCTGTGTGGAGGCCTTCATTGGATTTTGACCTTCACCACTTGATTCTATGCAGTATACTCAAAGTTCTTCATCAAATATAATAAGTTTGGCTGAACATCTTGGTACCCGGATATCTGATCATGTTCCAGTACAACTTAATAAACTTTCTGAGGATATGGTCAAATGCATATCAGCCATATATTGCAAACTAGCAGACCCTCCCATGACACATCAAGGCCTTTCCTCTCCCAGTTCATCCTTGTCCACAACAAGTGCCTTTTCTATTGGAGATCAAGTTGATATGTGGAGCCCGAGATTCAGGAATAACTCTTTTGATGTACGGTTAGACAACCCTTTCCATGTGGAAGGGCTAAAGGAGTTTAGTGGTCCATACAGCACCATGGTTGAAATATCATGGATTTATAGAGAGAGTCGGAAATCGGGTGATACAGAGAAGTTGCTGCAGAATTTCAGGTGGTTATTGCATATTTCTATAAAGACAGTGAGGGTCTCATGTTAACAGTAATGGAAGTTTTAATGAGAATGTCCTTTCAGGTCACTTATTTGTCGATTAGAAGAAGTAAATCCTGGCAAGTTGAAACACGAGGAGAAGCTAGCTTTCTGGATCAACATACACAATGCTTTGGTTATGCATGTAATTATTATATGATCAAAGAATAAGTTTCGCTATAGTATTTTCCCATTCATTTTCTCATTTGATTAGTTGGGTATAATTTGTTCTTTGGTTTCTAATAGGCATTTTTGGCATATGGGATTCCACAAAACAATGTGAGAAGAGTCTTTCTTCTTTTGAAGGTAAACATTGAGAGAGTAGTAGCTTAAAGTCATTAAAGGATGAAACTCCTAAGCCCATGTGCTTGCTTGGTATTTGCAGGCTGCATATAATGTTGGGGGTCGTACAGTTAGTGCAGACACAATACAAAGTAGTATACTCAAGTGCAGGATGTCTCGCCCTGGACAGGTGATTCCATGTTTACAACCTCATCCCTGTAAAAAAATAAACAAAAAAAATACAATGGAAGTGCCATGCAGATATACTTTTGAAATATCTCCATAACATGCAAAGCATTTTATTTTTAATCCTAGAGACTAGTGACTTACATGGGTGTTTCTTCAAACTCGCTTCCTCTTGTAGTGGCTGCGCTTGTTGTTTTCTCCAAGGAAAAAATTCAGAGCTGGAAATGGACGACAAGCCCATGCACTAGAGCATCCTGAGCCACTTTCACACTTCGCACTCTGTTCAGGAAATCATTCTGATCCAGCGGTACTTTCCCAATTCTCATTTTTATTCAATTTTATTACATTTCTAACTTACCAATTTATCCAGTGCTTGATTATAGAAATCCTCCAAGGTCCTTCTACCTCGTATTGGATGTGACTTTGTACTAATGTACACATTTTGAAAAAAAAATATTAATTATTATGGTAAAATAAATTAATTTTACTAAAACACTCCTATTGATAGTTCTGAATTTATTGCAGTAATTAGGTGATAATTAATCTTGGAATTATTTTAATTGTTATTTGACAAAAAAAAATATTTCAAATAAGTAAGGTTATTGTTGCAGAAAGTAATAAATATTTTAGTGACAAATAATTTAAGACAATTGAAATGAAATACAATATCGGACAAAAGAAGAATTTGTTTGGGGCTTTGGACAATACTAGATACATTGGCAAGTATTCATGCACAAATCATTTTGACCTGTACTGGAATAGTTTTTGTACCATGATATTAAATAAAATTGGAATTAAATCATTTGCAGAAGTTGTTTACATGCCTTAATAAATTGACGCTGCCATCTGTGATGCTTGCCTTGGCGGTATTATTACATCTAGAAGCAATTAATTTTTAACTAACAACCATTTTTCCTTTGCTAAACTTCAATGAGTTGCTTATGCTCTGATGACCTTTGATAGGTCCGCGTATACACACCAAAGAGGGTGTTTCAAGAGCTTGAAGTTGCAAAGGAGGAGTACATTCGAGCTACATTTGGGGTACGCAAGGACCAAAAGATACTTTTACCAAAGCTTGTTGAATCATTCACCAAAGACTCAGGTTTGTGCCCCAGTGGTGTCATGGATATGATTCAAGAATCTCTTCCAGAATCCCTTAGAAAGAGTGTTAAGAAATGTCAGCTTGCAAAATCAAGGAAGTGCATAGAATGGACTCCACATAACTTCACTTTTCGATACCTCATATCCAAGGATATGGTTAAATGATTCTTGGAAGCATTACCTCTTAGTGTGGGAGACGATTGGCATTGTTTGATCTACGTAATTCTTTTTGTACAAAGTCGGAGGTAGCATCAACAGAAAATATAATATTGCAATGCATGTGAAGCATTTTGCATTTGTAATGTCTTGTTATGTCATTGGAGAACCTGTAGTTGCAGTAGTGTGTCAAAATAATTGAGATTCTGCAGCGAGCGGTGTAAATAATGTGTTACTAACGTACAAATCCCACACCACATGTATATGTTTGGTGATTGTCTAACTTGTTGGGAATTAAACTATTAATATAAGCTTAAAGACAAAACAAATGATAGCAGAAAACATGAAAATCAAAGGTGGGGGGGTTTTAGATCACCAATAATATAATCACACGACGTGGCAGCGGTAAAAAAATCATAAATGATTTACTATAACGAGTTTAGTGTTTGTTTGACTAGTCTGCACCTAAAACCGATTTTGCGTCTCCAGCTTGGAACCCAAATGGAACCAAAGAACAGAACAATATAGGAAAATAATCTCCAATCTCAAGTATGATCCACGTACTAAAATTTAAGATGACGTTGCAAGATTTTTAGGTTCACATGTTGATCCAAGTCCGTATTTGATCCCTTATGTGCACGTGAACTCCAGGCTAATTATTCGTCAGTGATATCACGATATCCACTTCCACTACTCGTACCCCAAAAGCACCAGCCCAATCACTGAGCTGCTTTTTCAGGTTGCATCTGTATACAAACAAATAAAAGATAAAAATAATTATATGTTAGACAATCCTCTCTCATTAGACCCAATTTTTTAACGTCTATATCATAAATTATTCAATTTAAATCTTAGATTAGCCATAAGTATTCTCTGAGGCAAATTTCGTACATAATTTATCCCATTCCAGGATCAAGAAATGCGTTTAAAAATATGATCAGAAAACCTTCTTAAGGCTGAGACAATTCCCCTTTCATATATAACTAGAGCTTTTAAAGCCAGATTTCTAATTACATTCAATATTAATTTTTAATTATTTAAGTAATAAAAGTGTGGAAAGGACGCACTTAAGATCCACCTTTCAAAAATACACAGGTAGGAGAGGAAATAACTTAAGTCAAAACAAATAAATCCATGCAATCTTATCTTGTGCCATGCTACTAGCTGATTCCGATTCACTTCATATATATGTAATGCAATTCGTGGCATGACATTGACAAATTGACATAGCAATATTACATTCTTACGACATTACGCCTACACGGCTACACCTAATCTAACACTTAAATAGCATATGCTTGATGATACATATAATTAAAGAGATAGTGAAAGGAATGCAGAATTAGCATAATTAGTAAGGGGTCTCCCCAATGACGTTTCCAGGTGGATCATAGAAACAAATGGTCAAGCTAGCTTGCTCCTTCACACACGTCGCTTGACTGCACCCCAATTCCGTTGAATTCCTCCACACAACCTGCGTGTAAACGCCGCACTCGTGCTTAGACACGCACGTATTATTCGCGTGAATGTAGAAATCTTTCTCCTTCACCCACTCCTCCACCGCCGCGCTCGGTGTCACCGCCATCATGCCCGCCCACAGCTGGTTTCCGCCGTACTTGCTCGCGGTGAGGTTCGCGAATTCGCATCCCTTTTTGTTCCTTTGGTACCGAACCAGAAGACTCGTCAAGTTCGCCAGCTTCTCGCTCCACTTCAGCGGTTCCACGCCCACTGCGCCTCTTGCCTCGTTGTGCGCCTCTAAGAACTCCCTCGCAGCTGCCGTGAGCGTCGGAGGCGGCGGCGCAGGCTCCGGCGCGGTGGCTGAGACGAGGAAAATGGCTAAAGCCGCCAGCGAAAACAGTGGATGATGGAACGTTTTCATTTTGACCTTATCTTCCTCTGAACGGGTATTCGTACGTGCAGTTGTAAATAAGGCTTAGACTATGCTATTGCTATATAGGAGGTACGAAGGGGCTCAAGTGGATTTACGAAACTGTCCTTGACATAACACATACTCACGTCGCCACATGAATGTTCTTTTTTTTTTTTTAAATCGTAAAACATTAACGCACATCGCAATATAAATGATGCATGATATACTCTCAAATTACACAATAAATTAATAATATAAAATTATTAAATAATAATAATAATAATAATAATAAATAACTATATTTTAATTTTAGGAAATTAAATACTTATCTATCATAGATATTATCGAAAGTCGTATAATTTTATCTTGGTTTGAAACATGGAGTGCAAGCTGTATTGCAGATTGTAGTGCGAGATTTTATTACTCGTGTCACTCATGCAGGATCCACTATCTGCTGGCAAGCAGCTTATGGATTTTCCCAATTCGGTGTTTTTGTTTCTACGTTAGAAAGTCGTAAGCCATTTACTTATTTTATTTCACATTATAGTTGTTTATTTCAACTAATAACTAAGGTACATTTTCAAAAGATTTTAATCTCTCTCTTTAACATACAAAATATTGTAAAATAATATTATTTATTATATTAAAATTATATATTGAAAATCGAATAAAAGTTTAAGAGGGGATTGCGTAATGGAGACAGCTTTGTGTTAATTATATTGTCATAAGCAAAACATCCACGTTGAAATAAACATTTTTTATTGGTAAACCATAACATAACATCATACATGAAGAAGGAATTGTATATTCTATAAGATCTTAAACCATTAAATCGTGAATTATAGTGGTTTATTAGTACTTGTTTTTATCCTCTTGATTCAGCAATACTAGCTATTTTAGTTTACCTTATTTAAAAATCATTTTATTAATTTTGTAAGAAGGGTTTATAAACACACACACAATTGGGTTCATAATATTAATGGTTAACTTCACCTTAACCCAATCCAAACCTAACCAACCCAATCTAGAATTTCAACTTGAGGCGACTTATGGGACAACAATTAATGTCAATCCAATGTTTTAGATTTTTCTAAAAAAAATAAAAGCTAAAAATTGGATTTAAATTACCGCATTATATACAAAATTATTTTATCATGTGTTTTCATAATTTGAATAGAGTAGACTTAATAGACTATTTTTTTTGTTGGTTTTCCCCTAATGTAATGTGTCTGGGGCAAAACTTTTGTTTTGAACAATTGATAGAAAACTTATAAACAAATAATAAAAGATATTAATAATTAAATAATAAATATGATTCACAGAGTTAAAAACTCCGAGGATAACTGATGCATGGTACAGGTTCAATACCAGCATGCATAATTACGTATCAGGATACTGTTTAACAGAACTAATAAACAGTTTGTTAAAAATATTTTATAATTTTTATAAATTATTTGTAGTTATTTTAATATTTTTAATATATCTCATTAAAATAAATTATTTTAAATATATTTTAATAAACTTTATAGTTAAATTTATGATATAATTTATAAACTATATATTTAAATACTTTTTTTTTATCAACGAGAGTTATTCTAAATAAGAAATGACTTAATATCGCTTAAATAAGATTTTAAGTTTAAATTTTTATATATATAAAAAAAATTAAGTCAAATCCAAATTAAATAAAGAAAAAAAATACTCATTTTTTCTTATAGTAACTATTTATGTATTTACACTAGTATTCTATTTTATTTTTTTTGGATATTTTCACACCTCATTTTCTTTATATTCAATTCTCTTTCATTTTTATCCTTTATTTTTCTATATACATCACATCACATATTTTTTTTTTTCTAAATTTTTTTTACTTTATTTGTTATTTCTCTTCTTCTCATACCCAAATTACATCTCCTGAATGCATGTAAAAACGTCATTACTATTTTATTTTTTTTAATCAGATCAGATATGGCAGTCTGGAAAAGTTTATGCATAAGTACTTGCAAAAAATAATCTAAGTTAAAATTTATTTATGCATTTTATGCTTTTAAAAAAATTATATTAAAAATATTTCTAAAAAATAAAAAATAAGACTCAATTTTAACTTATTAAAAGAGTTTTAATTACTAAAAAATGTAATTTTTATGGTTGTGAAAATGTGTTTCTAACCGCGCAGCTGAGAGGCTGAGGATGGGCCCAAATCAGTACCAAAGCGGGTAGCCATTGGATTATTAGAATACTGGCAGGAAAAGGACCGGAGTTGTGACCTAACCGGTATTAGTTATTTAGTTTGGAGTGTGGATAGAAAATTTTGTTTTGGTTCCATTATTTGGGGTATTGAGAGAATATAATAAGTTATTTTTTAGTTAGACCTTAAATTTAATGATTTGAACCCTTAAACTTAAGGCCTATCGAATTAACCTACCTCGATGGCTTTAATGAGAAAGAACGAACTTCAATACTCGTGAAATTGAGTTTGGCGTACCCGTCCATAATAAACAATGCACAGGCACAGAATGAAGTTTGTCTGTTATTTTTCTCCCAATTATCGTATAGTTATATGAATTGATCGAAAAAAAAAAGGGTGACCACCAAATAAATAGTTTTTACACGTTATTTTTATTATTTTTATTTATATAAATTAAAAATACACTTCCCTCAAGTTCAAGACTTAGGCAACTTAGCTTACAACTAACTTGTTATTTGAATACTGGACTCTGTTGGGTTCCTTTACATCTGGTAAGGGACATGTTTCCACACAATTACAAATAGGGACAGTTTTAATACGGTGGAGTTTTCTGCACAATCACAATGAGGAATGAGGATGCTCCATTTGATTACTCTTGTGGGGCACCGGCACACACCAGTCCATTTCCATACCAATTCACAGAACCGTTCTTGTTCTCCCACCAATTAACCCATACTCTTATTTGGGCCTTTTCTTCGCTACCACATACAAATTTAATGACCCATGAATAAATCTATTAAATTACAAATGAATATGAAACACTATAAAACTTTCCCCCAAAAAAACAAAAATCGATGAAAGTTAACTTACATCAATTACATGCTTATGGGCGATGAAGTCAGAGCGAACGGCGCTGAACAGAGACTCCGTTATCGTTAGTTTTGACAAGTGCAGTGCTGGCTTTAACGGCGAGATCACAGAGAAGACGGAGGGACAAAGGGGAATGAAAATGAGAGAGTGGGACGAGGAAGTAGATTCGGCCAGGTTGAAGCTCCTCCTCATCGGCCATGCGTGGCATGCACGTGCCGATGTACATTGACTCTGAATTGCAGAGGTAACAATTCGGGTTCTCCGAAAGCACCATGCTCGCGGGGATCGGTTGTCTGTACTCTTTTGTTCCCCCCATCATGTCCATCACCACGATCGACGACGGTCTCCGGAAAGACTCCGTCGCACACGCAATGCCGCCCTTAGCACTAGCACTTGTCGTTTTTGTCATCGTCGCAGAATGAGAAGACGCACACGCGCCCATTGCAGATGTTTACTTTGGACGGTTCCGTTTCGTGATTTATTCTATTTCTTATCTTTATTTTTATTTTTATTTTTATTTGTATATTCTGGATCTGGTTTCTTCCATGGTGACGTTGGTGTAAATGTCACATTGCGCCTTTGACTTTGACCTCTGCGCGTGCACTGAGAAAAGAAAAAACAATTAAAGCGACTTTACCCAAAGTGAAATAAAGAATCAGTCGTGACGCATCATGATATAATAATAGTTTATTTTTTAATTAATGATAATTGATTGCTATGATATATTCCCATTTAATCATATTACAACCAATGCTCATGCTATTTTATTTTAAGTCCTCTATTGCTGTATTTTTAATCAGAGTAAATATATTTTGCTCTTTTAAAATATATATTTGTCGATTTATTCAAACACTAATTTGATAATGTAATAGTGTTTGTTATAATTTAATTAATTTTTAAAATATATTATGACTCAAGCATGTGGAAAAAAAAACACACACAAAAATAGTCTTCAAGGGAAAAAATAGTATAACTCAAAGTATCACATTACATTTTTCATTCTTAATTTTCCTGATTCAAGTAATATTTGGCCTAACTTGATTTATGGTAACTTTATAGTTTCTTAAGCTAAATTTCTTTGGGCACTGTATGTTTTAATCTTGACATTTAAAATAAGGAATTAAAAAAAAAGGCATTAGTTAAACAGCTTTTGAACTATTTGTCTATAAATCTTATTTTATTTTAAAAAAATTTCCTTTTTAATGTTCTTTTTACTGGAATTTTATCTAGTCTAATTTCACCATTTAAGGAAAAGATAAGTTCAAAATGAACTGGGATAAACACTACCTTAAGTTTAGTTTATCTCAAAATAAGTTTTGTGCTTCTATTGTATTTGATCATTGAACAAAAATCCAAATCAAGTCAAACAGATAAATAAACAAAATGGATCGGTCTGCGTGGATTTGAAATATTTGTTCTTAAGCATGCAATTAATGTTTACTAAATTCAGAATTAAACAATAATTATAATAAAAACTGAGTATCAATCATCACACTACAGCATAAATAT
Source organism: Abrus precatorius (assembly GCF_003935025.1). NCBI lineage: Eukaryota > Viridiplantae > Streptophyta > Magnoliopsida > Fabales > Fabaceae > Abrus > Abrus precatorius. The sequence goes on along the minus strand of NW_020874406.1, from coordinate 16,632,936 downwards.
TAGTCAACAAAATTTTAAAACTTCTTTAAAAAAAACACTAAAATGAGATTCTCTAAAAAGTTTGAGGACACACGACTCAACTTTGATTAATTTATTTTAAAAAAAATATTTTTAAACATTGAATCAAAACAGATAAAGTATATTTTATTCTAATTTTAAATTTTTTAATGATTTTATCTTATTTTATTTTAGATCAATTTTGTGGTTTGAAACATTTTATGTTTTAGACTAATTTTAGACAAATACAATATTTTTAAGGTAAGAAAATTGCTAAACTTAAATAACATTTATATTTATTTTATTTAAAAAAGACAATGGTCTGTTAGATGTAAAATTACACCCATTCGATCCATCAAATTGTCTAAATCGTTCTAATAACTATAATTAATCTACTTTTCTTTTATATATAAATATAAATATATCATACATTACATAAAGAGAGCTTTCACCTATGCAACTCATGTCACGTGACGGCACTAAAATATTAATTATAGCATATGATAACAAATATTAGATGTTCACTTCAGTCAAATCAAATACTATTGTGAAAATTTAATATCAAACTAAACCAATCATTTAGAAGTGATTATTGCATAATTGAATATAGATAACAATATTGACTAATATTAATAACATATTGATATTTTAATATGCAATTTAACATTTAAAAAATTCATTTAACAAATAATTTCTTAAGTGATAAGGTGTTAAAGATGGATCTAAAATCTCCTGGTGAAATGTGACACAGTTTGTAGACCGCGGAAGAATGGTAGCTTGGGAATTAAGAAAGTCCAGTGGTTTAACATGACGCTTCTTGATAAATGGTTGTGGCGATGTGTTAATTGTTCTAGGGTGCAGGTTTGCATACTCTTTTTTGGAGAGATAAGTGGGTAAGTGGAGTGCGATTGTGTGAGGCATTTCCGCGATTATTTGCGGTGGCGAGGAATGTTGAATCTCGTGTGTTAGAGAATGATTTTCATGATGACACTAGATGGGTTTGGGATGTTAGTTGGCGAAGAGAACTCTTTCAACATGAGATCTCAAGCTTTAATATTTTTGTTAGAGCTTGTGGATAGAGTTTCTATTCAGGTAGTACAAGAAAATAAATGGGTATGAAGGGCATATTCTTCAGGTTGTTATTCAGTGCAATCTGCGTATTCATGACTATTTGAACTATTTGGTGGTCTTAATAGTGTAAATCAGTGTACGACAGACGCCTTACAAAGACTATAGAGAGGGAAGGTCCATCTTAAGTATCTAGTATTTACTTGGCAATTGTTGTTGAATGCACTTCCTTGTAAAATGTTTGCTGATTGATCATGGTGTTCAAATTAATGATATATCTTGTTATTTTTATCATGGTTTGGAGAAAGTTTCAACTCATTTGTTTTTTACGTGCTCAGTTTCATCTCAAATATAATATTTTACTACACGTTGGCTTAGATTCTCAATGGTTTTGCCTTCAAATTTATCGACTCATTTACTTTCTTGAATTGATGTTGGTTGTAGTAAAAGAGAAGGAATTTGTTTATTAATTGTTTGGGTATAGGAATGGGAATGGGTAGGGTACTATAGTATCCATTCCCATACCCATATTTTAAAAAAGTACTCGTACCCAACTCCATACCTGCATGGGTATGGGTATAAACATTGATTCTCGTACCCGCACCCTCTGGGTACCCACATATCTATCTTGTACCCATTACTCGCGCTTATTTGAGAAAAAATTATTTATAAAAAAACATGTTTATTTAATTTCACATAAGTAGTATAATAATATAAAAATTCAATAAATATTTGCCAAACAAGATATAAATATAGATAAAAAAATAAATATTCAAAGATCACAAATACTAAATATCTCTTAATATAACAATTTTCTAAACTAAAATTCTTAAAAATAATAAAAGAAATTAAACACATAAGCTATTTGTCAACGATGACCCTATCTTGTATGAGATCCAATCGTACGGCAACAATAGAGTTACAAAGAGATAGATTTGCACAATTAGTGACCCTTTAAGTGGAACTACTTGGTGACCTTTTATGGCGACATTGACAACTAACTATGATGAATAACGTTTCATAGTTGCTAGATTTTAATGAAACAGATATTGAAAATGAGAGTAGAGTTAGGACAGAGAAATTCAAGTACTAAATGACAATAAAAAGTGGATATATAAAATATTTTTTTAACTTTTGAAGCTGAAATTGTAAAAAAAATAACAGATTTAATTAAAATTATATATATATATATATATATATATATTAATACCAGTATTTTTAATTCATGTACTATAAGAAAGAATTTTGTTAAATATACAAATTTTTAAAAAATTATTTTAATGAATTAAATATTTATAATGTATATAAATTTTAAAAGAAATAATTTAAATAAAAGATAAGTAGTCACAATACAATTTTATAATAAAGAAATATACATGTATATAAAAAATATATGTTTTTATCTGAAGAAAAAATTAACAAATAAGAATTAACAATATTTTTTTATATTTTATATCTTTTCAAACACTTTTTTGGTAAATCAAATGGTAAGAATAATATTATTTATATTCAATGGACATGTTGTATAAGATAATATTATTTTAAATTAAAATATAAAAAATAAAATTTAAATATTATCAATAAATAATAAGCCTACAGTAATAGTAGGTGATTATAAAATTTATAAAACATTTATAATATATTTATTATTTATCATTCACTTTATGATTTAAATATTAATATGATTTTATTAATAAAAATATTTGTGTGAAAAATATTTTATATGCGTGTCATATATAAATAATATTTTTTTAAAAAGTCAATCTCATATCAATTGTGTAATAATTAAATTGTATTAGCCTAATTAAACAATATAAAGTAGTAAATAAATCATTTTATTAAAAATATAACATAAAATACATTTTTTTGTTTACTTTATTATTAAATATATTTTTATATTAATCTTATATAACTTTATATAAATAATATAATAATACAAAAATTTAATACATAGTTGTAGAATAAAGTTTATATATATATGCGGGTATGGGACAGGGTGGGTACTTAGATACCCATACCCGCACCCATTCCCATTAAAATTTGTGGGTATTTACCCATACCCGTACCCATGTAACGGGTAAATACCCTACCTGTTGTAGGTAAATTTTGTGAGTACTCATCAGATCCTTTACCTATTGCCATTCCTATTTGGGTAAGTGCAATGTGGTCTTTGTGATTACATATAAATAAAATTGTGTTTTTTAACGGTGTTTTAGATGAGAGGGAAGTCCAAGATTCTATTATTCTAAGGTCTTGTAAATGACTATCACTGGTTAATAAGAAAGAAGCTATTTTGCTAGCTGATTGGTATTTGAACCCTAGAAATTGCATCCGTCTTAACTTTATATAAGTATGTTTTTACTTTTTATTTTCTGGAGTAAGTGTTAGATTTTTTATCTGTGTATACAAGTTTTGAGTTTCCCTTAAATTCTCTAATAATATATGTTTTGCTTATAAAAATAAAATAAAATTTCTTAAGTGATAATAATTAAAAGAATATTTTCACAATTTAATTAAATTCATTTATCAAGTATAGTAATTATTCAGTGTACATGTAATTTGTCAGCGTTTATAAATATTTTAAATTATTTTATTGTTTAAAATATAAAAGATTCACACTTTATGTAAGTTTTATTATGTAAAATTTGTTGTTCAATTTGATTTATAATTTTTTTAGATTCTTTAAATTTTTTTAATGTTGTTATCTTCTTCTCTAATTGTTCCTCTTTTATTATTGTTTAACTATTTTGAAGTGCTTTTGTTTTCCTGATTGTATGGTGAGTTTATTTTATTTTATTTTATTTCATTTTCTTTGAATTTTGTGTACGGTGTTTAAATTACACAAAAATGATTAAAACTTCGTCAACAAGAGAAGGAAAAACAAGCTATATATAGTCTCGTTCGCACCTTGCCTATTGAAGAAATTTAATATCTAATATATATAAAACTATATTATAAAAGCAATATTCTTTTTCGTCGACCAACCTACTTCAATCATAACTTTCTAATATATCCATTGGTTGCTTAACATTTGAAGTAATATGTCCATCAATTAGCAGCTACCTTAATTGATGTGTTCCTTGATTATAATTTTTTTTATTTACCTCCAATTTTAAGCATTGAATTTATGCAATTAATAAAAAAACTTATTACATTTAAAATAAGAAGTATAATGAATATAATTTTAATAAAGTGTTATTATTAATTATTTACATTTAATTTCAAAAAAATAAAATTAACACTTTTATTCATTTATTCTTATCTAAAAGGTTTTATCCGCTTTCCTTCAAAAGCTTTCATGTCAATCTCAACTCAACAACACTGTTAAAGTTCATTTTGCCTTGACTTGTTTTCTTTTGACTAATGTTATCTTAGCAATTACTCCTTAATTATATGCTTATTACTTGTTCTAGCTAAATGATGTTTAGTGTACGTACAAACAGGACTATAAATGCTGTAACATAGTCTCCACCGCCTTTAAAATCAATAAATAACTTGGTCTCATATACATAATCGTTTAAAATAAAAGATTATATACAAATTTACTTGATGTTCATTAATTACCTAAGTTGATCTATACGGTCACTTCACAGCTACTTGGATTGAACTTGAGATGGGTTGAGCGAGCCATTTGCATATATTTAGTCACATTATTTTGACCCCATATAGAGCCCAAATGTTCTTGAGATTTTAATTAATTAAGGACGATTGAAATATTTAGCACCTTTCTTTGACCACGGGCGTGTATAAAGCAATTGACGTTTAAATCACCCCAAAAGTTTTAAGAATCTGTAGTTTAATTTATAAAAAACTTACCTTCATTATTTTAATTCATGTGATAGTATATTATCAATTAATTGCGAAATGTTGCCACAGTCGCTTGATTTGCTTCCAGGGGAAAAGTCCAAGTGATCAACCATTTTGGGTCATATATTCATTGTTGGTTGAAAATACCCACAATTTGCGATGTAGAATCAGTGAAGCATAAAAATAAGCTTAAATTAAAGTATAAAAAAGATGGGGTAGCTATTCCATTAATGAAAAGACGACCAAAGAAAAGTGCTCCAGTTGATGGGTGAAGAACTTGGTGCATGACTGCATGTGCAATTTGATGTAGGGATTGACGTAGCTAGGTCTTCCAAAAGGAACTATAACCATCTACAGTAGAATGTAGACCTTTCTTTTCTTCCTTTTACCATTAACAATTTGGCAAGTTGGGGTCCCAGCGCGCACATATTTTCTTAACACCCAAGGATCTTATTTGTGGGTTTAGTGGGACAATGGATAAATAATGCCATGCTTTATACGAAGAAGAGACTTCATGGTGAAATTAAGACATTATATAATGTTAATTATTTCCCTCCTCATGGAGAACCAATCCTATATTCTCGAGTCCATCTTAAAAATAACACTCACTTTTTAGGATATTTTTTAAAAATTATAAATATATTAGAAAAATTCATTAATTTAAAAGTAGAAATGAGGGAGATTTACATTAAATTTTTTTAAATAATCTATGCGATTGCTTAGTTTTCTCCATGTCAAGTCAATTATATTTTTTGAAATTAGTCAAATAATGAATCGTGAACTTGTTAATTTCTAATATTATAAGCAGTGTAGTCAACATTTTAAAAGATTGAGAGTGAAATCATTACATTATCCAAAATATTTAAACTTTTTATATTTTTAACTATCGTTAGACTTCTTTTTTAATTATTATAAATGTTACATTATCCAAAAATGCACAATATTAAAAATCTACTACGACTGCCTTTAGGACTAATACTAAGTAGACAGATGAGTTATCAAAATAAACATTTTTTACTTTTTAAGTATTATATCTCTTTGAATTCAAACTAATGCTTGAAAGATGAGTGTTAGCAATTATTTAAATGCATATATGTGCCAAAGGAATTGAATTTACACGAAAATAAAAACATAATTTGACTTAATTGGTGAAAAGTAGGACTGCGGATACAAGTAAGTTTGAAACTCAAACAGTGCCTTCCCCAAAAATAACCGGTCAACGGAAGGAGGGATTATGCGGTGAAGGGTGCAAGCCACAATAGATCGCTGAATCTTACAATTCAATAATTCATAGCTTACATTACAAGCAAGTTTACTTAAATATATTGATGTGAATGTGTATCAAGTATATATACTTTTTATTTAACAAAGAAAAATACATTTCAATCTTGTAATCCATATATAATTAATTTTAATTAAAGATTATTTAAAATTTATATCTTCATATGTAATATTTAAGTCTGTTTTGAATATAAAAAAAAATTAATGGAAGATAATGTGGGAAAGAACAAAATATATACCATATCACTTAAAAAATTCATACTATTGATATAAATTAACCTTCATCATACAGCATTTTATTTGTTATTCATATAACACTCTAATATGCATTAAAACAGTTATTTCAATGATACATCTTACACACATATTTATGATGAATGATGTATCAAGAATAAGAGAAATAGTGATAGGATACAAGATAAGTGTAGAGAAAGTAAACTGTGAAGAAATCATGGTTTGTTTGTGTACATGCCGATACATGATACTTCTATTCTAGGAATAAATTTTGTCAATTTTTTTAGTTTAATGATATTTTAAAAATATTAACTTTTATAAATCTATTTGTTAAATTAAATTTTTTATTGAATATATCAAAATTACAAAATTTTATATAATTTTAAAAAAATTATCTAACTTTGACTTTATTTTAATAAATACTATGTTTATTTTCAAAAAAATACAAATAAAATAAATGTCATAGATAAAATGACGTATACGAATGTGGATTTATTTTAAAACTTGCGTATATAATTATCAAGCCAATTTTGAATAATTAGTAACTAAATTTATATTTTACAAAAAAAAAATGTTATTAAAACTTACTCGTAAAACTAATAAAATAAATGCTTGATTTTAATTTTGGTCTCTATACATGTGTATAAATATTATTGTCATAATTTTAATTATTCACATTTAATTATTTAAAATTTTAAAATTTAATTTAAATCCTTCAGTTTAAAATTAAATTTTTTATTATATTTATTATCATTATTTATTTGTATAAAATAATAAAATATTATATATATCTATATATATATATGTTTTGCAGTTTAAGAAATTAATTAATTTTAAAAATACTCATGATATTAAATGGTGCAGTTGGTAACTTGCATAAAAAATAATCTATTCAGTAAACATATATTTAATAATAAAAAAGAGTATAAAAAATTCAATATTTAATATATCTAAAAATTATCTTACAATTTTTATAATTAGAAAAAAAAACCTTCATTTTGTTGGTTACGAAGTTACTCACCATTTTATTTGAGAATTTAGTTAGAATGTAAATTATTTAAAATTTAAAGATAAAAAACAAATTATTGATAACTGACCTTTTGAAACTAAAATTTGCTCTAAATAATATTTTTAAAGTTATGAATTTTAATTTTATATTCAGCAAATAACTCTACTCCTAAATGAATTACAAGCTATATATATTTTAAATGAATTACTAAGTTATATTAAATGAAATATTTTTCAACATTTATTCATTCAAAACATATTCTTTACAGCGGTTTAATTTACTTAATTAAGAAACGACACGTTAATTTTAATTTTAATTAAATGTTGATAATAAATGCGTATATTTTTAGAATCATGTAGATTTTCCTTGTAAAAGATATTGGCGCATTTTGTTAGAAATTAAATTGGATTTGGCAATAGTATAGCGGAGTCATAAATCATGGCATCGCGACAGCTGTAGAGCACAGAGCATTATCCATGCACTAAACCTGTCATATTAATTAGTGACAACCTAATATAGCATGTAATTTACCAAACTTGGTGACCTCGTTCTCACAACTACTGAGCTAACCCAAATAGAATGCTGAAACCAAAACAGGGACATAGAATGGTCACCATAATCGGGTGTGTAAGTGGAGTACATGGTGAGTCGTCACATTGGGCAATTTCACTGCAGTACGATTCATATGCAGCACCTTTGGAGGATGCATGTACGTTATTCTGCCACTCATCATTAAAGTTAAAATCAAGTGAATTCGGCCAGGCTCTCTCACCCTCCCTGCATTTCCACTGTGTGCATGCACAAGAGATGGGGCTAAGCTAAGCTATGCTATGCTCGTTTCGTTTGTCAATCATGACAAAGCCAAATTTGATCTTACTTTAATTTGTTTGTATTGTTATTATTACTGTACCAGCACAGGCTTGTTACAGCTGTAAACAATTCCTTCTCACCCACTCCCCCTCGTTTTGTTGGGTCCGCCAATGCCTATAATTTCTATGCCATATTAGTATATTGTACGCATTGCGTGCTTCTCCACCACTCCCTCACACTTTGGGTACCCACATTTTTCATACACAATCGTGACATTTCATTTCATTGCCTACATCAACCATCATTCCGTCCTCCCTTCAACGTTCACTCCTTTGTATCATCTATATATTGCTCAACCAAATTATTGTTTAATTATACCCTACAAAGTATAATAGCCTCAACTGTCAAACATGCTCCAATTGGATCTGAGAAGTCCAAAACGGGGAAAGAACATTTTAGATGCGTAAAATTATATATATTTCTTTGTCCCATCTCTTTGGCGTTTAACCTTTTAACAAATGCTTCAAGATAAGGATAACGTTACGTTCGTCAACCCTTTCTTTCTATCATATAATAGCTTTCTTACATCCGAAATCTATTCCGTCGTTTATTTCACCTCATTCGCTCGTCCATCCCATCCCATCCCAAAATCCATTTCGTCGTTTTTTAACTTCACCTCATGCTTGGTTTCTGTTTTTTACATTGTCTTCTACTTACATTTGTCGCAACACGATCGACTGAACTTTATCTTAATTTCCCCTCACGTATCTTTCACATCAAGTTATGTTCAATTTATAATTCTATTATAATAACGAACCCAAGTATCTTAATTCCGTCATCAGCAATTAACTATTGCTGCTATATGTTTTGACGTCTTAAAAATGAAAAGCTCTAATAAAAGATTTTGCGGTCAAAACTTAATAGTGGAATAGAGAGTTATAAAAGGAAGACAGAAAGGAACGGAATATTCCAATACGACTCGGTCTAAGTCTCCAAGAATCTAATCGGTTCAATTGTTGCCTGAAACAGCTCTACATTGTTCAAAATTTTATATTATATATTTTTTTTAAAAATTGTGTATATACAAGAAAACAAAATCACCGGCGCATATTTTCTTCCGAAACTAACCCTACTCCGGTATAGAACTCAACAACGCCGAAAACTTCCCCCTACCGCCGCCGCCGCCAGTGGTCCTTACTCTCCCCGACCTATGTACAGTGCCGCCGCCAACGGAGACTGCCGGAGAGACACGCTTAGAGTCATAATCGGCGGAGAACAAAATCTGTTTCCGGCGATAACCGCATTTGTCGGCGGCGGCGCTCTTCATGAGCGCGGAGCTGGCCTTGACGGCCAATGCGGCCATCTCCTGAGCCTGCAAGGGGTGCCTCAACCAACTCAACGGAAGAGCAAAATAGAGCTGACCGGGTTGCAAAACTTGGTCCTCGTCGATGGCCGTAACGACGTCGTCGAAGTCCATTTCGTCGGAGTTGCAAATGAAACAGGCGGGGTACTTCTGCAACACGTACGAAACCTTGACCGGATAGGAGAACTCTTGAAGCCTCCCATCTTGCAGGACGAGTTTGGCCGTGGCAACCTGAGTCGAATCGGAGGAGCTGCAATTTCCCATTAATGGTGGACTCGTGAGTTGTGACTCGGGAGAAGTGGAAAGGTAATTATATTAGCTGGAGAAGGAAGGAACTAAGGGCAGAGAGTATATATAGGAAAGAATTTTGGACTGATTTGCCACGTCGGATTTTCTATTTATTTAAAATCATGTAATTCGAAACAGTGGGAATGGCTTTCCAGGCTGTAAGTTGTTGTTGACAGGTTGTAGTACTTGCTCGCATTAGTGTGCGAACCTGACCCGATTCTCGATATCATATATTTACGGTTCGTGCCACTGGGTTATAGTTTGATGCATGATGCAAGTGAAATATAATGTCTGTGAGGTAAGGGAAAAGCAAAGCAAAGCAAAGTTAGCAAATCACGTGAAGACTCGTGGGTGGGATGGTGTATTTTTTATTTTCTTACCGTGCTGATAACTAATACCTAACCCGGGTTCAATGGGCGATGGTGGATTTTCTTGTTACAAATTAAGAGTGCGATGGTACAGTTTGCGATATTCGGGAAGCATTGACGTCACTGGTCACCAATGTAAAAGTTGCTGCCATTCACCTATTGCCAGTTTCAATTTTTTAGATGGAAACGCCAAATCCAATTCTCAATGCAAGTACACCCCTCGCCCTTTTGTTTCTTTCGTTTTAAGGACTAACCTATCTTCATTCCGATATCGTAACAACTCCATTCCAGGGCTCAAATAAATATAAATGAATAATCATTATTTTTTGAATTCCACGCCACTGCATTCCACGGAGGGATAAACGTTATTCAATGAACAGCAATACTCAATAAAATATATTTGAAGATTTATTATAATATATTTAACAAAAATAAAAATATATTATAAATTATTATTGAATAAAATTAAGCCTTTTTTGTTCTTTTGTCGTTTTCTTTTCTTTTCACACGTGAAAATCAACCCCTCGCTCCCGCTAGTCGTCTTGTACATTATGAGCATTTTATTTCATTATGACGATGTCGAGAGATTTGCCACGTAGTCTTTCTTTTTTATTAAAAAAATATACTACATGGTAAAAGGCAAAAGGTCCAGTTTTTCGCGAGAAATTAGTGAATAGTTATGTCAATATTAATGATAGCATGTCAAACAGTTCCTACATACAATCATTCTGATTCGAGCCCTATCGTATCATTCTTGAATAAGGTCATTTTGCTGGTGTTGAGCAGTGTAGATTAAAAGGGTTCGAATGATGATTAGGAGGGGTAACAAATAGGGAAGGGTGGAGAGTGGCACTAAAAGAGGACGTGGCAATGAGGGAAGTCCTTGATGCTTCGCTGCAAGGCAAAGGAGAAGCCACGTGGAGAAAAGGCTTTGCAAAATGAAAATTGGACAAATAAAACAATAACAATGATTGAAAAATAATTAAGTAAGAAGGATTGTAAGAAGCAGAAACACTCCGACAGAAGCTGGCGTAACGTGATCTGGGTTGAACCCCCAGACCCCAACCCCCTGCAGCCTCGCCAGGCACCAGAACCCCATTCCTTCTACTCTTTTGCTTCTTTTTGCGGATCCAACACTTTTTTAATATAAACATATATATAAATTATGTTATTAAATGTTCTGATTTCTTTTCTTATACAATATTCTATTTTTTTGCATTTTTACTTTTAAATTACGCAACATGGGGAGGAATCACGGCACCAGTACTAGTAACCGCAAGCATACTATATGGATTAAGAACAACACCTACCTCCATTGATTTCACTGTCTTCCTTGCATAGTTAGCATATGGTTAATCTTCTCTACGAAGTAAAGGGTAGATACATTAATGGCTACTTTTATGTGGTTCTTGGTGGGAGATCAGGGAGGGTAGGGGACTAAAGTGCAGTCTTTTGTTTTTTAAATGTATGTCAATTGGAGGTCCATGATGCTGTTCAAAAAGACTTGTCTTCCTTTAAAATATTTGGTTGTTATGAATTAATAATGATCGTCCTGACCCCACCCTTCAGGCCATCGCATGAAGCTTCTTCACTGATTCCCTTTCCCCACTCAATCATGGTCTTTATCGTAAAAGAAGGTCCACATTATAATTCTTTTTTTGTTTATTTTTTCAAAATTATATTCCTTCCTTATCTTTTTATCCCTGCACTTGAGGCCAAATTGAACTTTTAAACTATAACTTTTTTTTATCATAAATTCATTAATTTATTTTTTTATATATTTTTCATTATTTTAAAATGTATTTTGATTAAGTTTTTATTTATTTTTATTAGAATACTCTTTCTAACTCATGAAAAATTATTATTTATTAATTTTTTCCACTCTTTGAAATAATATCTATTATTATTAACGCTTTTATAACATATTTTTAATAATAAAAAAAGTTATCAAGAGAAGAAAAAAACAGAGTTGATGCTCAACCTCAAATAGAGTTTGATTTTCTTTTATCATCTCTTCTCTTTCTTTTCTTTATATTTCTTTTTATTGTGTTTTAAAAATTCTATAAGTTAGAAAATGATGAATTTTCAATTTAAATTTTCTGTAATTTTATTTTTATATTTTAATTCAATATTCTATCTTTTAATTAAGTTATTTTTTGTTTTTTAGTAATTTTTATAGATTGACCAATCATGTGTTGTAGTTAAATTTACTTTTGCAATAAAAAACAATAATTAATAGATTAGATCCTAAAGTAAACTTTCAAAGTTGTTGACGTTTTGAAGGATAGAAATTTCTTAATCTAAGGTTTATTTCAACGATTAAAAGCCTTATATTTTGTAAAGATAAATATAAATAAAACTTTTAGACTGTTTAAATTGAAAGAAAATATCAAATTCTTTCTTCACTTTGTTAAAAAAAAGGACAAAGAATTTTTTAAATTAAATGATAATTAAAAATTTATAATATAATTAAGTAAAATATAGACATTTTTGTTTTTACAATAAAAATAACCTCTTTCTCAGTTTATATACTCAGTTTTCTTGATTAATTAAAAAGTCACAGGTTACATTTTTCATAAAATGTAATTGTTCAACTTTACTATTTTATCTTGTCTAATTTGTTGTATTTCTTTTATTATATTCTTTTTATAATTATGATTATCACTTTAAAAGTCAATTAAAACAATAGTAATTTTACAAGTTAGTTTGACTTTAATTTTTACAAAAATTATATCCATATCTTACTTAGTATTTAACATTGAACAGCCAACTGAATGTATTTGTTGATTTTTTCGTCACTATACATTTTCTGTTTTTTTCTCGCGACCGCTCTGTATTTATTTCATACTCTAAAATTTTAGAACTTGTAATAATATATTTCAATTTATTAATCTAATAGTTCAAATTTAAATAAAAAAGAAAATGCGGTTTGCAAACTACTATAAGTACAGATTTGACCAAAATTTTCAGGGTACTCATATGTTTTCACTTGCCTTTTACGAAGTTTGAACGTAGAATTGGACATATTGTGGCACGTTTCCGTCATGAGAAAATGTGGCGAGGGAGAATCACTAATCAACTGTAATTTTATAAAGGACAAATGTTAGAGCCCAACAATTTTAAAAGGCACCGACTTAAGCTTACTCTTAGTTATTATATTTTGTTTTATGTGATTTTTTTATTTTAATGGTTTATATTTACTTTGTATTTTTTTATTATTTAAATTATTTTTTATTTTTATATTTTATTCAATAATTTAAAATTATATATTATTGGTTTATATAAATTATGATACTTCTATTGTAGTATGTATACTTTATGTTATATTTTTATTTGTATAAATTAATATGCTATACTTTTATTATATTTTTCTAGTATTGAATAAATTTTTAAAAAATAAATGCAAGTAATTAAAATTAGGAGAACTAAAATAAAGTATAAGTCTAAAAATAATATTAAGCTAATTTAGTATTGTAAATAAAAAATACTCTTAATTAAAAAAAAAAAGTTTAAACACAGTGAGAATATGGTTTTCTTTAACAATATGTAGAGTGTAGACTGATATGAATATTATTTTAATAAGATACATAAAAAATGAAAACCTTCGTTCATAAAATAAATTCTCTCTCCATTTATATACTCAGTTTTCTTGATTAATTAAAATGTCACAGGTTACATTTTTCATAAAATGTCATTTGCAGCAAATGTCATTGCTATAATATTTTTTTGGATAAGTTATTGCTAATTACCTTCAAAATGAGAAAAAAGGTGCTGCTCGTGGGACAAATTTTCAATCTTTTATTTAAATTATTTGAAATTTATCTCCGCGTTATAAAATTAAATGTTTATTCGTGAGATAATTTGTAGACATATTTTTAATGTATTTTTGTATATATTTTTTTAATTTTACAAAACATATCTTTAAGTTTCTATACTGAATCAAAGTTTTTTTTTTTTTTCAATACCTTGTTTAATCAAAGAAGATTTTTACTTTCTTTAATTCGTTTAATTAACACTCAAATTTTTAAAAAATTACCATTGTATACGATATGATACTTGCAAATCATCAATAAAATACTCTTCTGTAAATTTTTTTTTAGATATTTTAAAAATAAATGTTGTGAATGCCTGCATTCTTACATTTCATCTTACATTTTTGTTAACGATAAAGCCACATTTTATCAATTAGCTTATTTTTCATAAGTAAACTTTTAATTTATATTTTATCTGTACCTAAAAATGTCGTGAATAATGCATGGATGCTTAGTTATTAGTCAATATATCATTTCCGTCACAAATAGTCAATGAGATGACACATTGAATTTACATATGTACGGTGGAAATTTTTAATTTTGAGTTGATTAATTAGTTCACTTAAGTTTTGATAAAATTAAATAATATTTGATTTAGAGATATAATTAATGACAGTAGTTTCACAAAATAACGCAGTATTCGCAACATGATTATTAGGAAATTGTAATTATTTTTTGAAGAATGCTCTCTCATTTTTTTTACACGATCTATATTTGCGATTAATGTAATTTTTGCATTTTTGTTGAAGTGAAAATTTTTTATTTAAGCAAAAGTAGTGAAAAATACAATAACTACCGAGCACAATTATTATAAAAGATCCCCTTTTGTCTTAGACATCAGTTAAGAAACAAAAATTAAAATTATATAACGAAATTAAAAAAAAATTATTTAATTTTATAAATAATTTAAAATATTTCATAAAGTATATAAAACATCTTTTAACACAATTTTAAAACACTTGTTAACAAGAATTTTGTTTTTTATTTTTATTTTTTGTTGAAATATCTTTGATAACCTTGAGTAAACAAAGTACATCCGTGAATAATAAGATGTTGTTTTATTTTCTTTAAGACGGTGCTCTTAAAAGGGAAATCATCAGAGATATATAGGATTCCTATTAGTAAATGATTCACGTATTATTTCTATCTGATTGGACATATGCGCACGATGCATTGAATACTAGAATATAGTGCATGACATCGCAGATATGCTATAGATTGGATGCTGTGGCTACGGTACTCATTCTGTACCCTCCAATTGACCATTTTTTGAGAGGTCAAAAGTTGGGCATCCCAGCCTTGCTGGCAAAAAGTGTTTAATATCAAGGAAGTTTCAAGGTTATTGACAATGCCCAACTTTTTAATCATATATCCGCTTCGATCAAAGATAAAAAAAACCATTTCCAAATTGTCATGGGACTCGAAAATCTAATCGACTGACATAA
Organism: Abrus precatorius; assembly: GCF_003935025.1. Taxonomy (NCBI): domain Eukaryota; kingdom Viridiplantae; phylum Streptophyta; class Magnoliopsida; order Fabales; family Fabaceae; genus Abrus; species Abrus precatorius. The sequence continues at coordinate 16,617,454 of NW_020874406.1, read as the reverse complement.
CAAAGATTATTGTTGTTTGTGTTATGTTTTTAAGTTTAAATACAAAATATGTTTATTATGTGTTATTGCCGGTTGGTGGAGTTGATTAATTGTATGCTTCACCAATACTTGCGTGCTTCTAAATCCAACTAATTTGGCCGAGATGCATCCACATAATGCAAGATTATAAACTCTATTATTGGGCAGGAGAATTTTCGTTAAGGAGGTACCCCCACAAGCAAGCACGGCTTGATGCACGCACGCACGCTACTTTAAAGTTTAAACAATCACTGGTTTTGTTATGAGTAAATTATGCGATATTATGCCTGAAGTGTAAGAAGTTTGAAACTCGAAGACACGGTTATGAAGAGGTAGAAATATGTTTAAAATTTTACTTTTTACTGGCCTGTGTAACCGACCTTAAAAGAAAACTGTGTTGTTGTTGACATCAATATATAATTATATAGTATTCATGCATGCCAACGGAAACACGTGTTTGAGTCGAGAAACATACGAAAGTATGTGGTATTAACATTTCTCTTTGTACAACTGTTTGAATGCGAAAGATGAGTTATTATAGGCAACGTATTTAGGCTTTCATTCACAATTTCAGATAATGAATCTAAAAGAACCGAGATAGAGTGCTCATAATCGTTTATATCCATGAAAAACGTCGGACCTTTTATTTACTTTTTATTAAATAGGACACTTATGCCATTTAAATTAATTTTGATTTCATTTATCAAACAACAGAAGGCTCGCAAAACTTTAGAGTTGAAATAATCATTTCATTTCATGAAATTACGATTCCATCCATCAAACTTGATGCTGAATTAAATATTGCTAGTGTAGTATATTTCTTCCACATCCGAAGGTTTACTTGAATATCCTACAAACTTCAGATGATCCATTAATTGATCCAGCATGGAGTATAAACTGTTTGAAGCACCATGCCTTTTGTCATCCACCATGAATTGATGGCAACAGCCATCAATTTCAATGAAGCTAATTGCCCTACACTTTTTTATCCCACTGTCATCCATTATTTTCCTGATCTTTTTCATGTCATCCCATCTTTGAGATTCTGAATACATGTTCGAGAGAAGCACGTAAAGTCCAGAATCATATCGTCCCAACTCCAGCAACTGCTTCATGATTTGCTTAGCAATCTCTAGATTCCCATAGATCCTGCAAGCACCAAGCAAAGCACCCCAAACAACAACATCTGGTTTAATGGGCATCTTTTGTATCAGGGTCATTGCTTCTCCTAGGAAACCCCCACGCCCTAAAAGATCAACCATGCATGCATAATGTGCAATATCAGGAGAAATCCAAAAAGTATAATTCATCATATCAAAGTAATATCGTCCCATGTCTACAAGACCACTATGACTACAAGCAGTGAGTAATCCTGTGAAGGTAATCTCATCGGGATAGAGCCCACTAGCTTGCATCTTCTCAAACATCTCAATAGCTTTTTCTCCAAAACCATGTAGAGCAAGTGCTCTAATAATAATATTCCATGACACTATATTCTTCTCAGGCATCTCAAAGAAGATGTCTATGGCAGTTTGAAGAGCACCGCACTTTGCATACATGTCTATTAGGGAATTACATAGCGTCACACTCATTGTAATATTATTATCACAAATGTAACAATGGGCTTGTTTTCCCAATGCCAGGTCACCCATGTGACTGCAGCATGTAAGAATGCTAACAAGAGTAACATTGTCAGGCATCACATGTGAATTACACATCCTGAAGAAAAGTTCCACAGCTTCCATACACCGTCCTTCTTGAACGTGGCACCAAATTATTGAATTCCAAGAAACTACATTCTTCATTGTCATCTGATTAAAAATTTCTAGAGCATTATCAATAAGCCCATGATTCGCGTATGCATTAACCATACAAGTCCAGGAAACAACATTTTTATCATGCATTCGATAAAAAATACTTTTAGCATATTGTAAATGCCCACACTTGGCATACATATCTATGAGTGCATTTGTCACGATCGAATCAATTTCAATTCCAGTAATAACGATATAAAGGTGCAAAAACCTTCCGAAATCCAAATTACCAAGCTTTGAGGAAACAGAAAGCAAGCTAACCAAGGTGAAAACATCAGGCTCAACTCTCAGGTGTTGCATTTCTCGAAACAACAAAACCGCTTCGTTACAACAGCCCAATTTAGAATACCCAGCAATCATGGAATTCCAGGAGACTAGAGTCCTATCAGAAATATCATCAAACACTTGGCGTGCACTGGATATCAAACGACAAGCAACATAGACAGCCAAAGTTGCATTTTGCACACAGTCATGATGCCCCATTCCGAGCTTAATAGCCTGAGCGTGAACAATAACAGCTTCCCAATACAAGGGTACTGCAGCACATGCTTTGAGAACAAAGGGGATGGTGAAGTGGTTTGGAATAAGGCCAGCACTCACCATTTTGCGGTAGAGCAACAAGGATTTTATTGGGTCACCACTATTTGAATAAGCCCTTATTAAATGATTATACATGAATTTATTGGGCTGCGGAATTTGATCAAACAGAAGGTGAGCGTAACGAAGATCTCCAACTTGAGCACAGAAAGAGACTAACTTGCCCAGTGTGAGAACTTGGGCAGCGAGTCCATGGAGGATGATCTGGGCATGGATAAGCTTGAGTTGAGTCATTGAGGAACATTGTTCCACGAGACAGTGAAGGGTTTGGTGAGTGGGTGACTTCAAATTGTGCCAAATGGTTTTGTTGATTTGTGTTTGTGTGTGTAGGGAACCAACGGAAAACAGGCGGGATCCAACGGTCGCGGGTTTCACCTTCAGAATGGAGGACATCAAATGAAACCGAATACCAAGTCTATTGTGTTTGTGTCCAGCCTATTATTTATTTTAATTCTGTTGTTGATTAAAAACAGCTATTACAGTGAGTGGAAGTGTTAGACTCCAACATATAATTAGTAACATATTCTTTGATAAAATTAAGAATTATGAATAAAATTCATTAAATAAAAAATTATTGTTACATCATCCTGCAAATCTCAGTATAGTTCAACCTATTATAAAAAGTGCATTTGGTAAAAAAAAATAAAATATGTTATTAACAGATTTTTACGTGATTTAGATATTTTTGTACATCAAGAAATACAAGCAATGTTATTTATTGTGGGTTGAAATTTATTTAAAGTTATAAATCATGATTGGATCTCATTAAAAAGAGAGTATGTTACACATAGTTTTAAACATTTTTTAACTGATGATTAAAATTGTGTTTGAAAGAATTTTAGAGTGTGATTAATATTTTTGTTTACGAGTCACACCTTGCAATCTCGTTGCAGAGATTGCAGTTAACGTTTTTAGTTTTTTAACTTATGGCGAGATTATGTAGTTTAATATAAAAAGCTTTAATTCTATCCGATACTCATCTCCTCCATCTACCTAAATAGAAATTTAAGTCCTAGACTTTATGAAAATTTGATACAATTTTTTTTGACAAATTAAAAAAAATGAATAGTAAAAAAAAATCTGAAAATTGCTTAAGTCGCAAATTACGCAAAACATAAAATGCGATCTTGTCAATTTACATGAGCAGTTTTCTCTTAAAATTATAATAAAAATAAACATGCAGATACTTGCTTTTCCAAAAATGTATAAAATCCTCATATATTAACATTTCTACTTCCACTCGTCCCACTATGAAATTCTCAAACATGAAAAAAAAAAAGTCTATTACTTCAGAGGATTTACGTTATGGCCCTTTTTCTTTTATTATTATTTAAGCTAAAAGAAGTATCCCTTATTGGGGATAACAGTGGAGTTAGTTTCCTTTACAATTTTTTTAATACTAAGATTTAAACTAAAAACTTCAGTTAAATTAAACACTTATCATCTAAATTAACCATATATTAAATACTTTTTTATATTTATTTTTTTAGACCATAGGTATTTTTCATCAGAAATCATTATGTTTGAACAGATCAAGATTACTATGAGCATTAAAATTTTTTTTTCAAATATTTAACATAATTATATTTACTGAAACTCAAAACTATGGATTAAGTTAAAACATCACTTTACCAATAAATCTATTGACATTTATTAATTTAAATTAATTTATTTTTTTCTTGTTTTTATCTTAAAATCTCTAAAATAAGAAAAAGTTAGGAATGCATAGATGGTGTAATGATTTCAATAAAATAAAATGCATTCTCCCAAACACTATATATCAGTTTTTAGCAGTCAAAGGAAAAAGATCTCTTCCGGCAGTTGAATTCTCAACCCAAAAATGGAAAGTGGCAAATAAGTTACACCTATACCATGATTATAGGTGTTATGCTAATCAATTGAAGGCATCCATTAGTCTAAGTCATGCTATAGTGTAATGTCATATAAATCATCCAAGGAGTTGCAACCAATTTTCCTAACCAGGGTCAAGTCTCAACAACTTAGTTTCATGCATCAAAACTTGCAGGAAAACAAATATCTGCCAAATGTCGTAGTTTATGAAACCAATTGAGCATCAAGGAAATAGAACTTCCTTATTTCCCTTGCATTGAAAGAGCAACTATTACCCTGTTGATTTTAATCATCAAAACTTTACTCACAAGGAAACACAAAAATATATGCGCCTGAGAGCAAATGACTTAGTCATTTGCAGCACCCTTTCCATTCATGTATGTACATATCAACAGTGAGGCATGTATATTACAGAGAAGGGAAAAGCCAAAAATTAAAAAGAAAGGAAGCAGATGAGAGAAACCAAGACAAGAAGGCCATAGCAGCAGACAATTGATATCTACCACATAACTTTGGGGGGCAATGGGATCCACCAGCTTCAAGCAGAAGATCTATGATACCGGCTGTAGAACATGCTGCAGCAAGTGATAGATATGACAAAACCTGAAACACAAAAACTCAGCATCATTAGTCCATTAATAATGAAGCCATCAGGTGTTGGAAATATATAAACTCTACTTACCATGTCTCCAAACAAGATTATCATCACGAGCCTTCGTTGAACCGGTAAATATTGGATGAAGACAGAGTAAGCATCTACCACTAACAATGTTATGCTCCATGGAATTACCAAACCCATGACTGTTACCAAATAGCTGTGGGATAGCAGTATACAGAAAAAATAGTAAAAAATACCCAAGCAAGGCATATGCATAGATGTATCATTCCAATATAACTTGAAAGTTGAAACTCTAATGACATGCATAAACCTATATCTTTTTCCTTTTGCAGGTTCAAACTACAAACGTGCTAAATGGACAAAAAGACTTCTGCTTTCTTATCACAGCCAAATCATGTAAAAAACACACCAATTAATGACATGTATAAACTTTCTAGGACCATACTTGTAGCAATCCTTCATTTGTTTGATATAAGGTACCAGTAGATATATTTTCAAAACAACATCCCAAGATGGGAATTGAGAACCGTCATTTCCTAAAAAACTGAGGATTATAGATAAATTAAACAAATTGATCGAATTAGACTGAAAATAACGAGAAGCTAGAAATGGGTATGCGAATAGCAAGAAAAAGCCAGAGAATAGAAGAAAAGGGGCACACCAAAAAGCAGTGTAGGAGTAGAAACCAACGTCCAAGCACATGAAGAGAAGGGAAGCAGAGGAAAAAACGGTTTGACCCAAACGGAGAGCGAAGCTAGCGCTAGTGCCAAACGACCCTGGCAATTCCTCCATCATCACATAGCATAGCAACATCGCATAGCAATATCATGCACCTTAGTCTTTGTCACACCAATTCAATCCTGCGAAATAGGCGCATGAAACATGCCTGATTTCCTCCGTAATATTAAAATCAATCAAAGTTGTTAGAGAATTTAACTTAACACAAAAGGAAATAAATTAAATGAGAAAGGAAAAGGAAACTGGGAATATGAATGTGAAACTCAACCATATGATAAAATATAAGTATGGAAATACAGGAGAAGCATAAGACACTGTGTTACAGACAAATTAAAATAGTAAATATAATTATATTCTTGCTTTTCTTTTACGGTGAATTGCAAAAGAAAATGAAGCCTTCTGATACACAAAGTTGCGAAGAGGAATGAAATTTGTGAGTACTAAGCTTGTGTGTGAGCGTGTCCAATACTTAGAATGTGTTCCGTCGGCGCGATACCCGGGTTGTATTCGGATGCCCCCAGTCTTGATCATTCAATGCATTATCTCTGCCAATTATACCTATTAAATTTCGATTTTTTATTATTTAAACATTGAATAATTTATGTTACTTTATTAAAAAATACTCTCTTAAAGTGAAAACTGAAGAAATAATAAATTTATTTCACTTTAGTTGCGCAAAAAGTTTCGATGAAATATATTAATAATTAATTAAAAAAGAATTATTTCTCTTGTCATTAATAATATTCTTTTGACTTTTTTTCTTAGCTGGATTTCTGCTCACCGACAGTTAATTACAAGATAGGAAACAGAGAAAAACTTTTTTTTGGTTTTGAATAGGTAACTGAATTCATTATCTATTTAAAATTTAGTTTCAAGCTTTATTTTGTCTCCTCTTATTAGTGTTATTGCAATATTTATCTTAATTTATGTAATTGGACACATTACATCGTATAAAGTTCTTACTTTTGATTTTCTAATTTTATTTATTTCATTTATCTTTTATTCAATTTCGTCTTAAAATTTATGGTTATCTTTTTGTTTCATTTCAATCTTCTATAGTGTCGAAAAAACATGCAGCATGCTTATTCTGCTTAAATAAACAAAATTTGCTTTGTTGTGTACGTCAGCATTTCATTGGTCATTGTCACATGAACAAAGAGACGATGGAAATACATAAATTAAAGAAACAACAAAATGACATATTTTCCTCCCGTGTCAAGATTATCTCAAAAAGCTTAAGACTGGTCCAATTATCATCGAGGTTTTTTCTTAGAACAATATGGGTGTGTAAAATACAATGTGCTTGATTTTCGTTCGGAAATCTCCAAATTTTAAAGTTTCAACCCAAACCATGGTCGATTTTCAACGACGTAAAATACAATAAAAATTGGTGGCACAAAGTTCTAAATTTATAACTTTACCGGAAATTACTCAAAATTCTCGCAATCAGCGTAGTTGGTGGCTTAATGGTTTACAATTAGCATAGTATCTTACTATTCCACGACAAGTATTGAAGTTCAAATAGTGCAGCTCGGGTGACTGGATAACAAGCTTTGGTTAAAAGCAGGACTAGCTATTCTTTTCTCCAAATTTTTTGTGAACCAAGTAAAAATATAATCAAAATATCTTCATAAAACTCGGAACATTTTTTTCTTTAAACCAACTTTATGAAAATAAGTTAAATTTAGTCCAATTTATGATAAGATGCAAGAATGGTCCAAATGTAACATAGACATCTTAATTATAAGCATTATAATCGAAGTCATTACAATATACACACATGATAATGCTCTGAGTGCTTCGCCAACTTGGGGGGTCACAAGATGATGCAGTAACACCGTGGAGTTGCAACAAAATACAATTACATCATTGAAAAGAAAAAAGAAGCTCTATGACTCAAGCTGCGCATACCATATGCCTTGAATCTTCACTTCCTTTGGAGCTTTAGCACCCAAATCAGTATCAGATGGCTGAATACTCTCAAACACCCCAATAACCTCTCCAGTCTCAGGCTTGCTCTTGGTCACACTCAAAGTGATTTTCCCTTTGGATGATGAAGCACTCTTGTTGTTTTCCTTGGCAAGTTCTTCCTCGTCTCCTCTTCCACCCGCAGGCAAAGCAACAGCATTGTCATAACCAGTTGAAGCACCCCTTCCTTTTGGGTCCAAGAAAGAGGAACCACGATACGATGGTACGAGGAACTCTCCACTAAAGTTGTCTGGTTTCCCAGATGCCACTAACTGTTTGATGGTGAAGAGGAACGGCACGCGCTCACCACCGGGTAGCTGAACGGTGACAGCAGCGTAGTCGATTCCATCTTTCTCCTCAAACTTGATTGATCCATCGGAAGAAACCTCGAAGGGTCCCTCGATCTCGTCAAGAGTGTAGGTTAAACGAGTCATGAGTTTGGTGTTTTGGAATTCAAGAGGGGCGTTTTTGGTTACACCTTCTGCCTTCACTGTGAATGAAGTGGGTTCAAGACACAACTTCTTGGCAGTGTATTTGCCTTGCTTGAAGGCGAATGACTCCACTCCACCATCTATGGTGGGGCACTGGTTAGCAGTTCCAGTTCCCTTCACTTCTAAGTATGTCTTGCTCTGGATTTCATCGTAGGTTAGCCGCTTCGGAACGCCTTCCGCACTTGCTCCCTGAATGCATCACCATAATATTCTTTTAGCATGATACTTATAAATTTACGATTATTTTAACGTCGTTAGTTGTAATTTTTACTTGAAGTTACAGAATTTTTTAACTTATTTTTTATAAATAAACATTTCATAATATTTGAACAATCGTTCTCCCTTAAATTAGCCTGGGAGTGAGTTAGCCAGTCTGTTTCTAGTGTATTTATAATGTCATTTCCCACTCAAAAGAATCATGACAAAATAGTACGTTAAAAAAGAGCTAGTTATGACGCATGTGCATAAATTACTTTGAATACCAAAACGTGTGTTTTATTTTATTGAATAGTGCAATAATTAATTTTTCAACTTTTAGATAATCAAGCACTGAGACGTGTCAATAATTTAGTAAATTAGCCTTCTGCATGATTGGATAGGATAAATTGAATTACTGATATATTATAAGATCATAGTCTATGTGTAGTTTATAGAAGTCGCAGGTTGTCAAGGTGGAGCGTTGAAATATGTTATCAAACGGAAGATATGTAGCTGTGATATGTAAGAAAGAAGAAACAGAAGAGAATGGCATACAGAGACAACGAGAGCAGAGGTGGCAAGGGCGAATCCTGCAATTTTGGTGGCGTCGACACATCTTTGAGCCACGTCCTTGAAATCGGCTTGAAGAGAGCATGTGAGCTTAGCCGAAGCCGGTTCGAAGCCGAAAGCCTTAGAAATGAGTTGTGTGGATTTGAGGTGAAGAGTGGAGTTGCGAGGGGTGATGGGTTGCATGAAGGTGGCTGCAGCTTGTAGTGAGGCTGCCATTGCTGCGAATTGAAAGTGAAACAAATTAGTGTCGCTTTGGACTCTGTTTTTGTGATGGCAGAGAATGGAGAGAGTAGAAGGATGTATGTATGTATGTGGTGCCTCTGCTTTCATTAAGATTTCCGATAGGGTAAGGCCATCTCTTATTGGATAACTCAAGCTAATGTCAATGGTTTTCATGTTTGCCACGTTGGAAGCTTCTCTATTAGGATAAAATATACTTTCCCAAACAAATCAAACTTTTTAATTACAAGTTTACCAATACGCCCAAAAATAAGTAACTAATTCATCTAAATTGATAAAAAAATTTACTTAAATATTATAATTTTTATTATATTTTAAATATATTTAAATTAGTATATAATATATTAAATAAACATATATATACATATATATTTAATTTTAAATAAATATTAAATTTCTCGTTATCATTAATTTTATGATCAATATTTTTATAATTAATATATTTTTAAAATCAATTTATATTTTAATAATTAATTTATATAAATAAAATTGAAAGAAAAATAATATTATATGCTATTTTTTTTAAAAAAATATTATCACTTCTTTCACAAAATGAGTAATGAAAGAAGTGATTAGAAAAAATTAGACAATATTATATTAATTATTACTATATTTATAAATAATAATTGTAAAAATAATAAATTTAAATATCAGAATTCATTTTTTAAATGCATTAATTATTATATTTTAGAAATTAAATAAAATATGATAAAAAAAAAATAATGAATGTGATAGAAATTGACTGTAAAATAGAAGAGTTTAATTTTAAGCTTATTTATTTTTTAATATATTTTATAAAATAAATTTTGAAATAATATTTTTTAAAAAACATATTTCTTATTTTAGGTCTTTTTTAACATATCATTATCTGTTTTATTTATTGTATAGATAAAATTTATTTATTTTTAATTAAGTTTTGTCTTTAATAAAGATGAAATTAAGTAATTATATCATGTGTTATTATTTTATAACTTTCATTTGCTGCATGGACAAAATTGTTAGAATTATGCTACATGATATCGACCTAATTTATTAATAATTATTACTGTAAGATGATTGTTAATAATTAATTTCACACTTAATATTATTAAAGTAACTTGTTTAAAAATAATTAATGCTTTTAACCTATTTTCTAAATGCACCAATTTTGATTTCTAAATTCAAAGGAGTTGAAAATTTGTAAGTGCAAAAGATCAAAATATGTGGTATTAACTACTTTGTAATTCTCACTTTTAGTGTTGGCTCCACTACTAAAGTAAAAAACTTAAAAATCTTACATGTTTTCTCTTGTACATAAAGTGATATTAATTGTAATTATGGTAGTCTTTATTACTATTAGCATGCATGAACTACTTTACAAGTTGCAAGTAATTAAAATAATTTTCAAAAGTTATATTGACAAAATACATGATGCAGTATTATAAATTTTATTAATATAATAAATAAAATTTATCACATGATGACATGTGGCATAATTGTATAATTTTATTTTAATTGAAGATGAAACTTGATTAGAAAAAATTTTAAAAAGTAAAATTTGTCAAAACAAACATATGCTATGCTAACTCGGTAAAAAAATTCGAAACAAGGAATATGTTTTAAAATAATATTATTTAAAAAATTATTTTATAAAAAAACATTAAAAAATGAATAAGCCTATTTTATCAAAGATTTTGGACTAATTAAGTAATTACATATAAGATAAAATATATTTTAAATTGTATAGATATGATTTATTTATTTTTTTCAAATCTTCTTTTACAAATTTTAATTATTATAAATTTTAATTTTTTAAAAAGTAATTTATATTATTGTTTATTAACAACGTAATATAAATTTAGATATATCGCATTATATTTAATTTAAAATACCTATTAACTCAGAAAATTGAGTTAATAATGTAAGACTTGGTTGACTTATTTAATAAAAATTTCAATACACCCATTTTTTTAGCCGATATCAAACTTGGATTGTGATGTTAAATAAAATGATAAAAAATAAATTTATATTCAATTATATTTATAAGAATTAAAACGATATTTAAACTTTATATGTAATCATATCAAATAATAAATATATTGAATAGTAATTATATGTTTATTGATTAAATAAGTTTAATTACTAAATTTTTTTAAATAACATATAAATAATAAAAATATAAACTCTATGTAATTTCCTTTCTTTAATTTAAAATCAGTTTTTTTTATCTATTATAAAATTTGAATATATGTCTTTATATGTTTTTATTTTATATTCTCATTGTTATCTTTATTTATATTTTAAGGATAAACATATCTTTATAATAATAAAATTACAGTTTATTATTTTGTTTAAAAGAATAAATTCATATTTTTTATTTACTATATAATAAGTTGATATTATATAAGATTATATATAAAATATACTTCATACATATAATATAATGTTCACAAAATCTATTTTTATATTGTTTTATTTTATTAAATATAAATAATAGTATTATACTTAATACTTGGTAGGTTTAATTATATTTTTATTTTTATAAAAATAATACTATTTAGGATAAGTTTTTTAAAAAATAATTAAAATTTAGTTTTAATATGTTTAAAATATAATGATTTAGTCTCTTTCATCAATTCTATTTTATTAAATAATAATTATTAACATATTATAATTATTTTTTATATTTATTATTTAAAAATTAATTACAAAATATTTCTAAAGATAATATTTAGAAAAGAATCTTTTTTTTAACATTTACTTTAGAAGTTTTTCTATCATTCTTCTTCCAAATCACTTCAGCATCAATAATTCCCAAAACCCTAATCAAACTCTCTCATCCATCATTCACTCGAATCATTAGTCTTCTTTACCATCTTTACTTTTCTATCAACTACATTCCCTTCGTTTAAATCCTTATCTACAATAACACCATCAACACTTAAACATGAGAGGAAGAAGCAGAAAAAAATTTAGAACTCTTTCACAAATTTTGATATTTTAATAATAAAACATAAAAAATAATTAAATAATATAACAATGAAAACATAATTTTTTTATTTAATTTATCACTTAATAAAGTACAATAGACTACGAACTAAATCTTTATAATTTTAATATGTGAAAAACTAAATACTAATAATTTTTTTAAGAACATATAAATATTATTTTTATAAAAAAATAATTAAACTTATTTGATAAATATTATATCTATTATTAAAAAATACACACTTTAAATTTGTTTTCTAATATATATATATATATATATATATATATATATATATATTACAATTTATCAAATTATATAAATACAAATTTTCTCCTAATATTACAACAAAATAAATTTTTACTATAAATATTATAAGCATGGATTCATAAATTATTATAACCAGAGCATTATGTTACTTTATAAGTTATATAATGTATTCATGACTTTTGCTTTAGTGATACAAATCTTGATTTATGCTTTTGAATTTGAATGTCCTCGTAAAAACACTACTCTTATACAACCATCAACTTCACATCTCAAACAATGTTTTTTAAGATTAAACTCTTTGGATTTAAGGAGCGTTTACACATCACAATCAATGAAGGCTGCGCGGTGATCTTAGTGTTCATGTCGTCTCATTGTAACTCTTCTATAAGAACCTGGATTGAAAGAATAAATAGAGTAAAAAAAGTTCTTCGCTTGTTAGAAACCAGTCCTGACAGCATAGGTCCTTTATGATGATTGACCGCGGCATGTGTAACATCTTCGTTTTTACTAAACGATTAATTTATTAATATAGTTCTAAGTTAATATATAGTACTTAATTTTTTGGGAAAAATTGGGATAGAATTAGCATGAGATGCTTTAGACAAAATTGTTAGGTATATTTTTAAGAAATTTTTGGTAATTTTTAATTTTTAAATTTTTAAGTTTCAAAAAGTGTCAATTTGTATTGGTTAAAATTGCTGTATAATGCTAAAAATAACATTTTATTTTAAAAATAACAATAATAATAATAAAAATTATAAAAAATTTATATTTTATTTATAAATATTATTTGGAATATAAAGATAAACTTTTTGTAATTAATGAGCATTTGTGGATTTTCTGGTTAATTTTACATGAATTAGTTATATGCTTAAGCAGAAATTTCGTGTAAAAATTTTAGACACCAATTAAAGGATCAATAGTGTCAAAAATTATTTTTTAATTATATTTAATATATTTCATGATTATTTTTAAATTTTAGGATTTTTATCTAATTATTTCAATTAATTACTAAAAAAAATTAGTAGAAATTCTAATATTATATTATTATTTTTACTATTTAAGATAAGGATTAGTCTCTAAAGCTTCCTATTTCTTCCTTTCACTTCCGTAAGCCCCATTTTCTTTCTTCCAAGGAGCTTTGATCATCTTTGGTCTTAATCTCTTAAATTTTCAAGTAAGTTCATTAAATTTTTTTAATATTTCATCTATTTTCATCATTTTGCATACTTTGAACCGATTAATTTTTTATTTTTTCCCTCTTTTTGGGTGCTGGAACAGTGGCATGAGGGTGAGATTTTGTCCAAAATTTTGTTTCTAAATTATGTTTTAATTAGCTTAATCTTTCTATATTTTATAATAAATAATTTTGGTGCTTTTTGTTTTGTTAAAAATACATTTGGGGGTTTAAAACCCTTGGTCTAGAGGTGCTGTCCCAAGAGTGTTATGAAGGAAAAATAATTATTTTTTATCACCTTTAGGCTTATAGTATTCTATTTACATCATAGAAAATAATTGTAAGGCCCGTAAGTCATTTTTGCGAAGATTAGAAAATGATAGTTTCAACTCACTAGTAGTGGGTTGGGTGATTAATGCCTCTTAACCTTGATCATGATTATGTGTGATTATTTGGTTAGGATCGTGGTTTGAGAAGTGGTGGAAAGAAATCGTTGGTGAGAAAAAAATTGGTATACACTTCAAGGTAAGGGGGACATATCTATTTTCACGGGTATAGTAGAAAAACGTTGAGAAATGGGTGTTTTATTCTTTGCTATGTATATATGAATTATTTGAAAGAATTTATAATTATTTCCATACTTAGTGTACAATTGTTTGATATTCCTTTTTGATATTGATTTTATGTGTGATGATGTTTCTATGATAATTGTTTGTTGAATTCAGTATAAATAATTGATTACCTAAAATACTTGAGGAATGAACTATCATTCATGTGGAGTGAGCATGTAGAAGGTCTGTTGAAAGTTGAAAAGAATTGGAGAATTGCAAAATAAAGATATAAAAAAAATCTTCTTTAATTTTAAGTGGTTTGGTCAAAATTTATTTAATAGTTTTTATATATTTAAAATATACCTATATACATATTTAAATAATTTAAAGGATTTTAATTCATTTTAAAGAATTATTTTAAATGGGTATTTTGAAATGTGGTGATAATTGGAAAAAGGTATTTGAGAGCCATTGAAATGACAGAAAAGTTGTGAAATGTGGTGGTGGTGAGACTCTGTTTAAAATTCGAAGTGTATTAGAATTTTCTGGCTGTTTTGCAGAGAGAAGAAAATTTAGAAATATCTGAATTATAGAGGAAACTCTGCCGGATTGTCGGTGAAATTTTGAAATATATGTTGTTGATTAAAAAGAAATGTTTAATACCTAATTAAAAGACTGAAATTAGGTTTATGCATCATAAGCATGTAATGATGATGGTGTTGGATGGGAAGTATACGAAATCTAGGAGAGACTCCAGGTTAGTCTTGGGGATAGTTGGGTGTGATTGAGCCGGGCAAAGGCCAGGGTTCGTAATCTTGTGCTGTCGGTTCTCACTGCAAAACCGGACTATCCTGACAGAACCCGATGGATTATCAGAATCAGTTGAGCTATATCTTTGAAACTATCTAATGAGATGGTTATGACCAAGAATGATTGATGACAGTGAACTCCTGATCCTTCCCAGAAAGAAAGAAAGAGAAAGAGAAAAAGAAAAAGAAAATGGTTTGGGCCCACATGCATGTGTCAGTATAGCAATTAACTAGGTGATGCACAAAATCATACATGGCATGTACATTGTGTGTTGAGTTGTTGCTAATTGCTATAATGATTGTAAATATCTTGACGTGTTTTCTACTGTACTTTGGTTGAAATGAGTTTGTCTCACCCTTTTAGTTGCTATGTGTGTTGTATGTAAATATTTTTAGTAGGTGAGGACACAAATGGCCCGACCACCATACCAGTTCAGCGTCACGGTCAGATATGATCCTGAAGGAAGATGGGCGTACGATTGAGAACGATAACAGTTCACCCATACTGGCACTATTACCTTTTTGTTAGATAGAAATAGGTCAGGCCCACGGGCATACCCCATCCTCATCAGGGTACCCATGAGACTCACTTTTCCATTTACTCCTAGAGTATTGTTAACTTTTGGAGGAAATGGTATTTTTGATAATCATGGGTCTAGGGGGAAAGCTTGTGAGGTCATTTTTGTTGTTGTTGTCTCTGATATCGTGACCCCACTTTATTTTGTATGTAAATCAGCTATGTGTATATGTTTATATGACTGAATGACTGTATATTTTGACAGATGATTGCTATATACGTATTTGGATAACCGATGCAGATGGTGTATTTAGTTTCTATTAATGTGAACAAATGTAAACTCATACATGTGACTTTCTTACTGCTTGGATTATTTTAATATTATATTTATATTGATGGCATAATAAATAGTAAGGGTGTCACAACAGGAATAGAAAAGAATGAAGAGCTGCCTCCTTTGAGCCGCCTCCTTTGAGCCTACCGCTCCTTCTCCTATACCTGGCAGCTTCTCGCTCACCAAAGCATACTTCGTTCGTTTCCCGGGACGAGCGGCTCCTTCTTTCTTCCTTCTAATTGATAAGAAAGCGGTTTTTCTTTTCCCTATCTTCCCTGACCTTAGATGGAGAAAGAAATGCTTAAGGAAAAGGCGCCCTAGAAGCTGACGCGTCAGTCCGCTCTTATTGCCCTTATGTGATTTGAACCGGCGTAAGGAGGTTCAGTCAAGTATAGTATCATGCTTATTCGTGAATCAGAAGGTTGGTTCAGATGCGGGTCAGAAGAGGCGATGGATGATAAATGGTTCCATAATGATCTTCTATCTGTTACCAGGCATTTAGCGTAAACAATAGATATGTATGCCGCTGGATCGTCCACTCTATCCAGAGCACAAGTAAGAGATTGAGATTTACACCATACATGTAAGCTGAAAAGAGTTCTTCCTAAACATGCAATTTGCTAAAAGTAGTATCGTGTACATTTAAAAGCTTTTACAATTTCTAACATTTTTAATTTTTTTTCTTTTACATTTTAACTTTATTAATAATAATAATAATAATAATAAAATGGTAATTTTTACCTTTTTTATTCTTAAGTATTTGTTTTGATAACTTTTTCTTAAATTTTGCTGTTTCTTCTGGTATAAAGCTTTTTTTGTTATTTTTTATGCAATAAATTTTATTCTCTTTAACTGAGGTTATTTTGATATTTTAAATTTTAAATAATTAAAATTATAAAAAAAGGTTAAAAATCGATTTATAATAGAATTATATTATGTAAATTTACTTTTTTTATTAACATAATAAAAGTACTAATAAAACATGTTTTTAATCACGTCATTATCACCACAAATTTAGTCTTTTCTTTCTACTGCGATGTTAATAATTTTCTTCTTTACATAACTCACTATTTATTAATAATCAAATTCATTTTATAATTTTTAATATTTTTATTTTCCATGTAATTAATAATTCAAAGTCACATTAATAAAAAAAACACTTTTAAGTTTAATTGGCAACTAGTCTTGTAAAAAATAGATCTTTTTTTATTTGACCATACATTTTCTTATCATCTGAAACATTTTGTAGTTAATTATTACATTGAAATTTTTATCCTATGTTTAATCACAAATTTTCTTAAAATAAAATAATTAAATGAAAAATTATAATAAATATTTTAATAAAATCATTAAAAAATATAAAGATCATAAATTATTTTTATAAACTTTCTGCTCTAATAAGACTCTTAATTTTAAGAGGATTGAGATTTATTCCAATCACGTTATTCATAAATAAAAATAACGTGAAATTAATCAATAATTTAGAAATTCTAAACCCTAAATTTTGAAAAGAGAAAGACAGCAGCTCAAAAGTGCTTGAAATAGAATCATCGGAAAAACTCAACAGAAAAAGAATGTCACTATCATCACAGCCATCGCCTTTCTCTATCTTTCTCAATATGCCAAAAGGAACTAACATTAATAGATACACTAAAATTAAGAGTATGAGAGGCATTCAGAATGAGTAGGAGGATTGTATTCATCATTTGAATCATCATATGAAAATATTAATCAATATCATCATCATCATGCCGAGCTTCAAAAATCACAAAAATAAAGGAAAAACAAGAGAACAGAAAGAAGAGTGGAATTCTCTCAGACAAATGCCTCGATTTGTCGTCAGTATTGTAAAGAATGGAATATAGATCGGACTCGTCATCGTTAATTCATCATCACAGAGAAAACCACTTCTAATATCCTCTTCTTCCATCAAAATATATCGCAAACAACATTAAATTAATCGAACCAGTCAGATAAAAATACAAACATAGAGAGACATTACTCCTCGTCGAAACACTAATTGAGAAACTAGTTTTGGCATAATAAAACTCTGGCCATGGCTCCATGAAGCTTATGAACATGCTTCGCTTTTATAGGCAACACGGTTCCGTTACGACGCTTTAGGGTTGAGTTAGCATTAGGGTTTTGTAGGCCTTGACCCGCACATATTGGGCCTAATACTAACTATGGGCCGTGTGAAAATATGTTGTAGAATTGAAGCTGCCCGTTGCCCGTGTGCGATTGCATTTTTAAAATAATCTATGATTAAATGACCCAAAAAAATTTACTGTAATTAAAATTCTTTTTGAACAGTCCTTGATGTTTTTTGCAAAGAGTATGAATCGAATTAAAATTATATTCAAACACATAATAATTAAATTAAAATTTTGTAACATATGCAAACACTAATATAAACAGTCAAATCATGGTAGTAGAGAGAAGACGTTGCTGTAATACATCTAAACATTAAAAGACCACTATGTAGAAATACTAAATTAAAATTGTAATTTCACCAAAATAAAATAAAATTGTAAAACATATATAACGACCAAATCCATATTTTTATCAAACAAAATAATGTACCTAAATCCTAAAATTAAATTAACAAGCATTTATAGTTTGGACCGCACACAAGAACAGAGGGATTTATTCTATATTATTAAGACCTTTTGACATAGAAAAGAATGCAGGTTAATGTTGGTCAGTTTAACATGACCAGCCCTACATTACATTATTAATTATCAAGCTCCTTAACATTTTTGTAACATACGATGGTATCCCGGCAATACCGATCTCTATCCCTCTCGATGTCCTCGAACTCAAAAATAACTGCTGCAGATCAGAAGTCATCTTCAAGAATTTTGAGAGTTCCCATTTCCTACAGGAAAAAAGAAACATATACAGAAAGGAGTAAATTTCATCTTCATCACGAATTGATATTTGGATAATAAAAAAGCCTTATATTCATAAGCAACTTTGGTACACTTTCAGCGTTTTATACACCATTTTATTTTTTATTTTAATAACTCTTCCCTTTTAATTCAGTTGTTTCTTGGCCTGAATGAAGATTGAACATGGCATAAAAAAGGATGGAATATTCCATCAGTGACTGTTTTAAAAGAACATGTTTAAATATATATTATGTCATTAATAAGTAATCCGGGTATGTGTTGTACCCGACGATGTAGTTTAAACTAATAAAATTGTTTAGAACCTTTGACGAAGAGGGAACTAGAAAGCTTAATCACCTTGCTGGGAGGAGTTATCGGACTGAGTTGGTTGGTGACTGGTTCTGGCCGTGGGCTGGGAGGGGGTTGTGACGACACCAGGCCATGAGCGACACATGCAGCGCATTCCCTCGTCAATGCTGCTGTAAAGGGTGGTCAAGTGCCTTCCACATCCCCCCCAAGAGTACCGCCCACAGGTCCTACACTCCACCCTATAACACATCCTTTTAGTTTTCTAATGCTGCCTCCCTTGCCAGTTTAGCATCACATTTTATAGCAAATCTATTCCAGTCATTGCTAGCACTTCGTTAACATCAACTTTGTTTCTTTTGTCTCCTATGGCACCTACCACGAGGCCAGCTCGCTACTGAAGATAACGCCTTTGCTTAGTTTTTCGGTTATTCCATTTCACATATTCCATTTAGCATCCACTCTTAGTTGCCTTTTCGAAACCTTCATGGACCAGATCTTGCGCTGGACCATTGCCATAATGCCACGTACATCGGTATAACCGTTGCAGAAAAACATCACCTTCACAACTTGTAGGTCTGTTTCATTTGTTTAATTATTTATTATCAATCATTTAATTAATAAATATTTATCAACAACCAATTAATTATATATTTATTAATTTATTTGTTATGAAATAACTAATTAAATAATTAGATAATAATAATCCTAAATCCTAATTCTGACAACAAACAACGAGCATCAAATTAAAACTCCTTCCCTTCAAAATAGAAAAAAGGAGGAACAGAAAGAAGAGTGGAATTTTCAGACAAATGCCTCGACTTGTCAGTATTGTGTGGAACGGAAATGAGATCGGACTCGTCATCGTTATTTCATCATCCATCAAAATCTATTCCCAAACAACAAAACCAAGCCAAACCTTAAAGGCACATGCATCTGACAATTGACAGTATTTAGCATAATTAAAAAACATTTTCATGGTTTTTGTATGAGTAACATTTAAGTGTTTTGAAATTAGTGAAGAGATCAATTAGCCACATATTAAACCAATAACGAGAATATATGGCAAAACACTTTCCCTGAAAATAGTTGATCATGGAACTTGCTAGAATTTATCTTATCAATACTTCAGAGTTACCAAACGTATGGTTACATTCAAAGTTCAAATTAAACACTCCATACAATCGAACTATGACCTAGACACATCAGCATGCATTGCCGTCACCTTTGTCTCCAGTTGATTCTAACGCTGGTTTCTTTGCTGTGCTTCCATCTGCCGCACCAGCATTTGATGCCCGCTTAACTCCTCTTCCTACCACACCAAGGTGTGTGACTCCAGCAGATCCATTGGTGTGGGCAGTTGAAATGGTTGGTGAGTCAAAACCACCACCGCTGTTGGCAGTAGCCAACTGTGAGGAACTCACTGTTCCTGGAGATGCTTTCGCACAGCCTGCCTTGGCAGCTGCTATTCCTAGGATCTCCGAGAGAATTGATTTTGGGTTCGAGACTAACTGTTGCAGATCTTCAAGCTGCAATTCCATAAATTCCCATTTATATCAAAATAACAACATTGGACAGATTTATCTTTAAAAAAGTTTTTCAAGTCTACCTTCTTTTCCAGCTCACTTGAGAGACCTGTGAGAGTTTCAATCTCTGCTTGTTTATCCACAACTGAGATATTCGACTCAGACCTGGGGCATGTTTTTGCATCTTGCTCTAAATCAGAAGCAGATGTCAAATCCAAACTCTTTACTTCATTTGTGAGACGACTCAATCGCGCTTTACAAACAGATGTAGCCTTCTGGCAATAAGCAATTGCTTCTTGAGGCTTAGAACTAACCTCCAAACACAAGCATACACGGAAATTTCTATAATCATGAGCTAAGGCTGTCTAGCAATGGAAGAGAATATATTTGGTTATCTGCTTATCTTAAATTGCAGACTTCATTAACGTGAATTAAGTACATTACTGCACCTACGTTTCATTATTCATAATCATTTAAACCAGCAAAGTCTACAGACACTGGAAAAATCACACTACATAAGAATTATCCCAAGGATACAAGTCAGCAATTTTTCTATCGTCTGGTTCAACCAGCTGTTCTAAGATTGATAGTGCCTTCCGGTAGTCCGAGAGTGAAGTTTCAAAATCCTCTGTATAGAACAGAACCAAGAAATAATCCAGCTTTCAGTATAATTATGTCCCCTTTATGTGTGCTGGAGAAGGTATCAATTAAATTTAAAATAAACATAAGCACATGAAAAATACCTCTTTCCAATGCAACATCTGCCAAGGTTGATAATATATCCACTTGTTCCATTGTATTGACAGATTGCTTTTCAACAATGGCTCTAGCAATATCTAGCATTTTCCATGCCAAGTCCAAGTCAGTCTCATCTTCATCAGCTTCCGCCAAGTCTTCAGCATCACTATCCTCACCATCTTCTTCCTGGTCATTCTTAGTGGACCCTGTTTCATATTTTAAAATACAGAACTAATGATGAGAAACTGGTTTACATGCCAACTACAACTTTTGCTGTAATCAAATCATAAAATTTATTCAGAAAAGAGAATAACATATAATATACTTCTCCTACAAAAATGATTGTATGCTAGATTTAATAAATTTGGTAATGAAGGTTGAAATTGTGACACAAGGTGACAACTTCTAACAATTATAGGAGGTATTATTGCACATCTTATTTTGCATATTTCCTGTATAATATGCATTAACCATAAACCTTTTTATCCCACTTAGTCCATAGCAGGAGCCAATTCACTTCAAACCTCACCATTGGTTCCATGCATGTAAATGTGTCAAAGGAAAGGTCTGATTAGTTAGCATAAACACCTTAGAACATATTTATTTTTAATTTGTTGCAGGTATTGAACAGTTTGTAAATCAAGCTAACCCATGTCTGCAGACATAAAGAATGCTCTAGTGACTCCAAATAAAAGGCAAATCTCACAATTCTCACCACTTTCCCTTATTTTGCAATTAGTGTGCACGATAGCGCAGACCACAAAAGTACATAAAAATGAAAGCATGTTTTCTATGCCAATCTTGGTAAAATGTAATCATTCTTTGTGAAAAACAACAGACAAATTTATATAACATCTATAGCCATATAAAGACCGAAGAGGCACGATTGGAACACACTGACAAAATCAAACTATATATTATAAACAAAACATAAAACTACTAAGCAATAAGACCTAGAAGCAACACACTGACCATCATCCACTGCTGCACCCTGGTCATTTGAAGTCACATCCTGCTCAACATTGCTTGAAAAGGATGCAGTAGAAGATTCAGCATTCATAGAACTCTTCACAGATCCATCTTTATTGGAGCCATGCTGAGATCCATCCTCCTTCTTGGGCACATCAGCCAAAGGATCAGCTTCCTCCTGAGCTTTGTACAAAAGTGCACATCCATATTTGTAGTATGTGTGAACACACTCAGGAGCCAGTTCACCATAATGGGAGACTCTGTTTTGATTGAATTTTTCTTTTAGAACATTGTTCATAGAACATAATGAAGCCTAGAAATGATTTATGATTTGTAGATATTCTTGGATGTGCACATGTTCAGATTGTACATAGGACCAGTAGGAGCATCGAGTTGGTTTGGAAAAATCTACTGGAGGGACTAAAAAAATTGGAAATATCAAATTAGCTATCATTTTCTACCAGTTTGCAAACTACTTTATACATTGTGTAAACCCCAAGATCTTTCCAATATCTATGCTGACTATGCATAATTGGTTACTTGACATAAAATGCCATCTATAATAGCTACGAGCATATCTTGTATAAAAAACACAAGATTTCATTTCATGCATCAACATTTCTTGAATTCTGATAATTCAGAGTATAAAAATCCATTCCATTGAGTATTGAGCCTGTGTGATGCCATGAATGTATAATTATCAAAGCTAACCGTCCCTATCATGGAATATGTGAAGAGCACAAGCCATAATATCTTATACATGCAATGCATCCATTGGATGGATGACTTTCTAGTGAGAACAAGCACTCCTACCCTAAGGCAGAATTTTCCCAACTTATTTCTTAATTTTTCTTACTGAAAGTTCAAACTCCATGCAGAGGTGAACAATTATAAAATGAACAGAGTATTCTACAACAAAATTATAGAAAAATAAATAAAAAG
Organism: Abrus precatorius; assembly: GCF_003935025.1. NCBI lineage: Eukaryota > Viridiplantae > Streptophyta > Magnoliopsida > Fabales > Fabaceae > Abrus > Abrus precatorius. Next base: position 16,594,355 of record NW_020874406.1, on the reverse strand, counting down.
AGAAGCATCTCATAAATAACACTGTTTCAGTAGGTTGCTACAGGAACAGGATCGAACCTGATCTCGAGAGCACGACTAAAGTTATCAGCAGCCTCTCCAAAATCGTTCTCTTTCATGGCCTTGCTTCCCTTATCCATAAACTCATCCGCCAACTCCAGAGACTTCTGAGGATCGCTACCAGATGCCACACTAGAAGTTTCAGCGTTGGACACAGACTCTTCGCCGCCTTGCGCTGCCGCATCGACAGAGATTCCACTTTTGTCGTTCTCAGCAGGGTTTAGGGCTTCGTAGACAGTGACAGCTTCCGCGGGTTGAGCCATTGTGACTGAAGTTTCAGATGCAGGAGCTTCTTCCGCCATTGCGAAGCGAATTTCCCTTCAACTTCTGATGGAGGGAAAGAGGGGAGAGCGAAGGTTTATGCAATTCACCTAACGAGGGTTTGGGGGTTTTGAGGGATTCTTCTTTTCTGGCGCAAAATGTGAAAATGAAAAGAGACCCGAATTGGAATGGGCCGTTTTACCCGCATCGTTTTCTGAATTGCTTTGTCCACGTGTCAAACTGATAAAGGTAGATTCTGTAAGGGCGTTATCGTAATTAAATAAATCAGTTAAAGTTTGCAGAAGCCAGTGCCACACGTAGAGGATCAGTGTGGTCGTGGCCATGGTTTATGCAATCTCGTCACCGTTCTCAACTCTCTCGTTTCGCCGTCTCGTTGTGCGCAATGCCACGCTGTCTTCGTGCAAGCCGCACGTTGCAAAGCCTGCAACGGCATTACCCGCCAACGGACGGAGGCAGTTGCTGTTCTTTCTAACGGCGTCGACGGCGTTGACGGCAAGGGAAGCGGCATCGGTGGCACAGGATATTCCCTTATTTGGGATACGGAAGAGTTTGAAGAAAGTAGAGGAGGAAGCAGAGGAGATTGTGCGAGAGGGGTTTAAAGCCGCGGACAAGGGGCTGGAAACGGCAGAGCGGGGACTGGAGACAGCGGAGAAGGAGCTGGTGTCGGCGGAGAAGGGAATAGAGGCGGCGGAGAGGAATATATCGTCTGCGGTGAGTTTTGGGGGTTTGGCGCAGGCGGGTGCGGTGGCGGGAGCAGAGTTTTTGGGCGTTTTAGTTGCATTGGCAGTGGTGAACGATATTTTGGGCCCAGAAGCCCAAAAGTCGTGAGTCATGTATTTGTGTGAAAATTCAATTGCATATATTTGTGTGAAAATTGATCTATCATTCTGTAAGATTGTTCTCGCTTTATGTGTTTATCTTTGTAGCTCTGTGATCATATTGTGTAAATGTATCTGTGAACTATGCATATAGGCTTGTTCTTATGTTTTGGAATCGTTCAGAATGATAGATATATTGTTGAGCATTAAGGAGTTCCTCACCAATCATATGATGGTAGATAATCAACTTGGATTTTTTTAATAATAAGTGCATTTTTTAATTTTGGAATTATAATTATTCGCTTAAAAATATATCCTCTGAAACACACTGTTACACACAAGAGTCACAGGGTGCATAAATATAATCGAATACAGTTTATTTAAATCTTATTTTGCATGGTCAATTTCTATGGGATTGTTTTGTTGCATGGAATGAGAATAAATTTGGATGAAAAAAAAATCATCAATAAGAGGTGACCTTTATTTATACCGTATGTGCTTTGTACAAATATTGATTTTTATTTATGAGCTTTTACTATGGCTCTTTTAAGTTTTTTTTTAAATAATATTTTATATACTTTTTAAAATAAATTATTTTTTATTTATTCTAATAATTTTTTTGTTAAATTTGTGCATAAGTTGTTATTTAAAAAATTTAAATACTTTATTAAGTTGTTTATTTAAATGCATTATATATAAATTGAATATTTCTAGATCATGTTTTTGTATTGATTGGTTTTGAGAATTAATTTAAAATAATCTGCTAGATGTTATGAAAGTAATTACTTTTAAATGAAAATTTAATAGTTTTTAAAATAGTAAAACAGTAGAAGGTTTAGTATTTCATTTTGTTAAAATACAAGAAACCACCTTCATTTATAAATCAATTAAAACAAACAGATTAATAATTTAATTAATGTCTAGAAAAGTTGTTTGTCTTCATTGGCAATATAAGTATACTAGGCCGTATGAGTAACAGGGAGCAATTGAAATGCTGTCTTATAAGGACTTTTTCTACCTAGTAAGACAGCTACATTGGGTTAAATAATTCATAAAGAGCAAATCAAACCTTGTCTTACAATAATTGATAGAACCTTTTAGTAATCAGCTATTTAAATTTCATCTTACTACTAAATTATTTTAATTCATATATATTGTTTTAAAGTAAATAAAAGATAAACACTGTAATATCATTTAATTTACTAAAATACTTCATCTCATACTCTAAGATTGAAAAAAAGAAGAAGAAGAAGATAAATGGCGTAACATGGTTTTGAATTTTTAAAATAATTTAAATAGCTAAACATACTTTTAAAGAGCGTTTAGTTTGGAAGATTTATTTAATTTTTCTTTAATTTTAAGTTAAAATGTTTATTTTCATTTTTAATATGAATATATTAAATATTAAATTTAAAAAAAAACCCTTAATTTGTTTGCGTCCTTATGATCAAAGAAAACTTAATTTCCACCCGTGAATGTGAGAAAAATTTATTCCATAGTCCTACATATCTATAAAATAGTTTTTTCCCAAGAATTATTCATTTCTTAAAATATAAAAAAATAGTTTTATGTCACTTTCTTAAGAATATTAAAACATTTCTATACAAAACGTCATTTAAATTAATCTTAGATTGATATTATTAGTTTTTTGCATCCATGACTTAGAGTTCTTGTTAATTTTTTTATAACTAAAATTTAAGGATGAATAAGAAATGAATAAAAGTTTTGTATTCTAACTGAATACGACAAACCAGAGATAAATTGAAGTTGAACTTGATTATTTTTCAATAGAAAAGGAAGAATAAAAATAAATTATTAGCGGTGCTGTTGCTATCTGAAACTGAGCACGGCACAGATTAATTAGTTCCAAATTGCTTGCCAATAACCTCTACCAAGTAACCACAAGATTTTTATTTGGTACCCCCCCCCCCCCCCCCCCCCCCCCCCGTCAATGGCTCGTCTCTCTTCAAACCCCATCGGTTTCCATAGATTCCGACCATGCTTTCAAATTCCTCAACCCCCTCACTTCATTGCAATTCCTCGCCACAGTCACATCAATACCCGCAAATTCCAGACCTTAGCTTGCCAAACAAACCCAAACCTCGACCAAAAGGACTCCTCCTCAACAACGGTACTAATATTATGTTTCCCCTTTTGCTTTCTGATGTTACATCTTACGAAAACAAAACAACCTACCACGTTGTATATTTCATACCTTAACTTCCTCTAACCTTTACTCTCTGCTCTCAGTCTCAGGAAGAAAGATTAGCGGTTGAGCCCAGCATGGTAACCAGTTCAACTTCGGACACTCCGTCTCTTCCTCAATTGCCAACCAAAGATATCAACAACAAAATCGCACTTGTTTCTACCTTAGCAGCTCTGGGACTTTTCTTATCCTCAAGGTTGGATTTCGGTGTCTCTCTCAAGGATCTCTCTGCCATGGCATTGCCTTACGAAGAGGTTTGTTTAATTGTTTTCCATGCTTACCCATTTCATTATCTCTATCATGTCACACAAATATAATTTGGTATTTGTACCGTGATGTTGATGTTCCAGGCTCTCTCGAATGGAAAGCCCACTGTGGTGGAATTTTATGCAGATTGGTGTGAAGTGTGTCGTGAATTAGCTCCTGATGTCTACAAAGTGGAGCAGCAATACAAGTAATCACCTCCTTTTGTTCATGTGTCCCTTTTTATGCCTTGCAGATTTGCTAGTCCTTCAGGAAATGTCACCATTTATAATATAGCCCATATTTTGCACGAGTTGAAAAACATTAATTTTATTAGTACTGATTCACAATATTAACACCATTTAATTCTCAATACAGGGATCGAGTGAATTTTGTAATGTTGAATGTTGATAACACGAAGTGGGAGCAAGAGCTTGACGAGTTTGGCGTGGAGGGTATTCCACACTTTGCATTCCTTGACAAAGAAGGGAATGAGGAGGGCAATGTAGTGGGTAGGCTTCCGAGACAGTTCCTGCTTGAAAATGTGGATGCCCTTGCTCGCGGAGAAGCATCTGTTCCTCATGCTCGTGTTGTAGGCCAATATTCAAGTGCTGAAGCAAGGAAGGTGCATCAAGTTGTTGATCCAAGAAGTCATGGTTAGATAACAACATATACAGCAACTCATTTGATTTGTCAAGGAGCAACATCTGAGCATACAAACAACTCGTTGCTCTTGTATACCCTTATTTCATAGTCATCACAAGCTTATTATATTATGAATCATGCCTATTTGTCATAGATTAGGATCTGAATCTAGATATCTACCGCAATTGTTAGCTCAAATGTCTATATTAATGCAAACTTGTTATAGGTAAAAATGCACTTCAATGCTTACAAGTCTGCTACTCTACTCATTATCTGTTTTAGAACAATTTATATCTGTTCCCTGGGAGTTTGTATTCTCATTCTATTGCCATTCTTATTTAAGAATGTTTTATGTGAAATGCCTCTACTATTAATATGGTTATAAGAGGAAAAAAAATGATATTTTTGACAAAAATCACTTAAATAGGAGCGACAGTGGACACTTAAAAGAGTGGTAATAGATACACTCCTACCCACCCACCCCACCCCCTTTTTATATTCTAAATTCGTGTAACTCTTGCTCAAACACAAAGTCCTCGTTTGGTGGAGACAATATGTCTGGTGTTTTGATTATAATTCACGTAAGAAATTAAACTGACATCTCGAAACATGTTTGAAATTTTATGAGACTTGTGATGATTACATGTTGCAAGTTTGGAACCAACAGTGTGGTTATCCTTTGCTGTTTTCTACAATGTTTGTGTCTTCCTGTTGCTTGGATACTCTTCAAATTCTAGGGGCCAATTCAGATTCAGCTATTTTATTAATGAACTTTCGTAGCTAAATTGTTTAACTTATATGTTTTTCTAAAACATCTCCAAGTTAATAGAAACAATATATTATTTTTTTTAAAAGACAGCAAAAATAGGGCAGGGCACAAGCATTTCTGTCGTAATTCCTGTCATAGGTTTACTGACAACAACAATGACACTGAAGCAGCGTTTAAGGCAAAGACATGTACGCATCATGTTTTCACGTGGCGTCAAGTTCTGCCTGTACTTAGGCATAACTTGGACTACTCAGACGCCAAAAGCCCATTAAATTTTGCGCATTTCCATCTTTAGCTGCCATTACTAAATAGACAATTATAATCAGCCGAAGGTGCTGGCTTTTCCACCATAATTATACGTAGTACATTGAATTTTGTATATTGATTACTGATGATTTATGCAAATAAGCTGTGGAAGTTGTTAGTAAAGCAGAATCCTAATGACAATCATACACAAAAATAGCTACAGCAATAACTGCGTAAGAGAAAAGAAGTGTTATATGCCTTTAGTATTCACATTGCTAGAGGCTATCCACCCAAAGTATATGTCACCGAACGACATTTCCCAACAAGCTGTTTGTTGAAGGTGAACTCTGTCCACTTGACCAACGATCATGCACTGATACAGGTGAGTTGTCTTTCACCTCCACAGATTGCAAAAAACTCTCGGTTTTCTGTGGGACAATCAATCTCTCACTCCCTTGCCCACTTTTCTTAATACCACCAAGTGACTTCTCACTTCCATGACGAGGTGATGAACTTGCAGAGCCAACAGATGAAGCCATGATAGTTTCTTCCATAGTTGCCCATCCGCTGTGTCTGATGTGTTCTAGCTCTTCTGCCACTTCCATCATAGTAGGCCTCATGTCACTATGAAAAGCAAGGCATCTAAATGCAATCTCAGCCACCTTATGAATAGAATATAGTGTCCAAGCATCTCTATGTGGTTCAAGGAAAGGATCTACGATCTCATCTACCGCACCCCTCCTAATCCTATCAACAGCAAGTGCAGCCAAGTTGACCTCACTCTGAGGTCGAGCAAAATCAACCACTTTCAAGGCAGTTATTATCTCCACCAAAACTACTCCAAAACTGTAGACATCACTTTTATCAGAAAGATGAAAATTCTGATGGTATTGTGGATCAACATAACCTGGAGTCCCTTGTGGGGCAGTTGAGATATGAGATGTTTCTGTCATTCCAAGCCTAGAAAGCCCAAAATCAGCCACTTTAGATTTGAAGTTATAATCCAAGAGTATATTACTGGATTTTATGTCTCTATGGTAAATTGGAGGATGGATTGCAGAATGGAGATATGCTATAGCATTAGCAGTTTCAGTAGCAATGGTAAGTCGTATTGTCCATGGAAGTCCTTTACCACTCTCTCTTTGCAAATGCTGAGACAGTGTTCCATTTTGCATATATTCATAAACAAGGATCTGTTCCCCCTTCTCTATGCAGCAACCTAGGAGACGAACTAAATTTGGATGACTCACTGAAGAAAGGAGCTTGATCTCATTCATGACTTGGTCAGCACTGTTGGTGTCTCTTTGCCTTAACTTCTTTATAGCAACCCACTCATCGTTGTGAAGTTTTCCAGCATAAACTGTACCAAAAGCCCCAGTTCCTAGCCTGTGTTTATCAGAGAAAGAATTTGTAGCTCTTTCAATTTCTTTGTAAGGGTAGAAAGGTACGCTAGAATTGCCTGCAGCTTCACGTAATAGGCGCTTTACTCTGGTATGTTTTCCCAACCAAGTACAACGGCGCCTGGCACAGTAGTACAGAAGAAACAGAACAGCTACGACCAAAGTTCCAGTAATGATCACTGCAAGGTGTGAACAATCACCCAGCATTAATCCAAATGCCAAATTTCAGAAGTACATTTTTCCATGCATGTTTGTTTGTATCAGGATCGATGCCGTATAAGTAAGTAAATGGGAAAAGAGACATGAAAAAACATGCTTTCAACAATAGTATACTGATTAACACATCAACAAAAATACTCGTATGAAAAGGCTCTGATAGTAAATCTGCTAGATAGATTTAAGGTTATAATGTACCTCCAACAATAAAACCGATTTTGGTTGCTTTCCCACATCTCCCAGACGTTAACGTTGAAGCACTGCAACTTGGAGCTGAAGCTGATGACAAGGCAGCCATTGAGAAAGAATTAGAAAAATGACAACATTTTTACTAAAGGAATAATGAAAATATATTAATCACCATTCCTGATTGAGTAAAAAATAACTTCATTCATTTTTCACCTTTTCAAGACACGATTGATACTGATCAGGATTTGTTCACTTGATTTTTATTAATTTCTTATTTGTTTGAAAATTCTTATAGTTTTAGTTATAAACCATGTTGAATTAAAAAACAAAAATAAACACGTTCCAATATGCAAACTCTAGATGTGGCACAGAAAATCTTCCTCGGTCCCACCTATGGTTATTATTTTTGTAAGATATGTAGTAGAAATCGTAATTCGCATCACACTCAATCTGTTGTCATAACTTGGAATGACAAGCAAATGGTCGGTGATGTCGAGATGCTTAAGGTCACAAGTTATTACCTTAATATTAGGTCATTTCTTAATATTGATTCTCACGTTGATAATGTATTGTCACCGATCTCACCCTTTTGACCACAACTAACACAAAGAAAATTCAAATCCATCCAACCACGCATGTGCAGCCAGAACATGTTGACTTTCGATTTTTGAAGGGTTATTTGTTTGGTGAAGTTATCATTCAAAACAAGAACACATCCCCACAAAAATTTCAAATAGGTGATTTGGATAAAATAAGTGAAATAAGTGTATATTAAAACTGATTAATTACACACACAAAGACGTAATATATAATAATTTGTTATATAATGATTTACGTAATATTTATTACATATAATAGTTCGCGTAACACTCATTTTTATTTAAAATTTAATATATAAATAATAGTTTGGGTGAAGTAAATAATAAAATATTTATAATTACACTTATTTTCATAAATTTTTACGAATGAATATTCACATTTAGACTAGACTTAAATTTATGTAACGGATTTTTTTTTAATTATGAACATATTTTTAATACTAGTTAAAACAGGATCAATGTGTTCCCATCCCTAGCCCCAACAGAACAAATGTTCCAGTCATGAGGGCCCTTAATAAAGGCACACGCTGCCCTTTCTATCATTCCCGAGCTAAGGAAATCGATTTTAAAGATGCATCTTTCATGTCAGTTGTCAAAATGATAATTCAGCAAAACAAAATTTGCAAGTTTTCTGTAAAGGAAAATACTAAAGGTAATAATTAAGAAATTAGAAGTATTTTTAAAAAATATATATATAATGCACATGCCTTTTTATAATTTTAATCCAATTTAATTAATTTTAATTAAAATTTATTAATATTTTAATAAGTGTCCTTTTGACATTTATTGGCAAATGTAAATATATAAATACTTTTATTTATAAGAAATAAATAATTAATTTATTAAATTAATAAAAAATATTTATAAATCATAAATTTATATTTTTAAGATGAATGAATATGTCCAAGATAAATAGTAGATAAAAATTAAATCTTGTGTTAATTTAAACCTCGCAATAAATTAAAATATAAAAAATTAATAATTAATGTATTGTAAAAAATTGATTTCTTATATTTGAAAAGAAAAATTAATAGTAGTTTGTTATAAATAAAATTGAAGTAAAGTGCAAACTCCTGAAAACTAAGTTCTCTGTTAAGTATGAACTATACTAGGTTCCTAGCATGTTATGAAGGTGTTGCAATGCAACATGGTTAATTGGCGAGCACATAAAGCCGCAACCAGGTGTTAAATCCCCAATTACCCTGTCAAACCATTATTATTATTCTTCCACAAGCAAGTACCAAAGCACAATAATAAAAAAAAACAAAAGCAAAATACCACATAAACTACATTCATGATATAAACAAAAAAATTTTGGAATCTGAACTCACCTTTCCGGCAACCGGTGCCGTTGATGAATCCATCTCCCCGAAAACCATCTTGGCACTGACAGCGGAACCCGAAGCTTCCTCCGTGGAGATGGAGTGGTGTGCAGGTAGCGTTTTCAGAGCATTGACACCCCCCTTGAAGCCACCATCCCAACTCTACCACCTGAAATTGCAGCGAAATCTCTTTGCTATGCCCAAAAGTCACAGCAGAGAACAAGTAGTTGCACCCAGTTTGGTTCAAATCCTCGTATTTAACAACACTCACTTCGTTATCTTTTTGTGGCTGCTTCGAAAAGCAACTTATATTACCACTTCTATTATCGCAACTTTCCACCTCAATCTCGCTTCCCACAAAACTGGAAGCGGGAATAACGCACCCACCCAACACATCTCTACAATCTTGCACCAGAAAGCTATTGTTCAGAGTGGGAGCAAACTTGGCACCGAAAAGTGGATGAAGGGATTGTATGCTACGGTTGCATTTTGCAGGGAGATTGATGAATATGTTGCTATTGGTTACGTTCTGGACCAGAAACTCACCGATTTGGACTTGGCTGTTGTTACAGTTCAATTGGATTGGACAACCTTCGGAGAAGCCAAAAGGGTACTGCAGGGTTTGCCCTCCGCATTTGTTATTGCAGCGTGTGAAGTTTTGTGCTCTTGTTGTGATCGCCATGAATATTGTGAGAACGATAGCTAAATTTGTATGTTGGGGAAGAATCATTTTTGGATGCAAATTGAACTGGCCTCAACTGGGCAATCAATATCATCACCCTTGTGAAAATAAAACAGAAAGTCAACCTGAATTGCCCAAAGTTTGGTCGTTTAAGAAATTAGAACAAACATAGTAGTTGTAGTAATATTTCTGGGATGATGGATTAAATGAGAATTAAAGCTTGTGATCGATGCCGTTGGGTAGCCATCCATCTTAATAAATGCTGGCTCTTAAAAGAGAAACAATAAAGTTTTAATGGAAAAAATGTTTAAAAAAAACTGAAATTTCCAAGTAATTGTGTTGTGAGACATAAATATGCAGCATACCTTCAAGGTTGTGCAAAGGTTGAAATTAATGTGTAGCAGTTGAAGGAGTAATTCACCACACCCCCTAGAAAATCTAATTTTGAAGTTGAATGGCTAGAGTGAAAACAGAATAATAAATTTTCTTTTTCTTTGTAAAGAAAATAGAAGAGTCATCCCTTGTCTGCTTAACGTTCTTCTCCAAGAGAAAACCATAGATCGAAGCAGGGGCATGAGCATAGGATGCAAATTGAGGGGTACTCTAATCAGAGACTTCGCCTCATTCACACTTGTTTTGTGGGTCCATGTCCAGGAAATATCACTTAATAAAATACTACATGTGCCCGTCGACATCATTTTTTATTTTTTGTTCAATGAAATGCCGAATATACCCCTCATCGAATTTTCTACTACACAAAAAGCCCCCCTTCCCTGCCTCATATTACCAGCATTGCACGTTTAGTTTTAGTCAAAACAAGCCAAATAATACAGTGTTTGACTTATAGGGGAGAAGTTATCTGCTTTCAGACCTACACATATGTTCGCTTTTCAAATGTTCTACCGTCACACTTTTACTAGCTCCCTTCTATTGTTAGATTCATAAAAACTATAACATTTTTTATGGATATTTTAACTCCCCACTTCAACCCTTTCATCGTCCGTTTGTGTAGTATGATTAAGATTATTGAAATAAAATTGTCCAAATGTCCATGCATTGACTGTAAAATGAAACATGTTTCCCTGAGCTTTGTTACTTTGTTATGACAAATTGATGTATGATCAAATGATATATGATTGCACGACCGGAACAACGTTTAAGGACTTTGATTGGTTTTGCTTGCTAGCACGAAGGAAAAATATGAAACTAAAATAAATAGAAAAATAAAATAATCAACTGAGCCTCCGTGACGGCTAACGATGAGGTTTGACTCGGCGAGCCGTGGTGGTAGATTTTTGTTAGATACTTGGCTAGATGTAAGATGGCAAGTGTGACACAACAAAGACCACAGTCGAGTCACTGTTTATCAATTGAATATTAATTAAATAATATTGTTGTTTATTTATCCACAGCCAAAATAGTTGACTATTATTATTATGCGCGACTGTGCCAGTTACGATTAAAGAATTAGATTATCCAATCTCATTCAATTATCTGTCTTTTTTTTTTTTTTTGGTAAAATTGTCTGTGTCAAATTAACTAAAACGTAATTGTCAATTCATTACTCAGGAATAACATTAATAGACAATTTAAGATATTATTATTACAATGTCTGAATGCGCCTGTTTTAGGGCAACGACATTTTTGCGGCTAAATCTAAAATTGGTTTGTTATGTTCCCTCAATCCCTTCCACTGTAGTCGTATTAATTTAGTTGTATCTCAAATATTTGAATTTATAACGGGAGCGCATAAGGGTATGAGAAAAAGGAAAATTAAAAGAAAAAAAAAATAGTGATAGGAGAAAGAAGGTAAATATGGTGCAGATGGTCATGTAATTTAAAAAAAAAAACATTTAGAGAAACGATTTAAAAGCATTGCATAAAAAGATTAACCCATAAAAATAATATAATAAAATTAAAATAGGTTTTTTTTAATTTTTAATATATTACACCATAAATTTTATAAAAATAAAAAAATTATAAAAATCGTAAATGATTTATACAAATTGTCTTTAAGGTTTTTAAATACCATGTAATTATAAATGGTTTGATGAAGGGACCTGGGTGGGAGTGGTGGAGTGCGCGGAAAGTAGCCTGCATGACTGTGCTTCGCGTCACAAATTAAACTAACAATTTATAATATTGTGATTTGAAATGGTAGGCATGAAATCACATCTTCAAGTGGACAGGTTAAAGGCACATAGTATTTCATCGTTGCCAAAAGTCACTTGAATCACAAAGCATTCAGCAGGTTATAGTATAGTGTAGTTTGATCTAAAGGTAGCAATCGAGAGTCAACAAAACATGGAATGGAGCAAGAGAACAAGTTTGAGTTTTGCTTGATGTATTTACATGAGTATTCGTAAAACTGGTTTAAAATCATCTTAATCTTATAAAATTAATCTGAATTACAATTCAGTTTAAAATGCATTGTGTATGTTTAAAATTTTTGTATTTCAAATGTAACTTTATAACAAATTTTAACTTAAACTCATCGACTGAAAAAAAAAAAGAGTTTTAGTTGAGAGGATTTATTATATTTTTAGAAACTCAGGTTTATGATTGTTAACATGCGTCGGAGGGTAAATCCAATCACACATATAATTACATACGGAAAGTAATGTTTGAATTTGCTAATGCTTCCATTGTCATATCATACTTTAGTGTTGCTGAGGCTAATACGGATGAGATTGAACATGAGATCAATGGCCATCGTTGCAAGTAGGAGTGGAAACGTTAATTTTTCAAGACGCACGCAGTATTCTTTGACTGTCATACAAGGAACCAGGTGAAAAGACTACGCAAGATAATTAATAGCATAATATACAGTCATCAACTCGATCCTGTTGTGGAAACACTGTGCCTTTAATATTTTAGTTTGTTAATTTTAAATAAAAAACAGTTTAATCAATTTAATTTGTTGGAGAATTAACTTTTTATAAATTTAAAAATTAAATGAAAAATAAGCTTAACTTAAATTAAAGGAGGGAAATGTAAATGTCAAAACAAAAAAAAAAGGGTGGCCTAAAAAGCAGTTGTTCAATTACGTGTACAGGTAGGAGGGCAGATAATTCCACAAGCCAGACATTTCGTAGCCATGGGCAGCCCTTGAGTTTTTGACTTCTGTGCCCTATACGACATTTTAAAAAAAAATTCAGCACAATTAATATTAAATAACTCATTTATAATCGAGAACAAAAGAAAGTTAAGTACATTATGAACATGTTTATGAACTAGAGCTTAAGAACAGTTTTACTCGAACAAATAGCTGAAATTTGTACTTTCTTGGAACCAAAGGACCGTGTGCTAGAATCATTAAGTGCTGTATAACCGCATTTTTTGTGCACACAATAACGATTTTAGGCTTATCTGCGTAAACACAATATCATTCCCATTTCCCCACGTCTCTGTATTCAGGAAAATTAGTCTTAAATGTGATGGGTCATTTAAAATTGATACCACTGTTTAACCGACAGATGTGGATTGTCAATTTGATCTTTAAAAATTTTAAAATTGTCATTTCAATTCTTGAGTGAAAGACATTATTCTTAATGTTATGTTACCATACCAGGCAAAATCCTTTTCAATTTCTAATATTTTTGTAAGTATATATTTTTACGAAAGTGGTTTTAATTTTTCTAACTACTACGATCTTGTATATGTTTTAATTACGTACTGTCTTATCATTATTAAAATAATATAATATTAAAAATCATTATCATGCTAAGTTTTTATCGACAACATGAATCAAAATTATATTATCTTGAAAAATACAAATAACTAATATTCTAAAGTTTAAGAAGTAGTTATCTACATATTAAAAAGCTAATGAATTAAGTATTAACTTATCAGCGCTATGTTTTATTTTTTATTATTTTTAATCTTTGGTCTAAAAATCATTTTGGTGATCTTGATTCCTAATACTAAAGTATAGTTAAATTGCAAAGCTCGATGTATTCTGTTGTTTAGTGGTGGACTGGCCTATTAGACAGACAAAGGCACTTTCTTTAAGGCCCATTGGGCCTTTCACTAACGTGAACGAGCTTAACAGATCAATAAAATCGTTTTTCTTGCAGTTTCACATTGCACAGGAAAAGATAGAAGCCAGTGGGACTCTGCCTAACCCTAGGAAGAGTTTGAAGCTCTCAACGGATTCGATTTCAAAGGAGAGAGAGAGAGAGAGAGGGAATTTGGAAGTGGCATCGATGTCAGATAGAGACAACGATTTCGACTCCCCTGAGGAATTCACGGCTGAGCAGGTCTCTATCTCTTGCTGTTTTTCTTGTTTTCGTTTCAACGACTCAAATCAAAATCAAAATCGAACTCTAACTTTCTTTTTTCTTTTTGTTTGGAACAAAATCACTGCTTAATACCAACGTGCGTTTCGCAGGGTTTACAACAAGACGAAGAGATTCGAAGGATTCAAAGAGAAAACAAGGCCAGGTATTGCTTTAACCTGTGTTTACCTACTTATGAAGTTCAGTTTATTAATCTACGTTGAGAGATGAATTGGAAATAAAAAATCTTATTTTTCCTTAATGGCAGGAATTGCTTTTAACTTTCTTTGCAATATGCATCACCTGAGTTGTATTAGAATTTAACAATACATCAACAATAACCAAGCCTTATACTAGGCGAGGTCAGCACACAATGCCATTGAGCTCAGTCAAAAATCAATTAGAATTTATCAATATAGATAGATTTTGGGACAATTTTGAGCTTGGTCTAAATTCCATTAAGGGAATGGGTGGATACACAAACTCTCTTTCGTTGAAACATGCGGCTTTATGACCTTCTCATTGTGCTGTTTATTCATCATTTAGCATTAGGGTGCTTAATGTTTTTTTTCTGCTCAGCCTCATTTATGAGACGAGAGTTTGCATATTCATCTTAATTCTAAGGGTATTGTACTATCACTTGTTTATTATATTGTGATCCAACTGTTTGAATCATGTGGATTGATATATGATAACATTTGGCATATGTCAAATTGTTCCTACAGTTATCATTTTTTTTGTATCACTTTTTCTTATATAACCCTGGGTTAAAATATGATGGCATGCTATTCAGCTTTGTTGAAGTCACTTGTAGGATTTATTTCTATTGAATTCAATGGCTCATAATATGACTTTGTTCGGCAGGGTTGTTTGGGAAGGAAAAGAGCGTAGGAGGAAATGGGCCCAAAAAATAACACCTCGACCACCCAAAGCCAGTGAAAAATCTCAAGATGTATCGGGCACTGAACCTCAGCAAGAATCAAATACAGCTGCAGGATTTCTTCCTGACAACATTGTCCAAATGCTTGCAGCTCGTGAGAAGTATGTTTGATTTCTTTCTTTCTTGTCCAATTTCTGCATGATTGCTTGGATCTAAGGGGCTATAATTCATTTGCAGAGTAGTTTTCATATCTGACACTAATGAGGAAAAAAATGAAGTAAAGGCCACCACTTCAAGGAAGAGAAAATCAAAGAAGACAGGGTTAGGAATTTCATCCTTTTCTTATTGTATATTCTATATTGATGTATTCATATTACTTTTTATTATTTAATTGTGTGTATTTGAATTGTGATTTGTAGTTTGGAACCTGTTATTTTGAGCGAAATAGGTCCTCCTCAATGCATACACAGCGCCATAGAATTCTTGAAACAAAGAAAAATGTCTGTTCAAAGATCATCTGCAGTTTTGAACAATTCCAATCAGGCTTTGCGTCTCCTTTCTAGTTCAGGGGTGCTACACAGGAAATGAGGATTTTTATTTCTTTATTATTCGTTTTTTTTTCAGCTAAGAAAGTGAGGTTAGTGTTGTAATACATATTTTTAACCTGCTATCGTGGGTGCTCATCGTTGGTGCTGGTGTTGGGATACTGGACTGAATTGTAACCTAAATATATCCTAGATGACAGTTGCAATTATTTATGCACTTGTGTTTTCGCCGCATTTAACACCCAGCATAACCCTTAAATTACTTTTAGATGATTGAATAACACTAAATTTATCCCCACAGAATACCCTTCAATGACATCCCATGCTCAATTTGATTGGAGTTTCAGTCTGATGGCAAAGAACGAAAAAAAAAAAATCCTTATAACATGGATATTTTGTTTAGTGGAATGAATGCTACTTAACAACCGATCTAAACTGTTCGTGGCACAAAATACAAATTAAATTTTGGTTATTAAACTGCAGTGGCACACGCAAACGTTTGACGTTTCATATTTGGTCAATTTGACGAGCGTTATAACAGTTTCCTAGTTTAGTGCTTCCATATTCAATTCAATACGCGAATGGAAAATAACTGAAGCAGCAATAAAGCGATGAGGAATCTCGTCGATGGGTTGCTTAAGGTGCAGAGAAAGCGTCATCTTGTTGCAGCCATTTCTGCTCTTGGGTTGAGGTTGTATTGCCTTCAGAGCCGCCCAAAAGGCCTTCAAAAGCAGTTTTGATTCTGTTTAGGGACTTGCGGTGGCGAATGCGTTTGAGGACAACTTGTTTGTTGAGGGTTTGAGAAGATGCTTCAGAAGACGATGAGGGCTTCAAGTGGAGCTCGCTTGAGATGGCTCCAACGGTTGCAGGGTCCTTGTCCTCCAGGTGATTAAGGCCAGACTTCTCGGTCTCTGGTTCAGCTCTGGAAATCATGAAAGCCATTTTTCTGCGTTTGAGTTTGGGATAGAATGCTGCTAAACCCGAGAGTGTTGAAATGGCAGGGGAAGTTGAAATATATAATGGAAAAATCTCTACCAGTAGCAACTGGTTTCAGTTTGGGGATGTCTTACTTTTTTCTCAAAGCCTGTTGTTTTTCTCAAACAAGGGATACACACGTAAGTATCGTGGACGAGACAAAACAGTATGTGTCACTGTCCACTGACAAAAGGATTGAGATTCAGTACATTACCATGAAACCACCTAAGAGATTCAGCTGGCTGTCTCGTGTGATGTCAAACCATAGATCATAGATGTGCCCACTTTCTTCTATTCCCGGTACGCCAGTTATAATAAATTAGTTTGTTACTTTCTTGTTTATTAAAGCAAATGTTAATAAGTTACTTTAAGATTTAGTACAAAAATCATTAAAATATATTTTTTAATTAATATTTTACGACACTAACTAATAAAATTCATTTAAGTATCACAATAAAAAAATGACCCTGCATCAAAATTAAATATTATGTAACCAAAAAACAAAGGATTCAATGCCAAAGACCTTGTAATGATAAAATTTGTAATCTCTCCCTTTCTCTCTCTCTCTCACACACACACGTACTACAGAGCAAAAAAAATAAAATATTTGAGACTTACTTATCTCTTTTATTTATAACATCTTATTATTACTTTCTTTTTTTAATTAATTAAGGGACGTCTCTTTTTTTTCACTATTTTTTTTCTTTAAAACAAACAGAGTGCTATGAATAATCCATATAATAATCGATATTTAATATTTTAAAATGACAATAAAATAATTACCATTTGATTTTGTATTTAAAAATGTGAATAATAGAAAAAAATTTATATACATAATGATGATAGTATTATATAATTTAACAATTGAATCAATGAAAAAAAACTATATACAAACACTCAATTCGTAAAAGGGACTAATCAACTTTGTATAAAATATAATTTGTATTGATTCAATAATTGAAAAATAATTACATGTTAAAATAGTGTCACGGAGGACGAGAGTTTACTCAATAAACAATCAATAGTTTAATAACAATAAAAAAAAAAAAGTATCGAGCAGGAAATTTGGCTTCACATGCAGTTCAACCCTTGTGTACTAGCTGGATAGTTTTTATTATATATTGAAATTACTTTAATTTTTTTGTTAAAATAAAATAATTATAAGAATATAATTCAAAGCTTTTTATTGTTATAATATTTTAAAAATATGAATTATATTAAATTATTTTTATGCACATTAACGAGATATTAATTAATTTTAAAAGATTTATGATAAAAATATTATAAAGTAAAAATTTGTAATTCAATAACTAATTTTATGATAAAGCTATCTAATAAAAATGATTAAATAATATAAGATCTGACGTAACTTAAATAAATATAACTTAAATTTTCCACTGTTCTCTTTCTCTCTGTGTATCCATTTATTTACGTGTGGGTGTGGGAGGGTCACCAAATTGAAGTTCAATTAATTGTCTATTTTTATGATTGAAGTGCATGTAAAAATGATATAGAAGTTAAACATTTATTCAGATCTTCCTTCCAAATTCAAAACTTTGCACTCTTAGTGTAATCAGAACTAGAGAGAGAGAGAGAGAGAGAGAGAGAGAGAGAGAAACACGTTGCGTTAGCTATATTTTTAGGTTTAAATTTGAAGCAGATATGGTTGATAGATGATCTCTTCGATAGAGACAACTTAGCAGAAAAACAATGGGCTATGTTAGTAGTTTTCATTTTCAACATTAACCGATTGTGTGTCTTCTACTCTCCTTATCTATCTTTATGTCATTCCCACTTTACTCTTTTCAAGCGAAGACAATTAATTATCATCGTGGAGACGCTGGAAGAACATCAAGAGGACTAAAAGAATTTGAAGATTAGTGAGGGCTACAAATTTCAGCCGTTACCACTTATCGTTTACCTTTTAAAAAAATTGTCATGTGTGATGGGGCACTTACAGTTCTCATTTTTGCTTTCCAAAAGTTTCAAATAATAAGATTTTCTTGTACGTGTAAAAATACTCTGTAAGAAGCTAGCAGCGCAGGTGCGTTTTTTCATTCGGAATAAAAGAATAGATCATACATATGCATGAACCTCCCCATTTTAAATGAATCTGCTTCCCTTTTCTAGTTTTATTTAATATCATAAAAAAATATACTACATAATTATATAAGCTTCATCAGTCAGTGACACAGAATTCAACTTCCACGACTATATTTAAATTAAACATGCATGGATTGTTACCTCTATCCACTCTTACTGTAAACTTATATGGAAGAACCTTACCTCAAGAGTCCGGATAAAGAAACTAGACGATAATTTGAGATCAACTTCGCCCCATCTCCTTTTCTGCGACATTCACTTATTAAAACAAAATATGTAAGTTATATGTTTTTACTCCCTACAAAGTATCATAATGTTATTTTTGGTCACTTAAAAAATATTACTAAAATTAGTCCCTAATTAATCACCTGGTTTTGAAATTGGTCTCAGCCATGTAACTTCCGTTATTTTATGATGAATTAGCACGATATTTTGTTTCAGTAGCATTTATTTTAAAGAGGATAAAATTGTTTTTTTTTATAGCTTTTTAAAATTTTTATTTTTATTATTTTTATTGATTTGTATAATTTAATTAAAGATTATTTATATATAAAAAAATCTGATGAAGTAATATTTCTTTTTAAAAGTTTGTCATTCATTCCGTAGTATACATATGTGTACCTAATTTTAACAACAAAAAATCTAGTATAGAAGTTATAAAGATTGTATAATTGAATGTTAACCACGTAGTGCCTCTTGAAATGCACCAGTTTTTTTGTTGCAGGAAAAGAGAAAAACAAGCGCCAATTTTAGTCCATTGACCAAATCAAAAGTTGTTTTCCCAGGTCCAATAAGCTTGTTTACCCATTCAATGTCTAAAATTGCCCAATTGCTTAGTTTAGCAATCTGGATATCTCACCTAATCATATCATGATTCTCTCTCATTATCTAATCTTTCAACCTTTCCATTGACCATACTTTAGTTTAGCATGGAAGATAACTCGCGCAGTCACGTGCACAGAGAACGTAACACAACACAATAGCGCCACGTAGACATTGTCAACTCACCAGCAACAACTATGTGCCAAACAAAGTACCTTGTCAACCAATCCCAATCCCGAACCTCCCAACGTTCTTCGGTTTGGCACGACAAGGGATTACTAACATTTCGTCATGCGCCTATATCTCCTTAAACATTGCATGCATTTTAAATAAAACGAACAAAAAGCTTAGCCTATTCCCTTACCTTTGAATAACCTTTCGGCTTCTCAAACTATTTGTTTTACTTTGCACTTTGCATGAGTGCAAGGAAGGAATATTAATGGCAGGGTCATCGAGAAAAGGGCACATATTCGGAGACGAAGGTAGTGTCCAAGGACGAAAGTTTGGCAAGTTAAATAAAGACGATTTCGATGGTTATAACTCCGATAACCATCCAAGAAAAAACAGCCCCGTCACCATCGATGCACCCCATTTGGATCCTCAAATGGCTTCAGATAACTCTCCGTACGACCCTTCTCTTTCTCCTTTATCCAAATCTCCATGGTCCTCTCACATAAACGAAGAAGTTTCCGCCTCCAACGACAACGAAGTTCTCGTTGGCTCTCTAATTCGTGAGGAGGGTCACATTTACTCCCTGGCTGCATCCAATGACTTGTTATACACGGGGTCAGATAGCAAGAACATTCGCGTTTGGAAGAACCAAAAGGAATTCTCGGGGTTCAAATCCAACAGCGGTTTGGTCAAAGCCATTGTGATTGCAGGTGAGAAAATCCTCACGGGCCATCAAGACGGCAGAATCCGCGTTTGGAAAGTCTCTGGCAAAAACGAGCAACAACACAAGCGCGTTGCCACGTTGCCAACACTCAGAAACTACATTAAATGTTCGATAAAACCCAGCAATTACGTGGAAGTGAAACGACGGCGTAACGTGCTTTGGATCAAACACTACGACGCCATTTCCTGTCTCAGTTTAACGGAAGACCATTCCCTCATATACTCTGCCTCGTGGGACAAAACCTTCAAAGTGTGGAAAACCTCGAGCTTCAAGTGTTTAGAATCCGTTACGGCGCATGACGACGCCGTTAACGCTTTAGTTGTGGGATTTGACGGGTTGGTTTTCACGGGGTCAGCCGACGGAAGCATTAAGATATGGCGGCGCGAAGTGCAAGGGAAAGGGACGAAGCATTTCTTTTCGCAAACGCTGTTAAAGCAAGAGTGCGCAGTGACGGCCTTAGCGATTAACGAGGAAGGAACATGGTTATACGGTGGATCCTCAGATGGGTTGGTGAATTATTGGCTGAGTGATACAAAATTGGAGCATAAGGGCGTTCTGAGGGGACATAAGTTAGCGGTTTTGTGTTTGGCGAGTGCTGGGAATTTGGTGTTCAGTGGCTCTGCTGACATGGCAATATGCGTGTGGAAGAGAACGTTTAATAATGATCACACGTGTATGTCTATTTTGTCGGGCCATACTGGGCCTGTCAAGTGTCTCGCTGTTGAGAAGGACCCTGATGCCATGTGCAATGAACGCCGTTGGATTTTGTATAGTGGCAGTTTGGATAAGTCCGTTAAGGTCTGGAAGGTCTCCGAGAATCCTACCTCTGCGCCGCCGCACCACCACCCCCAACCGCCGCGGCTTAGTGTTGATCAGATTTCGAGGGGGTCGTCTTTGAGAAAATTGGGATCCAGAAGATACTAAACTAGGTTGTAGGATGGGACATCATGCAAGGACACGTGTCAGTCCGTGTTGGTGGTACTCTGTGTTCAGAGTTTAAGTATAAGTACGCAAAGTGACTGACTAATTAATTAGTTAGTGTTTGTGCACCAAGGAATGTAACGTGGTGATACCTAACGATTCATAATTTGGATATGTTTATGTTGTGTATACCATACTGGATACTGGATTGTGAATTGTGACTTTCTTCTCTCTTCTTACTCGCACAACATGTGTTCTTGTGTACAACTTTAGGGATCGTTAGTCTCTAATATGTCAAATGTTTGAATATTTGCTGGAAAAAATCACTAGCAAATGGTTCTCTTAATTCTCAGTTCAGGGATAGCTGTCACACCGATTATCTCTTAAAAAATTTAAAGAAGTTAGGTGAGAACGTTTCTTAAAAAATATATATATATAAAAACCTAAATTAATTCAATTTATTACATAGTTTTTTATTTTTGTAAGTATTTATTTAAAAAATTATTAGAGCTGAACCATTATCTATCAACTTTGTTAAACTATTAGGAGTGTGCACAATCCAATCTGATTCATCTCAAAGCAAAGGTGCGTTGGTCTGAATTTTGAAAATAAAAATTTAACGTTTTCACATCCCAACGGTGTACGTATATCCTTTGGGAAGAAAAAGACGGAGAGCGAAGATATATAAAGTAATGTATTAAATGAAAGATTCAATTTTTTCAACATACATTTAATTTTTTAATTGGTATAATTTTTTTATATAACCTGCGAAAGAATAATAAAAAAAAAGTTCTTTATGGTTTCTATTTACTAAAAAATAATTTTATCAGAGTTTTTGGATTAAAATTGCCGTGATAAAATTGGCCTAGCATTCTTTATTCGGTCTTTATAGTTTTTTGTTTTTGGGTAAATGGAGGGGAAGGAGGCCCAGAATTATAAACAAAAATAACTTGACAGTGGAATGTGTCCTGAGAATTGTGTGTTTGTGTTTTCGTCTTTACTTCTGTTTTTGATAAGCAGCATCGTGTCGAAAAAGTCTTCATGATTCCAAAAGCACCAACTTTTGCGAAAAGATGAGATTTTTATAAAATTATAAACTAAATTCATCTATGTCTACTATTTTAAGAACTAAAATATTTTTACTCATATAATTTATATCTTTGTTGGTATACAAAAACTTTATCGTACACTTTTAATAAAATTCATTTATAAATTAACTAATGTTGATCCAATTTTTATTTATAAAATATTGATATACTTCAGTTATTCAGTATGAAATATCAATGGTTAAGTTCATCAAATGATTCATTTTTATATAATTATTACACTATTTATAAGCATCCGAGGTAGTTTTTATTTTAACACATGTTGTGATGCAGTTAATTTATCAATTAATTAAAAAAGTACACTGATACATTCTTAAAATGTTTAAATCATGTTATCTCTTCATTTTATTTAAAAAAAATGTATTAATCTACAAAGTTCATCACACTTAGTAAGAAGATGAATCCTAATTCCTAACTAATAATGTAAAAACGTGCACTGTACTTGGATACCTTTTAATATGAACAGCTAGACAATTATGAGCAATTATTAATAAACACTCTTGAGAATTTTTTACTTCATTAATTACTGTGAATGTCACCCATATTTTACTTAGTATTAATTCAATCTTTAACTGTCTAAAAAGTAAAATGGGTTGCAAGGAAGCCTTTAGAATAAGAAGAAACAAAGGGGAGAGCCCATTGGGCAAAGGCAAGCCGAAGAATGAGATTCGGACATTGCATTTGCTTGGAGCATATCCCATAGCACATTGTTTAAGGACATATCCCATCATCACATGAATAAAAGGAAAAACCAAAAACATAAATCAAAACTTACTTATAATATATCGTTTGATTAAGATTAAAGAGTGACATCAATTTTTAATGTTAATTTGGTCGAGTGAGTTATTAAAGTGAAAAAATAATTTATAATTAATTGTAATAAAAAAAAAAGAATTGGGTTGGATAGGATGCGAATGAGGAAGCTGAGCTACATAAAAGGACAAAGTGATGGCCAGCTTGGACCCCACATGGCAAAAAAAGGAGAAAGATTCTTTCTTTCACTTTGCTTTTCCTTCCTTGCTTCGTTCTTTCACCATCTTAATACCAATCCAACACAACGCAACAACCTCTATTATGTCACATTAACTTTATATTATATTATTCCCTCTCTCACCTTCCACACCTAAAATTACCTTTTCTTTTTCATTTCCTTTATTCACACTCACATTCACTCCCATTAATCTATACACTTCGCTCCACTCATTATCATTATTATTATTTTTGTTATTGATAATCCCAATCATCTTCTGCAAACAACAAAATCCAGTTCTGTTTTTCTTTCATGGTTTTGTTGCATCATTCCTATTGGAGGCGATTCGGATTAGGGCTACACTGCATCTCTTTTCCCGACCATGTCGCCGGCGGCCCACGAATATTCTTTTGCCGTCGAGTACGACGGACCTCCGCTAACCTACGATCTCCCTCGGGCGCTTCCTATTAGCGTCGACAGCATTCCGGTCGCCGCCGTCGTTTCCCAGGTTTCTCTTTCCGACGCTCTAGCACTGCCGGTCGTGCAGCCGCTCCTACCATCGCAACACCATCATCACGCCGTGAAGGAGCTCAGAACGCACGGCTCTGAGCCTAGGGTTTCCAAGGAACTCGAATTAGCGTCCGAGAGAACAGTCTCGCCTACTTCCGTGATCGCCTTTGAGCATCGAGCTTCCCAGAGCAACGTTTGCGAGCTCTCCGGCGAGTTGAGCAGCTCCGGCGCGTTCGAGTTCTCCAACGGGAACGATGGCTCCGGCGAGTTGTCTGATTTGGGTGACAGTTCGAGAGTGCTCGAAGATTCGAGCTCGCGTGAGTTACCAGCGGAAGGTAGAACAATAAGCAGAACTAGAACTGAAAGCTCTAGTACCGGTGATCTTTGGGACAAGTCTGGGAGGAGTTCGGATATGTTGAGGGTTTCGAATGATGGAAAAGAGAGTTTGGATTTCAACGAGTTAAATCAGCAAGATTGGCCTTCCACTGAGTCAGTGTTGAGTTTAGAGTATCCGTCGACTCGGGTTTCTTCTTTGAAGGCTGAGGATTGCGATGGCAAGCGACCCCCTATTGTTACTTTCAATGTGGAATCTGATGATGATTTGGATGAGGAGTTTGATGTGGAGGACACTGTTACTAGACCGGTTAAAAGGGAACCTTTGACGAAGGGGAAGAAAGGGTCTTGTTATAGATGCTTCAAGGGGAATAGGTTTACTGAGAAGGAGGTTTGTCTTGTTTGTGATGCCAAGTATTGTAGTAATTGTGTGCTTAGAGCTATGGGGTCCATGCCAGAAGGTCGGAAATGTGTTACTTGCATTGGATTCCCTATTGATGAGTCCAAACGAGGCAATTTAGGGAAATGCTCTCGGATGCTAAAGCGGTTGCTTAATGAATTGGAGGTTCGGCAGATAATGAAGGCTGAGAGGTTTTGTGAAGCGAATCAGCTTCCACCTGAATATGTTTGTGTGAATGGGAAGCCACTTTCTTATGAGGAGTTGGTTATGTTGCAGAATTGTCCAAATCCTCCAAAGAAGCTAAAGCCAGGAAACTATTGGTATGATAAAGTGTCTGGTCTTTGGGGGAAGGTATTTGTCTGTTGATTTAGTTTTTTCTTCGTGCATTTGTGATTTGGTGTTTGGGTTTTTAAATGTTTCTGCTGATGCTGATTGGTTTGTAATTTCACAGGAAGGACAGAAGCCTTCCAGAATTATAAGTCCCCATCTGAATGTTGGAGACCCCATCCAACCGGATGCTAGCAATGGAAACACTCAGGTTTTCATTAATGGTCGAGAAATAACAAAAGTTGAGCTTCGGATGTTGCAGGTTGAAAATTTAGTGTATGCAGAGAGTTTTGAAAGGCTCTCTTAATAACCAAATATTGTTTATTGTAAAGCGACTTTGTTGAAAGAATCCTGTTTTGCTTGTGCAGTTGGCTGGAGTGCAGTGTGCCGGCAACCCACATTTTTGGGTCAATGAGGATGGTTCCTACCAAGAAGAGGGGCAGAAGAATACAAGAGGATATATATGGGGAAAGGTAACCCTTTTTTTCTTGAGTGGGGTGAGGAGGGGAAGGGGTGGAGGAAGGAGTTATTTCTCTCCTATTTTCTTCCAGACAAATGTTATTTACTGTGCACTCATTGATTTTTGGTTGTTAGGCTGGAACAAAGCTTGTATGTGCTTTCCTATCCCTGCCAGTTCCTTCTAGATCTTCAAATTCTTTGGGAGAACAACACTCCAATCTGGTTAGCAGAACCATTCCTGACTACCTTGAGCATGGAATAGTTCAGAAGCTTCTCTTAGTTGGTTGCAGTGGATCTGGAACGAGCACTGTTTTTAAACAGGTGATTTTATATCTGATAATGGAGTCTGTGAATTAAATCATACTTAGTACTTTCTTTGAATTAGGAGCATTAAAAATTGGACAGAATGTGATCTGTGTGACGAAAGAAACTTCTTGGAGTTTTCTGGACTCTATTTCACAAGTATTAACCTTGTCAATCACAATATTTTGTGGACACTCACACTAATAGTGTCAATCCTGCAAAGGTTGTTGTAAATGCTTATTGGATGCACGATTGTGTAATTTTCTTGTGTCATCAAGTGTTTCCTTGTTTAGCAAGGTCAATTTTGTTGGTAAGTGACAATTGACTTCGTATTTGGACACGGTATGGGATTCTTCATGGGTATATGAGGAATTGTTGAAGTGAAATTTTGATAAGCCTTCTCCTCAAAGTGAAAATAATGTCACTGATAGAAATGAGATGAGAAATACCTTTAAACGTCAATGTATTCATAGAATTGCAAATATGTATGGCAGGCCAAGATTCTTTACAAAAGTGTCCCATTCTCAGAAGATGAGCATGAAAATATAAAGTTGACCATTCAGAGCAATGTTTATGCATACCTTGGCATACTGCTTGAGGGACGTGAGCGTTTTGAAGATGAAAGTTTGGCTGATTTGAAAAAAGGGCAATCCTCTGTACTTGATACCACAGGTAGGATGCATTTTCTCCCTCCCTTACACTTCTTTGTCAGAGATGTGTGTTTTATATTGAACTTTGACTTAGTAGCCTAGATATCTTTCTTTTAAAGCACCAATTGTGCACCATCTATTCGTTACTTGTCAATCCAAATGGTTTGCAGCGTTCTTATGGTGTTATTATGTATGTAGTTCTGTTCTTATCTCCTTTCCTTTATATTTATACTAAAAGTTTGGCTGTTTGCAATTATGGTTTACTACAGGAACTAGTCCAAAACTTGATGATAAGACCATATATTCCATTGGCCCAAGATTGAAAGCATTCTCTGATTGGGTGCTGAAAACGATGGTAGCAGGCAAACTTGATGCCATCTTTCCTGCTGCTACACGTGAATATGCACCGTTGATTGAGGAATTGTGGAATGATGCTGCCATTAAGGCCACATATGAAAGAAGAAGTGAATTAGAAATGCTGCCTAGTGTTGCCAATTATTTCTTAGAGCGGGTAAGATTATTCTTTCTTTGATTTTATTATTTTGTCAGCGGGCTCTTGTCAAATGAATTGTGGGAAACCTATTTACATATTTATTTGTCACACTTTCATATGGAAGCACTTGTCAAGTGTTTTCAATTATATTAGGTGCTTTCAAATCCAGCTGTTTATGCGGATGAATTAACACTGCTTTTCACCTGTTAAGCATTAGAATGCTTCATTGATGTTATTTTTGCAAATAGTTGCACCATCTTGCTTCCTTATTTTCTTTTAAGTTTCCACTTCTATTTTTTCTTTCCTGAAGAAAGATTGTTGGGCTAGTATCTTTGACAAACTTGTTCTGCTCTCTGTTTTAGGCTGTTAAGATATTAAGGACTGATTATGAACCCTCAGATTTAGATATCCTCTATGCTGAGGGAGTTACATCATCCAATGGGGTGGCTTGTGTGGAGTTTTCATTTCCACAATCAGATTCTGAGGAAGCTGTTGACACTGCTGATCGACATGATTCTTTGGTTAGGTAGGTGAAAATATTTTGTGCCTGTCTCTAACAGAAGAAATATATTTGTGCCTGTTGTACATCGGAAATGTGTTGTGGCCCTGATTAACCTAATTGCTGTTGTAATTGTTTTTGTCTTGGAAAAAAGTAGCACTAGTAAACTGCCAAGGGATGTAAATGCAAGTACATCAGGACTAGAAAATAACAAAAGAAACAAAATGCAGGATAAGTATTTTAGAATTGTAGTAAGGAGCCTACTAAGGATAAATGCAAATATATTTTTCACTGGTACTTAAGAAACATACTGGAGGTTTCTTCCATTTGCATGGATATGGCTACGAATATGAGTGTTTCTATATTTGATATTTTAGTTCAATTTTTATATTCTTTGGATAGGATTGTGGACATCATACTGGAATGGCCATCAAAATGCTCTTATAGTCAGGTTTAATGTGAAAAAGTTGACCTCTCTTATGAGAAAGACGCATTCAAATTTGTGTATTTGTTTCAAATGCTTGGAATACTATTATTCCCAAAAGCATATCTAATTAGCAGAAATATCTGATGATGTTGCTGTTTTTCATGGATGTGAATTTGACTCGTACAGATATTTATGCGTTTCCTACCACAAATGTTTGTGTTAAGATATGTAACTTCTTTTTATAATAATAATTTGGAGGGGAAAAAGTAGTCGTTACAACTGCCCTTGAATGTTGATGATTAATAATACTTTTTGGTTGGTTAACAGGTATCAACTAATTAGAGTGCATGCAAGGGGGCTAGGAGAAAATTGCAAGTGGCTGGAGATGTTTGACGATGTTGAAATGGTCATTTTCTGTGTTGCCTTGAGTGACTATGATCAGTTTTCTGTTGATGGAAACGGTTGTCTCGCTAACAAGATGATATTGAGCATGAAGTTTTTTGAAACCATTGTCACTCATCCAACTTTTGAGCAAATGGACTTCCTGTTGATATTAAACAAATTTGATCTGTTTGAGGAGAAAATTGAGCAAGTTCCTCTGACTAAGTGTGAATGGTTCTCTGATTTTCATCCAATAATCAGTCGCAATCGTCCCAACAGCAATAGCAACAGCATAAATAATAATCCCTCCCTTGGTCAGCTGGCTTCCCATTACATAGCAGTTAAATTTAAAAGGCTTTATTCATCTCTTAGAGGACGAAAGTTGTACGTGTCCCTGGTGAAGGGGTTGGAGCCTGATAGTGTTGATGCAGCACTTAAATACGCCAAGGAAATTTTGAAGTGGAACGAAGAGAGACCAAACTTTAGCTTGAGTGAGTACTCAATGTATAGCACTGAGGCGAGTTCATTCTCTCATTGATTGCTAATTCAGGCAAGAGTTGTAAGTCATACTTGTGTATGGCTTGACATTTGTTCGTGTACATATACTGCTAACTAGAAGTAACATGGACCATTCCTTCTACAAGCTATCGACTTGTGAGATGCAGTGGACTGTAGACACATGTAGGTAAGGTTTCAAGGGGTTAAGGTATGTTGGTGAGTCAGTCAGCACATGCCACACAGATCCAAGTGTAATGTTCAAATTCATTTTTTATTTTTCTTATGTTAAAGTAATATTGTTATAATTTTTTTTGGGTCAATCTTTATGTTAGAAGTTGTGTATCACTTTTAGCCGGTCCGTCAAATATTTGAGTTGCAAGCCGGCTTTTGTGTGCTAAAAATACATGATAGACCACGGCGGTTGTATATCATTCAAGCTGGAGCTTTTCATTTTGACCCAAAAAAAAGCTGGAGCTTTTCTGTAGGCTCTGCGCGTCATTCTGTTTGCGAATGGTTTATAAAAGACATAATATACTTTAAAGTTATCCATTTACTTTAGCTCTTTTTAGGGTAAAGTGTTGAAATGAGAGTGGTGGAAAAAGATAATAGTAAATGTGAACTACGAGTTCAGAATTAACAGAATACTAAAAATTGCACCAGCTATCATAATACAGCACAGCCCTATTAAACACGTTATTACCTGACACAAAAAGAAAACATGTTATTAGAAGATGGAAAGCCCAGATTTCACATCCTAGAGGCTTCTTGCTCTTATTTTAGAAAAGTAGCCTAAAATAATCTAGTCCTCATAAAGATCGGTATCAAGGCGTGGAGTTAGGAGAACTTGAAGAGGGGTTGCTTTTAAATTTGTAAGTCCAACGCTCTCTGTCATGTCTATAACTTGATTTGAAGGAGAAGCCACATTGAAAGAGTGTAACAGTCTAGCCAAGGTCAAGAGCACCACACGCAGAGCCAGGGAGGTTCCTGGGCATGCTCGCCTTCCAGAACTAAAAGGGACGAGCTCATAGTTCTGACCTCTAACATCAACATCTTTGTGGGTTGTCAAGAACCTTTCAGGCTTGAAATCATGAGGATCCGGCCAAACACGACCATCCCGGTGGATCTTCCAAGCATTCACCATTAAGTGTGTACCAGCAGGAATTCGATAGCCGCATGAAAAGGTGCAGTCGTCCATGGCCGCACGAAACGTGATAATGGGACTTGGTGGATAGAGACGCAGGGTTTCCTTGACAATGGCTTGGAGGTAGACTAACTTCTTCATTTCACATTCTTCTACCTTCCTGTCCTTCCCAATATGAGTGTCCAGTTCTTCTTGGGCTTTTTTAAGTTCCGTTTGATGGTTGAGTAGCAGCGATAGCGCCCATGTTAGAGTGATCATGGTGGTGTCACTTCCCGCTAAAATCAGATTCTGCCAAGATATACCAGCTCGGGGTTCGAATTCAGTGTTAGATGTCAAACCAAAAAGGTTGTTTGAACCAAAAACTCCGATTTTCTTCTAAACAGAAGAAGGATGCTATACTAAATTAGATTGTACGATATAACATAAATCCGAAGGATATAAACAAGTGGACCCTTTTGGCAGCACAAAACTATTGGCTTTTGGTATATTCTTTGTTCCTTGTGAAAAGATTTAAACAGAGGAACCGAATTATTAAGAGTTTTTCTATATCGTACGATATAGTACGAAGCAACTTGTTTACATGCTATTGGCTGAATAAAAAATAAAAATAGAAGAAAATGGACAGGAATCACGGTGATGGGGCATAATTTATCCCGCTTATTTTACAACCAAAGGTGTAAATGCGTAATGTCCTTGGTTGGGAGCTTTAGCATAAGAGAAAGTATTTTATGCACAATTTTTGGGATGACTTTAAGTGTTTTTTTTTTTTTTTTTATTTTATACACGCAAATGAAAGGTACAAATAACAGACTTCTAAATTCCTTTTAGACTCCATCAAGCATTTATGGTTTTATTAAATAAGAGGCAAGATATATATAGTAGTAACAAGTAGCAACAAAAAAAATAAAATAGAAAATAGCCTAACAATTACTTACCAGGCAAGTAGCCTTGATGATAGTATCTGAATCATAACCTGAAATCTCTGCACCCTGCAGAACATTCAGCATGACGTCCATGAAATCTTGTTCATCCTTGCCATTCGTATTCCAAACTCTTTTCCTTTTGTGTTCCTCTAGCCACCCTTCAAGCAAAGTGTCTAATTCACTAGCAGTTCTCTTCATAGCCTTTTCATATCCATTGATATCTAACCACCCCAGAAATGGAACTGCATCAGATAACACAAACACCCCAAACAAACATACACAGTCTCTCATAGCTCTCTTATACCTTCTTGCTTCACCTTCTGCATGATCATCAGCAGCCCCATAATATGGTTTCCCTCCCACCATTCTCAAAGCAATATTGTGCGTCAAATCTCCAAACCACTGCTTCATATCTACCAAAACCCCTCCGTTTGTACAACCATCTCTTGACCATAACTTGTAAAGCTCCCTTACTGCAGCCTCTACCTCAGATCTTCTTGTGTTCTTGAGTAGTTCAAGCCTTTGGTTAGACAAAAGCTCAATGGTAGTTAATTTCCTTATCTCACGCCAATAAGGACCATAAGGAGTGAAGCCAAACATTGCATAGTTGTAGCCCATTAACTTAGAGGCTGCAACACAAGGCCTTGTGGAGAATGCTTTGTCATGCACAGTAAAACACTCTTTTGCCACCTCCCAGCTACTCAAAACCAGAACTTTGCATGAACCAAGTTTTATAGTGAAAATTGGTCCATGTTTGTCAGTCATGATCCCAAGTGTTTTGTGTGTAAGTTGATGAGCCCCGAAGAGGTGCAAATGGCCAATAATAGGCCATGCACCTGCTGCTTGTGGTGCACTGCAGATCTTTGTGTTAGGATTAGAAACAAGTGTTTTCTTAAATTGATAAAACAAGGCACCTACTAACAAGGCAAGAATGCCTGAAATGAGAGTTTTCAGCTGAAAAGCATCCATGACCATGACCCCTCTTGAGTTCCAAACTAAGCCAACAACTTATATAAAGAAATTTCATATTTGTCGGTTTCCTGTTGCTTTGCTTAATCGTGCATCACCTAGCATCTATCTAGGTGTCACTTCATCCCAGCATTCCATTTAAATTTTTCACTCACTCGATATAATGCAAGTCACTCCGCTGTGAGGATTTTGAGCCACTTGTTTTAAATTTGGGTAAAATAATTCTCTTTCATAACGTTGTCTTAAAAGATTCAAAAATAATTATTATTTAAAACAGTTGAATGTGTTTTACAATAATATTTAATGTTTTTGACATTTTTGAGGTTGCAGATTGGTTTGGTTTATTACGATCCAACCATCCTAAGCTAGACCAATTGCAAAATCAAGTGGTTTAGAGTAATTTTAACGTATGAAGTGCACTTCAATGTTTAATTGTAAAACAAATTCAGTGACAATTTATTTTCTATTTAAATTGGTAGTGTACTTTTATCTTTGAAAGTATAAGAAAGAAGGGTGGGCAAAACCAAATGAATTTAGTGATTTACGTGCAATTCGGCAAGATTAAGCCAGTGAACTTGTATAATTTATAAGCAAATGTTAGCTAATATTTTAAGATAAAATTAAAATATTTAAAACAAATGAGTTTATTTATCTTATTAATACATTATCATTATATATTTTTAACACAATTAAAAAAATGATGTACCCATTTCTTAATATCGTTGTGTTATAGTTATCAAACCCTTAGTGATATTTGAATCCCCGTGCTGCCATCCAATTCCTATCCTTTGTGTATGTATGTATGTAAGAGCCGTGACTCCAAATCGGTGAACCCCACTTTAGTGATTGTCTGTTTGGAATTTGTGAAAATTTCAGCAATAATTGATTCCAATCGAATCATCCACAAAAATTTTATTATATAAATGTATAAAATAAGAAAATAAAAAATACATTTATTGTTAATTTTAATTATATATATACAGGTATATATTGCTTTATTTATTGTTTCCGTTCATGTAGAAAACCGAAGATAGTACAGTTTTAGTATAGATTTTATTATCTATTTATTTATATGTTAAATTAAAGAGAATTTTTTTGACAAGTTAAATCTTTTAACAAGACAAAATTTAGATATAATATACAAATATAATAAAAATCAAGATTAAAAAATAGTTTAGTAGTTAAAATAAATTTCTATTTATAATTATAAAATAATATTAAAATATCAAAATTATTGAAATTAAACTTTATCTTTTGTAATATATTTTTTAAAAGAATAATTGTTTTCTTCACTTTTCTAAACAAATAATTTAATTTTAAATATTTTTAACATATTTCAAAGTATACTTAAATTAAGAGTAAAATATATATTTTTCTTCTGTAAAATATACATATTATACTATCCTTCATTTTATTATAAAATATATTATTTAGTCCATTTAATTTTACACTATACAATTTTTTAAAAATATTTTAATTTTTTATTATATATAAATTTACTAATTTATCATTTATCTATAGCTTAATTTTTATTTGTATGTCCTGATTTTTTATTTTTATCCTCAATTTTTTCTTTGAATGTGTTAAAATTATAATTCATTTATATCATGTACCTTTTCATTGAAGGTGATTTTTTTAGTTTTATTTTTAATATTTTACGTTGAAATAAGTCTTTAAAAATTTTATAATAATGACAAATTCTTATTAAATATTTTGAAACTTATAAATTTTTTTAATAAAAACTTAAAATAAATTAAATTATAATGGATTTAAGTTTTTGATAAAGGAGATTATAAATTTTTTAAATAGAAAAAATTAATGTGATATATATATTTTTTATTGAAGGATAATG
Source organism: Abrus precatorius (assembly GCF_003935025.1). Classification (NCBI taxonomy): domain Eukaryota; kingdom Viridiplantae; phylum Streptophyta; class Magnoliopsida; order Fabales; family Fabaceae; genus Abrus; species Abrus precatorius. The sequence goes on along the minus strand of NW_020874406.1, from coordinate 16,561,022 downwards.
TAATTTACTCTTAAAAATCAATTATACATATTTTTATTAAACATTTATTTAATCATTATTATTTTATATTTCATCTCAATTTTAAAATCACTTTATAACACAAAAGACATGTAATAGTTTTGTGAAATAATTTCTTTAGCCAAACCTTCGCCAAAACATTAAAGAAATGCAATTTGAGATGACTTCATGTAATTTTAAATACTTTTATTTTAGTTGAGCAAAATTATTGTGTACAAATATTTTTATGATCTATATTTATTGACATTTAAACTTAGGGACCTATAAATTAAAATAAAATAATCCCACCAATTAATCAAATTTGTATTTTATTTTACTACTTGTTATAAATACATGTTAAAACTTGATGTCATTTTTCATGATTGAATTGTACCAAATTATATATAAATGAAGTAACAGTCAATACTGCCTATGCCTATACGGTGAATCTTACTTTATTACATGATTTTAATTGTTTTAAGAAGTATCATCATTAATTCTTTATTTTAAAGGAATATATAATAAATTTAGATATTATTTATTATTGATAATAACATTAGTAATAACATCTATAATAATAATACTAATAAAAATATAAATTAACGTAGCTGTAATATTATTCAATACGTTAATCATAATAAGTTTGACTAAACGCATATCTAAAAAATGGATTAAAGAATGTCATTCTTTTACTGCATTATTTGTGAAACATGTTAAAATTAAGTGTAAATTAAATCATACGTAAAATAAGATATGAATAAATTAAAGATTTATGACACGTAAAATAAGATATGAATAAATTAAAAATTTATGAAGAGATATAGACTCGTGTATTTTTTATTTTAAGATTTTGAAATTGTATTATAATGTCTTTCTTATTGTAAAATTTCTTATTCAAATCACTAGAATAAACGGCAAATTTAATTTTAATAAAATTAAGAGACAAATATAATTTTATAATTAGATTGAATTAAATTTAAAATTTAAATAACTGTGATATTGGTAAGATCATCATCACAAGATTCGCCACAGCATCGATACCCAAATCGTATCAGATTTCTCTCTTTTACTCAGTAAAAATAACAATAATTATGAAGATTTGAACTTAACCTCTGTCTGTTATAATTCTATTATCATAACCATCTAATGAGGATGAGTGAATGGGTTAAGCATTGCTTATGATCAGTGTTTTCTTTATAGGGACATCATGTCTCCTTATTGGTTTCAAACCTATAACAGCAAACAAGGTGGTGTCTGGGACGTGTTGGATATGGGTGATGTAATAAACCATAGTTTTGTTGGGCTAATGGGCTTCTAAAGCGGTTGATTCTTCTGTTTGTGACGTCAAATATCATTCTTAATCTTTATGCTTTTGGTCAAAATTTTCATGCAGCAATCTCTTCACAGGCAGACGCAGATCCACTTGGGAACTTGAAATCAATAAAGAATTGAATGTGACTGCAATAGAACTTCAAATAAAAAAGGCTCATGTTTATAAGTAGAAAAGATTCGAGAAGCATCACAGCTCATTCTTTAGAACACTCAAATTTTATAAAGATACGTTTGAAAGTTAGGAATTAAACTTTATTTATTTTTAATATTATTAAAAATTTAAATTTTTAATGAATGATAATAATAAAATATTAAGACATGTTATTTTTTACAAGTTGGTTTTATTCGACAAACTAACACCATCTGAGGTAACCTATTCAGTTAGTAGAGTGAGTCAGATTGATAACTCACCTTTTAACTCAATCCATGTCAATCAAGATGTATATTGCAAAGCTTTAAGCGAGATCATACAAATATAGAAATGGGTATTTTCAGCCAAAATTGAGAGAACACATCTTTTCGTGTAGGCAAGAGGTGAATTCATTCATAAATGACTAGCTAATCCCTAGGCATCAACTTTTAGCATTATGCACATTGCACACTATCGACCTAACATAGGTTGTAATCTCAACATTCAGTGAACCCATCCATATGTATGGCAGAATTTGGTGGTCCATATTTGTCTCAAGTGTGAGTTTGGTGTCCTACGGATTAGATGCCGGCCACATAAGGCGTGCGTATGGCCAAAATGGGTTGTAGGTATCTTTAACGTGAGTTTGTATTCACTTCAATTTTATTTTTAATATTACAACTTTAACTTTACATTAAAATGTAAACACACTTTATTAAAGGATGTTTTTCTTCTCATCGCGTAATGGATTATGGTCTATGCATGCTAAGTTGCTAACTGTTAGCGTCGGAGAAAATTGAAAGAAAGGGTCCACCGTAGCTGAAAAGACTGAAGCAGATAAGAATGCTTGCGTTTCAAAATAATAATGTTACTTTTACATCTTTTATTTTCACATTTTCTCAATAGTCAAGTCAATTACACTTCTTATGGACCAGAAGATTCAAATATATATATATATATATATATGAAGTAAAATTTTTTTACACCAATATAAATTTAAAAATTCTTATATTTAATTTTAGTCTTTTATTTAATTTAAATTTAATAGCCAATAAAATAATAAATTATAATTCATTAAAATTAAGTTAAATGGAAGACTCAAATTGAGTTTAAGTTTAAACTTATATTAATATAAATTTTTTTTACCTATATATATATATATATATATATATATATATATTATCATTACAAGAATAAAAATTCACCGTCATTATACTTTCAGAAGAAAAAAAATATGAAAGAAAAAAAGTATTTAATTAAGAAATAATTATGCAAATCTTCTTTAATAATGATAATAATTACTCTTAAATCTTGCTTTCTTATAAAAATATTCCTACTTCCTATGTCTCTTGATTTGATTTATTATTTTTAAGAATACTTTACTAATGATTTATGCATTAGAAAAAGACAAGTGTGTGTAATTTTTTTAAGATAAAAGTTGTCAATACAAAAGAAGTATATATATATTTCAAACTAACAAAGGTTAGGTCTGAGAATAATTATTGCCAACTCCAAGAAAAATTAGTGTAATAATTCTTAATACAGGCAATGATGTAATTAATAAAAATTATAAAAAAGATATAAGACAGGTGTAAAAATTACAATGTAAAAAAAATATTTTAGACAACTTTTTTAAAGATATGATATTAATTTTTATAGAAAATTTTATTTTATTACAGTTCATACAAAAATGAATTAAAAAAGATAAAATTATGTTAGAGCTTGTTTTATTCATTAAAAAAAATATATGCTAAAAATTATGAATTGTTTTGTGTTTTTGTATGAGTTGCTGTAAAATAATTTTGGTAAAAAATTATCTGTTTATTTTATTTTTTTACATTATTCTAGCACCATGTCTTTCTAGCGTCAAAAGAACTCGATGAATATCCGAAAAATCGTTTTCTTGTTTCTTTTTATACAATCATCTGAACTTCGTTTGTGATGCTATTCATGGCTACATTATAACTGAGCTGAGAAAAAAAGAACTGCATCAATCCTTTGTAACGGTTGCATCTAATACTAGTTCTCACTGATAATTGATTCTGATACGTATGATTTTGCGAGCAACACAGAAGTACCAATTTACGTAACTGCAATTATTTGAACTTAAAGACCCTCGAGACTCTCTCTTCGATCGTGTCAATGGATTCTGCAAGTCAAGATCTGATGAACAACGTTATGTAACACAGAAGACTGAAAAAAAAAAAACAACTATGGAAAGAAGTATGGTTATCGTGAACTAACAACAATAACAGCAAATTTTATTCCATTATTTATGATTGTTGATGTTATTTAGCTTATATCAAAAATATTATTTATTATTAAATTTCTTTTAATATATTTTTTAAAATTCTTCCTGCTTTTTCTGTATTTTTATTGATTGGACTAAAAATTATGACATTTATTCGTCTCACTGGTGATTTTAATGGTTTTTTTCTTTTTTCTTTTACAATATCAAAGTACTTTAAATAATTTTCTATCATCTTTTACAATTTAGACTGTAAATATTACCATGGTTATCGGGGACTATTACAGTAAAATTGTGAAGTTTAGAAATTGTTATGTATGGAGAGACTCACGCCAGTGATGGGCCTAATAAACCATAACGTGCAAATCCAAATACGGAACAATCCCATGCTTGTGACTCCGAACCAGTAACAACGGTTCTGTTGAAAAATGTTTTATCATGTGCAGTGAAAAACTCTGGTCAATTCCTTTCTCCTCAAATCAGAAGTTGCTAAGTGGGAGAATGTGAGGAGAGATCAAAGGAATGAAACAAGGCAGACACAGTAAACAACCAAAAATTTGATAACATCCTCTTCTGGCTTCAGATATTCATTTGGATCATATGGTTCTATTTCATTTGTGTTTTCTTTTTTATTGGATGATTATTTTGTCTTTTCTCTCCTGTGGGAAGACAGGTTTAACTGCTGCTATTGTAAGAAAGATGCTATCAAATTTGTAGATTTCTTTCAAATTCTTGGACAACTGTTATTACCGATCGAACGCATATTTTAATTATGTCAACCATCCTTTGATGTTGCTGATTTTTGAAAAATGTGAACAGACTCAGAAGGAACTTGCGTGCTTTCCACATTATATGTCTGTGTTCGGATGGATAATTTTTTCTTTCCCGGTTAAACAGGTATCAACTATTACAAATTTGACCAATTTGAGGAGAAAATCGAACAAGTTCCTTTGACAAAGTGTGATTGGTTCTCTGATTTTCATCCGATAATAATAGCATTAATAATGACACTACCCTTGTTCCAGATATACTTGTCACTTTTATTTGTATGTATGAAGTGTAATCCTTAAACTTGATTTTGAGTCATGTTAGTTTCAGCCAAGTATGCGACACTTCAATCGTACCTACACTCCTCCAAGCCCAAAAATCCTTCAAAATCAATTGTCAAATGCCAACAATTCTTGACTTGAATTTTGTCCGTATACATTGATCGCTGAGTAGGAGTAACTGGGAACATTCCTTCCGCAGGCTATCCTCGTAAGATGCACTAAAAACATGCAAATTTTAAGGGGGTTGGGTCTGCTTAAAATGTTCACATTCTTTTTTCAATGGTAACGTAACATGTTGATCTTTGCATTTATATATCCCTTAACTTGCAAATTACAATTTAACTAGGTTATATGGCATTATCATGTTCGTAAATGACATACTAAAGACAATGTACGTTGTAGAAAGAAAAACTAGAGGAAGTGAACCGCTATTATATAACATAGTACCACTCCATTAAACATGCTATTAAAAGATTGAAAGCACCAATTTCACAACCAAGAAACTTCCTATCCTTATTTTGAGAAAACTAGTTTAATTTAATCTAGTCCTCATAAAGCTTGGTATCTAGACGTGGAGTTAAAAGGACATCAAGTGGGGTTGCTTTTAAATTGGTAAGTCCAATGCTCTCTGTCATGTCTACATTTTGATTTGAAGGAGAAGCAACATTGAAAGACTGTAACAGTCTAGCCACGGCCAAGTGCACCATACGCAGAGCCAGTGAGATTCCTGGGCATGCTCTCCTTCCAGAACCAAAAGGGACAAGCTCATAGTTCTGACCTCTCACATCAACATCTTTGTGGGTTGTCAAGAACCTTTCAGGCTTGAAATGATGAGGATCAGACCAAACACGACCATCCCTCTGGATCTTCCAAGTATTAACGATTAAATGTGTGCCAGCAGGAATGTGATAGCCACCTGAGAAAGTGCAGTCTTCCATGGCTGCACGAAGGGTGACAATGGGACTTGGTGGATAGAGTCGCATAGTTTCCTTCACAATGGCTTGAAGGTAAACTAACTTCTTGATGTCTGATTCTTCCACCTTCCTGTTCTTCCCAATATGAGTGTCCAACTCATCTTGGGCTTTTTTAAGTGCCGTTTGATTGTTTAGTAGCAGAGAAAGAGTCCATGTTAGAGCCACCATGGTGGTGTCGCCTCCTGCCAAAATCAGATTCTGCAAAAATGTACCAACTCATGGTTGGAAATGGAATTCAAAGTTAGACAGCAATATGTACCAAAAATCTGTATTTTTCCCTTTTTAATTCGTTTCTTGTCTTCTAAACCATAGAAGGATGTTATCTTGAATCGGATTAAATCAATAATAGCCTTATCTCACTAGTTGCCGTTTACATGAATCACACATATCACATTGAATCAAATTATGGATTTATGACAAAAAATTGTAGAAGGTGACGTGGTTACTTCTGTTCCAAACAAGTGGATCCTTCCTTGCGACGGCCTATCATACCAGTAGTTTACTTCTCAGGTGTGTTTGGGATATAAACTTAAGTATTTATTTAACAAACTCTTATTACACTAGTGCTTATACCATATATTTGACTATGTTTTGTAGAATAAGCTAAGAAAAAACATATTCTTAGCTTATTGAAATAATTTGAAAAGAGTTAATGAAAATTCTAATCTATTTTCATAAGCTCTTTCAAATGAGTCTTGGTGTATTTTTGGTTCCTCATTGGGAGATATCAATAGGCAAATCAAGTCACAGTCTGAATATATTATACATCAATTTTTCAATCTCTAAGTCATGTATTTTTGTTGGATGAATTCCTTTTGACTTAATGATATAATAAGTTGGACACACTTACCAGGCAAGTAGCCTTGATGACGGTGTCTGAATCATAACCAGAAACCTTGAGATCGTGCATACCATTCAGCATGACATCCATGACATCCTGTTCTTCCTTTCCATCCATACTCAAAGCTCTTTTCCTTTTGTGTTCCTCTAGCCACCCTGCAACAAGACTGTCCATTTCACTAGCTGTTCTCTTCATAGCTTTTTTGTATCCATTGTTGTCTAACCACCACAGAAAAGGAAATGCATCGGATAACACAGGTATCCCAAACAAACTCATAAAGTCTCTCATAGCTTTCTTATACCTTCTTGCTTCTTCACCTTCTGCATGATCCTCACTAGCCCCATAGTATGGTTTCCCTCCCACCATTCTCAAAACAATATTATGTGTCAAATCTGCAAACCACTGCTTCATATCTACCAAAACCCCTTCCTTTGGACAACCTTCTCTTGACCATAACTTGTAAAGCTTCCTTGTTGCAGCCTCTAACTCAAATTTTCTTGTGTTGTTGAGTAGTTCAAGTCTTTGGTTCGAGAGAAGTTCAATAGTAGTAAACTTCCTCATCTCACGCCAGTAAGGCCCATGAGGAGCAAAGCCGAACATTGCACAGTTGTAGGTCATTAGCTTTGAGGCTGCAACAGAAGGTCTGGTGGAGAATGCTTTGTCATGGACAGTAAAACACTCTTTGGCCATCTCCCAGTTACTCAAAACCAGAACTTTGTATGAACCAAGTTTTATTGTGAAAATTGGTCCATGTTTGTCAGCCATCATCCCAAGTGTTTTGTGTATAAGTTGATGACCCCCAAAGAGGTGTAAATGGCCAATAACAGGCCATGCTCCTCCTGCTTGAGGTGCAGCACAGATCTTTGTGTTAGGATTAGGAACAAATGTTTTCTTAAATTGATAAAACAAGACTACTACTAACAAGGCAAGAATGCCTGAAATGAGTGTTTGGAGCTGGAAAACATCCATGATCATGACCATGTTGTGTGCCACTAAGTGTAGCCCACCCCTATTTTGCTATATGTCGGTTTTCCTTATTCTTAGCTCAGCAAGCAATGCACCCTATTTGACTTTTGATTTATACTAGGATCAGGTTTATGAAAAAATTTGTTTTATATTAATATTTCTGCTTGATTCATATAAAGACTGCTTCACTGAATAGATTTCATACAATTAAAAATGTCTGTTCAAAAGTTTGTTGAATTTCAGGACTGGAAATTCTTACAATAACTCATTGACCTAAAATTTACTATGAAGTATTAATTTGATGACACGTCTAATTTTTGGTCTAGATTTATTTTATGATTAAACTGGTACTATGTATTCAAACAGCTAAACTTCTGATAAGATCCTTCCCTTAGCAAAAATTGACCCGGCATGTTGAAAAGTTCAAAGGAATTGGGTAAGAAATATTATAGTTTGTTCCGCATATATGCAAGCGTAAGTGCAAAATCTGAATAAAGATTTGATTCGATTTTATCTGACTTAAAATATTCATCAGGTTCTACTTAATTTCTTTCTATTTTATTTTTCCGTGGAAGATTATTTTGTCTTTTTCTCTCATTTGAGAAGATAGGTTTGCATGACTTTCATCAATTTATAAGTGTACATTAGGCGTAGGCCACCTTTAAGAAAGTAACATTAGAATATTCAATGCAAATTAAGATGAGTCTTTCGTGATAAAATATTTCTTAGCTAACTGGACCGGCATCTTGAGTTATATATAAAAATCATTGCAAAAATATAAAAATTCAAAAGTCGTCTGGTTAATTTTTATGACACTTTTTGAATTTAACTGATTTTATATCACGATTTTAAATTCTCTTATTCTTGTAATTCTCTTTTTTGGGTATATGACATTTTTAAATCTCATTTAAAAAAAATGTAACCCCCATCGTAAACAGGGAAAAAAATTTCAGTGTTTTTCTAGAATGACTAGTAACTAGGGTATGTTTACTAGGAAAATTTTAGAGGAAAAAAGAGAGAAGATATATTTTTCAATTTTAAATTAAAAAATTATATATTATTTATATGATAAACGCTTAATTAATATATTAAATTTAAAATACAAAATTTGTCTTCAATTTTGTTTTTCTCCTTTTACCTTCTTTTTCAAATAATCCCCAAATAAAAATTATACAATATGTTATTATTTATTATCATTATCATTTCTTGTATGGTAATTTGGGATGTGTCTCTCAGCTAGACCTCTACTTCTCAATGTTTCATAAAACAGACATCATTTCAAAGCTGCTAGAAAATGATGTCTTAACAGTTGCTACTAACAGTCATTATCGTCGTATTCTTGTGTTTTTATTTTACTTTTGTAATGAACTATAGAAGAGTTAGGTGTGATGCGGATGAACGACTTTCAATCCTTGGTCGCGCTACCTTTCTCACTTTCTACTTCATCAGTGATTGCAATTCCTACATTATATAACCTTAGAAATAATTAATAGAATACTTGTCATCCTATTTTAAATGAAAAAAATAAAATTAAACCTCTTTCTCATAAGAGATCAATTGTGTTATGTTTTAACTTAAACAAATATTCTAATTGTGATAACATATGAATGTACTTTTTAAGGACAATGAAGATTTAAATATTTTTATTATCAACTTTGGGACTTCAACAATTCCACCCGTGGATGTGAAAGTATTGAAGTTAAAAGGTTAATTATAAGTGAAAGAGAAAAAAATACGATAAATAATAGTTATTTTCAACAATATATATATATATATTTTTTAAATTTTGTGTAGCTCTAAATAACTAAAATATTAAATTTATTAATTTTCTTGTATATGTGCATTGTTTTTTAAACAATTCTTTATAAATATTAAATTTTTTAACCATTAAAAATGTTACATATATATTTATGTTGATTGTGCACATCAATTTTATATATAAAAGAAAAACATAATCATATTTTTATTTATATATAATTTTTAGAGCTATCAAAAAGAGTTTTAACCCAAGGACTAACTATTCAACTCTTAAATAATCTACCTAGCTTTGTCTCTGTATTAATTAAAAAAGTTATTAAACCTAAAATTAATTTACTCAAAATATGTGAGTAAGGGTGAAGATATTCATAAATCAATACAGATCTTAAAAACACTCTAAAATCATACATGAATTAAATTAAATTAAAAATGTTTTAAATTATTTTAATTTTAAATATAAAATATAATGAATATGTATGTGATACAGATAAAATCAAGACAGAATATTATTTAAATTTACTTATTCTAATTTTTTAAATATCTATTAAATTTAACTCTCATTATCATCTTTAATTGATTCCTTTCAATTTAAAAAATATATATTTATATTTTTTATTTTTTGTCACTACTTCTCCACATTCATGGGCCTGGAGTTTAGTCGCTTCAACGTTACATTTTGGAATCAACGAATGGATGTTTCCTTTCCTGATGTTACGGAGCAAAAAAGCATTTGTTCATATGATATTAATGTATTCTCTTGGATATAACATTTGATCTCTAATAATATAATTTTATTTTTTATATATTTTATTCAAAATATTAAATAAAAATAAAATACATTTTAATCTCTCAAAAATATAAAAAAATCTAACACTGTCTTTGTTAATAAATTAAAATTTTATAAGAATAATTATAAATGATCTTTATCATATTTTTACATGTCTGTCTTGTATACAATACTATGTCATTATTATATTAAAGAGTTATGATTATTTCACTTGCTAATCTTTGACTTCAAAATACTGAACTTGTGAAAATAAAATAAAATAAAATAAAATAACAAATATTTTTTCAAAGTTTTGTGCGTGACTAGATAACTAACAATTAGATACTTCTTTTACTATGATATTTACATTATAAAAAATTCAAAAATTACAGAAAGTATATATTACCGTGGTTAAATTATTATTTTTTTTTCCGTTTATTTATCGTTTGTCGTGTTACTTTGAATCAATTGTAATAAATACCATTTATCATTACTAAATTCAGGTTTAAAATTATAGTTTTATAATAAAATAAAAATAATATTAAATTTAAATGATTCAAAGAATTAAATTAGTTATATATTTATATTTAAATGATAAATAGATAGATGTGACAGGTATACTCCTTCTATTTCATATTAAATATTCTTTAAGCGTTTTTATATTTATTTTAAATTATTTATTGCTTTCACATATTAAAAAGAAATTATTTTTTACTAACTTCTTTATTTATTATTAAAAATAAAAATTAATAATTAATCATTATAATAAATTCAATATTATTTCAAAAATAATTTTTACTACCTGAGTACCAATGACTTTAGTATTTTTAATATAAAAAATTTAATAAAATTAAATTATCTAAATATAGTAATTAATAAAAAAAAACCATTTTATTAAGATGCATGCTTGATACTAAATGGCATTTAAAATATTTTTATATAAAAAATAATAAATAAGAAATAATAACGTACAAGAATAAAAAATATATCTTAATGAGTTTCACATGAATAAAAAAAATACTTAGTTGTATATAAAAAAATTAAAATACTTTTTTATTTTAATTTGATCTTGAAAATACATTGTTAGTGTTAAGAATGACATATCAAAATTTTAAGGTTATACAATTTTTAACTGTGTAAGTCGTTGAAATATACATTAATAATTTTGTGTGTGTGCATAAAACGTTTATCTTAATTCTAACCCTATGCACTTTTTAGTCTAATAGACTTTTAATTTATTGAGCTTTTCATCCTAACTCATGAATTAGTGATAGAGCTCAACCAGTTAAATTTTTTATTAGCTTTACTAATTTTATAATCAGCATTTATTTATATTTTCAAAATATATATTAGACATTAAAATAAAAGAATTCAATACATTATTAATTACTTTTAAATTCTTTGGGTTCTGGCTAGAATTACTCAGATCTTATATAGATATTAAGTTTTGAAGACCGTAATGTTTGAAGTATATGTGAATCACCGTATTTTATGAATGGTCAAGGCAAAAACATGGAACAGAAGACCGAGTGAAAAATGCGTTGAAAGCGAGAAATGCTAACAAAGCAACTAACTGAACGAAAGAAAACTCAACGATTCTGTAATGAACCTCCACAGAATTTAATTTCCTGCAATGGGCTTCGGTAGTCTGAAGAAGATAAAAGTGATTTAAGAAGTAGCCATTTGAATGCAAAATCTGAGCTGAAACAGCTTTTACGGCTTCAAAGACAATGTGAAATCAAACGCATCAGCTATCATGGAACCTCTTGAAACAAGGAAGACTGGGTGGTTTATCAACTTCTTGATATATTATTAGCATAAAAAATATTATATTATTAATTAATTAAAAAATATGTAAATAGAATTATTATAGAAGTCTAATGATTTTTCTTAATATAACAAAGTATAAATGAGAGTGTAAAAAACGTTTATACTATTAGAAGGTGCCAATTAAATTCTTAAAAGAAATATAAGTCAACCACAATCAAGCCATGCAAGATACTAACTTTTTGCGGTTCATGGAAATAGCTTTTCTTACGTACGGAGACAATTGATTTTCTATCTTCTTTTTGAGTGTTTAATACTTCCAACGGGTTCTCATTTTAAGCTGAACAGTAGTTCTGCTATATAGCAAGTTTTATATACGAAAACATGAAATGAACATTGACATTTACAAGTGCTGGAAATCCTTTCATATGCGACAGAAGCAAGGTGTTGTAACAATTCTATCCATTCAATCTGCTTCAAGTACACCCCGTGGCTTTCCAATATGTAACAAATCTCTAAAGCCAACAACTCTACAAGAAGCAACATAGAGGAAAACGAAAAATGTAAGCAACAAGAAACATGAATTAACAAATGCACCCGCTTGTGATGTGTGGCTTCCAAGTGTCAGTGTCTTTGGAAGCAAACAAATGATCACCAACCCATTCACCAGCAGCTGTTGGCTGTTACCCCTCTGGGCAACTTCTCATGAATAATCTTTGTATGTGTAGTTTCCAAAATTGATATATGTCACCAGTGACTATTTTGTCTTTAAAACTTACGTCTCAGAACCTTCTTGAACAGTAGGAAGACCAACTTCTTGGATAAATTCAGGGTTTAAAAACTTTGCCACAAAAGCCCACAATTTATACACATCCTCAAAATTAGTCAGAAAGCCTAGTGAAGCTGTAACAACTTCAAGCCTTACAAAGCCACCTTTTCCATCATGCCGACCATTCTCCATTGGCCTGCAAATAGTTGTATCTTCAAGGTTCAGAGCTCCGCGATGTTGTCTTGAGTTATCAATAATCCGTATATGACCAAGGAAACCAATGCCAACAGAGATTCCTTCCTTTTCAGCCAGCTTCTGAACAATCTCTGGATTGATTAGCCCCTTCTTTTTGTCCCGGACATTGAATGCCACTGCAGCACCTCTTTCATATTTAATTTTTGGACCATAGATGTGGACAAGATTTACTTTGTCATCTCCATCAGAAACCGATAACTTAAGTTGCAGCAAAGAAGTTACAAGCCAATTTACCAAAAATCTAAGTCTAAGTGTAGTTTTATTGAGACCAAGCATATTAACATGATCAAGGTTTCGACATGTTATCTCTGGTTCTCTTCTGCCCCAATCTTGGCCATCACCATATTCTCCGTCACTTGTGACCTCTCCATCATCTAAGCTAGCTGCAGATATGTCCCCAGTTTCCAAGCCATGGCTCAGGTATTCTTTACGATTATCTTCCATGCTAAACGACACCCTTCTTCCTCTGCTATTTGGTTCATTCTCCTCCAATCCGAAAAACCTACCACCACTACCACCATATCGGTCCCCTTCCCTTCTACCTAACAACCTAAATTCACCTTCAGTTTCCCTTCTTATGGCACTCTCTTTAACGTCTTGGCATATTTCAGAGGTTGAGCCATTCTCCAAGCTGTGATCCTGAGCAATTGAAGTTGAATTGTTCAGCCGAGATCCTTTTAGAGCAACAGATCCAGTATTAACTGCTTTGCTGGTTCCTGGTTCTTCCTGGATCTCGTTGACATACAGACGGTCTGACCCATCACCATTTCTTGAAAAATGATTGACTTCTGCAACATTTTCTTCTGGGATCTCTTTAACACGGTCTAGTTCGTGTGACACTGACAGGACAGCAGCATCAAACGACAGAACATGGCGTTCATCATTAAAGCCTAGATTGACCTCTCTGTCATCGTACATAGGGCTGCCATATATCTTGGAAGTTGGTTTTGGAGAACATCGTTTCTGGTTCCTCCTCCCATTGAACCAGAAGGGTGGTAGGGGAGAAGCTATCTTCTGTTTATTCATTTGACCTGCATTATCAGACCCCAATGGACTCTGACCCAAATCAATCCAAAATGAGTTCTCTGATGACTCATCCTCACTGAATACAGGGCTCTTCATCACCTCCCCAACGGAAAAACTCTCAGTCTCTTCAAATATGGTGCTAGTTCCATCTCTTTCAGAACTGTCCTGATCCATTTCAGTCTCAAACACATCTCTGACCTGGGCAGATGTGAATGCACCGGAAAAGGCAGGTAACTGCAACCCCTGACGAGCTTCAGAAGCCTTCTCACCATCACCAGTGTCTTCATCATCTTCAATCCCAGCCAATTTATCCAACCCATCAACTGAATCACTCAAGTACAATGGAAATTCTGGGGTAATTTTCACCATTCCACACCCAGTACTCCCAGACTGATTTTGAAGGCTTGCCATAACTGACTTCTTGATCAGAAGACAACCAAAACCTGTGGGATCATACCCAAATACCCTGTAAAACGATGTAATTATAAAATCTGGCCGGAACAGAGACAAGCCAAGCGAATCCATGTCCTTGGGGCCCAACGATCCAGCATCAAGCAAGACATGCCAATTGTTCTGCTGTGCTAGTGCCATCCACTGGTACGAATACTTAGCCCCAGTAACTCTTGACTGAACCGGGAACACAAAAAGACCAACAGCAGAATCCTTCTTCCTCCTCTTCTTGTTGGAAATCTGTTTCCTCAAATCAGTGGAGCACAGTTTTAGAGTCGGCCACTTAAACCACGCACTGTATACCTTGGCACCTTTCTCCCTAGCACTCTGAGCCATCCAAGCCACAGACTGACTCTCATGGTCAAACATGGTCAACAACTTTTTGTTTGTATGAAAGGGGTAAGACTCAGCCAGCAACTTAAAAGCAGATCCCCTACTGACAGTAAAAACAAGTCCATATTCATTCTCAGGGATATTCAAATACTCCATAATCCTACTCTTTACATCATGCTCAACAGTCCCTCTCTCAGCACCACCATAAAGTGCATGGTTAGTCAAATTAGCAGTTATCTCAGACAAGCTAAAGGTACAAGACTCCCAATAGTGAATGGTCTGAACAAAAGAGAAGAGTCCAAATCCACAGTAATCAAGACATACCTTGGGGGACAAATGTGAATACTCATCAGACCTTAACTGATCCACCTTCTCCGAGGACTGATACTTTGGGTACATTGTGAGAAATTTGGAGAAAGCTTCTTGGAGGCTGGGAATTGCATCCTCGGATTCATATATTCGCTCAGCAGCAAGTGCAGTAGCTCGAAGGAACTCGCGCTGAGCATGAAGCCTGGCCAGTGACCGGGATCTCCCTAGACCCTCTTCTTCCTCTTTGCTCACTGTTTCAATGTCCTGAGACTTGAACAGTGACCCATCTTCCGAAGCTTCTTCAAGAGCTTCCCTCAGTTTGTTCTCTTGCAGCTTCCGCAGAATTGATGGGTTTCTCCTTGCCTCCACCTTAGAGGAAGATTCATCTTTTTTTCTGCTCTTCTTGTCCATGATCAGAGCAGCGCACTGAGAAATAGGCTTCCATAGTGAAAGATGCATGATACCTCAATTCCAACCAATCTCACACAAACTAGACTCTTCTGTTTTGCTTAGCCCATGTACCTATGTATCTACACCCCCAAGAACCAGAAGAATCTACAAGAAACCCGATCGTTGAAAGACTTCAACTTTGGATTCCTCAAGGGACTCAATTCAAGAGAATCAGAACCTCTCCCAAAAAACGGGTCACTCAGGTGAAAACAAACAAAGAAGGAAATTTTTGCACAACCCAGAATGAATTGAAAAGGAAACAGAGAGATAAAAGATGGAAGAAATCCAAGGAAGAAAGAAAAAGTCAAAGGCTCAAACCCTAGAATCCAGATCCCAAAAATTTCAGAGTAACTTCCCAAAGCTACAAGAAACTCCAAAAATACCTTAAAAAACACTGAATGTTGGGGGAAAAAATGGGTTTAAAGACTTTATAGGAGAATTAACAGCTAATGGAAACTTTAAACCTTGATCAATAGAAACAGAAACCTCATAAAACAACATGAATAGTCTCCTCAAAGATGAAAGACCCTCTCTTTCTTTCTCTCTCTCTCTTCACTGCAGCGTAATTAAAGACATGGAATGCTCTTTCACTCGAGAGGAGTAAAACCAGACATACGGTATTGAATCACTGTACGAATTCTTGTCAAATTGAAAACGAGAAAGAGAATAAAGATACAGAACAAAAGAAAAAGAAAAAAGAAAAAAGAGGAGAGAATTCAGAATAACTCTCTCTCTCTCTGACCCTGCCTCCACGATCTTTAATTTTTATTTTTTTTCTCACTAAAAGAGAGGCTTAAGAAACAGGAAGAAAGGACATTGACTCTCACAAAAACCAATTTGTTAATAACTTAATGATGTGTTATGTTATTAAAATGATATATCGAATTTCAATCACTCCATCGAGTAACATTAATTTTATTAATATATTAATCTGAGTGAGATATGTAAAAATAAATTTGAATTTAAGTATTATTTTAAAAAAATGTGAGATTAATTTTATAATTTAAAAATAATAAAGTCTTCCATTATTTTAGAATTGATGTTGGAGTGGGGGACCCACAAGAGCCTTTCCCTTGGTGCAGTTATGGCTCCAAGTCAAACAATAAGCTGGTTTGTAAAAGCTGTTTTCTGTCCAACTGTTACTCTAGCTCAAATAAAATCTTCTATTTCCCAATCTCAAATAAAACCAGATTAAACATCGGTTGAAACCGTTACTGTCATTTCCTTAAATTTCACAGATCTCGTGTTTTCTTTTGTAACACAGTAGGTTCATGTCCTTGAGTTTTCGTTAAAATAAAAGTTTAATAAACGTTTAAACTAATGCGAATTTTTTTTATCTTTACTTTTGCATATGCGTAATGGGCTTTTAATGAATAATTAAATATGCTATGAAGAATTCATATACAATTATTTATAATAATTGAATATATTAAAATTTTATAAAAACTGTTAATTTTAAGACTTGCCCACCCACAATTAGATTAGATACATGCTATGATATTCTCTCGTGCAACAAATGAAACATTATACTATAGTTTTGATAAAGCATCTATTCTCCCAGCCCCTCAAAATATCTTTGATCCAGATGCTTAGAAGCTCATGGTGAGGATTATAAAATTAGCCAATTTCCTCGTGTCAGTGCCTTGTGCTTGAGGATTTTGTTTCGTGAACCCAATTCAATAATCTTTCGCTCATCGGTGTTTTGGATGGGAGAAACGACAAACAGAGAAGGAGATTATTAAAAGGAGATTGTAGAAATGTATTGTGATATTTGGTGTGGTCAACTCCAGCAAGAGGATCAAAGTGGATCAAACCGATAAATTGACAATTTTAAAAAGTAAGACATGCCTTCCTAGTTTTCAATCAAGGGTAGGTTTGTTTTGTTATGACGTTTATCTCCATATATATTAATTATAACAAATAAACTATGCAGTAACAAAGTCATAACCTTGGAATTTCTTACAGACCCAAATTCTGACGATTTCCATTTCATTTCATCAAAATAGGTAAAGACCAAAGCCACGGCAGCACTAGCGTTAAGAGCCATGCGTTACTGCGTAAATGGAAATAATAAAAAGCTCATAGGATTCAAGTGGGCTCCCTAATGCAGCTATGATGAGCCAACTACTTAACATTCACCAACAGTGCTTATTTAATGCAGTTGTTGATTTTTTATTAAAGAATTTATGTTTGATGTGCGGGTGACTAAATGTTCGGACATCTTCTAAAGTGCAAAAACATCACTTTCCTTATTTTAAAATAAAAAATAATATTTGTGTCTTATATATATGACACACTTTCAAATTATAATATACTTTTTAAAAAAAACTTTTTATTATGCCAATTTAAAAAGTTTTTTTATGGATAAATTTTTTTTGTATTTATACACATACTCAAATTTAAAATTTCATTTAAGCGATATTAAACAGTTTGATACTTGAATTAATTTATAATGGTAGAAAAAAAATTTAATTATTAAATGTTTCAATAAAAAAAACATTTATTTTGTAAGCTATATTATGTAGAACTTGTAAAATATTTTAAAAATTTCTAAATCACAGCATGACATGCGGTATATAGTTTACCCAGCTAATTTTAGTTGGTATATATTGTTTATTACGTGATGGGTACATTATTCAAATTAAATGATGATTGCTTGTTGACTCTGTTAAACTCATGAAAATCTTAAACATCAAAATTTTAATCGGTCTCTGACTTACCAATATTGACTTTTATTAATTCTTCATGAAAGTACGACTATCCTTATTTACTTCTCTTTAACTTTGCAAATTATCAAAACTGTTTTTTTATAAGAACGAGAGAAATTATCACTAATAAATGTATAATTTTTACAAATGTCATGTATATTTACATATAAAATGTTTGTGCTAAGGAATTTCTTTAACTGTCAAGTTCCCATTAAAATTAAACGAGGATGGTATCAAATTTCTGTATTATTTGATTCAAAGTACCAAAGTAGCCTATAAATTCCTGGGATCTGATATAATCATTTTAACCTCTAATTTTATTTTTTTCTTTAAAGAAATTCATTGTTTATTCAGAACTTGGAGGGGAAGAAGCAGTATTTATCGAGGCACAACCATTAACCACGCAGTCTTGGAGTTAGGACATCCATATTTAAGAGGTTAGGTAAAGTGGGCACTCCTTTCCCCGCAAACTAACAATATTTTGCAAATGCTTCAATTCACAAGTTTAGGTCCACAGCTCGAAAGAGAGTAAGTGATAAAAGAGATTTTTATATACCGTGGCAATGAAAACTACCAAAAAATGGGAAATATACTAATAACGGAGATAGAGAACAGAATGTAAAAGTTGAGGCACTTTTCTTTTTAAGTTTATGATCACTTTTTGTCTGTATAAAGTAAAGGCACCCACAAAACATGCATGGCTGCCAGAACAGAGGTCTTTACACTATGCAATGATTCAGTGAAAGGATTGATTCACTATGAATATTATTGGGATCCTACTAGGATACTTGTATATGCTTTGAGTGCATTTGGTCATAATGTAAAGATTATTACGGGATAGTTTATGCCCATTAGCATTACATATGATGCCTTTCATTCAATAGGTTTAAAGTTATATGCACACAATAATGAGGAACAAGACATATGCGCAAACAACGGATACCAAGTTACAAATGTATGGAATTTTTTATTACTAATCACTTGTGGTTTCATGATATGCATGGGTCCTCAATGTTACAGTTCCTTTTCATCTATCAAAAATATTGCCATGCAAATTAAAAGAAAACTTAACAGAAATTTTCGCAATTGAGACTATAAGGTTTGGCAAGCCGTGCGTAACTAAAAATTTATAGTCACTTTAATTTTGCTGATCATCAATCATAAAACCCCTGTTTTAGCTGATACTGTTGTTCTTTAATTAAATAAGTCTTGCCAATGAAAGTATATTAAAAACTTTTAAAAGGAGTGAACTTAACTTTTTATATTGTAATTATTTTTTTATAATTCTACTGCATACCCACCAAACCCAATCTTAATTTACTTTAATAAGTGGTAAGCAAGCCCTTTACTTTACTCTCTTGGTCTTGGATTCCTTTCTCAATGGCCGTGCGCAAAACCCTAGAAGCCAAACTGATAAAGAAAAAGAGCATTTGACGACATTACAGATTTTAACTTTTCTATTTTATTGGGTTTGAAGGAACAAATTGACTAATGGACTAGCAAATGTATCATTCAAGAATAAAGTGCTATTCTTTTTCTTGTCAAATGAGCGAGGAAAAAGATTACACAATAGTTCAATATTATAACATACAGTGTTTAAATCAACTTCTTCCTATTCTTGAAATAACTTGCCGCTAAATGTGGTTCTTCCGACTTGCTTATAGGATTTGAATCCTCGAGCAACACTTCAGAAATTTAAAGGGTAAAACTGTAATCGTTGAAAAAAAAAATTATTACAGTTATAACAAATATTTATAATAAACAATGAAATTATTGAAATTTTAATTGTTATTCTTTAATTGAATTATTTTAATTAATTTATAGAGATTGCGATCGTTATCTCTAAACCTTACCCCTAATTCTCATGATTCCAGTCTAATATTATATTTTATTACCCTCTCTCCACTACTTGGTTATTTAGAAACTCATTCTACATAAAAAATGATTCCCTACACTGATATTATTACTAGAGAATATCCTGACCATTGAAAAAATTAAACTTTTTATTTTAAAAATAATAAATACATAATGGATGGTTAAGCAACTTCCAGGCCAATAAATATGATGTTACCTTTTTTATACTAATGTTATTTTTTGCTTTATTTATTTTTTTAATCTCTCTCACTCCCTTTGAATATTTGCATTAACTGGTTTTTTTTTTATAAAAAAAAACTTTTAACTCAAGGATTTTTCTTAAAATAATTTACATAAGTTATATATAGCTAGTCCATAGAAGATTTTGTACAATTTATGACAGTTAATATGGTTTTTCAAGCGTTCAAAATTCGCCTTGGTCAAAATCACGAGAGAAAGAGTGTTGTATCATAAGTCTTGGCATGCATTATAAGAAATCAGACTTTAATGGCAGCGTCTTTGTTCATTAAATAGGTAGAACAGATAGAACTAACCAAACCAAAGATGACCTAATTGTGAAGCATATGTATATACGTCTACGGCACACCCACTCTATCCGAACCCAACCCCACCTCTGAAAATTGGGAAAAAGAAACAGAAAGGTTTGAATGTCTCAAATGAATAGAAGAAAAGGGCTTGGCTGAATGGGGGATGGGGCCTCACTTGGCATCAACTTAGTGCATTTGTGTGGTGTCGAAGTTCATGTACACAGAGGTATAATCATGCACTTTAGACCATGATCCCAACTTTTTCAAAGGAGGGAACTAAGGGAACTTCATTTGACAATTGAAAGTAATGAGTAGAGGATGTTCTTTATCTGCCCATTATATTATGCCTTTTCTTAATTTCATGGCTGCCTTTTCTTTTTCTTTTTCTTTTTCTTTTTCTTTTTTCACTGTTGCACTATGTTCCAATGATCACTAAGTAATGTTCCTATCCATTATATGTGTAATTGTTGGATTCCTTTGTGTCTTCTCTTCACTATTGCATTGCTAATCTCAGCATCGTGATTATTTGGGGGAGGGTGTTATTATTAAATCACTAATAGTTTACCGGATATGTATTCACATTCAATAGTTGAAGTTAGTACACGAAAATGTAGAAAAACTAAACCATCACACTTGTACCGTAATTTCTGCCACTCCTCAGAGTTGTCTTGTTTTCTAACTTCAAATTTAATCAATAATATACTAACACGTTGCCTTGTAACAATTTGTACCTGAATTATTTAGTGGTGTTTAGCAGTTCTCTAAGGCATCAATGTTCAGGAAACAGGTCTCAATACCCGTCTTTATTGGTCGGTTTAATGGAACTCATTACCAATCCATATAGATTGAATAATCATTGGGCCATCAACAATTCATATCATCTGGTCTGGGTCATATAGACAATCAATCGATCTAACCTACGGCCCAAAAGAACAACATAGGTACCAACTTTTTATAAATGTTTCTTTAATCATTTGTGACTTTAGAAGTATCATTTTTCATTGACCCCCAAAAAAAAAAGGGCAAATTTATTAAAATATTGTAAATTAAAAAACAATTTATTATTTTATAGGAAATCTGAAACAATTTCTCAATCTGGGGTGTTTTTGGCACGTGGATCAAAATTTTGCCAAACGGCTGACGAAAGTATTAATTTTTGAATTTTTTAATACCTATTTCGCCACAAAAAGAACGAAATACGACTTCTTAGAGCGGTTAAATTAAAATCGCTCTCATAGGTCTATTTTAGAGAGCGGTTCAAATGGAACCGCTCTCATAACTCCTTTTAGAGAGCGGTTCCATTTGAACCGCTCTCTTAGGTATATACAGTAACTTGTATCTAAAGAATTTCGCCAACCGAATTGCGAAATGTAAGTATAGTTTCGCATATTTGATGGCAAAAATTTTCTTTTAATATATTTTTAAATTAATTTCGTTACCGGACTGGCGAAACAAATAACAGTTTCTTCATTTTGGTGGCGAAATTGCACACTCCAATTTCAAAGTTTGAACGCTATAAATATACCCCAACCCTTCTCTCATTTTCATCGGAAGGACACATTAGAAGAAAATCTCAGGTATTGTTATTTAATAATTTTATTATTTAATTTTGAATGTATAATTTTAGTTATATTTAATTAATGAGTATTGTTTATTTTATTTATGTTAATTATTGTAAAGTTTAAATATTAAATAAAGTTTATTTGAATAAAATGCAGGATGAGTGGGATTGTTATTATTATATATTGGAATGGTAGAATCTATGAAGGAAATGAAGGAGTAAGTTTTGAAGGAAGTAAAAAAGTAATTCAAATAAAACGAGGAATAAGTTATGAAACATTGAAAAGAAAAATTCATGTGAAACTCAATCTTAATCATAATCAAGTAATTTCTAGATTAATTTCTCGTTTTTTGATTGATGAAAATATTAGACAGTATACAGCTTTGGATATATGTGATGATGAAGATATTGATTGTATGATAAGTGCATTTCAACAACAATCTAGTAGAAATATTATTGAGTTATATGTAGATATTGCTGTTGGTGGAAGTTCATCAATGTCCTTACAGACGATGAATTTAAATTTATTACTTTCACAACAAAATGATAGGACCTTTGTGAGTCGTGATTATAATGAAGGTAAAATTATTTTTGTTCTAATGTCTTTTAAGTAATATATGTAATTGATTGAATTAAAACTGAAAAATTTGTTGCAATAAAGGAGTTAGGAATGATGCTGATGAAGATAATAAACACTCAAATTATGAGAGTTACACTGATGGAGATGATGAAGCAGAAATTTCGTTAGGCAGTTCTTCTTTTACTGATGTTGAAGGCGAGTTTAATTCCAACTTACATATACAAGTAACCGAAAATGTAGGAGATAATGTGAAATAATTATAAAGAATTTATTTTTTGTCGTTATTTATTTATATATTAATGATAAATATAATGCAGAAGATACTGTAATTTCTTTTTGGAATGTTACTCCAAAGTATAAGTATATTAATTGGGAATATCCTGATCAAGAAATGGATGAAGAACATCTTCAAGAAGTCAATTCATGGGTTGAAGGAGATCCTTTATTTGTTGGCTTATATTTTGACAGTAAAGAAGATGTGAAGAATGCATTAAAACATTACGCAATGAAGATTCATCAAAGTTATTTTGTGGCTGAGTCTAAACCAACATGTTTGTACGTTAAATGCTTAAATCATACATCTGGTTGTCCATGGAGAGTGAGGGCTTCATTGTTGAAGAATTCAAACAAGTGAAAAATTACTAGGTGGGGTGGTTCACATACATGTGTCAATATGAGAATTTCTCAAGATCATCAAAAGTTAGATTCTGATTTAATTTGTTCATGCATTCTTGGTAAGTAAAATATCAAGTTTTTTATTTTATTTTTACAATGACATTGTTATTAACTTGAGAAAATTTATTTTATGTAGGAATGGTCAACGAGGAACCGTCGGTACATATTTCATTGATACAAGAGCGAATATGTGCTCAGTTTGGATATAAAATTTCATATAAAAAAGCTTGGAAGGCGAAGCAAAAAGCCATTGTTAAAGTATTTGGTGATTGGGATGAATCATATGCTACCTTGCCTCGTTGGTTAGAATACATGCAATTAAATTCTCCTGGATCTGTTTATAAACTTGAAACAAAAGAGTACGTGGTTGGTCATCAAGTAAATAATAGGTATAGAGTGTTTGAACGACTATTCTGGTCATTCGAACAATGTCATGAGGCTTTTAAATTCTGCAAACCTATATTACAAGTGGATGGGACGTTCTTATATGGTAAGTATCGTCATACGTTGCTCATTGCAACAACTCAAGATGGAAACAATTATGTTCTTCTAGTAGCTTTTGCAATTGTTGAAGGAGAAACACTGTCAGCATGAGAATGGTTTTTAGCATTGATTCGTTTGCATGTTACCGATAGAGCAAGAATTTGTTTGATATCAGATAGACATCAAAGTATAAAAGGAGTTGTGTCAAATCCACACATTGGGTGGCAACCTCCAAATGCGTATCATGTATATTGCATTCGTCATATTGCCAGCAACTTTAATCACCGGTTTAAGAATATAGCATTGAAGAAAGAGCTCATCAAATTGGATATATTTAATTTTTTTATCTAGATTATGGTTAAATTATTAGATATCCATCGAATCCGTGGATAGATATTTTAATGTTTTGAATGTTGTATATGTAGGTTATACACCATCGAAGGTCATTTTTCAGCAAAAGTTAACTAGATTTCGCAATGAATCTGAAGATATAGAAAGGTGGATTGACAGTATATCAAAAGAGAAATGGGCATTATCTTATGATGATGAAGGACGGCGTTATGGACACATGACTACAAATCTTTCAGAATCAGTAAATAAAGTGTTTAAAGGTGCTAGAAACCTGCCCATATGTGCACTAGTTAAAGCCATCTATGGACGATTGATTGAATATTTTGTGAAGCGTGGAGAAGAGGCCATGTCTGACCTTCACAATGGAAGCATGTTTTGTAGTAAATTTTAAATTCTTTTTTACTAATCTTTAATAAACTTTCAGCAAATTCTTCACTCACCTCCACTTAATTACCAAATCACTTACATACGTAGAGTTTAAAAAAATTACAATATTATTATCAGATTTTCTAATTAACAAAATCAAACTAAAAATAATATATAAATGCATGTTGTTATAGTTCCATACCTCTTAAATTCTTAGCAGTATTTGATCCTTCACAGCAAATCAAAACAAAATTTGAAACTTTTGCCTGGAGGACGATGATAGAGGAGCAGAGACGGAGAAAAGCTAAATGGACGATGAAAGAGGAGCAGAGACGGAGAAAAGCTAAATGGAAACGAAGGAGGACCGTCACGGAGGAGGAAGAAGGGCGACGGTCAACAGCGGTTTCGCTAACTGCAGGGCGAAATGAACTTTCGCCAGTAGCAGTGCGAATCATTTCAGATGTTGCCACGTGTATCAAAATATCCCCAGCCGTCTATTTTAAATCTAAGAGAGCGGTTCCAGCAGTACTGCTCTCTAATATGCACTTCTGAGAGCGGTTCAAATGGAACCGCTCTCTAAAATGGAGTTATGAAAACGGTTCAAAAGGAACCGCTCTCTAAAATAGACTACTGAGAGCGGTTTTAATTTAACCGCTCTAAGAAGTCGTATTTCGTATTTTTTGTGGCGAAATAAATATTAAAAAATTCAAAAATTAATACTTTCGCCAGCCGTTTAGCAAAATTTTGTTCCACATGGCAAAAAAACTCCAGATTAAGAAATTGTTTCAGATTTCCTATAAAATAATAAATTGTTTTTTAATTTACAATATTTTGATAAATTTGCCAAAAAAAAAGAGTATCATTTATAATATCTATTACCTATATTTTATTTTGCTGTCTTTAATTTTGACAAAAACATGCACAGCATAAGTTACAAACAGATGAAGTTATATTGTTCTAAAAAGAATAATAATTTATAAATAAATTCTTTGTTTCGATCTCAATGAGCATATATGTCAGACGAAGATATTGAAGTTAAAAGAAGAGATAAAATTGAAGTGTGTCAATTTTACGATATCGTGTTTTATTTGTTAAGAATCCGTATATTTGAGAAAGGGAATTTGAATGAGTAAATCTTATAATGTATTTTAAACTAATGATAAGTAAAGATACGTTAACGAGAATGTGTTACAAAAATATATTTGTTGCATATTTTATGTCTTTTTGCTCGCATGGCAAGCTAAAAATTGATATGACTTTTATTAGCAAGCTTATTCTTTTCTTGCTAATAGCTTTGTTTGGATCGGCATTTGGTTACAAAACTAAGGCCTAGCCTCAAATAGACCAACAATAAAAGATGGGTTTTGGTACAATAAATATTTTAATATTTCCAGAAAAGTGGCATGAAATTTAAAGCTTTATATGTTTTGGTAGAAGAGAATAAAAACATTTCCTAAAAATAAACGATTCTTGTGATACTAATTTATAAATAAACAGGAATAAAGTGTTCTCACCTTCATAAGAATAAATTTTTTCCATGAGTGTAAAGATATCTGACTTTCACATGGTAATTGATAGCAAATATATTATTTAACATATTTAATAATAATCAAACATAATTTATAAATTTTCTCAAAAGTCTTATTCTGACAAATCTCATTTTCAAGAAAGCAATTTAATTAAAAATAGAAAATTACCCACACTTTGACAAGAAAAATTAGCCACTTGGCATGCATAACTCCAATATCTTGGAAAAGGATATAAGTGTCTGTTTTCGAAAAATAATCACTTATTTTTTTAACAAGTTAAACTGAACACGTATTTAAGTAACTTTTTAGAAATGGAAATTATAATAATGGATCGTTGATTCTTCTAAAAAAACGATACTGAAGAATGCTAAAGCATTGCTATTACTATGACAAAAGAGGTTTTTCATACCAAATTACCACTATGTTCGGTTATCTCAAAACGTAATGCCTCCTTGAAAATTACAAGCAGATATTACCCTCCAACAATATCCCAAAATATTTTTATTTTTTTTAAAAGAAAATCTGATCATGTTTTTTTCAACCTCGACCTAAGTCTTCCAGCAATGCTGTCTGAGAGAGATTTGGAGGAAGAAGCAAGCTGCTTCATGGTATTTGAACACACTTTTTTTTTAAGCTGAAGTGATTTTGGGGTATCTGAACAATCAACTTTTTCAAGATCTTGCTCACTGGAGAAAAACAATGATCTCTTTGCCGAAACCTCTTCACCATCACCTTTTTCAGCTAGAGGCTTCAATGATCCTGGATGGTTCTCAACCTCATGAGATTCGTTGTCCACATCAGAGAAAGGTAATGACCTTTTTGCTGAAACTGAGTTGGAAGCAACTGCATTTTTCTCCACATTTATATCTGAGCGCCGCGTTTGAATAAGGTAGTGTGCAACTGATCTGTAACCCAATCCTGATACCTAAAATAAGGAGAAATTTGAGCTTACCTTCTGCTCAATCTTTGGAGAAACAACTAAGGGATAAACCAAATTTTGGTAAAGAATTAGGAGTAACCTTTTTATATAGAGGGCCAGTAGGGGCCCATCCCTTTGCTTGACGGCATAAGCTACAGTTGCAGATTCCGCGGCAAACTGGACATATCCAAGTTGGATTCTGCAAGGCTTCAAGTACATGTTCCCCATATCTGCATTTCATATTGACTAATTAAAGATTCCAGACAAAATATTCAATGTTTGAGGGCTCTCACATAATCATGAAGACAGTTTTAGTTTGCACATGTGAAATTAGACTTTGATACTATCTCAAGTCAGTAACAGATATATCATAACTCTAGTTATATGTTTCAATTAAAACAACTTATCAATAATTTAACAAAGGAGTGTCACGGAGTAGCTTAATTAACAAGATGATCAACCATAAACGTTTGAAGATTTGAACTAGTCTGAAGATAATATGAATCGAGCAACCTTTATTTTATGAGTGAAATAAGGTGACTGTAATCTACAAGACCCTATTAAGCAAACTGATGATTCGCTATACTTAAATAAAACCAACATACGATAGTAATATGGAGAAAAATCAAAAGGCATATTTGCAAAGACAATACAATTACAAAACTGATTCACAGCTACATCCTATGAACATGTATTATTGGAATGAGACACTTTGTGTTCAATGTTAGGACCCCGAGTCTGTTGTCATACACGTAATTTGAAATAAAAAGGTTATTGCGGTATCTACAACTTGTTTTACTATTCAAGATATTAGAGGGTAACACTTAAGGGACTAGAGTACGAACAATTCAAAATTATCTTTTTTCGTTTATAAATATCCTACCAAATAATACAACGAGAAGAGACTACACGATCTCTTACCAGTACCGCAGATGTTAGAAGAAAGAAGCATGTTGTAGAAAGCGTACCTCATATACAGGCAATCGCCACAAAACTGCCCCTGGACCATGTTGCATTGGCTACAGCGTGTACGATAACCAAGAGTTTTCTGCCTAAAAATAAGTATTTCATCCAGCGTGCAAGTTCATTAAGAAAAAGAAACTGAACAAAATCAGATGGAGGGATAGACCACCAAATTAAATTCATCATCATACATATGAAGTGATGGTAAAAATGGTTATTTGTATTGCAAAGATCATATGAAAAGAGAAAAGTGAAAGCTTATCAAACTCAAAATTTTCACTTACTGCCAACCCCAACTACAAACACTCACACCAAGTAACTGAATACAGTAAAAAACAATGGGGTATATTGAAGATCATGGCAGATAGTACGCCCTAAACAAGCACTGATTAGCATTTTAAAAAATGGTTTAGGTTTTAAAATACTAAGTTCTGAGTGGGTAGAGAGAGAACCTGCACTGATGGCAAGTTTTTCCTTGGACAGAATCGTAAATCCGTTTTCCATCTTTCCCACAACCATCGACGAACAGCGTCCAAGTTTTCTGGGTGTTTCCCAACAGCTTCTCGTGTTCATCAGTGTAGAGCTCAGGCTTGGAACCTTCTTCTATCACGATCCTTCCATTCTCCAAAACCTCGGTTTTTTTGGGGGGAAGAACTTCGGAGTAACTAACAGGGGTGACATTCTGCAATCTGAAAAGAAAGATTATATTTTTAGGGCGAAATTAAATAGATAATACGTTGCATTGCAATTGCATAAAAGGAAGAATAGAATAGAGAACCTGGAAGAGCGGCGAAGGGGAGCGGGGGCAGATGGGTAAAGAGAAGGAGGGGTTTTCGGTTTGTGGGTTGATCTGGAAGTTGAAGGTGGGTGTGATTTGAGCTTGAGGGAGAGGGAAAGGTCGAAAATGCCCAACTTTCCCATTCTCTCACGGTTTTGGCGTATTCTTTGCTCTCTGGATAGCTCATACTCAGACACCTTGTGGTGTTGATCATCGTGACTCACCGCCTGAGGCGTGCCAGCGGAGTCCGGTGTTCGGGTTCGCTTTCTGAGAGCGGGCATTGCTGTTTGAATTTGAAGTTGGAAGCTTCAACGGTCGATTTCTGGGGTTTGGAAATTGGAATTGGAGTGAGTTTAGGAGAGGGAAGGGAGTCTCTAAAAAGGGTATCACTGCCCTCGTACGCCTCAATTTATTGTTTTTACTTCTTTACACAGCCGTCTTTCATTCTTAAATATATATTGTACCCCCCATCATCTTATTCTATTCTAATTCGAAATGGGACAACAAAACTTCCTCACATTTCATTTCAATATATTTAAAAGATATGTACATGAAACTTCAAAATTAATTGAAATATTTTTTAGAAGTACTTATAAAAAAATTATATAAAAAATAATAAAATTTGTCATAAATTAAAAGTAATTTCTCTTTAAATTTTAGATAAACTAAATGAGATATCTTATTATAACTTTTCAAAAAATAAAAAGTATAAGTTGTTTCTTTAAAAAAAAGAGAGAGAGAGAAAGAAAGAATATTATAAAAATAATTTATTTTTTCTTTAACTTTTTTTGAAATTTTTAAGTTTTAATATTTTTTCTTCTTTCTTTATTCTTATGTGTCTTTTTTTTTATTGAAAGATTATGTATCGACTACTGCTAAAATTCACCACTTCTCTGATTATTAAATTAGAAAACTATGGCATTAAATTACACGATGAAGGGGAGTTATACAGGGCATTGCATGTAGTTTCTCGAAGGGGATTTGCTTTTAGTTAAGGTCACCAAACAACACCTAATTAGTCCCCAGAGCTTTCTTCGCCAACGGTCTCAGCCTCTAGAGTACGTCATCATGTATAACCCTGTGACTTTGAATTGCAGGACTAGCTTATATATTGTTAGAAACAAAATCTGAGTCTGCACTTGTACATATGTTGATGACCTACCCACATGGAAAATTATGTTTAAATTGCCCACATCTTTGCATTATTTTTTAAATGTTAAAAGGGGTCAAAACCTATTGAATTTACTTACAAGTTTTCTCTTGTCCACAAAGAAAGCTCCTTATAAGCTTCACATCTGGCTTTGCTTCTTCTACTAAGGGTGCTTTACTGCTTTTTTTACGTGAAAAGAACTCGTGGAGCATGAAAGCCTTCATGGCATTGAAGCATTATAACACATTTGTGTTTTTGCTGTTGCTTGTTAATCTTAGCTTTGCTGCTCAGAATGACAGGTTAGGAGCTTCTTTCATCTTTGGGGACTCGTTGGTGGATGCAGGAAACAACAACTATCTTTCAACTCTTTCCAAAGCCAACGTGCCACCCAATGGAATTGATTTCAAGGCCTCAGGAGGAAACCCCACTGGGCGTTTCACCAATGGAAGAACCATTGGTGATATTGTTGGTAAGTGGTGACTTTTCTGTGAGATATATAACAATATTTTTTCTTATATTTTTTTCGTTTGCTTTCACTTTTTTCAATTGTTTTTGGGTTCTTAACCTTTTCAGGAGAGGAATTAGGACAACCAAATTATGCTGTCCCATATTTGGCACCAAACGCAAGTGGGAAGGCCATACTCAATGGAGTCAATTATGCTTCAGGAGGAGGAGGGGTTCTGAATGCAACAGGAAGCATATTTGTCAGTTGTTTTAATTCTGCAGCATTCATTTCTTGATTGATTTTATATCATGGTGTGTACTAAGCAATATAATTGTTCCATGTTACGTGCTTTGATTTATTTTTCAGAGGAATAGGATCGGAATGGATATTCAAGTAGATTACTTCAACATCACAAGAAAACAAATTGACAAGTTGCTAGGTGAATCGGAGGCTAGAGGCTACATAATGAACAAATCCATGTTCTCCATCATCGTTGGGGCTAATGATTTCCTCAATAATTATCTTCTTCCTTTTGTTTCCACTGGAGTGAGAGCTTCTCAAAACCCTGACGCTTTCATCGATGACATGATCAATCACTTCAGGGCCCAACTTAACGTATATACCTTGATCCAAATTTAACTAATTGAACTCCCAAGATAAAATGTAGTGAATATTTTCTCTCATTGGAAAACCCCAATTATTAAGTTGAAAATGATGTGTACATAGTATCAAAGTTAATATGATTTATAATTTGTCAAATATAACGCATAAACTAACTTTGTAGACGAAATTAATCGTTTTGCTTCTGACATTTTAAATTGGGTACGTTTGTATGTTTGAATTGACAGAGACTTTACCAACTAGATGCTCGAAAGTTTGTCATCAGCAACGTTGGCCCAATAGGCTGCATACCTTACCAGAGGATTATAAATCAACTGAATGACGATGATTGTGTGGATTTGGCTGACAAGCTTGCAACCCAATACAATGCCCGGTTGAAGGATTTGCTTGATGAGCTAAATGAGAACCTCCATGGTGCCACGTTCGTTCTCGCGAATGTGTATGATTTAGTGTCGGAACTGATTAGAAATCATGATAAATATGGTATAATAATAACTCAGTCTTAAAAGTATTCAAGTCATAATTTTTCTTTTATGGATCCATGCCCTCCAATATTTCATATATTATTATATTTTACATTTGGGTACCACAATTAAATATATATCTTTGTACTTGAGACTTTCACCAACTTAACTAGTATATCAATCCGGAATATCCATTATAAATTTATAACAACTGTTAATTTAATATATGTGTTGTTTTGCAGGATTCACAACAGCGAGTAGAGCTTGCTGTGGAATCGGAATTGGAGGCCAATTTGCAGGGATAATTCCTTGTGTACCTACATCAAGCTTGTGCTCAGACAGGTATAAGCACGTGTTCTGGGATCAATATCACCCAAGTGAAGCTGCCAATCTAATACTTGCCAAGCAGCTTCTTGATGGAGACAAGAGATACATATCTCCAATCAATCTTAGGCAACTCAGGGATCTTTGATCATAGATTATAGTTTCCACGTCTTAATTTGTCCACGCAAATTCCCTTTTACACAATTCTCTATCAATTTGTATTACTGTAGTTGTCAATTTTACAAGCTTAATTTATTTCCCTGTTTTAACTTTTAAGTGACGTTATGTATTGTTTCAAGATTTTATTACATTGCTGGTTCAAGTTCAACACTTGATCTTTGACCCCTTGCGTTGCTAAGCGGGGAGGATTTCATTTTCTTGTGGGTTGATGGAGACGATTTAGTGACAGTGATAGAGATAACAAACACATGCAAGGTGGCATTTTGTTCAACAACTCTGCGCCTTGGTCGTTTAAGAAGTTTAACCCCTGCAAATCATCTTTTTTTTTAAAATTCAATTGAAATATTATAAAGATTTTTATATTCTCATTGAATTATAAATTTTTTTATTACTAATAATCGTTGACTTTTGTAAGTTGTATGCGTGATAATTTTTAATTCTTTGATTGTGTAATAATTTGCGTTTAAATTTGGTTTTATTTTTTCTCGTTGAACAAACTTCCTTTTGCAGCTAATACAAATGTTGTATGGTTGATTCACCCAACGTTTTAAAAATATTTATTTAACTGAATTTAGAAAGATTACTTATTTTACTAACCTGGCATTTCCACTACTTAAGTTTAAATATACGTTGTTTATATAAATTTTTTTATTGTATATTAATATAATATATTTATTTATATAAATTTAATATTATTTTTTTGTTAACGGTTATGTATATCTGATTTTTTTCCAAAAAAGAAAACTTAGATTTTAATATATTTAAAAATTTTCATGCACTATAAATTTTTAGTAAATTATCAATCGAATCCAAAGTTTTATTTTTTATAAGTACATATTCAGATTTGCATTATATTTAGTTGATTATAACATGACTTTTATATTTTTTGTTTAATTATTTCTTATTAAAATTAATTTTATCCTAAAATTTACGTTTGAACTAAAGTAATGAATTATATTTTTATATTAAATTAAAAAATTGTTAAATTTAATCATAAACTTACTTGAAAGAAGAATTATGAACATAAATTATATCGCTTTAAAAACTCTGTATTCTACAAAATTTAATTTATGTAAAATTAAATTAACAAATTTATATTAAATAGACAAAAAAAAAGCCAATCCACCTAAAAAACATTCTAGAGATGTGAAAAAGCAGTTTCCATCTATTTGTAAAATTTGGTTTACACGGGCCTTGGAGGGTGTTGTAAAGAAGGTGGGCTTAAATGGGCCGTGGTTGCACTGAAAACCAATACGCACATACCCTTTGAACTTGGCCGCGCATGGGTTGGGGACGCGGGATTTGAGAATTGAGAAAGATTATCATTTCTCATCCTTAATTCAAAACCTTCAATATGAAATTGAAACTTCGATAACAAAAATTCATTAAGATTCCCCCCAATTCCCAGAGCAACTAGGCGCGTGCGTGTGCTTGTGCTGTAGCCTGAACCTCCCTGAAACTAGGGTTTAACAAGTAGTTTTCTTCAATCTGTTAGCACTCACCACAATGTCATTTTCGTTGTTCTCCACGCCCCAGCAACAACAACCGCAACCGCAGCAGTCTCCTTTCCAGCCACAGCAGAGTAGTTTGTTCCTTCCACCGCAGCAGCAGCAACAACAGCAGCAGTTTCAACAACAACAACAACAACAACAACAACAGTTGCAGCAGCAGCAGCAGCAGCAGCAGCAGCAGCAACAACAACAACAACAACAACAATTGTTTTTGTTCACTAACGATAGAACTCCAGCTAGTTATAGTACCAATTGGACGGATCTACATCCTGATTCCCAGAAGATTCTCCTTCAGATCGAGTATGCTCAATTTCCCCTTATTTTCAATGTTTCTGCAAAACATAGAGAGAGACAGACAGACAGAATGGCTAGAGGAAGTGTTTGCGTGTGTTTCGTGGTTATTATGTGGCTCTGGTTTCAATTTTTGGTTGTTTGACTGCTATTTGTTACTTAGGGAGCGGATATTGGAGTATAGGGATGAAAGCCAGAGACTAGATCAATGTAGTCGTTTGTATGATTCTTCGGTTTCGAATGATGGATTTGAGCTTGATGCAAGCCACATTGTTCAGGTGTTATCTTTGTGCTCTTTCCCATTGTTGACTTCTCGTTGTTGGTAATTATTTATCTATTCCATTTTTGTTATAAATCAGTGACACCATTTTTTTCGTTTTAACTTCCATATTTTCGTTCGGAAGTAGAGCTTCTGGTGAAATTGCAGCTCACCCTTACCAAAAAAAAAAAAAAACTAACAATTAATGTTTCTAGTTCTAGTTGAGGCATATTTGATTTCATGTGTCTGATTTTGTAATTATATACTAAAGATGTTGGTGCTGACAATTAATGGAGTCTCTGTTATAACTACTGCTTTGCATGCGGTAGAGCCTGGGTTTTATTATAGCTATCCAGTTGCTAGTCGTAAACCAAAACCTGCTATTGCTACTAGCCATTTCTATTATAATTATTATTATTCTGTCAAGCAAATATTTGCATCCTTTGCTGACTTGTATACGAAGTTTAAATTTCGATTTTTATTGTTTACAACGTAAAGTGGGAAAGAAGTTTATTTGTTGATAGTTACAACATAAAGTGAGAAGGAAGATGTAGCAAAATTAGTTGATAGTTGACACTTGCATAATTTGCTCTGTTACTATATGAAGGAAGCATCTCAAATTTGATTAGTTCATTTAGGTGAGGCATGTGGCCCTCAAAAACACAAGGTTGTGAGCTTTCTGTGTATTTTGTTTGTCATTTGAAGATCCGGTATGTACTATTAGCCTTGGTAAATGGCTGTTTAAGACTGAGGCACTGAGCAGATAATCCAACTCTTGTAGTATTTTTTTGGAAACCAACTAGCCTATTTTTGAGTGATGTTAAAGTATGCAGGCTTTTTTTATGATGTGGTAAGGTTACTTTTAGATCCGATTTTCTATTCCGTGTCCTATTTGCTTTCATGCATTGTTAATCAGCTTTTCTTTTTAATAAACTATCATCAATGTTGACATGGTTGACTGCTCGCTTCTCTTGGAACATTATGCTTATTGCTTAATGTGATCTATTCATGAAACAATCTATTTTCTTCTGATTGACAGGAACTTGGTGGAATTAGCACTGCTATGGAACGACAGAAAACTTTGCTGCAGGACCTGATGTTTGTTGTTAAGGATATGTTACGCAACACAGAGGTTGCTGTTCGCTCCTTCATGATGCTACGCCCTAGATTCCTTCATCCCAGCGGGGGTACATCAAGTGCCACTGCCCCATCACAGACTCCTGGAGCATCTCTAGCACCTAGTTCAAGTAGCCAACCAACAACTGCATCTATAGTGCCTGTTTTTGATTTCTACAGTGGTCTTCCAAAGAAACCATCCCCCTTTTTACAACAAACAATTTTAAGATTTGAAAAGTATCTTGGGGAATGCCATCAGTGGATTGAAGAGCTGGAGCAGGTGCTTCTCTTAGAGTCTGAGAGAAATGCATCCAGTAATGGATCCTCATTATTGCAATCTCTTCCCAAGGTCATGACAAATGTGCATGACTTTTTTGTTCACGTGGCAGCAAAGGTAGAATGGAAAATATAGTAATTTTAGCTCATAACATACAGCTATGACTATGTGTACTTCTTAAAACTTATCTATTCATGGTTTCAGCATATGACCTGGAAATTATATGATTGGAGAACTCTTAATACTTTTTATCAATTATCTCTTTCCTTTGTCTTTATCATATTCTTAGTTACTTATATATGTATTTATGTGTGTCATAA
Source organism: Abrus precatorius (assembly GCF_003935025.1). Lineage (NCBI taxonomy): Eukaryota > Viridiplantae > Streptophyta > Magnoliopsida > Fabales > Fabaceae > Abrus > Abrus precatorius. The sequence goes on along the minus strand of NW_020874406.1, from coordinate 16,525,329 downwards.
TATTTATCAATCTCATTTACAATAATAACAGATTTTTAAATAACGGTTGTTCAGGTGGAGAGCATTCATCAATACATTGAGTCAATGAAATCAGCATACCTAGCTGATCAGCGCCGCCGAGGGGAGGTGAATGATCCATTTCTGGAGGCAGATCGGCGGGAAACCGCAAGACAAGAAGCTGCTTCAAAACGAGTTCATCCAACTTTGCATTTACCAGCAAATTCACAACCCTCAACCCAAGTAGCTGGGTTGTTTTCCAGTTCAGGAACTCAAGCAGCATTGACTGCCCAACAGACATCTGCTGCAACTTCATCTTCGACAGCAGGAAGTGGTTTCTCTCTTTTTGGCACACCATCTTCTGCTCCATCTCTGTCATCATCTTTGTTTACAACACCATCAACTCCTGCTCCAGGATACTCTTGGTTTGCATCATCTAGTGCTACACCTCAAACCTCACTTTTTGGTCCAACATCATTATCTGTACCTGGTCCTGCATCAACTCCCTCACTGTTTAGTAATACTGCTTCATTGTTTAGTACAACTCCGGCTTCAGGTTCACTCTTTTCAACGCCATTTGGTTCAGGTAATTTCTTGGGTTTTAGTTCATTATAGTCATCTTACTCTCAAGTGTTAACAAACTATGTAGTCATCTTACTTTCTTTTTTGGAAATCACAATCTCAAATTGATTTGGGTCATTTGGATGGGTGGAGGACAACCGAATTTTCCCAGTTTGATGAGCTGGTCTGGTCTATTTTTTTTAATCTAGTTGAAATTATTGAATATAATATTATTGAACTTGATTGCAAGAGACAAAAAGATAGAACGGTATCCCTCAGTACCATTAGACGTCTAGACCTTGTCTTTGTCAATTTCAATTCGTTTCCTACCATGTTGTTGGAGAAAAGAAAAAAAGAAGGGGATGAGAGTTTTATTCGTGTTTCTTAATTCTATCTTCACATGAAATTAACCATATGTAATTTTTTCTTACTCAGGCGCTGCAACAGGATCTGGGGCAAGCTTTGGACCTGGATCGGTAAATAAACTTTATCCTTTCTGGCTCGTCTGTAGACTATTTCTGCTATTAATTAGTTAAATGAAAATAACTCTAGTATATTGTGTCTTGTCAGCCTTGATAGAAGTAAGCATCATGATCTGTTAATTTTGTGATTTTATTTATGGCTTTTGTGATTGCTTTTTCTGAGCCTTATTTTCTATGATGTTCTTGCAGAAAAATCCACGGGCAAAATCCAGGACTACTCGACGTTAATAGACGTGATCAGAAAGCATAAAGTTGATTGGAACATTTTCTGCTGTCAAACAAATATGCAATGTTCCACTTGAAATATTGGTTTTTCCTTATTAAATGGTGTTAAATGGTTTTTGGTGTGAACTTGGTGAGTCTTGGACCGTAGATGCTGCATTGAGGGCACTGGTACATATCAACATTTAATTTCTGCCTTGTTTCAATCCGTTGAGCTCTTCCATTAGGCAGTTTCCGTGAGTTAACATTGTAGATTAATATAGATAGATGATTTTGAATGCTAAACTTTGATTAATTGCAACTTGCTTTTTTCCTGGTTCCAGTTTGAGGTGGATACATCGGTCACTGTTGTAAAAGATGCCAACTGCTAGCATGGTACATTTTACTGATATATTTCAAACACGGAGTAATTGGCTTTTAATTGTTCTTTAGATAAAGCGAGTTTTCTATATGGATTTCAAGATTTTTACTGAAATCTCCATCTGCTCCATTGTGCTAAGTATTTTAACTCAATTATGCCTTAACCGTAATAAAAACATGTTTTTCACAAGTATTACTTTGGGAGTGGTTTCCAGAATTTTTAGGTAACAGGTTTGTTGTACTTAGAGTAGGTGGCTGCTCGAACGTCTTAAGTTGGATTCTGTACGATTTGGAACATTTTTTTTGTCAATATGAAAAATTTGCTGAGATGTGACCAATTGGGCTGCGGTTGTACGGGGAACGGGAGTTGAATATGGTGCCAGTGTTTGGAAGTTTATTTATTTATTATTTTGGTCGAAGGATGTTAAGGAATAATTATTGTTCTTTTTTTTTCTATTGTTATTGTTTATGTTTACACATTTCGGTTTTGGAATGTATTTCCAATTTCGTGAATAGATTTTCTGTAGGTTCAAATGTACAAAAGAATATGTATTTTTTTTCTAAAAAAAAAAAGAGAGTACACTATCGAAATGCAAAGAGCAGTAGGTATAACTTTTGATTAAAAAAAAATATTAATCTCATTTAGGGTAATTGTTGCCGTTTTTTTTCGGTTGAAAGTGCATCTGATTAATGTATTTGAAAATATGTTTAAAAATCTATAAATATAGATGTAACGTAGAAATACATCCTAATGTAAAAGTAAACATACTTGGTCATAGTGGGCTGACAAATCACTCTGTTTTACGGGCACGAGTCATTGTAAATTTGATTCTAAATGATATTAATTAGACAAGAGTTTGATAAAAATTAAATTTAAAGTGAAATGAATGTGACGTACATTTAAAAATTGTTATTTTAAATGTAAATTAGTAATAAAATTTAGCGGAACTTTTTAAACTTATGGCAAATTTTTTTTCTTTTTACCTAAAATGCTCTTAACATCAGACTGATTCAGGCATTATTTTAATTTAATTTGTCGAAACTTTTTCCTTCACAAAATTCTATTTTTATTCCCTAAACGCAGAAAGACTTCATACATGAATCCTACATTGAATCATTCTGTGTAGCATGCATTTTGTGTCTCGTGCTGTTCTAATCATATTTCTTTTTAGCCTATGCAATTCAGTCTGCACCTCATCAGCCTTCGGATGTGATTGGTCTCCAGAATAAAACACATGAATGTCGTTCTTGGCCTCAATCCAGCTTAACCCTGGATCTTTCTCCAGCATCAATCCCCTCATATTTCTTCTTATTTCAGCAACTTTATCCCATCTCCTTGCAGTAGCATAAAGATTAGAAACCAAAACAAGCGTTGGACCATCTTCTGCCCTCAATCTCAAAACTTCCTCTGCTGCGTGAATTCCCACTTTCAAATTTTTATTTATAACACAGGCACTTAACAAAGTTCTCCACAGTTCTAATTTATCTTCGATATAAGGTGATTTATTGATAATATCTTCCGCCTCTTCCAGTAATGCTGCCCGACTCAGCAAAGTTACCATGCAAGAGTAGTGTTTGAGCCCAGGAATCAAACCAATGCTGTTCATATAACTCCAGAGAAATTTTCCTTGCTCAACCAACCTACTGTGGCTGCAAGCAGACAACAGAGACAAGAATGTCACATGATCTGGAACCAGTTCTTGTTCAAGAATCTCTTCAAAAAGTTTCAATGCTTCCCCCACCATTCCATGGTGACTATATCCTCCAAGCATCGAGTTGCAACATTTCAAGTCTGGGTCCGATACTCGAGAAAATACCAAATATGCAGCTTCAACGCTACCATTTTTGGCATACATATCAATTAGACTGGCAGAAACAGACATTTCAACCTCGTAACCCAATTTAACAGCGTAACAATGAATTATTTCTCCTTGTCTTAAAATTGTCAGGTCAGCACATGCACTCAGAATTCCACTGAGAACATAGTCATCCACTTCATGGGCTTCATGAACCATTTCACAAAAGCATCTAATTGCACTAATTCCATGAGGCGTTTTAGAATAACCTACAATCATTTCAGTCCAGAGAACAACATCCTTCACTGAGATTGAATAAAATACTCTCTGAGCAGCTTCACTTTCATGATTTTTGAAATACATAGATACTAGAGTACTTCCTACAAACACACTATTCCCAAAACCTGCTTTAATAATTTGTGCATGAAGAGGTTTTCCATAACTAGAAGATGGAAATGCACCAGTTGCAGATATAATGCCGGCATAAGTATAGTCATCTGGTTTAGGAAAATTCAATTTCTGCAACTTTACAAACAAATTCATTGCCTTTTCTCCTTCCTCATTCTCAGAATATCCAGCAATCATTGAATTCCAAGAAACCAAATCCAGGCTTTCCATTCTACTAAAAATCCTATATGCAGTTTGAGTATTGCCAACATTGCAGTACATGTCAACCAGCGCATTTTGCAGATGTAAATCGAGGGGCACATTGCTAACAATCACATGGGCATGAATCAATCTGCCAGAATGATAATCGTTCAGACGACTACACGCATTCAAAATCATAGAATAAGTGATTTGGGTTGGGACAAAGCCAACCTTCACCAATCTAACAAAAAGCCTAACTCCCTCCTTGATCTTACCATTCTTCAGGTATCCCACAATCAAAGAATTCCAAGCAACATCATCTCTATCATCCATATCCCAAAAAACCAACTCGGCAGCACCCAAATCCCTGCAATTGGAGTACATATTAAGTAAAGAAGTTTGGACAAAAATATCATTCAAAAAACCCAACTTGAAGCCCTTCGCATGAATTGATGATCCAAACCACCAATGTTGAAGCAAGGAAGATGCTTGCAGCAAGCTAGTAAAAGTCATGCCAGAGGGTCTAAGACCCTTAGTTTCCATCTGGGTATACAGTTTTAGGGCGGAAATAGCATGCTCTGATGATACTCGAGAATAGGCTGAAAGGAGTGCATTGTAAGAAACAAGAGTTCTATCTGGCATTTTGTCGAACACGAGGTGAGAGTCTCTGAGAGAACCACACCGTGCATACATTGAGAGAATGTTGTTGAACACAAACGGAGATTGGGAGTTGAAGGCGGTGGTAGTAGTTAATATGAGGGCGTGGAGTCGACGCGCCTCTCGCAGTGATGTCACTGCGCTGCATTTTTGCAGCAGAGATGGAGCTTGAGGCTCCGTTACACAACAACATACTTTGTTCATGTATGTTGTGCCAATGCTGCATAGGTAAATCTCAAACACTGTCCCCAACAAAAAAAGCGGTGATGAATTCAATGTTGCTTTGATTCTTTCCAAATATGAACTAAAATGAAATTGAATAAATATTAAGCAGTGGCCAAGCTTTAATTTCGTTAAATGAAACTTATTTTAATTATAATTCACTTTAAGATGAAATGCAGTCTTCACTGGGTGCCTTGCATTAACATCACTGCGCACCGCATTAAAACAAGCATTCATTTAGATAGATAAAGAGTCTCTATCATTCCAACTTTTCTAATAATAATATTTAAATAATAAATTTTAACTTAATCGTGTAATATTACTCTCAAGTCAGCGAATAAAAATTAAAATATTTAATAACATAAAGGTTCCGAATTATGTCTGCTGAAGAATGCTAAAAATATCATCACGTTATTCTAACCGACAATTCCGCACAACATATTGGGAAAAAAATGTTAACCTCTCACATAATATTGCATTAATCATATTATTTTCAAAAATTAAAAATTATCACATAATTGTTTGGGAGACAAAAGGATAATTCACGAATACATATACCATACATATCATTCATGATAATTTTCATCTTTAAAAATTCAACATGAATAAACGATATATTTTTAAGGATTAAATTTACGGTGGAAGACTCAAAGTGAATCCCCGAATAACATTTACTTAAGCGTGCTTATCAGCGATTTCAAGGAGAGATAAACACAGTTCATGGGGTTTGGAAAGGATAGCCATATGATCTGCTTCCTTGATCTCTCGCACCACATCAATCTCTGCATTTTGGATCATCCATTGCTGATACTCTTTTGGAATTGCCAAGTCCTCATTGAAAACAATATAAGCACATGGGATCGACCCATAACCCTCTTTAGAAAATTTCTTCGCCTTAGACAGCTCTTCAGGAAAAAGTGACCCTCGTCTTACTAAAGTCTTCGCCAATTCCAGATCCTGCAAAATCCAATCCAAACACATTCCCAGTGAGCTCCAACCATTTGGGTTTATGTGTTTGACACAAATTTAGATCCTTTTATATTGATCTTATTAAAAGAAAAAAGACATGTTTTTTTATTAAATTTATTCAATAAATCTTACAATCAATTGTGGTAAATTTTTATTTGATAAAAAATATTAAACACGATCATATTTATATTATTTAATAACAATTTGTTTGACACCGGAGGAAAGAAGCCACGAGTACCTCATTGGAGCAGAGTTGGTAGAACTTGTTGGACAAGAAATTGATGCCAAGAAGCAATGTGGTTTTGCTTCCACAATATGAGATCTCAGAGTCTAACCATCCGGTAATTGCGTATCTTCCAATGTACTGTCAATATCAAGAGATCACGTAGACTAATAACGAACATTAGGATCAACGAAATGTATTATTGATGTTGATTGAAAAAAAAAAGTTTTATCAGATGGAATTTACATGTCTAATTAATTTGATATCCCATTATAAATTTGAGCAACCGTCTTATTTCTGAATCTAGAAAAAATAAATGATAATAATTCTAAGAATAATCAAGTAGATTAAATTTGGGATGTAGGAAGCAAGGGAGATTTAAGCATATTCGATCTTTTTATAAAACCATACCTCTTCTAAGACATATGATGGTGTGTGTTGGGTATCAGGAGCAAAAGCGGCTAGGAATATTCCAAGTGCTGTTTTTTCTGGAAATTTGTCCATTGCAAGGGCTATAGTCATCCCCCCAAAGCTGTGTCCCACAAGGACAACCTTTTCATTTGGAGCAAGGGAAGCTAAGAACTCCAAAAGGGGCTTAGAATAATCAGAAAACGTGTGGATGTCTTCAATACTGTGTGTGTTGATGCCAGAAGCTGCAAGGTCAAGGGCCGTGACTTTGTGGCCTGAGGACTCCAACAGTGGCTTAAGCTTGTACCAATACCAGGCACCATGGCCAAGACCATGCACCAAGACAAAATGTTTTTCATCTCTCTGTTTTTCAGCCATCATGCCTTTGTTTGTCACATGCTCAGTCTTTTATATATATATATTATCAGAACCCTTACTTTGCTGTAGTTTATAAGACCAGCTAACTTTTCCCTGTGGATAAATTGTACTGAATAATTTGTTTACGTCATCTTTACATCTAATAATTAAAATAATTTAATTTTAAAATTCTTTTAATTTATAAAGAAAACTTAATGTCGTTATTTTTATTATTAAGTAATAACATTTTATTGAAAAAAAAAAAATAAAGTATGAAAAGGACTGCAATCCGTTACATGTCAAAAAATTATTATAATTTAAAATAATAATACATGTCAAGAGATTTATGATCTAATTTATTATGTCATTTTATTTAATAAATTTAATTTTTTTTTAAATTATTATTTTATCTCTTAAATTTATCTTAATTTTATTATATGAAGTGATGATAATGTAACTTAGTTAAATAGTTCAAATTATAAAAAAAATTGTTAAAATAAGTAAAAAAAATTGGTAAAAATTTTGAATTTGTATTTTAAAATTAGTTTTGAATTTTTAATTTAAATTTTGAAGTTTAAAATTATATTTTAAAATTTATCTTTTTATTAAACTCAAACAATAAATCTATCTCCCTTTTATACTTAAATTTTAATCTTTCATCCAAAAATTCCTTCATCTATCACATTTTTATATGTGTCTCCTTTATTTTATGCATCATCTTTATAAGATTTTGAAAATAATGTTTTTCATCATAAAGGAGTGTTTTTTTATAGTAGATTAGCCATGAAATTTTTCTTTCCTTTATATTTAGAATTGTAAATGTTGTTTGTTTAGTTTATTTTTATGTTAAATGTTATAACTATGCATAACTCAACACTGATTTATTATGAAATTACGGTAAATATTTGTGATGTAACTCTTTTGAATCTCAATTTATTTTTATACTATTAATACTAAATATTTATTATAATTACTTATTTATTGTTATAATTATTCTTAAATTGGTTACTCAAAAATAAATTATAATTAATCAATTAATAATAGATCATATTATTAATAGATAAACAGAATTAAGAGATAATTTATGAATAGAAGTTAAAATAATCAATCTATTACTCATATTTTTAATCATTTAATTGAATTTGACAAATTTAATAAACTTTAATATTTATTATTGTCTATAATTATTAAAATAATACTTAAATAAAAAAATTATTATTATATAATTATTGAGTGACAGTAATAATTGATTAGATAATTGATAATTATACTTGCACCATAATTTACAATTAAATTAAAATATATTTAAATGTTCATAAGAAAAAATTAAAGCTCTAAACTTAATTATATATATTCTATTACATGATTTCTTCATCTTTTATTCTCTTATCAATTTGCTTTAATTTTTATTATTTTTAAGTCAACAAATCTTATCAGTTACATTATTTGACATTAAAAAATATTGTATTTTATTACAAACAATGAATATACTTGTTTATTAATTAAAAAATGTTTAAAGAGTTTAAAAATTTACAACCAAAATGCAATACAAAATTTTAAACATATTTTTAGTTATTAACAAAAAAAATTAAAAAATTAAAAAAAATATTAGTAAACTCCTAATTTAATTATTTACACTTATATTTCTATAAATTTTAATAAAATATAATTAATAATTAAGAGTACATTAAAAAATATTACTGACTTAAATATATATTAGTGTTTGAGATTAAATATTAAACGACTACGCTCAACCTTAATGGTAAGAAATAAAAAAATTTAGTTGGACATATCCAATGACAATTTTGATTGATAGTTTAATAGTTAAACATAGTCTAAAATATTATTTTAAAAAAATATTAAGTTATAAGAAAAAATAAAATTTTAAAAATTTTAAATAAAAAAATTAATTTACATTAAAAATTTAAAAATATACTGACACAAAAAATTAAAGGACTAAATTAAATAAAATTTGCATGAAAATTTAAAATAATTTAAACAATGAAAAATGTACTTTTTGTTGAAAAAATTTGTGAATCATGAAAAATAATATACGTGCATGTCATTCCTCAGTTATTAGAATCTTAATAATGTTGTCAATTGTAGGTGTAAAATTAAAATGAAAAATAGTCAACATTCATTTTATTTTATTATTAAAAAATTTAACGACAGAGATTGTGATCTGGCCCAAAAGGAATGCCCCAACCACATGAAAGTGCCACACGTGCCGGCATGCCGCTGCCCAACACGATAACAAAACTAACGTGTCAACCTGGATGTATATTAAAATATTATAAAATTATGTTCATTTTTTTAATCATAAATATTTTCTATCAAGAATAATCTTCTGCAAACTGTATAAATTTCATAGCAAAAAGGTTCTCTTTCTAAATATTTTTAAAAAATATATTAAAATTCACAAGTAAATTACTATCTATTAGAATATACTAAAATTGTTGATTTAAAAAAAAAATTCTTTCATTATATGCCATAATAAGGATTAAATTAAAAATATTTAAGTTTAATAAATATGATATAATTAACATTTATATTATAAATAAGAATTTATTATTTAGGAAGTAAAATATTAGTAAATTTAATATTTTTTTATACTTTATCATGTATATATTTTAAAATTAAAATTAACTTACAAACATGTGTGTGCGTGTGTATTTGTTACACTTCAAGTAGTGTATTATTGAAATTTAATAAAAATGATAAATTTAAAACTAGGTGGAAGATAAAATTAAAACGTTACTATTGTTAAATAATAATAAAGCAGGTATCCCAAAAAGAAAGTATCATGGAATGTTTCTTTATTAATTGTTGATATAAAGAAAAAGGTTTGTTATATTAAAAGTTATATACTATATGTATAGTATATAAGTTGCAGAAGTGGATATATGGTATGTTCATTACATAAGGTGTGAATATGTAAAGCCACTTTTGTTAGACTTTGTATAGTTAATATTGTTGGTTTTGTTTTTGGTAGAAGAAGTAAATGAAACGAAGCTATGAAGTAGGCTATGGATTAGATGCATATACATCCAGCTCATATTGAAGAAAAAATGATGCATGTTGTTCGGTGGCATCTGAAGGCACTGGAACAATCCTTGCCTATAAATACTTGCATCCTCCGTTAGTTTTATGCATCCCATCATCCAACTCAATCGAGTGTAATTTCATAGTGAGTAGAAAAAATACATAGAGAGAAAAATACAGAAAGATAAAATAGTATTCTTCTGTAAGGTTCTCTTAGTGAGTGGGTTTTTCCTATTTTTCAAAAGAGAGTGTTATTGTTCTCTCCTTATAAATTGGAGAAAAAAAATTGTAATATTTCTTTCTCTTAGTAAAAATATTTCTCTGATCTTACCCGTAGTTTTTCTCTTATCTGTTGAGGGTTTTTCACGTAAAATTATTGAGCTTCAATTCTTCTTTTCTATCTCTATTTTAGCTGTGTGATATTACTCAGTTACTCTGGTACCTAACAGTGGTATCAGAGCCGATGGTTCGGTAGGATATTCTTAGTATACTCTGTGGTTGTAGCTTAGTCTGATCTTCCATATCAGAAAAGATTAATTCCTTGTTGTTGGAGAATCATCCACTGGTTGTTGACGCTATGGAACTATTCATGGTTACTATTCACAGTGTGGTTGTATTCTTTTGCAGTGATTGTTAACGTATACTGGAATTATTCTGGTGCACGGTAAAAATATACAATACTGTTCACGTATACTGTACTATTTACGGTGAAATTGTGTAAACCGGTTTAGTTAAAAAAAATGGCGAAAAAATTTGAGATTGAGAAATTCAGTGGGAGTAACTTCTCCCTGTGAAAATTGAAGATAAAGGTAATTTTGAGAAAGGAAAATTTTTTAACAGCAATTGAAGGTAGACCCGTCGACATTACCGATGAAAAGTGGAAAGAAATGGATAACAACGCTGTTTCTACCTTGCACTTAGCAATGGCAGATTCAGTTTTGTCAAGCATTGCAGAAAAGGATACTGCAAAAGAGATCTGGGATACCCTCATCAAACTGTATGAGGTGAAATCACTTCACAATAGAATATTTTTGAAAAAGAGGTTGTATACTCTTCGAATGAGTGAGTCCACATCAGTAACGGACCACATCAACAATCTGAATATGTTGTTTGCTCAGCTTACAGCGTCAGATTTCACAATACCAGAAAATGAGCGTGCCAAACTTTTGCTTCAGAGCTTGCCAGATTCGTATGATCAACTCATCATCAATATAACAAATAATAATATTGTTGGTCGCTTGCACTTTAATGATGTTGCCGGAGCCATTCTTGAAGAAGAATCTAGAAGCAAAAATAAAGAAGATAGTAAAGAAAGTTTAAAGCAAGTGGAAGCATTGACGATGACGAGGGGAATATCAACGGAGCGTGGCCCCAGTGGGAGCCAGAACCATGGTAGATCAAAGTCTCGAAGACGGAAGAACTTTAAATGCTACAATTGTGGCATGAAGGGGCACCTAAAGAAAGATTGTTGGTACAACAAGAAAAATCCAGAGAAGTCTCCTGGAGCAAGTACATCTCAAGGGTGTGTTGCTAGTACCTTTGACAATGGAGAAATTATATACAGCGAAGCTGCAATTGGTTTCAAAGGCAAAAGACAGCTCACTGACGCATGGATAATGGATTCTAGAGCAACATGGCACATGACTTTACAACGAGATTGGTTTTGCACTTATGAACCTATCTCAGAAGGATCTGTGTTCATGGGAAATGATCATACTTTAGAAATTGCTGGAGTTGGAATTATCAAATTAAAAATGTATGATGGTACTATTCGCACAATTCAGGGAGTACGCCATGTGAAGGGATTGAAGAAAAATCTATTATCTATAGGGCAATTAGATAACCTCGGTTGTAAGACCCATATTGAAGGTGGGATCTTGAAAGTGGTGAAAGGTGCTCTAGTAGTGATGAAAGCAGAGAAGATTGCTGCTAATCTATACATGCTTCTAGGAGATACATTGCAGGCGACAGATGCATTAATTGCTTCAACTAGTCAAGAAGAAATTATGATGATGTGGCATCGTAAATTGGGCCATATGTCAGAACGTGGCTTGAAGATTCTTGTAGACCGCAATCTTTTTCACGAGCTCAAATCGATAAATTTACCTTTTTGTGAACATTGTGTGACTAGTAAGCAGTATAGATTGAAATTTAATAAGTCTACTACTAGAAACAAACATATATTAGACTTGATCCATTCTGATGTCTGGGAGTCACCAGAAATGTCCCTGGGAGGAGCAAAATATTTTGTATCTTTTATTGATGATCATTCCAAAAGATTATGAGTGTACCCAATCAAGAAGAAGTCTGATGTATTTCTAGTATTCAAGGAGTTCAAAGCACAAGTAGAGCTAGAAACTGGTAAGAAAATCAAGTGCTTGAGGACAGACAATGGAGAAGAATATACAAATGGTGAATTTATTGTATTTTGCAAGCAAGAGGGTATTCAGAGGCAATTCACAGTGCCACATACTCCTCAGCAGAATGGTGTAGCAGAGCGGATGAACAGAACTCTTCTGGAGAAGACAAGAGCTATGTTGGAGACTGCGGGTCTAGCTAAGTCTTTCTGGGCAGAAGCAGTCAAAACTGTCTGTTACGTGATAAATCGGTCACCATCAACTGCTATTGGTCTTAAAACACCAATGGAGGTGTGAAAAGGAAAGCCAACAGATTACTCTTCTCTACATGTATTTGGTTGTCCTGTGTATGTTATGTACAACACCCAGGAAAGAACAAAGCTAAATCCAAAATTCAGGAAATGTATATTCTTGGGTTATGCTTATGGTGTTAAGGGGTATCGCCTGTGGAATCCCGCTACCCGCAAGGTTATTGTCAGTAGAGATGTAATTTTTGCAGATAATGAACTGCAAGGTGAGTAGAAAAATGATAGCACTTGTAAAGAAGCTACTACTGTTCAGATAGATAGAAAGTCTGGAGGAGATGATTCTTCTGAAGCAGAACCAGAGCATGAAAAACAAGAACCAAATAAGATCAATAATGCAGAAGTTCGACGTTTAACACGTCAGATAAGAAAACCATCTTGGCACTCAGACTATGTGATGGCAAGCCATGATGCATATTGTCTTCTAACAGAAGAGGAGAACCGTCAACCTTTCAAGAGGCTGTGAGCAGTTCAGATGTTTCTCTATGGATGACAGCAATGCAGGAAGAAATGGAAGCCTTACATAGAAATAAGACATGGAAACTTGTAACACTTCTAGAAAGTCGAAAAGCCATTGGAAACAAATGAGTTTACAAGATCAAATGGGATGACAATGATCAAGTGGAGCGGTATCGTGCTAGACTGGTGGTTAAAGGATATGCTCAGAAAGAAGGCATTGATTTCAATGAGATTTTTTCTCCAGTGGTTAGACTTACCACTATCAGAGTAGTCCTAGCTATGTGTGCTACATTTGATTTACGATGTAAATACTGCTTTTCTTCATGGAGAACTTGAAGAAGAAATATATATGCTCCAACCAGAAGGCTTTAAAGAACAAGGAAAAGAAAACTTGGTTTGCAGGTTAACTAAATCTCTGTACGGTCTAAAGCAAGCGCCAAGATGTTGGTACAAGAGATTTGATTCCTTCATTATGAGTCTCAAATACAATAGACTGTGTTTAGACCATTGTACATACTACAAGAGGTTTGATGATGATACTTTTATCATTTTACTGTTGTATGTAGACGACATATTGGTTGTAGGCCCCAACAAAGATCAAATCCAGAAATTGAAAGCACAATTGACTAGGGAGTTTGATATGAAGGACTTGGGACCAGCAAACAAGATTTTAGGGATGCAAATTCACCGAGACAGAAAAGATAGGAAAGTTTGGCTCTCTCAGAAGAACTACTTATTGAAAGTTTTGCGGCACTTCAACATGCAAGACTGTAAGCCAATTTCTACCCCTCTTCCTATCAATTATAAATTATCCTCAAGTATGGGTCCTAGCAATGAAGTAGAGAGGATGGAAATGTCTTGAGTACCGTATGCATCAGCGGTGGGAAGCCTTATGTATGCAATGATTTGCACAAGACCTGATATTGCTCAGGCAATTAGTATGGTCAGTCAGTTCATGGTAGATCTTGGTAAAGAGCATTGGAATGTTGTAAAGAGAATCCTGAGATATGTTAAAGGAACCTCTGGTGTTGTATTATGTTTTGGAGGATCAGAGTTTATTGTCAGAGGATATGTTGATTCTGATTTTGCAAGTGATCTTGATAAAAGAAAATTTACTACGGGCTATGTGTTTACACTTGCAGAAGGAGCAGTAAGCTGGTTATCTAAATTACAATCTGTTGTAGCTTTATCTACTACAGAAGCAGAATACATGGCATCGACTCAGGCATGCAAAGAAGCAATTTGGATACAAAGGTTATTGGAAGAACTCGGGCATAAGCAACCAAAGATTACGGTGTATTGTGATAGTCAGAATGCCTTGCATATTGCAAGAAATCCAGTCTTTCATTCCAGGACAAAACACATAGGGTATAATACCACTTTGTCAGAGAAGTAGTAGAAGACGGTACTGTGGACTTGCAAAAGATTCACACGAAAGATAACCTAGCAGATGTGATGACGAAGCCAATCAATGCAGATAAGTTTACATGGATTAGATCCTCTTATGGCCTATTGGAAACGTAAGCAACATGGAACTGGCAAGAAGAGAGAGTTTTGAAAGATCACAAAAATGACTTTAAGTGGGAGATTGTGAACATGTAAAGCCACTTTTGTTGACTTTGTATAGTCAATATTGTTGGTTTTGTTTTCGGTGGAAGAAGTAAATGAAAGGAAGCCATGAAGTGGGCTATGGATTAGGTGCATGTACATCCAGCTCATATTGAAGAAAAAATGTTGCATGTTGTTCGGTGGCATTTGAAGGCACTGGAACAATCCTTGCCTATAAATATTTGCACCCTCTGTCAGTTTTATGCATCCCATCATCCAACACAATCGAATGTAATTTCATAGTGAGTAGAAAAAATACATAGAGAGAAAAAAATACAGAGAGATAAAATAGTATTTTTCTGTGAGGTTCTCCTAGTGAGTGAGTTTTTCCTATTTTTTAAGAGAGTGTCATTGTTCTCTCCTTGTAAATTGGAGAAAAAAAATTGTAATATTTCTTTCACATAGTAAAAATATTTCTCTTATTTTGCTCGTGATTTTTCCCTTATCTGTTGAGGGTTTTCCCCGTAAAATTATTAAGTTTCAGTTCCTCTTTTCTCATCTCTATTTTAGTTGTGTGGTATTACTCAGTTACTTTAGTACCTAACATCAAGATGACAAGAGTGAGAGGAACTAGGCGAAGATGGAGAGGGAGAGGGAGAAGAAGAGGCATTTGGTGTTGGTTCATGGAGCCTGCTATGGCTGCTTTGCTGAAATCAGGTGGACATAAAGTGACAGTTCTAGACATGGCTGCTTCTGGGATCCATCCAAAGTGTGCGAAGAAGACAATGTGATAAACCCTGATTTTCAACACCCAATGATTGACGAAACCCTCCTAACGACGTCAAAGTGATTGCTGATGCTGATAACATGGCCATGTTCTCTAAACCGCAAGAACTTTTCTCTTGCCTTCAAGAGATCTCCAACACTTATTTTTAGCAAATTAACTGTTCATTTTGTTTTCGAAATTATGTGCAATCACAATAAAGACCGAAAATCAAAAAATTTCTTCGTTAATAAGGCAAAGGGTTTGTATTTTCATGGTTTTATATAAATGGACCGTGTTCAAAATATCTCAGAACTCGTTTAGAATTCTTCAATTTGGTCATAGTTGATGCAGAGCGTTCATATTGTCATTCTAGCCTTACCAAAATAGAAGAGGGTAAGGAATGCATTCTGCAATGTACTATTTTTAATATATCATCATTTATCAATTAAAATTTATTGAATTAAAATAAAATTCACATCTTTTTTTATAATTGTAATAAATTTTATTGATTTCTAAAGCACATTAGTTACTGAAATAGAAAGGGCTAAAACGTAAACAAAACCATAAATAAAGGTAAAATTAAATAATATTGTTATGTCATAAAAATTGTTATTTTAAATGATATTTTTCTTCTCTTCTTATAAAATTAATGTGTAATTATTAAATTATGTATAACACTAACTAGCTCTTGATTTCTCTTTATGCATGGACCAGGGCTGGCCAAGTGAAGCCATGTTGGCCCAGTCTCCGGCTACTGCTCTGCTGTCGGTGTAAATGGGCTTTTCTTCGACAGTGTTAATAGTCAAGCAGGATATATATGTTCACAAAAACAAAAACAAACATTTAGACCAAACACACAGAAAAAGCAGGATACATAATTGACGACCGTCCTAGCATAGATATTAATAAGGGGATTTTTTTGGGGGTCAACATAAAGGGATATTGTTAGAATATGTGGATCTTCTTCGTTCTACATCATATGCACATCTTGAGAAACTTATACCTTCAATAACCTTTTAAAATTAAAAAAAATTATTAAGTTGTTAAATTGAAAGTTGTTATAAATCAAGTTAATAAGTTTTATATAAATAAAAAAGTAGTTTATATTTTATTGCACCACTTTAAGGGTTAATTTAAATTACACAGTGCCTAGAACTTCCTGAAGTAACAACTAAGGATTTTGAAACTATAATCATTAAAAGGGGGAAACTTGAGAAAGAATTAAGAACACTTGATGGACATATTGTCCTAAGATGAAATACAGTTTTTTAAAAATTAAATGCCCATATAAACTGGGAAGGTTTGTGGGAACATTATAAACTGGCATTTAAGTATTGATACATTACATCTTCATGTAAGTCACATTAGTGGAAATAGCATAAGAGCGTTTGTAGAAGCATGCGGAAAAATTTAAAATGTTCTTCATTTTTTTTTATACTTTCTAGAGATTGTTCATAATTTCCTTTCTTTAAAGCTACATCCGGTCTCCAACGAAAGTACATATTGCTATATGCTAATTTGTAGTCCAATGTGCAGTGAGGTAGAGGAATCTGACATGCACATGCTTATACAATGTTGTAATTAAGGCTGCTGTATGGTTTCTCTTTTCCTTTATCTCTTCGTTCCACCTTTACCAGTATACGCACAGGTTATGTTTCAATGTTGGCATATAACACTGCTGATATCATTATTTGAAGGATCTACCAATTCCGTAAATTGTCCTTGCATGCTATTGTCTATATTGTCTATCACGATTATCACTATATTTTACTCTTGTTCATATCATAGCTACATACACTTCATTTATAGGGTTTGCGCCTGGATTTTTGCCTTCTTTTCAGTCTTCTGTGTTCTGCTTGTCCAATAGTTGTCAGGAGTTAAGAGTTAAATAAGATTTCACCATCATGTATAAAAAAAAAAAAGTTAAAGAGAGAGATTAAATTTTAATCGTTAAATATATTTATTTATAATATAAAATTTTATTAAATAATATATTTTAATAAAGTTAAAGAGTGAGATTAAACACTCGTACTTCTCATGTGAATTTTGACATGAAAGAATTCTAATCCCTCAGCTCACATGTATTCACACATGAATAATATTATTTTCATCAGAATCTTTTAAGTCATCAAGTGCATAGTATTTATCAGCTTATTTTAAGTTCTGGTCCTCTTTTCAGCAACTTCGGAAAAGAAGTAAGAGTAATTTCATTTTATCTTATCCGGCTAAGTCGACTAAATGATCACACAACGTTGTTGTAAGTTTGGTCCCAAAAAAATAATTTTTTAAATATTACATAATTAGCATGAGGTTAATCTGTTTCGATAATTTTCTTTAAAAAATTACGGCTCTCTTCTTTTTTATATATAAAATTAAAAATTACATTTTTTTTAATGTTGTCTCAAATGACTTTCTTTATATGTATCTAAACTATCTTAGTTTTTTTTTTTTTTCAACTTCACAAAAGAAACTTTAAAAAGAAAATTTCTCTTAAAATAACCTTTACCAACTATGCATATATACTATTTACTAGTACTCAGTTATAATAATCGCAGATAAATGTGATGGATGGTGGCAAGAGAAAGATATTGGCAAAATTTATAAAAGAATGATCAGAGCTTGGACTATCTGTATTTGTTCTCTTCGCTTAGAATGTTGACCATATCACAATAGAATTTGAAGAAGAGGCATTAATTAACATCATGTGGAGACAAGAACAGAAGCTACGTACCACATCAGTTCATTGTATTATGTGTAGTGTGAAATGATATAACATAGACCCCATTATCCATTAACTACCCTTCCAAGCAATGTAGAAATTACAAACGACAAATTTATTATCAAAATCACAGTCATTATCTAGTAGTACACATCAATCACTAACAGTATAGCCACTTGCTTATTATAACCATAATTGCTCTAACAGGACAATATAAAATAAACGAATTAAGCGTGAGATTTAAATTATTTCTATAATCAGTTGTTGAGTGGAAAAGGACCCCTTTCAGATAGTGAATTCTCATACAGGAATATGAGCTTGGTAGTAAACAATTAATTATCATTACCCGGAAGTTGGCTTGTGTGCTTTATGGGTTTCTATACGGTTGAAAGCTAATCTAGAAACACCGTTTCAATTCACGAAGATGTACTGTTTGATGTTTTCAGCTTCCATTATAGTTCCAGTTTCCAGGTGGCTTTGCTAGAAGCAATGTTTTAAATTTAAATTATTAAGGCCGATGTTAAATAAATAAAAATTATAACTTTTATTAAAAAAATACATATTTTTATATTGAATATAAAAATATAATAAATATTTTTTAAAACAAAAATCACTAATTTTATATACTTAAATTTATTTTCAAGATGTAATGTTAATAAAATTATAGTCAGAACCACAGTTGAGGCCACGTTATGAAGGTTTTTGAACTCTTTAAAGTGCATCCAATGACAATTGCATAAGGGTATTATAACTTATCGACCATATTTATTTATAACTAATTATACAACATTTTAAAATTTTTAAAAACTATAAAATTGTAATCACAGCTGCAATTAAAACTTTTTTTATATCAGCCAAAAGAAAATATGTTAAAACTTCAACTAGAAGATGTAGATGGCCAAAGATAGAAGATTGAAACACGAGTTGAAGTTGTAAGAGCCATACCACACTAAAAGAACCAAGAGTGAAAGAATATGTTATCAGCATTTTTATTATAACAGTATGATAAGATTGTCATATATGGACTTACGACTCTCTGCGGTAAGTGCTTGTGTTGGCTCTTTTTTTTTCTTTTTTGGATGAGTTCAGTTTCAACTTGAGAGGCACACCTAGCAATGATTTACAGTTTAGACGGATTGCTGAATTTGAAGGCGTCATTTATAATTTACTGATCCTATTGTGAATGAGCCATCATTAAACTGATAATATATATATATACAGGACTAGCTAATATAATTATAAGATTGATAATTACTTAATTAGAATAGCACACTAGAATACTAAATCAAAGAGAATTTGGTAATATAAATGCTTTGATTTTACATGAATCAATATTAAACTGGTTTCAAACCCACCTTGGTTCCAATTTTTTAAAATTGGACTTTCCAAGAAAAAACAGAACAATAACTTTAGTTTAAAACCAGTTTTTATCCAAAATTAGTTAATTGAACCGTTTATTAAAAAGTCAACTTATTTGAAGGTCCACAAAATTATTTATTAGTATAATATATTATACTATTAATATGAACTCATAATATCAGCAAAAAAAAATGAACTCGTAATATCTATATTAATAATTTAATATTTGTTAGAAAAATTTTATACTAATGAAGGTTGATTAAATATTAAATTATAAGTGACAAATTTTTATGATAATTATAATTTGGTTATTTTTTAATAATAATAATAATAATTTTATTATTATTATTATTATTATTATTATTATTCATAGCCCAAACAAGAACTAATAACATGCCCCACCAGCTTACAACACATCGTATGTTGACAGCAAGTGAATTCAGCCCTACACTGCGTGCAACAACTGTTTTTTCTTTTTAAGTTTATTGTAGATAATTTTTACAGAAAATAATTTTGTTTCAAGCACGATATCTCTCCCAATAAAGATTTAAATTGTGTTTCGCCATTTTGTGGGATCTAGTCCCTTTTACAAAACCAAACTCCCGTTAGCACGTAAATTACAGAAAAATATGAACTCATCATATCTATATTATTGTACCGATCGAATAAATTAAAGAAAATAATTAATTATTAATTAAAATATTTAATATTTTATATAGTACATTACATAATATAAAATATATTTATGAGCTGGTAAATATTATATTTACTATTGCACTTAAAAATTTTATCATATCACTTAATTTATATGTATATACTATTTTATTATTTAATATATTAAATAAATAAGTTTTTTCCTAAATCCGTTATTTTAATCTTCAAACTAACACACTTCACAAATTTCGAATAACTGATCAATTAATTAATATGCACCCCATATTAGATACCGTATCTTGATGTGGAGATCTTCAACGTAGGATCACATGGACATTGAGCTGATAAAGTAGCTATTTGTTTATTACATAACAAAGAAGGCTTTAATTATTGACTTTATTAATAAAAAATATTAAAATTAGTAATAGAGGTGCATGTATTGATAATATTAAAATTATATATATATATATATATATATATATATTTATATAAAATCTTTTGTTGAGAAATGTAGCTCCACCATATTATAGCATGTGAATGTTAGATTTCTCTTTAATTAGATATGCTTAAAGTTGTGTAATTAAGCATGCAAAGCCCCAAGAAGAAGGATCAAGGCGTTGATAGAGTATTGGTAACAGTAAACTGAAAATTCTCTTAACGGCTTTGTTCGTCATGGTTTTGTGAGTTCTAATTTGATATATATGTCAGAAATTCCTCGTATAGGTCCCTCCCATTTCCAATTAGAGACCATATGTCCCCGACACGTGAGGTGATCTATGAAATTTTACTATTTTCTTACACAAGGAATCTTGTCAAACAATAGCTTTTGTCAGCTTTGAAACCTTCGTTGGAATTCTCACTCCTCAATCAATCTCATTGTGGAATGTGGATGACCAACATAAGCATATTTTGCTGCTTTTAAGGTAGGGACCGTCCAATATGGCGAAGAAAATCTACAACTAAAAACCATTTATTGACCATCTTGATCTCTTTTGAAATACGGATGACTATTTTCTTTGTTTTCCATAAATTTGTACATGTGAGTCCAAAAATTTCAAAACATTTTTGCTTTGCCTCGAGGATTATGTTGTAGCTGGCTAGAAACAAGACGTGCTAGTGTTTAAGTTAAAATCGCTTCTCTAGTGTCCTACGTGTAGATCGATAGGTATCCGATACCCACACTGCGTGATCGCGTGTTGTTGCAATGATCAAATGAGACAGACATTCGAGATAGATTGATATGTAACATAGAGGGTCTATATACAGCCAAACACAAACGCTTCTCTATGATCAAATTAAAGGAAGGATCAATGTTAATCACATGTTGGAAATTCTATAGGTAGAGATCATTAAAAGTGAGATCACATGCAGTCTTAGATGGGAGAGCGACTGATCATCATTCATCAATACTTGGGGATTACAAATGTATATCTATCTATCTATCTATCCCTAATATTATAAAGGAGAAGGAAGAGGAAAACAAGGGAGAGAAAAAAGAGGGAAAAATATGACAAAAAGACGAAATGAGAGGAACCCTGAGAAAGCTGTAGTGCTGGATAAGGAGAGACACAGTAGGGGCCCATGATCCATGTAGATAGGAATATGGGTTTGTATCCCATACCATGCATGCATATATGCATTGGAGTCATGTCCTTTCATGTTCCTATAACCTATGTACCCTTAAGTTTCATGGCTTCCTGCTAATAGTACCTTCTTCATTTGGATAAATAAAACAAAAATAAAATAATGTAAATATCATTTTTAATTTGTCAATTTTTCTTATTAGTTAAAATGTATGCAGGACCTATAACATCATTGAACTAAATTAAACTAATATTGTTATATGTGGAGGGTGAACAAGTACATGAAAGTTAAAATAGCAGAAGAATAGAAAACGTTGTACATTGTTGGGACTTGGAATAAAAGGAAGTGAAAGTAAAAAAAATAATAATAATAGAAAAAAAAGAAGGACAAGGGAAGAGGGTAAACAGAATATAAGAGGGGGGAAATGGGAAAAGTTGGGCCCTTGACGGCGACCATAGATGTGCCCGCGCGCACTGCCCGCGTTGCCCAAGACGTCGTCTTTAGGCAAAGGTGGCGTCGTTTTCCGCTCTGCCCGACGAAGTGGCAACTTTTGATTGTTTAGAGAAAGAATAAAGTTTTGCACTCCAACTGAACATTGCAGCCACCACTCACTCACTCACTCACTGTCTCTTTCTTTCCTAATCTTAATCAGAATCCTAATCCGTATGTATGCACTGTGCATGCATTATGTATCATTCAATCCGTATATATAGTATGAAGTTAATTATAAGTAGAATAAATATAGGAACACAAAAACAATAAAAAGGCAAAAGGGCACGTCGTTCTCATATTCTGAATGACTCCGGACGGCACGCGCGCTCAGTCTAGCTACTCATTTATTTTCTTGTTCCGCTCTTTCCTTCATTCTTCACTCTATACATCACATCACCTTACGAATTATGGATCCCAATTATTGACGTTTGCAGTTTCGTTTTTGCGCTGTCTCTGTTTTCACTTTCCCTTTCCCCTCTCATCCTTCTCACCTTTTTTCAATTTCTCTGTCTAATTATATATATTGACCACTGTATATATCGTCTAACTAGTAGTTTCCTTCATCATTCGTTTTAGCGTGATAATCGTTTTTGTTTTATTTTACCTCCTCCTAGGTTCACACCACTTTGTATATTAATTCTCATGTCAAATTTGGAGACCGTTGCCTTTGGTCGCTCACAATCAACGTTGTCGCCAATGGTTAAGCTTAGCAAAACCAACCAACGTGTTTTATAATGGTTTGCTCCACCTTATTATTATGTCTTGCCAATGAACTTATATTATAGGCTTTATTAATGTATTGGACTAGAACAAGTGTGAAAGAGAGTGTTTCCTTTTGGTCAAGTAGTCTAAATTAAAACATTTTGTGTTTGATTCTATGGCTAGTCTTTGATAAGGTTGCGGCCCACAGGATCAATGCCTAGGTAGAAAATCATTACGATCCGTCAATTCCATGAGATTTTATACTAAAGAATAATATTGCAAATAGTTAAATATTATTATAAATAATTGAGACTTTTTTCAACTATCACCAATTAATAAATTAATTGCTATGGCAGTTATACTATCTTGCAATTTAAGTGATGACATCTATTACTTTAATCTTCATCATCAACATCCTCTCTCAATCAATCATGATCTTGATTGACAAATGGTTCTGCAAATCGGAGACATATAGACCCCTTCTTTTTCGATAAGCTCCTCGTGTCATCTCCTTTTGGATCATTTTCTTTCTCTAACTAATTATTCTTGACTTTTATATTACCATCCCGTTCCGAACAAAATTTGGGTGAAAATATATAGTAAAAAGATTATAGACGGCCAGATCAGCAATTTACGCGAAGCAGCTTGTTCACATAATTATGTTACAAATTGTGGTTACTTTGTCATTTCAGTGTCTAATCGATCGATAACACATGCTTACAGTTCACATGATCTCATGTGTGGCAAGTTAGCACATTACATAAAGGTGACGCTCAATTTGTCCTCTTGTTATTAGGTAAAACAGTATAAAGTATTATGGACACTTGGTGAGTACAACATCTAGTCATTCATTACGACTTGAGTCTTGTTTGTAACTATTGTAAAATTTCTACAAACTGCATGCTTTTCGGCCAATTCATGTAGTCATATCATGGAGACCAGTCGTCTCCACCTACGCATACACTCGTGCATCCAATTTTAGTTAGGAAAACGTTTTTCTATACTGTGATATTTATGTTCTAGTTTTAACAACTTTCCTCATAGACTAATATACATTCTAATAATTTTATATCAATTTTGTCACTTCTTAAATATTGTTCTTACAGGGTTTTAATTGGTTTTAGCATGTATATTAGTAAAATATATTTCTAATATAGATATGTACACACAATAATTGTTCAATCACAATGATTAAAGAAATAAAAAAATATTTATGAAATTAAAAATACAAACATAATTAATGTTTATTTTGTTAAGTAAACAAGTTTTAAATGACTTATATATTTTTTAACGTAATATACAATTAAGTCAAATACTCTATTTTAAGGGAAAAAAATATTAAATTACATTGTTCTCTATTCTCATTTAGAAAATTTCATTTCCTTCTCTTGAAAGATTGATAGGTGCTACTGTTAAATTTATTTAATTCAAATGAGTCAGTTAGTGGTGGACAACTATGAATAAACTTCCTCAGTGTTTTTTTTTTCTCTCTTCAACCCATAAGACCGTCGACAACTAATTTTAAGGTTATCAATTGTGGACTTTTTTGTACATGAAATAGTGTTTTGAGCACTCATATTATTGGTTTTGAAAATTCACTTAGAATCTTTATTTTATCTTTTTAGTTCTAAAATCTCATAGTAGAGATTTAAAACTAGTTGCTGATAATGTTGAATTATTAAAAGAAAAAAATTAACTCTTAAAAGTTCGTTTACATTAAAACAAATTGAATTGTTGCATATATTATTCTAAAAAAAGTTATTTTAAAGTAAAAGAAAGAATAATGTAATTTTTATTGTACTTTTTTTGTAAAGTATAAAAAAATTAATAAGAAAATAATTAGTATTACTTTTAGTTTGTTTAGGCATTGTTTGAAAATTTAAAGGGAGAGACAAAGCAATGATTTGAAGGGTAAGGAAGGAGAGGAAAAATGAAAGAAAATTTACTCTTATTTTTGTTGGATGCAAATTAAATTAACAAATTATATCTTACATATTTTTAATTTTCAAAATAAAATTTACATTAAATAGAATAGTAAAATAAATGCATATGATATAGACTTTTCATGTTTTATTGATTAAACAAATGTAAAAAAATATATATATATATTATATTTTATTCTCTTATTATGTTTACCAAACAAACTCAAATTAAATAAATACAAATACGTATATTGATCCAATTATTTATGAGATTAATCGTGCGTGTGAATTTGACCAAGGATTGCGTACCCTATCTAGGAAAATGGCGTGAAATGTGTTTTCAATATTCAAAGTCGTCCAAAATTGGGTTAAAGCATAGATTTTGAAGGAGCAATATGCACGCGATATTAATTCGAGATGGGTTATTAATGCCAGAAAGGTATTTAAAACATAAATTTATTATAAGTTGGATCAGATATGAGTTAATAATTAATCCAAGATGCAATTCACATTTGTGTAAAATACATTTTTATACACGTCGAATCAAATACTTTGTGAGTTGTTACGGTCATATATACCGTTAAGTAAGAATAAATTTTACATCCAAAAGGTATAGGAATATATCTATATTTAATGGAAGACAGGGAGAAAATCAAAACCCTATATCATATCGTGGGTCATGTTTGGTAAAGTGGACCGGAGAATTAGCATAGTAATTAACAAGGAAGCACACTATCATTGCGAGATCGCCCCTACCTACCATCACAATTACGTACGGATTATACTTTTATTATTTTAAAACCATTGTTTATATGTCTAAGTAATCCTATTTCTTCTCAAAATTATTATGTATAGGTTTATTTTTCTGATTTATTCTACCAAAATAGACATCTCCATTTATATCCCGAAGATGCTTGCGTCATAATTGAGTTGGCTCTCATTTTAATATAATGAGTGTAGATGACGGGACATTTTTGGTGTGTGGAAGGAAGGGCTAAATTGAAGGGAGTGTGCAGTGACACATATTTTGAAGTTAGAAGCACTGATGCAGTAGGGACAATCAGCTTTACACGTACTTCCACGTGATTAGCCCTATCCTAGTCTTCTTGAACTTGTCATGATGGTTTTTCGAGCCCCAGCATCTTTTAGCTAGCAAACCTGTTATGCACAAGAGGATTGTTATTTTTTAAAAGCTTCATTACTAGTGTCTTATGACATATTTAATGAGAGTTCTTTTGAGTAAAATATATTTTGATTATTAAGATGGTCAGAATCAAAACATATTTTTTAAAATAAAGATAAAAACATGTGAAATATTATATATTAAAATTGCATGCTATAATTTGTGAAAATAATAATAATAAAGATTAGTTAAAATGTGTAAGAAGGAAAAAAGAAGAATCAAAATCGATTAAATGTTGTGAAGGTTCTGTAAGTATGCATGAATATAGAAAGGGAAATGAAACTGTTCGGATCCTTAGAAAAACAACGATGAGTCTTTATCGGCATTATTTAGTCCCAAGTGGGACAGGCAAAATGATTTCTTCTCCTTGCAATTGCATAATTCATAATTGGTTATGCCAAGACCGCACGTATGATATAATAAGTGTAATGATCAAGGCATTAGCATACCTCTTCTAAATGTGATTGGAAACTTAAGATCAGAGTAATAATGAGTTCTAAGGAATAATCATGTTTTGCCCTCCTAATTTCTGAAAAATATTTAAGTACACAGGGTGCATTATAAGCACTTAAAATACAAATTCACACGTTAAGCATATGGATCAATTAGTGCAAAAGTAATTTAATTTTCGATTTCAACAAAAGTTACTCTTTATTAAAAAAAATACTAATTCAAATGTTATTACCAAAACAGATTATTCATAAAAAATGTTAATTATTAAATTTTTCTATATTGATATAATCTTTATCTTACAAAATTAAATTGTTGGCATAAATGTTACTCTTTTATTTTTCTTTTATGAATTAGTTTTTAAAAAATATTTGTATTTATTTGTTATTTTAAAAAGTATTAACTTCAATTTTTAAAATTAATTTTAGGTAATTAAAAGGAGAAAAAAATATTAAAAAATATCTATTCCATCAAGAATATAAAAGTATGATATTTTTTATTTTTTAAAAAATTACTATTTTTAAATGCTCAAAATCATCACTTAACGTCAAAATTAACAAAATTATAATTATTTATTTTATAAATTATACCCTTGATTTAAAATAAAGAAGTAATTAATTAATAAAAAATCATAAAAACAATGAAAAACATATTATAATTTTTTTAAAATAGGAATATTAAATGTATTCTTTATTTCGTATACAAAACTTTAACACGACAGATGAAGAAAATACAAATTCACACTGCCCACATAAAATATTATATTATTAGTACACTATACTATTAACATGATACAATAATTCTGCTAAATAAAAAAATATACTAATAGAGATATAACTCTAATGACTTTTTCTCTTGTTTTAAGTCTATAAAATTTTGTATGTGAATAAATAAAAAAACACTATTTCTGTAAATTCCTTTTAAGAATGTTAGTGTGGTTTATTTGAATGTATATTTATACACTTACCAACTTAACATTTTTCCCCCTATAATGATATACCTTGTCTTCAAATACAAATTCCAACATTAATAACGAGTTGTCGTTTATGAAATGGATGGCCTAAATAGGAGCTCATGAATCATGGGTGTCTTTCTCTCACATGGAGTCTATAAAAATACTTATAAATAATCATGGCAGTCCCCATTCTATACATTCGTTTGCAACAAGAAGGACCTAACCGACAAAGAAGCTATCCTAGCATAAAACAACCGAGCAACCCAATTGAATTCCCGAAGGTGATTCATCATATAATTCTCTCTCTCTCTCTCTCTCTCTCTCTCTCACTCATTCTCCCCATTTCACGCATACATTAACACACAGAGCAAAACCTACTTTAGTTTCTTTCGCTTTTCTCCACTAACGCAAAAAGACTCACCAGTGCACCACCCTTTTGCTTTTGGTGTTTTTGGATTGTTCTAGATCTAAAAGATAAAGATGATCCAAGAACTGTTGGGGGGTGCTACTAGCCTCATAGCAGGAGAAAGGAAAATCTCCATTAACGGAGGAGGAGGACTTCTACGACCACCACCCACACCTTCTCCAACTTCACTCCCTTCTTCTCCTTCTCCTTCTTGTACAACGAGTGTCACCACTTCCACAACCACAACCCCCGCCTCGTCCACTTCAGACAACCAAAACTTGAGGTGCCCACGATGCGATTCTTCAAACACCAAGTTCTGTTACTACAACAACTACAACCTCACTCAGCCGCGCCACTTCTGCAAGACATGTCGCCGTTACTGGACCAAAGGTGGTGCTCTCAGGAATGTTCCCATCGGAGGTGGCTGCCGGAAAAACAAGAACGCCGGCGTGTCCAACTCGGGGGCTAAGCAAACAGCTACAAAGATGAAAGCGGTAGCCTCTGAGTTTGGAAGGTCATCATCAGGACTTGGTCCTAATAACTTCGACCAAGAGCTTCCACAAACCCCAATTCTTTGGGGTTCACCGCAAAATACTCATCTGATGGCTTTACTGAGAGCTGCCCAAAATCAAAACCCTAACCCTAACCCTAGTCCCATGTCTGTTACTGTCAAGGAAGAAGGGAACTTAATGGGATCGCAGTCCCACGTGGTGAATGAGCCATTACTTGCAAATGGGTTGATGAGTCCTAGAACTCTTGGTTACGATGGAGTTGGACAAGTTCCTTCACTGGGTCTATGCAGTTCTTTTTGGAGAAACAATCAAGATCAGACTCAACAACAAAGTAACGGCTTTGTACTTGGAGAGCATCCAAGCAGTGGAATTCAAGAACTTTACCACAAGCTCAGATCATCTTCGTCAGTGAATTATTGTGGCAGTGATAACTCGCCAGTGTTTCTAGGCAACATGGCTTCTTCCTCTTCTTTATCCAGCATTTTGGAGTCGTCTTCAGTTTCTGGGAACAGTGAATTCGGGTGCTGGAATCCAACCCTTGCCTGGTCTGATCTTCCGACAACAAATGGAGCATATCCAAATTAACCGCAGTAACTGCTTTTATCTTTTTTGTTCACTACTGTTCTTTTTTCTTTTTTTTTTCTCGATATTAGATAGAACTCCTTAATTTATAGTTTATAGTTGATAATCTGTATTTTGGAGTCTCTTACTTTTATGTTTGTTTGGTTGGATTTTAGATGGTTAATGAATATGGATGTGTAGTATTAGATTTTTCTTTCTTTCACTCTCGTGTCTTTCTATCGTTTGCTTCCGTCTGGATGTTTGGTTAATGGTGTTTGTTTTGCTATCTCGTAAGGCATTTCAAGGTCTACCAGAGGGTTTGCAATGAATGAAAAACAAAGTGTTTCTCAATTGCTTCGTAGCGTTTATGCACCTTAATTTACATTTTACCTTTTCAACTTTTTTCCCTTTTCTTTACTTTACCTCTAAAATGCTAATACATATTGTTAAGAAGTAGGCTAGTGGCTAAGAAGTGTGGGTCCTCTATAAAATAAATTAAAATATTTAAATAGTAGGCATCATCAGAATGAAAGATTTGGGGTGTTTTGACGTTATATCAGGGGTAGTAGTCAACCTATATGTTTATAAGAGACTAAAATAATAGAGTAAAGCTGGTCTACAGGAATATATGATCTTGGTAAACACAAAAACTTTAGGGTTTAGTTGTCATGTACATTAAGAAGTGAAGGTAGTGGAGGCATGGTGGGTAGCATATGCAAATGCAAGATTTTGTTTTGTTACGAGAAATCGATGAATCTAATGCAAAAGCAGCCTTTGGAAAAAGTTTCCTCAAACAGCACTTGATTCTTGATGCGGGTTGTGAGAAATCCACCAGTAATTGGTTCTTGACACCGACTTCACTCAACAACTACGCCTGATTTCTGCTTCTCCGGTGTCGCATTAAATTTATTTACTTCCAGGACTGAAAAGAAACGAAAAAAAGTAAAATAAAAATTCTATCTACTCATGGCATTCGCTCAAGTTTAGCAAGAGCTACAGCAACCCTAACTTCGACGTATACTTTAGAAAACATTCTTTAACACAAGTCACATGATTTTTAGTATCTAGGATGTATCTTGTGCAATAATAATAAAATAGAGAGATGAAAAATATCAAATTCAAGTAAGATGGATAAGCAAAATGGATAAGACGCGAGAGTGTTATTTGTGATAAATAGGAGTTGAGAGAAAAAGATTATTGCACAACTGTTAGATTTGTGATATTATATAGGTAAAATTAAATGTTGTTAACGGGAAAATATATGCAATGTAGTAGAGATAAGCACGTCGGGATATCACCCTTGAGTAGAAATTATAGTAAAAATTTACCTAATTAGGTGGTTTTACCATGTGCAAGGAAATTTGTAAAAGTTATAGTAAGAAAAATATATCAAATGAAGAATATCCTAACAGATAGAACTATGAGAAAATTGAAACAAAAAATTATAGAAATTAGATGTTAATAATATGTCTATAGACATTATTTACATTATGATATTGTTTAATACATTATGCTAAAGGATGCACTTGAATTGATTTGAATTGATAAGAATCAAAATGATCAGAATAAAATAAAAGAATAAAAATAAAATGTTTAATTCTGATCGGAATTGAATTGGAAAATTTTTATATTGACCAAAAAAATTTTCCCATCGTGATGAACGTCTCTAAAACGAATATAAAAGAATATATTTATCCATATTCAGTCTAAAACAATTCATTATTTTAATTAATTAAAAGTTAAATATGGTTGTATCCTTACTCATTTTAGAGATAAACTTGTCCGGAAGAAATGTTTTCTCACAACAAAAACACATTATTAGTAATAAGATGTACAACCTTAAAGCAAAGAATCAAAAGGGGAAAAAATCAATGCAAACATGAGGTATCATTTATATATGTGTGTGTGTTTATTACAAAAATACCATATTATTTTTGTTTTATTCTAACTTTCAAAAATATATACAAGAAAAAAATTAATTGAAAACATAATTTCAATATTTTTATATAAATTTTTTTAAATATATATATATATATAATAATTATATAATTAAAATTAAGAAAAAAATTTCTCAAATCAAACACCACCTAACTTTACCTTCCCCTCTTAATCTCATGGGAAGACTCCCGGTCATGAATTCAGCCACCTCAAAATCTTTTAATCCGTTAGTCCATCCTATCAAGCAATATCCAATTTAGTCAAAATTCCAATTTAGGCTTTTTCAAAAGTTGGGCCTGTTGAAATGGACCGCAAGCCTTAAATTGGACCCAGCTTGATAACGAAGAGTGGCTACAGTTGTGAGAACATGCTGTTTGAAGTGTAAACGACATGTTGACCCAAAAACAAAATAAAAGGAAGTGTAAAACGACACGAAGCAAAAATGTAATGATTTGAGGTTGCTATATATTGCTCGTGCAAGAATTACTCCCTTCTTGTCAATAGGATTTGACATAAATTTCATATGTCGATGGAGATTCATGCATGGCTAATTAATTTCCTTTTTCACCGGTAAATACAGCAAAATCTTTTTGGGCCGTTTATGAAAAAAAAAAAAATAGTAACAGGAACACTTGCCGTTTGCAAATGTCCAAGATATAGTTTGCTTAGTACCTTCAAAAAAAATTTGGAATTGTATTAAGAATAATTCCATACCAATGATAAAACACTTGACTGCTGACCTTGTCGCCTAGAATGATTTAAATAGTTAAATACTCTATATGATAAGCTTCAATAAAGAGTGGAGTTATTATTTTTGTTCAATTTTGATCCCTTTGAACTTTAATGATGTAACTCATAGAAACAAAAAAAATAGAGTGAATAAGAGATCAAGGAAGAGAGACGAAAGCTTATGTTTAAATGGAATGCTAGAAAATCTGTTGATTCAACATGGATATTAACCCTTTTATACATGTACAAGACTTTTTACTCTAAACAATTACAGCTAATACATTTTTTATTGATTTGAATTATACTTAACAGCTCTTCCTTAATTCAAATCATTTAATGTTTTCATTCTTAACATAGTTCTTAGGTTTTCGAATCTTTCAGGCCTCAAAGCCTTAGTCATAACATCAGCTAGCTGGTTATGAGATCTACAGAATTCCACATCTACTGTCCCTTTACTGACTTGGTCTTGCAGGAAATAAAACCTTGTATCAATATGTTTGGTTCTGCAGTGTGTTATAAGATGTTTAGCTAGATTGAAGGGAGACTGATTATTAATTAGTATCTTCACCCGCTTTACTTCGCTTAGCTTCATTTCTTCAAGTAATGATTTCAACCAAACAGCTTGGCATGCTCCAACTGCTCTTGCTACATATTCTGCCTCACAGGTTGATAGTGCTACTACATCCTATTTCCTTGAGCTCCAAGATATCGGAGTCCTGCAGTACATGAACACATGTTCAACAGTACTCTTCTTCTCATCAAGATCTTTCTTTCTAATCTGAGTCAGTGAACCCAATCAAGTCCACATCCATGCACTAATAACTTTTTGGCAAGTGCACCAAATCGTTGAAGTAACAAAAGATTATCGTCCACAAAGATTAATATTAAATACCAAACCACAAGAATGACACTAGTTGGGTCACTTAAAAACAGAGTAGAAATAGAGCGAAAATTAATTAAGTGTAGAATTATAAAAACTAAATTAAAATGCTGGAAATTAATTGTATAATATGCAAAATGAGAAACTAGATTTGGAAACACAAAGTAAATTAACTGCAGAATGTAAATATTATGATTACTCAGATTGGGTCTGATAACAATTTAAAGTAAGTTGAGTTCAAAATTCCTTATCCCTTTCTCCTTGCATACAAAAAAATTTATAACTCAAAATACAACTTCATCTAATGATCAGATTTTCTAAAGTACCCAACCCCAATTCCTTGGTAATTAGTTCTAAAATGAAATTAGTGTCCTAATTCCTTAGATACAATTAAAGACATTCAGCATTAAGAATTAAATCCATTGACCACATCATCACAAATTTCTATTCCTAGATAATTTATAATGAGCAAATTAATCCCAGTCCAAAAAAACTTACTACTTTCCAATAATAAACTCCTTTTTATCAACCCTATTCATGTAAAATAAGGAAGCATTAAGTTCAAAATTAAGATGTTAGATTAAAGCATGGATCTTGAGTTATATCCAGTATTAGTTCATTGCAAAGGGCAAAGGTATAAGTTAATCATCACTCAACCCAAAGAGATCTAGCTAGCATAATGCAAAGAGATAATATAAAACTGAAATATATTGCAAATACTTAATTCATGTTTACAGAAAAGCTTACAGCAAGTGGATGAAATGATAAAGTTATTGTTTCAGTACATAAACCAGAAAAAATGAGATGAAATTCAAGTTCCCATAAGAATCCTCTAGCAAAGATGTAAAGAAAAATACCCTAGCTACCATATTCTACATAAGCTGTATGTAAAACCTAGGTTTTTGCGCTCTGAAATCGTAAAAGACAGAAAAGTAAAAGATGCCAAGATGCTGCCTTTTCAGAAGTTTTTCGCTTTTATATGCTCAGTCAGCAGTGTGTCCCCATAATCAGGAATTTGTGTCCCCACAAATGAGTCCTGCAACACTCATCTTTTGCTCTTTAAGTTTAATTGCAATTTTCTTTCTAATCCCTTCAAAATAAAACTGTCAACCTTCAGAATTTGAGTGATTCATGAATTTTCTAGCAAATACAACATTCCATTGAATTTCTTAATTAATTGCATTAACTTATAATTCAAATTCAATGAAATATGCCTAAAAACTTTAAATTTTCTAGATGAGTTAGTGACTCATCATGCAATGTAACGCCCCAAATTTTGTGATATTAATTTTGATAATTATATAAAAATAAAAGGTATTTTCATGTGTGCATTTTAGAGATGTGATGTGAATATGTTTTGTGTGTGTGTGTGTGTGTGTGTGTGTGTGTGTGTGTGTATATATATATATATATATATGGGTGGATGTATGTTTGAATTTGACTGGTTGGGCTGAGTGCAGGGCAATACACTGGCAGTTCTCGCTGCAGCGAGAGGGCCCTGGGAGAAAGGACCAGAACTATCGTCTTCTCGCTGTAGCAAGAGAGCAACAGTCTGGGGTGCATTTCTGGGTGTAGTCTCGCTGTAGCGAGATTCTACAAAAACCAGAGTGCAGTTTTCTCTTATTTTTTCGCTATAGCGAGGGGGCGTGTCGCTGCAGCAATGGGACATCGCTGCAACGAGAATATCTCGCTGTAGCGAGAGTGTCGCAACTAGAGGGGTATTTGAAGGGTTAGAGTTCGAGAAGAGGGTTATTTTCACGATTTTCCTCTCTCTCCTTCACGATTCTCTCTACCCAAACCCATTCCTACCGGTTAAAAGCCCTCCAAGACTGATTGGAAGCTAGATTGAGGATTGGGGAAGTGTTTGGAGCTCTTGGAGGTAAGTTCTATGGCTAGGGTTTTGGTTTTCGTCCCTTACTTTCATTTTCTGAGGTTTTCCTTAAATTTCCTTGAAATTTTTGTGTGCTTTAGGGACAAAATCCATGTGGGGAAGCGATTCCATCAATGTTTCATGTCGGGTCTTCTTTTTTAGGTAAGGGGAGTACTTTACTTTAGTTATCTTTGTTAGGAATGAGTTTATTTGAACGAATATAGTAATGTGATAGAAATAGGAGATAAGGTTATGTGTATTGATGAATCGTACGAATTGGGTAGAGTGTAGAGGTGTCCGACCTCCGGCATATTGTGTGAAATTGAGTGATGTGCTTCTGTTGGTTGCCAGTAGATGTAAGGAAATGATGTGAATTATGTACTGGATGTTGTGAATGGGTATGGGCACTCGTGCCGTATTATTGAATGAACTTTGTGTGAAAAGGTGGGCCCGAGGGCCGTGTAATATGAATGGAAATAAGCTAGGGGCCGTGTGTCTTGAATGAATTGTGAGCTATGTGTTGTGTGTGCTATGAAAATGAAATGTGGGCCTAGTGCCATAACTGTTAATGTGGGCTATGTGCCGTATATTGAAATGTGTGTGACTGAGGCGTGCAACGCCGTTGTAATGTGTTGTGAATGGTTCAGCGATACACTGGGAGTCTGAAAGATGAGGACGGTAGAAATACCTTGGGGAAGAGGGAGTAGTGGTGATACCAACTGTGGAACGGGTGCACCACAGGCCACACACTCTCTTCATGACTAGACTTCTGATAATTACTTTTGCTGAGCGACCCCGTGACTGCCCACAGGGTATCCGTGAGGTGGAGGTAACCAGCGACCATTCATGGTGTAAATCTGTGATCACAATGTCAATGTGAGTGTGGCTAGCGTGCGTATGCATGGGTTCATGATTTATGCTTGTGGATGTGATAATGTTACCTGTGCCTGTATTTGTTTAATGTATTGAAAATGTGCTGGAGGTGAGACTCTATGCTTAATTATATGTTTTGTTAGTGTAGAGTATTCACCCTTATATTTATTTTTTAGATAATCAAGACGATCAGCACCGGACTCAATGAATGGATGGATGAAACTATTATAGGACTTAGAATATTATTTTAAAAATTGTTGTATTTGGAATAAGTCCTATAGCAACTGTTCGATATAATTTGTAAAGTCTTTCTTTATTTAAAATGCTTAATGAACTTGGATTGAAAATGGAAATTTTATCATTTTAAAAATTTGCGAAATTCTCTATTTATTGAAATTAAATTAAGGTGTTACATGCACCTAGCCTCATTTGGATATAAAACTCCAAACTCTGAAGTTCCTTGCACATACCTCAGTACATGCTTAGCTACTAGCATGTGAGAGGTCTTGAGTTTTTCTATGAATCTGCTGATGATTCCAACTGAGTAACAAATATCTGGTCTACTATTACATAGATACCTGAGTGAACCTACTATTTACTTGTAAATAGATGGATTTGCAAGTTTTCCTTCTTCATTTTTGGAGAGCTTCAAACCAACTTCTGCTGGTGTCACTGCTAAGTTGCAGTTTTCCATCTTAAATATTTCAAAAACACTTCTTACATACTTCCTTTGGTGCATGAAGATACCCTACCTAGTATGAACAAACTCCAGACTTAGAAAGTGACTTACTTTTCCTATGTTTGTCATTTCAAATTCCTTTGTCATCACCTTCTTGAAATCTTCAATGTCTCCTTTATCTGACCCATTTACTAAAAGATCATCAACATAAAGATACAACACCAGTATCCTAGCAGTAGAAATGTGTTTAACATAAACACCATGTTCAGATTTTCACTTTAGAAATTTTTGTTATGCAAGGAAAGCATCAATCCTCCTGTTCTATGCCCTAGGTGACTGCTTTAGATCATACAAAGTCTTTCTCAACCTATATACCTTGTGTTGCTGATCATGAATCTCAAAACCTGGAGGTTGGCTCACATAAACCTCCTCTTCCAGCCATCTATTTAAGAATGTTGATTTCACATCTAATTGATGAAGTGACCATTCTTTATATGAAGTTATTGCAACTACCAATCTGATAGTTTCTAGCCTTACTATTGGTGCATAAACTTCTCCAAAATCAATGCTTCGCTTTTGAAGAAAATCTCTGACCACCAATCTTACTCTATACTTAGCAACTTTCCCATTAGACTTTTCTTTTACTTTGAAAACCCATTTTACATCAATAGGTTTCTTATGAGAAGGTAGATTCACTAACTACCAGGTCTGATTTCTTTCAATTGAATTTAGCTCCTCAATCATTGCATTCTTCCATCTTGTCTCCTTAATTGCTTGGTCAAATGAGACTGGTTCTAGCTCCGCTAGTAATGCTAAGTACACCATCTCACCATCTTCATTTATTTCATTATCCTTCATGATCTAATAGTCATTGAATCTTTGTGGCATTTCTTCCTGTCTCTGAGGTCTACTAGGAGGAATCATAGCTTCCTCTCCCTGGAACAGATGCTCATCTTTTACAACACCCTGATTTGGAATGATTTCTGCACCATCATTATTTCCTGAAGGATTCTCTCCCTCATAATTCATCCAAGTCAACCTTGATTTTTTTTGTGATTGCGGATCCCAGTTCCATCCTCTAGATTCATCAAACTTTACATTTGCAATTATAGCAACTTTGTTTGTTTTTGGATCAAATAACCTGTATACACTAGTGTGATGATAGCTAATTATTAGGTTCACTTTTGTTATCTAACTTCTGCCTTCTCTGATCTAGAGTATGTTTGTAGCACAAACAACCAAAACGTTTGAAATGTGCTATAGTTGGCTTCTTCCTTGACCAAGCTTCTCTAGGTGTTACTCCATGCAACTTCTTAGATGGGCTTCTATTCATGAGATAGGCAGGTATTGTTACTGCATATCTCCAAAACTATTTAGGAACCTTGTAACAGTTCAACATACTTCTAGTGATATTCATCAGTGATCTATTGAGCCCCTCAGCTGTGCCATTATTTTGGGGAGTGTAGGGTAAAGTTACCTCATGAATAACACCCTCATTCAAACAGTAGGATTCAAATTCTTGGGAAGTGAATTCACCACCATCGTCTATCTTGAGAGTTTTTATACAATACTTATAAATATTTTAAAAACATCAAACGCCTCTAGTTTTCTTTTTAACAGGTAAATTCATACTTTTCTAGTAAATTCATCAATAAAATATATAAAATATCTATTACCTCCAAGTGTCTTAGTCTCTATTGGCCCACAAACATCTGAATGGATCACCTGCAGAGCTACTGTTGCTCTATATAAAATTTGATTCCTGTAAGACTTTTTAACTTGCTTTGACACACAGCAACTCTCACACTTCTTTTCTAGTACATTCAAGTGAGACAAGCCTATCACTAATCCTTCAGATTGCAGCTTCTTCAGACTTCTGAAGTTTAAATGTCCATATCTCTTGTGTCATAACCAACTCATACTATCTTTAGTTGCTGATAAGTAATTTACTTTGTGATTTATCAGGAGTTCAACCTTGAAAGTCCTATTTTTTTTTTAATAAAGGAGTTTTCAAGATGAATCTACTCTTCTTGTCAAACACCTTTAGGGCATTGTCTTCCAACACCATCCTATATCCTTTCTGTAACAATTGACCAAGACTGAGTAGCTTGCTCCTTATGGTTGGCACATAGAGAACTTCAAAAATGCAAGAAGTTCCTTCATCTTTCTTCTAAATTAGCATAGTTCCCATTCTTTCAGCTCTGATGATACTATCATCTGCAAATCTCACTTTACTCTTGATGCTAGGATCCAAATTAACCAACCAATCCTTTCTTCCAGTCATATGGTTATTACAACCAGTGTCAAGATACCATGCACTTTCTTCACTACTACCTCCTTCTAATGCAATGGTGACCATCAACATCACATGATTATCCTCTGAATCATCTTTTTTGACCAGTTTGGCCTCATCATCTCGAACTGTAGGCCTCTTAGGGTTCTTACACTCTTTTGCAAAGTGAATCCAGCCTTGACAATTGTAGCACTGCACATTCTTCTTATTACTGTAAGCAAATAGTGTCTATATTGCTTCCTTTTTTGCAGTTCTTTCATTCAGCCTCTGTTCATGTGCTTGAAGAGAGTATTGCAATTCCTCGAGAGTCAATTTTTCTGAGTCCTTTGACTCTTCTATAGCCATAACTATATGATCAAACCAGGAATGTAAGATTCTGAGTACCTTTTCCACCATAGATTGCTCCTTCAAATCATCTCCACAGGTACCCATCTGGTTTGTGAGGATTTGCATGCGACCAAGATATTCAAAAACGTTCTCTTTCTCATTCATCTTCAACATCTCATACTACCTTCTTAAATTCTGCAATCTGATTTTCTTCAACTTCTCATATCTAGTATAAGACTTAGCAAGAATTTTCCATGCTTGCTTTGCAATTTTTGCATATGCAATTTCTCAAAATTAACAGCATCTACACATTGATAGATGAGAAAAAGTGCCTTACAATCACATTTCTTGGCCTCTTTGAACAATTTCTCTTGAGCATCTGAAGCAAACTTCTCTGAGTCTTGAACTGCCATTTGGACAATGTTAAGAACATCTTCCAAAAATCACTTTCATTTTAATGCATCATTTGTCATAGTTCTTCCCATCCAAGATTGGCATGTGCACCGAAAAGCCACTGTTCCCATTCATCGACGCCATTGTTGCAGCAGAAACACGTTCCAAGACACATGAACCTAATGCTCTTGATACTACTGTTCGAGCTTAATCCCTTTGAACTTCAATGACGTAGCTCACAGGAACAGAAAAATAGAAAGAGTGAATGAGAGATCAGGGAAGAGAGACGAGAGCTTATATTTAAATGAAATGCTAAAAAATCTGTTAATTTAATACAGATATTAATCTTTTTATACATGTACAAGATTTTTTACTTTAAACAATTACAGCTAATACATGTTTTATTGATTTGAATTATACTTAACAATTTTTACTTATTTTAGAATTGTTAGTAAATATAACTGATAGAACAGGCACAATTTAGATGAAATTCTTATGAACTATCTCCATGTACAAAGCAATTCAAGTCTTAGTTTTGCACAATAGAAATAATGGTTATTAAACCCTTTATACTCCCAACCCAAGTCCTTTTTTATAATGAAAAAAAAAATGTAAATAGTGATGGAATAGGATCGGTAACCATGTACTGAGGAAAGGTTCATCCATTTTCTTAATGACATTCCCATGTACATTGGCCGTGGATAAATAATAATAATAATAAAAGGTTTTCCCAAACTAAATAATCCTACAATTTTGCTAACAATGATTATGATTTCTTAGAGTGAGAATTCAATAGTAGTAGGAATTGCTTGAAAAGGATCTGGCGACCAGACCTCCCTTTGTTTTTGAAGTACTGGCATTTACCGCATGGTGATTATAAGGTACTATGAACAATTGAATCCTAATATATATTGTGCTTAAAATTCGGCCAGGTAAAAATCAATTTGATAGCTGATCAAAATAAAAGCAACCAAGTCTAAACGGGTTTCTTCACAAATTATAACTGTAAATAATTATGAATTCAATTGTTGACATATAAATGAGCAATGAAAAATTAATACAAGATTTTTTTCTCAAATACAAGCTAGACTATAAGAAATTTGAGAAATTAACTTCTCCATCTATTTCCTTTCTTAAAAAAGAAAAAGAAAAAAAATCTAATTGTAGTCAAGCCCTCATGACTAGAAAATACAGCAACGAAGAGGAGGTTGATAGTTGATATACTAAGGGTGATGTCCAACAGCTTTGCCACAAAGCAGGACATTATTGGGAATTTCATATTCATTAGCAAGGCTGTGCTGTGCATTCCACACCCTGAGATAGAATTGCTGCCCAAGATATTGCCTCTCCCATATTGCTGACCTCATATTCCACATACCTTGGTTATCCAATGACACCAATATGGCAGTCCATGAGTTTGGATACACCTGTATCCATTTGAAACACACCAATTAAGCATAGCAGAAAAAGAAGCAAACAAGTAGGCACATTCTATTAATTATTATAAGGAATAAGGCACTTTCTTGTTTAGTTACCTGTGCAGTGTGTCTAGTAAGGGCATCCACTAGATTATAGGTTTTTCTACTGGCATCTGTCCACTGGCCAAAACCATAGCTGCAATTATGGCAATAAGCATCATTAGAACTCTCTTAAGCTAATTATTCTAAATTTCTTCTACCAATAAAAATATATATTGATAGATAGAAAACTTAAATCTAGGAAGCTGACATACCCAATGACCCAAAAATCATAACCATCAAGATGCCAAGATTGCATGGTGTTTTCATTGTTCTGGAAGATAACCTCAATAAAATCATGGAGAGAAGTTGGCAATACTGAGGTGCCTATGTATGCGGGACCAGTAGAGGGATTGCTTTGAAGTAAATTCATATTGAAGATTCCAGCAATGTTGAAGTAATCAGCAAGCTTGAGAGGGGTATCAGGGTTTACATAGGAAACCTTGTTAACAGCATAACGGAGTTTTCCATTAATCAAAGGTGCTGAAGTGGCCAATTTAAATACTTTTGTTGGAGTTATCTTCCCATAATGAAATGATCCTTGTGGGTTAGGCCTAGCAGCATTTGCTGTCAGATTCCATCTGCAGGAATATGTTAAGAATATTAAAATCTACACAAAAAGAAAAAGACAAAAAATCAAAGGAAATATCAAAAAGGCTTTTTCTTCATTGGGTTTTAAGAATGACCTGTAGGTTCTAGCTTGCCTCATAGACCAGTCATAGCCATATTTATCAGCAGGGGGAGCAGGCAAGGATCCTGATGCTGGAGAATTAGAATTTGAATAGTGTAGCACTGAAGTGGTGGTGAGAGGTGTCTCGCTAAATCTTGTTGAGGCAACAATGAAGTAGTCCTTTGGAGGCTGATTTAAGGTTACTAACACAGAAACGGATTGGCCAACATGAACATCAAGTGAATCGTATAGGTTCTGTATAGTGTGTGATCCTTCAACCTCAACTAGTTTGAGGGTATGACCCTGAATTCTGAAGTTAATTGAGGTTGACAAGCCCACATTTGAGATCCTAAACATATAGGTCTTTCCTGAATACAAAGTAAAAATACTGTTGGTAAAAGCAATTTTGAGTTTTGACAAAGTTGAACGTATCACTTAGAATTTGTGTATATTTGAACATACATATCCTTTAAAAAACAGACTTACCCTGGTTACCAGTGAAGCTAGAATGAGCCTGGCCATTAATAAGGAGGCCATCTGGAAATGCAAGAGATTTTCCAGAATCTAAAGATTGCCTTAATGTCTGAAGATATAATGAAATGAAGTTAACAACAGGAAACAATAGGAATTTTAATTAATTTACTCCAATCTCAGATTCATGTACGCAAATATTCCTAGGGAGTACAAGGCAGTATGAAGGATATTCCGAAATAGTATGTTTATGAGAACGTAAAAAATCTTAGCTTCTCACCTTGTGGCTGGTCTTGTACCAATCCCCAATGAGTAAAGTAAAATCTCCATCAGGGTTTGGATAAGGGATTGGGATGACAGATCTATGATAAACATTGAGTCCTCCAAACCCTCCAGATGCTTTATGCAGTTGAGTTGATGGAAAGTATGTATAAGTGCCAATCTGATCCTTGGCCTGAAATTTGTAAGTGTAATTTGAGTTTGGAGGAATGGGACAGTTGGTTCCCAAAACTCCATCTTGCCATGAATTTTTCCGTTGTTTAATGCCGTTCCTGTTTTGTGACAACAATGTTAAACCATGTTCTCAAAGAAAATCTAAAAACCAAATAATATGAACAAGGAAAAAAGAATTTTAAATCCGTTTCATATGCTATTACTGTATAACACAGCATCTTGAAACAACGTGAGAACTTTAAAAACACATTGGAAATCTTCAAACCTCTTTTCTTTTGTCCACTGATAATAATAATAATAATAATAGAGGTTAAAAAAAAAACAGTTGAACAATCGGCTTAGTGGACAGCAATGCAGCTCTTCGGGCTACTTTTAGGCAAATATGTCTGCTCTTTTTACAAACCTTAGGATATTCAATCAATGTACAGAATATCATCAAAAATCATGAAAACGTAACTTTCTTAAAGCAAAAACCTCCATTGCAACAAAAAGTTGAAGGGATGTACGAAAATTATGGAAGTTAAATAGTAAATGTTCTATATAACACAAATGACATTCTTCTTCTCCAACTCTTTTCATCCAAAAGGTTTGAAATAATAAGATCTATCACGATTAAGCAGCTAGAGACCACAGATTCCCTTCAATTTGAATAGGACAGATACAAATGCATAGAAAGAAACCACAAGTTAAAATATACACAAAAGGGAGTCAATGCAGACCATAAAGCACAGAATTTGAGTCAAGAGACAAGGCACCGAGAAGCATAGAACCATACCAAGTGAGTAGAAATGGCTCGTCCAACTTGTTGATAAGGTTCAGAATTACATTGTCATTAGTCACCAAGTCTAATCTTGGCCCAGGAAACTGACCATTTATAAGAATAACCTTCAAAGAGTAAACATTAAAACATCAGAATCAAAGTTCCAATGAACCTCTCTAGAATGTAGTAGCATAAAGCAATCCAAGAATAGATCCTAGATCCAATAAAAGTAGATTGGTTACCCACCTGCTGGGGACTGCCCAGTGGAGAAAGAGTCCCATAAGTCACAGTCCATGTGTAGAACTTGTATGCATCTTCTGCTTGCACACTTAATAATGCAACAACAAAGCACAGAAGATGTAGCAAACTAGTGCTTCCCATTGTGTCTACTGAA
Source organism: Abrus precatorius (assembly GCF_003935025.1). Lineage (NCBI taxonomy): Eukaryota > Viridiplantae > Streptophyta > Magnoliopsida > Fabales > Fabaceae > Abrus > Abrus precatorius. The sequence goes on along the minus strand of NW_020874406.1, from coordinate 16,482,264 downwards.
AATGACATTTGAAAAACACACTCACATTACTTCACACTTCAGAGAAAACGAAAGAAAAAATGCTGGGAACTAGGAACTACAAATGAAACATTATCTTTGAGTTTATATAAAAGGAAACAATTTGGAAGTTACCAGATCTGGGTTTTGCTGGAAGAGTGACTTACTCCAACACTTACTTACACCCGCTAAGATTAGGAGCCGCCTTAATATATACAAAAATGAAAAGGAGTGGTAAAACATGATTGTATTGCACTTGTTAAAAGATAATTATTATTTTAATAATAATTTGAGGATTTTGTTTGTTTTTTAAGATTGCAAATTGATCATTCATGTTCGGCGCGTTTCACGCGTTTCCGCGTTAGTTGTTGCTTCCAGCTAACGAAATACTATGCCTCTACGAATTATGTCTTCTTAACGTAGAACATAAAACATTATATTAAAGTGAACTTTGAAGCCTTCTCCAAACTTAGTACCCTCCTAAGTATTGTAACAAAACTTATTTGTTTTTTTTAAAGTTGTAATATTAGACAAATAATATTACAATGTGGATTTGTTTTGCGTAAGGAACATAATTTAACTCTTTTAGGCAACTCTGCCCTTGTGAAAATAGGGAAGTATCCATAAATTTCATTCGAGTTTACACTATCATTATACCCCCCAAAAAGAAAAGTTTCGATCTATTAAACTATAACTACTACATAATACTCCCAAAAAGATGACGGGTAGTTAATGTAAGTGACTAATTGTCAAAAAGAAAAGAAGCACCGACAAGGCAATTATTTTGAATTTTGTTGGGAGTGATTTGACGAAGATATTTGTATTTATAATATTCCATAATGTTTCAAACTACGTCCATGTGAAGTTCATAAAGGGTGCAAAGAACAACTTCAATGCAGTATAATATATATTTTTTTAACTACTTGAATTTAAAATGGGAAAATTTTATAATAATATAAGGTTGAAAATAAAACAAAAGTGAACAGAAGCGAAGAGATGCCATGATCGCAAGTGCATAAAATTGTAAATTAACCAACCGACCGAGAAGCGAATAAAACCTCAACTAGATTTCTAAACTACTCTTTCAATAATTTGAAGTGTTGATTTAAAAATTAGAAAATAATTTAAATGTATTGTATCATAAAAGTGTATTAATTATTTAAAAAAATACAATCAATATAATTTTCTTCCACTTATATTGTAAAAGAAAAGTATGGCTTTCTCGTAGTAAAACATGAAAAAAGCAATTTTTGTTTCATTTCAGTGGTCTACTATTTTTAGTTAATATTAGATGCAATAACACCATGCAACTTCCGAGGACATCATGATAAAGTTTTTTTATCCGATTATGGTGAAAATTTTAAAAAGCTACGAAAACAGAGGTAGGCCAAGCCAACTAATGATGGGCACATATATGATGAGATATTGGATCATAGGTTGGATTTTTCAATTGCTGATTATCAAATAATCTTTCAAAGGGGTGCAAATATTTTAGGGGCGATTAAGGATGAATTTTTAACATGCCTGAACCAGTTAACCATCTTAATATTATAATTTATCAAATTTTGAATATTTCAAGAATATCAATATTCATTTAATATTTTTTATTTTTTTATCAGATTATATCGTTTATCACAATTATTCTCTTTTGTCTTTTCTTATTATTTCTCTCTAGATGTATACACTTCTTGAGTGTTTACAAATTAATATTTTTTAGATATAATGTATTCTCTCCAATCTTATTTATAATTTTTTAATTAAATCACATAAATTTTTAAAAAATTAAAAATTATTTAATGTATTAGATTTAAAAAATTCATTATAATAAATATAAATAAAAATACTTCAAAAAAATTTGTATAATTTTGTTTACAAAATATCTTATAATTAAATAGAATTGGAGAGCATTATTTTAAATACTACATATAGTTTTCATGAAATGTCTTATGGTTCACATTTAAGATCTTAATTACTCAATTTAGATAATGCATTTTTTAGTAATATTATTTTTTTATTTCTTTCTGTCGTATCTTTTATCTTACACTTTTCTCCTTCTATTCTTATATTTATAAAAAATTATCAGGCTTTATATAGACTACGTTAATTTCCCGTTTAGACAGAAGTTAATGATGTGAACTTATTTAGCATGAAGTATAATACTGCTAAATTGACTGGTTAGACTGGGTTTTGGCTTAACCTTAAACCATGACCTAAAATGTTAGTTTTTGCTATTTACTGGGACCCTTTCGCTAACACTCAGCATGAACCACAATATTAGAAATAAGCCAACAAAATTAGACTAGCCATTACATGAAATATACGATTTTTTAGGCACTGGATCAATTGTCAGATGCAGAAACTGCCACTTCTACAAAAAATTAATGCTTTGAAACATATCATGTCACAATGTATTACTTGTTCGACATATCCTCAGATTGGTCTAACTGTTACTGTTGCATATCCACATTTCAGCTTCTTTTTTTTCATTATCTTGGAGTTCATACACTGTTTTTTCACTTGTTGTCATTGTATGAAACACTGAATGTGCGAGACATAGTTAGCTACATCTTTCCAACCGGACCAATGATGAGTAGAGAATGCATTAAGTTTGATTTTGATTGCCGATTAGAAGTTAGTAGCATTCATTGGCTCCGTTTATAAAGTTATTAATAATTCTAAATCCTCCTAATTATTAAATGAAAAAATATTTAATATATTTTATGTTTGGAATACAATAACAGATTAATATTTTTATTTAATACAGAATTATTAACAAAATTATTAGGAGGATCTCTAAAGTTGTATATTTACACCTTTAAGCATTATTATTGCTCAATTGCTCACCTCTGTATGATTCTTTTTGGCCACGTTATTTCTGTAACTCTTTATTTTTCATGCTTCAGAGAGGCTACGCTAATCCTTACCTTCCTGTGCTTATCTCTACCACTTTAATGAAAACGGCACCGTTAGCTTAAAAGAATGCAAAAAGGAAATGAAAGTGCCACGAAGGCTGCAAGGTTTCCACGTCTTCTCAGAGTTCTACACGTGTAAGTCAGACACAAAACTACCATGTTGACAACCATTTCCACCGAAAGACCACTATATGAAGGGAAAACGAAACTAGTAGCTCCTGCTCCTACCCTTGGACACCAACTTCATTTCATCACCATCTTTGTTATGTCTAAAGAAGCAAAAGCAGAAACACAACCTTTGACTACACCCACTTGTTCCTCAGGTGATTACTTGATCGTGTTTTATGTTATTTAATTTGTAGCAATAGTATTTAGAATTGAAAATTGAAGATGACTCAAACGTTCACGGGTCCCACTTTGATTTTGTGGTGTAGATGTTGACAATGACATAGTGAAGGATTTAGTCTTGTGGAGAAGAAAGAAACTCAATGCAACTGTTCTTGTAGTGGCGACAACAACATGGGTGTTGATGGAAGTATATGAATTCAACTTCCTCACTGTAATCTCATGGGTGGCCATATTTGTTGTTGCTTCAATATTCCTCTATTCCAACATGCTTGGAATTTTGGGCAAGTGAGCACCTTTTTCAACTTGCTCTTATTCTAATGAAAAATTGTTCATGTTTTATGCAATATATAGTAACTAGCTTCTTTTATTCTTTTCTTCTGTGGGTGTGAAATTTAGGGAACCCCCGAACTTGTTGAGGTTGGAATTGACTGAAGAAACAATTTTGAGAATGGGAAACACAGTTCGAGCTTGGATTGAAGAAGCAATAAGGTGGGTGTTCCTTGTAAGCGTAGAGAAAGATTGGCCTGTGTTTGTTGGGGTTGAGGCTGGATTGTGGTTACTCTCTTGCGTTGGAAATTGCATGGACCTCCTAACATTGGTTTTTATAGGTAACGTGGTCATATTCTTTAACCATTATATTTGTTTCTCTCTCGACTCACTATCTGTTTATTTTAATTTTGGTGTATAGGTATATTAGTGAGTGCGATGGTTCCATTAACTTATGTGAAGAACGAGGACAAGATCAAGAGATTCGGGGAGTGGTTGAGGGAGAAACACAAAAGATGTCATGAGATTATCGATGAGAAGGCCTTCAACAAGATTAAAAGCAAAATAGTGGAGAAGAAAACAGGGTAATTTGCTTCTGTAGTTTGTATGTAAGATATAAATGCACCGTTATGTAATGTTTATTAGTGAATAAGATAAGATTACTATTGCTATGTTTTGGTAATGTTGTGTATATATATATCGTGACTTCAACACAGTGAAATTATAAATTTAATTATAAGTAATTAAATAAATGTGGATCCGTGGCGCAATGGTAGCGCGTCTGACTCCAGATCAGAAGGTTGCGTGTTCGATTCACGTCGGGTTCAATTCCCAAATATTTTTATTTTAGCCTCTTTAATAATATCTAGCCATTCTTTTTAGTGATAAAAAGGTACATCTAGCCTCCCACAGTTTTAAGTTTGAACTTACCCTCCAAAATCCAAATGGGTGTGTGTGTATATTCTGTGCTGTTGCTAATATCGAAATATCGTGGAAGGTCAAGTTCTCTCTAACTTGTCCAAGTTCATTTTCATGGTTTCAAGTTTGAACGTCCCCATAATGATTATAGGGACAACTTTCCGAACCCGCTAAAAATAAAATTTTCTTATAAATTATAATATCTAATAATAATAATATATTAAAATTCACGATTTAATATAATTTTTTATTGTATTCTTTGGGACATATATCAAAAAATCGTGTAATAATTGATCGATTAAAGTTGTTTTTATTTATAACGGCTTGGTTCCATTTGACACTAATGAGAAGTTATTAAGAGATATATAATCTGATTAATGAACTCACCGTACATTAATTTAGTAAAGTGCCAGTCTGTTAATCATTCTTTTAATTGGAAAAAGGTGAATTTAGATAACTTCACTTAATTTTGATGTAAGGTTTTATTGATTATCAAAACAATGTACTCTGTCTATTATTCGGTTTTACTAATATCTTCTGTAGCATTAATTTTAATTGTTTGAAATTAAAAAATAAGTTATTCACTGAACTTCTATTTTCAAAGAAGTAAAGAATATTTAGGAATGATGTTTCAGAATCTATCGTAGATTTATGCAATAATTTTAATGATGTTCCTTCCCGTGAATTGGCGTGTGAAGCCATTAATGTCAAGTGTATGCATTAGCTAAAGGTAAGATAACAGAAAGACCAAAAACATTGGTCATCGTTAGTAGCAGCGTAGGTAGCACCTTCCTACCAATTCACAACGTCTTTTGCTTTAAAAAACAAACTCGTTCTTGTTGCTTCAGATCATATAACCCGCACATCATTTGCATCCGTAGCGGTGTTTTACTTCGATTTCCGAGAAAGTTTCGATTTTGCCTTCTGTGTCTTAGCAGTTATGGATCTGTTCAGCGGAGGTGCGGTGGGAGCAGTGATGGGAGAGATGTTAAAAGGGGCGCTTGAAACCATAAAAAAGGGTAGAGAGTTCAAACCCACCCTTGAAAGCAACATAGAAACCTTGAACAATTTGGCTCCTATTGTGAAGGAGATGAAGAGATACAACAAGATGTTGGATCGCCCCATGAAGGAGATAGAAGGTTTGGAGGCCCATATGCAAGCTGGAGAAGAGCTTGTTCGCAAGTGTTCCAAATTTGGTCCATGGAGAATTTTCTCCTTCCCTCGTTACCAGACAAAGCTTAGGAACAAGGATGAGAATCTGAAGAGGCACTTGTCTATGAATGTGTCAGCTGAGAATAAGAGGGACTTGATGGATATTCTGTACAAAGTGGGACAAATTCTTGAGATTTTGCTCAGTAAGGAGAATTTCGGGCAATATCATGGGTATCAGGTAAGGGGTCTACGTGGTGCTCCTGAAGAACCAGTGTGTATTGGAATGGATGAGCCTTTGAACAATTTGAAGATGGACCTGCTCAAGGATGGTGTCTCGGTTCTTGTTTTGACTGGTTTGGGTGGATCCGGCAAAAGCACTTTAGCAAAGAAGATCTGTTGGGACCCTCAAGTCAAAGGTAATATACAAAATTGATGATACTGATCACTATTATTTTTGGAGATAATATACAATTTTTTATGTATACATTTTAGTTATTATGTGATGTATTACTTATCTAAATTATTACTCTTCTAGTTTGGTGAACTCACTGGCTGATTTGGTTATTTTTGGCATGCATTGCGGAATAGTACAACCTCAAATTTTCCTTTGTTAAGAAAGCTATTTATGCTTTGAATAGGCAAATTCGGGGGAAATATTTTCTTTATCACCGTGTCAAAAACGCCCAACTTGAAGACCATTGTGCAGACACTATTTGAATGCTGTGGATGTCCCGTGCCTGAGTTTCAAAGTGATGAAGATGCAACTAACCGAGTGGGAGTTCTGCTGAGGCATGTTGGGAAATGTCCAATATTGTTGGTACTGGATGATGTTTGGCCTAACTCGGAGGCCCTTCTTGAGCAGTTTATAATCCAGATACCTGATTATAAGATTTTGGTGACTTCAAGGATTGCTTTTCGAAGATTTGGCACCCCATGCCAGTTGGACAAGCTTAGTCATGATGATGCAGTATCCCTTTTCAGGCACTTTGCTAACCTGAACGACAAGCTCAGCTCAGACGTACCCGATGAAAACCTTGTCCATGAGGTGCATTTTCTTCCGCTTCTCCCAAATATTCACTCCAGTGAAACATGATTCGAATTTAGATGCAACATGCAAGTCAAATTTATTCTTGTTTGTGATGTTAATTCTTCTGCATTGGGTGATAAAGAAAAATATCAATGAAGCCCCCCTCCAAAGCTGTCCACTGACTAGTATACTAGCAACCTAGTTACCTAAGCCTTTTGTCTTATTCTACTTTTTTGCACTAAAATGCAGATAGTGAAAGGTTGTAAGGGTTCACCATTGGCGCTTAAGGTCATTGCTGGATCACTCTGTCAGCAGCCTCTTGTGTTGTGGCAAAATATGAAGGAACATTTACAAAGTCAATCCATTCTGGAGTCTAGTAGTATTGACTTGCTTTGTCGCCTTCAACAAAGTTTAGATATGTTGGAGGATAAGTTCTCCATCAACGAGAAGGTGTGCTTCGTGGATTTAGGGTTGTTTCCTGAAGACAAAAGAATCCCTGTTGCTGCCCTCATTGATATGTGGGCAGAACTGTATAACCTTGATGAAAATGGCAGGAATGCAATGACCATCATCCATGATTTAACCACTAGGAATTTGATTAACGTCATGGTTACAAGGTACACCCCCTCCCCTCTTTCCTTGTTGGTTATTTAATGGTTAATGTAATTATTGGCACCTAAAACATGAAACTACTCAAGCTTGACCCATTAAGACAAATTTAAAGCTTGAGTTGGTGTATTAGTTCTTTTATGATTTGATTGTTTTCTTTTCCTTTATCAAACTTATTTTGAAGTATTTTTTTAAGTCTAAACAAATATAGGCAGATAGGCACCTTCAATGCTCTAAAGGTGCACAACATATTTTCACTATGAACATAGAAATACCAAAACGTATTGGTAGATTGATGTCCTTTAACAACATTGTGCTCTCCACCTGATTACGCAAAAATAAACGGAAGTGTAAGTTAGAAATATTACAATTTGACATGGTTGATAAACTTAATAAATACAAAAGACATATGTATAATATATACTTAAGTTAAATGTAGCAGTGCAAATTCAAGAAGAATGCATGGACATCTGTAACTTTCTTCTGCTTGACATTATGAAGCAAAGTAAAATTATGTTATCAAAAGGAATAAAATTGTTCATCTTGTTGATTGGTTTGGTCCTTCCCTTGTTGTCCAGGAAAGTTGCGAAGGAGGCAGACATGTACTACAATAACCACTTTGTCATGCTGCATGATCTCCTCAGAGAGCTAGCGATTCATCAAAGCAAAGGGGAACCATTTGAACAGAGAACAAGGCTAACTATTGATGTGGATGGAGATAATCGTCCTGAATGGTGGATAGGACAGAATCAGCAAGGAACCATTGGCTGGATGTTTTCATTAGTCACAAGATTGTTGGTAAAACAGAAACATCTAAGAGTTGCTGCCCGCATATTGTCTATTTCAACTGGTAAGTTTCTCTCTGTCTACATTATATGCTCATAAACAAATGAGAAATGCTACTTCCCGTTTCATAATCATTTTCATTTAACGTTGTGCTTATAAACAAATGAGAAATACTACTCTCTGTTGCAAATACTTGTCAGTTATTGAACAACAATTAAGAAATTCATTAACTATTCTTGATTTTAAAGCAATATAAGTTTATATTGCTAATCAATACTCTTAGAACACTTGAAGATTTAAAAATGGAATTTTTTTTATTAAAAATAGGGTGTTGTTAACCAGTATTCTAAGACATTGGTTAAAGAATTATAAGATAGTTTTTATTAGAAATCATGTTAAAAATACATTAGAAATTACAGTATGAGTGCCTTAATAACATTTTTCTATTTTTTTATTCCTTAATTACTGCTCTAAGCATTTGTTAACATTTTCCTAAAAGATATTGTTAATGTACTGCTACCGTAATTTTCAATACACCTCTAACATAATTTTTAATAAAAAAAATCATGTAATAATTCTTTAATTGGTGTCCTTAAGGCTCTTGTTAGCTAGATCCTAAGTATATCTGACTATATTATCCTTTTGCTCTGTTAGTGCTCTCTCATCCCACTTCATGGAGATATCAAGAGATAAGGATAAAGGTGGAAAAATGTAATTAGGGCCTTCTTGGTAGTATAAAGTGACATATTTTGAGACAAACAGCATTTTAAACTTCAAGTGATACGTTGAAAACTGAGGGATTATTGAGAAATATGTCATACTTCATCTCCCATTGTTGATGCAAATAATGATGCTTTTGCAGATGAAACATTCACTTCAGATTGGTGTGACATGCAACCTGATGAGGCTGAGGTTCTGATTTTAAATCTTCACTCGAGCCAGTACTCGTTACCAGATTTCACTGAGAAGATGAGTAACCTTAAAGTTCTAATAGTCACAAATTATGGCTTCCATCATTCTGAAGTAAACAAGTTTGAGCTACTTGGCTCTTTATCCAACTTGAGAAGAATCAGACTAGATAAGGTTTCAGTCCCTCCCCTTTGCATGCTGAAGAATCTGCGAAAATTGTCCCTTTATATGTGTAATACAAAACTGGCTTTTGAAAGCTGTTCTATCCCAATCTCAGATGCAATGCCAAAGCTAGTGGAAATGAGCATTGACTATTGCAAGGATCTGGTTAAATTGCCTGATGGGGTGTGTAACATTACCCCATTGAAGAAGCTTAGTATCACTAACTGTCACAAGCTTTCAGCACTGCCACAAGAAATTGCAAAACTAGAGAATTTGGAAGTGCTAAGGCTGTGTTCCTGTTCTCATTTGGTAGAGATGCCAGACTCTGTTGGAGGGCTTAACAAGCTAAGCTGTATTGACATCTCAGACTGTGTTAGTCTTACAAAATTACCAGATGACATTGGTGACTTGAAGAAGCTTGAGAAGCTCTACATGAAGGGTTGCTCAGCTTTGTGTAAATCAGAATTGCCATACTCGGTCACCAATTTTGAACATTTAAAGCATACAATACATGTGATCTGTGATGAAGAAATGGCTAAGTTATGCGAAAATTCCCTTACCATTTCCAATTTGAAGGTAGAGATGGCTGAAGTTGATATTAACCTAAATTGGCTTCATTAGTTAGTTCCTCAGACTTGTATCCTGAAATTGATGATCGCTAGTAATCATGTCGAAATTTGAAATTAATGTTGCTGGCTGTAGTGAAATAAAAAAGCAGGAGTTTGTGTTAGGTGATGCTGTAAAAGTCGTAATGCATCAATGTGGCTTGTACTTGGAAGAACACTTCATAAGTTTTTTTAGAATGGTTAGGTACTTTTTTTGGTAATAAACTCTGAAAATATTTGTTTGACCAAAATCTTTATATGTAAATAAATAAATTAAATCGTAATTTTGGTGTTTCACTTGTGTTTTGTCATAGTCCCTAAACAAAAAATATACATTTTTGTATATGAAAAAAAATCCGAGTTGATTTTTACTGTACAATGAAAATATAACGATATTAAAATTTATTTAATGACCAAATCTAAAAGTAATGTTAAAATAGAAACGGTATGAATTATAATGTTGACAGCTTTTTATTTATAACTTCAATAATTAGGGACACTGAATTATCAAAGAAAGGTTGGAAAGGTTTTGTCTGACTGGCCCTTGGATTTTTATAAGTGGTTTTTTTAATTGTAATAAGAACTTGGGCTAGAAAGAATGTAGCCCACAAAACGATTGATCCGTTTGACAATTTCAGTGAGGGTAAGCGCGGCCCAACCGGATCACGTTAAATAAAAAATCTCTTTCGAAACGTGATTCGGTGACGAAAGCCCAACTTTATGCATGTGACAGAGCATCAAAAGCCAAAATCCAAATACACACAAACTTGTAACTTATCCAAACCTGAGATCAGTTTCCTTTCTCGTGCATCCAAAAATAAATATTATTATTCTCTTAAACCAAAACGCAGAGACAGGATGGGAGGGTAATTTCGCCACAATCAGAGGGGCAAAATCGGAAAAAAGACAGCGCAAACGAACTAATGTAAGAATTTTTTATTCGCAAGTTTTAGACCTCATTAATTATATTTTTATTTCATCATTAAAAAATATAAGAAGAAAATGAAAATTATTGTAAAAATAAAAAATTATTAATTGAAATAGTAAGGAGAATTGGGCACGTGCGGCGCTGGCAACTGCTTCGTCCTACTCCTTATTCCTTAACGAGTAACGAGAAACGAGCAAGCGAAACAGAGAGAGAAGGTTTATAAATTATATATTTCCAGTTGTGTCCCTGGCTGAGGAATTTCCATTTTCCAATTCCTTTTTCTTTAGCGTTGAGACTGAGTCAGAGAGTGAGTCACCCGCTACAAGGCAACTCGTGCATTGAAGGGTTGGTTAACTCCCTCTACGCTATGGTTTCCGAATCGGAGCTTATCGGCCGCCTCCGCGAGTTTCTCCGGAGCTCCGACCTCAACACCACCACCACCGCCACCGTCCGCCGCCAGTTGGAGGCCGATTTCGGAATCGATTTATCCGACCGAAAGGCATTCATTAGAGAACAGGTGGACTTGTTCCTCCAGAGCGAGCACCACCAACCACAACAAGAAGATTCTCCCCGAAACGACGACGTAGAGGCAGAAGAAGAAGATGCGCCCAATCCTGAACAAAGCCAAGGCTCTGATTCCAAGGAAGAATCGGAAGAAGAAGATGATGATAACGATGACGAAGAGGAAGAGGAAACCAAACCCAAGGGCGCCAAGAATGGGAAGAATAAAGCACGGTTAGTCTGTTCTTGCTTCTTGATTCCTTTCCTTTCGATTTTCATGCTATTTTCTTTGAATTTTCTGATTCTGTGTGTAAGGATAAAACAAATTTGATTGACAGTTACTGGTTTCTCCTTAAAGGTCTTATCTTCGAGCATAGATTCCCTGCCATTTAGCAATCAATAGCATCATATCGATTTATTTTATTTTATTTTTTGGAATTTTTTTTATCAATTTTAATTTCGCTGGCATTCGCCATTGACACACGCACATGGCTTTCAGTTATTTTGAGCAATTGGGGTCCACTCCAAGACTATGCTACGTTCCTCTCTATTGGTGTTTTCCATAAAAATTGTGTGCTTTTCAAGTTAGTGACGAGGTTACTTGCCTTGCAGGTTTACATCAACACAGTTTTCAATTTTTTGCTTTTTTTATACATCCATATTCATCCCATTCTCTTCTTTTCCTAACAATTCAATCTTTTTATGCATCAATTCCACGCTTTCTTGCCTTGTAGGTTTACATGAACAAGAAACTTTACAGTTTTAGATTTTTTTATGCACGCATATTCATCTCATTCTTTGCTTTGCCTAACGATCTAATCTTGTTAGGCATGCTTTCTTGTATGGTAATGCCAATGACACATCAAATTATACTTTTATTTTTTCGGATTTTCTGCTCTTGTGAAGATTGTAATAACATTTTTTCATAAACACTATACAACTTACTGGTCTTCTGTTCTGCCTCTCATGCCCGGTAATCACACTGTCCTCAAATTAAGACTTCAGAATACCTGTTCCATAATGGTGGATAAGGGCTTTGTTTTCTCCCCTGCCCTTCCTTTTTGTAACTGTTTATTGTGAAATTTTAAGTAATTTTTTCTGTCATCTAACAAGTTTCCGCTCATGTAGACAACTTGATGAACCAAATTAGTAGCCTTTGCAAAATTAGTATATATTTCTGTAAATTATGTTTCCAAGAAATTCCTTGGAAAACTATAGATCATGAAATGGGATATTCTAATCCCTCTTCCTCAATATTTGCTAAGTCACTTTAGCTAATCATTACTAAGGTTGGATCCCTGAAGTGTAATGCTGATGCTTATGCAATTATTGCACAATTGCCAGCAGGAGAATTGATCCACAGGCGGCCTTTTAAAGTTGTAGAGTCTCCTGGTCAAATTCTTTCCCTTCCGCAAAATATAAAATAATGAAAAAGCATGTAAAACACTACCATATATTTGTCATTGTATTTATACATTGCTTATCTTCAAAGATTTTTCGAAGGAAAGATGATCTGAAAGCTGATGTAACTTTATCCAGACCATTGGCCTTGGCTATCTTAGTCCAAAAGAAAAAAATGTATCGACTTAAACTGCAGGTTGATACAGTGTTTTGCTAGGACTATCATCTGCGAACAACTATTGATTTGTATTGTTCTGGAGCCACAAGAATATATCATTCTTAAAAGGTTTCTAAAGCACTCATGAAAAATTTCTCCATAGCAAATGTTAAGATTTTGATTCTTATTATGATGCCGCACGCTTATAATTTCTGGCTCAAAGAAAACTGAAAACAAAATTAAAACAATAAATAAAAAAAGAGATGAAACAACTAGTTCATAATCACCGACCAGGCAACAACAATCAAAGAAACCAAAGACAGCCGAAGAGAAATTTATCTATACGTAATGATGTTTATGTTACAACCTTGAGAAAAAAAAATTAAGAATTTTTATTCATCCTGAATTTTCAATGTCAAAAAATACTAACCAGTATCCATGGGACAATGATAAAAGGAGAAAGGATTTATTATATCAACACAAATAATTTTATATAGATTTTTTAAGTGATTGAAAACATTTAGCAGGTTGTACTGAATATTTCTTAACTAGTGGCTTGTTAGGTGATGAAGTAAACCATCAGTTTTGTTTCCTCTTGTTCTTCAGATCTAACAAATTAGGCGATGAGGTAGTAAAGAAAAGAGGTGGTGGATTTTGCAAGTTATGTAGCTTGTCTCCGCAACTTCAAGAATTCATTGGAGCTCCAGAAATGGCCAGGACAGAGGTATATGTAATTTCTTTTTCTAAATGAGAAATTACACCCATATTACTGGTCATGGATACCTACAATTTATGTGAAAATGTGTGTATGATGTAACTCTGTTCCTGGCCTTAGGTTGTTAAGCAACTATGGGCTTATATTAGGGAGAAAAATTTGCAAGACACAAACAATAGACGAATTATAATTTGCGATGAACCATTGCGCGCCCTTTTCAGTGTCAATTCGATTGACATGTTCCAAATGAACAAAGCTTTGTCGAAGCATATCTGGCCATTGGATTCAGATGATGGTATGCTCATGTAACCTTGCCCTTCTTTTTTACTATTATGCTACTCTGCATATGATGTTGGATTTTTTTTATATTGTTATTTTTAATTTTTTTTCTAGACCAGACACCTAATCCGTTTTTAAATTCCTCCAGGTGGGCCTTATTGTGATTGTAGGGATTCTAATGCCTTGAAATTGCGAAGTTTTCTTTTCGAGAGTTTCTTATCAAAGTATTGTTTTGGGTCCTGTTATTATGCATTATAAAATACCACTGATCTTTGTGCACCAGACCCCTTTACATATTCTTGCATTAAGATAGAGCTTTTACTGATTTATAATAATATATATATTTCCATGGTACTGATTGTTTACTTTGATTTGATGACACTGCAGACTCGTGCTTCCCTGTTACATTCTACTAGTCAATATTTTGTTGATAATTTGAATAAAAAAAAATGTTTAAACTGCATCTCTTGATATAGTGGTCCAGGTGAAGTCTGCATCAAAGGAAAAGCAGAAGAAGCAAGAGAGAGAAGATGGTATGAGTAATGAATTTGATTAATGTTTTATATTATTTTTCTACCTGATTACAGTCCCTTCTTAACCAATTATAAATTCGTCTGCAGTTTCTTACCCCACCTTACATATTTTATTTGTATATTGTTTGTTCGGAGTATTCTTCTTTTGAATCGGCAAAAAGAAATCCATGTTTTTATTCTGGAAATCATTTATGCACACAGTGGATAAACTTTTAGGGAAATTTATGGTATGAGGTTGTAGTTTTTCTATTCCTGTTCATACATGTAGTCAAATGAATACAATCAATTACTTATGGTGTACTACACCTATAACTTACCTCTGACAGATTCAGATGAGCCAAAAAGAAAGGAAAAACGGCAGAAGGTAGGGAAATCAGGTTTTCTGGCTCCCCTTCAGCTATCTGACGCCCTTGTAAACTTCCTTGGTACTGGAGAAAGTGAGTTATCAAGAGCTGATGTCATAAAAAGAATGTGGGAGTACATAAAAGGAAACAATCTTCAGGTTTGTCATTTCTCTAAATTGTCCTACTGTCCTATATATATTGCTTAAATAAACCTTTATTTGTCTCTCTGCATTAGTGGTAATGGCCATGTGAAAAGCTTAAAAAGTTGTATACAAATAATCGGACATTTTGGTTGAATAAAATAATATCAGCTACACCACAGTTTATGCCACACAGTTAACATAACAATTTCAGATGGCGTGCCTCAAGCAAGGCACTAATTGGATTATAACTCTACCTTGTATGTGATAATGTGAAAAATCATCACAAGATGTACTTTTGTATTTCATGTTAGCTGTAAACCCAATCATAAAGCCTCTAACACATCATAACCAAGTCCACGGACATGGACTTTTCCAGAAGTCTTTGACTTTCCAATGCCTACCTTTGACTGGATTAAATGACACTCATTATCCTTCTTTGTATATGTATTTTTGTGCTTATCCACTTGTCTCTTTTTGTTTCTGAATTTCCCTTTCCAAGTTGTAAAGCTTTTAACTCCAATTGACCAAGAGAATCAAGACGTTGTAGAATTGCATAATTTGTTCAATGGGTGTACTTGGAGAGAAAATGGAATGAGTGGAGAGGATAAAGATGAAATTTAATTGACAATATACATTCCATTATGTTTAAATGAATTGTGAATCTCATCCAATTCGATTGTAAGTGTACTGGTCGAAAAGTAGTAAAAGGATTTTTGAATTTTTAGAATATCGTCTCACACAAATTATTTTTAATTGCTGTGAATATTATAATTTAATTGATTAAATCCAAATAGTGCATAATAAAATAAAATTGAAAAAGAGAAAGTAATCAAAAGATAAAGAAAATAATGCAATTTCTAACAAAAAATTATTTGAGATGAACTTAAGATATATGATTTCACTTTTACACATTTTTGTATACTTTCAGTTTAATCTTAATTTCAATTTTCCTATGACTATCAAACACATTAAAACTACTAATATCACATGATCATGCAGTATTAACATTATTTGAAAACTATTATTTTCAGTAGTCATGTAAAACAAAAAGAATGGGAAAGCATAAGAGTCTATGTTATTTTAATAACGATTAAAAAGAGAAAAATTAAGTTTGATTTAATTAATTTTATGTCTTGTTTTATCCTATAGTTTCATTAATTACATGTGGTACAGTTGTTTACAATACAATTAATTATGATGTGTTAAAAATAGTCAATTTTAAACATATAAATATAAACATAATAAATAAGAAAAAAATCAATTTAAAAAGAAAATCTCAATTGTCATTGAGAAGAGATCTTAAAAATAAAGAGATAAAAAGAGTTCTTGTTCTTAAAAAGCACTCTCAATCACTTACTTAAACTTCAGAAAGGTATTTTATATTTTCATGAACGATCTCTACTCTCAAATTTCTTTAAAAGTAGACTAGGAAAAAGTGTCTTGTATCAAATGTGTAAAGCTCATCATATAGGAGTTAGAATTCAAGAAAATGTAATGATTTATTTTTTTAAAAATATATTTAAACTCTAATAGAAAATATGACTTATCTATAGAGAAATATATGATTTTGTGTTACTAATTTTGGATTTCAGGTTTACCCTCATAGACAGTTGAAAATCTCCTAATCAATTAGGGAAAAAGCATGGTTGTGCATAATCATGAAACACTTTTAGGTTGACTTTTAAGCAAAATTGTGCTTCCTGCTATGTGTAACCTTATTTTTTATCAAATTTTTTTCTAATTGTGACTAAATTCTTTCTTAATTCATTAAATAATGGCAAAATCAGTACTAATTCTTCATTAAATATAGGCCAAGTTTCAAAATATGGACTTATTAACTAATTTTGATATTACTAGTTAAGTAGAGAAATTATGAGACTAACAAGTTGAAATTAGTCAAAACAATGTTGTTCAGATTTTTTCTTTGATCTATGATTATCATTGTGATTATTTGTTCTTAACCATAAACTGTGCTCATTTCTGAATAATGAATTTGTCAGTCAGCTACTCCTGCCAAGAGTTTAAACGATTGTGTGAGGGGTCCTGAGGGCTTCATTGTATTTCTAACATGCCCCATCATGCAAGAGCCGCCCTCTGGGTTTGAGCTTGAAGCATTGACAATGCTGGCTACCTTTAAGCTGCACATTTGAACTTTCTGTGGTTTTATTTTGTGTTATACATTCTAGATAAAACACCAGTTAAATTTCTGATTGCTTTGTGAAGGATCCTTCTGACAAGAGGAAAATAATATGTGACGAGAAGCTGAAAGAACTCTTTGATGTTGACTCCTTCCATGGTTTCACAGTTACAAAACTGCTGGCTCCTCATTTTATAAAGACAGAGCAGTGAGTTGCTTGTACATTGTTATTTCTGTCAAGCATGGGAGAGATGGGGAATTTTGTTTGTCAAATTAGTTTTTTAAGGTCTTCTTTAGTGTCTTTTAGGCAGTCCGCCAACAGGAGGAATAGGAATTAGTAAAGTGACAGATTTTCAGTAATTTTTTTTTTCGAAGTACTTGATGTTACGTGACCTTTTATTTTATTTATTCTATATATCCTGTTTTGCCACTTCGCAGTTGAAGATTTTGTATATTTTTAGTTCATGAAGCTGCGAGGACCATGTTAACTTCATATTTTACTGGGCCATTTGGCCTTACTACAGAGTATCGATACACTATATTGTTTCAGAAAGCAAACGTAATTGCAGCTCTCGAGATAAAATCTGGATCTGGCAGTCTACATAGGAAACCCTTGTAATTGTATTCTATCAGAAGCTGAAGGAAAAACACGTCAAAATTAGAGTTTATGACCGCAGGACCAAATCCGGTTAAGGCTTGTAGCATGTTGGTCATGATTATTCTATAAAAGGAATAATCATTTATATTTAAAGTTTTTTTGAAATTTTGATAAAAATAAGATTTTGAAAAAAAAAAAATGAAGTGAAACACTTGATTAGTGGTTCGGTGGCCTTTACTGTATATAAAAATAAATTAGTCCCTAAGTACCCAATAATCTTTTAATTGTAATATAATGAATGTTATGTAGGACTAGTCCGGGAAAAAGAGTATGATAGGCTTTATCTTATTTTATGTTTAATATATATTGATAAAGAATTAACTTTCAAGTTTTTAAGTGTTTAGTTGTTTATATTTGATCTCTTTAATTTTTTAAATGCTTAATTTAAGTCCTTCAGTTTAAAACTTTATTCGATAATTAATAAAAATATAATTGAAGTATAATATTTTTTATTAATTTATGCAAATGAATAAATAAAAATATACAAAATTTAAATAAACATATAAAAAATGTATGCTTAAAATTATTTTTAAAATTTTAAAGTGAATGATTTAATATCAGTATTTAAAAGATTAAAAATTAAATGTGAATAGTTAAAATTAAAGAAGTAAAATTACATATATATTTAAAGTATAAGAACTAAAAGTGTAATTATTTCTTTTTAATTTAATAACTATTTTAAAAATTTATATAAAACTTATTCAATATAACTAAATATAAAAAAAAAATGTCATGAGAATACTTCTATTCTTTTGTCTCTCTTCCTTTCCTTTTTTTTTTTTTTTTTTTGCAATTTTCAATGTTTATGTATAACTTGCCCTTCTTTCAATTTTTTTAATAAATTAAAGAATTTTCTTCGTTAATAAAATGCGACACACCAAATTAGATTAATTGGTGCGTTTTCATTTGTACAGTGGAGAGTTATTTTAGTTATAATAAACTGTCGCACAATGTACATAGCCGTCTTAGCTCAGCCGGTAGAGCGCGTGGCTTTTAACCACGTGGTCGTGGGTTCGATTCCCACAGACGGCGACTGTTTTAGTCACTAGATTTAAATTTCATTCTCCGGTCTTAATTTTAATTCTTTTACTTTTTAATTAAACAATTATATCATCTATTAAATTATTATCTAATTTTTAATGATAATACTATTTTTTTCTATTTATAATTAGAAGTGTTATTTTATTTAAGAATATTAGATTAAATTTATTCTCTTAAATAAAAATATTAGCTTTCTTTTCTAGTGATAAATGATTATTCGACATGGTAGTTTTAAATTGTTTTAGTTTTTAAACATTTTTTTAATTTATTTTCTATAAATAAAAAAAATTGTATATTAATCCTTCTATAAAAAATTATTTTTAAAATTTTGTTTCTATTAATATAATGACATTTTTTCAACATTTTTAAATAAATATTTTGAATCTATTAAAGAAACTTCATATATTTTTAATTCATTACATCAAGTTTTATTATACAAGTTAATGTCTTTTTATTTTAAATTCATGCAAGAATCATCTTGAGAAGATCTTATGTCTTGATCTATCTTTGCGTTATTTTTATCTTAAAAATTACTATTTATCTATTCTATCACATTATAATAATAAATCTCATTATTTCTTCTATCATTCTCATTTTAATACTATTTTAAAAAATTTAATATGTAGTTACATAAATGAATAAAAATAAGAATGATGATAATACTTCAGGTTGTATATTTTTTCTTTTTAAATATAATTTTATATTTTTAAAAATAAAAATATAAAAATTTGTTTTTATTTTTAGTTTTTAAAAGTAAAAATTACAATTACTTCTATGTTTTCTTTTTTTTTTATTTCTCTCATCACAGCTAATAAAAATTTAATCAAAAACAGTTTTAAAAACTAAATTACTAAAAAAAATTTATTTTTATTTTCTTCTTAAAAATAGTTTTATAAAATTATTTTAAAATATATTTTTAAAAAATTAAAGATTAAAGCTAAATCAAATAAGTGTTTAAAGAGTTATTCTAATTTTTTTTATCAATATATCAAAGATATAGAAAAAAAAAATTCTTAATTTTGTATATGGCTCAAGTGAACATAATTGAGATTTAAAAATTATTATGAGATATTATGAAACACACAAATAACAATACTAGAGATGAAAATGTTAAAGGCGATACTCATGTAAAAATAAATTAATACATAAAATTAAACATAAAAAAATATGAAACTTATTTAAAGAATTTAGAATACTCTTCTAAATAATAAAGATAAAAATGTTAAAAGTAATATTCATATAAAAATTAATCAATACATAAAGTTAAACATAAAAAAATGTAATAAATTATAAGGTTTATTTAAAAAATCTAAAATATTTATGTGAAAGATAAATATAATAAAAAAATAGTTAATTGACACTAATATGAAATTGTCATTGTAATAATAATAAAAAAATTTAAAATAATTTTTTTATAAAAACTAATATATATTTTTGTGTGGATATTATAAATGAATGTTTAATCTTAAAAAATAATTATTTTTCACTGCGAATTATAATCACAAGAATCTCACGCTATTTTTTACCTTATTTTTTGTTTTAAATTTTTAAAAATATAACATAGCAACCATAATGTGAGTTATGTCATTTGTATATACAAATCTTGAAAATATTATGAGATAAAATAATATTTGTCGATTACTGCTCCAGTGTTGCATATATTTAACGCAAGCAATGTGAGTTTACGATTAAATGGTACAATTGAATAAGCTTTATATAATTATTCAAAATTGTGATAATTTACAAATTTACTGCATTTTGATTTATTTACAAGGGAATATGGATTAGATGGTAAGTGATGTATATCCCTAGTTTCTCTCACCTGAAAGCATCATATCTATCCGGATCTGTTTCAGAGGACGAAGAATCTGTCCTATCATCTTGTACCATGATAAATGGGAAGCGAAGAAAAACAAGTGTTCCGAAAGACCTATGCTATTTCCCTAATAAGACAAATCCCAAACGGCGACCCATGAGCGATGCAAATAACAAACATAAACATGGTATAACAATATAAAGGGGAAAGTGAAGACAGAACCAATGGCTACCCGTAATCGTCCTCTGTTTTTGATACGCATATGGATGAAATGAATACCAGAGGAAAAAGGAAAGGAGGCATCTTCTTCATTGTGGTTTGTCTTTGCACAACATAAACTACACCAACCAAATCCCATCCCCTACGAATCCTTATCTCTAACATCATGGATTAGGGTAGGGTCCATATTATAACTATTAAAAGGTGTAGATTTTTTTCTGTGTTCATTGAAATGCTGAAAACAAATCAAGAATAATTCGTTTTTATTGAAACAAAGTATTTACTAAATAAAAATATTCAATGTTTAAGTTTTTCAAACATTTAAAAGAATATAATACAAAAGTTACATTAAAAAGATACTTTTAAAATAATATATTATTAAGGAGATTTTAATTCATTTTAAGCAGAGGAAATACATTTTAAAAGATAAAGTCTGTTTGTATTTTAATTAATTAATAATTCTATATTTAATTATGCCTGTGTACTCTCACAATTTTAATTTTTGGTTTTTAATGAATAATTATTTTTTTTTTTTGTAAAAATACACGTTCACTGTTCACACATAATTTGGTTTTTCTATATTAGCATTGGATAACAACTTTTCAAAATTAGTAAATGAGTAAAACATTTGAAAATTTCACTCAAAATAAAATATAAAAAGTCATTTTATTTTGTTTTTAGGTAAGTAATATCTGCCTACTTTAAACTTCAACAACCATCTGCGGTGATTTAAAATTGTCCAAATTTACTATTACAAACTGCCAAAAGTTACTTGCATAAATAAATAACACTGAGATAGTTTATTTCAAAATGTAATAAAGTTTTTCATAAGCTACTAAAAAATTTGAAGTGATCTTATTACCCCATATCAATGAAAAAGCCAGAGAAATCCTATCTATATCTTGTAACCATTGGTATAATGCATGTGGAAAATTACGAGATGCTTTTAAAACGCGCAGATGCTGAAATCATGGAATCCAAACTAGAAATGGAATCCAAAGTGCTGCCATCTGATCTGACGTTTGTCATGGATCGATCAAATTGATTAAAATTCTGGAAGCCACGAATGGGTGGTAGTGGAAGAAGACGACCACATAACCGCAGAAGAATAACAGCGTTTGTGAAAAGTTATTCTTTGCCATGTGTTGTTATTGCATTGGTAGTGACAATTGATTTTTGTAATCTGTCAGATTCTTATTTCGAAGATACACTAACCACAAGAACCACTTTTCTTTAGGTTAAGTTGTGTGGGGATAGAGAGATGATGAAAAGTAATAGGCCAATAGGGCATCATCAATCATCATGTTGATAAACATCAAAATTAAAAAATAACTTCAAAAGAATCTTGCACGTGACAGACATATCATGCTGCTTTTCATTTTTGGAAAATTATTACATTTACATCACTTGGGAGACCAAAATAACACACTTCATTCCTTTGATTTTTTTTCTCTGACTAATGAATCAATGAGTTAAAGTGGTTAAAAAAGTGTTGTTTGGATGATACAGTAAATTAAGTTTATAATATAAAATATATATTTTGCACACAGTAAAGATTTAAGTTAATATTTTTTTGAAAATTTTAATATTTAAAATATTAATTTTTAATAAATATTTCTTATAAATAACTTTTTGAAGTACAATAAAAAATTAGATATAAAAAATCCCTACAAACATAATGTGGATAAAATTTGTCTCTACGAGGGATACTGACATATGCAACACGAGATTCATGTGATAAGAGAATTAACACTTGTTTATTTGTGTGAGAGAAAGAAAACAGCGTGAATGATATACTTTTTATTTAATTAAAAAATCAGTATTTTAATTATTTTTTTGGGGTTCTTTTTTAAATAAACAAATTGTAAAAACATGGATTGCATATTTATATAGAAGGTAGCCCTCAAACTTTTGAGGGTAGTTTGCTAATATTGTTTGTTATAAATTAATTATCCTTTTTATTGTTAATTTTATGTTAAATTGATTTTATTTAAAAGGTATATATAATTATAAGAAAATTAGTATATCTTGCATACTATGTTAAGTATTTTATATTAAATTTTATTACAAAATTATTTTTTATGATAGAAAATTATTATTATATTATTACGTAAACAAAGGAAGACAAAATATTTAAGGATAAAAATTAATTATAACATAGCATATAATTGATGTGATCACTAGTATATAGATGATAGAAACACACTGTTTCTTATATTACTATTTTGAGTTTTAACTACTTGAAATGTCATTAGAAGGCAACTTGTCACTGTTCATAAACTTTATATGTCTCGCATAAAAAAGTTTGAACCAGTCTAAAGGAACATTACAAATAAATTTTATATTCAGGACAACAAGATAAAGAGAAAGTTTATCTTCATCAGTGTAAGTCAACATCTATTTGATTTAACATTTTACATAATGCAGAATGAAATATGCCAAAATGCAAAGAATAACACTATTGTAAGGAGTTAATTATAGAACCTACGATGAAGAATGATAAGGGAAACTTGAGGAAAAAAAAATCAAATATTTGGGAGAGTTTGAACAGTAAAAAATAAACCTAAAAAATATATTTATACCACTTGAATGCCTAGTTTGAACTAAAATAATATACTTTATTATTCTTGTAATTTTTTTAATTTTGAAAATCTATATTATTTTCCTTTGATTAATATAAATAATTATATATTATTAATTAATTTTTACAAATTTAAAATTATAAAAATAATTAAGGTGTTGATTTTTTAAAATTAATTACACATTTTAACTTTTTATTTAATTAGGATGAATGTTATGGTGAGTTACTAAACTAAGTGACTCACCAATAAGTTAACTAAATAACTTGCTATAGTAAGTATGACAAGTTTTAAAAATTATAATATTTATAATTTAATTTTTAATAAGTTTTGCATATTTAAGATTTTAATGTTTTAGATACTTAAAACGAGTCCTTTAATACTCTGTTTTTTAAGAAGAATATAATTATTCATTGAAGTGAACTAAATTATATTTTCTTAAATTTATTTCTATATCAAGTTCAATAATTTTTTTGGTATTTTTAACAATTAGTTCAACAATAAATTCAGCGGTTGTGTTGAAATTTATTTGAAAGAAGTTTAAAAAGTTCTACCCATGAAATCAATAAAATCAGATAATCCTTTATTGAAATATTGTCGAATATTTTTTTTTAATTTCTTCTTATGCAATTTCAATTCTTCCTTATTTTTCTCTCTTTAATAGTATGCAAACTTATTTCCCAAATTTACCCTAAACTTAAAAAACTACAACTTTTTTGAATTGTTATACTTTGATATATAATATTTGTAAGTGGAACCAATTAAATTTGAAAACATTATATATTCATCCTAATTATCTTAGATATTAACACTTTGGTGTAATTATATCAGAATAGGGGCAATGCATGAAAAGATTTTGTTGAACGAAACAAAACAATAATTTTCGCTTTAAGCCAATATTTATTCGCTTGAGCGAATAATAGACGGTGGTGAATCTAAATTTTTTTGACATATTTCACTTAAGTTTATAATCATTAGCTTAAGCGAATAATAGACAATGATGAATTCAAAATATTTTTTTAAATTCACTTAAGCTAATATTGATATGCTTAAAACTAGTTTTAAATAGTGATGAATATAAACACTTTGTCAAATTTTGCTTAAGTCAATATGATTTCGCTTAACCTAAAAATATCTTTCAGGTGATTGTTTTGTTAAAACTGACATGTCACAACTCAATGACGGTTTCTCTAGTGAGTGAGTTAGGTGTGCAATTTTATTATCCAAAAATACCAAAGTTATTATTAACTAAGCCGAGAATGTGTTGCAGTTTCACATATAATCGTTACATTTTCGATTAAGCTCTTCAATCTCTGCTTAAGCAAATATAATATAGGGAGGTTTTTTGTATAAAATATAAAAATTGCTTAAGCGGTATACCACTCGCTTAAGCGCAACAACCTACTAAATTTTTTCTTCAACGATTCATGTGTAACTTTAGCCTTAATATTCATGCAATATAATTTCTCTGCATCAATTTTGCTTCAACTAGTATTCATGCGCTTAAACGAGTTAGGTATTGCAAGATAACTTAAAGCTTCAACTTAAAATTAGCTTAAGCATGATACTTTTAGTTTAAGCAAAAAATTAGTCGCTTAAGCTTTATTTATTTTGCTTAAGCTAGACTTGTCTTGGTTAAGCTATATTTATTTGGTTTAAGCTAGTTTTTATAAGCTTAAGCAATATAATACTAGCTTAAGTGCCAAAAGACTAGCTTAAGCAAAATATCATTAGCTTAAGTAGAATATCATCAACTTAAGCGATATATCATTAGCTTAAGCAAAATATTATTAGCTTAGACAAATTATTATTAGCTTAAGCAAATTAGTAAATTTCCATCATTTGCTCAAGCAAGATAACAAATTATTACCTAGTTTATTTTATAGACTCATTCTTATCTTCACTTAAACTATAAATTTAAATTTAAAAGTAAAATGTATATATATATATTTTACATTTGTTAATCACCATAAATACCACTAGTCCAACCAAATATAATTTAATCAATTTGATATTAAATTACTGAGCTAAGTCATATGTTATGAATACAAATCTCAAACTTAAAATAGAAGAGTATAAAAAGTAAAATTTTCATATTATTTTTAATTTTTTTAATTATTTATTACAATTTTAATTTGGACATACATTTCAATTATAAAAGTTAATATTAAGCCTAAGAATGTATTTAGTAAAACTTTTTCGATATTTAAAAATTTAATTACATAACTGAAATGATTGTTAAAGAACAAATTTTTTATTTGTCAAAGAAACTTGAATTAATAGTAACTATTATATTTTGGAACGAGATTGAAGCTTTTAGAACTCTTTTTACAACTTCAATAAAAGTGTTTGAAAGCTTAAGCCTAATTATCATAAAAAGTCAATACTTATTGTTAATCAATTAACTTATCATTGTAATTATTAAAACAATGAATAAAATAAGGTGTGAGGTCACCCATTAACAGAAGAGAGATTGACGACAAGAACTAAATCTTAACATGTTAACATTTTATGAACTAAATTTTAACTAAAAAAACTTTATAAGCATTTATCACAAAATGCAACTTATAAGAACCAATCACATATTAAAGCCTTAAAATAATTAACCCCTTGACTATCCTCCCAAAGATAATTTGTTTAATTTTGGTTTGTAAGTTGCTTCAAGCGGATTGAATGAAATAATTAATTTATTAATATATCTATTCAATTATGAAATCAAAATATAACATAGGTCAATACAGGAAAAATTGAAAAACATATTTGTTACATCTTATATTATTTCGCTTAAGGTATAGTCTTTGGCTTAAGCTTAAATAAGTTATAATTTAATGGTTTTCTTAGCATTGTATTTGCTTAAGCTAATATTATTCGCTTAAGTGAGTAATATAACTTGTATGGCTTCAGCGCAAGAATCACCGCTTATATAAAATCATTCCAGTGAGCCACTATTTTCCTGTAATTTTCACTTAAGCTAGAAAAAATAGCTTATAATGTAAGAATTTCCCTACCTTGATATTCACTTAAGCTATATTGGTTATAATGTAAAAGTTTCCTTACCTTGATATTCGCTTAAATTAATAATCATCGCTTAAGCTGTTATTCACAGCTTAAACGATTTATATTCTGCTTAAGCGAATTACATGCAATGAGTTTTTTTTTTTTAAATTTTCACTCAAGCGAAAAAAAAAATTTGACTTAAGTGAATGTTGCAAAATTTGTAGATACAAAAATGACCATTATATAAGGAGAACATGAGAAATGTCGAAAAAGGCATTAAATAATGTATCAATATAAAATCTCATTTTCATGATGAATTGAGATAGTAAGAGTGAATATGAAAGTTTTAATTTTAGAAATTATTAATTTCATAGATAGAGTTTGTGAAAACTCTAAAGATATAACATAACATTTAACATTTTATTGATCCAAAAGTTATATTTGATTATGTTTTTAAGCTGCATTTAAATGCGTATATAAATGCATACTTTCTTAAAATAAAGTTAAGAGATCTATGATATACAAAGTTGAAGAAAGAAAAACACAATGTCCAAAATTTTAAAGACAAAAGACAATAATAAATTTTAAAGATATAAAATAAAAAATTTTGAAAGTAAAAAAAAAATTTATAAAAAATTAAATAATAAATATGTATAAACTTATATTATTAAGTAATAGATAAAAGATATAAAACG
Organism: Abrus precatorius; assembly: GCF_003935025.1. Classification (NCBI taxonomy): domain Eukaryota; kingdom Viridiplantae; phylum Streptophyta; class Magnoliopsida; order Fabales; family Fabaceae; genus Abrus; species Abrus precatorius. The sequence continues at coordinate 16,455,429 of NW_020874406.1, read as the reverse complement.
TTTATAGATATTAAAATACATTTAACGATTTAAAAATAATTAATTATTTATAAGTCATTTATTTTATTAACTCATCCTAGCTTTCACCTTTAATTAAACTTAAAAAAATCTAACAAAACTAAACAACTAATCAACTGTTTATATATATATATATATATATATATATAATATTTTTTTTCATGAATTTCATTTTCATGAGTAATATTAATATACAATAATTGCGAGTTACGCTAGGAGATATAGAATCAAAATCACATAAGGAATCAATGCCACAAAATAAAGGTTGTTGACCGTAAAAACTGCACATGGTAAATAGTTTTATATCTACTTTTTGTTGGACTCATGGTCTCCCTTTAAAATCACCGAGAATTTTACTGCAAATTTAAACCTTTGAAATGCAGGAAACAGAAATTGTCAAACATTGGGTGCAATAACAAGTTCAGTCTATGTTGATATGTGGTTTTCACACTACTTCTTTTCTAAAAATAGTATATCTAGCAATAATTTTATTGGAGTTGAGATGATAATATCAGGAAATTTTGACCAATGTGATCATTCTATAAAAAATTCAAAATATAGTCATGCCAAACACGAGCGAAGAGTACGGGTCATGGATGAGGTGCTGTGTTGGAATGACTCAAATACCCTTACTTTTCATCAATACTGTAACAGATACGTGTCAGGTCAACTATACCTCACCTTACACAACTGATTAGCCAACCAAACAAAGAATCTCCACAAAAGCAGACTAATTGGATAAACAATTTCACATAATCAAAAGTAACAAATGACATTTTGCCTCGATTAAGCACGGAATCCAGAGGTTTCTGACATACTTTATCACATATTATTAATATTTTTTATTAATTAAAATTACAAAATATAAATTATTTTTATATATAATATTTAAAATTTATATATACTGAAATGTAATATTTTTAAAATTATAAAAATATGAATTTTTTTTACGTAGATACATGGATTATTTTTTATACATTTAAAAATTATATATACTAAATATAGTAATTTTTGAAAAATTACAGAAATACAAAATTTAAAAATATAATTTTTTTTGTATAAATACAAAAATTTAAAGATAAAAAATAAAAAATATAAAGTAACAAAGTTGTTAATGATATTTTAAAAAATATATTAAAAATTAAAAAAAGTTATTGATGATAATTTTAAATAATAATTAATTGTTTAAAAAGTACTAAAAACAGTAAAAAATCACTGTTTAAAAAATTTGAATTTTTATAATTTTACAAAAAAATTTATATTTCCGTAACTTATTAAAAGAATCATTAAAAAAAGCTATAAATACATATATTTAATAATAAAACTAGTAAAGTTTTAAAAAGTAGTAATAACGATTTTTAAAATAATAATAAAATATTTTTAAAAATACCTATATTTTGTAATTTAAAAATATATATAAAAAGACTTAAAATAAAAATAAAAATATTGAAAATTTAAAATATCTATTTTTTTAATGTAGATACGTAAATTATTTTTTCTATTATCAACAGAACAAAAACTTAATTATATTTGATTTTTTTAAAAATTAAAAAAATTTAAAATTTAAAGATCATCAATGATAATTTTTTTGCGTAAGTACAGAATTTAAAGATAAAAAATTAAAAAAATATAAATTTGACAATGATAACATTTCAAAAAAATATTAAAAATAAAAATTTGTCAATAATAATTTTAAAATAATTATTAAATATTTAATAAATACTAAAAAAACGTCATTGTTAGCAATTTTTTAAAAAATCGCTAATAGTAATCTTTATAAAAGATTATATTTTTATAATTTTACCAAAACAATCATGTTTTTGTAATTTTTTAGAAAAATTATTAAAAAAGCTATAGATACATACATTTAAAGATAAAAGTAGTAAGGTTTCAAAAAGTGGTAAGAATAATTTTTAAAATAATAGTAAATATTTTTTCAAATATCTATATTTTTGTAATTTAAAAATACAAAATGTTAACATAACTAAAATAATTAAAATTTAAAATTTATTTATTTATTTAAAATTTTAAGTAACAATAGATATATTTTTAAAGAATGTTTCATCTATCATGGTTTTATTTCTCACATGCACAAAACAAATTATTTTCTTGTTTTTTCTCTTATCCTTACTTTTTCACCTTTTTTTTTTATAACAACAGTAATTTAATAATAAATTAAATGCTCCAATAATATAAATATTTATTTATTATATTTTTTATACTTTAATTACTTTAAGCTGTCCATTTTTTATGTAATAAAATTAATAAATAAACATATTTATAATTTTATCATTGACAATTAATATATCTAGCGAAAGATTACATATAATAAATAATGATTTTTAATAAAATTTGAAACATTAATTATTTTCCTAAATTTTATACAAAACTTTAAACTTTAAAAAACAAATGAAATAACATTTTTCATTCATCTTATCTTTTTTCTTCTTATCATATTACTTCAGTTATTTTACTTTAATAAGATTCAATTTTACTTGAGTGGTTATTTTATTTTATTTTATTTATATATAAACAAAGTGTGGAAAAATTTAGCCTAATATTTTATTTAATATTTAAAATTTAATATCATATCTTATATAGTATCATGTATAATTATTATTATTTTAAAAATTTACTTTTTTATATACATACAATTAAAAAAATAAAATTTACAGCGCATAAAAATATTATTATTATTATCATCTAATTCTTGTTTATTTATCATATGAGCGATAATTATTTATTTTTTCTTTTCCTCTTTGACTGGATGTAATCGTTGAGCTCTCTTTTTTATCAATATAAATAATTCCTGTGTAAAAAATAATCTCTGGCATAAGCTTGGGCAGTGTTAACAAGTGAGACAAATACGCGACGACCCGAATGAGAGACACGAATCTTTTTGGTCTGAATCTGAGTTTTCCTTTCCTTATTTATAAATTAATCTCTATCTTCTTCTTCTTTATGCCTTCGTTCTCAACTCAAGCAGGGTATGGTAGTTTCGCACCTTTGTTACTTGTTGGAGCTTAGCGTTAGTGGTGCTCACTGTCACACAAAAAAACCCAAAACAAAAACGCTATGGAACTTAGCTTGGATTTGAGTTTAGGCTTTGTCCCCAAAACAATTTCCCTGTTTATCGGCGATGTTTCTCGGAACAGAGACAAGTGCGAGAAACTCGCCATGCTCGAGAGTTTTGTGCAAAGATTGGAAGATGAATCGAGGAAGGTTGAGGCATTTAAACGGGAGCTTCCCCTTTGCATGCTCCTCCTAAGCGATGGTGCGTTTTGTTATCATCACTGTTGTGCATTTCTTTTTCTCGGTTTAAATAACAATTTTGTTTTGCATGCAGCCATAGCAAGATTGAAAGAGGAAAAAAACAAATGTTCGGGAATGCAAGATCCACCTTTGCTTGAAGAATTCATGCCACTTAAAACCAATTCTGGAGGAAACAGAAATGGAAATGGACCCTTAACCATGGAAAATCAAATCTGTGACAAGAAGAATTGGATGAGCTCAGCTCAGCTTTGGAGCACTGAAACCAAATCGGTAATTTTAAAGTTGTCGTTTGGATTTGTATTCATAGATTACATTTTAATGTAATTAAATTCAATTCAACAGAATTAAGATTTTTTATTTTTATTTTTTGCTATGGCAGAGGAATGATGAAGATGACGGGTATGTGCCTAATAACCCAATTCAACCACGGGAGCAGAAGAACAATAGAGAAGGAGCATTTACATCATTCAATGGAAATTCGAGTGCCCCCAAGACGGATTCGCAAGCTCCGAGCTTTAGTTTGATGACTCCAGCATCTGAACTGAGTCATAGCAATTCCAAGAGTGGTTGTGGAGGAAGCAGTTCTGGCTCCTCTTTGCTCCGCGTTGAGGTGCAGAGTCATCCACAACCACCACAACATCTGCAGCAGAATCCGAGGAAACAAAGACGGTGCTGGTCGCCGGAGCTTCACCGGCGTTTTGTGGACGCGCTTCAACAACTGGGTGGAGCACAAGGTATAATAATAAGTAACAAATATAAGTTTCAGCAAGGCCTAATTGATTCTTGTTCATGTAAATTGGGGGTGCGTACTGAACCTAATCTAATCTAATTGGGTTATTTCTGTTCTGCAGTGGCCACTCCTAAACAGATTAGAGAATTGATGCAAGTGGAAGGCCTAACAAATGATGAAGTGAAAAGCCATTTGCAAGTGCGTTTTTCTAGTAGATTAGAACCCAAATTATTATTGTTTATTAAGAATTCAATTATCATTATTATCTTTTTTTTGTCGACAACAACTTATGTAGATCTGTGGTTTGTGCAGAAGTACAGGCTTCATGTTAGGAGATTCCCAGTTTCTTCAGTAGGACAGGCTATTAATAATGGGTTGTGGATGGGGCAAGAGCAATGTGGAGATAAATCAAAGGGGAGCTTGTCACAGTCTGGTTCTCCACAAGGTCCTCTTCTCTTAGGAGGGTCTGTTAAAGGTCTTTCAAGCCCTGGAAGGAACAGTGTGGATGCAGAAGACGAGCAATCAGATTGCCGGAATTGGAAAGGTGGGGTCCACCAGCACCAAGAAGTTGATATTCAGAGCCTCTAAAGTTTTGCAGATAAATAATATATAATAATAAAATATATAAATGAAGACCCAGAATTTGACTACATAAAAATAATAGATCTAACAACATAGAACTATAGAAGAGATCTAGTTTATGCTACCATTATTTTAAACTGTTTTGTAGAGAGCTGCTGAGGTTTTGCAGATTTTTCGGGTTTTTGTTTTAAGTCACAATCAGTATAGTATAGTTGTATGTAGCTGTAATTTTACTGGGCAATTTTTATAGATTAATCCCCATTAATGCTATTTGCTCTAATTTCTTATCTTGTGCTTTGGCTTTTGGTGGTTGAATTTTATGCAAATGTCACACCGTATTGGAATCCAACTTGGAAATATCCAAATTGGATATTGCGGTTAAAACTTGGGCAACAAGATAAATTATTGCCTAAAGTATACCAACGGGAGTTTATTGTGCGCGTGATTAGATAGATTCACGTTTGAGTGTTTATGAATTTATATTTATTTTAATATTATTAATCGAAAATTTGAAGTTGAATCCATGCTTATAATTTTTTTAACATAATTGAAACACACAGTGTCCTGTGGAGATGGGTTGAGTGCACAGAATGGGGGTGTTGTGATCAACCATCGTTGTGATTTGTCAGGATATTATTTTATGTCTAAAACACAGATATTAACACAAGCAGGAGTTTTTCTGCTTCTCATTAATCAAAGTGTTAATCAATCTGTCTCTGCCATCCATGATCGAATGAGAATATTGACAGACACTGTTTCTCAAATTTTTGTAGACGTGGTTTCAGCATTTTGGCTGGATCTTATTAAGGTGGACATAAAGTGTCAGAATTTTTCCGGCAGCATATCATTCGTCATTTCTCATCGGTACCTTTTTATATAGTAATAATCCAAGTTAGTGGTATTCTTTATTTCTACAATGTTATTCACACGTAAATTTGTCTCTCACAAGCTTGGGAAAGTTTATTCTTCACCGTTAATTTTTATTTTTCTTTTGCTTTCTTTCTTTTTCATCGTGCTATCAACAGATCTGTGTACGAATAATTTCCATTATTCTTTCATGAGCATCTATCCTCATAAGTAACTCTTTTCAAAAATGATACTTTCATTGCACGAGATTAGAAAGGTAATGTAATGTGCATAATCCATTTGGTTCTTTTCAGAGATAACCTCTGCCTTTTTCACCATTCATAATCGAATAAAAAATACCAAAAGACAAAACGTGGGAATAAATACTATTTTCAAAGCACTTTCTAATACTGTAATTTTAAAACGTATTTTTCTACTTGTCAATTCTATAATTTTGTTAATAATAAACCAATATTTTTAAACTAAACCGGTTATCAGAATTATAAAAATACTCATTCACATCTTCATTATTCAATTATTTTAACAAATTTAAAACACAATTTCTTTTTAAGATACAGGCACACATATATGTACACGCATTCAGAACATATTAAAATTTATACAACTAGTTCATATAATGTACGAGTATTATATATAATTGAAGAACAAAATTTCATTAATATGAAATATCAAAATATATTATAAAGATAAAAAAATATAAAAATTAAGAAATTTGCATAATTATAAAACTAATAAAATATAATACACTAATGAAAATTAGATAAAATATTATGTGTGTGTATATATATTATATGATTAACTAAAGAAACGATTGTAAGAGAGTATTTCAGATCAATATACGAATTTTGGAAAAAAATGATAAAAGTGATTAACTTTATAGCTTCTAAAAAACATAATAATGTTTTATGCATTAAATTAAATACATGTAATTACTGAAATTTTTTATTTAAAGCACTATAAATAAAAAATTAAATATTGTGAATTTTGTAGGATTAAACATAAGTATCCAAGAGTAATATGAAGTTTGAATAATATTACAAATATAATTTTATAAATGTAAATACGAGTATTTATAGAAAATTTTGAAATTTTATATAAGATAAAAAAAGTTATAAATGTAAAACTAAGTATTAAAAAAATAAAAGTTTATATAAAATAATAAGAATTAGTTAAATAAAAAAAGTAAAAATGTAGAACTAATTTATACATCATTCTCACATAATTTTAATCATAAGATATACATGTGGTAAATACTACAAAAAATAATTCTATTAAATATTTCTATTCTAAATAATAGATTCTCATTTATAATATAGAAATTAGTTAAGAATTGAGTTTCTAATACTTAAAATTATATGAGTAAAAATGATAGTTTAAATACATTAATTTAGTTTATTTTGAAAAAAATTATATTATAATTTAAAAATGTTTTAAAAGGATATTAAATTAAGACGTAATTAGCAATGTAAACCTCATGTTTTATGTATTAGATTCATCGTAAACCTGAAATATTTAAAAATGAAAATCAAAGTTTTAGTTACAAGAAAAATCATAAAAAATTTGTGTAATTTAAAAAATAAATAGGTTTAAGTGGCCCAAAAACAATGTAATCTAGATTAAAAAGACTTACAGTATAACTAATATTTTATCTTCAGAACTAAATGGTTTAAGCCATTTATAAAATTACTTTATTTTCCACTCAGATATATTAACAATGATTGTTTTTTATTTGGGTCAAGTTATTTGGTAGATATATGAAATGAGCCTGTGGGTTGATTGTTGAGTGATAAGTTGGGCCTTCCAAACCCTGTTGCCTGATACTATCCCAAAACTGCCAAGTTTTACGAGCTTGATCAAACCCGATCTGCCATGGTTTGGGGCTCGATTTGAAATCTTCTCCGACCATAATGTTAATGGATCTAAATCGGATCAAATCAAACCCGATCCAATTTGGAAAGAAGCATAGGAAAGAATAAATTCATAGGTAGTTCTTTAGAGCATGTTTTCTTTCTGTTTTAAAAAATTATTTTTAAAAATAAAATATAATATAAATTAGTCTTATTTTTTTGTGATTATTTAATAAAATATTCTTCAAGTTCATATATGTTTAATTTGTTTTTTAATTATTTATTTTAATAAAATTCTGAGAGAATTAAAAAATCATATTTTTAATAATTTCATTCCAAACATATAGTTAATTTTTTAATAAAAAATTATGGTAAAAAATAATTTAAAAAAATTCCAAACCAGGATTGTAGATCCGACCCGATTCGGAAAAGGAAAAGAAAATCTTCCGCCGCTTGCGGCGAAGAGTAATCTGTTTTCATACTTCAGACTCAGTCGCTTAAATTAAATTGAAGTGTTTATATTTTGCATCACCCAAACATCGATATTACCCTTTGCCGCCAAAAACCAACCGCTGAGCTTAACCTAAGGTACGCTTCTCACTTAATTGCATACTTAATTTCGTATTAAACTGCTTTCACGCAATTAATCAATGGATTATGCTATTCTGTGACTAGCAGGAAGCGAATATGAAAGAAATTGTGACTATCCAAGTTGGTGGTTTTGCCAACTTCGTTGGTTCTCACTTCTGGAACTTTCAGGTTTCAATTCCTATTCATTCCCCCTCTACGTTTATTTTTTATCTTATGGGAAGTTGATTCTCTTGACACGCATTTTGCTAATATAATTTATTCTGTTTCCCTTTATTTTGGGGTGAAGTTTATTGTGTTTCACTGGAATACTGTTGATAGCGTGTTCATTGTTTAACCATGTAGCATTTCGTTTGTGTTCTGTTGTAAGGATGAATTGCTTGGGTTGGCTGGGGACCCATGTGCTGATTTGGTGTTCAAGAATCAGGATCTTAACATGGATGTACTTTATCGTACTGGTGAGACACAGCAGGTGCAATTTTCTGTGGTTGAAGTGGCATTTAAGTATATTTATATATTTATTTAAATAATCTCGTTAGTGACTAGAACTAGAAGTGTGTTGTAGAAGATTGAATGAGATCTTGCATTTTGACTTGTCTAATTGGTGTCATGGTCTGCTGCTATCTGATGTCCCTGTTCCATTTACCATTTCCAGATTGCCTGTTGCACCAGTGTGTACAATAGAGTATGGGTTAATTTGATTGTGGTACTATTAACTGATACTCAGATATCTAGTTGGCATATTTTTAGTGGTGGCAAGGGAAAATGGGGATTGGGTACAGTCGATTCAAATCTGTAGATTAGAAGCATTATATGTTATTCTAATGCTTACACCATTTTTGCTTAAATATGTGCAGGGCATCCTTACATATACTCCTCGCCTAGTTTCACTAAACTTGAGAGGTATTTAATTTATAAGTTTTTAAATTATTGAAGCTACAACGCCCTAGCTTCTAGAGTTCGCTGCTTTTTCCCAGGCCAGAGAAGGGCTTATACTGCTCGCCTTTGTTTATCAGTGCTGTTCCTTCTTGCCCTTTTTATAGAATCTATTTACTGGTATTGCTGTTCATTGAGTTGATGCTGCTAAGTGGTAGCAAAGGATTCATGGTTAGTCTTACATTCAACTGAATTCTGAAGAAGAATACTAATTATTTTTTTTACTAATATGTAGTAGTACCAATGTAATTGGTGCAAAATGCAAAAATTCATTAGTTATTATTTAAATATTGTGATACTGATCCCCCAACCTTTTTTGTGGGAGGTAGAAACAAGGCAAGCATGTTAAGTTAATGGAAAACCAATCCACCAACATTTTAAAACTTTTTATGCAACATGCTAGCCTATCATCCCTTAAGGAGCTGAAGAAAGCTCAATATCTTGCCTATGCAGTGTTTCCTTCTTGTACTTCAATTTTATATTTAAATATCCTTGCTACTTTCCTTTGCTCCATGTTAATTTTGTCTTTTGTTGATCTCATGAGGATAGAATGTGTCAATGCAAACTTATTTTAGCATAAGATTCGTTGTATAATTTCTTATCTCTTTTTTTCTTCGTGTACAGTGTAAACATCATTCACTTTCATCCCTCTTGTAATCAATTCTTAGAATTTGTAAACCTTTTCAGGATCCCTTGGATGTATGAGTTCACGTGGTACATTGTATAAGGAGGTTGCTCCCACAACACCAGATATTGTCACCTGGTGAGAGCTTTTAGTCTATTATGCTTCTATGATAATTGTAGCAGTGTTTTAACATATGAACGTAGAGAAATAGAGAATCTATTCATTTTTCATTTTCACAGTCTGAATGATCCTGAGTTGAAGTAGGCAAGTGAAATGACAAGAAGTATCTTGTTCTTTCTTTAACCAAAAATTACAGAAACAGACTAACAGCTTTAATCTTTTAGCTTACTTACATTAATAATTGAAAAAGTTTCTAAAGAATCAAAATATGGTGATGGGAATTGTGGGTATGAAAACCTGGAAGAATTTGGGTGGGGGATTCAGAGGAAAACTCAGAAAGAAAAATACAGTGACTGAAATGTTTTCAAAATCATCCCCAGAGATAATTTTTGAGTAAGGAGTGAGTTATATAGGTCACCGAGGGTTAATGGTGTTAACCTTTAAGAATATAATTACAAAATTGTTAAACTTATAAGGACTTAAATCTTAATTAAAAGTATTTAAACTATGAGGGCTTTATTAAAAATTTAATGAAATTATAGGGACTGTTAGGCCTTAAAAGTATGCACAAAGATTAAAAATGGCCAATGTTTACAAGTATCTAACTTGCAAAAGTTCTTGATGTTCTGTTCACTTGTATATTTCATTTGTGTCAAGCATCTACTTAAAGCCTTCTAGGGTATTAAAAATTTGAAATTGTTTTGCCTGCCACTTTTTATTGGACATGAAACCTACTTAATCAGTTATATCTGTCATGGCCCCATGGTTTAAATTTATGTTCAAATGCACTGAATGCCCATACACCAAGGTGCAGGGCTGGCAGAGTTTCCACCCAAACCTCTGAGCCTCATAAAAGAAATCTATTCCTACAAAGACTTCATGAAGAAGAAGAGAATTTGAATGTGGTAGATGAGATCAGTGATTCAAATAATGGTTCTCAGAGTGAGTTTCAGGATAAGGATATAATTGAATGTCTAGAAAATGGTGTACAGTTTTGGACAGACTACTCAAAAGTAAATTATCACCCGCGGAGTCTATATGAATTAAATGGAGTTTGGGCAGATGTTGAGGAATTTGACAATTATGGAAGTGGAAGGGATTGCTTTTCTTGGGCTGCGGAAGGGGAAGAAATTAGTGATAGACTTCGATTTTTTGTTGAAGAGTGTGACCATATACAGGTAACTGTTTTTTGCTATTTCAATTTTTAAGTTGGGTTTGGGGTATACTTGTGTATCTTTTAACTTTAACCCTTTTAGTGAAACAATGAGTGGAATTAATACTTTGTGGCATCTGGATTTTCTACCAGTTTTCACTTTTCGGTCAATTTATATTCTTAGCTTTCGTTTTTTATAATGTCCTTGTTATATATGAGAATGCATTGCTTATGCCTTGAACAAAAGCTTATATTTAATGAACCAAACAGAAGTACAGAAATCATGATTCTCTAAAATGCTTACCTATCATTAATTCATTGTAGTTTCACAATTCACAAAGCTACCTTATGACTAGATATCTGAAGCATTAATGGATTTCCTACTTTTTTCTTGTTCAGCTTAATGAACTTTGGTTTGAAATTTTCAGATTGATGGTAATATTAGTATAACTACAAACATATATGTTGTTTTGATCTTAGCCATAGCCTGTGTCCATTAGGCTCTAAAAGAAAATTCATTTTAGTTTGATGTGCCTTATGCAATCTCTAAATTTTGGCAATTTTGACAGGGATTTCAATTTGTGGTTGATGATTCTGGGGGTTTCTCTGCGGTTGCTGCTGAATTTTTAGAGAATATTGTAGATGAATATACAAACACTCCTGTCTTACTCTATGCTGTCCAAGGTTCTGGTTCACGCACAAATCTTCATAGCAGAAAGCGTACTATCGTAGAGGATATTCATGATGCTGTATCATTTTCAAGACTATCATCCTACTGTAAACTTATTGTACCTGTTGGTCTGCCCTCGTTAAGTAAAAGTAATAATCTTTGTAATATAGAATTTTTTATGTTAGACAACTAAATAGTGAATACCCTTCCTTTGATAATAGCCAGCAAGTACTGATGTTTGCTTATTCAACTTTACTGAACCATCTTTTATTTCATAGGTAAAGCTTCCAAATTCCTCCACATTGAAGATGTGAAGCAGTACCACTCGAGTGCAGTTTATGCGGCTGCAATACACTCCATTAGTCTACCTTTCCGAATGGTTCCAGTTGGGCCTACTGCAGATGCATGTTCTGTTTCCGGGGCTGTGGATGTTCATGGAGTCGTACAAATGTTGTCAGGGCAAGGAAGGCAAAATATGGTGTCAGTTTTGGATGCTGCTATGCCCGCACCTTCTTTAACTGGTAAATGTGAATAATTTTTCAGGTTGATATTAATAAGAAATGTATTTGATCGGTCTTACTCTTCAAATGCAGGGGGACAGAATGAACTGTCTTTGTTAGAGAATTTGCAGCCGTTGACCCCACAAATAGCAGAGGATGTTGAAGACATGCAGGCAATTGAACACATGACAGTCCACGGAGCTCTTGCATCAGGTATTGGCTATAGAGATTTATAATTTTTTTCTTGAATGTTTCGCTTGTCTTAGTCTTTCGAACTTAATCAAACAGTATTCTCCACTTCAATGTTTTTGGCCCATTTAAGCATATTGGTTTAATTTATTGTATAGTATATAGTATATTATCTAAATTTAAATTCCATTTACCATTCTGAGTAAGCCGTAATGTGAAAACAACAGAATTTTAGGATATATACATACATACATAAAATGTTTAGTAACACCATGGGTTACATCTTTCTTTTATAATTCTGAATGAACTAGATGATAAATTACTTTATAGCTTTCAGCTGTAACATAGTGGAAAGTGATATTGGACCTCAGTGTTTACACTTTAATGAATCCACAATCTTGACAATGATTCTGGTAGCTTCAGGTTGTTTTGGCACTCATCTTCTTTGTTATGGAACTCTCTTAGTTAAATCACCATAGATTCACCAATTTGTGAAGATCTTAGTTGTTTGTCAAACTTTGATACAGTGCTTCTATTTAATTAGGCAGATAAACCTGCTTTTAGTTGAAGATGTTTGAAAAAAATGAGAAATTAAAATAATACTTAGAAGAACATGCAGCAATGTTGGCAGAACAAAAGTAAGATAACCGTGCCCATGCATTTTTCCTCATTAGTTTTACATTTTAAAAGTCATTTGAAGACAGGAGATTTTCAAAAAATATTTATGACAATAGAATGACTAAATTTTGATTTTGCTTGAACAAGGTGTTAACTAGTGCAAATTTATTTGATGTATAATAGATTCTTCATAAGCATAAATGTGTTAGTGGTCTACTATTTTAGTTCTCCTATTCTATTCTATTTTTTTTTCCATTCTGTCGCTTTTAAGTTCTGTCGTCTGCATGATTATTTTATCTCAACCCTTCTGTTTTGGTTTAATAGGTCATCTTGCTTCAGTTTCTGAGGTAAAGGATGTAGTTGATGCTGCTTTTCAATTTGCAAATACAAGGCCAATGTTCTGTCATCTATCTGTTGCTCTTTGTCCGCTGCCTATTCCCTTGCCTTTTCCATCAATCTTTGGGAACCATGTTGGCCAGCGGGGTGAATTGATGGATGGGCAAAGCACTAATTCTTCACCAAAAGGATCTCTTGACGTCCATTCCATTCCCATGGCAGCCAGATTACGTTCCACCAGTGCTGCCTTACCACTTTTGGAGAGAAAATTGCAAAATCTTCACCGGTTTGGAATTGAGCGAGGAGCAGCTGGGGTGGAGTTACTTAGGAGTTGGGGCTTTGGTAGGGAAGAATTGGTGGAAATGGAAGAGATGTTGTCTAAAATGGTTGCGACATTGTGTCCTCCTCAGTTGTCATCCGATTCAGATTAGAATACATACGTTGTTCTTCCAAAGAAGAAGTGTAACATTTTGTACGGTTATTTATAGTAACAATTTTGCACTATGCTGTGCTAGCTGTTCATGCCTTTTGGCATTGTTTGAGTTTCGGACATTTTGTTGGTCAATTCCTCAAGCCAAATAGTTGACCTTTTTTTACTAGGGCAGCTACTCAAGATATGGGTATAAAGAAATGTCAGAAATGACACAAGGGATTTTGTTTCTCAGTCATCTTTGTAACTTCGGAGCTTGCTTGGCGATCCGTGTGGAGCTTTGGGGTGCTTCTCTATGGGATTAACCTTGCCCTTTGTTTTAACATTAATCGCATAGTTGTTGAAGCTGATTCTTAGGTGGCGTTCAACTCCTTGCAATCTAGTTGCGACCCTCGTTACCCATGCCTTCCTTATATACAGAACCTCTTCATTTCTGGCCATTAGGTGGCAAGCCATTGGATTAGCATGTGTTTCCTGACGTGTTACCTGTTATTGCCCTTGTATTTTGATAAGGAAAATGTTAACATTAGAATTAATTTTAAGTGACTAAAAATAATAAGATTTTATGGGAAAAGAAAGATTTATTATATTTTTAATGTAATATTTTTTAATACAAAAATTAATCTTGTTTCTGGATGTTTAAAATCATATTTAAGGGATAATGTTAACAAAAACTTTGTTAAGAAAAGAGAAATCAAAGAGATATTTGAGTAAATTTATCTATTGAATTTTATAAGAAAAAAAATACATAATTATAAAATATATAATTATTATATTTACAAAATTTTAACACTCCTTTTCAAGTTGGAGTATATAAGTTATATACACCAAGCTTGTTGCGTAGTTAATCCGAAGACTCTTTAGTGATTTAATAAATATATTTCTTAGTTGATCATGAAAATTTATAAAATTAGAAGACATTTCTTCAAACATAACTTTTTCTCTGACAAAGTAACAATCATCTTCAATATGTTTTGTCTGTTCATGTAATACTAAATTTGAGGCAATATGCATGACGGTCTAATTGTCACATATAAATGATATATAAGCTTCTGACTGGCTATAGCCATAACTCGATACTCTACCTTCACATTGGATTTGGCTACAACATTTTGTTTACTTTTTTAAAAGACAAGGTGATCTTTAACAAATATACAGAACCCAGAAGTGAACCTTCTATCAAGGGAAGATCCTACCCAATCTGCTTCAGAATACCCCATGACTCAAGTGTATCCTTTGTCTTCATATAAAAGACCCTTTCTTGGAGTCATTTAATTTATCGAACAATACGAGTCATTGTGTCCTAATATTTCTTACATGTAGAGTTGAGGAATTGACTTACTACACTTATTACATACAAGATATCTAGACAGGTAATAATGAGGTAGTTTAACTTTTCTACTAATCGTTTGTACCTTTTAGGATCTATAAGAGACTACTCTTAATTTAGCATGAGCTTGACATTGGAATCCATGGGGGTAGCGATTGTCTTAGAATTTAACATTCTTGTTTCTACTAGAATATCCATTGCATACTTTCTTTGAGATATGGTGATCCCATTTTTGGACCATGCTACTTCTATTCCCAAGAAATATTTCAATTTGCTAACATCCTTCGTTTAAAAATGTTTGAAAAGATGCTACTTTACTCGTGCAATGCTGAGATGATCACTACCCATGATGATAATGTTATCAACATAAACAAATAGTTGGTGAATGACGATAGAAGACAGAATGGTTAGTCTCGCTTCAAGTTATGCCAAACTATTGAATCACAGTACTAAATTTGTTGAACCATACTGTGGGTGACTGTTTGAGACCATATAAAGATTTTTGCAGTTGATAAACAAGACCAGAAAACTCTCCCTGAGCAACAAAGCAAGGAGGTTACTCCACGTAGACTTCCTCGAGCAAATCTCCATATAAAAGACATTTTTGATATCCAACTGATAGAGAGGCCAATGACAAATGGCAATAATGGATAAGAATAGTCATATCAAAAGGCATTTTGGCGGCGGGAGAAAAAATGTCCCTATAATCCAACTTGAAAATTTGAGTAAAGCTTTTGACGACGAAGCCTTAAGCCTGTCAACCTTGCCATCTAGACCAACCTTTATTCTATACACCCATCGACAACCAACAATTGACTTCTCTGGTGGTAGACGAATGAGATCCCTAGTCCCACTATTGTGTAATATACACATCTCATCTAACACAACTTGTTGTCATTCAAGATAGGCAAATGCATCACCTGCTTCTTAGAAATGGAAACAAAGGACAAAAAGAAAGACAAGAATAATAGGAAAGAGAAAGACGATGATAACTCAAAAGAAATATAATGAGAAGGATTATGAGTAGAACATATACCTTTTTGAAGAACAATGGGAATGTCAAATTCAGGAGGTAGAACCGAAGGATGAGGCGAAGGAGTTAGCTCTGAAGGTGAGTCTGTGGTGTTGCTTACGCTAGGTGGCGGCAATATAGGACAAGTACAATGTTGATAGATCTACAAAGATGGAGGAGATGAGTATGGGAGATGGAGACTCTTTGGAAGACAAAAAAGGAATGATTGTGTGGGATTGTGTACTCACTTTTGTACAATGAATTTTTTTTCTTTTTCACCCGCTTTTGCAACACAAAACATGTGATTTTGAATAGAGTATTTTTGAATACTATGCTATGCCCCACAATTGTTTACAAATTTGAATTCAATAAAATTTTACTTTAAAAATGTAATAAATTTTAAAAAAAATTGTTAATATCAACTTTAAGGGTCTATGGTTGAGGATAAGTAGCTAATAATAAAAAATTATTAAAAAAAAATATTTATTATATTTTTATAATTTTAATATAATAACTGTGTACCTTTTTTATAAATTTTTTTTATTTATAGATATTTAAACTCAATCTTAAGAACTGAGATTAACAAAACACAATTTAAAAATATATTATTAAATAATTCATGAGAACGAGGTATGGGTGGTAGATATATGAATTAGTTTAAAGGGCCTTTTTCTCACTTTTAGACAAGTAAAAATATTTAACTCTTTGAGAATGGAAAATATTAGAAATTTAGTGAGAATTTTCTCTTTATATCAGCATGTATAAGATTCCTCGCTCTGCGGCCTTTTTGTTTTTACTGGGCTTTCTTGTAGAAACGGTTGAATTTGCCAAGGTTATGTGCAAAGGCTGCGAGTCGGGGTCACGTATTTTGGGATACTAGGCCTTATAATGTACGACCTTTTAATTTAACCTAAAATCCCTGGTTAGTTTTTCTTGTGTCTAGTATTTGGGAGGGTCATCTGGTTTGCTTAAATAAATAAAAGGCTTTCAGTAACAAGATTCCTGATCATGTTCAACTTCCTCAATGCATTGGTTCAAAAGAAATGCATAATTTATGTGGGCATCTTTTTCATACTGTTGTTTATGTTAATTTGTCATGCGCGGCCCAAATTCTTACGAAACTTTACCAAACTTCTAACTTATTCTATTTAATGAAAACCTTCTAGACCCATGTTGTACAGACACTATTAAATCACTCATTAATTTATGAGTTGAAAAGATAAGTACAATTTTCTTTTATTATTACAAAAATAAAGTAGGAAGGTTGTGTTAGATCTTTGGTGACTAATTATTGAAACATTTTATATAAAAACGATATTGTGTTAGAGTTAAATTATTAAAAAAATGATATTGTGTTAGGATAAAGTTATTAAAAAATATTTTTTGATAATTTATATTTTTAAAATTTTAGTTTTAAGTTGTTTAATGATATCTATAATCTACCTGGCTGACTTCACTTAGTAAGATAAGATTTAGTTGTTGTGTTAAAAGCACGAGGAATAGTTACATATAAACCTTCTATCATTTACATATGATAATTACAGATAATAAGCACTTGGCTCACTTCATGTTATGTTTTCTTTTTGTTTATGCACTCTTAACTTACTGATCTGATATCATTCTGGTGAGTCAATAAGGATGAGCTGAATGTGATCTAACAGTAGGCAGCAATTACTCTAATTAGCAACAGGTTGAAGATGATAAGGATGTATCTGCCAAAGAATCCATCCCTTGAGTCACTGTTTGTAGAGTAATGGGACGAAATATGTTGCATACTTCACACAATGATGTTGGTTAATTATGTTGTGTTCAAATGCAAGTGACACACAATTAGAATACTCTAAGGAAACCTCTTGATTGTGTAACTACAAAAAGTTTTGGACCCTTGGAATAGCTCTCTTGACCTCTAAATTCTAACAATGATCTCCTAGAGTGAATATGAATAAAGCGTTGAATTTACATATATGCTGCTGCTGCTTTTTTGTCAAAGATACACATGACTTATGAATCTCAAAGTGAGGATCCAGCCCAGTTTGTCATTGGGCTAACAGTAAGCAGATAGTGTCCATAGAAGGCTTTGGGTTCCGCATTTAAATATTGGATATCTTAAACGTGCAGTATAGTTCAAGTAGTGAGAGCAAGCAAGTTATATGCAAGGTGACCAGGGGTCAAATCTCGGGTCTTAGAAAATTTTTACATTTCATCAATGTATCCAGTTGAGCATGAAAACATCAAATTATTGTTATTTTTCTTTTGTTGCCAGATTTATGTTGTACGGATGAAAGGTGAACAACAAAAGCTAAAAATATTACTGGAGTCAGACCTTACGGAGCAGATGAATGCTCTTTATAATCTCAAGCTTGTCGAGTAAATGGGTAACACCTTATATAATATGCAGTACTTATCACTCAAACCCATTCACCAAACTCGAAGATTCCCAATACCACCAATTTACAAACCATTGGGCGAGAGGTGCCTATTCACAATTAGTCTGAGCCTTGTAAACTATGTTTCGTTAATTTCCATATCTACCTAAAAAATACTATATGGAAGCA
The DNA here is from genome assembly GCF_003935025.1 of Abrus precatorius. NCBI lineage: Eukaryota > Viridiplantae > Streptophyta > Magnoliopsida > Fabales > Fabaceae > Abrus > Abrus precatorius. Next base: position 16,437,050 of record NW_020874406.1, on the reverse strand, counting down.
AATGTTTTTGTGTTTGGTCAAACCTCGGTTAAATTTTAGTACACATGGGAACATGTTCCTAAATTTTTGTTTGGGGTGATTTTGTTATGAGGAATTAACAAAGACATGTTACTCATTTTCCTATTTAAATTTAACTGAGAGAGTAATTATTATTTCACACTCAATTAATGCATGAGAAATAGGTGGAAGAAAAGAAGAGAAAAGAAAAAACAAAGATGTAAAATGTAAAAATAAAATAAAAATATATATATTAAAAAAGTATTAAATTTGCCAATCAAGTTCTTTGAATATTACTGAATACAAAATTACATTGAAAATCAATTCATAAAGTAAAAATGATTTAACTAAAAAAATTGGAGTATTCGATAGAACAGTTCAAAATCGAATCAAATTATTTTTAAACTATTAACTGATTTAAGGAACTAAAAATCAATTTATATATAGCGATTCAATTAGTTTTCGATTCAATTTTCATGATTTTTATTATATTGGATTTGTTTGTAAGTGTTGGATTTTAAAATAATTTTTAATTTCTGAACCATTACAATATCTTAATTAACAAAACCATTCATTACAATAAGGGTTCTGCTAATAAATATAATTTTTGAAATACTTCTAATGATTTAAAAAATAAGCATTAAATATTTCTATTTTAAATTAATAACTATTTGTGATTTTAATAAAAAAATATTTTCTTAATGAAAGCTCAAAAACACTAGGCAATATCGCTAAGAATTTAATTAAAATACCCTAATTATAAAAAAAATTACACTGTCTAAATTCTAAATTTCTATATCATCCAAGATTATCAACTTTTCTGCTAATTTAAAAAAATGTTTCAAATATTATCTTATTGCTTGATAACACGCTGATATAAAAAAATTACAAATCTGACATATTTCTTTTTCACCATATTGTTTTCTACTTATTTTCCATTACATCAAAACGCACCATAAAAGAATTACAGATCTCAAAAAATCAAATTAAGTAGCGTTTTGTATTAATTCCCAAATCGGTGAGCTGCACACGGTTGAGTGATTACAGATTCCAAAACAGCTTTTACAGAAAAATGGACTATTATATTTGACCATTGACTTAAGGCAATCTTCGTGGAAAACAAATCTATAATCTTTGTTTGGTCAACTTGCCTGAAATTTTTGATTGCAAAAAATTACATGAACAAAGTAACGTGTTAGGGTGTTGTTATTTTCTACAGATTGGTCAAATCTTTATCAGAGACATACATTGCGTGTGAAATGATATGCAATTACCAGTCTTTATGTAAAACAATTTTTTAATACAAAAAATGGATTAATTTATGAATCTTTTATGGAATTAATATAAAATTATGTCGTTTATAATTTAACGGTGATGATGTGAAATACTGGATCGCTTTTAGTTTGAGTTTAGATATATTAGACGAATAAACTGTGTAAATTTATCGAGATACATGCACGTTATAAAATAAAAATAAAAACCATAGCCAATACAGACAATTGCTCAATGGTCGAGCTGAGAATAAGGTACAGTCCTTGATTCAAATTATGAAAATAGTTTTTTTTAAAAATTTATGCAGAAATAAACAAAAGGAAATACTACTAATTAAAAAATAAAAATAAATGTTTTTATTTAAAAATATATAAAAATGCACTCATCCTATATATTTTAATGTATTTTAACATAATTTTTAATGAAAGAGACTGTGTAACAATACTAAAAATTAAAATAACATGCAATTAAAATTATAAAAACATCTGTTAAACTAAACAAATTCTCTCTCTATGAATCTGCATGTATAGCGCATTATGTCTGAAAAGGAGCTAATCATTAATCTTATTACGGAGAGGTTAAGGTGAGCTTGAGATGGAAATAGGCTCATTTAAGTTACATTTTATTCTTATATAAAAAAAATATATACGTTTTATCAGCATAAATTAATTACTTTGTAATAAGATTTTTTAAATAAATTAATAAGCCTAAAATTTTACATTATTATGTGTATTAACCAGTAAATTTAAACCTTTAAATAAATTATAAAAAGTATAAATAAATATATACTCTAAAAATATTATAATAGCTTTACTACAAAAACAATATTTTTTATTATTTTATTATATATTTATTTTAAAAGTCATTCTATTAGGTTTAAAAAATTATTGAGTAGACTTTTAGAAACTTTTGATCGTCTTATTTAATAAAAAGCATACCATGAATGAAAGTTAAGCATAAAACTTAATAAACAATTCGACCCTTTTTATGAGGTAAATATAATTTTTTAGGAGTAATTTTTTAGTCTAAAGTCTTTCTCTATCTTACATTTGGTAACACCATCTCTTTACTCTAACATGGAGTATTTCAAGTTATAGTGTATTACCTTTGAGTGTAAATCTTACCGAGTCAATCAATATCTAAATTTATGAACTATACAAAAACTAAAAACACAAATATGTGCAGCTTCAGTTAGTAATTTAGTGCTACTGGAAATTTGGTAAGTATATAAAAATCAACAATTCCTTAAATTTGGCAGTGCATTTTAAGATTTGAAATAAAAAAAAATGAGAATTACAATAAAAACATTCTAAAACTAGGTTTTTTCTAAAATGATTTTAAAAGTTTTAATCAATAAAATATTTTTTAAAGTTTTTATTATTTATAATGTTGTTTAACTAAGCTTATCCTGTTATAAAAAAGTAAAGATATCTCATATTTGAGACAAATATTACCTTTGAGTGTTCTTTATAACTTGATAATATTAATTAACTGGTAATTGATAACTTCATGAAATTGATACGAAATTTTAATTCCAATTATAAATGGATTTTCATGTATGAATTATAACTAATAAGATTAATTTCAATTTTTAAACTTATTTTAAAACACACTGTTTTGAAGTATGAGTGGCATTAATTAAAGAATCACTACAAAAAAGATACTTATTAGTGGCGGTTAAATTTTAACCTCCTCTAAATATTTTTCCAGCGGTTATGAAACTGACCTTAAAATTGGTGATGTAAAACTAAATATGTGGCAGTTATTTAGTGGCGGTTTAAAACTGTCGCTAAAATTTGAAATTCAAATTTTAGACTATGCGCGACAATGTTCTGTTTTTGGCGAGATTGTGTTTTATTTTTGGCCGGTAGTACTCTATTTTTGACTTCCACACTTTTTTTCGTTTTTATCTTCTACTTAATTTTTTTCTTTTGCTATTTGGATTCACATTCCATTTATCTTTTAACATCGCAGCATATATATTTTATAATTTATAGTGTAGAATCGTTGGAGAAAAAGCCATTTTTTGAGTTCCACACTTTTTTTCGTTTTTATCTTCTACTTAATTTTTTTCTTTTGCTATTTGGATTCACATTCCATTTATTTTTTAACATCGCAACATATATATTTTATAATTTATAGTGTAGAATCGTTGAAAAAAAAGCCATTTTTTGAGTAAGTGAAAATGATAGTAGAAGATTACCAAGGTTATCACGATTAGAGAAGATATTTTGGCTATGGCGACAGTGCGACGGTGATGGCAGGAGCAGTGGTGGCGGCAATGTTAGAGAGAATGGTGGAATTCATGATGCTAAGGTGGAGATGAATGATAGCTTTGAGTGGGTGATAGAGAATGAGAGAGGAGTAGTATTGGAATTCATGATGCTAAGGTGGAGATGAATGATAGCTTTGAGTGAGTGATAGAGAATGAGAGAGGAGTGATGTTTCTTATATACTGTTATTGTGAACTGACGCTAAATCTCGCATTTTTACTAAATCCTGCTTTTTTTGCAGCAGTTTTGCAAAACCGCCACTAAATACCGCCTATTTTGCGGCGGTTATGCAAAACCGCCACTAAATCCCGAATTTTTTGTGGCAATTACACAAAACTGCCGCTAAATCTTGCATTTTGACAATTTCTAAAACTGACGTTAAATATTATTTTTAAAATAATTTAGTGGCGATTATTATTAATCGTCACTAATAAACTGACGCTAAATGGAGCATTTCTTGTAGTGAATGGATTGATTAAATAAAACGTCAAAAATACCTAAACTTCACTCTATGATTAAAAATGTGTATTAGATAGTGTGTTACTAATAGTAGTTGCAGTTAGCTATCGAAATAAGAAATAGTAGTTACAAATTTGCAATTGAAACGAAGAATCAGTAAACCAAATATTTTGGTTGCTAATTTTAAATTTTTTAACAAAATTTATTTATGGTTGCTAAATCTATTTGCGACCAATATTTTAGCAGTTCGATTGCTATTTCAGTAACTAAATAAATTTGTAATTGAATTTTTCATTTTAGCAGACTGAATTTTTCGGCTGCTAAATGAGTTTTTTCTTCTTGTATTTCTTGGACAGCTATATGACTAATAATCTGACAAATACGAAGGAGCTAGTAATTAAAGCTTTTGAAAGCTCTCTGAATTCTGATTTACAATTTTTGTTTTGACAAAAAGAAGAGAGATAAAACATGGCAACTGCTTTAAATTGAATTTAAGAAGAGAAAAAAAAAAAAAAAAGATATCCAAGATCAGCGAAGATCTTAATTACTCTTTTCCAATCGTGTCTACGTTGTTAGTCTCTTCAAAGCCAAGCAAACCGATGCGGATTAATGAATCTCGCATGTATGCTTCACGCGTCTCTCTCTTTCTATCCATTTCTATCCGGCAGGTAAAAACTGCAGAAGAGGGCAAATAAAAAGGTATTAAGGCATGTCTAATACAAAACATATTATCGAAATCCTGCAAATTCTATATTAAGGGATTTGAACAGCCAGCGGAAGACTTCGAAATATAGCCAAATAATGATGCAACTACAATTGACATTCATGTTCGTAGGACACCAAATGCATGGCACATAAAGTTTACCATGTTCTCTAATATTATTCATTTACTTAAAGTTAATTGTGGACTATCATCTTTACACTCGCCAAAGCCTTTTTCCGGTTCCTACGAGACACAGCATGAATTTATTTGAAACAATAAATATCATGGCAAATCAAGATGAACGTGTGTTCAATCGTAGTATTTAAGATCTCATAAAAGAAAACGAAAGTATGTTGTGATTACTGTTTAAGGATGCCACAAAAGCAGACCAAAGGTGTTAGCCCGCAATAGGACACATCTTGTTTTTTATACCAACTTTTTTTGGCTGGCATGTCGGCTTCTACAAATTACCTTTCAGAGGATTAGCTTATAATCTCTTTCATTAGGTAAACACGAGCAATCACATGAGACTAATGTTACTATTCAAACAAATTACTAGAATAGTTAATATGATTGCAAGGGCAAATTACTTGAATTGATAGATTGCCGAATTCCAGTGACACACCCTACAGGTACCTTACTTGACTTCAGAGCATAACATAGATTATTTATAACATTTCCACCTAGATATGTAAACTTTCTTTTGTTATTCAGCATGACATTTTAACTTGACGACAAAAAGGTAGAATATGCCGTGCTGGCAAATCTAATGTGGTCATTTACTGTTCTAAGTTCTCATAATTGATGATCCAGACCATACGTCTCTCATTGTGAAAAGACCATTCCCCTAACCGACCTTTTGCTTACTACCCCGAGGACTCGTATTAACTTTCTCCTGCCACCAAACTAGATTGCCCCGGTTATGAAAAAGCTAGCTAATAATTACAATCGCATAAACAAAAAAAACGTAGAAATAATCATTCATAAACAGAGTTCACCGTTAGCAAAACCCACGTGAACAGGCTTACATCAAGAACCATAAGAACTTCACAAATGAACAAAAGCAGAAAAGAAAAACCCACAATGGATGGATTGAAATGGGAGAAGAGCATACCTAGGCTGAAAATTGTTTCAGAAAAAAGCATATAGGCACAAGAGCTGCAAAATTGGAAATCAACAAGATGGACCAACACTCCTACACTCCTCGTTTTCGGGCTGTTGCTGGTGAAGGGGAAGTTGTGACTCTTGCTTCTGCTGCGGAGGGAGCAATAGCTGTGCCTCAAGTGGAAGAGGGTGAGGATGAGGATGAGGTTCTCCTTGCTGTGGTTGCTGCATGTGGTAAGCACTGTCAAAGGATCCCAAAGCCAACGAGGGAGACAACTGATCAGCTGAAGCAGCACCTGGGGACACCTGGCTGAACCCACCACCAGAAGAAACCGAACCAACTTCGAACCCACAACTGAACCGCAGAAACTCCTGTTGCTGTTGATTCTCATAACTCCTAAACATCTCTTGCTGCTCTCTCGCTACCACAGCCGCAGCCAACTGCTGAGCCTCCAAGATCTGATGCTGCTGTGGCTGAGCGTCCCGAATCATTAACTGGCTGCCGTGTGCGGCGGCCGCCACCGCCGGCATGTTGCCATAAATGGTGGAGGAAAAGGGGTTGTTGGGGTGGTGTTGGAGAATGGGGGCGTGCATGCCCTGCATAGCTTGAGGACCAATATAAGTAGCGAGTTCCTTTTTGGCATTGTTGAGTTCCACTTGGATCTGCCTGAGCTTGTGTTGAAGGACGGAGATGAGGCCCACGCAACCGTAAACAGGGTCTCTGAGACGCGCTTCAGCCTCGTAAGCCAGGGACTTAACGGCGTCGTCTCGCTGAGCTGCGCTGAGTTCGTTGAGCAGCTTTGCCACGTTGCTGGCGCCGAAAACCTTGTGCACGTAAGCGAACCTCTGAGGGTTGTCCGGAGGAAAATACGGCGCGAACACGCACTCTTGGGTACACTTTCGCCGCAGACACTTGCACGCCGCGCACGGCGAGTTTGATGATGACGACATATTTTCCGATCTCTCTCTCTCTCTCTCTCTTCCCCCACACACCAAGGCAACCTCTTCGGTTAATTAAATCACCATCAAATCGTATTGAATTAAATCAAATCCCTAATAGAAATTAGTACTGTGGGTTTTCTCTTTCTCCAAATGAACGATCTAATCAGTATCTAGCTTCCACAACCCTGCGGTATCAGGATTTCAATTTTCTACAAACAAACAAGAGAGAGAGAGAGAGAGAGTCAAATGGAGATAATATTATTAATTAATCAATAGTGATAATAATAATTAAATCGTAATAGCTGTAAATAATTAGAAGGCATGGAAATTGAGGAATCGTAGAAATAAACAAAATGGATGATTCAACGAAGCTTCACGTACCGATTCGTGATCGCGGATTTAAAAAAGGAAATCAAATGTGATAATATTAAACTAATCTAGGTCATTAAAAGCGTCTCCTAATCTTTTCTCACAAGAAATTAATAACCGACTCGAAAACGAGTCAATAAACGATGCAATCCATTTCAAATCAAATAGAATAGGAAGAAAAGAATCTGAAACGAAAATAAGTATCATCGGAACAAGAAGGTGAAGAACGTCGAAATATTGAAATGCGAAACTCTCAGTTTGAAAAAAAAAAGTTGCACCGGTAGATCTGAATACGGCGTCGTTTGCGTGCAGATGAAGTTTGAAGACGCGAAAGACAAATCTAAGGGCTGCGGCGGAGAAAAGAAGCGGCAAGATCCATCAGTGGCTCGTAATCGAAATTCGTGTGATTTTAGAAACAAAGCGATGAATATATACATACATATATACATATATATATATATATAAAACAGGAAAGAGAAAAAAAAAGAGAGGGAGATGGATAGAACTTACTCTGAATAGATCGGCGCGGCGCAAGATAAAAATTGGCAGCGTGTGGTGTGTTGAGAAAAGAAAGAGGGAAAGGATATATAGAGGAAGGGGTTTTCAAGTTTCTTGAGTTCTACTGCTACTGCCCTTCCCTTCTTCATAAATCTATCTTAATAAATCCCATCTCGTCCCACCCTATATATTGTGTTCAACTATCATTGTTATTTACACTCACCATCACTATTTTCTTAACTGCCTTATCTTTTTTAGTAATATTTATATATTTAGACTTTCACATTTAATATTAGTTATTAGAGATGGCTTAGTCCTCTTTCACTCAGAACACCAACTTATAAATAAACAAATCGTCTATTTGTCACGCTTTCCCACCTTCTGCTAAATTGACGTGCTCTTAGTTAGTTTTGATTCTTCTACGAAAATCATCTGTGGTGCTCATCGTGTTTGAACCCGATATATAACCTTACCTAGATCGGCTGCCATCTTCAATTTGTGCGACAATCGTCGTGCATGTGTATCTCAATAATCTTAAATCACAGTGCTATTATATTATATGCATTCAATTTGTAATTCCCATCCTTGTGATACTCGATGCACATAAATTATTCCATTTCTTTATAATTGTCCTAGATTATCTATCTTTTATTCCTATAAATTCCCTTATTTATTATATACGTTTTATATTTTTAAATGATTTTTTATTTCATATGTAGAAAGATAACTTGGAGAGTATAGGAAAAAAACTATATTCAAAGGCATACAACAAGAAATATGTAAAGGTGTATTTCACAAAATTATTGGACAAGTTAGTTGAAAAATAAAAACAAACATTTAAAACATAACTAGTTGAATTAAAAGTGATTTATAAAATCAGTTGTTAAATTAACTGGTAAATGTAACAAAATAATTAACCACATCTTTAATTATCAAAACAAATTTTATACTTTTGTAAATAGTAATTATTTTCTATATTAATCTATTTAAAATCATTCATCATTTTAAAACTAAGATAATTAATTTTAATTTTTTTAATATTAAATAAAATAATATAATTTAATTAAATTCATATATTAAATTATTTGATTTATTAAATTATTAGATTTAATGGTTTTGTCAAAATATTTATATTGCTTTGAATGCAACTGTGGACAGATTTTAAAGAAAAAATTACTAAAGATATAATGAAAATAAAAATATTACTTTTAACTAGTAGCTGAGAGTTGATATTTTAAAAAACATAACACCATAACTATCTGATTTAATTATTTTAAAAAACGTGAGAATATGTTGATATCATCGTACGTTAAATTTCAACATTTGGATTGTTTTATAACTTTTCATGTGAGATTGACAAATTTAATATTGAGTTTAAAAGTTGCTATCAAGTATAATAATTTTATTTCAAAAATATATTATATTTTTAAAATATAAGTAAATATTAAAATTTTGATAATATCTCAATAAATATTCAAATTATGTAAAATATAATAGATAATCATAAAAACATACCATGTGATTTAATGATTAAATTAGTAAATAGTTATTAAGAGGTGTTAGTATCTATTTTTTAAAAATATAACTATAATAAGTTACTATTTAAATTTATAAGAGTTAATATATTAATGATATAGAACTCATTTCCTTTTAATAAAATGTTATCATTTAATTTTTCATTTTGTCCTTTAAACATCTAATGCAAAAATATTTACTTAATTATAGCAAATTTTTTTTTATATATATACATATAATTAATTAATTACAAATGTGTGATTTGTGTGTTTTTACTTTCCGCGGCTACGGGAACTTCAGCTTAGACGGTAGAGTTGACCAGTTGATCCATATTGATTTATAGAATCTTCTCTTTCAAATAACCATTGTTTTTACAATTAAATCTGAAGTTTTAAAATCCCGAAGACTTGAAACGAACATGTGCATTAAATAAAATTCGGTCATTTGTTATAATATTTTTTTAATTACCCGTAGAAATGTTGAATCTATGCCTCTTTATTTTTAATTAAAGGGGAATATCTGTGTATATTAAAAGTGAGGTAATTTTATTATTCTGTCTTATTTTCGAAAGTATTTTATCAATTATTTAATGTCCAAATAATATAACGCATAATTAAAAGATGACATATTATAGAAGAATATTTTTCTAATGTCACCACCGGAGACTTCGTAAATGGTAAAAGATTGCATCTTAAATGTATTTTATATGGTTAAGCGAAAGAACGAGTGAAAAAAATAGATAAACTGTATAAAATTTTTAGAATTTTTTTTTTATACTTTCTTTTAACATAAAATTATTTATTATAATTTATGTCATAAAAAAATTAAAATACCATTTCTTCTTTCATCGTATATACATTTTTCTTCTTATTTGTCCTTTTTATCACTTAAATTGTATTTAAAAATGAAGTGTAAAAAAAAAATTTTCATTTAAAATTCCGTGATTTTTAAATTATTTATTGGAAATAATAAAAATAATAATTTATATATTTTTCTTACTAATCCAAACAAAGCCATATTTTTTTGAAGTCTGAAGAAAAAGAAAGAAATTTGAATCCTAACCTTGTGGAGAACGTAAAAAGTGAATGACACGATTTCTTTTATAGTAAAATAAAGTGTGGGGGACTGGTAGGGGAGAGGGGGAAAGTTTGATAGTTAAGTTGAAGATCAGGCTTTTGCTGCGAAACGCAATGATGATTGTATTTTCTTTATGCACTGCACACTGCAGCACACGTCCGTGTACCGTGCGCGTCAACCCTATTGTCACCGCTCACTCTCGTACCGTCTCCACCACTTAACCACAGTTCTCTCCATACACACATCACACGACACAACAACCTTCACAGGGACACTCTCGTAATCTCACCTCTCTCTTCGTAACTTCATGGACGTGCACGCGCTACGAGGGGGGTTTTTGAGTGTGACCTGCTATTCCCGGTCAAAGTCCGTACTGAAACACCCCCAAAAAGGAGAGTGCTTCTTCTTCCTCCTCCCTTCTTGACTTGAGCTCCTACCACTGACTCCTGCGCACATGCAGCACAGTCGTTTTGATTGACCCTTTACCAGCTTTTGGTATTTTCACTCATTCATTCACTTTCCTGAAGTGACTAAACCTTAAGCTTCCTCCCCCGCAAATAACTGTGCTGTTCCACCGCATTCCCATCCCAACTCAGCCGTCACTGCTCAGGTTTTTTGCTTTTCAACTCTCCTCCATCTCCTATACGCCATCAACTGTATTTATACAATTAATAGTTACAATATCTAACTTAACATTTATTTTTTCAGTATTTTCAAACTACTTAAATTAATAATTGAATTTGCCATATGTGTACCATATGCACCGACCATTCTGTAACTTTGTCACATACTAGCTCATATGTCTCCCCGTGCGTGAATTAGAAATATTGTTAGGTGTACACATATACGTATATGTGCACATTCCAATTTTTTTGTACAAGAGTTTAGCCAATGATCCACCTTTTAGTTACTTGGTCCGACAGACACTAATTAATGTTATTAATTTTTATTTATTTTTTAATATTGTACGTTCTCTAAACTCTTAGATTAATCACCCACGATATAGATGCATATCACTTAATAAATAAAATAAGGGAATAATATAAAATAATTTTTTTATTCTATCATGTTTTTAGTGTTGATTTAATTATTAAGATACAATAAGTATTTTTATATAATTTTCATTTCTTATTTTTGTAATATATTTTACCTGCTAGGTTTGAATTAAAAATAAAAAAAAATAATGTATTTGATTTATTATTTTGATACATTAAAATTTTAAAAAAATTCACACAATCTTTTTTTACCATAAAGTTGACAATCGTGTATACGAGCGTTGTTTTACATTAGCCTACAATATCATACGGTACGACTCGTATTTTATACAAAAATACAAGGAGGAAGAACACGGGCAAGTAAATACAATGCATTGGATTACTTCAACACCGTATATTCAAACTAGGATAAATATAAATAATAAAATAATTGAATTAAGTTAATATATTACTATTAAAAAAGGGTAGTATAATTCTGCATTAATTAAATATTGTGTAACGTAATAATAAATAAAGTATCTTTTCAGCAAAACAACCTTTTCTTAAGGGTCCTCCATTGCGCCTTTAGCTTAGTGTATTTATTATTCTCTGATATGAACAAAAATATAATTTTAATACTTTTTAGGTTTTTTGAATAAGTGGTTAAGAATATATGTTAAACAATTAAAATTAATAGATATTATAACAAGTTAATTTAAAGTATTCGGATTTATAATTAAGTATTGTATGCTCTTTTTTTTTCAACAAAAGACATATTATTACATCTGATCTCATTTATAATGAATAAATATTAATTTTTTTAATTATAATATATACATATATATTTTATAATTTTCATTATCAATACAAGTGATACATTTAGTTGTTTAATATATATAAAACACTAAATTGGCGATTTAATATTTTAAAAAAATTAAATAAAATATATATTTATAATATATAATTTTTTATGTTTTAATAAATTATATATATATATATATATTAAAAATAAAATTTATGTTTTCTATACAAGTGTTTTTAGCGTTGTTAATTAATTAAAATTAAATTTTTATTTTAAAAATTTATATATTTAATATTATTATAGAATGTTAAAATAAAATTTTATTTTAATTATTAGATTAGCAATACTTGAAAAAATTATATATAAATTTTATTATTTTTGACAAATATGACTGAAAGTAATACTATAAGTAATTCTTACTAATTTTCGCGGTAGCATTCAACATTTTTTAATGCACATGGTATGATTGCTAAGTTATCTTAACTTTGTAATAAAGGAGCCTTTATTTTCTCCTTAGCTTTCCCAGGATTGAAGTTTCAAACATCTATTTTTACGCCAGGGCCTGCGCGATCCCATATAATGGTGATGTCATGCCACGTGCAAAATATTATCTTATAATATTCATTTCTATGGTTGTTCTACTAAAATTTAATGCTTTATAATATATTATATGTTAAGATTTAAATTTCTTAATAAAAAAAACTTTAGAATTATTTATTTAGTAGTTAAAGAACATTTCTCTATAATATTGTCCAGTGTCTACTGCTTGCACCTGCCCATACATTACCGATATGAGATCAAAGTTCATTGTCTTAAGAATAATTAATGAGTGCAAATGCAAATGGTAACGCAATTTATGATTATGCATCGAAATTCACGCGTAGAGAAAATGACAGAGTCATCCCATAATTTAAAAACCAACGTTTCCTTCTTTAGCTATTCTCTCGTAATTCGTAATACATAACTCCTGTTGTGATCCACTAATCGGTTCTTCCAATACTTGTATTTTAAGGTTTTCGATCCATATGCGATTTTCCTCTGGTTGGTTTGATGTATTATCCCTGCCCATCTTATTTAAATGAATTTTTAATATATATATAATTCTTAAGATAAGAATTTTTTTAAAATATTTGTATATTTATCTTTTATGAATACTATTTTTTTTAACTTTCTTTATGACTAATATGGCAGTGTTTAACTTTAAAAAGATAAATTTAAAATGTTGCAATTTTTTCAAATTAACATATTAATTAGTTTTAACAACATTGTTTTTTTTTTTTTTTTGTAATTGAATTAAAACGAGCTCATGACTAAGATAAAGGCTCCTTAAATAAATAAATAATGGAAGTAAGCGAAGTATTAATGAGTTTCAACATCTAAAGGCGAACAGGAGATGAGAATCGACAATTATATAAATTAAGAGCAATATTGAGAATAAAACTTTTACATGTTAAACATATCGTATAATTACGTAAAAAATTTTGTAATGCTGATTATGTGTTAAATTTCATGCTCCCTGCATTCATTTTCTTTTATTGTTGCTTATTTTTAGATGTTTCAAAAGATTTTCTGATTTAGAAATTTAAAATCAGTGCACTTTTTTCAAACTATACCCCTATTTAATATAGATAGTTGGTTTAACTAATTATTATAATTACGTCCACGTTTTTTAATTATTAAATAATATTTTTTTGTACGTATCTTAAGACACACAATAAGCATCTTTATTTAGCAGGTTTTTGTTAAATATCATAAGATGTATTACAATGATATTATTAAATATTAAATTCTAACTGTATGGTTAATGGATACACAATAAAAAATAAATCATTTAATATTTTTATAAATTTAAAATAATAAATACATATATTTGTTTTTCTTCAATGCTCGTTTTATTAAGCAGGAGGAGAAAATAGCAAAATTTATCAATATCAAGATTTTAAGAGGTTAAAGAAGAGTAAATGGAACATGTAAAGTTTAAAGAAACGCGTATTAATTAAGATATAATAATATTAAAGTTTTGCTATCTTAAGTCCTTAGAACTGGATTTATACATCTAAAAGTTATATATTTTTATTAAAATGAAAAATATTAATTATATTGAAGATATAAAAATATAATAAATTTTATTAACAAATTTTACTGCTATTAAATTATAAGACTAAGACAGAATTTTTTAACAGTAAAAATATATTAAAAATAGTATACAAATGTGTTCTGAACAAAAGCAAGTGTAATAATTTAATGAACAATCTCGATTTGTGTATCACTCTTTCAATTCCAAAACAAGTGTATACAGTTTTTATGTCTTCAATATAATTTAAGATGGTTATTATATATTTTATAGTAAAAATTAAGTTTTAAGTTTTATTAAGATTAATAATATTTGGGAGATCAACAAATATTTGTCTATTAAACATGTTCGTGCAACATACACGAGTCAATTAACTATTTTGTTAAGTAAATTTAATAATATTATTTTCATTTCATAAACGTTACTCGTTAGACTCAATGGATGCTCCGAAAGAAAACAAGTTAACTATTAACTTGTTTTTTAAGAGTAATAAAAATAAAAATAAATCATATTTTTAAAGTAAAAATCATTTCAAAATGAAATGATATAGTAGGTTTAAATGTTTAGGAGAGTAATTAATTAGAAGTGTTTATGTAATTAGATTAAGACAAAATCAATAAATCAAAACACACATGGTCTTTCATTAAATATATTTCAATTGACTACATTTTTAACATTATATTTTTTAACAAATTTAATATCAATATATTTTTAATGTGTTTTAAACATTTTCAAATCTGGACCCCATCCTAACTATACTTAATTAATGGAATTAACCAATTTTCGGTCCTCTAAGAATGTGTCCTTATTTCCTTTTAAAGTAAGACATATGACGTGCATGATTTTTTTCATTCTTATTTTTTAAAATTAAAATAAAAGTATACGGAAGTGAATATCATACGAATAAAATTTTTTTGCTCCCAGTGGCAATTTGCTGTATTGAAAGTGATATGAGCCCAAACAAATATTATAATATATGTGGAGGATAATTAGTTTCACGGGTAAGTACATAAAAGTACTTGGAAAGAAAACGAAAAAAAGACCCCCTTTTGTTTTTTAATTGTTAGTTTATCCTTCCATATGCCAAATAGATAGTTATCAACCAGATCACGATACTACGTCGTTTCAAAAAAGGTGCAGGAGTTTTTCACCCTTAACTTTTTGTTTCATGTTTAAAATAAGTTTTTTTTTACTATTTTTAATTTGATATTTAAGATTTTATATGAAAAATTTAAAATATAAATATTTAAAATTTCATAGAAAATATTATTTAATTTTCTGGTATATCTTTTATCTATTGCATCAATTTGGACTTATTTGTTAACTTCTACTAATTAAATATTAATTATTATAGGTAAAATTAAAAAAAAAAAAAGATTATTCATTTTGATTAGTGTCATAAAGAGGTTTATTAATCGGATTGAAATGAAAAAGAAGAAAAAGGGAGGATCCCAGGGGGGGCAAAAGGGTGGGAGAATGAATACGATGGTGGTGAGTGACAGTGAGTGCAGAAGCAGAAGCGGATCAGACCAGAGTGTGCAGTGACTCAGTGTGTTGGTGAGCAATTGCGTACAGAGGGACTCTTCTCATTAATGTATTCCCTCAGCCCCCCACTGCCTCAGCTCAGGTTCTACGTCTTTTCTTTGCTTCATACTCACTTCCGATCATTGTCTTTTCATCTTTTCCCTTCTTTCTTGTCCCTTCCAATGCCCATTAACCATGTTTTATTCGCCCCATAAACCGGAACCTCAATCAATGTCTCTCTAACCATTCCTCTAACTTCATTTTATTCGCGATCATTTGTTTTCTAGTGTTATCTTTAATTTATGCCTTGTACTTTTATTTTTATTTTCATTACATTCAAACACATCAATGAAGCTTATGTCCAACTCAAAAATGGCCATTTCATAACTATTTTATGTTTCTCTCCAGAAGTTCCAGTCCGGCAATCATGGTATCAAGACACGGAGTCATTTTATCAATTAATGAGTACCGTAATCAATGAGTTATATCCAAAAATACTCTACATTCACGGTTTTTCATTTCATATTCTATTTTTCAAAAATAAAATAAAAGCTATAAAAAAGCATTCAATTAAAATTTTATATACAATAAATTTTTTAGAAGAAAAGGAAAGACAAACAAGAATAAAAAAAAGCAAAATAATTATTAGAAAAGTATTCTAACAATAGTACGTATAGCAACATAACTATAGATTAAGAGTAAAATTTAAAATTATTAATTAAACTAAAATAAGTTCGTATTACTTGATGCACGTATTTGTTAACAGAGAAATACTATTTTACACGAACGGCTGTAGACATGGTAAAACGAATGTCTGAATAATCGGTCAATTTGTGACGTACACTTCTTATATTATATTTGTTGAATATTATTTTGGTTTGGTATGGTCAATTTAACAGGTTTCATACGTTTAAGTAATGTTACTGACCTATGATTAATGGTGTTGTGAATAAATATAGATGTGATGATTTTGTTGGATGGAAAATGAGGAGGGGATCCTGCAGCAATATTCAGAAGCAGCACTGGGTTTTGTCTCATATGCCACAAACTCAATTATTTTGCAAAGCTTAAAAGTTGAATTCTCCTTGTCATATCCTTTTGCTAATGCTTTTTGTCGCTGTTGACTTAGAAATGGGGGAAGCTGTTGACGAGAAGTAGGGAGTGTATCACGTGCATGGATTTGACATGATGGAATGAATAGGAAGGAAACTTTATTGTCATTATTACTATTAAATGGATGACATGAATATTCTGATGCCATCAATAACGTCCCCTGGTCTGGTCTGCTGTGTTGTCTGATATTACAACCTTTTTGTCCTCTCAGCCAACCAATACCCCACTCATTGTCATCAACTCTTTCATACTCTAACTCTTTACTTGCACCCCCAATGGGAATGCTAACCATCTTCTTCCTCCTAACTCACATTTTACCTATTCCAGACGCAATTAATTCTACCTCACCATGCTGTTTCTCTCCTGTTAATTTCCACCCAAACCACCTGCGTTTTCGTGATTAAACCCAGTGTAATGCAATGCTGTTGACCCATAAAATTAATAGAAAATGTATATAAAATACCAGAGTTTAATATATAAGAGTACGATAATATTTTATTTTATATTTGATGCATGTTGAAAAAACGTACAAATTAAATAATATTATGTCACTTTGTCTTGTCTATTTTAACACAAATCAAGTCAAAAAATTAAATTTAGACTAAATAAATGCATAAGATAGATTTATCGTCTAATTTTAAGTAAATAAATATAAAAATAATAAGATAAAATGTGAAAATCTGTCCTATTTTATTCTTTTATTTTAGTCACCAAATAAATATAAAATATATTCATAAATCATTTAAGTGTTTAAGGGAAACACCAATAAATTAGGATAAAATTTTAATTTTTTTCTTATTTATTGGTATTTACCAATAATTATTTTAAAATATAATAAATTTTTTCAATTATAAAATTATAAATATTATAAATTTTAATAATAATGTTTTCACATTAAATAAATTTAAATAAATGGGAATGTTTCAAATTAAAAACAAAATTAAGAGAAATTAAATGAATATTATATTAAAAGTAAATTTTTAATATGTAAAACACTTAATATGATGAAAAATATTTTTGTTAAAAAAGGACTGGTAATGCTCTTATTTAGAAACTTGTATTTACAAATTACATATAAGTGTTAATTATATAAAATTTTATGATAGCAACTTTTATTACAGGCAGTGATGTCTTTTAAGAATTGTTACTCATTGCCATTTCATTTTTAAAAATAATATCTTGTTAAAAATTAATTAACATAATTTTTATTAAAAGTTACAGTTAGAAATTACAATGTAATATAAATCGATGATATTTTCTTATAATTTTTTCAATGAAGGTAACACGGGAAATATCTTTAAGGCATTCATTCATCAATATTTTTTAAAACATAATTTAAAAGAAATACTTAAAAGCCTCAATTGTGGAAAATGCATTGGATTTCATTAAACTAATATTTGTTAAAAGCTTAATAATTTGTAGAGATTTGAGAATTGAAAACCTTGTGTGAAATCAATTAAAGAGTGTTTATTGGATCATGATGAATGGGAAATAAATGAAAGAGGATGTAAGCATTAATCTAAAACATATGTTATTGAGTGATAGTATAATTCATAATAAAGGGTACATTATACACATACTGACAAATTAATCAAAGTTATGAAGTGTGTGAGAATATATAAGACGCCATATTGGACCTAATCATGTTTTCGAAAGACATTTTGACTCCACTCCACTTCTATTCTGTGTGGAAATGGTAAATCATAAGAATGTATAAATTTAATATTATTAAAGTCATTAGGATCAAACTAACAATAAAGGGAATTGTGCTGTTTATTATAAAGTTGTAATTTAAAATATCACTGTAATCATTGTATGAAAATTTTAATTAAGAGAAAGAAGTTGATATTTTAATTTTTGAATTTATTAATTTTAAATTAAAAATTATATAATAAAGTTTCAGTATAAAAATCGAATTCTTATAGGAAAAAAAAAATACAGCACGTGATAGTTTAAAAATGAAAAAAAAATGTCAGGTGTAGGATAATTATTTTTGCAGTTTTTATATTTTCATAATTTTGTGTACAAAAAGTTGATAAACTTCTTACATCAAAAAGTATTTTCTTATCAATCATTTTTGAATACATGTTAATTAATGTACTTAAAGTTAATGTATTGAATGTTAAACTTTAACAAAATTAGGTGGGCTTATCAAAATAGTTCATCATTTTAACATTAAACAATATATTTTATGTATATATAATTAAAAATATTATTTCAATTATATAAAAAAGTATCCTTATTAAAAGAAGAAGAAAAACTTACAACACACGATGAATGGGTCAGAGATAAAAGATGAAGCATCACAGATAGATGACTTGAAATCTATTTTTTTGGGGTTGAAAAGTAACTGCAACGAAAAACAGAAAAGGTTTTGTGAGGCTATTAGGGGTAAAAAATCGATCGAGTTTCAAGAGGCTGGACTCACAGTCTTTGTCAAAATGATTCCATCCTTCAAAAGTTAAAAAAGTGCAAATTAATGCACACATAAGATGGCTAGGCATAAAGCCTTCAATGTGAATTGCTAATATTGCATTAGAAGGAAACCAGACAAGTTACCTATTTCTCCCTAAAATAAAAATATTCTTTATACTATTTTTTCAAAACAAAAATATTTCAATCGCTTAAACTATAAACATAATTGTTTTAATTTAATTTTGTAAAATAAAATATTAAAGTATTTTTTTATGTAGAACTAAAACGAACAATATTTACTGTTTGAAATTGAAAGATTAAAAGAAATATTTATTCTCTGTGTTTCTCTCTCTTTACTGTGTCATAAACAAAGGTCATCATTACTGTGCAGAGCTAAAGATTTTGGAGTTTTCGCATGGCATGGTAGCGTGTGCGGCGGGTGGTACGAAACAGTAGACATTAACACTGGTGAGGTTCCTACTTTTTTCTTATATATATATATATATATACACACACACACAGGAGTCTTGTTAATCAGTATTAGTGTATTACAAAAGTACAGCTAAAGAATTAATGGATGTTTTTTAAAAATTAAAATATTTTTTATTTCAATTTTAAACTAAATACTGGTTACAGTTGTTTATGTGTGGGTAAACAGTAGTTCTTATGAAAATCAAAGCATCGAAAATTTTATTTACCTTTTTAGCTCTGCGGAACAGTGAAAGTTTTGGTACCGAAAAACTCGCGAAATTATGTATGATAAAAAAAAATAAAATTTGACACTGTTTTTGTACAATAAAATTCGTTGTTACCTCTCTTCTTTTGGTCAAGATCTGCGTTACCATTTATGTTATACTTCCTTTGTCAATAAACTACAGATAATAATACCGAAAGGTCCAAGTGAGGCCCAGTTTTAAAGGCCCAAAATATGGCCCATGGAAAAGGCGATGTAGCAAGGCCCAAGTACGGTCAGAAGCCTACATGTATAGAATTTGTTTCCTCGCTTAGCTTGTCTATAAGCAAACACAGTATTGACATTTGACTTCCTATAATGAGAGAATGTGTAAAGTAAAATGTGTGGGTTTATTTATCATTAATTTTAAAATTTATATTTATAAATTCTTTTAATTTAAATTAAAAGTAGATAATTTGTTACTTCTTACGTTACACTTTAGGAGTTCAATCTTAAAGTCAATTTGATTAGACACAAGTTTAATTGGGTTAACACACAAATTCAAACAACACATTAAAATGGATGTTTTTGTGTGAGTTAATGTTTTATACATGCATTAAAATGATGAAAAATCATAATGCAAATTTAGTGTAATGATATTATTTAGATGCACTTTTTATATTTTGTATTTAATAAAATAGAAAACATGGATTTTAACGTAACTATTTTTTTAAATGAAAAAGTATAAATATATGATATGAAAGTGTTGATGTACATACATGATTATATTTATTTATTTTAAAAAAGGATTGTTATGCTAAAATGCTCGTATCTGATGACGACCACGAGAAAAGGTTGCACATCTGGCGGGAGGCGAAGCAGCAGCGCATTTGGCGTTGTAAAAGCGCGTTATTGTTTGCAGAGAGAGAGAGAGAGAGAGAGAGAGAGAGAGGCACAAAAATAAAGGAAAAAAAAATCAAAACACCGAGAAAGAGAGGAAGAGAGATTGATATATGAATTGGGAATTCCCTCTCTTTCTCTGCGCACACAACACAATGGCCATCATCATCTACGCATGGTGACCCATTCTGCATTACATTCATCGCCATGCGTTGGTTGCACACCCTTATCTTCTCCCACTCTCATTCTCATTCCTCTTCTTCTTCTTCTTCTTCATCGTCCTCTTCGGCAACGCTAAAATCTTCCCCTTCCACCTCCTCCCTCCCCGACAACAGGAAGAACACGCGCTCCGCCAGGCTCTTCGGAAGTGGCAAAAGGTCCAGGCGCTCCAGGAAGCTCCGCCCCGTCGCCGACTTAGACACCGTCGTCGTCCCTCTCTCTCGTTCCTCCAGCACTTTCGATCTTTCCTCTACCTCCGCTGTGCCTCAGCCCTTGCCCTTGCCGGAATTGTCGTACCCTTTGCCATCGCCTAAAGATGCCGGCGATAGAGCTGACGGCACCGTCGACGTTACTCTCGCCACCGGCTTTCGGATGCGAAGGTAATTCATTCCCATTCCTATTAGTAGCCTATTCCATTTGATTGCCGTTGGTTAGCAGTTATACGAGACACGTTCAATCCTTTAATATAATATTATAAGGTTTATACTATTTAGATAACATTAATTATTATATTTCACATATTTACACTTCAGTTTTTTTAAATTTTTATACAAATTGTTATGTAAACACAAATTTTCCTATAAGAATAATTTTGAATTATGGTTATTATGTTAAATTTTTATTAATCGTACATGTGGAGTGTGGACAAAGGAATGGCTACATTTGTAATAGTTTTTATAATTTTTTTTTCTTGTAACATATATTTTTTTTTAATTTTTATTAAGGTCAATTAACAATTACGTAGGATACGGTTAAGTGAATAATTTAATTCAATACTCTTATTCAATAAATTCTTATCAAAGAAGAGTTTATACAATAAATTTGATTATAAAACTTAACAGAATCAATTTAAAAAAATTATTTTCACAAATTACACTAATAAAAACTTGTTAAATAAAATTCAAAAATTATGAAAATTCTAAATTATTTTCTTCAGCTCCTTGTAAATTCTTTTAAACGTTATTTTAGAATATTACTTAAAGAACATTGAACACATTTTATTATATAAATCATTCTAATTACTTTAAAAAATATTAAAAGCTTTATGTTTTTAAAATAATAATTATTCCGTAATGCATTTTTTTATTTCTATTTCTTTAGCCAACTCATCTTAACACTCATTTACACTTGTATTACGATTATTGTTAAAATAATGTTTTACAAAAAAATATATTTTAAACACCAGTTATCATCTACAAAAAATTGTCTACTGTTATTCATAAAATAACATGGATATAAAACTTTTCATCCAACGGTTCTCAACCATGATCTTAGTGGTAAAATGATCTTAATGAAGAAAAAGTTGAATGACAATCCTTCAGCACTTTAAACACGGACACTTGAAGAAAGATATGATTTTTTTCTTTGACAGATAATCTACTATAATCAGTACGAGTGAGTATGTTGTTTTGTCTATAGCTAGCCTACTGAGATAGTTGGTGTTTTCTAGTGTTTTTGCTAGCCAATTCCAAGAGACAAGAAAGAATACGGAGCACGTGGATACAAGGACACCTGGGATAGATGCGTGCGGTTCTGCAACCGCAAACAATCATGGAGATAACTTCTGGATGAGTGTGGCTCCTAGAAGTGCTCCAAGTAGTCCTTTCGCCACCAGTCCCACCATCAGCCCAAAGAACATAAAAAATGATGATTTTGTGCCATATTATTACGTCCCACCCAAAGTAAATCAATTCTGGTCTGCACCAGAAATGCCCATATCAGAGACATCAGCCTCTCCTGCTTTCTTTGATTTTTCCGCATTAGCCACTGATACCACTGCTGCTACTGCTACTTCTCCCCATCGAAGTCCACTTATAAGAAGTCCCAGTCAACAGTACCCCAAAAGCCCAACTGGGCCTTCTTCCCCTCTACCCAGGTTGTCCCATGACACCTCAACACCACGTCGTGAAGCTACTGCTCCTCTCACCGTCCATCCCTTACCCTTGCCTCCTTGGGCTGGGCCTGGGCCTGGTGCTCCCTTACCTTCACCATCTGCTCCCTTTTCCCCAGCTGTAGCTAAAGGAGAACCCGTGTCGATGAAAAGCCAATGGCAAAAAGGGAAGCTTATTGGGCGAGGTACTTTCGGCAGTGTTTATGTTGCCACCAATAGGTATGTGTAAAAAAGTTTCCTAGCTATTTTAAGCTCTTCCTTTCGTTCTTGGAGGCATGTGAAGCATATTTTCTTTTCTGACAGAGAAACTGGAGCATTGTGTGCAATGAAGGAAGCGGAAATATTTGTTGATGATCCAAAGTCAGCAGAGTGTATAAAGCAGATAGAGCAGGTTATTCATCTCTTGTTAGTTAGTTACTTCTGTTATTTGAATTAATTAAAAATAATACATTTATATATATTTTTAAAAAATTTTACCTAAAAATTTACCCGAAAAATTTGTTCAAAATAAATTCCTCTTAGATAACATAAATTGTTTATTTATTAAATGTACATGATGTAGGAAGTGTGTAAAATGTACTATCTGCCATGTATTTTTTTATTGAAAAATATTCACTCTCTTTAAAGTGAACACATAGGACAGAGAAGAGATAAAAAAAGGAAACTGATAGGTAGAATTTGAGCTTTTTTTTTAATATGATTTTTTTCTCTAAATTATAAAGATATGAGATTTTATTATTATTTTAAAATTTGTCATGAGTAATTTTTTATTTTTATTAATTTTTTAATATTTTTTGAAAAATCGTTATTGACTATTTTTAAGATTTTATCATTTTTTTATTTTTTATTTTTAAACTTTTATACTTACACTAAAAATTGCTAATTTTTAAATTTTAAATTTTTGTAATTTTTCAAAAAACATTATATTTCAGTATATATAATATCTAAATATCATATAAAAAAATAATTCTAAAATAAGTGACGAAATAATAAGAAAATAAAGATAAAGAGAAACGAAAGAATTAAGTTGTGAAAAAATCACAATTAATTTTTTTTCCTATTCCGACACTTGCTATTAACGTAGAGCTGTTTGCATCGATTAGTATTCAAAATCACTTTCACATACTGTATAATACACGTTTTAATACAAAATTTATAACCAAAATTAATTTGAATACATTTTAATCACTTTTAATGATTGAGAAACAATTTATTAAACCCTAAAAAAATTATACTTAAGTTGTTAATTACGAGAACCAGGGAACTTCATTCATAAGTCAATATAATATATCCTATTGTCAATTTCATAGAAACAGTAATTTTCTTTGCAAGCGTAGATCAGAATGCATGACTGGTCGATTTGGATTCTCTTATAGATAATTACTTTCTGAAATGTTTTAGTTAGTGAACGCATTTTCCTAATTATTAATCAAATCCTCATTACTAATTACCTTTTTGCAGGAAATTAAAGTTCTTAGCAATCTGCAACATCCAAACATCGTGCAGTATTATGGTAGTGAAATAGTAAGTAATCCAATTCACGATTAGGTGCCCAAGATTAATCATTATTTATATAATTTCCACGAAACCTTCTAATATCTTTCGGTTGTGTTCTCAGGTTGAAGACAAGTTTTATATTTATTTGGAATATGTACATCCCGGTTCAATAAATAAATACGTTCGTGAGCACTGTGGTGCAATAACTGAATCTGTTGTTCGGAATTTTACACGTCATATTCTTTCGGGGTTGGCTTACTTGCATAGCAAAAAAACAATTCATAGGTACGGGTCACGTGCATGCTTAATATGTTGCATATCAGCCATATCCAACTAGTATTAGAAATCCTACCAAATTCTAGAGCAAATATTATTTAGTGTAGATTTTATTTTATCAGAGATTACTAATTCATTTTGGATTTCGACTATCTGATGACATTTTTTTATTGTATGTTAATAGGGACATCAAAGGGGCTAACTTGCTTGTTGATTCTGCTGGTGTTGTTAAGGTTGCTGACTTTGGGATGTCCAAGCATGTATGTTGTTGCAAAATTCCCCGTTTTTGATATACTTTGCTGGTTCTAGTCGTTATCCCTGGAGAAAATGGATCTCTCACTGTACAGATACATTGGATTTCTATTTTTTTTATCTTGATTGTAATTTATTATATATACAGTTATAGGATTCCTGAAATAGGAGTTTGCATAATAAATGCACGCATTTAAAAGGACCAAGTTTGTTTTTTTTGAAAATTTCCTTTCTCTTGTTTGAAATCAACAAATTAATGACACATTCTAGCCAATTCATCTGTTAATTTCCATTGATTGAATAAATAACTTGATGTTTTATGCCTAATTTTAGATTTGTGAGCTGATGACAGGTGGTGTTTTTCTAAATTTTGTTTGTGAGCTTGAGTTTTAATGACATATTATTTTCTAAATTTTACTTGTTGGTTTTAGCTCATCGTTACTACTAGTAGTTATTTATACCCATTTCTCTATGTCGACAGCTGACTGGACATGCGGCTGATCTTTCTTTAAAGGGTAGTCCATACTGGATGGCTCCAGAGGTATATTCTTTCTCTACATTACTCCCTGTTGACTCATGAGTTCTTCTTTGACACTAGTTTCTTATACAGCTTATGCAAGCGGTTATCCAAAAAGATAACAGCTCTGATCTAGCTTTTGCTATTGATATTTGGAGTTTGGGCTGTACAATTATTGAGATGTACACGGGGAAGCCTCCTTGGAGTGAGTACGAAGGGGTAAGTTGTTTTTTATTTATCAATTTGTTGTTCAGGCCACGTTCTACCATATAGCATAATTAGAATTCTCATTGGTAATATTTGTCAGAAAGATATTTTTGTTTGGTTCAGTAACGATGAGAACTTATATCTAGACATGGTAACATAAGCTAAGTGAGATCGTGGAATTTGCTAATGGAGGATAGTGTATCAACTTTTTTACTTATCTTGGTAGTCTTTGATTTTAACAACTAGATTAAAGCATCTGTATACAACTTTTCTTCTGTCTGCAGCTTGTGGATTATAGATATGTGTCCATTTTTTAACTAGGCGTTAATTCTCATTTAATTATGTAGGCTGCAGCCATGTTTAAGGTTATGAAGGATACCCCTCCTATACCGGAAACATTGTCAGCAGAGGGAAAAGACTTCCTGAGGCTTTGTTTTAAAAGAAATCCAGCAGAGCGGCCAACTGCTTCAATGTTACTGGATCATCGATTTCTTAGAAACTTACAACAACCAGATGCTTTATCTTCCATGCATATTTGAACCACTGAGAGGTGAGAATTTCTCAGTACTTCCATGGATCTTAAATTACTGCATATTTGAACCAATAAAAATCCATGATCCATCCTGTGTGCTATGCAATACAAGTCCTTCATTGGTGGGTTTGTAACCAATTAAAAGGGTATATAAGTAAGATAGTTTTAAGTCTAACTTGTCTAAGGCATTTTAGACAAGCAACCGCTGAACCTTAAAGCCCACTGTTCTCTAATCTTAAATTGGCTCACATTCAAAATCTTTATATTGTTCACGGCTCTTATATTTTAGCCTTGTATGTAGCATGTCCCACATTTATTAAACCCTATCCAGTCTTAACGTTGTCATCAATCTAGTTCTGTAAACTTCCTTCATTTCTAACATTGCATGATGTCTTGCTTATTCTCTATGCATCATCAATTTTCTCTCCTGAGATGGGATACGTATCTAACAAAAACAACTTCTACATTACAGTGGCGTCGCTGTTCCCTGCTCGCTCTACTCTTGAAGCATTCAAGCTCACTCTCTATGCTTGGCCTGCAACACTCTCGATGAGATTTTGTGATTATCAGTATGTGTGTTAAACATGGCAGTGGAAAAAAAGGGTATTTTCGAATGACTGGGCTGAGGGAATTTCTCAACCATTATGCCAGTGGCTTGGGTTCACCCGGACTTTTTGGTGACTTGCACCTGTAGCTGTTGTAGGTTCTTTACCGATATTATCATGATGCCTTGGTAAGTAACGAGCATCTTCGGAGTTCACTGCTTGAAAATCTAGAAGCAGATTTTGTTAATATATTAATATTAGAGTGATCCAGCAGCGACACAAATCCTGTAAAAAAAAAAAACATAATACCAAAAGTCTTTTTTTCATTAGATTGGTATTACACACTAATCAATGACACCATTGTATTTTTCATTTTTCAAAGAATTCTTTATAAAAAAAAAGAAAAAATTGGACAAAAAATCACATTTTCAAAGTTTCTATTTTAAAATTAACTTAATTTATTTAATAGCATGTTAAACGGTATATTATTTAATATATTTAATGATAAACTTTTTAATAAATATTTATAGAAGACAAAAATAAGAAAGAAAAATAAATGTAATGTCTCATATGTTAATATCAACTCACATTTTTTTAAATTTTTTAAGAAATATTTTTGTTTAATTTTTAAACTTTAAGATATATAAAATAATTTTAACTAATAAAATTATTTATTCATATTACTTTTTTTTAATAAATATTTATTTAATCACGCTTTAATTTCAATATTGGCACAATTGTAAAGATACCGATTAAAGAAAAAAAAAGAATAATTACAACATGATAAAGTTATAACATACAAAGGATTAACTAACATAATGATACTACTTTAAAAATGATTAATATTATTATGATAATTAATTATTTGAATGTCATATTAGTTGGTAGTAGAAAACAGAATCTATTAAAAATGTATTCAGATATATAATTTAATTAAATATTTTCTAATAATTTTTTATATAAAATTTTGTTATAAAATTAACAAAAATAAAATATTATTTTAATAATTTATATTAAACATAATAGAATAAATTAACAAAATTTAAAAATTATTTTAATAATTTTTAAAAATAGTCCCAATGTACATTAAAAAAAGTGAAACACATTGAATCTGTGAAAAAAAAAAAAAAGGAAAGAAAGAAAGAAAAACCATCTTGGAAGCCAACACCTGTTTCATCTGTCCTGCTTCCCCTGTTTTACGGCCTTTTTTCCAGCTGATTGTTGGATCATTATTTTATCGTAATATCTAAGTCAAAACTATTAATTTATTAACTTCCTATGTGATGTTATTATTTTAATTTTTAAACTTTTTCTCTATTGAGTGGGTAAAGGAGAGAGGACTTTTGTTGCAATTTCCAAGATCTCTATTAAAAAAAAGATAAAATATAAATTCAAAATCTAAAATTAAATTCAATATTCAATATTCAATTTTAAAATTTAAATTCAAAATTTATATTTAAAATATACTAATTCTTTATTTATTTCTATAATTTTTATCATAATTTGACTAATTTTAACCATTATCATCATTTTCTACAATAAAATAAAATAAAAAATAACTGATTTTTTAATAAAAAAATCCAATTCAAGAGATAATATAGTAATTTTATTAAAAAATAAATTAAAATTTCTCAAATAAAGTGCAGACCATTATTAAAAATAAAAATGGTTGAGGATAAATTCTTGTATGTTGAACAAATGGTATGAGATGTACCAAGTAGCTTTTTTCTTAAAATTTCCTCAACATATAACAAAGTTTTTATAAGAGATTAACTAAAAAATAAAATAACTTAAAAATAAAATTATTTACTTAGAATATTTTACAGAATAAGAACATGAAGAGTATATCTAAAAGAAATCTCAGGTCTCCTTTTAAAAATAACGTTGTTGCAGTTTAAAATATTATAATAAATTATACTTAATTAAAAATAAATATAATTAATAAAATTAATTGTGCCATCAGAATAGTTTAAGGTAATAAGTATCAATTGATTTAAATAAATATCACAATTAAGAAAAATGAAAATAATCAAATAGTAATACTCATTAATTATTGTTACTATTAATAAAAAAAATGTATTAAAACACAATTTAAAGTAATTAGTATCAATCAAACAAAATAAATAATAATAATACTCATTAATTATAATTAAATTAAAAAATATAATTTAAATATTTTGAAATACTTTAAATTTTTTTTACTGCGATAAAAAAGTTTGATAAATGATTAATCAGACACGAAGATCAAAATATCCAACATATCTCTCATTTTAACAATAGGGTCATTTTCAAGAAAGAAAACTAGAAGCCATTGAAATTGGTACTTCGCAGAGATTGAAGAGGTAGAATGGTTGATTTTTTTTTCTTTCCTTTTCATAATAACATATTAGCATTTTTGTTTTTATATGGTAAAAAAAGCATATATTTGTGGCACCATAAAATTAAGAATGAGATTTGATTCTTTTGGCTTTTGTAACGCTTGTGACCTGGTGACAAGGGCATTCACGTGCATTTATTTCTAGCATCCTCCCATTTCACTTTCACTGCTTAGCTTCACTTGTCATATTCTTCCTTTTCTTCAAGAGAGAGAGAGAGAGAGAGAACGATGGAACCTCCTCCAACACAATCCATTGAACTTTCTACCACCAACTACCAAGGTGGGGATGATGCACAAGACAAACTCATCAATGAGTGGTAATCTTCTTCTCTTTCTTCAATTGCGTTTGTAAGAATTTATGTGACTCTCGGATACATATATCATGTATTTTATGTATGATTGAATTCTCTAACTTTAGTTTGTGGAATTGCAGTTGTTCTTGCTGCTATGACTGCTCACAAGGTTTCTTTGATTTTTTGTGCTGTAACTTCTGTTGAAGTCTTGGATCAAATTTCAATCATCAGTGTTATTAGCAATATGTTATTAGGTATTAGATATAGAGATGCTCCTTCCCCTCTACCCCTTTATTAGAGAATTTATGTATGATCATAATTAAATAGGAAAAAGTTTTGCTTTTTATTGAGATTTATTGGAAATTCTTCCTTCCTGTCTCTTGGGTTGCCTTTACAAGCTGAGTTTGAGTTTACCCTATCAAACTGTGTTGGGAATTTCAATGATTATTTTCACTTGTTGAGGAACCTGTTACCATTAAAGTAGGGTTCCTTTTCCCCTTTTACATGTTGGATGAAGTCTTTTTTTTTTGGGGGGTGAAAACATGTAGGATGAAGTTGTTTGATCTGAATCACAAGGTGCTCATGTTAACTCTATTGAGCTGGTGGGATTCAAGTAATATAATTTCAATGATAAAGTGAAGTAACTTATTTTCCAAATTAAATTAAAAAATTATGTGTCAGTTAATTGGCTCAGGTCACATTCATGAATGAATATATGATGCACTTTTAAAAAATAGCATTTAAAATGTGTTTTGAATAATATTGTTCCTGAAATTACGGGTATTAATTAATTTATTTCTTGAACTTGTAACAATGCTGTTTTTAAAATTACCAAAAGTCTTAGTCCTTATTTTCTTGTAACTTACGGAATTAAAATAATTATTCTTTGATAACAGCAAATCATTTAACAAACCTAAGGATAAAAATAATATTTTTGTAATGTTATAAATTAAAGTAATCAATAAGTTTAAGAACTATTTTGACATACTACTGCATAAAAATCATTTGTAATGACAAAAAGAAATGTGGAAATCTTTTGAATTTTACATTTGAAAAATGATAATAAAATAATTTTTAACGTATTTCTTTTAATACACTTTTTAATGAACTCTAATTAATAATAAAAAAATGTTATTAATATTTGTATACCGTGCTTATGCAGTTATGATGGAATACATTTGGGCGAGATATAGCCCAAATGTATAATATTGGAAGAATTTGGTGTACTTAACTGTCTAAGGATCAAACTAGAGGGTCCTATTTTAAGAAATCATTTTTTAAAATTTAGTAGATAATTTTTTCAAATATTTTTTTATCAAAATTTTTTTTCTCAATTTTTAAATTTTTTTTAAAATTATGTCTGACATATGTAAAATTGGCAAGAAAGAAGATAATGAAAAAGAAATTAGTCAAAAGAAAAGAAACTTAAATGTTTTTGGTTTAGGAAAGAAATATGTAGAAAATAATAAATTCATAGGAGACACTTGTTCATTAATTTTGCCAATTAAAAAAGTGGACAAATATACTACCTTTGTTTTATTATTTCCTTATTATCCTTGCCGTTTTTGTGTTATTTCTTGTTAAACCTGTTTCTGGTTTACATGATTATGTTAAACCTGTTGATATAGGTGACCTAACTAAGATTGTTTTCGTTTTTGGTCAAGGACCTAACTAAAGACCTCGACACCTTCGTCCCTTAATTTATACATCAGAATATTCTACAGTACAGCAGACAATTCAATTATGCTAAAGAATATAATGTAAAAAGTTATGAAAATAAACAAAATATTTTCATGATAAGAGAGTAAAGTTATTTCCTTGTGTGGAAGAGGAAAACTACACAAGTTATGGTCAATAAATAATGGAACATGAACTGGCCAACAATGACTAGGAATTTAGTTCTCCATGTGCAGAATGTGGAATACTGAGATTCAATTAATTAAAGGAACACCCATTCTATAAACCGCACTATTTCTTCGCTGGAGTCCAAGTTGGAAATCAAAGATTCAATTATTTTAGTTTTGGATAATAAGGCCACTGTTCTAATCCAATTTATCTTCTTCTAGCCTCCAGGTCCAAAACACATCACTGTCAACATTATCTAAAATTTTGCGTCTATGTGTATAATAACTTATTTTATATCAAATTGGAGAAGAAGAAGTACTAGATGAAATGTGTTAATATACATTCTATTTAATTTCCCTCTGTTCAATCATATTTTAAATAATTTAAATAATAATATTTAGAATTATTTTATTTCATTTTACTCCATTCTATCACTTTTCATCAATTCAACGTAACCAGACTTTATCCCTTTTAACTGAGATTTGATTCTGCCTAACATTAGAAATTTAAACTTATCACTAATGCCCTTACCAATGATATTAGATAATAATATCTTTTATCATTTGAGTTAAAACATTAACTTGTTTTAATTAAAAATATTACCTACGGTTGACTAGTTTCTATAAACAAAACAAAACATATACCTTACATAATAGCAGTTGCATGAGCTTGATCATGTCATTTCCCACAAAATGCCGGGTTTTCATGTTTTGCTAGCTTTTATCATGACTGTACACACACATTCCACCACA
Organism: Abrus precatorius; assembly: GCF_003935025.1. Taxonomy (NCBI): domain Eukaryota; kingdom Viridiplantae; phylum Streptophyta; class Magnoliopsida; order Fabales; family Fabaceae; genus Abrus; species Abrus precatorius. Next base: position 16,405,163 of record NW_020874406.1, on the reverse strand, counting down.
TGACATATTCACAGAACACAGTCAAATGTCACGCACTTTCGATATTTGTTTATAATTTCTGCTTTGAAAACTCTTCTCCAACTCCCACAATGCGTACAACTTATCTTCAAAGTGCAACCTAGACCTTGGCAGTATAAGGACAAGTAGGAAAAAATAGACAGAGAGAGCACACTGATATTAATTATACTCTTTCAAGCACCACATTCTTCATGAGACATCAAGTGTCAACTACACTTCCATTATTTTATATTTTTCATATTCATGCATTTGAAAAATATTCTTATTAAAGTTACGTATGAATGAAAAAGTTTTATATTAAATAAAAATAGAAAAGTTAAGCAACGTATAAGTGATAGGAACGCAGAATTTAATATTTTTAAAGTTTTTGAGTTCAGTATAGCGTCCAAATATGCTTGTATGGTTGCTTATGACTCATGGTGGAAACTGTTTTAGCCTCTTGTATACCTATCAACTATGCATTAAACTTTTTAGTAGACTTGAGGCTGTGTTTTCATTAGAGATATATTGTTATGTTGCATCATCTTGTCACTTAGAGCAATTGTTAACTTTGTGACTCATAATGTGGGACTGCCCAAGTTCTTAATTAAATCCATTAACGAAATTCGAACTTTGTTATATCAAAACAAAAGGAGCAGACAATTTGGACTTCGTACTTAGGTGATAGAGACATGGATACATAGTGGCTCTACCACTCTCCATAAAAACCAAGCTAGTAAGAGCTTTTTTCTCCTATAAATGGCTTGAATTTCCAACTTCATTGTGCAATTCTAATCGAGTTGTTAACTTAACTAACCTCCCCTGTAGTTATTCTAGTTTCAATTTATGGAGGGTACTTCTAAGCTTCTGTCTGTTTTCATATTTGGGCTTGTGTTCCTTAGTCCTCTAGCAAGTTGTCAACTTTATTATAATTTCTACGACACAAGTTGTCCAAACCTGACTGGAATTGTTCGATACAATGTCCGGTCAGCTATGTCCAAAGACTCAAGGATTGCTGCTTCTCTCTTGCGCCTTCATTTTCATGATTGTTTCGCCAATGTAAATAAGCTGTCTCAATTTTAGTTATTCTTTTAGTTGGGATAATTTTTGTTAAGTTTTTAAGCTTTCTAAAGTAATAAATTTTTATTTAAAAAATATTTTATTAAATTAAAGATATAAAAATGTAATAAATATTTTATTTTTTAATAACAATCTTTTACTTTTAGATATTTAAATTTAGTTTAAGGGAGTAATTTTTGTAGAATGTTCCAATGAGGAAGGAAAAAAAAAGGAGTAATTTTTGTATTCCTTCAGTTTCCCTTACCTTAGAACCTTAATATTATTTGGTTGACTATATGTGCTTCTTTCAATTTTTAATATAAAATTCATATCTTATTCCTCAAGTACTAGTACTGTTTAATATTATTGTATGTTATTGAGGTGGAGAACAATACTAAAAACACATGATATTATACCTCAGTTTTATTTATTTTCGTATTACAGGGGTGTGATGCGTCTGTGCTACTTGACGATACGAGCACTCTAAAGGGGGAGAAAAATGCACTGCCAAATAAAAATTCAATTAGGGGATTTGAGGTCATTGACACAATCAAGGCTGCGTTGGAGAAGGCTTGTCCATCCACAGTGTCATGTGCTGATTTACTTGCTCTAGCAGCAAGAGAAGCTGTTTATCTTGTAAGAGACTAATCTTCAATTAATTGGTGATGACCTCTTATTCAATGTATACGCCAAACATATTAAAACATTTTTGAAAATTTTCAGAGCAAAGGCCCATTTTGGGCTGTACCACTTGGTCGTAGAGATGGTACAACAGCAAGTGAGAGTGAGGCAAATAACTTGCCATCACCCTTTGAACCTCTAGAAAACATCACCGCCAAGTTTGTATCAAAGGGTCTTGAAAAGAAGGATGTGGCAGTGCTCTCAGGTTTGTTTCCTTCACGTTTATATGCTTCGCTCTTGCCATTTAAAGCTAAATTAAATTCTTACGCTAAATTCTTGCTCTAAGTTTATCAGTTTTAACTGCTCTACTAACAAGTTGGATACAATTCTTCTAAAATTTTCCTAAATTAGTTAATTTAACAAAATTAAATATTTTCCTAAAACACTCTTCTGATTAGTTTCTGATCAGCTACAACTTGAAATCTGAAGTAACGAGAATTTACTGAGTAGGGGCATGTTCCTGCTGCATACATGTAGCAGCTTCTTAGATTTGGTCAATAAACAGCACTATTTGCTACATACTGGCTAGTGATGAGACCAAGTTTACAAGTTTCATGTGTATGTACACTAAATGTAGGTGCCCACACCTTTGGCTTTGCTCAATGCTTCACATTCAAGCCAAGGCTCTTCGACTTTGGTGGCTCTGGAAAATCTGATCCAACACTTGATGCTTCACTTCTACAAGGTTTGCTAAAACTGTGCCCAAATCAAGCTGATTCTGACACCAATTTAGCTCCCTTAGACCCCGTCACTACCAACACATTTGATAACATGTATTACAAAAATCTTGTCAACAATTCGGCGTTGCTTCAGTCAGACCAAGCTCTTTTGGGTGACAACATAACTGCTTCATTGATCATCAACTATAGCAAGTGGCCTCTTCTCTTCTTCAAAGACTTTGCCGTGTCAATAGAGAAAATGGGTCGCATTGGTGTGCTCACAGGACAACAGGGACAAATAAGGACAAATTGTAGGGCGGTTAATTAGATATATCTATTTGCATTTGCTCTTGTAAACCTTTGCAAACTTGTATTTTATAAATGTATAATAAAATAATATTTTAGGGGCCTGTTTACGTGTTGTTAAAAATGTATGCAGTACTTCTATTTAAATTTAATAAAAGTTGCTTTTCTTTCTATAGTCTAAATTTAGTAAAAAAATAAAAATCTAAGTGCATTTATTGTATAGTTATTAAATGATATTAGAATACATATAAACCCGCACATATGTACTATAAATTTAGCTTGTAACTTGGTTGAGCAGGAGTAAAAATTAAGAAAGTGTTTGTCCTTAAGCTTATAATATGTTGATATGGGGTAACTCTAAAGTTATTTTAGATATTTTCAGATCCGGTAGAATAAATCTGACATGTGATTCACATACTTTTTTTCTTTGAAAATTTGACGCCAGCTGATTAGTCACATGAAGGAATTGAAACTGAGATGAATACTGACAAAGAATGAATCTTGATTTCGCTTTCTGTTTTCCCTTTTAACATTTGAAAATATGCATTTCTTGAGTTTTGTTTAATGTAGAATGGAAGGGAAAGTGACGAGGACAAAGAAAGATGGATAGGGAAAGGGTGGCAATATTGATATTTTTGTTTCTTTTCTTGTTTGTTGAGGATGAGGAGGGTAAGCATGCGCATCAATAGTGGGGCTCTCTCGTATAAAATTCAGAGGTTGCTATCAATGCGTGAACCACCATGTCTTCTTCGTGCATGTTCACCCTTTCTCACTCTCCCCACCATCACTTTCCGTTGAGGTTCTTACCTCTTTGACTTCCATTAAAGATTTCTTTGTGTTGGATTCTTAGCAGCATCATTACTACAAACATCTTTTTACATGTATCATTATTGTTTCACCAAGTCAAACTTTCTATTGTAAATTCAATTATAATTTTCAAATGTTTCATCTTATCCTCTCTCTCACACACATACCCCAGAGATAGTCCAAATCAAATCAAATTTTACAGATTAGGTGCATTTGAAAGATCTTACCAGCAATTTTATAATTCTTGTAAGTTGTTTTCAATTTATGATATAAAACTCATTATATAACAAAACATTTGAAGATTCTACATATGGCTATTCCCCCTCCCCTGATTTTGTAGGAGTGCTCATTTCAAAAACACCATCATACAATTAGGGGTGTCAATAATTACCTCAGGGTTTGGCGCCAAATGCCACAAGCATAGTCTTTCAGCAAGTCATTATCAGCATTTAGCGTCATCAATATAAAACACAAGTCAAAACTAGAAATCAAGTGCAGCAAATAACATGATCATAATGGACAGGATTTTAGCAATAAGTAAGACAATATATGTATGTGTCCAAATATATATAAAAATGATGTTTCACGTGAGTCGAACTTAAATGATTCTATTCAGCCAAAAATAAAAACACATTAAATGATTCTAATTACATATGCATATAATACATATACGTTCTTAAGTAACGTTGATTTCCTGTCTCAACACTGCTGATGTGATGATCAGAACTTCAGAAGGTAGCTTGTCGCTATTAAATCTCTAATAGAAGGAATTAATTAATAATTAGAGAGTTGAAACAGGGCTTCTATTTATGAGCAGTGTTACTTCATTTTTAATCAACCTCTTAATTATAGCAATATCAACCTCTTGTAATTAAAGGGTACCAACAGAATAGCAATTTACTTCAAAAAATAAAACTAGTACATTCTTTGTTACTAATTAAATTATTATGTTAAATTATGTATCCCTAACCCTACTCGTTCAGCAAAAATGATCTAGTGCTGATCAAGAACGCAATACTAGCTGATCATAAAGTCCTGAAACATAGCATAAGGGTCAGATCTGTGGGCTATGCCGTTTTTCTGCTTTTAAAGCGGTAAAGTAAAATGAAATTGCAGAGAAACATTTTACGTGGGGAGCTGAATTATGGTGATGGCGTAGTGAGTGGGAAGCAAGAAGAATGCACAATGTTGATGGTGTATTGAGTCTTCTGATGAAGTTCCAATTCAAAAACAAAGAGAACAGAAAGGAAAACATAATAATAATGAGAGTGATACAATAATGCAACAAGATAGAATTTAGACGCAATTTCATAAGCATTAATAATATGCTTCTCTCACTAAGATTAACAACTCTTGCATTTTATCTTTGATAACAGCTGCGAACCTTCAATAATAATTTAGTTCAACAACTAAAATCAGCGTCAATCTTATATTTTATAGGTTCAATTTCAATTGAAAAATGGTGTTATTAATAGGACAAAACGCAACTGTAATATTTAGATGCTTTTAAAATTATTCTCCAATTAAAATTAAAATTTTACCTGAATAATTTATGCAATAAAAATAAACGTGGACACGAGTTTCTGAAACAAATCACTAAAGTTTCTACATAACAATAACCATTTAAGACTCATCCGCGGAATTATTTATGTATAATAAAATAGTGTTCATATCTGAAATTTTGGAAGCGGTAGTTCCGTAGTGGGAGTGAATGGATCATTCTGTTTGGCATTTGTACCGAAAGGATGATTCATTCCATAGAATCTCAAACCCAGACGTCAAGAAAGGTAGTTGATTGAACGTGTTAAGTTACATAAATTAAAATTGAATTCGGTTCCTTAGTATATTGTTATTAATTGTTCGTTTTGTTCTTATTTAATATTAAGTATGTTTATTTATGTCACGTTTACACGACTTCATGTCAGGATAGAAAGTTAATTAGTTCCACCCGAAAAACCAGAGGAAAATAATTGCTATGATAAAAGTCAAAATTGATAAAAACGAGTAAACAAAATGTTAAATTTAAAATCACATTAATGTGTTGATGGTTTGAGTTCTTATCAATTATGTGGCTTTAATTATCTTTACAGTCTCTTTTTCTGACGAAAATATTTTATTTTGAATATGAGATAAAAAGAAATTTAAAATTATGTAAATTTATAAACTTTTATTTTGTACAAAATTAAAGTAAACTTAAAATTACTTGGACTAGACCAACGTTGCTACAAATCTAAATTTGTAGTCTTCTAAAAATAAAGTAATTTTTATTATTATATATATATATATATATATAAATAATAGTAGTATAAGTTTAAAAATTCTTATACTCAATCTAAATATTTTATTTAATTTAAATTTTAAGTGTTATAATTTATTATTTTATTATGTATTAGATTTAAGTTAAATGACAAACTCAAATATAAAAATTTTTAAACGTAAACTAGTGTAAAAAGATTTTTTTAAATATATATATATATATATATATTTCTATATTTTTTATCTGTAATTTTAAGGAGTTGATACAAGAATTAAAAAAATATTTTTAGTTTTATTAATATCATTTTTTTAAATACAGTAAATAAAAATGAACAGAAGAAAGGGATAACATATAGGAAGAGTAAATAGCAAATACTAGTAGTAAATAGGAATAAGAGGACCACTGGATTTATTATATCACACCTTCCTTTTATTATTCCAAGTTAGAATTTCCAAGTCCCAACAAAAACCCACAGCATTCTGTACCCAAAAGAAAAAAACAAACCACCACAATTTTTTATTTTTATATTTTTCTACTCAGAAACTTGAATTTTTAAGCAATACAAACTTTTGTATTTTTACTTTATTGTCTGAAATCTAAACAAATCAGTCGCCAAAATCAACTGAAACGAGAGCGAAACTTTCGGCATTTCATTTTCTCTTTTTATAAAAAATTTTTACTCGCTTGTTGTTGTTCCTGTTCTTCTCCCTCTCATCAGTCCCCACCATTGTTAAACCAACACTCTCCATGATCAACCAACCTTAACTTTTCCAAAACCCACATTTCAGTTCCACTTCAATAGCTCCCTGAAAGAGTTTTTTTCTTCTTCTTTCTATTTTTCTATTTTCTTTTTTCAATTTAAGCACATTGATGATCCATTCACTACCATTACATGCAATGCGTTGACTTGGATTCACCACACTGCGCGTGTTCGTTGTGGGGTAGAAGAAGAATCGAATGGGTCTTTGCACATCGAAACCCATCCCATCCTCACCTCAATCTGATACTCAACACAATTCCGTCACAGCCAAACACAGTGCCGAACCTCACGCGAGCTCTGTCAATGGCGAAAACCCTAGCCACGAGAGGAAGGAGTCAGAGAGCGGTAAGAGATCTCCGTTTTTCCCGTTCTACAGTCCGAGTCCCGCCCACTACTTGTTCTCCAAGAAGTCGCCGGCCTCGCCGCGCCGGTTTTTCAAGCGGCCGTTTCCGCCGCCGTCTCCGGCGAAGCACATAAGAGCCGTGCTGGCGCGGCGCCACGGCTCGGTGAAGCCCAACGAGGCTACCATACCGGAAGGCGGCGAGGCGGTGGAGGTGGGGCCGGGGCTCGACAAGAACTTTGGATTCTCGAAGCATTTCGAAAACAAATATGATGTCGGAGATGAGGTTGGAAGAGGCCATTTTGGGTACACCTGTGTTGCAAAGTTGAAAAAAGGAGAGCTCAAAGGCCAACAAGTGGCTGTCAAAGTGATTCCAAAAGCCAAGGTTTCCAACAACATTCACAATTTCACATTCACATGCAATGCATAGTTAATTGTTATTCCTATTGATTTTTTCTGTTACTAGTTTTTAAAGACTGTGGTGGGTGATTCATTTAGCTTGTTAGTTATTGTAGATTTTATTGAATGAATTAGGCTTCCCAATTGAGCTGGCCTTGCGCTTCTTTCTACTTTGCCATAGGAAAAATTGTGTCGGTTTGTGCTTTCTAAAATATTCCTGATTTCTGAATTCTGCACAAGCATGGCAAATTGTTGAGGTAAATGAAATGACTGGTTCAAATTTTCAACGCTAGTGTTGGATGTGAGGGAAGGAATAAGGATTCCACTCGAATGGGTTCCATAGCCTATAGTCAAGTATGGATCTGTGGTTTCGTTTTAATTGTTATTCTAGTCTTAATTTTAATATTTACCTTTAAGCTACTTTGTCACGGTTCCATGTGTTGGACCTTTAATGGGAATGGATCTAGGCATTAAATAAGTGGGGCTTTATGAAAATTTATGAATATTTATGAAGAGAGAAATAGACATGAAATTTTCACATGACAAGGTAGTGTGAAAACTTAACATGAGGATCCATTTCCAATCTTTAACAGAATTCGTGATTTATTGCTGTGCATGCGCCTTGTAATTTATTGATTTAAACACCTCTAGGGTCTTAAAATTATATAATAAAATTATCTTTGGTGAAAAATGAAGCAAACTCACGTGATTCATGCACAAGGATTTTCTTCTTCAGATCTATATAATAATCTGTTTTAATTGTAGATGACCACTGCCATTGCTATTGAGGATGTGAGACGGGAAGTTAAATTATTGAGAGCTTTGACTGGACACAAGAATCTAGTACAATTCTATGATGCATATGAAGACGATGATAATGTCTACATAGTAATGGAGTAAGCTTTAATTATGTTGCTCATTTAAGTTAAATGCTAAATTTCATATTCTGTGTTAATTTGATTTATATAATCAAGATAATTTTTCCTCTTATTTTTGGATAATTAAGCAAGGAAAATGTGATGGATTTTATAAATAACAATGTTTCTTAAACTCTCATGCATCTCCTAGATTGTGCGAAGGAGGAGAGCTGTTGGACAGAATATTGTCAAGGTATTTATTTTATTTTTAAAATATACATTCTTCTGAATGTTTAGAATTCGTATGGTGTTGATTGAAATTGGGGATAAATGAAAATGATTGAAAGAGGTGAAATGTGGTATTGATGGCTATAAGATATCTCTTGCTCTTTCAGAGGTGGGAAATACACTGAAGAAGATGCAAAAACTGTCTTGAGACAAATACTGAATGTTGTTGCTTTTTGCCATCTACAAGGTGTTGTGCATCGTGATCTTAAACCAGAGGTGGAGTATATTTGCAATATTTTTTGTATATTTCTTCTTCTTCTTTTTTTCTCTTTTTGTAGCATAATATTGAGCTCAACTTAAGTAGTCAGATAGTCAAAATGTATGAAGTATCTTTTCCATTAATGATAGACTTTTTCCTATTATTTTGTAATTTTCTTTATCTGTTAGGAAGAAACACAGTAGAAAAAGAAAACGGAAGCTCTGGAAACTATTTTCTTATCTATAAATGTAATCCTTTACTGTTTTATCGTATTTAGTAAAAGTGTTTGGTTAATATTCAACCAGCCAAAAAAGGGAAAAACGCAATTTTCGATGCACCATTCACAGTTTTTTTGGTATTTATGAGAAGGGAAATACTGTTCCTTTTACTCAACATGGATTGTGTTTGTAATAATCTAATACATGCTATAAGATGGTTGGCATTTTTTAGTTTGGTATTTATGAGAAGAAGGAAAGTACTCTTCCTTTACTCAACATAGTGTGTTTGTAATAATCTAATACAAACAGGCTATAAGACAGTTGGGATTTTTTTTTATTTTGTATATGGATTGGTTGGTCTTCTAATACTTATCAAGCATAACTTCTAAGGATGGCTAATTTTTGGATCAGAACTTCTTGTTCACATCCAAGGACGAGAACTCAGAGCTGAAGGCAATAGACTTTGGGTTGTCGGATTTTGTTAAACCAGGTAAATTTTGGTTCCTTTTACATGTGTTCCATCCATTTATTATCATGGACTTGCTTCATTTTTTTTTACTTTTTTTTTGTGCTTTACAGATGAAAGACTTAATGATATTGTTGGCAGCGCTTACTACGTGGCCCCTGAAGTTCTACATAGAGCTTATAGTACAGAGGCTGATGTCTGGAGTATTGGAGTTATTGCATATATTTTATTGTGTGGCAGCCGTCCATTCTGGGCCCGGACTGAGTCTGGTATCTTTCGTGCTGTATTGAAAGCTGATCCAAGTTTTGATGAACCTCCTTGGCCATCTCTGTCAGATGAGGCAAGGAGTTTTGTTAAGCGATTACTAAATAAAGATCCACGGAAAAGAATGTCTGCAGCACAGGCATTAAGTGAGTTTTCTCAGCAATCATTGCTGGCCTTGTGCTTATACTTCCATTTTCTTACTTACTTATGTACTACAGGTCATCCATGGATTAAAAACTCTAAGGATGTTAAAGTTATGGATATTCTAATATTCAAGCTCATGAAGGCATACATGCGCTCCTCATCTCTACGAAAAGCAGCCTTAAGGGTATGTCGGTTTGTGTAAAATTTTGTCTGCTTTAATAAAACCTGATATTGAATGAAAATGAGCTTTGGAAGAACTGTACACTTCATTATCCTTTGATATCATTCCTATTGATTTTCACTAATGCAACTGTGGTCTCCATTAGGTCTCATGTTCTTCACCTGTTTAATAGGTATACTACATATCCAAGAGATCACTTTAAAGTTTTATGTTTCTGGCTTAGCAAGTTGATTGTTGCCTGAATCATCTGAGTAGCAACCCTGTTGATTAATTTATTTTGTTTATAACTAGGCAGACTCATGTTTTTTTTTCCTATAAATGAAATGTTTTTTGGAAATTTCGATTTGGAGTTAATGACATGACAAAAAGTTCCTACATATACATTTTTCCTTTTCAATCTGTTTGGTGTCACTTGAGCATTGCTTCTTTCTGTTATTTTGTTTGTTCCTACTGCTTTTCTTTTTTTAATCATGATCACACTATATGTGCCTCTGAATAACTCATTAGAATATTTTTTTCATGGGCAATGGGACAGGCTCTGTCTAAGACATTAACTGTTGATGAGCTAATTTATTTCAAGGAGCAGTTTGCACTTTTAGAGCCAAACAAAAATGGCACCATTAGCTTGGAAAATATCAAAGCGGTTGGTTTTGTTTCAAATTCTTTTATATATAAGATATTAAGAGGAGGGTGTTTGTCATCTCACTAATTTGCGCTGGCCAGGTCTTGATGAAAAGTGCAACAGATGCAATGAAGGAGTCACGCATTCCTGATTTTCTGGCATCAGTAAGTGCTATGGTTTGAATGTAGAATGCCTCAGTAAATTATTCAAATGGTATTTTGTAGCTGCAGTGGTTACTGTCTTATTGATACGAATAATTTGAGTGGCAGCTTAATGCATTACAATATAGAAGGATGGATTTTGATGAGTTCTGTGCAGCTGCACTTAGTGTTCATCAACTTGAGACACTTGACCGGTGGGAGCAACGTGCCCGATGTGCCTATGACCTTTTTGAAAAGGATGGAAATAAGGCTATAGCCATTGACGAGCTAGCTTCGGTATGTTTGATTTGACTATAATGATAGTTTATGCATACATGTCTTGTAAATCTTTATACTGATTATTACATTAATGTTACCATGCTGATTATTATATAAATGAAAATATCTACCTTTTTGAACTTTCATGGTGTTGCATTGTGATAGTATATTAATTTTCCTTATTCCTCATAATCATATTATTATTCGAGTCACCTATATGTAAACAGCGACCACATTTCATAGTTATGCAAATACATTTCTCATAATGGTTTTAACTAAATAATCAGGAGCTTGGGCTTGGTCCATCTGTCCCTGTTTATGCTGTTCTTCATGACTGGATTCGACACACTGATGGAAAATTAAGTTTCCTTGGATTTGTCAAATTGTTGCATGGCCCATCTAGAAGTCTAGCAAAAGCTCAATAGAGACATCAGAAGCCGAATTGAACAGCCAACAGTGCTTAACTATACTATATGATGACCTGGCCTTTAAATTGCTGATGGAGTTATCGCAACCCTATCATCAAGTGGTTGTGTTTCAGATTGTTCCTCAACATGTACCCTTGGAGCAGGGAGCCGAACCTGCCACAGGCGTTTGTTTTTTCCATTGTAAAGCTGTAGCGTATTAAGTTGCAGGTGAGAATGTCTGATTGTTATTAGAAGGGTACACTCAATATTGTAACATGTTCTGTATTCATAATTGATCTGTATCATTCTTGTGATCTTGTCCCCGTGCATATTCTTTGCCTTACATACAGAGCTGAATGAAAGATGGTTTTGGTTCTCCTTTGGACGTTTAACGTGGTAGCTTTTGGGAATTTGTAGTTTGATTTTTGTTGGATGGTTTTCTCATGTTGATAATGGGGCAGAAGCAGGACATGTGAAATTCCAATATCCTCGGATCACGAAAATTGCAGAGGATCTAATCCGTCAAAATTAGTTTACCCTGAAATGAAAAAACATATTTTCATGATAAATCTATCCTAATTTCTATTATTGCAATAAACTTATAGTTGCTGCTATAAAAGTTTTTATCTTACGAAAATCAGGCTGAAAAAGGAATCCACGTACTTGAGAAGTATTGAACATTGTACGGACAACCTTTTATTTAAAAAATGAAAAATGTTTAAATTTATAAAAAAAAAAATATGTATTAAGTAATTTAAATAAACAAATATAACAAAAAAAAAAGTAATTTAGGTATGAGAAGTAAATTAAAAAATTGTTAAATAATTAATTTGAAAGTATGAAGAGTTGAAATTTGTGAAATATTAAATAAATAAAAGTAAAAAACAATTAATGAAGTATAATTATGGGATTATAAAAGAAAAAGAGAATGCAATAAAAACTGTGTATCCAGTGAAGAATGAAGAATCATACTCGGTAGTTGATAATCATCCACACATAAGAAGCGTAAAATAAATGCTTGGATATCAATAATTAATAACATGGATGAACAAAACACTTGATGGGCAATGGGCAATGGGCAAAAAGAGAAGAAGAGACAGAATGGTTGGGGAGATAAAGAATCGTGTAAGAAGAAGATGATTGATCTAATACTCATGAGAGGGCAAAATGGCGGCAATGCCTTCTCCGTTCAGTACCCGGCAAACCATCTTTCTCCTTTCATTAACTGGGCTAGAGCCTAGACCGACATCTATCCAATACATAAAATTACACGATACATGTAGAAGCAGTGGGTAACAGTGGAAACCGCACGTAAAGGGACATGCCCAGTTATGATAGGATCACCAATGTTTCTCTACTCTTGTATTAAAAATGTAAGAAAAAGGAATACCTTTTTCACTCATTATCGTACCCCTGCGTTCTACATTGTCCTTATTCTCAACCATTTATTTTTTGTTTTTATTAAGAAACACTTAATAATTATAGGTGTTTTTGGACCCGAAAATTAAAGCCATTTTATATTTTTTTAAGTTAATGACTATGATATATTTATATTAATATTTTGAAAATTACAAAAATATTAAACAATTACATGTATCAATTTACGAAAGATATAAAATATTTTTTTCAAGTTTATGAACATGATAAATTACACATTTAAAGGATATAAAATAATTTTTAATGTTTGAAAGCACAGTAGAATTTATCATAATTATTATATAATTTATATATATATATATATGTTTTTAAAATTCTTCACTTTTTTTTGAAAAAAAATGAATTAATTAGTATTTTTAAAACTTTAAAAAAGTTTGGTTGTTGAGAGATTTAGAAATTCGGCCCAAAAAGTGTAGATCGAAATGAGAATGAAGCCAAAGTCCAGCGCTGCGCCGTACTCGTCTCATTTCAATTTTTAAATATTTCTGAAAAATGAAATGAATGCGAGTGATTACACTTGCAAGAACTCGAGAAATGAATGAGACGAAAGGAAAGGACGCAGTGACGCTTCTCTCTTCTTCTGAAGAAGATGACGATGGTTATGAAGACGATGACAGCGATCGCGATGAAGCGTCCGAATCCGATGACTGTGATCAGGACGATTCCTCTCTCTCCGACGAAGTTGTCACTCTCCTTCAAGGTTTTTGCTATTTCACTAATGAAGTTCTTAATGGCGCGTCGATTATTATCATTGAATTCTGCGTTTTTTGTTTAATTTTCCAGAAGGAAATGATATAGAATATTTGAAATTGAACGAATGCAAAGCGTATTTACGGAAACACGGCTTGAGGATCGCAGGAAATAGAGATGTTTGTGTTGCGAGGATAAAGGAGCATTGGAGGTAACGGTTTCCGATTCAAGAAGTTTATTGACTACTATTGAGCATTGCTTCTTCTTTCAACCACCTTCTGTGATGTCTACACAACGATGTATTTCTGCTGAAAGTGACGAAATGCGATACCATTTTACTTGTCATTTTCGCCACTCGTGAATATTACTTTTACCTGATTTTCCTGAGTTGTAATCGAATGTGAAGTTATTTGTTTAGAAAATTGGATTAATCACGGATTTAATTGGATTCTAGGTTTCAGAGTTTTATGCTGTATTCTTAGTATGGTAGAATCATGCATCTACCTCGAGTTGACCATGTGGAAAAAATGTGGATTGACGACTTGTAAGATTGTGTTAGAAGCAAATTTCAAGACACGGAAATTTTGTATCAAATGGTGAAGCTGATGATGATTTGTAGATGTCTTCATTTTTACTTTGTTTTTTAAAAGGAAATTTAGTCTGCTTTTTTTATTTTTGTCCATGAGTTTTACATTAATTTATGTCAACTAAAGAGATTATATTTTTCCGGTAGTTATCTCTTATAAATAAGTGAGTCATAGCCGTTAAGATATTAACCACCCTGCCCCAAAGCTAAAGCTGAAATCAAATGATTAGAGTAAGATACTGATTGTCTCTGCAAAGATAGGTTTTGATAGTTTTTGATTTTGAATTATTATGCTTACCTCTTCATGTTACCTTACACAGTGACTATTTTAATGTCTCAGGTTGAAACACGAAAGTGGGTACACGCTGTACCCAAGATCATCCTTTACTATAAATTGTACTGGTAAATTGTTTTTATCTTTTTCTTTCATCTGCCTTACCCTTATCATTTTTAAATAAATACTAGTTTTCTCATTTTCCTTAGGTGATGTCTGCATGGGAGATGTTGTTCTGTTCAGACAGAAGGTTTATGAAAAGTAATTTGTTTCTCTCGTCATTTTTAATAAATGATTTCCTTCCGTTCCAGTATTATTCTCTTACGAGTCATTTATATATCTCACCAGGTTTGATAAAGTGATTCGGCATGGACAACTTCTAGGAAACAGAACTGTTGCCGGGAGGGTTGTGAAGGAAAGCTATGGTGCTGCTAAACAACAGCATACGTTCACTGTAAGTCAAAAGTTTAGATGAGTTTGATACTTGGAAAGAGTCAAGGATTACACCTTGGTCTTTTATTTGGTCATGAATTACTTGGTAACGTGGCTCTTGTAAACTGAGCAGTGCAATGGCTGTCCTGGCTGGTGAAGTAGAGTTCTGGTTTCTCTCTCAAATTTGTCTTTGAAAATTTTACTTCACTATTATGTTTAATTTTTTATTGGTGTTGGGTACCCAATTTTTTGTACTTGAATATAAAGAAACAGAGAATCAGAAAAGAAAAACTGCAAACTTGGTTTTATTGTTGCATATCATCCCAAAGAAATTTCTTTGCCAGATTTTGCAGATTAATATTCTACAGCTTTGTTACCAAATGAGGAACTCCTTATAGTTAAAAACTCCTGCTTGGTCAGTGATGATGACTTATTGCTAATCAAATTCTTCATCTATGTCTTCCAGGTCGAGGTACTGTGGAGTAGTGGGGTTAGGAAATTGCCTCCACTCTTTCCTTTGCTTGTAAAGGGCCGAAATCTCTATAAACAGAAAACTTACCGGCAGGTATCAATCAGCGTGTGCAAACATCTACCTTGTTTTCTCATCCTTCTTCTAGACATTACAATTTGTTACGTTTATTGTTCTTCATGCTTTAGAGATGGAAAAAGGAAGCTGATAGAGTTGAAGTGCTCTGTGAGAAGCACAATCGTGGTGCTGCAGCTAGATCTGTGAGAGCATTGAAGCAAAAAAAGAAAAGATATGCAAATCAATCTTATGGTAATTTGAACTTTAGTGGCTGGCTTTGTTGCACTATTTTACAGTTTTTCAAATTATTGGTATCTTGTCACTCATATCTGATATCTTACTGTTATTAGGTTCAAAACGGCAGCATGAAATCCATAATACAAAACTAGAAAGATCCTGTGTAGTGGCTAAGGTTAGGCACCGAGATGACCCCAAAAGAGCAAACTACTTTCTACCCCAAGAGGCCAGTTCATCAACTCAAGCACTATGGAAGGAGAATGCTTCTTCAAGAACCACCAGATCTACAAGGGGAAGGCATAAAACTGCTGAATTTGACCGTTATCAAGCTCCAATTTATTCAATGTACGGTAGTTATCCACAAAGTTCATTCCAATATCGAGTATATTCTCAAAGCAGGAATGACCAAGAGAATTCTTTTATCACGAGAGAGCTCTAATTCCAAATATGACAGGATTCCCACCTTTGAGTTCTCGTATCGATGAATTCACATCTAGATCACGACATCTGGCATCCAGCGATAGTCATCGTGCCCACACCAGCTTATACGACTTTGAAATGAATAATTTGAATGTTGGTCATGTTGACAGGCCGTTACGATCGTCTCCAAAAGTCAAGTATGGACGGAGAAAGTACGGTGTATGATGTGATGTATTTTTCATTAGGGAAACTGATACTCCAAGCAGTTTGGTTTCGCCTATTAACAGTGGCATGCTTTGGGCTCTCCATTTGCATTTTCCAGTTTGTTCAAGTGTACATACAACCCTTGACCAATAAAAAAAAGTCTACATACAACAGATGATTCGCAATGGAGGGAATGTAAGCATTCTTTTTTCAAACGTTGCTTGGTTAGGATGTACAGATGCTTCAACACTGTTTCCGAACAGATATGCAATCGTATCGAATTACACCCTTGTGATATACTTTGGGATACTTCTAAGTAGTATCTTTGAATGATTTTTTTTATCAATATAAGTGAAATGACATATTGTTTAGATTAGGTAAATTATAATATTTTATTAAATCTCTAATGATTAAAACTAACTTACATATATTAATGAATTTATTTTGAAATAGAACTCGTTGATTTTTGTTAATATTACATTAGTTTTTTTTTAAAAAAAGTTTTATCATGCCTTTTAATAATTTTTGGTATTCATGTACTTGTAGTGTGTATAATTCACATGTTTTGAGCTACCAAAGGTATTATAATTCTGGTCTTGTATTAACTGGCTCTATAATTGGAAATTGATGAATTGACCATTCTAGTGATCGCGATTCAAATAGTGAAATACTTTAATCTCTCCTTGCCATATCCTTATATTGGATTAGTATAAATATAAAACAATTTTTTTAATGTGTGCACGTGCAAAATACTTTTAATGTTTTTCTAAGGTGTTAATTCATGTGACTCATCATAAGACATGTAAATAAGCGTCACTCTTGATGAAAAACATTAAATAATTCACAAATGTACGGGTTGTGATATGTCACTGTCTTGTGCATGAAATTATATTAGGGTTTTTGAAAGCAACAAATAAATAGAGCCATTTACGTATCAAATGTAACTTTCTCCTAAATACTTTAATTTCAGTGAGTTATAATTATAGTATACTTTGAGTAGACTAATAATCAATACACTTTATTTATGTTGTTGGAGAAAATTTAAAAGGAATTATTTCTATGAAAAATATAGACCTAACAGGTCATTGATTATTTTTAAAAAACAATTGTTTCTCATGAAAGACAGCTTAAGATAATTCGAGTCAGCAGGTCTTAAATAATAAATACTCGTTCTTAATACAAATGTGAACAAGTCTTCGACTTTGGGCATTAATAAGCCTGACGTGATACGGTAAATAGCAATCATCGTATATTCGTATTCATATTTCATAAATTATGGGTTATTATATAATTATATTAAATAAATATAAAAATTTTATTAACCTCACTCCTAGGACTAAAGATAAATAATTAATAATAATAAAATTTTATTAAAAAATAAGTATTTATTATACTTTTATAATTTTAATATAATAATTATGTAATTTTTTTATAAAAAATTTTATTTATAAATACTTAAACTCAACTTCAAGGTTAAAAAATTTTTAAATATAATATTTTATTCATATATGTCTATTTCTCGCTTGTTGTATGTCTTTCACTTTCAGTGAGATCCAGATCTCCTTATGTTTAAAATCGAACATGAAAATTATGTTAGTGTAATTTTATACGCTTGCTTAAGCAAGTAAATTTTACTTAAATAAAATTATAAAATTAAACCAAGATAACTCTCATATTCGATTTTAAACATGAATGGATCATTTTCTCTTTCAGTGTAACGCTTCCACTATCACCTCTTTCGCTGTCTCTCATTTTTCATTTTTTTGTGGACCCAAAAGAAAAAGATAAAAGAGGACCATTTTTCCCAGTTTTATGCCAATGAATTGTCACAGGAAGCTAGCTAAATATGGTAGAAAATGATAGCAAGCCGTTGCTAAAAGAGACGAAGGCAATTGGTAGTCCTCAAAAGAATAAAAAGAATAAAAGAAAACGACAGTTCAAATAATTCTTGCATTACTACATTAACAGGTTTTAGACACTATTTAGTTTTAATTATTTTTAAAAGATAATTCAAGATAGTAATATTGTTTGAGTCTTATAAAACTCAAAATAAAATAAGCTTTAATATTATATTAAAAAAAATTAACTTACATCGTCTAGCCAAAAATAATATTAAAAATAAATTCAACCTAACTTGCTAATTTAAAAAATTATTATTATTAATTAACATAAAACATATTAACTTGAGTTACGCAACCTCCATGGGAAATGATAACGCTACCTATGTGGGTGCATGCGTGACACGTTTATGATATTCATCAACCACAGAAGCAGTTTCAAACTAAATCATGACTGAGGAACGTTACACACCCTATGATGTTCTAGGTGGAAGTATTGTTTATTTTACATCCAATTTTTCTTATTAAAATCATTAATTTTAACTCTTAAAATTAAAATTAAGCAACTAAAAATAATAAAAAATATTTATTATATTTTTAAAAAATGTAATTATTTAAAAATAATATTTTTTAGTAAAAAAATATATTTATTATAAAAATATATTTTTTAAATAAAAATTTATTATTAATAATTACTTAGAATTTTAAACCCCACTCTAATGATTAAAAAAATTATATTTTTATATAAAAATTACAATATATTACAAAATCTGACACATTTTTTTAGCCTGTATTTTTAGACACGTTTAAAAAATTATTCTTATATTCAAGATACATAAGTATAAATAATATTTTATTAAAAAGAAAACCTGTTATCATTAATTGCTTAAACTCAGCAGTAGGGAGTTGGGGATACAAATCTGTTTATTTTATATGTAATTCTGACTCTTTAAATTTTAATTATTTTATATTTAATTTATTTAAATTGAGTCTCTTATATCAAAATCTGACTTAATAATTAATAAATATATAATAGAGATGTAACATGTTATTAATTTACATAAATTAATAAATATATACAACTTTTAAATAAAGATAATCAATAACATGCATTAAATATAGTAAACCTTTTTATTTCTATTTACATGTCATACATACTTAAATAAATTATAATATTTAAAATATAAATTAAGTTTAATTGTTATATTTGTTTTTTTTATATATGATTTGTTTTAAAATTTTATCAGAGATTTTTACTTTTTTAATCTTTCTTTTACATCAAACGTAATTATTTGATGGTTACTTGATAAATAATTATTTTTTATATTTAAATTATAATTATTTTAAAACTAAATTAATTAATAAAACCACTTTTTAGGAATAAATTATATTTCCTGTAATCTTAGGAACCGATTTTATTTCCAGTAAATTGGCTTAATGTTTCCTATAAACTCTCCCTTGTAAATAATAAATAATAAAATGTAAAATTGCAGGTTTTCAAAAAATACTCTCTTGATATATTCACACGTGTAATCTTGTGTTTTTCTTGTAAGTTAAAAGGCTCTGACCATTCCAACCCAAATATTCTTAATATTCGATCTTTTAGTTTCATTGAATTTGCTTCGTTTAATGAAACATTTTAAGCTCAAAGCTTAAGAAGCAGAGACATGATTCGGATTTTTTGTTATTTCTTCTCCGTCAATAATTGCATTGTTTGAATAAAAGTTAAAACTTAAGTTCAATTTTTTAAGTACTTTCAGTCTTATTTTTCTATTCAAATTAAAGTTATATCTCAATAATTTGTTGGCATCTGAAGTTTGCATATGTTAGGTGAAATTTTAATTTTAATTAAATTAATAATAAATACTTGAAAAATTGAATTTAAATTTTGTTCTTTAATGACAAAATACTATCAATTAAGTTAAAAAAAATACACCTTTATCTTGAATTTTGTTTATTATATCTTAATTAAAAACATGCCTGAATAAATAATTATGTTTAAAAATACACTAAAAATATGTAAAATAAATTTAAAATAAAAATATAATTAATAGTACTGAAATAAATATAAATTTAAAAGCATTCTAACGTAAAACTTTTTAATATAATAAATATTTTAATAAAAGTAAGAAAAACAATAAAAAATTCAAAATCAATGAATATTTATAAATTAAGAAAAAAGAACTAAGAAAATAGGTATGGAAAAGTTTTTCTTAAATAAATATTTATTTTTCTTTAAAATAAATTCATCAAAATTATAAAGTGGGTATGGGAAACCATGGATCATAATCCATTACCAGAAAAACGGAGAGCTGTTGAAACGTTACCTAACATTCACAAACACTCACAGTATCACTAAAAATAGAAATAGGTTAAATTTTGTATAAACAGGTTTCATCTATTTAATAATTTTAAATTTTAAATTTAATATATTATTTATTATAATTTTTTATTAAATTTAATTTGATTTTTAAAAATTTAATTAATTGATTAATTTTTTTAATAACTTACTTAATATTAAAATATTTAATAACTTCTTAAATTTTTTTATAAATAAATTATTAAATTATTTAAATAAATATATTTTTTTAAGAGTTATAAAACTTATATTTAAATAAATTATTAAAAAATAATTTAATACCTTAAATATATATAATAAAATTATATATTTTTATTTATTATTTTTAAATTATATATTTAATTTAAATAAGTAAATTATTATACATATAAAAAATACAATAAAATAAACATTAATTTATAAATTATTAAACAAATCTAGTAACATAAAGTTTTACATATTAAATCAGCAAGTACAATATAATTAATAAGTTTTAAATCTAAAATTAATAAATACAACAAACAAAAATTTAAAATGTATAAATAATAATATTTTTTTATATTAAATAAAAAATAATAAATATATTATAAAATTTTTAAGAAAATTTCTTTATATTGCTTATTAACTTTTAAAATAAAGAAAATATTATTAGAATAAAAATATTTTTAAAAAATAATTATAAATTTTTTACAAATATTTTCAAGTTATTAACTTAAATTTTTTTATCAAATTATACTTGTAACAAAATTAATCACTATCATAAATTAATGCTTCAATAGATTTATCAATAATTTTACTTTCAAAACTAAAATAAATTCTAATATCACAGTTCAAATTTAATATATTATTATATTATAATTTTTATATAAAATTATTTGATATATTATTATAAATTTTAAATTAATTATTTTTATAATTTTTTTAACTCAAATTTAATTTATTTAATTAATTAAATTTTTAAATTAATTTTATTAATTAAATAAGTTAACTCAGACTAATTTTCGGCCTGCCTATTTTTAGTAAACAGTACCATTTCGGCGCAGGAACGAACAAAATTAAGGCAATTGCCGCTTCCCTCAGATTGCTGGACTCCGCGCTCCTTGCCCAAGTTCTCATGAATGGGAACCAGGTGACTCGCGCTCTAACCCTTGAGACCAATCGTTGGTCAAAACAAGCTCAACAACGGAGTTTGGTTTCGAAGGGCTCTGATAATACTTGTTCTAGTATGAACTTTCCATAGTATATCCACAGTATTATGATATTGTCCACGGACTAAGCTCTCGATGTTTTTGTTTTTGGACATAATTAATGGAGATATACCGTACTTATATGTGGTTGATCCTGCTGATTCTAGTTAATGTGTGACATTATTCGCACATACCAACATAAAAAGAATGGTTTAGGGTAAGTTCTTCAGCGTTTAGCTTAGTTGTTAGGATTTTGGCTACTAAGGAGACGATGAAGCAATTTTGGATCACTCTTAGGATGATGAATGAGAAGGGGTTTTATCTTGATGAAGAGACGTATCTCATAATTCCTATGGGTTTTAAAGACGCAAAGATGACCAATGATTCTGTTGCTCTGACCCATTTCTATAATCGAATGATTCAGGAAAATGCAAAGCAAAGTGTCGTCACCGAGGTGGTTGGCATCATTGTTGGAAATGAATGGCGTCATGATGTTATGAATGAACTTACGAAGCTTAAAATTCAATGGTAGGATAATTTTGTTATAAGGGTTTTGAAAGAGCTTTCTCGCCCTTTAGCGGCTTACAATTTCTTTCATTGGGTTGGGAAACAATCTAGTTTTGAGCATAATACAGTGACTTACAATGCAATTGCTAGAGTTCTTGCAAGGAGAGACGCAATTGAGGAGTTTTGGAGTATTATTGAGGAAATGAAGAGTGTATGCCATGAATTGTATATCGATACTTACATAAAGGTATCAAGGAAGCTTCGAAAGCATAAGATGATGGAGGATGCTGTCCAGCTTTACGAGCTTATAATGGATGGTTCATATAAGCCATCGGCTCAGGATTGCAGTGTGCTTTTAAGGAGCATCTCTGCAAGTGATGAGCCAAATTTGCATTTAGTTTACAGTGTGGCCAAGAAATATGAGTCAACAGGGCACATTCTCTCCAAGGCAATCTATGATGGAATTCACAGGTCTTTGACAAGAGCTGGGAAACTTGATGAAGCTGAAAATATTAAGACCATGAAAAATGCTGGCCATGAGCCTGATAACATCACCTACAGTCAACTGGTTTTTGGACTTTGTAAAATGAGGAGGTTTGAAGAAGCATGTAAAGTGCTGGAGGAGATGGAATCTTGTGGATGCATCCCTGATATTAGGACTTGGACCATCTTGATACAAGGGTATTGTGATGCCAATGAAGTAGATAAAGCATTATTTTATTTTGCTAAGATGATTGAAAAGGGCGGTGATGCAGATGCTGATTTGTTGGATGTTCTGGTTGATGGTTTTCTCAAACAAAACAAAATAGGAGGTGCGCACGAGTTGGTTAAAGAGATATGTGGTAAGTTTGGTATATCTCCAGGCAAGCTACATATAAGAAATTGATTGAAGAGCTATTAGGAGTCATGAAGTTTGAGGATGCACTTGAACTTCTTCGTTTGATGAAGAGTAGCAACTACCCTCCATACCATCAACCCTTTGTGTTGTATATTTCAAAGTTTGGGTCTGCGGAAGATGCTGCAGAATTCATGAGAGCATTGAGTATAGAAACTTACCCATCCACCTCAGTTTATGCTCAGGTTTTTGAATCCTTTTTCCGAGAAGGCAGACTCTGTGAGGCCAAAGATCTATTGTACAAGTGTCCTCACCATATACGTAAGCATAGTAAAATCTGTGAACTTTATGGTTCATCTGAGAGTCACATTGCTGATGCCTGATCCCTAGAAATTTTTTCCCTTCTAGTATGTATCTTTTCTTTCTTCAAAATTCAAATGATAAGTATTATCAAGTTTGATCAAGCTATAAGGTGGATTTGGTCATTGCTTCTTGGAAAATTACTGGGACATAATATAAGATTTTATGTCAGGTTGAGCTTCATTCTAAAATTATAAAAAAATTTATGACAAATAATGCTGTCATTAACCATTCTTTTTTAAATAACTATTCAGTCATACTTCTATATTTTTTTCACAAAAATAGATGTACATATTTGACAATTTGTTAATTTAAAAAATATTTTTAACAAGAGCGTTGTTTTAACTTTCAATTAGGGATAAAAATAAGTTAGGTTAGATTTTACATAAATAGGTTTATCCTATTTAATAATTTTGAAGCTTAAGTCTAACTTATTATTTATTATAGACTTTTTATTAAGCTTGACCTATTAGTTTTTTTAATATTTTGTATTGAGAACTTCATTAAATCATTAAATATTTTTATAAATAGGTTATTAAATTATCTAAATAGGTGTATTTTTATAAAGATTATAAGACTTATATCTAAATAAACTATAAAAATTAGTTCAACTGTTTAAATATATATAATAAAATTACATATTTTTATTTCATCAAAATATATAATTAAAATAATACAAATACAAATTATCAGTATATACAAATCAAACAACAATAATACAAAAGATTTTAGAAAATAAAACTTTCACTTTTAAAAGGTATAAAGTATTGATACTCTTTAACTACAACAACAAAAATTAAAGTTTATGAATTAAAATTTTATTTATTTTAAAATTTAATTTATTTAATATAATTTATATTATAATTATGATCTACAATTATTTAATATATTTTTATAAATTTTAAATAGATCATTCTAATAGATCTAACAAATTCTTAAGCTTAAGTCTAATTTATTTAATTAATTAAATCTTTTAAAAAGTTTAAATTAAGCATATTATATACATACGCCAATCTAAATTAAACCTTAAAAAGTTAAGCTATATTACATAGGCTTAAAACCTATTTTTATCCATACTCTCAATGTTAGATAATTGTTTATTACCTTGGCTTTGGTAATCGTAATTTCAGTATTGAATTTCAATTTTCTTTTGACAAATGTCTTATTATTCACTTTGGAACCAGAATATTATTATTAAACCATTTTCAATGAACCATAGATCTTCTTCATGACTTCTCATTGTAACTTCTACTGCCATTTTTAAATACTCAAGGTTTCTAGCAATTTTATACTACTGTAGCAAACATTTCTTGTACTACAATGCAGCAAACACAGGGATTGAACTTTCGATTGACACTTAAAATTGAAAAATTATTTCAGTCAAGAAGCTTAGATGCTCTCACTTTTTGTTTCTTTGTTCACAAGAACATAAAATGGTTACATAAAAAGAAAGACTGGCACCAGAAATTGGGGCTTTCTTTGAATGCTTTGCACTTCCTCTCATTTTCAGCAAACAGATCGAATTCATTAATCAAAGATTGAAGGTCAAGCAAATATTTATGAAGTTCAAGGTCTACAAGCAGTATTCGTTTATACCTCACATGTCTCTGCGGTCGGTAGTACAGTAGTTGCTCGAACTGTTGCCTGGGTGTTGCAGCTTCATGAAAATCAGGTACATCTCATATTCATTAGCATAATTTGGAACAATGATATTCTTAAATCTGAACCAATTCTGTATGATTAGCCATAAGACCAAAATGAATACATGCACAGATGGGAAGAAAGTTAAAATTATGAGTTTGTTAACCTTAGCACTTAAGAATTAAGCATCTAAATGCAGTAAATTTTTATTGAGAACGAAAACATTTATTATATTGGAGATATAAATGCTTTTTTAAAATAAAATTTATTACTTTTCTATATTTAAATTTAGTTTTAAGGGATGAAGTCAATAAAACCGAAAAAATTAAGGTGTATATTATGCCTTGTAGCCTTTTTTACACGCGCAAAAAAAAAAAAAAAAAGATGATGCTCTAATATTTCACAGTGAGCTTGAAGAGTTGGGGGACCAACATTAACTTAGATATCAGTTGTATCAACAAAATATCTGCACTAGAATGGAAAAATCTGTTTTAATCTAAAAGATATATCAAACATCAATTAAGACCTTTTAAGCTTAAAATTTTGAAATTGATACCACATGTTTTTGTTTACTGTTTTAGTGTTTGATTTAATAATATTTATCATTCCTTTTTAACGTGGTAGTTATACATAGATTCGTTAACTCATGGTGAGAGGTTAGTTTCAAATTCCAAATTAGTTATAGAAAGTAAAACCTGTTCGTGCTATTCTTTGCTCTCTTTCTTACTTCCTAATATTGCTTCTTATCTTATATAAGCTATGTTTTCATTTAACTACTTAATTATTTGTTTAAATTCTTTTGTGTTTAGCTTACATATTATTGTTTGTGGGTGCAAAAGTTATGTAGATACTAGAGCTTATGTTATTGTGTAACCAAAATATGACAGAAAGCATGATTGTTAAGAGTGTTACAGGTTAGAAATTGTGCAAAGCAATGTTTTGAAGAGTTTATCATTTTATCAGTGGCTTGCTCAGTGAAAGTAGCCAAGAGGCCTAGGCAATACAAGTTAAAACTTTATTAGAATGCATGAGAACTCAAGGTGGGAGGCTAACATCAGTGAAAGTTATAGCATCTTGAAATAGTCTTAATATAATAAATATTTTAATAAAAATAAGGAAAAAAAACAATAAAAAAAATTCAAGATCAATGAAGAAGCAACCTAAAAAAGAACTGCTAATAATATACTAAATGGTTTGAAGTTGTTGAAATTTTAGAGTTTTGGAAGGGAAGAGGTTAGAGGAGAGAGAGGGAGGGAGAGAACTGTGAATAATAAACTAAATAATTGATAGATAGTTTCAATCCCATATCCTAACATTTTCCTATTTATACTAATAATTAGGTCAAAGTACTTGTACTACTAGTACAAGGCCAATCCCACTAACTGTGATTTGAAATTACTCATACTATTGATGAGATGATGTATAGATGGTACTCTAGTTCTTTGAATAGAGTGATTTAAAAGTTTGCCACTTTTGTAATTTAAGATTAGCTGCAGGTTTGGTCAGTTTGATGGAGCAAAAGAAACTTTTGAAGTTACTGTACATTATGAAAGCATGCTTGATCTGTTTATATGCCACCTTAATCCTAGTGCCATGAGGTGTCTTGCTCAGAAGTTGGAAGAAGAAGCTCTTGACTCAGAATTTAGGCGAATTTGTGAAAGGATTTTACAGGTTCGATCTACTGGATGGACACAAGGCATTTTTGCCAACTTTGCTGCAGAAAGTATGGTTCCTAAAGGACCTGAATGGAGTGGTGGAAACTGGGAAATCAAAACCCCTGCTAATGCAAAGGATATACCTAAGTGGGAGCTTGCTGCAGGGGTGACACAATACATGAAAACTAATGATGGTACAATTCCATCCATTATTGTCGATCATATTGGTGTGTATTTAGGCTCGATTAAAGGAAGAGGCAATGTTGTTGAGGTAAAGGAAGATAGTTTGGTTAAGGCCTTCATCCCAGCAGGTAATGTATCAAAGCAATTGGTCTTGAAGTATCTTCAGCTAAATCCATATATAATCAACAGGCTGAAGCAGCAAAAGAATTTAAGAAATCTATGTATGGAGCTGCTGCTGCTGATAGCAGTAATGATGAGGAAGGAGTATCAAAACCAAAAAGATGCATGTTAGAATACGGGACAAGCCAAATGCCTCTTCTACTGTGGATGTGAATAAGATTAAAGAAGCTGCTAGTAAATTTAAACTAGGTTAGCTCCATCATGGAGCAGATCATTTACAGGATCTCAAGATCTTGGCCAGATTTTGTCTCTGCCACCTGCACCTACTGGAATAGCTGGTCCTACTGTTTCAACTCCTGGTGACCTGTTTGGTACAGATGCCTTGACTCAGCCAGAATCAATTTCACAGCCAACTGATGGAGTTGTAAGTGGGGGAATTAAAGCAGGACCTATTCCAAAAGACTTCTTCCTGGGACATATCTCTCTAAATTTAGTGCAGGGGTCCAAAGTGGCAAGGAAACTCTTAACCAGGTTAGTGCTTCTGAAGTTGATGTTGGTCTTCAAGGTAATGTTCCTCCTCAAGCTGTTCAACAACCTGCGTTCCCACCGAGTCTGTAGGACTTTCTGATGGTGGTGTCCCTCCACAATCCTTAGCCCAGGCTGCAGTCGTGCCCCATCACAGCTGCCAGCACCAATTTCTAGCCAACCTCTTGATCTTAGTGTACTTGGAGTACCTAATTCTTCTGATTCAGGAAAGCCTCCACAAACCAGTTCTCTGCCATCTTCTGTACGACCTGGACGGGTATAATAAATAAATACATGCGTGCCTATCCATTTACATGTTTAATTAGTAATGCTGTCTGGCCAGAGTATTAAAGATATTTTGTGTTATTTCTTTTTCTGAGATTCTATGATATTTTGCATGGGTATTAGGAAAGAATGTTGGAAGACATGCAAGAATTAGATCTACCGGATTAACTGGGCATCTAGTATAAACAGATAAGAATACTATATAATGATTTTTCCTTTAATCATTTTGTGGATGATGGTGGCAGAGAATAAATTAAATAGATTTGGGAGGAAAAATTTTCTGATTGAACTGGTGTACAGACAGTGGTTACGTCTGTCTTCTGATAATGGCACAGATGAGAAGTCAGCTATACTGAACCTGGTGAGTGTTAGCCTCCCACCTTGGTAACTAATGTGTATTTTTGGAGGAAATGCAAGAACAGCAGGGAATTAGAAGCATGTGGGGGCTGTAACAATCTGCACACATGGCAGGTGGGGCAGGGACCTGATTCTGTCAGTGAAATGGAGTAAAATTAGGGGCCACGGGGGAAAGCAAGCAGGGTTTGACTGAGGATTGAGGAGTCTTAGTATCACTTCATTTTCCTCGTGTTTTAATATTTTGTACAAAGCATTATATGATGCTAATATCAGAAGCTCGGAAAGGAACTCCTTGAGATTTCTTTATGAAAATGTGTTCTAGTTCTGCTTTCCTATTACTGAGCATGTACAGTTTCTTTTTTTGTTCCCAATCTCATGGCTCATATGGCAGGTTCCCTGAGGGGATGCTGCTTCTGTATGTTTCAAGATTGGACTTGCTCACCTCGAGCTAAATCATCTTTCGGATGCTTTGTCTTGCTTTAATGAAGCTTTTCTTGCATTAGCTAAGGAACAATCTTGCGGAAGCGACATAAAAGCTCAAGCAACAATCTGTGCTCAATACAAAGTAACTGACTATTTTTCAGGTACTATTACTGTGCCTCAATTTCTAACAGCATGGATAGGATGGCCTCTGACCTAAAAATAAATTAGGTAATTGAGCTTATGTTTCTCTTGGCCATAAGGTAGCATTGTCATAAAACTGTTGTTATTGATTTTCCATGCTGTGAATATTTGTTGTGTATTTAAGTAAACAATCCACTGACTTCAAGATAGAAAGCGTTAAAATGTTACACATTGGCCAAGGATATAGCTAAAGTAGTTCTTACAAGTCTTGGAAAATCCTCTTCCCTTAAAATAGTTTTTGAGGTTGAGTTAGGTCTGATCCATTTTCAATAGCAAGCATAAAAAAAAGGCTAAACAAGAATCTCTCCACTGTCTTTATTTGAAAAAAAATGTGTTTTCCTCTTAATATGAAACCCCAGGTTAAGGTTTTTAATTATATTTTATGGTCTAAAGTCTAAACTGCAAGAAAGAAAATAAACCATTGTCTACACTTGTAGTGAATTGAACCTACTTTTTTTGTGTGGGTGTCTTGCGGTCAATCAGACCTGGTAAATTATATGGAAATCTTTAACAATTATGGCCAAATATTGTGCTTTTGCATATGACCCTCCAAATTTGCTGTCTTTGAGACTGCAGGAAATTGGACGTTTGCAAAGAGTTCATGGTCCAAGTGCAATCAGTGCGAAAGATGAGATGGCTAGACTTTCAAGCCATCTGGGTTCATTGCCTCTTTTCGCTAAGCACAGAATAAATTGCATTCGAACTGCCATAAAACGAAATATGGAGGTGCAAAATTATGCATACTCCAAGCAAGTGCTAGAACTACTGTTGTCTAAAGCACCTCCAAGCAAGCAGGAGGAATTTAAGAGCCTGATCGACTTGTGTGTTCAGAGGGGTGGGGTTTGACTAACAAGTCCATTGATCCATTGGAAGATCCTTCACAATTCTGTGGCGCCACATCAAGCAGGCTGTCAACCATTACGATGTCTGTGATCTATGTGGAGCCAAATTTTCAGGTGTGACTGCACCTGGATGCGTCATCTGTGGAATGGGAAGCATCAAAAGGTCAGATGCAGTCACAGGGCCAGTTCACCATTTGGTTGACTAATCAAATGCACTCGCTTGTAGCGTGTGTTCCCTTGCCAAGATGTTGTATAGAGAAATGCTACTTCAGTGTAGGAGGGATATTCCACCGGAAATAAGTTTCCCGCCGAATCTGGAAAAATCATAGTTTCTACATTTTGTGTAGAGTTTTGGGTTTTGTTGTGATTATATGTGATGCCCTTGGCTTTCTTTTTCTTTTTTAATTTCCTTTCAGGTGACGCTGTCTCTGCAATTACTTATCACAGAATGTTTCCCACTAATTTTGTGACATATATTTACCCTTTGTGAAGATAAAACAAAATTGTATATAGCATGATTCTATATTTCTATTATTAAGTTATGGATTCATTTGGCGTCATAATATATCATCTCTTGGTGTAGAATCAATCTGGCTTGTCAATGAAGGTTAACTGAACAATAAGATAGGAAAAAAAATGAAGATAAAATCAACAAATGTTATTACGCCCCGCACTTAAAATTTTGGTGAGTCCAACATGTAAAAAAAAAAAATATTGCCTTTAACTATTTGAAACAACATTACACAAATTTATTTTACAAATTCTAATATAAAATGATATGTCAAGCATTTGTATTTTTCTGAGACACTTCACGACATATTGTTTATTAAATTACACCCTTAGATAAATATATAGTTCTAGTTCGTCATTAAAAAAATATCTAAAAATTTAGCAATCCCTATCTGTATTGAGACAATTATGAACCATCAATGTTGATTCAGGGAACAAACGAGTTTGCTTCATAAGAAATCGCCATTTTATGCATATTCCCTTTAAAACCATTGTTAAGGACCTGATACCAATGTCCAAAAAGGCCAAAACTACTAAATGAATGCATTACGTGCTTTTGACTGTGTACTTTCTGTGTGAACTTTCCAACATACAACAACAAAACCTTAACTCACTGGGTGAGATCGGCTACATGAATCATGTCAAGAATCCACCACATCAAAGATCAGAAATCTGTACAGGCTGAAGTGTTAGGTGATGAACAGTGCCTCTCACCAAGTATATTGATGTAAAAGCAACCTAAAACTGAAGTCATACGGCATCAATTGCACCAGCTGTGAAAGGGGCTGCTTTCCCCTTCTTTCAAGGCATTCAACTGCTTCCTTTCTCAGATCAAAGGGAAGTTGGAGGCAGACCCAATCCAATAAAGATTCTAAGTCCTTAGCAAAGTCAAGTAAATACCAGTCCAGTAACTTTGGGATTATTAACTTGTTTGATTTTGTAATGCCAATTGCTGCCTGTAAGTAATCTCTCTTCGCTGCTTCTAACTCATTATCAACTTGTGATGCTGTGTACACCCTTACCTTCATAAAATAAAATTACATTTGTTCCATCAATTTAACCAACCAAGGAAACACATACTGTTGTGACTTTATCCACATCATGAAAGAAATTTAGCATGCAGCACTTAATAATACTAACATTGGTATTGATCCTAACAATGAGAAATGGAAAAGTGGCAAGATTTTTACTCTCTTTAATTTTGTATTATAATGATCTCATGAATCTCCTAGCTTAGCCATGCATGCCTTCTTAGTTCCTATCACGGATATTTCAATTTGTCATAATCAAATAAACATATAATACTCGGTAACTTTAAACCATACTAGAATTTTAAAAAAAAAAATCCAAATTAAGCAAAATTGTGTATAGAATGCACGACATCTTTGGTTTGGTCATGTGTTGTAAGACTATTTGATCATGTCATCGCTTAATCCAGACTATCTTATTCTGATCACGTCTTTACCAATTTATTGCTGGTCCTCAAAGGCACAAGGCAGTTTTTCGAAAAATACTCTCTTGATATTTTCCTACATGTAATCTTGTGTTTTTCTGACAGATCACATACAAGTTAAGTTAAAAAGGCAATTATTCAGTGTTAACATAACAATATTGTCTAAACTGAGAAACAAACATACCGCAGGTGAAGACCAGCTTCCACAGGAAAGTGCAAATGTAACCAAAGGCTCTGACCATTCCAACCCAAATATACTTCGTGCTTTTATCTCATCATTTTTTGTAGCTTTTGGGCAGGTCTGTCGCAGGAAGCAAAGATGAAAATCAAGGGATGAATTGTAATCTACAAAGCATGACAAGGACTTCAAAAATTAGGGCAAAAAAATGGTCTAAAAGCACAAGCAAAACGTATATTATACACTTACAAACTTCAGGTGGTAAGGAAGTCTCAAGATGAAGTGCTCTATTGTAATTGCATTGAGCAGCTGGCCCCCCACTTCTATTGTTGCCTGACACAAGCATCGCCAAGTTTTTGTCAACTTTAATGTTTATCTAGAGAATCGTCTTGACAAGAAACTAAATACTTAATGTGGTTGTGGCATATATATATATATATATATATATATATATAAAAGATGGGAGAAATTTTATTTCATTTTTCTGTTTTATTAGTATTTACTTAATTTCTAGCAGCAAAAAACAATCATTGGATATTTAGATAGAAGAGAGAACTGAGAAATTCACTCATGTCAACATCGGATGGCAGCAAGGATCAATTGAGAAGGACCAGCAATGTTTCTGCTGCTTTGACATACTTGTTCTTAAAAGACAAATGGAGAGAATAATAGAGAGATTATTGTACCTTTTGCATTAGTGCTACAACCATTTCAGGACTCTCAGGTATGCCATGCTCTAAATATGCCTGCAACATTCAAGCCAAATAATTGTGGTTACCCACAACATTTTAGGAAAAGCTAAGATGATGTCAATATTCAAATCTGGACCTTAAACAAAGAACCAACTCTTTTAGTCTTACATTGTAGTGAGAAGTAGCAATCAGTGAGTGAAAGTTATCTTACATTCAGCATGCAGGAATTATAAGTGTTTATCCAAAATGCAAGTTTCTCCTGTTGTGTAAGATCCTTCATTTTCACAGAGGAAAGTTTCCCAAGCAGGAACCTGAATATGTCTGCTAGGTTAGATAGACGCCCACAGTGTCAATATCAACCAACAGCTAATAATCTGCTATAACTTACTTTAATCTATGGATCAGAAACACTGCATTTCTTGTTCGGTTGAGATCAACATTGGAGGCTTTAATCTCACATAATCTATTATATGTACCAATATCCCTCATTTTGGATTCTGAAAAGATGTCATATGGATCACAAAACTGATCCTTTTCCTTGCTGCATGGGCTGAGAGTAGATACAGAACTGGAAGGCGATTTTAACTCCCCTAATTTGTCCTTGTGTGTTCCTATTCTCACAAATATGCTACACAAGCACTTGACAATTTCCTCTGAAATTTTATTAGGTGTGCTATCAACTTCTGATGCCTTATCATCTGATGAACCTGAGGAACTCTGTGCTCTTTCTTGATCTACTAATCTCCCCTCCATCTGAACAAGAAAAACAAATCATTGCTGAAATGCCAGCTCAACAATTTCACAGATTAAATGGTAATCATTGAAAACAGTTAAATACCTGTAACTTCAAGTGATCTATACACTTGTCAGCTGATTCTTGTCTTATTGGTGATTTCTTCACTGGAGTAGTGGCTTTGGCCGTTTTCTTTTCTTGAGATTGCTTATCCTTCACAGAGTTACACAACATTGGATTCTCTTTTCCCCGTCCCTCTTCTGGGATTGATGATAACGAGTCTTGTTTTATGTGCATTTTTTTATAGTTGACTAGCTTACCAGTGTGATCAGTGACAATGTCAGAGGAAAAAAGCTTTCTAATGGAAGCACTTCTGGCAAGAGAAACCTGAGGCTTAGCCATGATAGCTAAATCAAACTCACTTTGCGACAATGACTTTGATCTTTGATGTTTGGAGCTTCTGACGGAGTTCTGGTCCATTGGGTCGCTCAAATTTTCTGCATTCCTCTTAGAGGAAATGTAGACAGCTTCCTGATATAGACCTTGTCTGAAATTCACAACCTGCTCTTCTAATCTAACCACCTCCTCCTCCAATACTGCAACTTCAGCCACAAGCTCTAAAGTCTAAAAGATCCATGTATTAAAAATGTAAACGAATCAATAAAAAATAATTTCATTATAATTGAAATACAATTGACAATTGACAATTGACTTCAAACTCTGTAAAAAAACATCCTGCATTGCTCAGTTTTGCGTTCAAATCTAGGCAAAGAAGGGAAAGATGAAGAGAGATACTGACTTGTGGAGGGAGATACGGAGGAAGACGAGGAAGAGCTCCCAAAGGTCTTGTAAATGCTCTTTCTAAAGCTCTGTGAACATTCTCTTCATGTCTGAGCTTCCTCTTCAACTTATCAACCTGCAAAATTTGAACACTTAACTACACTGACAAAGGGTTCATAGAATAAACATAAGACAAGAAAGGAACATGAATATCATTCACACACATCTTGTATCAAAGCCATTTTCCTTTCTCTATTGGATCGACGCCCATTTTTCACTGTTTTCTGTGCAGACATTGCCTTGCTCCCTCGAGTTTCCATCTTCTCCTGCTTTGCACATTCATTAACGAACAAATCTGTGAAAGAATCTTTGATTTCTGTGCGCTGGACTGGAAAAAGAAAAAGCAGAAGGACAAGACCACTTGTTTCTCATGAGAAGTGAAAGAACGAACCTAGTTTTTAGATTTGGATAAAAAGCACAATCACACATATTTTTTTTTCTCAATATAGAAAGAGATTGCATGATCCATAGGAATAAATAGATTCCAAAAAACAAAATGCATGCTTACAGTTAAAGTAGTTCTTAGTTTATGCTCCGAAATCTGAAAGGAACTTCTTTTGTTTTTCAAGTATTTAGAAGAACCGGTTTAAGATTAAATCATAAATTTTAGAAGCTTTTATGCTCCACATAGCCTCATTTTCATTAGAAGCATGAGAATTTGTTTCTGAAGATCTTGCAAGTTACAACCAAACAGAAGGAGAATGAAAAAAAAAAAATCAACTAAGCTTCTGTTTTAAGAAAGAAAAATATACTCTGCCATCACTTGAAGGGGTTTTCAATTTCATTGGCTGAAGAGTGGTATGTGCTTTGGTATTCATCTGCTTCAGCTATGCTACCACTTTCCCAGATTACGAGAAAGAAAACAATGCAATCTAGAACTGCAAAAAGGTGAAACATGTAAAAGTTTTATGACATTGATAAAGTAAATCTGCGAAACGGGTAAGCAATAATATCAAACACAGACTTTGGCGACAGAGTCACAGAGAAAGAAACTTCATATGGAGCGGGAAACTTGAAAGCAGAGAAAGCACAGAAACACAAATGCCAGCTTCTGTGTTAAAAAAATGTGAAGGATTTTGTTTTGCATGACATTAAAAAAATCTTGAAAGAGTGAAAACAAAGCAAGACAAGCCCACCGCAGCAGAAGAAGGACCAATGTAAATGTTCCAGTTGTTTCAAGTACCTATATGGCATCATAACAACGATAAAACCAAATCTAAATAAACTCGTTAATGATATTTTCTGCCACTATGCAACATTCATATTGCAAAACAAATAAATGTGGTTGACAGACATGGAGAGAGAATCTTAAGTGGATTGTGACATGCAACTACATAAATTTATTTTTAGAATTTTTGTTTTAGATATGAGATTCGTGCAAAATTTATGTTTTAATGCAATGTGTACTGACTAAATTACCTTTTAATATTATTGTTCACATCTCTCTCTTCCACTATATATATGATTAAAGTAAAGTTTATAAAAATTTAGAGCATTCTTATTTATGAATTAATTTCTGGGTTGAGTTAAGTTGCCCTGAATTTAAGAATTATATTATTTTGTCTAGACTTCTTATTCATCTTCAATATCTCTGTGTTTTTATTTGCTCCATTATTCAGCATGCTTTGAAAATGGACATGGACTTTTGATGCTTTCCTAAACATACACAACAGTGGAGAGGGATGTAATTGTCTCTGAGGGAACCCTCAGCAAAAAAAGAATAAGAAGATTGTTTCAGTGCACTTTGTTGTTGGCCTTGAGTGTGAAAGTGAGACTCTTTTTTTATGTTTTATCTAAATTGCGTGTCCACGTTTTATTCTCTCTCTGTCTTCTTCCCCTTATAATGCCAAATTCAACATCTAGTAACTTATTTGATTCCATGCTTCTACAGCTTATTGAATTGAAATTTTATCATTTTGAAAAAAAATTCTTTAGTTAAATTTAACATTAAATTTCGCTTTTACTATAAAAAAAAAAAGTTGCAGTTAATGAGATAATGTTTAATATACCTAGGGAGTAGTAAGTGAAATCTAAGGAATCGACTGAGTTAGAATGGCGATGTTACTCGCAAAAGTAAAGACATCATTGCGGATTGGATGGAAACAAAAGATTAAGAAGCAAGCAACGTGGTCAGTAATCTGCTGAGAGCCTCATATGCTACAATATTTTTTTATCTTTTTATTAATTATAAGATTTTCAACTAATATTAATTACATCAGATTTGCCTCAAATTTGTGTTTCGACACTGCCTTCCGCAAATATTGTGTCTGCTGACCAGGGGCTTGTACTGTTGCCACTTTGTTTTAGTATTAAAATTTTAATTTTCTTATTTTGTTAATTAAACATTTTTAAAAATTATAATTTAATTTAAACACATATTTTAATTATATTCAATAATTTAAAAAGAATTGTATTAATATCAGTTAGAAAATATAATTAGAAAGGAGAGAAGAGACTGTCAAACATTGACATGAGTTGTTTTAATTTAACTTGTAGCAAAAATACCTGAAAGTACAGAGGAAGCTGTTATCCCTTTTCTTCTTCCATCAAATAAAGATTTCCCTCACTGTGCTCACCAAATCTTGAACCCAAATTATCTTTACACTGATCATTATTAGTTAACATGTAACGTTATCTATCACAAGTTCATATCGATAAGATCATTGAGGAAATATGCGAAAACGTGTCTTAAAAAAATAAAGAAATATATTTAGTGGTAAATGGCCCTGTTATACTATATATCCTTCATGTCTAAGCTCAACTAAAAAAGACATTTCATGTGAAAATTATATACTTCACGGCAGAACTAGAATATGTTTTCAATTGACATATAATAATGATGACCAAATCAGGAAATGCAAAAGCTTTTAGTATAAAATAGATATTTAGCTGTGAACTAAAAATTAGAGTAAGATTCTCTCCTGTTATTTTTTGTAATAGTATGAAAGAGGAATATAAAACAATTATAGAATGACCTAAATCATTATTTATGAAGCATTTATGGATAGATCAAATCGATAAATGAAAAAAATTATACAAGTCCACCACATTGAATGCGAAGGTTGCTTTAAGGTGGGGATTAGAGAGACATTCCCAATACATTAGAAACATATTCATGAAAATATATAACACTATAATATAAGAGGTTCAAAGTTCAAACGCCATTCTCACCCTCATTTGAAGGAAGATGCTTTAAATAATAGAACAGTGAAAAGGAATCCACCCAACTACACAAGACCCAATCTCATATCTCTTGAGTCTCATAATGATACTTACCCATACACACATGTAAATGTGTGCTCTACCTACTCATCGTAGAATATCATTAGTGTTACCCATTTTGTCTGGTGAAGGAGAATTTAACCTTAGCTACTTCATCGACTGTTAATATCCATGATGGATCATATTCTCAATAATCACAAAGGAAGAAGATTTTATTCTCAGTTAGTATTATTTTTAAATAATAACAAGACATCTTAGATTCTAATTTATCCAGAAGATGAAAGAAAAATGAGAGCGTGAAAGGTTGCCATCAAAGCTTGTAAAGTTAGAAGTTAATCATACAGTTCCGTTGTCCCAAAAATTACAAGTATGTGGGGATTATTAGCATTGGCACATTTGTACCATGGGAAACATCCATCCCATCGTTTTATTTATTATATGACATGTGAAAATGAAACTTGTAACCCTACGTCACAACACTAAGCATTAAGTGTGTGCTTGGTTTTCCTTAAAAATATTTTGAATTTTTTATATAAAAAATATTAACTTTTAATTAAAATCATAATTTTTGAGTTTCAAATGAAATCAAGCTAAGTTATTAGATCATGTGTGTGTATACCTTACCCTTTTGTCAAACTCCCTCTACTGCTCTAATCCACTTTAGTTCCTCTTCCCTTTTCCAGAACTCTGGAAGCATTTCATTTTTTAAAGCTGGCACTGTTGTTATGATATGTATGGGCAATGTAAATATTTAACGGGAAAAAAAAGGATATCCATTCATTCAACTCAATCAACTCACGACCAAATATGTGGTGTTTATATATGTATATATATATATATATATATATATATATATATATATATGTAAGTTTCAATTCGGTATGCTAATAAGCATTATCGGCTCAACTATAAACAAGACATTTGTGCAGGTGTGAATAGAGAATTATAGTACCTATTCTTAAACTTAGATTTTAAAAATAGAAAATGCTAAGCTGATTAATAAATAAAAATTAAAAAAACACTTACTTTTATGTATTTTAATTCATTTTAACATGATTTTTAAGAAAAAAATATTATTTATTATTTACTAATTTATTAGGGCACTGGTTAATAATATTCTTTAAAAATACTCATCCTTATACTTTATTCATGTGAATAGTAAATTTAATGTTAATTCCCGTATCATAAAAATACTTTAGTATTTATATATAAATTTATTATTCATATTTTAATTAAATAAAAGTACTATTTCATTACCCAATTATAAAGATAAAAGGGCCTCACAACAACGATGCAACACACCTATAAAGACAATGTTGGATGGCAATAAAAAGGAGTTAGAGTATTCAATTTTAAAACATAAAAATTAAACCATTAAGATCCAATTTATGAGTTGATTGTAAAATTGTAAGACTATCGGTGTAATATTGGTTTGAGTAATCCATGTATTTATAAATTCCTGATGTTTTTGAACTATAGAAAAGTTAATTAAGTTAGTCTTCAAATTATCAAAAAGTACGATCATATTAGTTCTTTCACAAGGACTAATATGGTCAAATTTTAATATTTTTAGAACCTTTAAAAGGTGTTTAAGGTATATGGACTAATCAAATTAGAAGATTAAAATATTACTTAATTTATTGATTTTTTTATTTTAAATTTAATGCTTCAAATAACGTGTGGACATAAAACGAATTAATGGGTAATAAATTATTCATGTTCACATTCATTCTCATAAATGTCATGAATAAATATTCATACCCAACATAAAAATATTTAATAGATAATTCCCTTCACCCTTTTTATCATACGTAATTTTTACAAGCAGTGGAGGTCCAAATTGCGCCATTCTTAGAGAGGCACAACTCAATGAATGAGGTTGCCAATGAGTTTGGGGACCAGGAGTTCATGAACGAGCCACCATTAATTGAGAATGACGTAGCTAAAATAAATGTGGATCAAATCAATGTATCAGAAGAAAACCTTTGCTTCATTCAATTTGCAAAGTGAATTGCGACGTGCTATGAATCATGATAAAGATTATCGTAAAGCAAAGCCACAGACCCAATTGATTTTGATACAGAGGGCATCATTTTCGTGCGTTGTTTTGAAAGGATAAAGAAAAGGACTTCAGAGAGCTAGGTTGTTGTTAGCATCCAGTAAGATAAACTGAGAGTAAAAAACACAGTGTAAGAAAAAAAAAAATATAAATATTAAGAACGTTGATTAAAAAAATTAAAAATGAAATTTATTTATTACAAAATATTATAATGTAATTCTTATGTGATTTAAGAGTAAATTACGTCTTAATTTGTTAATACCTTTTACCATAGGGAAAGTAGCTTGACAAGGACCGGTAAGCTTTATGTTTCACCAATTAACTCAAACCTTACCGTGTTCTATGGTACACTTTTAATCAGCTTTCTTGTAATTTATGCTTTTATTATGATCAATATACATGCATTCGTCATAGATAAAACTCATCATGCAAATAAGATTTACAAAATCACACGTGTTTAGCTTATCTCCTTTTCACAAATACATTTACAGCTAAAGGTTCTCTTTAATTTGATTATGAAAATTTTTAACACTAATTTGAAATCAAAATTCGTATTTGTAGGTATGGACCAGATGGTCCCATCCAGTGTGTGATTGGTGGCTGTGCATAGTGTACCACCACAATCGACCAAAAACAAAATGGCCCACCAAAAGTTTCTGGGCTCATTCGCTAACGCAATAACCAATGGGCAGCGATGGCATTAGTTGATCCAAAGCATAAAGTGGAACGACAACAGGTTAATTTGTTGTAATTCGTGAAAAGGGAAAAGACACAAGAATTGCACATGGAATGAAAAAAAAAATTAAAAAGGAAAGAAAGAAAAAAGGTTCAATCTTCCAATAACCATGCTCCACTCATTTCTTTGATTTTCCTTGTCAAAATATCTAAATCCTTTTATTCTCAACTCTATTATAGAGATATATGGTTTAATTTAGAATAACTAATTAAGCAGTTATATTATATAATGTGGCTTCAATAAATGGGAAATGGAAATATCCCATTTCATTTCAACGTTGAAAGCTTGCCCCCGACCCTGAGACTGATTATGGATCAAAATGTTTGTTTAATGATTTGTAAATGGTTTTGCATTGAGGTAGATCTTCGCCGACAACAATTGTTATCTTAATTTTTGCACGTGATCCAACGACCAAGCTAAAATTACAAGGACAACATGTTAATGTACGTGCCCTGCTCTGTTCAACAATTGGAACACAATAATGAGACTCAAAGCCTAAAAACCATTCTTGCTGTCACACAAAGAAACCAGCTTTGGTGGGACATTGGCACGGCCATTAACTTTTTCTAAAGTTCGCTTTTTACTTTTGTGGATATTGAACTTGGTCTAAACTCAACCTACATTTATATGTAAAGTTATTAAGCTGTATATAAATTGAAAAGAATTAATATAATAATAATATATTTAAAGAGATGTTTTATTCGTACAGTGTTTATGTAATGTTAGATCTTCAATGCCTCTCGGGGAAAAAAAAAGGGGTCACGTGAAGTCGAGTAATATACCTATAGAGTTTCTGGGTATAAGTGCACCAAAATATAAAAGAAATTATTTGTACGTATACGATAGTAAAGCCAAGAATTGAGTTGGAAACTACTCAATACCGAGTGTTTGTACTAGACAGCGACAGCACCTGTTGTAATCTTTGTATGTTATGAAAAATGGTCCCAAAATAAAAGTTGGACCACCTCTTGCTAGGTGATCCAATTACTACCCAAACCAATTGAATGAAGTTATAGACTGAGTGCTACCTCTTACTTGTCTGTCTAGACAACCAATGATGCCTTAACGGTAGTAAACTAAAATACGGATATATACAAGTATTCATATTTTCCTATTTGAAAATAAAGGCTGTATATCCTGTCTCGTTATGTATGTATATATGCAAAAAAGTACATGATTGCAAACTTTGGATTTAGCCGTTTGGCAGGTGGTATGGTCAACGTCTCACTCGTGCAATATGGCCACGCGTGCCAATTTAGTCACTCAATTTGTGAAAGTAGATGGTCCAAATTTACTAAAATTTGATCATGTGGGATTAATTTTTTGGTTGTGGCTTCCGTCATTGCCACTTTTTTGTTTCCATCCCGCTGCTTGGTGCATGCTTTAAGAGACTCCTCAAAGCCATTCATGTTTAATTTAATCAAGTTATCTTCATATATTTCCAACTAATAATGTCTTCTTTTTCAAACCTTTTCTTTGCTCAACAAACCTATTTAACTTTTTACTTTTGTTTTTGGAGGGGAGGGGGTTCCAATTAATTCTCAAATACCGTAAACTTCATTTATCATTGGGGTCACCCCTGTGCTTCAAAGGGGTCATGTGACAAGGACACATGTACATCTTCAACGTGGACCGGAGGCCATTAAGTCAAGTCCAACCATACCAAGCCCATGGTTTTCGTTATTTGGTTTTTCCCTTGCCAGCCATACTTGTAGCATTCTTCATGCACTAATTTCGTTAAAATGGTTACAAAGTTAAAATTCTTTTTACACTACTAGATAATAGTGAGTGTGCATGCGTGCAGCTGAGAGCTTTATCCAGACCTTTATTTTTCTTATTAACATAGGTCCGGCGTGGAAGTAAGAAAATGGGGAAATGACTAAGTTATTCAACTTACTAGGCTTCTTGAGAATTTGTCATAAGGGTTTGTGGACCTCTTACAAAAAAACTGTCGAAATTATTTTCGGCGGGACTGGACTTCATGGATGTAACATTTTTTGGAACTAACAAGTGAAGTCCAGAAAAATGATCACCCCAAATATCATATGTATACTCATTTGCAAGTCCTGCCTCTTGTGCTTGAACAGTTTGGTTGTGAAGTTTGGAACCAGGAGCTCGAGCATGCAAGTTAACATTAGATTTTGACACCAAGGGTGATGGAGAAGTGCTGGCAGGAAAGGGTGAAGTAGCACAAGGTATCTGAACAGGTAAACTAGTAGCACTTCTTGATGCTGAATGTGGCCTTGTAGAAGATTTATTACTACCGCACTTTTGTGTGATA
Source organism: Abrus precatorius (assembly GCF_003935025.1). NCBI lineage: Eukaryota > Viridiplantae > Streptophyta > Magnoliopsida > Fabales > Fabaceae > Abrus > Abrus precatorius. The sequence continues at coordinate 16,363,026 of NW_020874406.1, read as the reverse complement.
GCAGGCTTCAATATGTTTGCCTCAGCAGTATTGGCAGAAGCTTGACCATTGTCAGAATGTAGGGCAGTCCCATGTGTTGTTGAACGAAGGGCCTCAAGGGGTTGCTCCACGTCAGGAGATGATGGCCAGTTACATTTAGGAGTAGCAGTCACGGTCGGGGACAAGGGAGATGAGGGTGTAGAATTCCCACTTTGACTACTTGAAACTTCAGACAGTGCAGCTAATTTGGCACCAAGACTCTTCCTCTTTTTTCTTCTACCCTTTTCTTTACTAGTTTTGACAGTGAGATTACTTAACTGAGACACTTTTATTGGATCAGAGCTCAGAACTGCTGTGGATGACAATTCTCTGTCATTTTGGGTATCCACTGCATGACTAGTTTGTTGGTGATTTTCAGAAGTCTGCATCGAATGCTGAGATACTCCCAGTTCAGACAGATTGCCTTGACCATAGGAAGAACTGCCACTAGAGGCATCCATTAGATGACTCATCTTATTAGACACAGATAGCTCAGTCTTTCCCTGGTTATGGTGTAGGAAAGAGGTTTCCCCAGCACTTTTTATGGTGGCATGGACCAAGTTATCATCACTTTTGTAAGAGAAATCCAGGAAGCCCAATGCAGTAGTTTGAGAAAATATAAAACAAAATATCAGAAATAGTACAGAAGCAACAAGAAGGAATCCAAGAAGGGATTTCTTCAGTCGCATCCAATACATGAGTCTCTTGCAGTTACTTAGCATATCATAAGGGAAACTTGCTTTCACGGGTAAGAGGAAAATACCAGTAGCCAAGTTAAGTTCAAGATCTCGATGCACCACAGCTGCAGAAAAATCAGATTGATATGATATCGTAAGTTTACTTGATTCCCCAGGCTCAAGAGAAAAACCCCTACATGAAAGAATCTTAAAACCATCCAACCCACATTCTTTCCCAGAAACTCTGATACTTTTAACCTCCAATGGCAAGTCTCCTGTGTTCTTGGCATATAACTCTTTCACTAAATGTTGTGAACAGGCAGAAGTCATCTCTTTCATGTGAAACAATGTATATGGAAGAGAAAGGTTGAGTGGATTGGGCATTTTAAGATCAAAATCTATACTGTGAACATGCTCTGAACTCTCAAGCAAAACTAGAGAAAGCAATCCTCCATGTCCCCTTAACGGTATCCACTCAACACCTGAAAGATTGTTTCTTATCAATGCTGAACCAGTCCAGCCACATCGACTGGATGGATAAAAGATTATTGGCCCCAAAGTTACACGATCATAAGGATGCACATAAGCCTCTGTCAGTGCACTTTCTGGTACTGAGAATCCATACTTTGTTGGGGTAGCACCTACATCTAGAACCAAATTACAAGATGGAGAGTGTAATAAATCATCTAGACCCCTACACTCATCAATTATTTCTCCTGAATTCAAGATAAGTTGCATTATAACTGGATGCTGGCTAGGATTCTTTACAGTGATCCATCTAGAGACATAACTTCCAACCTGAATCATCGGAAATAACACCTCACGATCTTCAAGCACAGACAGGCCACCAGTGGTTCCTTGAGACTTCCAGTTTGTAAGAATCAGTTCATCTACATCTGTTGTCTCTAAAACCTTCATATAAAGAGAGTGCAATGAGTAAATTGGAAACTGAGAAAATGTATAAATAATTGAAAGAATATTAAGTAAATTTATTTCCAATATTATGTTGAGTGAGTTCAGGTGCTGCATATAATGACCACAAATACACATATACAGCATTTTAGTGGAAAGAAAAATGGCAGTAAAAGAAGCAATCAAGTGGGAAAAAGGTAAAGGATTGGTTAGACAGAATTCAGACAATAGTAAAGAAGGCACTAATTGAAGCAAATCCCCGTATGATTCACAAGACAATTGCTGCACATTATGCTAGTTGATAAAACTCCATTTTTCCAAATTTAAGCCATCAATGAGAGATTTATCCTGCTTTTTATTCGTATCAAAGACAGAGCAATACAGATAAACAGAGACAAGCTTGTTTATTTTATACACTGCTTTGTCATGCCTGAAAAATATTTCATTATATTGAAGCTGTTTAACACCTTCATCCTAGAGCATCCTAGCCATTTATTGTCTCAAACCCATCAAACTCTCAGTTTTCCAGAATTGGATCAACAGATTTTAAAGAGAGAAAAAGGGAGAGAACAGATGTATATTGTTAATGCAGACAAATGATTTTCATTAAAATGCTGTAACTGACAATAATTGTCCAGTTCAGTATTTCATGCAATAATATCCGAGAGGAACAGCTATAAATTTATTATTAGAACATACTTCCAAGGCACTTACTAAATACGTAGCAAGAGTCAGTCGAAATGCCCCATTCTTAAAAATGAATAAATAATAAAAGCCATATGCATAAGACTCAGTGGTCTAAATTTTGAATTATAAAATTGATAACAGTTTATCAACTTTTTTGTTTAAATAAGATATGGACAGCAAGAGCTATATCAACTTACCTTGACAGGAGGTCGCAAGTGTATGCTTCCACCCATATTCCCCACCCTTATATTGTCTGATTGGATATGTTCAGAGTTGCCTTCTACTTCAATGGATGTAAGCCTTTGATGTTCAAAACATATATATAATATGTCCTCACATGGAATCTCGATCAGGGGACTGACTGAGTCATTTGTAAGAATCAGCAGTTTGCACTTCTCTCGCAAGCTGGAGATTGTAGGTGCCAAGTCATGCAAATCCTTGAGCAGGTGATTACAGTAAATAATGCCAACTTGTGTAACAGCACCAGGGAAAAGAAGTAAGCCTTCTTTGTACTTAATATGGAAAAGCTGTGTGTCAGAAGCTTCTATGACTTTAAGAAAACTTAAAACATAAGGGCCATCATTTCTTAGAGAAATAGTGATAGCAATTTCACCACTATCACAGGTGGCTAGACCATCCAGAGTTGCTGAAACAAACGTACCAACAGTATCATGGGCAGAATGAATATCTACTTCAGCTTCAATAGGAACCATAATAGTATCAGATGCATCTTGTGAGGACCTAAGTAAATGCAAACAAAATGCCCCAAAAACTTTTCCCTCAAATCCAACTGTGATATCCATCTCCATGAGAGTTTCAGAGATATGTGGACCAATAACCCAATTCCTATGAGGCCTGATTGCTACTATTGGTGAACCAAATTGGTTACTCTTCACAACCAATCGATCCTTAATAGTTGGGAAGGGACGAGCATCAAAAACCTGAAAATCATTTACACTACAAATTGCTTCAGTTTCAACAGAACTATGCCCCAAAGAAACTGACACCCATGCAGTTATTTGCTCCACAAAAAGGGTTTCATCAAAGGGATTGAACAATGAAAAATTCTTGCTCAACCTTCCACCGGGAGAAATTTGCATACTTGATAAGGGCTGAATTCTAAAAGGAGACTCAGTAGCATATCCTTTAGCCTCTACTATGAATCCACCAGAACTTGTCTGCAAAATCAGGCTAGCTGATGACAAGCCCATACATTTAGGGAAGAAAACAAAACAAATTAAAGCTGATTCACCAGGTCTTAGCGAAACCTCACTGAAGTTACAAGGATAGAACTGTAAGTCAGTGCTGAATGGCTCATAGAGGTGTAATATGCTATCATTGCATGTATTTGTTACAGTTACAAAAGCTACTGAAGAAGAATACAAATATTTTTGTCCCCAGTCCAGTACAGTAGGGGCAATCCTTATATTGGGTGAGACAGAACCATCAAATGAATTTGATTTGGGCATCTCAGAGTTCTTTGACAAAGAATGTGCGGTCTTCTGCTTAAGTGAAGAGCCTCCACAAGAGGAAATATCATCTTTACAACCAACCTCGGTTTGAAGTGGTGGTATCTCATTCACTCCATCTCCGGTGTTCAAAGAACAAGAGACAGCCCCTCCATTAAGTAACATAAACACACCATAGTCAGATGACCAGCTTCTGTTACTTGTTTGCCTGTTATCTTGAGCTAACTCTACACAAAATGGACTGTTGTACTGACTGCTAGATTCTCCAAGAGAAGTTTCATCCATAATTTTCTCTTTGCGAGAAAATCCAGACAACATTGATGGAAAGCAGAACGAATGACCATTCGGACATACATTTTCAAAATGTTTATGTGCAGTTGGAAACCCATAGCCTAACCTTGCGTCACTAACAGTGATGTCTGAAGAACCCAAATTGTAATTTTTCCCAAAAGATGCACAACCATCATAATCTGGTGGATTTCGTATCCCATTCAAAGAGCACAGTCCATATCCAATGAGCCAAACTAATACAGATGACAGAACCACATAACAAGTGAATGGTTTGTCCAGGTGCACCATTCCCCTAGTTGAACCAAAAACACTGATTAGAACTTTTTTAAAGCATTCTAAAAATAAATAAGTAAACCAAATAACTAAAACTATTCTAATTGTTGCTTCATGTGTTATATGCTAGATTGATATCAAGCACCATGTAATATAATTCCCGAATAAATAGGTAAAAAAATAAACAGCGTGTATACAAAACATGAAGCAACAATTAGAATCAGCTCTGTAAGCTAGAAATATAAGGAAGAGGATCCTTATACGAACCGTTGCTCAAAAATTTTAAATATTTGTTACACCGTGTTAAAATCAATCATCTATATGACAAAAATAAATAAATAAACAGCAATATCATAAACACTCAACCACACCGTTTTAGCTACCCGAACTATTAAACCAGGTCATTAAAAAAGAAAAAACAGTCAAACACCACGCGCTAAACCCAAACAATCACAGTACTCCCACTCAAAACGGGAAAAAGGAAACATCTTTATTGAAGAAAAAGCAATAACTGACTCAACTGAAAACAGTCACAAGAAGCAAGGAGAAGAAACCCAAACAAAAGGAAAAGGGTGAAAAATGGTGAGTGGAAAAGGGCAGCGTACCGATGGCGGAAGACAGAGAGTGGGTTGATGATTAGGGTTTTGGGTTCCATGGAAGAGAGGAACCCATACGACTTTAGAGGGATGTTCTTAGTTCTCACTGTCTATACAAACCCAATGAGATGAGTGGCTCCAGACAACTAAGAAAATTGCAGACAAGGTGGTAAAAGAAACCCAATGAGATGTTCTTAGTTCTTACTGCACCTATTCAATCAATAAATATAGTTTAATAATACTCTTTTTTTTCGATGCCAAACTTTAGTTTAAATGAATTTACTCAATCGAGAAAATATATTAAGTTGATCTATTAAAAAATTCTTTTAAAATGAGTTTATTTGTATAATAAAAAACATATATTTACTTTTGAATTTTTATGAGTTAATACTATTATAATACTCGCTAAAATTTAGTTTAAATGAATTTACTCAATGGAGAAAATATATTAAGTTGATCTATTAAAAAATTCTTTTAAATTGAGTTCATTTGTATAATAAAAAATATATATTTATTTTTGAATTTTTATGAGTTAATATTATTATACATTTTGAATTAAATAATTATCAATAATAAATAATATTTTAGTTTTTTATTTTATATATAAGTTCGTTTTAATTAAGTTATATTCTTGTGTATTTTAATTTATCTTATATATATGTGGTACAGTGGTCGGCCAGAATATAAGAGTTAGGCAACATTCTTCTTCTAAAGTTTTCCTTCAAAATAAAATAGTGTTAATAATTTTAATTGTCCATTACAATGTGTATGGGTATTAGAAAAATAATAAGTTTTCTTGATTGAATAATCTTGTGCTGTGTGTTTATTTATAATCACTTCTTTCAATGTTATCGCGTTTCGCTTATTTAAACATAAAATTTGCGGTTTGTTAGAATAGAAAATTATTTCTCAAAATAAAATCAACATTCAAACATACATTATATCTTCTTTTTTAAAATAAATCCCATTCATAGCATAAGTTATTATTGAGCAAAATTTATTCATTGAGTACGAATTATAGTTTTATAAGATTTAATTTTAATTTAATCTAACAAATATTAAGATTTTAATATGTTAATCGAATCTTCATTTCTGAAAGGAAGTTTATTTTCCCTTTTTTCATTTAGTCATGTAATTAATTATTTTATTTAAGTCTTAAATTTTGAATCTATGCACACTGTATTGAAATAATAACTTTTAGTTAAGATATATTTAAAAGTTATTGTATTCTTATATATATATATATATATATATATTGAAATTAAATTTAAAATTTTAACAATATATATCAATACAAACAATATGTCTAACTTAAAAAAAGGATATTTTTAATTTATTTTTTGTTATTTATATTATTTATTTCATTTAAATATTATAAAATATTTATTACTCATGTTAACAAATATTTTCTATGGTCTCGTTTATAAAACTTACTTAATTTTATGAATACATGTATAATGTGTGGAAAATTTGTTAGTTGGTGGTATAACATTATCTTAAGAAGGTTGTGAATATTTTTTAAACATCAATGTGACAATAGTTTCAATATTGCGTTTGTGAAGCATGTAGAGGGCTCATATATGCCTTACTAAGGCTGATATTTTTCGAGATTCGAGATGAAAAGAAGATAAAACAAATATTTTTATAACAAAAACGATAGTTAGTATAATTATGACACTTTTGTATTTCTTTTACATATTTCATTATTTTTTAAAATTATTCTGTTCCATTGTTGTTGTTTTTTGTTTTTTTTTATTATATTTTTTGAAATAAAAAAAAGAAAAATGAAAAGCTAGAACATATGTATTTACATTTTATTGAATAAATCATGAATAGCTGCAAAAGTAGTAAAACAATCACTTTCTAAATAAATAACATGAAATATGTAGAAAATATTGTATATATTTAATATATTTTTACTTTATATATATACACACACATATATATATATATATAATTGATTTATTTAATAGATGATGTGGAATATTATGTTTTATACAAAAAAATTATACATTTGTATGAAAAATTATATATTTTTCAAATAACTTAAGGTATTAAAAATTAATTCATAAATGTATTTGTTTATATTTTATGTTTTTACACATTAAAGTAATATATATGTATATAACAATGATTAATAAAATAAATTATATTTATAGTTGCCAAAAAGATAAAACATAATTATTTCTATTAATAGTATATTTTTATCTAAATTAGTAGTAGTCACTAAAAACAGTCTCTAAATGATGATTACTTTTATAGTGACTTATTTTTACAAATAAAATGATTAATAATATATTTATAAATTTATACTAATGTCCAGTTAAAAATTATCAATTTTTAAAAATTTTCTTATAATATTAATCTCGTTAAAAAAATAAAGATAAAACTTTTGTTCACTCTCTTTTATTTTAAAATTTATTTTAAATTAAATATTTATTCATAATATTTTTCATATTTACTTATTACTATTATTGTCAAACTAAAAAATTTGAACTCGTGAAATTGTTATTTACTATTGAAATATATAAAATAATTTTAATTTAGTTATTATTTTAATGCAACTTATAGGAATATATTTATATCAAGTATAAATACTCGGTAAATTTATATTAATGTATATGAATTTTTATTTATTTAAACATTATATTTTTTATTTTTGAAATAAAAAAGTAACCAATATATATATATATATATATATATTAATTAATTGAAAATATTTAGTATGTAACTGTATAAAGAATAGTTCAAGAAAAAAAAACTTAATTATTGTGAAAATATAAATCATTATTTTTATTTAAATAAACAAATTCAAACATAAGTGCACATGAGTTTTTAAGTATCTACGTAATCATTAACTATCTTTAATCTTAACTATTTATATATAATTATATAATTTAAAATTCTCATTATCATAAGATAAAAAATGTTATCACTAAATGAATTTTCAATATATGTATGTGAACGTGTGTGGAGGGCAAGGTTGACAGGGAAAAGTTGTTGCATGTAAACGTATTAACCTAGCAAACTTGGTTTCAATGTGGCGGTGGCAAAAGAAGAAAAGATTTGAAGGCATCACAGTATTTATGTACTTGTATTATGTGCCATTAATCAACAAACTAGGAATGTACTTTGCAAATGAAAGGAATCAAAGCCAAGCACGCAAAGGAGATTGTAATTTAATCAATTAATAATTATTTTACATACATCACACTCTCTTATTTTCTTCTGTATGCTATGTCACTAGCCACCATTAAAAACCTTCAACACCCCAATTTGAAAATATTGAGATTGTTGAATGAATATAATTGTCTGGTCTTCAGTCGCATACAGGCATTCAATGCGGTTTCAGTGTACTCTGTCACTGTCCGGTGTCCACGTGAATACGCACCACACCAAACCCCGTTTTTTCCTGTCGCATTTATAAAAGATAAAGATACCAGAGTTCGTACTAATTAAGAAAATAATAAAACTTCATCTGTTTTATACTAAAACAAATATTGGTGTTTAGGATTTTTGTTACAAAATCAAACAATAGTAAATATTTAATTATTGAAATTATTTTATCAAAACATCTTTATCATTCGTTTATCTGTATCATTCTTTTTATAGGTATTTAAAAAAATTGTATTATGAGATACTTTTAATGTTTATGAAGTATTTATTATTATTATTTAATCGATGACTTAATAGAAATTAATTTTAATAAATGTAAATATTGATAACAATGCCAGGTCAGTGTCAGGTTAATGATAGTAGATGATGATAAAATTATAATGTTAGGCTGCTTCTATTTTTATTTATATGTTTTTAATTTGTATGAAAATTAATGTAATATTAATTGTTATTTGATATAAAAAAAAATTGTCCAAATAAAATATTCAATTTTTATTGCCAAATACAGTAAGAAAATATATTAGCAAGATTTTATGCGAATTGCAATATTCAATGGTTAAAAATCATCCAATAACATTTAGGTTTTAACAAAATTTTGCTCTTTATTAAAAATTTATTATGTATTATTGAGTACACGTTAGAAAAATATAAAATATTACTTAAGTAATACAAGTGTTAAAAGAGGACTCACTAACAACAGTTAACTTGAGAAGCTTATTAATTATTTTTAACAAACTGATTTTATTATTTTATCTTTTCATTGTAAATATGTTTCCATCACCAACAGTGTCAAACAATATTGTTTTTTATCGATTAACTTTTAATTTTTTAATATAACATTGGAGTCTATTTGATTTTAATGTTAAGTCATTTGTTGATATTCAACAATGCAAACTTCACCTATCAAATATTTAATTATTGTCATAAAAGATATATTAAAATATTTATATTAATTAAAAAACATAGCTAAAATATTATTTTATAAAGTTTAACCAAATATTTTTCTTATGAAATAGCTTTTATAAATGACACAGATCCATTTATTGGTCGAGCAAGTTTAATTCATGATCATTTTAATTTAAAATATCAAGATTTGACATTTTATTTTCGAGAAAAATTGTTAAAGATATATATTTTTTTCAAAATGAATTTAAACTCGTATCGTCTTAACGATATATTCACTCATTCAGTGATATTTAATATATATTAGAAGAACAACTTTAACGTAATTTCTTAAGCAATTAAAAAAATGATTGACCCGTGTTGGAAATATTGTTTTCATAAGCACAATCTCTTAAATATTAGAAGTAAGAAAAGAGTAACAAAGGCATAAAACTACTCATTGTTTCTTAATTAACCTTGGGGTCACTGCATTGTATTACTTCGCACATATAATATTAATAACAAGTTATTTAATATTTAATTATAAAAACAATAATAATATAATAAATATAATTATAAATAAAAACTGCAAGAAGCACTATTTTATTTAGGTGTTTGTTAATGTGCTTCGAAACTTGAGAAGGTATTAAATATTCTCTTTAAATTATATTAAAATATTAAAAAATATTTATATTTTTTAAAAATATATTATTAATTTTATTATTAAAATAAAAAATTATAATTATTTTATATATATAAAAATATAAAATATTTTATTATTTTTCAGAATATTGTAGAATTTACCTTTAATTTATATACATTATTTGTGAAATAAACAACGCTGACGAATGACGATGGATAATTTGATTTATCCGCCGTTCAAGTTAGACCATTGGCGGCGCTGTCACAATGCCGGAAATCAAACAAATAAGGTGTTTCCTGCTTCTTGGGCCCGCCCAGTGAGTATGGTCCATTTGATCAAACGTCCACATCCGTTAGATTGCATCAAACGGTCCACCTGATGCATCAATAGGGCACCAGAGCCCATAAGACTGGGCCAGTTGGTCCTTCACTTGGGCCCATACATTTTGGAGGCACAAAAAGGTCGCCGAAAGCGTTGTTCCTTCGTCATCTTGCGTTTGCTTTGGTTTGACGCAGTGAATTACACGACGGAAAGAAGTAAAAGAAGTATAAAAGAAGATAATTGTTATGATAAAAAAAAATAAGTTTAATAAATGTTTTAATCTTATAAATATTAAAATATTTTATAATAAATTTTTATAAAATTTTTTGTCAAAATTTAATCTTAAAAAATTAATAAATTAAAATTTAATTTTTTATTGTTAATTTTTCTTTATAACGTATCCTACTACGTCATTTATTTTATAATACTTTATTATTAAAATAAATATTTATAAAAATATTTTTAACATATTTGTAAAGAAAGCCTTGTTCGTCGTCCTCAACCTCCTCTTCCAAAGCACCCGCGTGAACGTTCCTCTTCCATCACCCACTCACTCTTTCTTTTTTATTTTTTTACTCTTAAACGACAATAGCCACAACAAAAGATAATCAGAGAACGCTCAGCATTTCATGGACCCTAACATTGTCAATATTTCTCCCCCACTTCACTACCTTTCACAATTTGATGATTAGAAAAAGGCACTTTGTTCCCATCCATTCAAAAGTTTTAAATTTCTTTCGAATTCATGGATGTTTCATTTAATCGTAGTGTTGATTGTCTAATCAACATTTTATTGCTAGATCTTTATAACTGGCTAAATCATTAATTTGGGACAATGTTAGATGCAAAATTATTTAAAAAAAAGGTTTGGAGTTGGGAGGAGATGGATGGAAGAGGGATTTAGGAAAATTTTTGGGATTGAGAGAGGGGAGGACAAGGGAAGGTGGATGGGAGAAGGGGTTAGAGATGGAGGTTGGGAGGAGGTGGTGCTCCCGAGGAGGAGGTTAAGGGTGGGGCTCGAGAAGGAAGAAGAATTTTTTTACAAATATGTAAAATATATTTAAATTTTTTTTATAAATATTAATTTTAAATAATAAAATATTATAAAATAAATTATGTAGCATGACGTGTAACAGTGATAAACTGATTTTTTATTTGTTAACTCAATACTTAAGATAAAAGATTGAAAACAGAGATTAAATTTTAATTTTTTAAGAACTAAATTATAACAAAAAAATTTATAAGAGCTCTAAATATTTATAAGAATAAAAAATATAATTAAAATTAAAAAATTAAAAAAAATAAGAATATTACATAAACTTATTTTATAAATAATATAAGAATTATAATGACAATAGAAATATTGTTTATATTGCCATCTAATTGTATATTATCACAAAAATTTATAATTTATGTATTAATTAATATAAAAGTTATATTTATGCTCTATTTTAATTATTTGGTGATATACAAAAATGTATATTGACAATATATCAAAATTAAATTTATAATATAATTTTTTTTATAGTTTAGGGTGTGTTTGGATTGATTATTTTTCTTGATCATGTGAAAAAAAAGTTTTAAAAAATGCTATTCACCATTATTTGATAAGTTTTAAAAAATGACTTATGATATTTTATTAATTCTTTTATAGAAAGAGCAATTTGTTTAAGATAAGCAAACTTTTAAAAATTATTATTAAAATTTATAAATTCATAAATTTGTTTTTTTATTTTATCATTGATAATTTAACATTTTAAATGTAAAACTAACTATTATACTTATTATGTATAGTTTTTTGAAATTTACCATGGAAAAATTAATTATTTTCTACAATTTAGACATAATTAATTGCTTCAAAACTTACATATCCAAATATAAAACTTATTTCATATAAATAATTTTCACAGTAATTAATTATAAATACAATAAATTATTAAAACAATATATTATTCTATAATTAATTCAAACACACATTTAGATTTATAGTGACGAGTATTTTAAAAGATTTTGATTTCAAAATTAAAATATAACTTCAGAAACTTCGTAGATGAATTTCGGTCAAGGTCCATTTCACAGTGACATAATAGTGGCCTGGTAATGATCGGCTATATGAGCCCAATTGATGTGCAGCGGAGTAAAAAAAGATCAGAGTGTGGTTGCATTTTCACCATCTAGTTTTTCAGAATTTATTTTTGAAAATGAATAATAACTTATAAAATTTTATTTTTAGAATATATATAAAAAAGAACAATGTAGTTAACAAAAGAGTAAAAACTGTCACAGAGCCTAATTACTCCAGTTCAGATTTATAGAATGGGCTCGCTCTTCCACACAAACCCAAACGGGCCTTGTAACCAAACTAAATAGTACCAAATTTTTCGTAATTAACTCATTTGTTTTATTGATCGAAAGAGAAAATGCTGTCTTGAGAAACAAGAAACAAAGGGCAGAAAATGCTCTATGCTGTGCATGGCTCCAAGATTCACCAAAATTCTCTAGAAAATTAAGTTCATTTAAACTCAAGTCCTCACCAAAATACAAAAGTCATGCACTATTAGGAATATTCGCTTCATTGTTTTACAATATTTGCTTATGTATTGCGTTCCTAATTAAGAAGAGTTTTTCTGGGGTTTCATTTTACATTTTAGATTATTGCTGGACCAAAAAGAAGGGAGATTGCAGAATATAGCTAGCTAGTCTGCGCTTGCGATTACGTATTGATTCGATGATATTTTAAACTCGCTCCAAAAGGATTTTGTGTATATTCTTCAGTAATGAATTAAACTAATGAAATGGAACTTGAGTGTACTGTACATAGTCACAATTCATGTTTTGATTAACTATGTACTGTGCGCAGAAAAGACTAAAAATATGGTCTATTAAAAATTTCTAGCCAGATAGGACGTAGGAATTAGGAAACATTATTTAAGCATTCCTAGAATTCCGCTAAGAACTGGGCTAAGACATTTTACCTTATCGTGATTATGAGCACTTTTGTCCTTCATACTTAGCAATTCTGAAAAAATTAGATGAATGAGGAAAACCGAAGTATATATATCATATCAGACCAATAACAAGACAACAAAAGCTGTCAAGACCCTTGACATATGCTCAGTGCCTCAAGAATCTGGTAAAGTAATCAATAATATTCAGATTAATACTGAGATATTTGCTTAAGATATGTTATTATTAGTATGTCCAAAAAATGCTAAAGTGAAAAAGTTGTCAAATGAACAGATAAAAAGGCAATTTTAGGAATAGTGTCCTTTTCAAGAGAGAAAAAGCGTGCGTGTGTGTGTGTTGTGTGCTTTTTTAACTGTATATTTAATCAAACCAAAGTAACCATACAGCATGCTGCAACTTGCAACTTTTATAAGATGAAGCACGAGTGTTTGTCCCCGTGTACAACCAAACCCTATAAAAAGTAGAAAAGGGTTGTGTTTTGAGAAATCTACAAAACAACTAGCTTTGCACTTTGAATTAGCGAAAACGGGTGTCACCTGTGGGGTCGGATTCCACAGGTGTTTGGCTTTGGCTTAAACTACCATAACGGCCGTCACAAGAAGAAGGAAAAGGTATCTATTTAGTACCACCTGTATTACTGGTTAGGTTGTGGCCTCTCACCTCTCACCTTCAACGTCAACTGGAATCATCACTTGCATGTCTTGTTCGTCAGGCCTAATTGTTGATGTTGAGTCTGGAAATATACTCTTGGCTTAATATTTAGAGTTTTTTCCTGAGATAAAATTTTGTTATATGCTCATGAATTTTTAGACTAAAAATTATACTTTAATTCACATTAATCAATTATATATATATATATATATAATTCTAAATAAACAGTTTATTTAAATAAATTATTACATTTTTTTATACACCTCATTTGGATCATGAATTAATTTGTTTATATTAAAAATTAAAATATTGTAATTTATAAAAAAATATTAGATATTTCTGACATATACAAATCATACCATTTGATAGCTTAAGAGTTAAAATAAAATTAATTAATTAGTTTTTAATTTTAATAATATAATTAAATTAATTATTTATATTATTTTCCTAAACAGGTAAATAAAAATGAAGATTTAATAGATCCATATATACATGCAAACATTAATTTAATTCAAATCAATAAAGCTTAGAAATAAAAAATAGTTTGGGAGATATAAAAGCAACGTTGTAAAAAGTCTCTGTGCACGAGTATGGAATCTTTAATCTTATATAGTAGCTGCCAAGTTATCTCTATGTACTCTTAATTGGTTAAAAATCATTATTAATTGATGAATATATTCCAATCTCAGCTGCTGGTGTATATGAACGTAGCCATCTTCACGCACTGTGCAGGGATGTGATCCATGATTCCGATAGAATCGCAGCGCCAATTCATACCAAAAACAATGAAAACTGATAGAAGGATAGAGTTGTTGACTTTGATAGTTTGCTTCTGTCACTCATGAAATTTCTTTTTGCCTTTATTTTCTTTTTCCTGATGTTCGCCTTTCACTTGCACGATTATATTCAAGAAGGAAACGAAAACATTACTTACTTGTTTTCCTTTTTTCTTTTAATGAAATTCTAAAAGAAAATAAACGCATTTCCTTAAACTTACTTATATATTCACTATTCTTTAATTAAAATTTTGTTCCGATAACTCACAAAAACTTTTATACTAAAAATTAATATAAATCATTAAAATAAAACTTTAATTAAAGAATTATATCAAAAACACTTAGTGTTTACCTAAGAGTTGTTTTATATTTTAATTATATGTCACTTTTTAGTTAAAGAGTGGAAAATGACCAATAAAGACACGTTATTTCAATTCGTAGGATTAGAGATGAAAATAAATCAAATTAAATTAGACTTTATTAGTTTTAAGCTTAACTTAACTCTTGAATTTAGAGTCTAAATCTATTTTATTTACTTGATATGACAATTTTTAAGGTCTAACTAGCATTTTTACAAGTCTTGTGACTGATTTCATTTAAAAAATTATTTTATTAAAAAAAATTTAAATAGGTTAAAAAATTGCCTTTAAATAAGTTAATATATTTAAATTTAATTATATAAACTAATCATCTTAGATATTTAAATAAAATAAATATATAATATTTAAATATACACTAATAACAATAATAATAAGCCAGATTATTAAATCTAAAAAACCTGAAACTTAACTTTTTAAAATAAATAAGTTTTTTTACTGTTAATATAACTTATTTAATAAACAAATCTTGCCTGATCTAACTCCAAAATAAGCCAGGCCATAGATCCTGACATGCAGACTAACCTATTTCCACTCTTATTAATTACAAGACAGGTAATGGCTGTAATGGACGCTTCATTCCTGAATTTAAATTGTCTTTGTATCTAGAGAGCCAAAAAGAACTGCCACACAAACAGATTGGATGCATGATGAAAAGATCGATCAATTATAAACATTGAAATGAAATCCAGTGTGATACATTAACTAGATATAGATGTAAGAGAAAAACATTTCTCAAACTAACCTAACTGTTTTTCTCTCTTCATCTGAGCTGGTACATAGTTCATCAGCTATAAATAAAATGCTGCATTTCATAGTGTATTCATGATTTTCTAAGTGTATATGTACGTTCATGTGTATAGGGCACCGAGATTTGCCGTAGTCAAAATCATTGCGGTGAATAATCTAATACAACATAAATAAATCATTGGATATATTTACACTCATTCATCCAACATTTAATGTTGTGTATCATATCATTGAATGTAATAAATGCGTCTTAATTTGACTGCAGGAAATCTGGGTCCATGTTAAGAAACTAGAAAGCCTTGCTAGTTATATTAATTGTTGATGGAATGACCAACACCTGGACTATGACCAGGGGAAGTGGGCCTAAAATCGTCTGCTTCGTAATCTACTCGCCTTTTTTGTTCTTGATGTGTATCACTGCTTCCACGATCACCAACACCATCAATTATTACAACATTTCTGATGTTTTCACCATAATTTGAGCACCCTTTGCACAACCGAGACCTAAAATTCCTCCCTTCAACATAGAGATCTTGCTGATGGTATAAAATAAAACACAAGAGGATAACACATGCAACAACTTGGAGGTTAGTTCTTGCCATGATCAATTTAATGTAATTCGAAGAGAGAATTGAAGTAGGGTGTGCCAACTATTGCAACAAAGGGGAAGAGGGAAGTTGTTGGCCGGTACCGAAAGCGCTTACATCTATGTTGATATTTATATGAGTTTAAGAACAAAAATGAATTGGTCGTCCTGGAATCAGTTCCAAGACATACATTGTGAGCATATGGATGTGCTCTTTATATTGAGTTTTATTTTCTTATTCCCTTTCTTCCTCATATAACTTAGTTAAAATAAGATTATTATTTTTTATGTGTCTCTCCCTAAAAAGAATGAATATGGTATAGTTATTTAGTTTTCGACCATAGCATGTGATGTCTTTCACTCCTGATCGTTGGGAAAAGATTCCGAGGAGACATCCTATGAACAATAGTGGATGGCGTGTATTGACTGTTGAAGCCCAACCTATCGACTAATAAAAGGTCGTGGTATCTCATTTGCTTTGTCTGATTGCATTATTCTTTCTGTCTGTCTATCTGCTAAGAAAAACTATATATTCATATACAAAAAATATAATAATGTATATCATATAAATAAGAAAGATATTTTAAAAACATGAGATAAAATGAATAATATGAACAAAATTATGTATATTATTGTATAATTTTATT
This sequence comes from Abrus precatorius, assembly GCF_003935025.1. Classification (NCBI taxonomy): domain Eukaryota; kingdom Viridiplantae; phylum Streptophyta; class Magnoliopsida; order Fabales; family Fabaceae; genus Abrus; species Abrus precatorius. Next base: position 16,346,107 of record NW_020874406.1, on the reverse strand, counting down.
GTATAAGCCATTGACTTATTATGCTTACACTAATAATATATACAATATTAGTGTAAGTACTGATCTATTATGTTATTATTAGCATAAATTTTATAATAACTATATTAATCAATCAATTTTTATCCTACATATATACTCTACCAACATGAGCTGGCCAATCAATTAACTTCTGATATATGAATTATTTTACTGTTGAAAAACATTTAAGAAATTAGTCACTTTGGGCTATTAATTATTCATGTAAGTTTAAAATGTAAATGAAACTAAAATATGTATATTTTTAAAAAGGTATTGAGTTGAAGCTTGTAGAGAATTTTTTAACGAAATCATATTAAGATTGGGAAAATTATTTCCTAATTTGTTTTTACAGAATTTATCTCCAAGAAGCTAACGGCATATAAGTTAATGAATTGAAATAATGCTATTAAAAATGTTAAGTAGAAAAGAGCAGTATTTTGAAAACTTAAAATCATCAACTTAACAGTTTTTTTTTAAAATAATTAGAATTGTTTTAAAAAATAATTTGATATGAGTAATAAAAATATTACTTTGGCTACGTACGGATGTTATTTACTCTTTCCTTTGTGTTAGTAGTTCAGCATATATATAAGGATAAAGATGTATTTATACTAGTGTAAGTCTACAAACTCTTACATTCAATTTGAACATTTCATTTAGCTTACATTTAACAGTCGGTGAAGTAATAAATTATAACTCATTAGATTTAAGTTAAATGAAAAGTTTAGATTAAGTGTAAGAGCTTTTAGACTTACGCTAGATGCAAGTTTTCTTACATTAGCGTAAGTCTAAAAATTCTTACACTCGATCTGAACTTTTCATTTAACTTACATCTAAGGGTTAGTAAAGTAATAAATTATAATCTATTAGATATAAGTTAAATAAAAAACTCAGATTAAGTGTAAAATTTTTTAAACTTATACTAATGTGAGAATATCTTTTTTCACATATATATCATCGACGCCTGTATGGGGCAGAATTTAGTCTAAAAACTCTTACACTTGATCTAAGCTTTTTATTTAACTTACATGTAATGAGTTATAATTTATTATTTTACTGTTAGATGTAAGTTAAATAAAATACTCAAATTGAGTGTAAGAGTTTTTAAACTTATATTAGTGTGAGAAGATCTATCTTATATATATATATGTGTGTGTGTGTGTGGCGGGATCTTCTTACATCAGTGTAAGTCTAAAAACTCTTACACTCAATCTGAACTTTTTATTTAACTTAAATCTAACAGTTTATAATTTATTACTTTACTAGCCGTTAAAGTTAAATAAAAGGCTCAGATTGGGTGTAAGAATTTTTAGACTTACATCGGTGTAAGAAGATACTTCTCTCCCCCCTCTCTCTCTCTCTCTCTATATATATATATATATATATATATATATATATATATAATTGCATTTTTATGTACATGCTTAAAGTTTTTGGAGACCCGCGTTCTACCGAACTAAACTAAGAGTGTTTTATTCTCATAAATTATTTTATATGATCCCTTATTATTGCTAATATGATAAATGATATCATATAATAAGTAATAGTTAGTGATAGGGATGACATGATTTTATTTTACTAATTTTTAAATGTAAGTTAAATAAAATGTTTAAATTAAGTGTAAATTTTTTTATTATTTAATATATAACTGCATTTTTTCCCGTACGTGCTTAAATTTTTTTATACACGGGCGAAAGCTCAAGTTCTAAATGGCTACTTTTGGATTGTGATTCTCAGAAACGGAAAACTCACTGCATCAACTCCAATTTTAATCTTAATTATTTATTGTAATATTTATTATTTTTTAAATGAAAAATAATTTATTTCAATCACTAAAATCTTTTCTAATAATAATAATGTCGCTGTTGAAGATCACTGTGTTCTGTGGGGAATGGAGTAGAAATAATGTAATCCGCTGCTACTTAACACAAAGTAGGCTTTGAAAACTATTATAATAGCTCTACCAATTAATTGTTTTTGCTTAACACAAAGGTTGCGACCTATTATAATAGCTCGACCGGTGAATTACTTTTGCTTGCTCGTGTGAAAATTAATGCTTTTGCCTTTAATGTATTTGATTATCCTTTTGTTATGTCTTGAACAATGTATTTAATGTAATTGGGTTGAATATTCCCTGAGTAAATTTTTGTCTGCCTATTATATATATATATATATATATGCATGGTGGTATGCACGTATATATTTATTAGTTCAATGTGGACTCAAAACAGTGACTTTTTCCCATCATACAATTGAAGGGTTGCTTCTAAACATTTTTGAAAGGGTACTTATTCTGTCACTGCCTCCGTCCGCATGCCCCATCCCACCAACGATTCTATTTCTAAATTAATTCATTTGGTTTAGGGTACTTATGTTTGATGATAAGTTAATAATATTATTATTTTTTAAATGAATGCACATTTATATATTATGTACGTGTGACTACCATTCATTTTTGGTTTAATTTCAGAGTCCAAATACCCAAATAAATAAATTAATTAATAAAAGCAAGAGAAAAACGAAAAATCAAAGATTCCCTTGCCTTCTAAAATAAATAACTTATAAAGAACGAAGTGGATCCTCTGATCAGTTTTAGTGATCATGTGTTTTTAATTACCCGCATGCATATGAAATTGCTTTAGAATATTGCATCAGATTGCCCTCCTGTTCATCTAGTTCTGCACTGAGTACTTGTTTGTGTTAATTTTTAGGCTTAAACAAGTTTTTCGTGTGGGTACACACACACGCAAGTAAATGAATAAAAAATTATGTACAATATTAATTATTTGATATTAATATAATTTAAGTGTATTTTTTTTATATTTGGCCATTTGCTTTAATTGAAGAGTATATATATATATATAGCGATTTGTGATTGATGGCACATAAGTCATTCGATGAGTGTGGTTTTTTTTGTCAACTTTTAAATTGTGTTACGTAATTATTACTTTGTTCTGTTATTGAACTGTTCTACACTCTTCGTAGCTGGAAAGAACAGGCCTACAACGAATTAAACTTGAAAGTTAGTACATCGAATTGAGAAACATATACCCTGTCAAACATATTCTGTTGATGAAATGGTTTCCAAGCTAGCTGTGTGGCATATTCTTATCGTGACCTAGCCTAGGTAAATGAAACCATGTGGATCAACTTGTACAGAAAAGGATACTTTTTGCAACTTGTTTTAATTACGATTTTCTTAATATGTGATTAAAGAAACATATAATGATAACTCATGTATTGTTAAAAATTATAGTATTTAATATTATTAAATCTTGAATTCAATGATATCATTTAATTTTTAGCAAAAATTATTATACATAAACTTTTATTATATGTTATTGTATACATATTAAAAAAATTAGTTAATATATATTCACGTCATTGATTCAGTTTTTTTACTACATTAGTTAGCATATATGTTACGTCATGAATATCATAATCCAAAGAAAATATAGTAGAACGTAGTATCAATTTAGTCCATAAAAAAAAAATGGAAAATGGACCTCAACATTCATCAGTTGGAAACAAATGCTATGTTACAGAATACTAAATGTATTCTAAAGTCTTCTAGAGTATTCTTAGCATTCTATAATGTAGCATTTGCTTCCAGCTGATGAATGTGAAGGTCCATCTTCAGAATTTTTTGTGGGTTGAATTTATACTATGTTCTTTTATCCTCCTATAAGTTGGAAGTAGGAATATGTTGACAAGCTTCAACTTAGATAGATTGAGATTAAATAACTTAGGAGGAAGGGCTTTAGTATCTGTCAACTGATTTGTTGAAGAAATAAGAAGGAGACGCATTAGGCCCTTTTGTAATTTCTCTTGGACAAGATGGCAATCGATCTCAAGATGTTTGGTCCATTCATGGAAGACTGAGTTAGCAGCGATGTGAAGTGCGCTCTGATTATCAAAGTATAAAACAAACTGCCGCATGCTAGGAATGTGTAGGTCACAAAGAAGATAAGTGAGCCATTGTAGCTCACAAGTTGCAGAAGCGAGTGCCCTGTACTCAACTTCAGAAGAAGAACAAACGGTGGGTTGCTTCTTAGTCCGCCATGAGATCAAAGAGTTGCCAAGAAAAAAATAGTATCCAAAAACATAACGTCATGAATTCAAATAGAACATTGTGAATCAACATGTGTTTAAGAAAAATATCTTTTAAGAATAAAAATATTTTTCTAAAAATTAGAGGAGTCGTCACCAAAGTTTATTTTAAGAAAACCTTGGAAAAACTTAAAAAATAATATGATCTTTTAAACCAAAAATGAGTTCGAGAATCATTTACGTGTAAGGGAGGTATTAACACCTTACAACGTCCATTTAAAAAAGGTTACCTTAAATTAATTGTGCAAATTATCTTTATTTTGAAAAATATTTATTTAATCCCTAAACAATAATTATTTGTTATTTTCATTTTAGAAGAAGAAAAATTATTGAGATATTGTTTGGGTATCTTAACAAAGAAAAAATTTATTTTGAAAATTGTTTTGACTCGACTGTTCGATTCTCGCTCCTACGTATCTCTTAGTGCAATAGAGAACTTAAAGTCACGTAGTTCTACCTATAAATTATGAAGTTGGTTAATTAAAAGTAAATTTAGTAAAAAAAATTATTTTGAGATTAAAATTAATTTATAAGATAATATGTTTAGGATACAAGATAATGCGGTTATACATGTATCTTACAAGAAACAATACAAAAGGTGAAGGAAGATCACACAACTATATTATAAATCGGTAAAAATATTTTATTCATAAACAAAGTATTTGAATTTGAATTTTGATTATGATTAATGTTGAAAAAAAATTTAAGATAGCGTAAGTTATACATAAACCTCTTATAATTTATTTGACAATCAAAGGCAATATAAATTACACATCGATGCTGCAAAAATTTATATAATAAAATGAAGAGATGATTGGTTATTTAATTTATCAAAAATAGAAATATGATTTAAAAAATTTAAAATATGAAATTAATTCTATTTAGTGAAAAGAATAAATATATTTAAATTGATTGAAAAAATTATTTAATGAAAAAAGATTAAAATTTTGTTTGATAAATTTATGTTGTATAGAACCTAAGGTAACGTTGGTACATATAGGTTCTAACAATTTATAATGCGTAAAGGTAGAGTCGCTACACATTAGCATTATAAATTATTGTGTTAATAAAATAATTTATATTTAAATTGATTGATTAGTAAAATAGCGATTATAGAGAATACATTTTGATTGATTATTAAGATAATTTTATAATTAATTAAAGATAACATATGATAAATTAATGTTGCCTAAAGCTTTAGTAACGTAAGTACACATAAACTTTATCAATTTATAATAGTAGAGAAGCTACACGCTAATGCTAATGCAAATATTATGTTATATTATTTACTTATTAAATTGAAAACATTATTTATTCATCATCAAATATTCAAAATTATATAATACAATAAATGATAATAATAAAAAGTACATAAAATAAATAAATTAATTAAGATGTAAATGATGAAATAGAAAAATAAATAAATAATATATATTAAGATTAAGTCAATTATGATCATTCCTTATTATTATGCTAATTATGATTACTAAAAAAAATCAATAAATGAGGTATAAAAATTAAATAAAAATGAAAATGAAATAATAAAAATAAATAAATAGTAAAATATTGCATTTGAGATAAAATAAATAAATATGAGAAATAAGAATCTTATTTTTTAAACAAAAATAATAATAGTAATTTGAATTAAAAAATAATAATAAAAATGCTCAATAATAATAATAATAATAAAATAAGTAAAAATAAGAGTACTATGTTTAATTAGCCATTTTTATATAATACTTTCTATTTTTTAACTCTTATTTAATATTTGTTATTAAATCATTTAGATTAGAAAGAAAAGTAAAAAAAAAAAAGTAACGTAAAGCAAAATTTAATATGATTTGATAGATACAAGGCGTATGAGATATTTCAGTTGAGGTGAGACGCTGCAGAGCATTGAGCCTTTTGCTTTTTTTTTTTTTAAATGTTATGTTATAATTTTTAAATAGATAACTAAACAAAAGTTATTCTATAACTGCATAGAGCATCTCTCTTAATCTCACTTTTTGCATTCACACATAGCCCAAAAAATCAAGCCTTGGAGCAACAAATAGATGTAAGTCTTATGCTAAGAAAAGAATAGAGTATTTGGACTCAATAGAAGAAGATAACAAAATGGTAAAAATAATTTTTCTCTTCTTTTCCTTCTTTTATTTTGGATCTTCCTACAAAGAAATTTGTTGTTTCCTCTAGAAAATTTGCCCCCTCTTCTAAAAATTTTTGAAAATTTATTGATGCTGCTTCTAAAATTTTTTTGCTCCCTCTTCAAAAACTAGTTTTTCCTTTTCTCAGATCTCTCAAAATTTTTGAAAAAATTTGTTGCTTCCCACTCTAAAAAGTTCCTCTCCTTAGATCCCTTGCTTGTATATTATATGAATCGTTTAGGTTTTTTTTTTTGCAAAATGCCAAAAGTTCTGAGTTTTCCGTTCTTGTGCTTAAGAACTGGTTTTTGATATTGAGGTATAAGCTTGTGTAATGCAGGCTTCTATTTCTGGGAAGCAAAATTGTTTCTTTCAAAAAAATTTCATTTTTTTTGTAAAACAAATATTATTTTATTTATTTAAAAAAAATTGGAGCAAGAAAATTAGTTTTCACACTGGTGAAGGGACACGGCTAATGAAATAAACCGTATGTTTAATAGCATATGACCAATAATGAGTGGGAATATGACTAAAAAAGAAGTGTCCTTGCCACACTGAGAATATGTTAATGTTTACATTCAACTTAAGCATTTTGTTGAGAGATGTTAACACAACTTGTTTGATGTAAAATCTCTTTAGATGAGAATTTTTTTAATGAAAATTCAAGATATTATTGGATCTAATGCATTTAACTTTTGTTTCAAATTGATTTTCAATTAGGGTGATGAAATTTTGAACATGCAATTGGAACTCTCCTTTCGTTTTTAATAACACCACCCAAGTATATGTACTACAATCATCTACAATGGTTAAAAAATAATGATGATCATGAATTAAAATTTTTGGTGATGACCTCCCATATGCAATAAGTGAAAGGAATTGGAAGCTCTATTATCACCCATAGAATAAGACAATTTCTTTTGTTTTGCCAATTCACAAATATCACAAACTTCATTAAAATTTATTGGAATAAAGGGAAATTGTTTGTGTAGGACATCAAGATGTTTACTAGATAAATGTCTTAATCTATAGTACCAAAGGTTACTTTGATTGAGAGAATTGATAGGGGTAAAATTGATGGATGGTGAAAACGTAGATTTGTAATGGTCCTTCTTGTGGATTTCTAGATGGTATAGGCCTTTGGTGAGCTTAGCTAGTCCAATCATCTAGATGGACTTCATATCTTCTATGAAATATAACAAAGAAAATGAGTGTATAATGAAGACTGAAAATTAACTTTGAAATAGATAATAAGTTGAAATGAAAATTTGAGACGTAAAGGACATTATGGAGAATAAAAGTTGGTGAAAATTGAATAGATCCAAAAATTTTGGCAGTAACCAAGTTTCCATTGGGTATTTTTATTTTGACAGGAATAATCTTATTAAAAATAAAAAATCATCAAGACAACATGCTATATGATCTGTAGCTCCAGAATCAACAAAACATGTGAGATGGTGAAACATAAAATAAAAGGGGTACCCAAATTTGAACCAGAATAGAGGCCTGATAAGGCCCAGTTAAAGAAAGATTAGCTAAATTGGGCTAATTAGTATCATTTGGGCCCATGTTACTAGTCTGAAGAAGATTAATAAGCTGCTGGAATTGGGCCTTTGTTAGGTTAAGCCCAATTGAGCTATTCCCTTCATCTTTGTTGGCAGCTTCGATGTAGAGGTTGAAACGCGATCTCCCTTGTTAACATGGATGTCCAACTGGTAGCCAAATTTGGAATAACATACATGCACGGTATGGCTAGGGAGATTGCAGTACGAGCACCATTTGGTTTGGAAGCTAGCGCGAGGGCCACCACCAAGTCCACCAGGTCTGCCAGGAGCTCCAGAATGTGTCTTGTTCAAGGCAACATTAGCGAAGAGGTTGGGTTCATCAACAGTAGGAGAATAATTGTGTTGCTGGTGCTCATGTTGAATCACCATTGAAAAGACACAGTTGATGGTAGGTAGAGGGTCCATGAGAAGAACCTTAGAACAAACTATCACAAAATGGCCATCCAGTCATTTGAGGGACCGAATGATGAAGTCATGAGAATGATATTCCTTGGCAGAGCAAGTGCATACGGGAAAGGGGCGATAATTGTCAAGTTCTTCCTATACAGATTTCAGGCCGGTAAAGTATTCTGAGACAAAAAGATTGTTTTGTTTGTAGGCATAAATTTCTTCTTTGAGCTCTGCGATGCATAGTAAGTCACTCTGAGAGAATCGTTCATGAAGATCGATCCAGATAACAACGACCTTCTCTAGAAAAATGACACTCTGTGCAATAAATGGAGATAATGAGTTAAGCAATCAGGACATGAGGAGGGTGTTGCAACACTCCTGAGCTGTATGAAGTGGGTCTGTAGCAGCTGGAGTGGGAATGAAATCATTTAGGAAACCCATTTTGTTTTTGGACACAAGGGCCATTTTGAAGAAACGAGACCAGGAGTGGTAGTTATTACCCGTGAGTGTGGGTGTGACATTGATGGAAGAAGGATTATCACTAGGATGAATATGATAGGGACTAGACGAGTTCTGTGTGGGTCATGGGTAGGTGTATTGTTTTGCTGATGTGTGGGATCATGGATAGGTTCATGATTTTGATGATGGACCTAGAAATTTGCATTTTTTTACAGTAATCGAAGAGGGAAAAGACAATATTGGCTGAAAAGCTCTATATTGAATGAGGGCAATCAAATGCTAATATATACACAAGATTTCCATTGAAAAAAAAATACAAAAATAGTACAAGGTAAAAAATAAATCACTATTTACAATTAATGACAGCTAAATATATTCTAAAGTCTTCTAGAGTATTCCTAACATTCTATAATATAGTATAGTATTTATATGTAATTAAAAAAACATATAATAATAACTCATGTATTGTTAAAAATTATAGTATTTAATATTATTAAATCTTAAATTCAATGATATCATTTGATTTTTAATAAAAATTATTATACATAAATTTTTATCATATGTTGTTATATACATATTAAAAAAATTAGTTAATATATATTCACCTCATTGATTGAGTTCTCTTACTACATTAGTTAGCATGTATGTTACGTTAAGAATATCATAATTCAAAGAAAAAATAGTACTGTATAAAAAATGGCTCCAGCTAAGAAATAAACAAAGAAAGAAAATACTAACTACCTTGCATTGATTAAAAAGAGGGGACTAGATTGGTTAAAGTACAAATTTAAACCAGTTGTTTTATTTTTAAATTTATTTTTTAATTTGACTAAAATATTTTTAGGGAATTAAAAAATCAATATTAAGTTACAAACCAACAGTACTGTATAAAAAATCAATATTAAAAAAATCCAGCTATTAATATATTCGTGATAGATTTGTTATAGTGTAAGATCATATTATTATTTTTTATTATGGAAGACATCTAATATTAGAATTATATATTATTTGAAAATCCTATCTAACTCATTTTCTTATAATTTCATATTAATTGATATTACAATGTACATAATTTATGGATGAAAAAGGTTAATTGGGTGTCAAACTTTGCTCTATGGACATAAGTTTGTCTAAACGATGTAACTTATTATTTCTTACAATATAATACATTGATAATATATATATATATATATATATATATATATGTATATATATATTCTATATTAATAAAATGTTATTAATATGATATATTGTAATTTTAATATAGTGGTTATAATCTATACTAATAACTTATTTTTTATTAGATAAAAGAATATATCAAGAAAGCAAGCTGAGCATCTATTTTCTTTCTGTTAATATATGTCATTTCTTTTATAATGTTATATTTACTATGTTATATAATTAAACTTGCGTGCATTTAGTTATCATTGGTTGAACTATCATTATTTGATTGTGGTAGGACTAATAAATTATGAATCATGTCATCGTGTATTTAATGGCTGATCGATTTATGTTTAAAATATTAGTACCCATTGATTAATGGATTTTAATTTTTTTTATGCTTACTTTTTCTTATCTTTTATTTATATATTTTTTATTTTTTATTTTTCCCTTTTTTATTATCATATTGTATATCATTATATTTTTTTCACCCATTTCACATCTCATAAAGGGGTGTGAGACAAATATTTCTGTTGATTAATTACATTAATTAGTCTTTTTAAGTACCCAGCCATGCCTTGCCATGCTAAACACATGCATATGTGATATTGTTAGGTTTTGCACTTTGCGTTGAAGTTGTTTGGTTATTTTCGTTTATCAGAAGCTCACTGATCAATGCTTCGTAAGATCATGTTTAGTTCCCCTCGCCCCGCCTAATTCTTTTTTTCACTCTTCCCAATATTTCACTAAAGCATCCTAAATTCAGCTGTTATTTGTAATTTACTAGAAAAAAAAAAGGTATTGTAGTTATTCTAGCTAGATTAAAAAAGGGACGTGAGATTGCAAGTTTCAACTGTTCTCATCATTTTTCAACAACTTATGAATTATATGGCAGAAGATTTAATTGATTTATTTATTAAGAAAAACATTGTACCAATAAATTCATAAGCATATTTAATAATGCTTAGATTTTTTAAATATTCTTTTGAAATAAATAATTATTTCTTTAAAAATTAAACATACGTCAAATTTACTTGCACAAAGCTGTTTAATTAATAGAAAGCTAGTACAGAAAGATATAGGAGGGTGGCGATTGGCGAAACATGATATTTATGTAGAATACAAGAAACATATGCTATTTATCATCAATTTGGATCCGCTCGAGGAATTACATGTAGCAGGAAGAACAAATACATATATGATTATTATGGCTCCCACTTCGCAGTGAGCTTATTACAAAATTAATGCATTATGCATGACAAGAACTAAAGCATAGGATAGATATATGGATTACTGCGAACACAGAACATGTCTAACGCTAACATCGAAATGAAATATCACTAATATAACGATAACAACTTAGATATAACTATTACGGGTGCTTATGTAACCTGTTGCATAATATTGCATTTGCATTTATTACTTATAGATTAATTGTTATCAGAATGGCCAACACCAGGACTATGTCCAGGAGTTGTTGGTCGAAAAGCTTCAACATATCCCTTCAAATTTGCGGCAATAGTCTGCAACTGGCTTGGGTTTGCATCAGCACTTTTTGTTGTGCTCATTGCCTTGAGTGAGGCAGATATTGATGACTCAGTGCTTTCTCTCAAACTCCTCCCTTCTGTGCAAAATAGTTCATATGAAAGAAACAACACAACAAAGATAAAACAAGTGCGAGTTAAATGTGCCATGGTCAAATTCAAAGGCTCAAATGTGGGGATGAGAGAGTGAAAATGAAGGCTAAAGAATGTGCGTGTTTGAGGAGAAGATTGATATATGAACGACCACTACTTCAATGGTATTTAATATTTATAGACCATGAAAAGCAGAAGCATGTGCTCCAAACACCGAGGGAAGATTGAATTAAAAATAACAGAAGAAACGAATGGAGAGCCAAGCATCAAGGGAAGATTCCACTGCCTTACATATTCGCCAATTCAACTATATATAAATAGTCTATAGGAAAAAGAATAAATAAAACAATATTAAAAAGTGAGCAACCTTGGTGGTTCGGTGAAAGGAAGGGAGTTATGGGCCACAAGTTTTTCTACTCATGCAACTTTAGTGCAACTTTTAAAGTTTAAACCAAAGTTAAGAGTAAAAAGTGAAGTAACACCATGGACGTTGCTCGGGAGATATCAGAAAGCTTCAAGTTTAGAATGTCAATGCTTCATTTTCCTATTTTCTTTCTCTGCTTCAGGGAGAAGCTAGGGGTAAGGGCTTTTGTTACAAGGTTGATCATATTTTTAATGGAGTGTAGACAATTTCGCAAAAAAAAAAAGCATACGTAGAACCATTAATTGTGCTTACACTATACAATGGCCAGATAGTATGTAAAGAATAATAAATATGCACCATTCTTTACGTTAGCGTTTACTGTAAGTGACTAATTGCCTTGTGGTTCATACATTTCAAGATCAGAAGATACGCATGATGTATCTAAAGACTAGCAAATCACCTATCAACTATAGATTTGATTATACAGTAATTTTTGTTTAGCTAATTTGCGCAATTTGGACCCATCAGGGTGAAATTCCAGCGAGTTTGACGTTTGTGTATAAGTAGTGCATTTATGATACATAAAACACCATAGATGGATCATAAATAAATAATTCAATATATACGTATAATGGCAAATTATTTAGCTTTAGGGTTAAGAAGACTTTTATAAAATATTTACGAACAGTTTCACTGCTGACAGTGAAACTTCAATTTTTTCCCCTTTCGTGACAGTTTTTATTGAAAATAATAAAAAAATGTTAACACTAATTCTTAAAAGTGATTATGAAAATATAAAAATAATAAATAGAATCTGCATAGTTAAACATAACCGCAAAGGAAGATATGTGATGGAACTTGCATTGTGTCTGAACCTCAACTATGCTGAGACTGTCTAAAAACCAGTGACGCCCATGGTGGGAGATTTGACTCTTGTAAGGTCCTGCAAATTGTCCTTTTTTGGAGTCCTTTTGGCATTGGAACAATAAGTTAAGCGAGGAGAGCAATATTTAAACCAATCAATAAGGAATCTAGCTTTCCCCATAGCCTAATAGGATCCAGTCTTTCAAATTTGCGGCTCCTCCAAATTACCACAATAGCCATATCAATATATAGTTTCTTTGTTTCTATTATTTGAATTATTCAAAATTAATATTATATAATTATTTTAAAATATTAATTATAAAACTAAATATTAAAGTTTTATTTTAAAAATATTACTCCCTTCATAGTCCTCATATTTTGTTATTTAAAAGTTTAATAGATAAGTTAATTTTTTTTAAGTCGATGCATGTAATATATTATTATATTTTGATTAAGATACTCTCATTTATGCTCAATTATTTTATTTATTCTTCTCTAACTTCTCACAATTAAATAAGGGTACAAGAAAAAAAATTAAATAAATCTTGAAAATAAACAAGACTAAAATGTTATCACAAATATATTCCTACAGCAAAATGTTTCCCAGATCAATTATTTTAGTTTGTTGTGATTAGGGTCTCATTCTATTACGCTAATATTTTATCATCAATTTTCTTAACATCAGTTTTATCTAATAATATAAAAATATAACAATTATTTTTTAAATAAAATCTTCGTATTATTTTAAAATTAAACATAAAAACTGATATTAACATTTTTTATTTTCTATTGTTGCCTTGCATGTGCATATAGGTACTGGTGTGGTAGCTGTATTGGAGCTTTTCCTTTTCGTTTTCTCGAATACATTTATGTTAAGACTTTTATATATTTTTACACCCAATAAATCAGTGCTAAATGAGTGAACAGAAAAGTTAAACATACAAAAAAAAAGTGAAAAAAAGATGAATGTGATTGATAATATAATGAAAATAAAAAAGTAAAAAGGAAGAAAAATAAATGTAAAAAGATATATGTATACAAATATAATTAAGAAAATGTTAACAAATGTTGACACTGATTTAAAAAGTAGAAATATTTTATTAATAAAATAAAAAAAATCATTTTTATAATTTTTAATTCGTTTTAATATAATTTTAAATAAAATAATACTATTTATTATTTTTTCAAGAATTTAATTTTGATGTTATCAATAAAATAAAATATATCATGAATATTTTATATTATATATTACAAAAATTGACTATTTTTATTAATATATTAAATCATAATTATAAGACATTATAAATGTCAGTGTATTTAAATTAAATTTATTTTTAATTAATGTCTTAAAAATATTAGCCAGAAAGACTCGTATATTTTTTTGTTAATTTCTATTAGGAGGAATGTTTTCTTGAATAGTATATCATGGGTACGTGCCAGTTTCAAATTCATCCAATGGTTTAATGTGGGTAGAAGAATATATATATATATATATATATATGAATGATAAAAAAAGAGAAATATATGAAAATTAAAAATATAAGTAAGAAAAGAGACTCAAAATTCGAACCTTTATGTTAGAAGGTGCATGATTGGGTGCTTTATTTTCTGTTGTATTAATTTGTTTTTTCATCATAAATCTTGGGGCTGTATTTTATGTTAGGCCATTGTATTTTTTGGGGGGATTAATTACGATTACATATATGGATATTTCCTACCCCTTTAAAAAAATAAAATAAAAAATACGTCAATCTTAGCTGCTGATTTAATTTCAAAGTTTGGGGATTTTAATTAACACTTTGACTTGTTATATTTGTGTATATGCAAATTTTGTTGCTTTTGGAAACCCAGGTTCATATCCACAATTACATAAATAAAATACCATTTAACTCGTTATAAGAATTTTTTTCATTTATTAACGATTTAATATTAAATTAACTTTTATTACCGTATATTTTTTTACAAAATTTAAGCTATTAGCATAAATATTATAAGGTTATACTAATAACATAATTAATAAATAAATTTGTAAGCTCAAAATATAAATATATACTGTTAATATATCAAATATCAGTATATATATATAATACATTATATATTAGTAAACTTTCAAAATTTATATTTATAATTAATAACAAATTTTACCTAAATATTAAATAATATTTATTATTAATGAATTGTAAAAAAACTTCAGTGACTTTTTCAATAAAATAAACAAAATATATATTTATTGAAAAAAAGAATTTAAGATAAAAAAAAAATATGTGATAGTTTATTCTATCTTATTTTATTTTAATTTTAGTTAAACAACAAGATATAATAATTTATTTTGTTAAGTTATTTTATCATATTTTCATAATTCAAATCCTTATTTAGAGAGGGTGATGAGTTAAGAAATATTATAATAGGATTTTTTTTCTACTACTTTCTCACTCATATTTTGTACCATTTTTAATATTTTATAAAAATATTATTTAAGAAATATTATATTTTTATAAAAATATTATATGAATATTTTTTTGATAAAAATATTTTACAAATTTTATTACATATAATTTTAAATTTTAAAAAATTGTTTTAATTATAATTTTTGCCATAAAATAAATTTTAACTAAATAAATCATAGAAATTATTAATTTCAAATTATAATATTAAATGTACACAAAAATATTTTAAATTTTAATATCCTTAATTTTTTATAAAATAATAATTTTATAATTTAACTATAATTTATATTTTATTCATTAATTTCAAATACTAAATAAAATAATATAGTATTATTCGTTGTAGTCTATACTATTAGTATTCTAATATACATCAAACATAAAACATGATGATATTTATTTTTATTATTATATTTTATTTTTACTTAACCTTTTATTCTATTATTTTTAATTTTATTACGTTCATCAAATAGACTTTAAGGGGAAAAAATAAACTTTTGTTTTACCCATTTTTTTCATAAATATATTTATTTAAAGACACAAACAGATCCATGTATATATCTTGAGTAAAGGGCTATGCTAAATTTTTAAAAATTTACCCTTTAAAATATTTTAAAATTTATTTTGGACTTAATTAAACTGCACAAGCACTTTTTCAGTTTATTTTTACAAATAAAATTAACTCTGCCCCAGTTTAAATAGAAAATTATTGTGACAGAAATAAAAAAGTTATAAATATTATTAAAGCTGAACATAATTGTTAAATAAATATTTACTTAATTAAGTATGTTGATCATGTATAAAAAGAATTTTTTAAAAGAGATTGTATCTATTTTAGTAATTTTTTATATTAAAAATTTAGTGTTTGTTTGGTTTATAGAATTGAGTATAGAATCAGATGTTAGAATTGGAATGATATTTAAGAATTTTAATTATTATGTTTTCATGTCTATCTAAAAATGAGATTATAATTCCATGAACTAATTCTATAGAATTTTATAATAACTAAATCTGATCTACTTCAATTCTTAACTTACATATTAGGAATTTAAATTCTTAATATCATAATTCGCAAATATATTCTCACATGTTGTGTCTCCTTCTTGTCTCTGTGATTCTTTGTCTTCGTGGTTATTGTTCTTCTTCAAATAATTTTTTTTTCTCTTCCTTTATTACCTCTTTTACTTATGCATCTTTCTTTCTCTTTTTATGTTCTCTGTATTCTTTTCTCTTTTTAACTCCACTTATACATTGATTATTAATGCCACTCTTTTTTTTATGTTCTCTTATTTTTCTCTATTTTCTTCTTCTTTGTTTTACATTAATTATTAATAAAAGTATTTTTTTTTTCTATTCCTCTTTCTCTTGTTCTTTCTATTCTTCTTTTATGTCTTCTTCTTTTTTTTTCTCTTTTTTTTAATTTGTTACATGTTTAACATGTTTTTTTACTGTGTCATATTACTAACTTACTACAAATTATATTGAATAGTTATTCAGCACTTCTTACACTGGCCGCAAACTATATTATTTATATCAATTGTTTAATACTTTTCTTGAATTGTAAGATGTCAGAGTAAATATTAGAAATTAATTTAAGAACCATTGAGAGTACAAAAGAATCAAAAAAGAGAAAACTAGTGCTAGATACAAAAGAGTAATAAAGATATAATAAAAAAAATATAATTATGAAGCGATTATATAATGAGACTGATAAAAATTGCTATAATCAATTACGTCTTACTTATCATATAAGCGCAAGCGTAGAAAAATCTTTTGCAATATTTCTACTTATTTTAACTCATGGTCTCAAAATGAGAATTCTCGGAAGCACTTATATTCAATTTATATTTTTAATTTTAATAATTAAATTATATTTGTGAGTATTTATATATTTCATCTAATTTACGAGAAAGATAAGTTCATAACATAATATTAAATTTTAATGATAAATTAAACATAAAAATAAATTTACTGTGCCATGATTTTTAAAAAAGAAATATTAAATTTTAACAATTTATTTAATAATTATTTTATATTTTTAATTAACATATTATTTTTGAAAAAATTATTAAATAAAGTTTTAATGCAAAATTGAATTATTATTTAAAAATTTAGATATTACACGACACTGTAAAATTTGTTTTCAACTTAAAATTTTAATTTTATATTCTAATTCTTTAAGTACGTAAAATGTAAAATTATAATTCTGAACAAATTCTAATTATGATAAGATTAAAATTAAAATTATAATTCTAAATGTCAATTCTGATTTCATGCACCAAATAAGTCTTATAAATAAGAAAATAAATGCTTTTGTGTTTCTCCAAAAACAAAAAGATTCTATAGTTTCTAAGTTGCTAACTTTTTTTTATGGTCATTGGTCACCCCTCAAATCATTTTACTTTCAATTTCACATATCAGAAGCCATCCTCTTTTGATTAAAACAAGAAGAGGAGATAGCCTTTACGGTTGAATAACACACATCATTAGAAGATTAATTATATTAGAAGATTTGATGAAATTAATTATATTAGTAGATTTCCAATTATAGAATTACAGTAATCTTTTATACTTTTGATTTTCAAGAACCAGTAATTGTTGCTATATTTTTAATTTTATACTTATTCAAGCTTCCCTAGTGTCAAGCAGTAGGACGAAAAATTCGCATCAAAGATAAAATTACATATCAAACCAACAAAAAACACTCCCCAGAAGTGATCCATCAATTTGTATAAACAACATCATTACTATATTTTATTCTGCATTTTGCATTACATAAAGTTTAAAGCCCTAACTTATGTGCCACATGCATAGTGGTCTGAGGCAAGACAAAGGTACACAACGAAGCAACTGAGAACATCATTACCTTACTACACACAAATATAACTGAGCAAATTAAATGCATAACTTATTTTACATATATGACGTAGAATTAAGTTGCACTGGAAAATTAACTTTGAGGTTTGAGCACATCTTACTAGTTACTAATCAATTTAGCTTTCCATTTTTGTTTGCATGAGGATGGCCAACACCGGGGCTGTCACCTGTCTGTGTGGGTCTAAAATTGCTTTTCACTATTCCTTCTTCAACCACAGAAACTTTAACTTCTGGAATCTGACCTAATACCCCCATCACTTTCATATCTTTATTTTCTCCTTCAAATTTTCGATGATGACCAACACCAGGACTGTTTCCTGTTGTTTTAGGTTGAAAAGCATTTACATAGCTTACACCTGATTCTACAGACTTAACATCAGCAACGTCGTGTTTTGGCATAATTGGTGTGCCAACTACTGCTGAAGGTGTAGGAACACTAATGCTTATTCTGGGTGGAGCCAATTTTGTGTTTTTTGAGGAAAGTTGGTTCAATGGTTTTATTTGCCTTCCATGAGTAAAAGTCGAACCATGGATGGCAACTAGTGCAAGAAATATAGCAAAATATTTGTGCATGGCTTGGAACTCACCCATGACTAGAGAAGCAAGAGGTGATTTACGGGTATTTTTGTGTAAGTAGAGAGTGACTTGTGGGAAATTTTGGCTTGTATGCAAATGTAAAGGATCGATGTGATGACAATGGTTTAGAAATCTTCATGTATTTATAATGTTTTCTTGATAATTATCACCGTCAATTATGAAATTGTTTGATCAACTATACATATGTGAACTGTGTACATTTGAACACAAACATTTACTTAGATACCTTTTCTAAAAACATGATCAACTAAATATGAGACTGCATTTTTTACTGTTTATTATACCATATTTTTAAAATAAAATAAGATAAATGATGATTTTATAACTAAAAGTAAAATATTTTCTAAAATCAAACAGTTTTTAATAAATTATTATTTTTTCTTAACTATAAAATCTTATATATTGTAAGCAAACTTCATAAAAAGTTATTAAATATTTTTTATGTTTCCAAAATAACAAGTGTATTTATTTTTTAATTAATAATTAAAAATATTATGAAAAATATAATAAAATACAAAGCAATCATTGTAATTAATTATAAAGAAAATCATTATATATGTATATATATATATATATATATATATATATATATTTTATGAAGGTCTGCAGTGATTTTATTTCTTCATTTGATATCTCATTCCTAGGTATTCAACAAAATAAAAATCTCCTAACTTTGGGTCATTACGATGGACAGAGATATATCGACACAAGTTTTGATTTTCATTCAAATAGAATTTTCTTGTTACTGAACAATAGAAGAGGGTTTTTTGAAAATTAGGGAAGTGGTAGTTGTTTTTTTAAATGGATTGATACAGTTGTTAAGTGATGAATAATATTTTAAGATATGCCCCCTTTAAAGGGTTGAATGTAATTTAAAAAGAAAAGTAAATAGTAATGGTAATTTAAAAGTTAATGATTTAAATTGTAATAAAATATATGTACAAATAAAATAAATTATGGTTTTTTTTTTATTTTAATAGTTAATTTCTCAATGAACGGTTGTGATTCCACGTTTTGTTTTAAAGTATATCCAATATTTCAGAAGACTCTGATTATTTTTTAAATATTTTAATGAATAATAATTTTTTTGGGTGTAAACCATCAAGTTATATTTTTCTGAATTTGATGTTATCTGTTGTCTTAATCATTACTATTAAAAAAATATATTAACAATAAGATATATTGTATTAATAATTAATTTTTTATTGATATATATATATATATATATATATATATATGGTATTTTTGCAGTGTACTAAAAGTACCCCAAAAAAATCTAACAATTGTGGTTATTTGTTTGGTATCTTCATCATATTGTTAAAAGTTGTTCAGCATGACCATCTGTCATGTATGATTTTTTTTCTTTTCAGTGCAACACACAATTATGATAATATATTACCAATGCATCGTCGTGTTAGTATTATTGGCATATACCCATACAATATTTAAAATAATAATAATAATAATAATTTTTGTCAAATAATATTCATATAAATATAAACTTAATTAATGGCTGCCATCTTTTGGTTAGCATATGAAATATTTTATGCAGCGGATATATGAAGGATTTTTTTATACTGTTATAAATCTAAAAAAATTTATTCTTAATTTAAATTTTTTATCTAATAAGTTATAATTTATTATTTTAGTTATCGTTAAAAAGTATAGAAGGAGAATGTGGCAAGCAGTGATATATCTGAATAAAAAAAAAGTTTATTGCTTTAACATTATTGAGAATTAAGCACAGCAATAATTTGACTGAAGTCCACCAATACTGCGAGTGGCATAATTTGCAATTGGACAAGCCATCATTCGGTGTATCCAAATTGATTCAACATGGATTTCTCGAATTATTGTCAAAGTCGATCATCACTTCCACATTTGTTCATAAGCTGAGGAAAATTTATATTCCTACCTATACTATCTTCATAGTATGTATGTAGTTTGTTGGAACTATTTAATTTTTTAATAAATATTAATAATCCTATATAAAAAGATGGAGTCTTATTTAATTTTATCAAGCCGTTAAATTTTTCTTAACATTTTAGTGATTGTTCCTTCTCTATATATACAATACTTCAAATATATACTATTAACAGTACAAAATTTTTCATTTATTTATAAACAGAAAATATAAACCCGACCATATATACTTAAAATTATTGTGTCTGTTGACGGTTTTATTTTTCTCTGTGTGCGCGCATTTGAGCCCACCACATTACGACACATAAATAAATGATGGTGGTGTAAGCATGACACAGTCTTAGATTTTTTTTAAAAGGATATTATTTTTTGTACTCTTTTAATTATAATTCTTTTGTATCTTCTAAAAATAAGAACCCAAAAGCTATTAACTTATATTTAAAAATTAAATTCCGGAATAAAAAAGTCAAATTTAATGTTCAGTGGCAAAAGTAGTGTATGTTAATGGCGTCCCTCGTATCCTAAATGCATATGTTTTTAACCCCATTTAACGTAATTTTTGGATCTTCTGAACGCAAGTTTATTACTTCATAAACACGCAACAAGTCATGCGCGTAATAGCTTTTTTTTTAAAAGCGCTTTGACATTCTATAAGTACGAATACACTAGTTATTATAAAGCAATAAAATAGTTTTTTTTTTTTTTGTTTTTTGGTCAACGATAGTTGGTCTACTGTTGGGGATTCTCCTGTTGTTTTAATTTATCTCCACTTCAAAGTGTGGTGTGAACTATACCATAAGTGAACGCCTTTGTTCAATCCCAAAAATCTTTCTAAGTTGACAAGTTCAAGTGAAGCACACATCTGTGATCTGCCTATAGGCAATATCACAAATATAATTTGTTTATGGGATAACCAAGTTCAAATGGGTTGCATGATTCAGCTGCAACAAGTTCAAATGTCAAGAAACCTACCTTGTTCCCTTTTTTTTTTTCTATTATTTGCACCAATATTTGATACTTTACGTTTAGATAACAGTCTAATTGAATATTTATTTAATGAGTTTTTACTGTCTAAATGTTTATACTATAAATTTAGTTATAAAATATGTTTGCATAAATTAAAAATGTTTATAAACTATTTTTCTAATTTTTTATAAACTTTTTTAAAAGAAAATATATTTATGGTCTACTTAATTGGGAAATGGATATGATAGAAGGAAAAGTGAGAGACCAAAATTTGGCATCGCTGACCAAACCGCTTTCTGGTTGGCCCGTATCACAGTTGAGCTGCATTTGTATATGTATGTACCTGTTCTTCTGCACCACCGTCCAAAACAAAAAATAAAACCCATTTCATAAATATTAAAATAGCTGGGGTGATCACTGATCAGAGCTATATATATAGATATACTGAAAGTAGCAACCCACCAGAGTATCTTTGCTACTTTAGATTATCCTTGACATTTGACAATGAGAATGATGTTACATAGGTGGCTTTTTTTTATGTTACAACTCAATCCAAAATTTTAATCTAATTATTCATCCGTCCAGATGTTAATTAGCTTAAAATACACAGGTTTTCTCTGTTGTTTTTGCTTGAATTTGGTCGTTAATGTATCAGTTTTATTATGAATTAGATATCAAATATAATATTATGTATAATTTTTTTAATTTAAGTTTTAATATACATATAATTAAAATATGTTAGATAAAGGAAAAAAGAAATATTACCTTTAACTCTGAGAATTACCCTTCTAACAAAGAAACTGTTCAAAAACTGAAAAAAAAATTATGACCATTATTTAATGATAACTAGAAAATAATATTATGTAAAAATCTTTAAACATATATCAGTTTTATTATGAATTAGATATAAAATATAATATTATGTATAATTTTTTTAATTTATTTTTTAATATACATATAATTAAAATATGTTAGATAAAGGAAAAAAGAAATATTACCTTTTAACTCTGAGAATTATCCTTCTAACAAAGAAACTCTGTTCAAAAACTGGAAAAAAAAAAAATTACGACCATTATTTAATGACAACCAAAGAATAATACTATGTAAAAATCTTTAAACATATAGACTACTCTCTTTTACCCTAATAACATCCACACTCTTCAAAACAAGTAATTAAATTAAATCTTACAATACTATAATACAAAAGTATAAGAAAAGTTAAATACAAATTTAAAGTATTTTTAACTGAAATGTCTTGATATCATAAACTCAAGTTCATTATATAGCCTTATTCATCCACTCCTTTGTTCATCATAAGTAATGTGAGATTTCTTTCAACATATCTTGAACAATGTGAAATTTTTAAAATGTACTATCATGACAATCCTAACAAAATATGCACACCAAAATCAAAAGAGCTGTCTTTGTTGGTTTCTTACACTCTTTATGTTCAAAAAATAATATTCTTATTGTCTTATATATCTTAATCTTACATAAATTGAAATACATATGTTTTTTTTATATTAGTTTAAACCAATTTAAATTTTGGTTCTTATACTTTATCTTTGATAGTTTTTCAAATTCTATGTTTAAGTTGTTAGAATTTAATTTCTTTTTTGTTTTCATTCATATATATAGTTTTATTTTGGTTAAGTTTTGTTTCCTTCTTACCTTAATACATTTGGATATTGTTCCAAAATTTGAAATGTACGTGCTGCAAAAGATATCTGTATTGACATAATGTTGGTAGCAAAAACTAAAACCAGACTTGTTAAAATTATAGAGATGGGAAAGCAGATTTTAAAAATATAAAGAATATAACTAAAATCAAAGTAAACTATAGAAAACTATTGTATTTAAACTTTTCACATAGCAATAAAATGGTTGTTCAAGAATAAGGGTGCATTCATGTAAAAAAATTTTATTAAATATAATTAAGAATAAAAATAAGTTAAACTTTATATAAATAAATATAATTTATTAAATTTAATGTATTGTCTGTTATAAATTTTTAATTAAGTTTAGTCTAATTTTTTTAAAAGTGTAACTTTATTTATTATGTTTTTAATGACTTACTTTATATTAAAATGTTAATATGTGATTAAACTTTTTATAAATTTATAAATAGATATGTTTTATAAAAATTATAAGATTTAAATTTTAATAATTCATAAAAAATAGTTTAATACTTTAAATATTTATAATAAAATTATATATTTTTATTTATTATTTTTAGATTAAATATTTAATTTAAATAAATAAATTACTAAACATACAACAATATCAGTCTATAAATCATTAGACAAATTTAATAGTATAAAATTTCACACTTTAAATTAATAAATATAATATAATTAAATAAATTTTAGATTTCAAATTAATAAATTTAATAAATCAATATCTAAAGTACACAAATATCAACATTGTTTCATAATAAAATATATAGACATGAATAAAAAAGATACATTTAAAAACAATAATACAAAAGATTTTAGTAAATGTGTTTTTTTAGAAGTTATTTAATAGAAATATTTTTCAATTTCAACAAAAAAATATTAAAATTTCTAATTTAAAATTTTATTTATTTTAAAATTAAATTTATTTAATATAATATAATATTATAAATTTTTCTATAAATTTATTTAATATATTATTATAAAATTTATAAATCTTAAATAAGTCATTTTAATAGATTTTAATTTTTAAACTAAAGTTTTACATATTTAATTAATTAAATCTTTCTAAATATTTAAATTAAATTTATTATTTAAATAAATTAAATCAAACTAAATTTTAAAAAATTATATCGTAAACCTACTCTATTTTTATCTAATTATAAAAAAGATAATCATATTCCTTGTTAATAATATTTCAACATCTTTTTAATTACTAAAAAGATAAAGCAATAAAAATTTTAATTTAAACAATATTTCATGATTTTTAAAATAATAATAATACTATTTATATATAAAAAAAATGTTTACATAAGGGTCACCTCCACATGAGAGTCAACGTTTGACTTAGCCACCATAGTTTACAATATGGAGGAGGCAGATACGCATTTCCTTTTATTCAAATTTGAATTTGACTATGCCTTGTGTTGATTCATCATATCAGGCATTGAATATTTTCTGCCTCGTTTTTTTAAATAATATTTTTTAATTAAATTATGCAGATTAAAAATTTGTTGAAAGTAATTAATACATTATTTACAAAAACTAATTTAATATTTTAAATTTAATAGTTAATTTATATTGTTATATTAATTGTTAAGCCATTAAATTTTTTTAAAATAGTTTATATTAAAGCTAACAAAATTTTAAGAAAGGTTTATAATTAAAGAAAATGTTAATTTTAATCATGTTAAATTTTAAAAAGAAATAGTGAAATTTTAATTAAAAAACAGTATTTATCATATTTTTATATTTTTAATGTAATTAATATTTGTAAATAAAAAAATTACTTTAACCTCAAATTTATAAGTTGCAGTTAATAATTAAATATTTTATTAATATAATTTTACTATTAACATATCTCAATGTAGTTTTAAATTTTAACTAGTATTTTCAATATATTGCTAACAAACTTAATTGAAAACATAAATTTGCCTTGTTTGGGCCTCCTTCTAACTGAAAATAAAAATTGTTAACACAGTGTCTAGGTTGCGTGAAGAGTAACTATGCTCATTTACCCCTGTTAAGTAAACTAAGATGTAATATGCTATTATTTAGTGTTAATACTACCGTTTAATAGATTTTTATCATATAGGGGTGAAACAAAGAGAAAATTAAAAAAAAAAGCATATAAAAATTAAATAGTTCGTATAAATTTTTTATAATAATATAAAAAATTAATTTAATTAAAATCTAAAACTTTTAATATAACAATTTTTCTATGTAACTTTATGTTTAAAATTTTTAAATATTTTTTATTATTTTAAAATATTTAACGCTAAAATAAACTAAAAAAAATTCAGGCCCTAATTTTACCGTTCAAATCACAGCTAAAGAAGAACAAAAATAATATTCCCAGGTTCCTCTTTTCTTTTACTTAAAAATCAAAACATTCAAATAAGTAAAATGTGTTTATGTAAAATCAGATTTTTCAATTGTTTTCCTTTTAAAATAACTTTTCTTAAACACACCCTTAAAGTCAAGGTTGAATATTTTTTCTAAAAAAATATCACATTAAAAATATACAAATATAATAAATAATATATTATAAAATTATATAAGTCAATTTTTTTTAAATTTTAATTTTTATAATATTGTTAATAACATATTTTGTTGATATTAATCTCAGTTAAATCATATAAGTTAATGAGATAATATGTAAATAAATAAATAAAATACGTTATTAAAATTAGTAACAGAGAAACCAAATAAAAAATAAAAAGTAAATTAAAATTTTTTAATAAGCTAAATACAAAAATTTTAAAATAAAACTTTATTTAAGACATTCTTAAATTATATATAAATGGATTACAACCCATGACAACGATAAATATGTTTTTGATTAATCAAATGCACCAAGCTGAAAAGGGGTCAAAAGCCATAAGCAGCATAGCTAGCTGCACAGTCTCTACCATTTGCATTGGTCACCCACCTTGCCATTGTATTCACAAAACTTCATCAAACAAGAGCGAAAGCAATTTTAACTCAAACATTTAAATAGTATTAATACTTTTTATTTTTTTTTCTTGTAATCTTATTAATTATCATTATCCATCATACTTCATATTTATTTTATTTTTTTAATTTCTTTCTCTTTTTAAACATAAGACATTTTTGCATACACTAGGTAGGGAAAACTTGTTCCGTTGAAGTGGCAGAGTCATATGGTGCCAATTTAGGCTCCAGTAACCTAAACCACTCACACTCAGTAGTTCAGTTCTAGTGGAAATAAAATATCTTCTGAAAAGATGGCTCCTCGGATTCGGGAACTCGTACTTTACTTCACATTAAATTATTAAAGAATATTGCTAACCACTACAATTAGAGTAATTTGTTAAAAAATTAAATGTTAAATGTTTTATTTAAAAATTTGTTAATTGTATTAAAAATTATGTATACATATTTTGATAAAATAATAATATTTTTAATTTCTTAACATACTCTTAGCATTTATCATTATTAAAGAGGGATAAAAGGGTAGGATCATGTATTGTTTTCAAATAATAAAACATAATTAAGCCAATAGAATATTCTTTTTTAATTATGCCACTAACCTTGCATGCACTCACTTTGATTAATTAATTAATCTTAATTTGTAAAAGAAAAACTTAAACAAAATTTTTAAATAAATTTACATTATACAATATCTAAGTTATCATCGTTATAAATTGCTACGTAAATTGATGTTTTTTTAAAATCTTAACCCATACTTACCGTGGCCTGACAATACATACATGCAGCGTATGAGGATGATTACACTCCGCGTCTACATTGTTAATTCATAATATTGTTTGACTTCATAATTCTATTTTGATTAGATTAAAATTATTAATGAAGATAATTGGAATGCTTAACTTTTTTTTGTCAGTATATTATAACGTTTTTAGTGTTAATTTCATTTTATTGTACAGCACTAGAATGTGTCCATATTTAATATATGTTCCTCTGCTGCTACATCAATTTATTAGAGACATGTTTGGAAATATATAAATTTTGAAGAAAAAAAACTAAAAATCTATCAAAAGTTTTGAAAAATTACATTTTACAATAAGTTAAACTACAACACACACTAATACTAGACACATAAAGTTACTATTGTTACGTGCATAATAAAAAATACTTACAAGCTGCTACGTGTATCTCAAATCTAGAACCATGGTACACAATCAAAACCTCTTAAGACTAATCCTAACACACTGGAGGTATATTACCTTGTCACTCTTTTCCTTGAATAAGAAACATATATAGTGCCTCTTCAAAAAGAAACATATATATAGTGAAATTCAATCCGTAGCCAATAATGCCGCACGCACTAAATCTTCTGCCTAATAATTTAGCATATGCTTTGTTTGGCCTCATAAAGCCTTGGACGTGATTATATTTAAAGTGATACTCATAGCAATGTTGGATTTATATTTAAATACACTAACATTAATTTCTGCATTAAATTCAACATATATCAAAACATTACACTAAAAATAGCTTATGCAATGGAGACGTAAGTATATCTTAGACAAGAAATAAAAAAAACACGGTTAGTTGTGAACGGAGTGTCCAACTCCAGGGCTATGGCCAGGTGCTGTGGGCCTGAAATTATCAACGTCGTGACCCGGAGCCGGCGGCGACCCACCAACCGCTTCGGTGGGTGGCGTTGGCGGAGACAGGTCTGTGATTGCGGCGGCATCTGTTGTTGAAAAAATGCCAATATGCATTTTATGTTGCATTATTTCATCAGACTTCAGATACCTTATTCCCTCAATGGACTGAAACCCTTGACAGAATATTATCAATGCAAGCAAAATCAGAGAGAAAAAGGACTTGTTTTGACGCATATTGGGGGGATAATAATCAAGTAATAGTTAGTAAGCAGTGTTGAACTAGAATTTTCTTAGCAAGCAAGTGGGAGTTCAGTTGTGTTGGTTTGACATTTTAATAGATCCCATGAGGGGGTTTTTATAGAGCTCAAGCACAAGGAATAGCGCGCGGGGTGCCTACACGTGTCGTCTCCTAAGTAGTGAGAAGTTTTTGTAACGGGTATATAATATTCAGAAAGAAAATAAAAAATATATATAATATGACATGATAAAAAAAATATACATTTTTGCAATTCTTTATTATATCATCATACAATGTTATTAAACTTAGTCAAAAACTAAATTTTTAAAAAAGTTAATTAATCAAAATATTTCTTTTGCTATTTTATTTAAATTTCTTGAGTTTTTTTATTCCGTCATACAATTTATTTTTCTCCAAAACCCATTTCCACAGCAAAAAGTAAAAATTTTATATAAATATCATCATCATTCCATTAAACAAATGCGCCTTTTAGTGGCCCGTTTAGCCTGTCATATGCATGTCTCATGCTAATTAAATGGCGGCTATGCATTTTTGCACCGTCTACTTTACAATTCAACAGAAATTCACATGACCTAGCAATTCTTGTTGGATATTCAAGGTGTTTAAGGTTGTAATGAGTAATGTATGTATAAGGGACCACAGCTGTAAAATACTAGTTGAAGCATCATAATGTATGAATCGTGCAGGTATGGTGTCAGCTTTAATTTCTTATAATAATATGGTTATGGCAAGTTGGGATGGCACCGGCAGTGAGGTTCACTTCGCTATTGCTGCAGTATAATGCTATTTTATTTACTATATTGTAATAGTTGACAAAAATGTTTTTTTAATCAATACTGTATTATGTCTGTTCATACTTGTTTTGGAATAACAGTATGTATTTTTTATTAGAGAAGGTTTATTATATGAAAAACATAAGGGTCGTTTATGCTTTTTAAAGTAATTGAAACTTTTAATATGATTTATGTAATGCACTTCAATCAGTGCCCATAAACATATGTTTAGCACTAATAAATTTATAATCTTTAATATAAAATTTATAACCATTCCCCATCATTATAAAATTAATTATAAAGTCACAAACAGTTAAAAAAAGACGATATATTTTTATTAACAGTTATAAAATTTAAAATTATTAAGTTTATATTAAACAATACAAACTCATAAAAATTGAGCTATGTTATCAAGTTTTGTCTTTATCAAGTTTTAGACAACACATTTAAAAAGAAAAATATGTAAAATAACTTATTTATTCGCGTTTTAGGTTTAGAAATGAAATTTGGAATTGATAACAATTATTTTGTTGATAATATTTTTTCTAAATTATAAATATTATTCAAATGTTAAAATTCTTCTTATAAATATTTAATACAATTATATATTTAAAATATAAATTTTAAATGATTAATTAAATTAAAAAAATTTCATATAAGTGAATGTATGTGTTATAATAAAACAATAATTATTATCAAAACAAAGTTTTTTGTCTAATTTTCTAACCTACCGATAAGTAAAACTTATTAACCTAAGCGGCCCATCCATAGGTACTATTGTATTATCAAGCTAAAAACGAAAACCAAATTCTAATAATAGGACTAATATTTTGACGAAGAAAAAAAATTTAAAAAAATACAAATTAATTTTCATAGAAATTTATAAATAATGAAGTGAAAAAGTTCGTTCCCTTCAGTCAATTATTCTTTTATTTTTAATTCATTTACTTTTTAAGGATAACTTTTTGTTACGTATTCATAATCATATTGTATAAAAGCTTTCGTATCAAATAGTGTTATTGTTTTATGAAATAAGAAAAGTTGAAGCTATCTTGATGATTCTATTATTTAATTTAGATTAATTACATTTTGTCACTCTGTATTATCAATTTATAAAACTGATTGGGTATATTCTTCTTGATTAAATAAATGAGATTTATTAACGGGGCAAATGGCTTTTAAAAGGAGATTTGAATTAATTATGTCAAAAGTAATGGTGCTGTGTCTTCTATTGTAACTTTTTTTGAAAAGTTTCTTACGAGGTATCATATTTATTCGAATCTATGATATTATTAGTAAAACTTGGTTTATTGGTGTTTTCGATTTCTTATCACTTAGGTTTTGTTTAAAAATTTAGAGGAATAAAAAATTTAAAAGATAAAAGAGCAAAAAGGGCGTTAAACTTTGTTTAAATGTTAAAAATAAAATAACTCGAAAATTTTACAGGACATTTAAAAATATCAAACGAATCGAACTTTCAAAAGCGTTTATTTTACAAACGTACAGAATCAATTCCTTCCAGCATGAAATACGTGCATTTGAATACAATGACAAAATCTGTCATTATTAAAATTTATGTGTCTGTGTGTGTGTTTTATCGAAGTTACTTCTATCTAATTTTAGAACAAATAAGACGTAAGCCCTTGTAGGAATGACCACTTTTTTTTTTCAATGTTGAAAGGACAAACTATTTTTTAAAAACATTTGTAAAGGTTATTGAAACTTGATTTAATAATATACCGTTCATATTCGTAGATTCCTAAAAAAAATATTTCTTTTTACATCGTTAATCTTATTTAAATTTAAAAAAGGTTAATATTAATTTTAATGTAAATCGATCATAAGTGGCTATGAAATTGCAATTACAATACTCACTATATGCATACAATTTTCATATATCTATTTAGTACAATGTTTCGCGTTTTACTTTTTTATGTTTATTTTTAATGTTTGTTGTTTCACTGCTCTGCGGACAGTGGGTCTCTCCTTAGGATTTTCACTTAGAAAAGTAAACTTTCCAACTAGATTGCAACTTGGAGGTGAATATTTTCCAGCGTCATGGTTAATAGATTTTGTGCTGTAGTTGCAACTTGCTTTTGCTGTTAATGCAGCTTTTTGCCGTAGGCACATCGAATACCAATGTAATGTAGCCTCACTTTTGTGGAGGCTACAACTGAATTTATTTTAAGCTTCACTTTACTTCCGCTCGTGTTTTATTATTGTCGCTTTAATTTAAACAGTGTCAGTAAATGATTTTTAAATTTGTAAAATAATAAAAAGATGCACTGAGACTCCTTTGGCAAGTAACTCACCTGAACCTTTTTTATTATAAAATCCTGCTAATGAATATAGTTAAGGTACACGTTAGAGAATTGATAATAAAAATAGTGGGGAAAACTATAAAGGGTAACCAAGATCCGTATTGGGTTGCTTAGAGGCCCACACATAGCTCTTACCTCCTCCTTTGTGGGAGAGTGAATCTCCCCAACGTTGTAGGATACTAGGATCCTATGTAGTATTGCATCTTTGTTTGGGAGCATTATTGCTGGGCCTTGTTTGTTGTTTTGGGCTTCTCTGGACTGCCAGTTCAAAAATAACTCATACTGTTGGAAAAAAATTTCTTTAATTTTTGATGCACCGTGACCATAAGAAGAAGCTAAGACAATTACTCGGTAGCCATATTGTTCAATTGTTTTCTGGCAGGCGCAAGTAATTACCGTGAAGTATTCAAGAACATATTTTAATCAATTAGGAGACAGATAAATATATATAAACAACAAAAAGTTATTTCAAGACAGAAATTTTACTTCTGTATATTTTACAAAACCTACTTCATTACCTTAAAACGTTTTTCCTTATAGTTATCTAAAACTATGGGTTAAAAACAAACAAAATCACAGAAGAGTAAAACAAATGCTCAACTTTACTTAAATTAATTAGCTGGTAGTGACATATACATGATCGCTAAGGAAATAAAAATAAAAGGGACTACAAACGAAAAAAAGGCATTCATTTCATCAATGGTGTTAGTTGATTAGGAGAGAAATCAATGCACTAGAACACCGAGAAAGTGTTCAAGAACCAAAACCAAAATCAAAACCAAAACTTTCAAACTCAGGCTTTCCTGAAGTAAAAGATCAGTGAAGTTGGTATTTACACCTTCTCCAACAGTTAGAAGAGAATACACCTAGTAGTCAGCTTCAAGGAAACTCTCATAAACGGTTCCTTTCAGCGTCTTGTTAACGTCATCCCAGTTCTGAATGTGATCTGACAATGGTCCTCTATGTATCTTAACCTGACGGCTCGTTAACTCCATCTGTGGCAATCCTAAAAACTCTTGCACTTCTTTTAGCTTCTGCATGAAACACAAACAGTGAATCCAATAATGAAATCAAAAGTGAAAAACTAAGAACTTTACCCTTAAAAGTGAGTGCATGAAGATTGAGTTGGACTTGAATATGTGTTAATAAAATTAAAGTTTCTTCCGATATTATCATATTTTGCAACAGCAATGCAGCTAAACTCAATATGAAACTTTCTTGCAACCTTTTAAATGATTTAGGAGTTTATGCTAAGGCCCTTACAGTGTGATTTCTCATAAGATCCTCGTAGTACAAGATCATATGCCGGGTGCTGTTGAAGTATTCTAAAGCCTTTGCAGCTCTCATCTCCATATCCTTCAAGTCGTCCAGCAATGATGTTGAATTTATGAAGGGCTTGTATTTTGAAAGAATATCAGCCTGAAAGAAACCAAACGTGAGCTTCATTCCATGACTATAGAAATCAATGGAGAGACGGATGAAGAGACCTCTTCTGGTGAGTGTACATGAGACTTGTGTGTTCCATTCAATAGCTTAGCATAACGATCATAGGAATTGGCTAGAATTGATACCATCCTGCGGAGTAAATTTCTCCGGAAAAGAAATATGACAGAAACTCTTCTACGGTTGAAGTATTCTGCTATTTCCTTATGGTGTTCCATTAACCCCTGCATAATCCAGACAATGTATTGATTCTTCTGTAACTAGCTCATAATACTAAGTCAGATCAACCATCAACATAAACTTTATGGAAGTAAACAGAGTGATAGAGAGAGGGGAGAAAGAGTAGGTAAATGAGAGGTATACAGCATATGTCGAATTCCATCAATTTAATAGGCAAAGAGAATTCCAGTCCAGAATCCTATCACTAAAGGTGACTACTTCAACATTTGTTTCCTGATCCCAAAGGTACTGCAGAAGTTCATTTTAAGCACAAGATGACTATATGTCAAAGAAATAAGTAAAGCAAAACCAATCTGTCAGACCGGCATCTTTGAATTTTAGAACTTATGATACATAACTGCTATATCTTAACCCTAAATATTCTTAATACTATTTCTTGAAACTACCAAAATTCTTGGGAGAGACATAGGAGAATGTAACACTGACACTTTGTTTGGAAGTTTGGAGATTGAGGGAAGGAAGGAAATATTTTGAAGAGTAAAGGAGATTGCAGACAGACTAAACATCTCCTATGTTTGGATGTTAATTTTACTACAACCCCTGGAAATTTTAAAATTTCATGTGAGAGCTGTTTTGGAGTGCTTATAAAATTCCCTTACTCCTTCCCCTCCATTTTTATTAACTCCAAAATCACTGCCAAATGAATCCCCCTTCTCTGTCTTTTATTCCTCAAACATAGATAACAAAAGCATAAGCTCAAGTGAACTTGATATTCAGACTTTAGGCGTTAAGTTTAAACTGACAACAAGGTAGTACACTACATAGTATTTTGTGATTGGCATGTGATACTCTAATGTAGATTTGAGGTGAGGGGGGAAAAACTTTGGAATGGTTTTGTGAAAACTCTAGATAAACTTAAAGGCTAATACATGTTCATCTGCAGAAACTAACACACACAACAGCATAAACCTACCAAATCACTATAATCAACCCAAGATTCGTAACAGTCTCTTCAGAAAAAAAAGCCACAACTAGATTAGCAATAATTCCAGTGAATGTGTGGGAGTGTTGAGTACACTACTCTAAAAAGCTTTAACAAATCGAACTTGTACCTGATTAAGCATCCACTTCAAGCCAGTTGCAGCAGAGCACTCATTCTTGGAAGCACTATTGAACCAGTCCAAATTGTAAACTTTATCTAAAGTCTGTAACATTGAAGAAACATTTTGCCTTCTCTCTCTAATGCTAAATATCTCCCCATTTGAGCTTACATTAACGTGGCTATTCAAAAGGGTCTCGAACCACCCACTACCTGATCTCTGATTTGACAATATGGCAAAGAATAGTACAGGATTATGAGCACACTCGTTCCTGGCAAAGAGCAAAGCAATCAATTAGTGGCTAATTAAAGCCAACAGCTAATGATTACCATAAACTTCCCATTACCTGCTAAAGGATGTTGGTTTGGGATAATGTAGTAGGTGAGGAGTATTCACTAGTTTCTGTCTAGTCTGAGAAGGCTTGTTAATGACTTTCACGTCCACAAATGTAGTACTTGCTTGGGTGCTTATCTGCTTTAGACATACAGAGAAGATAAAAATGCCACAAACCATTGAAAACATTACTACTGCTGTCCTTAACAACATTGGTGATTTCTTTGGAGGCTTTATAACAAGAATATCCTGCGATCACATGTGAGGAGAAAGTTACTAGAATGCCAGTAACGAGACAACTTTCATTGCAAGGAAGGAAGTCAAAATCGGTAAACTCATACAGCCTTCCCCTTCCCCAAATTCCAGAAATAGGACATTCACATTAACAAATTATCAAATTGGTGTTAAACCTAATACCAAATATATAGATTTTTTCCCAAAAAAAAAAAAAGAAAAAGAAAAAAATGTTAATCCGGGCTTTATTCTAAATTGAAATTAAAAAAAAAACACAACAAAAGAAAAAAATATAAAGGCATGAAGGCTAGACCATTAAAGGGTTCGAATAATGAGCCCCAAATTCAGATAATAATAACCCAGATCGAAACATGCAAATCGTTTAAAGGGTTCATCTTTAAACCCATATCAGAGTTAAAGCACCAAAATTTGAGGACAAAGTACCGATAAACCCTCAAAATCAACTTTTTTTTAAGTAAAAGAACGAAAATCCCTTAAATATGAAACAAAGTTGAAACGTTTCAGCAAAATATTACAGAGTAGCAGCTTAGAATAATTGCAAAATAAGGGAAGCACATTGTCTCAGATAACAAATAGGAAGTAGGAAGTACCTTGTAGACGAAACACATGTCTTCTACCATTGCTGTTCTAGAGAGGGAGAGAAAGAGAGAGAGAGAGGAAGAGGGAGAGCGAGAGCGAGAGGTGAGAAAAAGGGGTCAGCTTTTGGAGCTTGAACACCTGAGAGCGCCAACCCCAGATGGTATTCAAAGCCCTAAAGCCAACCCAATCCAAACTCCAAATGAGACGAACAATACGAGAAGAACAACACCACCAACAAGAACAGAGTGCTCTCTTCCCTATGCTCCTTGTCTTGTTACTTGTTTCTTCTCTTTTCTCAAAATATACTTTTACTTAACCTTCTTCTTTTTTGTTTGTTTTTTACTAATATTGTTATTGTTGTTAAGATGAAACTAATTTGCCGCGTGTAACGGCGATTTTTGTAATCTGCAAATGCAGGGTGGAGACCCACAAAGCAAAACGAGGCGTGTGATGGAGAGGAGTGACAAAAATAAAAGAAAGGAAAAAAGCTACTCCTACTTGCTTACTTGGACCAGATCTTTTGACTTTGCCTTAGTGACAATGATTTCTTAACCAATTTTAGATAAAGTTATTTGTTTCCCCATTCAATCTTTAGCTTTGGATTCTAACTTTGTTGGTGTTTTGATCAAAATTATATTATTTAAACAATTATTTTTCAAAAGAATATTAAAAAATAAATTACTTGTAAATGATGAATTTTGACAATTTAATAGTTGACATGGTTAAAAATATGTTAAGCCCATGTAATTCTTTGCAAGACGTCACCTAGATTATCATTATTCTTGATAAAAAATAAAAAAAAAGGACTATACTTTTGTCATTATATAATTTTTTTGTTTATCTTTTATAAGAACTCGTAAATCATTAATTATTTTCAAAAATCATAGGAACCTAGTGATAAATAAGTGACAAATGAGTGAGAGGCTTAAGGCTTCGGAAAGGTAGTGACAGAGAATAGAGTAGATTAATGTAAAATAGTAAGAGTATGCTAATATCATTTTTTTTAACACAATTTTTATAATATATACTTTATAATTAGTTAAATTTTATTAAAATTATAAAGGTTACGCAAAGAAAATTTCTCATTTTTAAATTAATATTTTTTATATTTTATTAATTTTCAATAAATTTTAGCGTATTTTGAAAAATATAAGTATAGAAACTATTTTGTTAGCCTTCCTCAAATGGGAATTATCCTGTACTTACGTTACCATGTAGACGCTATTTTAGCGAAAATGCTTATAATATTAGAAATGAATAGAAAAAGACATTTAAAACTCAAGTTCGGTAGTTATTAGAAATGTCAATAACAATTACCACTAAAAGTAACACCATTTTCAATAGAGTTATAATAGTTTTACAAAAAAAACACACTCTAACAATTTTTATCCTTCCTTGTCAATATTTCTACATAAATATTTATAATAGAACGCAGAATAAAAATATAAAAGATTTTCTAAAACTAAAAGAGTCTCTTATATTCTAAAGACATTAGATATATTTTAACCTAGCTATTTAATATTTAGAAGTTTAAAAGAGAAGATGACAAATCTATAATAATGAATGCACGTAAGGAGTAAATGACGGATGTGGTCGAAAATACCCCACCCAACTGCACTGGTTGTGACTTGTCAGATTCCATGAATTATAAGCGTCTTATTATGGGGAAGAAGTGAACAGATGAAGAATTGGATATGAGAATGAGATAAACTAAGCTCTATAGTCTATATATGGCTATTGGCTTCATTCCTTAAAACGGAGACACACGTAACAAAGAGGTCATTGCATGATAGATACCCCACAAAAAGGACCTAAAATGTGACCACTAAGCTCTAACTCAGTGCCGTCGTTGGGAAGAGACGACTCATTTTGAAACTCATAATAACGTCAGATAGATAAAATTATGGACCAGTGGAAACGTGAGTAATTAACTTTTTATAGCAATAGGTTTTTTTACCGTGGTTATAAATAGATAAAATTTGATTTTTTAATTTTGTTCTCTAGCTCTTTTTTTTTTTTTTACTTTTATCTTTAAATTTTATTTTTTTAAGATAAAATTCAATTTTTCAATTCTGTTTTTAACTTTTTTTTTTATCTTTGAATTTTTTTTAAGTTAATTATTTCTCTTGACTCCATTACATAATGTAACATATATATACACTAGGCGACGATAAAATAATTTTAGCGCTGTTTATTTAATTAAATTTAAACTTTCTTGTTTAAAAAATAGTAAATTTTTTTTTTATGTTTATTTTCTCACTTCTTTCTCATCAACCTTAACTTTATCTCCTTCTCTCATAGTTCTTTTTTTTCTTTACACTTTTTTCTCTCATTTTTTCTAACAGTTCTCTCCTTTCTCTTAACTCACTAACTTTATCTCTTAGTTAATTTTGTAGAAATTAGAGAAAATTAAATATTAATTTCTTTTGGAACTATTTAACTAACAGAATTTTATTAACTAAAATTAAATAATAATTTATTTTTTTCTTGTTACATACTCACATATTATAACATTTTCATTGTTTCTTCCATTACTAGTTTAATATTATTTTTATTATTTGAACTTGTAAAATTTTATTGAGTTTCATTTTTGGAAAAATAAAAATGAGGTAAATGATTTCTAATGAAAAAGTTATTTAGCAATGAGCTTTTTCTATTAGATTCAAGGACTCATGTGTCTATTTTTAAATGTTTTAGTTGAACTTGTTTTTGTAGAGGGAGTAATGTATAAAACTTGATTTTAAATTTTAAAACTAGTTTAAAATTAATTTTAAAAAATTATAATTAGATTTTAAACAAAGTTAAATTAATTCTGTATCATATACATTGATCATCTCATTACATTTATTTTAAATAACATTAGCCTGTATAACCCTTGAATGCCTTCCTCATGTGCAATTCTCCTTAATGCGAATAGCGTGCTCTTATATGGTACAACACTAGGTTTCATTCCTTGCATTAAAAAGGGCAACAAACATAGTGTCTCACATGAACACTGATAAGTGATACTAAGGTAAAAAAAAAATCCTCTAATTCTATTGTCTCTTGTGGATGAGTGAGCTTCGGGAAGGAAAAAGAAAGGAAAAGGAAAACTTCACTATTTTTTAATAATTTTTTAAAAGAAGTTTAGGTTGAATAAAATAAACGGTGTTAAAATTATCTCAGTCACTTAGAATATCTCTATTAAGTTATGTAATACAGTTAATGAAAAGAATTAACTTGAGAAAAAAATTAAAGACAAAAATGAAAATGTTAAAGGATAAAATTAAATTTTATCTTAAAATTAAGAGATGGAAAGACTAATTTTATTCTAAAAATATATATTAAAAAATATTACATATTTTAAATTAATATGGAAGGTAAATATAATTTTTTTATAATTTTGAAACAATATATATTTTATTTTAATTTTTTAATATGTATTATTAGACACACATTCAGAAAATAATACACAATTGATTATTTTTTGATTATTTCTAAAACATGTTTGTTTATAAATTTTAACACTACATTTATTGATACTCATATTTTTAAGAAATAGTTTAATGTATTATTCTTTTTTCAGAATGATTACGGCTTATAAAGTTTTAATGTATTTTAAACTAGGTATTGCTTTTAAAAAGTTAAAAAATGTTTTTTTTTTTAATTTGCTTGCTTATAATGATTTTGTTTTTTTGCACTGAATAAAATAAAAAAATCTAATTTTTTATGGAAATTAAATAATATTATCTAGTAAAAAATTGTTCTTAAAATTGAAAACATTGAATGAATATTAATTTTGGTATAAATCTTTAATTTTTGTATGAATTTATTATTTTTTCAAAAAAAGAAAAATATAAAATCAAATATGTTTTATCTTTTGAAATATTACATGTATTTTAAAAATGTTACAATGAAAAATTAGATCAAAATAATGTTTTCCTTTTATAGAAAGAAGGGTGCAAAATTTAGAGGCATTTAACAATTACAAAAAAGATGAATTAATAATTAACAGCATTAAGTAAAGTAGAATTCCCATTCTTTTCCAGAAGAGATGTTCATAATGCGTTTTCATCATTAATCATTATATCCTTTTTGGAGAAAAGGCTTATTTAATAATCATAGATACTGCTCGCATGGCACAGCAAATCATACGCGTTGCACCAACTACGGTTAAATTGTTGGATTAGAAAGACTCAGTACTTGTGTTACAACTCAGTCAACTTTTAAAATAACATCAAAACATTTTTAATAAGTATATATTATATATATTAAGATTTTTTTATACTATAAAATTTTTACGCTCAATCTTTTATTTAACTTAAATTTAATGAATATTATATATATATATATATATAAATTATAAATTATAAGTGTTCAAAAATATACCTAAGTCATTTTAAATGGTTAAAATAAAAAAGTATAGTTTATAAT
Organism: Abrus precatorius; assembly: GCF_003935025.1. Classification (NCBI taxonomy): domain Eukaryota; kingdom Viridiplantae; phylum Streptophyta; class Magnoliopsida; order Fabales; family Fabaceae; genus Abrus; species Abrus precatorius. The sequence continues at coordinate 16,306,664 of NW_020874406.1, read as the reverse complement.
TTAATTCAATCATCGTATTTAAAATTGAATTATAAACACATAATTTTATTATTTTTATTTTATTATCAAGTAAATTTTAATTTAAACTATAATTTATCAAATGTATATATATATATATATATATATATATATATATATTAAAAATAAGATAAATTTGATATATATTTTTTAACTTAAATTAGGTTATGACGATTAAATTCAACCATCGAAACCTTTTTAAAGATTTAATATTTTTTAAAATCACAACTATCCTCTAAAGATAAGGCAAAACTTTTTGAGCTAGCACTGTTATATATCATATTTAATTTAATAATTTATTTATTTAAATACAAAAATAGTTATCCAAATAAGTTATGTAATAATTTTAGACTATATTCATACTTTAATTAGTAAAACTTTATTTATGTATCAATCAGAATTTTTAAGTTATGTTTCTTAAAAAAACAAACAAAAATCCAAACCCTAAGATATCAATTCAAATAGGTTTACTTTAATATTATTCATAAATAAATTTAAACAGGGCTATAAATTTTATTTGTAATCAGCTTAATTTTTTTACTTTAAATTCAATTCGAAACAAATTGTGAGCACCCTTACTAGATTTTTTGAAAAATTACTCATAATCTGAGTGTTAATTAAATAAATTCAGCCTTATCATTTTTAACTGAGTTTAATTTGGTTTTAAATTGATTAATGACCGATCCAAAATTGAATTCATTTTTTATTTGGACGAAATATATATTTCAAATATTATGCATAATTTAATTATAAAATTAAGACATTTTAGTTAGTATGCTATCTGATAGTTTTGATAAAACTATATTGAACCCTAACAAACTAGGGTTTCACAAGATTTGAAGCGATTTTTTCAATCCTTTGAACGTAACTCTTACCCCCTTTGAGTTTGCATTTCTTTTTCTTTATAAATTTGGGAAAGTGTTATATATATATTTTTTAATGGCTATAATTTTTTTAATATCTAAAAAATTAAATAATATTTATATATTTTTAAATAAACAATTAATTCTATTATATATTAATATAAAATTAACAGTAATTATTTTACATGTAAGATTACAGAATGCTTTTTTAATTTACAAGCTAATGTAGAATTTTTTTTTGGCGCACCACTTAGAATGGGTCAATCGGGCCATTCTTTCCTTATAATGTGGATACATTTAAATAATCAATTTAAAGCCCAGTCCTTATCGCCTAACAAGTCGAACAGCCAAGCTTGTGGACTCTTTTCGTTGACCTTTATTATTCTGAACCTTCGGTCAAAGAGTAAAAACAATGCCAAGTTCGTAGTTTATGTAATTTTGACTTTAAAATAAAATGTTTTATAATCTTATTAAAATTATTAGATTTAAAAAATACATAAAATATTTTAAGGATGACCTTGTGCACATTCAAAGTCTACACGAGTTTAATATTTCCTATGATGCATCCGTTTGAATTAAAGTCGGGCAAAATTTTGAATCATTAAGTTTAATTAATTAAAACATATGCAAATATTTATTTGAATTGCACATTTTATTAAAAAAACAAAAAAAATTAAAATTTCAACTTTTAAACAAACAAACAGCCAAATCTTATAAAATGCCAACAACTCCTCAATTTTTTGAAAAAATGTCCCTTTCGTAATAATACCCTCCATTGGAATTACATAGTCACGATGACGTGACTTCGTTATCTTATGTTATTGAATATGTGAACGATGGCAATCGCAAATGTTTTTTTTTTAATCCTTGGAGTGAGTTAAATAAAACACTCTGCAGCTATCATGATTTGGCTATAAGAGGCCATAATTAATTATCCTTTATCTTAATTAGTTTCTTAATCAGATAAAAATATTTTTATATTAGTCTAAGTCTAAAAACTCTTATATTAACTTTTTATTTAATAATCAATCAGTAAAGTAATTAAATAAAAATTATAAATTAAATAAAAAACTTAAATTGAGTTATAAAAAAAATCAGTTTATTCTTAAATAGTCAAGTTTATAACACAAAACTGTTGATCTAACTTGTACAACTGCAACAAGCACCATCGTTGCTCTCGAATTTATTTAACCAATGTCTTCATATACATACATGCTGCGCATTATCTCTATGGAGTGTGAGGATTATCGTCCAAGACTGAATCAAAGAAAAAAAAAATTGAATCTTCATTATCGTAATGTAATGTAGGGATTTCATTAATCAAGTGGAATATCTACATGGTCACGTTGCAATATTATATGTGGGCACTTGTCACAGCATATGGTTGACATACACGATTGCACCCTCAAGGGTATTAACAATGTACTCTTTAATGCATTTTTATTATTAGTTAATTTTCTTAAAATTATAAAAGTATGATAAAAAAATATTAATTAGTTTAAGAATAAAAAAGTGAGATTTATATAATTTTATTAAATTTTAGCTAATAACCAAGTAGCTATAGTTAAGTTATAACAAATGCCAATAATTGGTGGAAGGGCAGGTTTTGCTCTACCTGCCTCTACTCTCGCTAAGAATCAGGGAAGGTTCAGGGTTTGATATGAGCAAGTGAGGATGAAAAAACTGAACACATTATCATTTCACACACTAATTTATTCTTAATTCAATTGATTATATTTTTAGTGTGTTATAATAATATTTTTCGTAAATAATTTTAAGTAATATTTTAAGGATGTATACTGTTTTTTTCATCTTGAATTAGGAGTGTTCAAAACTGAATTTAAATAATTTTAAATTATTAAACTGATAAAAATATAAAAAATGAACAAATTGTTAACAACAAAACCCCTAGTTAGTAAAAGTTACAATTTGTACTTGGGTTGGTTCAATTTTTAGTTTTTATGTGCAAATTAATAAAAAAAAAACTGAATCTTAAGCATACTAAACTAAAATTACTTTCCTTGCTATTTCTCAAATATACCATACCTTAAAAGTTGGTATATTGTTAAGATTGTTACCTTTGTGCATAAAATATGAATCTTAATTTTGAAATAAAAACATTCTTAAGAATGGTCTTAAACATGTAGTTTTCAGGAGTTATTTTTCTTTGTCGACTTTTTTCTGATTTAATATCTACTTTTTTATGATTAATTTTAAGTTAAGTTTTAATTTTTCATAATTTTTTTAATTTAAAGTTTTTTATCTCTTTTCAAATAGATAAAAATTAAATTATTTTTTTACGATGAAATTAAATAATTCTATTTTAAAATTAATTTAAATCGAAATACAGAAACACGTGATATTAAACTTAAAGTTAATGTTGAAAATGTCATCTTCTAGTAACACTCATAATTAAATTTAGCAGTGGGATATATATAAAAACAATATGACCGGTTAACTCTGGTTCCACAATTTTATATTTTATTTTTTATCAATTCTAGTTTCACATCGGTAGTTATGCTAATCAAACTACCTTATTATTTTTTATTTATGACTTTATATTTGACAGATAAGTGTATATATATATAATGCTTGTGTTAATTATACTCAACACTATTAAGCAATATAAAAATGAGCATAATTTATATCGGCATAATTTGATCTTAATCATATATTAAATATTTATTTTCATAGGAAAATTACAAATTTATTGTTGATAAGTAAATTTATAAATGAAAATTACAAATATTTTTTAAACTCACAAATGTATTAAAATCAGATTCTATACAAAGTAACGAATGAAAGGGTGATGCTTCTGAGCGAACAAGTCTGAATGGCCCGTTGACCCGGGCAATAAGATAAACAACCTTTTTTTTTTCAAATGATAACAAGTAGGGAAATTTGAAGAACTCGTATTTATTACAATTTTATTAAAAATGATTTATTTTTATTCTATGTGATACGTACATGGTTATTATGTTATTCTATAATTTCTCTATTAGTTGTTTTTGAATTTTTATTTATTTTCATATAAATTGTTTTTGTACTATTTGGGCATCTTTTTTTTTTTTCTTTCTTTAGCATCACCTTATACATGTATTATTTTTTCTCTCCCTCTTTCATTTTTATCTCTCTATTTCCTTTCAAGGGATCCCTTCAAGGAGCATACCATCTTTTTATACTAAAACAAAACAAGTAATGTTGAAATATTTTTTTGATGTTGGTGAGATTTCTGAAAGAGACATTTCTTGTTTATTACTACTACAAGCAATTTCAACAATAGTTTCCAGAGTTTTAGACGTTGTAAACTGAGGTGGAGATATTATAAATTAAGGGAGCATTCCACCATATAAGTTATAAGAAATATGTTTAATAACCAATGAAGCAACAACTAGCTGTGAATGGGTGTAATGGATAAGGTGTATATAATTGTATAATAGAAACACAGACTTCGTCTAGCTAGAGAGATGAGAAAGTTATCGGTTTTTTCATTTGGCTAAACTCTTAGGTTATGTTTGTACAAGAGAATTCAAAATTAATATAATTTATATATTTGAATAATAAAAAATAATTTTGAAATATTATTAAATTTTAATTAGATAATTTGTATATCAAATAAAAATAATTTTAATAATTTTTTTAAAAAGAATTTAAAAATCTTTCCATCATTCTTAAATTTTTTTTTATATATCTTTCATAACTACTCTCATACTTAACTTTTATTCTAAGCATCTCTCATTATTATTATTTTTAGTTTTTAAAATTTTCCATTCAAGCATAATCTTAAATCCCACGTCAACAACATTTTTCATCATTAATTTGATGCTAATTGTTTTTTTTTTCATCAATATTAATTATTATTATCAACATTTTAACTAGTCTTATTATGGTTTCACATAAATATATAAGTTTTTCTAGAATAAACTGATCTGGATAATATTATGGCCCAATGATTATTAAACTGAAAAACGAAGTTATACAAAAAAAAAAAAATTTGAAGTAAAACCTAGTAAATGACGAAGTTTTTTAATTGCCACTATCCCATGGCTTGCGTGAAATATATGTATTCAATTAAACACCATTTGTCTGGTTTTAATTTTTATTAGGTTATAGCTCAATTTTTTTGGTTATAATCAAAATCAACACCGAAATGCTAGACAAGATACAGCACTGAAAATTATATATAGTATACGTATAGTCTTGTGGGTGCCTCTGCCTCCATCCATATATACTCATCCCTTGATAATCATTTTAATTTGTTGATTTTAATTAGTTTTCATTCAGCAATGGAAAATCCACCTGCTTCTGGAATTCTGGCTCCAATACATGATGATTTAATTACGGTTCTTAGCATTGATGGTGGGGGCATTCGAGGAATCATTCCTGGTGTTATTCTTGCCTACCTTGAGTCTCAACTTCAGGTTGATGTATATGCAAGCAAAAATTGCACTCAGCACTCACATATTCTTAAAATGGATTCTAATGATTTTATTTCAGTTATTTAAACGTTTGAAAATTGAAATATTATGCGATACTGTATATAATTATTTTTATTTATCATTTAACTTTTATCTCTTTTTGTACATATTTATGTTTAAAATATACCCAAAAAGTAATAAATGGGACAACTTAAAGTTATTTAAAAAACATTTATTCTAATGATTTTGGAGGTGTATGTTTGTAGGAGTTAGATGGTGAGGATGCAAGGCTTGTAGATTACTTTGATGTAATTGCGGGGACAAGTACAGGGGGTCTCGTTGCTTCCATGTTAGCAGCTCCCAGTCCAAAGGCCAAAAATCGCCCTTTATTTGCTGCTAATGAAATTGTGCCGTTTTACCTACAAAACTCTTCACAAATATTTCCCCAGTCAAGGTCTATAATATATTACGTACTAATAATACTATCGTCACATAGCCCATATATATATATAAATATGATTACTATGCTTTTTATACACATTTCTTATGTGTAGTGCAAGTATCTAGAACTAACCAATTACATGGTATGTGTGTATCTTTTGGTTACTCTTGAATTTCACGCGCAGGGGATTATTAGCTCCTGTCATAAACATAGGGAAAGCTTTGATAGGACCTAAGTATGACGGGAAGTATCTCCATGAGGCGATTAGAAAGAGGTTAGGGGACACCATGTTACACCAAACCTTGACCAACGTTGTTATTCCGACGTTTGACATCAAGAATCTTCAACCTACCATCTTTTCCTCGTATCAGGTAGGTCATTAATTCTTTTATAGAGGTCTTAACTTCTTTTTTTATTATTATTATTCGATCTATATGGAATCATGATGATTAAGAAAATTTTTCTACGCTTGTGACTGGTCATTAAAATTGTTAATTTAATCATCTTATGCAGATAGCAATGGAACCAGCTTTAGATGTACCACTGTCAGATATTTGCATAGCCACTTCGGCTGCTCCAACTTATCTTCCGGGTCATTATTTTACAAAACAAGACGAACAAGGGAAAGTGATAAAAGAATTCAACCTTGTTGATGGTGGCGTGGCTGCTAATAATCCGGTAAGCTTCTTGACACAAGCTACTAAATTATAATTGAATAAATATTTAATTTAGTTCCTCAAATTATAGCATCAATTATTTTAATCTCTAATTTTACACAATTCTCAATTTAATTTTTAATGTTATACAATCATTTAGTCAATTTCTTTTATATAAAATGATAACAAAAAGGGACTAAAATAATTTTTTTAAAATATCAAAAATTAAAGATTAAATTAATCGATGTTTACAATTTTAAAGATTAAAATGAGTATTTATTAAATTTGTAATTTATAGTCAACCATTTGATTGGCATCAAGACTCAATTTGCGTCTTCATCTGCAGACTTTGGTTGCAATAAGAGAAGTGACCAAGCAACTCATAAGGAACCCAAATAGGAGCAGTGTTAGCCCTCTGGACTATGATCGTTTTCTGGTTCTCTCTTTAGGTACAGGAACAAACAGAAGCGAACACAAATACGACGCTAAGATGGTGTCCAAATGGGGAATTTTCAGTTGGCTATACAACTCTGGATCAACTCCTATTATAGATTGTTTCAGTGAAGCAAGCACTGATATGGTTGACTACCACAACTGTGTGGTTTTTAGTGCGCTTCAGTCTGAAGATAACTATTTTCGAATTCAAGTAAGTTACCTTAATTATAATACTACTTTGGCACAATTTTCTTTAAATTTCGTGGCAGTACAAAATGAAATTAACCTAAAAAATATGATCACGAATAAAATCAATTATTGAATTGCTGGTATATAGTTGTTCTAAAAAAGTTGCAATTTAATTCTTTGTAGTTAAAGAACTCTTGATGTAGGGAATCTTGATGTAGCCAAGATTAGTGCTTGCATAACCATGTGGGCATTTTCTAAATCGATGACTGGTGTTTTTTTATGAAAAGAATTGCAACAAATGAACACCAGCAATAACAGTATTCATTTAACGCTTTTTTTTTTTATTACATTAGATATTCATCATATTTATCATTGAAAAAAGATATCGGTACAATAAATGTTTACATTTTTTAATAAATTAAAGAGAAATGAAAAAAATAAAAGAGAGAATGAAGAGTAAAAATGAGTGATATATATGATTGAAAAATTAATATAAATTTATTGTTGCAAAAATTTGTTATACAAATAGTATAACTCTTTATCATTAATCTCCCTTTTATTTCTCTCTCAAGAAATGGAGTATCTACTAAATATTTTCATTATATAAAGAACAACTAAATTGAAGGCATGTACAGCTTTTTTTGTGTGGTTCTATTTAATAATTGTGGTAATTAAATTGTTAAAAACATAAAATGGTTGCTTCCAACAGGATGATACATTAAAGGGAGATTTAGCATCTGTGGATGTAGCTACTAAAGAGAATTTGGATAATCTGGTAAAAGTGGGCGAGCAATTACTGAAGAAAACAGTTACACGAGTGAATTTAGACACAGGTCTATATGAACCAGTTCCGGATAGAGGCACCAATGAGGAAGAACTAAAAAGGTTATATTTATTATCTATTTACTTTATTCAGTAGCAGTTTAGCAAGGTAAAACTCCTCTAATTGACTTATTCTTGCAGGTTTGCAAAATCACTCTCAGACGTAAGAAAGCTGAGAAAATCAAATTCACAAGATGGGAAATAAACGTTATAAAATTTAAAAATACGAGGAATTGTATTTTATATATGAAAAATAATTTTTTCACACTAATATAAATTTAAAAATATTTACATTCAATGTAAACTTTTTACTTAATTTATATTTAACCGTCAGTAAAATAATAAATTATAACTTATTAAATATAAATTAAATTAAAGATTAAATTGAATATAAATTTTTTAAACTTATATTAGTGTGAAAAAATCTTCCTCTTTTTATATATATATATATATATATATATATATATATATATAAAGTTGTATTATTTCGTTGAAATAAGAAGTTACCTAGTTTTACATTGAAAAGTTATTTTGTTTCATGTAAGTTGAAAATTTGTCTTAATTCAAAGTAAGGGATGTAATGTTTTGTGTAAATAAGTAAATAAAAGGATATATCTTACGTGAAAAGATAGTAAAATACTAATCAAATGTGTATAATTAAAGTAATATGTTTGAGTATAAAATCATAAGTTAAAACAAAAGTGAGTCTTTCACATAAGATAGCAAGTGAAAAAAAAAGGTTAGAATAGATATTAATGTATGTTTAGATAATATGAAAATAGGGAGAGAGAGAAAAAATAATAGAAGGGAAGATGAAAAATTCTTTGTTTGGATGTTATGGAGGAAGGGAGAAGACGAATATCTTTTCGTGAGTCTCATAAGAAAGAAAAACCTCTCATTTTGGGGAGAAATGAATAGGAAAAGAATAGTTAAGGGAAAATGATTTTTGTTTTTAAATTTTATTTTAATTTTAAAAATATAAAAATTATAAAAGATATTAAGGAAAAATATTATAATAAAAATTAAATATTAGAATAATTTATTTTTTTTATAAATATATTTAATATAATTTTTAATCTTTTTTACTCATGTATATAAATAAGTATAAATAATTTTTTTAAAAATTTTTTCCTCTTATTTCAAATTATCTAAATATTAAGTATTTTTTCTCTCTATTTTTATTCTTTTCTCCATTATTTTTGTATTTTATCTTTCATTTAAACAAGGTCTAAGTATTTATAAAAATAATTATTCTCTGTGCATAATATATTCAATTCTCATTTTATTTTTTGAAATTATTGACAATCATTTACTTTTATTTTTTTTACACATGAGATAATTAAAAAAAATCATTTTTAAAAGGTATTATTATCATAGCTTTAGTTTTAGAAGTACAAAATATATCTTCTTAGATTCTAGATAAAAATCAAACCTTTTTTGTACTCAAATTTTATTATTAATAGAGGTGAATTACATCTAAAATAATATTATCATACCATTTAAGTATTAAGGGTTGCTTAAAAGTATTAATTAGGATTTCTCATGATGCTTTTGTATCTCAAAAGAATGGTGTTCTTGTAAGTAATACTCTAATATATATATATATATATATATATATATATATATAGAGAGAGAGAGAGAGAGAGAGAGAGAGAGAAGTATTAATTGAGTTGAATTGTTATGTGTACTTACTATAATCGTTTAAGCACAAAAGTGCATGTTGGCAATGTATCAAAAATGTTAAAAGTTATCTAGTAGAAGAGTATTAACGTAATAATTAAAGCTTGAGATCACAACTAAATATAAAATAAACATAGATAATGGTTTATTTGAGGTGAGTAGATGATCAGTAGTTGATGTGAAGTTTATAACTGTGGTTGATTATAGTAAGGTGATTTAATTGGTTCAAGTATTTGACTTTGCATAAAAATTTAATTAAAAGTAATTTTTATCATGTGAATCTATTTTTTGTATTTATTTTTCCATAAAGTCCATAAAGAAATATTTAATATTCTTGAAAAATATATATTCACTTGTATATTTAATTTATTGTTTGGTATATATATTTCTACTGTTGTGATCTATACTATTTGTAACCCTTTGGAATGCAATTAATTGTCACTCAGACTTTTTTTTTGTTTATTTTTTAAAAGAATTAGTTTTAATGTATTGACATTGTAAAAATTTTATATTTTCAACCAATTAAAAAACAATATAGATATAATTTTATATTAATTCTTACAAAAATAAATAATTCTTACTAGTATGTTTATGATTAGATGATTTTACACTGTCACTATATTTAAATTAAACTCTTTCCTAAATCAGCCTTTCTATTTATTCTAATCAAACCATTTACAGTCATTTTACACCTAACTAACATACATTCATTTATCTTCTAACCGATCTTGAGGTGTAACATCTACTTGTTTTTACTTTAATCTTGAAATATACCACTAGAAAACAAAACAAAAACGAAAGAGACATTTGATAGTTTTTAGTTTAAGGCCCATCATCGCCGCAATTGCTCAAACCACAATCTCTGTCTCTCTTTTTTTTTTTTTTACCAATAAGACCTCAAATCTTTTTTTCTGACAAAAGAAAAACCTCAAACTTTTGACTTTCCCAAGACCAAACACACTTTAGTACAATTGTTCTTCTCCGTGTTCCTTCGTTCCCTTCGCTATTCGTTTTCCCTTCAAGGCACGAACCACCACCATGCAATTTGGCATTTCCATTGTGCCTAGCCATTGCAATCCACTGTCAACTATATTGGCAATCACCAACTTGACTCCATGCGTCTGCGGTCTGTGAGTAAAGAGGTCTTCAATAGAGGATGCTCTACAGGGCAACAACTTCACCTTATAACTTTTATACATAACTAGCGTAAATATAATTTTGAGCACTCACCACCAAAATTGGTCACAGGAACTAAAGACTATATGCCGAACTGGCTATAGGAAGTTGGATGCTTTTGTGAACTGTTGCACCCATTCTCACTTTGTACACCTTAAAAGGCACCTTCTCCTCAATGCAAGTGTCTTAGTAACACCACCCTAACAGTTTTTTTTTCTTCTTGTCATTGAAGGAGAGAAATGTGAGAATTTGCTAGATTCACGATTCGAACCCTGATTATGGTGCTTACCTCTTGCTAACTCTCCCCACTGAATTATCACTACAAGCCACACGGAGCACAACCCTAACAGTTAAAGACTAAAAGGAAAAAAGAAAATCCATTTTCTTTGGGATTCAATAGAACCCAATCAACCTATGATTGGGGCAGTGCAACGGGCTACGCCTGAAATTTATGCACCACACCTGATGGCAGTCCCTGTAGCTCTTAAAAAATAAAAAAATGAAAAAATCGATAGCGGTCCTATGATAGTTGATGCTGATACACAGTGAACGCCGAGAGTGACTCACGTATTGCACCAATCATGTGCGCGAGTCTATAGCAAGTATTTCCTATCTGACAACGCCTCAACTGAATAAACTGCACTTCAAGCGAACAAAATTATATTTTCTGTCTATCCAAAATATAAACCTATGTACCTAAGTACTAATTATACACCCACAGCTATTCATTATCTAAAACCACACCCTACACCTTTTCTCCACTCCAGAAGAATAAAAAGAAATGAAAGAATATGCATCAAGTATTAACTGGAGCACGGAAGACAGTATAAATTATGTTACAAATACAATACAATAGGCAAAAGAAATAACATCAACAAAAATGAAAGAGTTCCTCCTTGTGGGACCCTCCAAGTTCCTGCAAAAGCTTCTTCATCAGGAACTGGAAGTAATCAAATCAATTGCACCTAAATAAAGTTTCTCCATGTGGGCTATCCACTAATTTAAACTTTTGCATCTGTTAGCATCGAGTCATAATCTCAGCCCCATCAGGGGTTATCAGAATGGTGTGTTCAAACTGTGCTGAAAGGCTTCCATCTTCCGTTACAACTGTCCAGTTGTCATTCCACATCACTGGATTGATGCTGCCCATAGTCAGCATTGGTTCTGTAAAATTTACCATGTGCAGGAAAGTTACACTTAGTGATATAACAAAACTTATCTAATATTTTTACACTTATGTAATTTAAAAGGATGTTATTATGTTCATGACTGACTCATAACAACGCATATATTACCATATTATGACATCTATTTCCACTGTACAGAACCCTTATCATCTTAGCTGGTTGAATAGAAATGAAATTTTACAGTTCAATTATACATAGCACCTCCAAATGTAATTGGCCTTAAAGTCAACTATGAGCCTTCATATTTGAAATTCATTCTCTATCACAATTTCTCTTATAAATCTTGTGATGAAACAAAATAGCTTAATGGAGTGGGTTAAAAATTTGGGATAGAAATCAATTTGTATGTGCTTGCAATAGAAACATCTGAGGTGGTTAAAAGTGGAATGTTGTGAGATCAATTTTGCTTTGGATCCATGATTTCTGGCCGCTTGTCCTATAACTATAATTTTTTCATCAGTATCTACATTCCCTACATTTCACTCACACCAAGAGTGAAAATTAAATTTAGTCATTTTCATTTTCTCTACCAATCCCTTAGGGAGTCAAACTCAAAAGCTTTCCAGCTCAATCCATTTTCACAGCCCTCTATTTCCTTCCACTTCAAAACATCTACCTTCTCCATAAGGCAGAGCCAAAACAGTAAGCAGCATTCAAATATTACCTATTGAAAGTTGAAATTTTATATGAATCACAAATGCCCCTTAGCTCCCTCCTCCCGAGTTGTTGTATTGCTGTGATAAATTGGTAAGTTAAACATACCTCATCTAATGAGATTCAAGAGCTATGATACATCAATACTCCAAAAACCAGGGTATACCCATTTCCTATTGTGTATCCATAAGCAGATACTTGTATCAGACAGCAGCTGCCATAGTTTGGCAATAAATGAAAATGTTCAACTACCATGTTTTTCAAGCTATGGAAGGAGGGCAATTTCAAGTGGGAATTTCAAGGGAGGGAGAAATGATGAATGATAACATTTTGCTAATTTTGAATTGTGATTTTAGGAATAAGTATGAATTATAAAATATTATTACATATTTCAATATTATGTTGAAAATTTTAGAATACCATGCAATGCCCATAATTTTTTTTAAATGTCGTACTGACATCATATCAGAATGATAATAGAACACGTTCCATGCAACATAATCAAGGGGCAAAGGCATACACAGTTTCTAACTCCACAAATGGAAAATCATAAGCATGAGAGCTCATAACAATCTGTATTGTACAAACTGAAATTACCGATCGTAAAGGTTTGATTTAGCATCATCCGTCCACCTTCATTGTTTCCTGAAGATAATAATAGTAATGGTTACAAAAAACAGTGATTAAATACAATGACAGATATATGAAACATTTTTAACATAAACACAAGAGTGACAATAAACAACCTTAGAAACACTAATAATCTCCTGACCAAACAAGTAGCTCAAAACTCAACTGCTAAATTAAGTCATATTTGCAGATAGCGGCAGAAGTTATGTGAAAGTTAACAGGGACACTCATCTGTTATTATTCTGTTTTGGCATACTGTTTTAGAGATGGAAGAAACATGAACATAAAATATAAGATTTATGAGTTAAATTGCTAAGACGGTTGTATTACTATAGTGAAGAATAACTGGATCAGCATGAAAAAGACGTCCAACTCCATGGCCAACAAACTGCCGGACAACACCATAACGATATTCATCTGCATGATCACTAGAGAAAGAAATTACATCAACTATGAATCATTATATAATCAGGAACCAAAATTAATTTGAATTACAGTCATAAAAAACAAGCCCATATTAATTTGAGTGACTGTTAAGGTAATTGCTTAGATACTGTTTTGTTTCCTTAAAATTATTTAAAGGAAACAAATTCAATCGTCACTTTGAAAGGAGACGTTAAGGCCCAGGGAGGAAAAGTTCCAGATGGATGCGCTTGAGGGAAACATGGGGAGAGTACACTCCTCCTCTCTTCTGGTTTTCTAATGCAGAGTTCACCTATGAAAAATGCTATAAATGAGATGGAGCAACTGTGAGTCTGAAGAGTGAACCCCATGAGACGATGAGGTTGATTATTGAAGGTCCCATGTGAGACATTGATGTTAGAAAAAAAACACAACTTATTCATAAAAATCATTTAGGTTAAATAGCATCACTATCATGAGAATACGAAAATTGGAGCTGAATGGGTCATCATCACATGGAAATTTTCCTTTATACTCTAAGGGTGTGCTAGGGAGTTAGGTTTTGGAGAAGAGGATAACTTTTTTATTTCTAATTAACATTCTCTAATTTCGTATCTTAAAAAAAAAACTATTAAATAATAGATTAATATAAACTTAATGTATTAATATTTTATTTACTTTAATATATAAATCTTTATGTTTGAAAAAAAATTGTCCTCCTCTCCCTTCTCTAAAATCCAATTCCCTAACACCTTAAAAGGAATATTCACAATGGTTAATATTTGATCTAATTTTAATTGTGAACATTTTCTATTAATACAATAGCATCCTTAAATAATTAACACTCTGGCAGGGATGATTATTTTTTAAATAAAGTTATAATTTGAGGGATAATTCAAATAAGCATATTATAGGAACTAAAAAAAATTAAGAATGGAAAAAGTAGCTCTGTGGAGCCTAAAATATTCAAGGCTGGTTATGCATAAAGTTAAGGGGCATAGTCTAAAGCAATGCAGCTATTAACTTATTGTTAATTATATATAATCTTATTGCCATAGGGTTTCTGTCATTATGCAGTACAGCAAAAATGAAGAAACGAGACATAACAGATGATAGAAACATCTTACTGAATTGTTTTGCCAATTTTTTTGAATTCCACTCCTGGTGCACATATTGATATTGCTTTATCCAGGCATTCTTTAGTTACCTGTAAGCACAAAACAAATGACAATATCTGAATTCACAACAAAAACAATACTTCACAAAAATCCGAGCCAAGTAAGAGACTTCTAGAACAGGACTTCAACCAGAAGCAAGGTAGTTAAAATCGGAATTTTACTTTAAATCGTAAAGGAGAGTGAAAATTCGTAAATCGAATCGCAAGATTTTATAAAATTTGTATATGTAATATAAGTTCATATTATTCATATAAAAATATTATAAATCAGGGGAAAAAACCTTTAAATTAGTAAAAGCACTTAAACAAAGTAACACTCACAAATCATAATCTATTCCATAAAAATGTAATGCATTGACGTGAGTAAAAAATAGACTAGAACAGAAAAGATGCAGGAACAGCAGTACTAGACTTGAGCTCAGAGCAGCACCCTGTTGGGTTTAGTTGTAGACTAGGGTGCACGCACTAGGAGAACTGTTGAATGTTGACAATGATGTTAGGGTTCAAAGCTGCTAGAGGCAAATTGGATTCAATAAAAAGGAGATATATGAAAGCAGCATCAGCTACGATAGAGTTTTTGTGAGGATTTTTAAAAATCGAAGTGAAATCGTGAAATCCCACAATTTGAGAGATTTTACGATTTAAATCAAAATTTTACTACAATTTTGCCCACAATTTAAATCAATAAGACTTCCAAAATTGTAAATCATAGGATTTTACAATTCAAATCAGGATTTTAACTACCTTGACTAGAAGCATAACAAAAATAGCAGTAATATTCAAATTCACTATGGCCAACAAAAGGTTAGATATGATGGATTTTACGGGGATATATCACTTATAAGAGTAAGTGGGATATTGCCATGAGACCCAATAATAACAGTAATATTCTTCGCCATGCATCCTGAACATTATTTCACCAATTAAAATAAAAAACTAAACATTATTACACCAATTATCAATGCCTAACGAATTTAGACCACTTCATTGTCAGTCCATTCTTTTAAGAATGAACACCAATGCAGAAAAACAATAAGCATTCTAGGCCAAGTAATAAAAAATTGAAATTCCTACCTAACCAGTAACACCATAGTTAAAGCAAGCAAATTTTATCCTGTTGGTTTTCACATGTCATTAATAGTGAATATAGATTTTCACCCCTAGGGAAAGAATACCCCTAGGGAAAGAATAGAAAGATTCTATGCCAAAAAATATAGAAAGAAAGAAATAATAGAAAAAGAACATCACAATAACAAACAGATTAAAGTGATGAATTAACAAGAGGGTGCCAAACTATGAAGATGCAAAAACAACAAAAACACATTCATTGTTGGCACAAAGACAAATTGGTACCTGAACTAGTTGCCTAGCCTCGTCATCAACATCTCCACAAAAGAAAGTTGCTGATGTATCACCATGACAGCCCTACAACTCACATCTTTACATTTTATTTGCCATATTAAAGCTTTGAAAAATGCAACTGCAAACAGACGGGCTGATAATATTGATACAGTACCAAGTTAAAAGTAATAATAATAAAACAGATTTAGGCGCATATAACAAAAATTCTTTGCTTCCATCATCTCCTACAATATAGCAGAGGGCATAAACCTTGTAAACACTAAACAGAGACATTGCTGATAAGATAATCAGGAATAGGATGGCTTAAGCAAACAAAATTTGTAAAGGGACCATGCAAAATACATCGTAAATGAAGTGTCATGGCTATTCTGTTCCCAACCCTAACAAAATCAGAATCCACACACAGAGAGAAACACAAAAAAAAACTTACATTTAGATAAACAGTAACATCAATGTTGATTATATCACCATCCTGCAAATAAAAGAATGCATCAACAATTTTATTTTCTTCCAGAGGATGTTTAATTTCAGAAGAACTTGTATAGGACCACCTCAAGTGCATGGGAATCTGGGATTCCATGGCAAATGCATTCATTTACAGAAGTGCAGACACTCTTAGGAAAACCACCATAGCCAAGTGGAGATGGATATGCACCATTATCAATTATCATTTGGTGAACTGCTTGGTCAATTTCATCTGTTGTTACGCCTGGCTGTCAAAAAAGGACATTATATCACTCACAAAGCATTAATAAATTGTTTTATTACATCATAAATTCATAGTAAGCAGCCAAGATTTTATGCAGAAAACATACAATTAGAGAATGTGCAATTGAATGGCAAAAAAGATGTAAAGAACTCACCTTGACTAAGGTGCCAGCATATTGAAGAACCTGTGCTGCAAGCCTTCCAGAAGCTCTCATACATTCTATCCCTTTCTCGTCATGCACTTCAGGTCCACTCACAATCCCTGCAGGACTCTTAGATTTTACATAAGAAGGCCTCAGTATATTCTTCGGCACCTGTCGACGTGGAGAAACTTTTCCAGGTCTCAGACGTTTACGGTTGCTGTTAGGCAATTCATCCAGATTTCTGCAAAGTCATCATCCAAAAGCTTAACCAAAAGACACACATTGGGAGATATACAGAGAGTGCATTTTGAAGAAATAACTCGGGCTTTTAGAAGTGACTTATGACTTTTTTTATAAGCTCTTTTTAACTCATTCCAATAACTTATACTTAACAAGAACATATTGAATGAACACTTGATTAATCTATTTATCAAACACACCTAAAGTCCCCTTATTCAGGAGTTTAAGCTAAATTAACTAGCGTCAGCTGCTACAACAAATAGCAATAGTAATTGAGAAAATGGAACTCTTTGAGAATATCAATTATATCACAGCAGAAACATAACTAGTCGCATTCGTTCTTTTTGCAGAAGACGTGAAGACGCAGAAACGGAACGTAGCGCAGTATACCTTCGATTAAATAAGAAATTGGTAAAGCCAGAAAGTGTTCGAGATAACTGCATCGAAACATGCTTGATTCCTGTCACGAGTGAATTAAATAAAAAAAAAAAAAAAAAAGGGAAACTTAGAAGATCGAAAATGAGAATGACTGGGAAGAAGAAGGAGGAGAAAGAGAGAAAAGAAGAACCAGGATTGTAACGGTAACGGAATAGTTGAGGAAGAGGTTGGTGGCTTGAGCAGCGTCGGAGATTCTCTCCAACGAAAGAGGACTTTAACCTCATTTGCAGTTGCCATGACACGCCACTCGCCATTCTTCTTCCTTTCTCCCTCTCCTTTTATCCGTTCGCCTTCGGGTATGCGTTTTCTTCCTTCTGTTTTCCTTCCTTTTAACATTTTTTTTTTCTGTTCTAAAACAGAAATATTAGGGCCCAGGCCCAAAAATGCTCAACACTGTCAAAACCAATCCCTTCGGAGACTGGCCCATTCATTCAAAATATGGAACCAAAGTTCGTCGGCCTTATGGAACGAAAGAAAAAAGACACTAGTTTCATTTTTCTATCTGTTTATTTTAAAAGATAACTCATAAATTACGAAATATAATTAACATCTTTGTTTATGTTATTTATATTTTGCCTTATGTCCAACCATGTTCCTTAATCCCAATTAAAAAATAGTTTTTAAAATTAAATGATAATAATAATATAAAGAATATTTAAACTAAAAGGTTCTTATCAATTTAATGATTAACAAAATTAGAATATATTAAAAATTACAATAAAAGTGAATTTATTTAAAATTTTAATAAAGAATAAGTTTAAATTTTTAATTAATATCTTTAAAACACCATTCAATATTTCTCAAACTTAAATTTTTACTAATAAAAACTGAAATACTACTACTTTCATTTCTTTTCATTTATTAAAATAGTTTTATTCATAATGACTATTTTTTCAATTATGTTATTATTGAAAATGATGAAAGCAGTATACTGTATAGAATGTTAAAATAATAAACGAGAGAGAAAAAGAACATATTAAAATCTTTATTACAAATAATATTAGCAATGAGAAGAAGAATAAATATTTTTTTAATGTGTTATATAACTTTAAACAATAAATAAAAATATAAAAGAGTGTTTCCTTAATACAAAATTACTCGGGAACAAGACTATCGTGTGTAAGCAAAATTTTCAAATATATAATCCACGTTACAGAATAAAGTGAACCATGCTTTCTTCTTTTCTGTAATGTTATTATTAAAAGATATTACTAAAAACCTTTATTTTATCAGCAAGTAAAATATATTTCAAGGGGTAGAAGGGACATCTTAATCCATTAAGATAGGCCTAGCGAATTACAAAATTTGCATGCACAAAAAAGGTTCCTTAACCCATTCGAAAAAGGAAAATAAAAATCCATCATCTAAGTATTAAAACTAATAATTGTTAATAGCATTAACATTATACTTATAAGTTTTTTCGGATGCCTTTTGTCCCTCAACCAATATCTTCATTGTCTTATGTTAAAATATGCCAATGAATCTGCATTGTTTTAGAGTTTTTTCAAAATGATAATGATAGAAAAGTTTTTCATGCAAAAGGCTTGCATGTGTATAAAATATTTCACTGAATGCGTGGATATATCTCAACCTTATTGCGGTGACGTCGTTTATTTGTTTCACGTTCAATAAAAACGTCGTTTAGTGGTTTCCTGACTATATATCAGTATCAATTACACTTTTATAACCATAAATTCTTTGGGTTGGTTTTAAGTATTTAAAAAGCAATAATTTTATTTAAATGCATATTTTCTTATTATTTATAATGATAATCACCCTATATAATATTACCTTCCACCTCATAGAATATTTGGATTGTACATCTCGTATCGTATCAGTTTAAAATTGTAAAATGTTATTTTAATGTTTCATAAATAAGTATATCAAATTCACGATCATATTATCTTCAAACAACATTATATTTTGTCTGATTGCAAACGTGACACATTGATAAAAAAAAAATATTAATGTCGTGGCTTTTCACTCTCTAGGAAAAAAAGAAGAAATATTATAGAAAATAAAAAAAAATTTATGCTACTTTGACGTTATTATATATTACAAGAAAGAAAGGCATAAAATTAAACACAATGAATCTTTACAAATAATGATTGTATAAAAACACGACAGGGTGAAGAGATATGAATGAAAAAAATGTTATCCACAGAAAGAATAAATAATTGAAAGAGTACATCAGAAGGGATTAAACTGCAGATAAAACGGGGAATGTGTGGAAATGTGAAGGCACAAATGCGCCAAGTCACAAACAATGTTGGCTCGAAGACAAATTAACAGAGAAAACGGAAGAGTATAATTCTGTGTATCAGCTTCTACACGCCAAATCAGCAAGCATTATTGCGTGGCATGGCAACGCTAAACGACAATGTTCCGAAGATTAAAATTTCGCTGCAGGGAACCGAGAGTTAAGCAAAACTTGGTGTCTTCGTGACTCTAAGGTCCCCCGCCCAAAATGCGGCCAAGCCCATACAACGACGACACGTCGTTTTCCCTATTCCTTCCTTTCCTTTGATGGCGACAAATTTTGGAATCCGATGCCCACTTTGATACTTTGGGTCAGTCGCCCTGAGACCGAGAATTTTTTTTTTTATAATTTTTGGCGGGCCCTATCTGGTGGGCCCCACACACCCATTCTACTTGGGCTGGGTCCCGCTTCGTTTGTCCATATTGAACCCATTTATCAAATTTCTGTCTGAGTCTTTATTTTAATTTTGAAAATATCTTTGGTTAATTAGTTTTTGGAAATGATGAACAGATGATACCCTTATGAGTTCTTTCCTTTTACAGTAGTGGAAGGTCCCCACCAGCGTCGGATAACTTGCAGTCCTCGTGCTAACAGTTTTTATGCCTGCTGTAACCATGACACACCATCTGGAGCACTTCAAAATGTTTCTATCCTCATCCATATCCTTCTTCTTCTGTTCTTCCAAAAATCACAATCAAAATCACACCTACTGTAGTATATTTAGTTAAAGAAAATACCTTTCTAACAATTTAGGCTTTGTCTGTTTTAAAATAAAAAGATATTTTTTATATTTTCTAATAAAAATGCACATTTATTATAAATATATGAATTAAATTTTTTTTCTCATTACATCTTACTTATAGTTAATAGTTTGGAATTAATTCTTCCAAATTTTAAACTAAACAAGCACTTAAAAATAATTTGAATGCAAGCTTATAAAATTATATATAGATTCAGAATAATTTTCAAGTTTTTCAAAGTGTAGTAACTTTTGTGTTTTTATTTTATTTTTGTGTAATTTAAGTATCCAAATTAAAATAAAGACGTTATTTTTTTAAATACATAAATGTAGCCATATTTTCTTTAGAACTATACTTTGTTCATTTTAAGATGATTATCATTTAAGGTTTCTTCATTTAAAAATAATATTTTAAATTTGAACTTATTTTGAATCTTAACATATCGAGAAGGTACTAATTACCGTTTATTTTTATCTTAAACTTTTATATATTAATCAGCAAAATAAAAAATCATGAACAAGGTGAGGAAGTAATATAACCAAATGTATTTATACTTTTATAAAAAAAGGTTGATGAATATCCTTATAAAATTAGAAATAAAAAATTATTAATTTTTTAATTAATGCTTTTAGACATTAGTTAACAATATTTTCTATAAAACTAGCTAAACGCATGTAATGATTTTAATTGTGTAGAAAATTTAAACACAGGGTTTTTTAAAATGCAAGGAATATATGTATATAGATAAAAAAAAGAAAGAAGAAAATAAAGATGGATATCTCTAGAAGCGAACCCATGAGGAACTGAGCAAGTTAGCAACTACAGCTGCGGAAGGGTATTGGATTGCGGGTTTTGTGGTTTGATTGGTAGACCTTCCTTACCATGCTCTTCCAAAATGCAATCAATGAGGTTTTGGCTGTCACTACACACAAGTCCACGCCACCCATCCTCACTCATTTCATAAACCGTTAGTGAATTTAAGTAGCATTTGGTCCAGACCGGACAGAAACATGAAAGTATGCATATTATGTTTGAATAGTGTATCGCAATAAAGACATAGATATAAAAAAATATGCAAAATACAAATTCAAAGAACACTAATATACCTTTCGATCAGAGATACAGACGAAATGTTATCTTAAGATTCACTTTTTTATAGCTAGAAATAACGCAAGGATCTATTTTGAAGTCCGTACATCAAACAAAAACCTTGGATAAAATAATATAAATATATGGACCCGTATATTTAACATTTTAAGATTTTGAGTAAAGAAGCGTGTCACGTACTCACATCCACTACTCTTGGAGTTTATTGCTTAACCCATTGGTGTAAGTACCTACAACAAGTACTATCTAAGTGGATAAGAGAATACTGAAAATTCAAGCGTTTTTAGTTAAAATCTCCTTTCCCATCCCCGTTTTTTAAGAATTGGGTTAGATAAAATAAAAGAACAAATTCAACATACACATGTATATGATTTCTTACTTGTGCATTGGTACAAGTCTCGCCCCTTTCGACCTTTCCCCAACATCTTTTCTTGTAATTCGTTCATCATCAAATGCACGACGCAGTCACACTTAGATGAGTTTGGGCAAAGCCAAGTCATAAACAAACCATGGTTTATCCGTTGAGGAGCTTAAAATATCGGATACATAAATGGCCTTATAAAAATTATACATACTTTTATATGATATAATAATTTTTATTAAATGATAATATTTTTGAATTTACTTAAATTATATATCTTAAAAGTTTTTTCTGTAATGCAGATGGTCCCAAGGGCTTCACCTATTCACCTTTTTAGATGTTCCTTCTTCGTCCCAGTTCGTTTCACTTATCCAGTCATAAGACTAAGACCGCTTTGGCTTTTCTTCATCCTTCTATTTTTCTTTTTAGTGTTTAAGATCTTGGACCACTCCGTGTATTTGTAAAGACTCTATCATGGTTATGGAACACACTGCACTGGCATGTGCTAGCTATTCAAAGAGTATGTGTTCCATCTACCAACATTAGAGGATATGGAAAGGTCTAGTATTGTATACTATATATATGAAACATGGATTGAAATCTTTCGTCCTTTTTCTCATTCTTACTCATCTAATAAATTAATACAAGAAAAAGAATCTGTTATATCATAAAGCTCCCGTTATGCACATGATCAAAGAAATGGTCGGGCCTACTCGTGAATCACAGTCTTACCTTAAATTTACAATAAGCTATTTCCACAACTCAAACCATTAACTTTCTGATCATATATGATGTTATATTGTTACATGTGCATCGTGGCTTACCTTAATTGAATGATCATAATTTAGTAAAAGAATATATTCTATCTTTTTCGGGTAGAAAATATATTCCATGTTTCTTAATAAATAGTAATTAATTTGTGGTTAGTATTTTTTAAATAAGTTGTCAATGTTTGGTTGAAAAGACAAGAAACAAAAGCTTTTGAAAGCAATAGATTTAAAACCCATTTGGGGTAATATTAGTGTTGCTACATATTTCCATTCTGCGGATTCTAAGCAAATTAACAGTATACTTTATGCAAAAGGGAAATATTCATTTGACATTAGTTTAGCGTACACTTCCTATTTACACTCATGTCTTAATTGGCAAAATCATACTCTTTTGGAATTATATCTTATTTACATTTACATAAATAAATAGACTCGAAAAATAACTATGGCACAAGTGATGAGAAATGAACGAAAAAAAGAAAAAGAATACGAGATGAGCGTAGAAAAAGGAGCGTGAGAAAATCGACACTAGACTCGATCTTGAAATATTTTTCAGCATATTTAGGTTCTAAACTGGGTAATAAGGACCTAGAAGGCATCCTCGCCTCCAACTTTATATATTCTTCACTAAGTCTTTCCATTAATTAATAAATCTATGAAATAATTTAACTCAGTTCTACTTCACTATCGTAAGATCATTACCATAATTGAAAAGCTAAATAATAGTAAAATAAAATCACATATCACTTATGGCATAGAAAGAACTAGCCTAAGAAAACCTACGCCAATTCAAAAAGTCAAAAGCGACCAACTAGCTTGAGTATTCCGTTGAAAAAGGGCAAGTTAGTGATAAATAATGGGGAATGCCTCCCCAATTCATCAAAGCAAAAGCAATCAAATATTGAATCTTTCGCTTATGTGTTGGCGTATGATCTTAAATTTGAGTGGGCAGTGATATGTGATGAGCTCTCTCTAAACTTAAAAAGATATATACAAAAAAAAAGCGATGAATATTAATTAATTTTTACAATTTTATAAAATTCATAAATTTTATAATAACTATAAACTTAATGATAGAATTAGTAAAGTTTAATTTTTATATAAAAGCTATTAAATATATCATTTTATAAAATTTAAAACCTAGTGCTAGTTTATCTTATATCCCGTAAAATATGCACCATTTATCAAGGAAGAAATCCATTTATTTATTAAAGAGTAAACATTGAGAATTTTTATTTTATTTAACATTTTTTATAAAATTAAATTTAATCATTGTTATATTATATTATATCATCTTTATAATTATGAATATCAAATTTAGTATAAATGATGCAATCTAATGACATTTGTTTGTATTTATGATATGATAAAATGAAGGTAAGTAATGAAGCATTGGCTAATGAATGATTTTAATAATTAAATTGATAAAACTAATATCTAAAATTACCAAACGGAGTAAGTATAACAATGCTAAACCTGGACTAAAATGAATTAATTTCCGTAAATTAAATATTAATACACTTCCCAAAAATGTCTTATACTAATGGGAAAAAAATGTTAGGCTCTAAAATTATTTTTTAGGATATAACTTTTATCTAACAAATATTAAATGATTGATATAAACATTATAAATCTAAACTATTAATATGATACATTATATATATGAACAATGTGATGGTCAATAATATATTATTATTAATAAAATTGTCTGTTAACGTAATATATTATACTTTTAGCGTAAAC
Organism: Abrus precatorius; assembly: GCF_003935025.1. Taxonomy (NCBI): domain Eukaryota; kingdom Viridiplantae; phylum Streptophyta; class Magnoliopsida; order Fabales; family Fabaceae; genus Abrus; species Abrus precatorius. Next base: position 16,282,043 of record NW_020874406.1, on the reverse strand, counting down.
TCATAATGTACATTTATTTTTTTAGTTTGATAGAAAATTTGATGCATAATCTTAACACGTGACATTTTTATATTGTTATATTGATGGCATGAAGTTAAATCCGTTTTTTCATTTACAATCGATTTTGTTGATTCCTAAATATTAAAATAATATTATTGATAACACGTTGTACAAAATAATAATAATAAAAATCAAGACACGTGCAAAAACAGTAGAATATTCAGAGTAAAGTATTGGCAACTGCAAATGGACGAGCAAGCGAGATTTATCTATTTATTTTTTAAAATAAAAGCAAAACTTTGGTTTAAAATGGGCCCTCTGGGTGAATGACGACGCATGGCATCAAGATGATGGATATAAATTCGAAGAGGTTAAGATTAAAAGGTTTGAAGTTTGAAACGCAAATATTTGGAAGAACGTAAGGGAGTAGAATTGTGATTTGTGCATGCATTAAAAAAATTGACAGGACTTAAAAAAAAAAAAAAAAGGTGGAAAAGGCGTAAGCCGCAAAAGTGGTTCGCTTTAAAAAGTGGATAAGTGATGAGAGAGAGGGGTCCTTGAGAAAATAACAGTCCTGAGTGCTGACTCTCTCCTTCTACTTCTACCCATAGAAAGTGTAGTAGATGCTTTTGGAAAATAAGAGGACCATTGGAGCACTAACAGAACAAACATGTCTTGGACATGAAAGGAATCCTTCCCCTGAACCCTTCATACACCTTAACTCTCTTATCTCCTTTAGGACATTATCAATTAACTGCTGCACCACCTTGAGATTCTTCAATTGCTTTTGTTCCCCACTTTCCCTCTTCATCTTTTTCTCTTTCTCTTTTAGCATTTCAACTAGCTACATCTTTCCACTGTCTACCATTGCAAATAGATGGCACAACTTTAAGTTTTTTGGTCGTTTTGGGAATGTTATCATGCTAAAATTTGTCAATTATGCCCCATTTTTCCCGCTATTTTCTTTTGTAAGGTGGAACTTCTTTATTTTGCGTCAAATCCATCCTTAGGATGTCCATGGGTCAATTTGCTTTTCTTTTAGAAAGAATAAATAATCTCAATGAATTAATATGGATTAGCTCAATTTAATTCGGGTTTACAAGTTACATAATTTTTTTATATCTAAACCAAATCAATTTGACTAAAAATTAGTCTATTTAATTTGGTTCTACGATATATACATTTTATTCTTAAAATTAGGAAGAAATTCAGGTTCATTAATACAAATAATCATCCATTTAATAAAAGAGTTTTTATTTTTCATAAGAAAAATAAAATAAGATATTTGAAGTCATTGGTTCAAGTACCATTTTTATTAATCAAAATGACATTCTTTTAAGTATGTTACAAAATTAAAAGAAAGAGAGGGCAAAATATATATAATTTGAGCAATGAGACATTGTTTAAGATAATGAAACCGATGCATAATAAAAAATTATTGGTTTGATTTAATTTAATTACGAGTGTGTAAATTAAACTGAATCGACATAATTGATTAAATTTGTATTTTTTGAAATCATTAAATTGCTACAAACCAATAAACCAAAAAAAAGTCTCATTAAAACATGATTAAGAGGATAAGGAATTTAAGAAGAATGACTTCAGGCAAAAACAATTTTTTTTGTTTTAATTTTTAATGGAAGAAAGAAAAAGAAAGAATAAATGTTTCATATATTTTATTTTCATTTTCACACTTGCTGTGAAAAATGGGTGTGGATAAGGGGGTCTGGATTTTTTTCAGATTATTTAATTGTTAAATAATTTTAGAAAATAATAAATTATTATAAAAATAATTATATAGAAAAATTTTTATTAAAAATTATAATTTTTAAATTATTTTTATTATTAAATGTTTTTTTATATAATCTATTATTTATTTTTACTTTCTTTTCTTATTTAAATTGGTGAAAAACAACTTTTTTATCCATCTAAATAATGCATCTTTTTCATATTATTCTTATTCTAGTTCTAATTTTTTTAATTTTTTCTTTCTTTTTTATTTATCTCATCATCTAAATAAAGTCTAAAAGACTAAAGGCCAAAATTTTTGAAAAGTTAAACAAACTAAATCAATTATATATATATATATATATATATATATATATATATATATATATATAAACCTGATTTTTTTATTTTTAATAAAATGTTAAATCACCTCACATTAAAAAAAGGAGAAATAATAAAGGATATATTTTTTTCTAATAAGGAAAGGTACAAAAAATATTTATGTAAAATAATTAATTTCTTGTTTGAATAAACAACTTTTACAAACATACAAATAAAATCTTAGTTAAGTGTTCAATTTGTTTATGTAATTTCTAACTATAAAAATATTATAAGAAATATTGGAGATGACGGTGAATTAATTTTTTTGTTATTTATTTAACAAAAATATTGTTTTGACATTATGTATTTTCTTCTTCGAAATGTTTCACTTTTTTCAATTGGACCTTTATTTCTAAAATTTTATTATTTTAGTCCTCAAAATACTTTTTTTATTCCTGAATAATTCTTTTCTTAGGTTTGTATTTGATTAGAAAATAATAAAATTGTTTTAAAAGTAAAGCTATGCAGAAAATATGTTATATTAAAATTCTTAATTTTCAAAATTACTTTTTATTATTAAATTTGTGTTTATATAATCTATTATTTATTTTTACTTCCTTCTCTTTTTTTAATAGGCAAAAAACAATTTTACTTTTATCCATCTAAATAATACCTTTTTTTCATACTATTTTTATTCTACCTCCAAACTTTCTACTTTTTATTTATTTATTTATCTCGTCATCTAAGTAAAGTCTAAAAGACTAAAGGGAAAAAATTAGAAAAGTTAAGGACTAAATGTAAAACCATTAAAAAACTGAAATGATTTTTTTAAAAAAGATGTTTATATAATGTTAAATCACCTCACAGGAGAAAGAATAAAAGATACTTTTTCTCATAAGGAAAAAAGTTATATAAAACAATTATTTTTTGTTTGAATAAAAAACTTTTACAAACATACAAATAAAATCTTAGTTGTTCTATTAAAGCAAAAGTTTAGAGTGACAGTAATGTACTGTTAAAATAATAAACCAAATTGGCTTGTTCAACCAGAAGATTAAAGAATTAGTTAAGTGTTCAATTTGTTTAGGTAATTTCTAACTGTACAAATGTTATAAGAAAAAATTGAAGATGATGAATTTTTTTTTTTTTTACATTATGTGTTTTCTTCTTCAAAATGTCTCACTTTTTCAATTGCACCTTTATTTCTAGAAAGTCATTATTTAGTCCTCAAAAATACTTTTTTATTCTTTTATAATTCTTTTGTTAGGTTTTTATTTGTTTAGTCTATGAAGTGCCTGTACGACCGGTGACATGGCTCATCTATTTAGACCTAATAAATCCTATACAGAAAATAAGATGTTTATGTTGAAATTAAGCTGGTTGATGACTATTTGTTTTGGCTCTCATCAATTACCACAGTAACCAAATCATTTCTACGTACAGCTCCATATTAAAATCATTATTTAATGGCATTCTCAACTTTTGACCCTCCACATTAACTCATAGTGATTACTATCTCATTCGCCAACAAAAAAAAACCTTAAATCAAATAATCACTGCAAACACAACATAAGAATCAGCGAGTACATAACTTATTCCTCATGCACATCAAAACGTGTCTAATTAACCCTCAACTGCCTCTCATACCTCCTGTTCTCTTTCTTTACATTTACCAAACACTGACCAAGTCACAAAATTGCAAACCAAGTGATCATATTTGAAGCTTTCACACGAACTAATGAAACCCCATTTCTTGCCCCTCTTTTCTTTGTTCACCTTCAACTACATCGCTCTACGATAGCATTCCCATCCAACCCAACGAACGGAGCCAATTCCTCCAAAGCTTTGTCCACCAACCATCTTCGCACCATAGCCATAGGTCTCATCCCCATCCAAAAAACTCACCAATCTCTACAAAAGGTTCATGTATGAGATTCACTAATGAAATGTACGAAATAATATATATTTAGGGAGAAAATATTCACTTAGCTTAGAAAATTTATCTTAATTATTGTTGTTTCTCTTGTACAAGTACTCACTCATTGAAAATCAATAACAAACATAATTTTCAAAATGTGGTTCGATCAATTGGACTAAAAATTAGTCAGATTTCCTAAACAAATAACTAAAAAAATTGGTAGAAAAAATAAATAATAAAGAACCAGCGTTGATCAGATCTAATATAAACCAATACAAAACATATTTTTTAAATTGGTTTTCAAAACAAAAAATAAATAATCATTTTTTAAAGTTTTTTATTCTAATATGCTTTTTAAAATAAATAAAGGTTCATATATACAACTTTTATCTATGAATTATTATTTATCTACAGACTTAAGATTATATAATTTAAGACTGTATCGAAATTTGTAATTTTATATTAATTTGTTATTGAATATATTATAGTAAAATTTGAAGAAAAAAAATTAAAAATAATGGGAAGCGCAAACAAGGCAAGAAAAGCCTGCAACAAATAGCAATTTTCGTGCAGAGAATTGCGGTATAAATTAATTGGGCCATGGTTGGCCTATATATTATGATTCAATCACCGCGCTCAGTTTCAATTAATTAAAGTGTACAAAAAGCACTTTCAGATTAAAGTTAAAACTAAACCACATAATGACGCCAATAATGGGTGCTCTAAACCCTAGTCTAATGCAATAACAAGGAAAAATCTGTTATAGTTTTCCGTGCCGCTCTTTAAATTAAGGTTAATAGATATCATGTGATCTTGTCCATTATCCCCACGGGAATCTTACTTTATAGTTATCTCACCTTTGATTTAAAGATGTTATGATGTTAGGTGACCTTTAATTTGAACCAGGTTGTACAAACATTCACTAAAGTTGCAAATTTTAGTTAATTATTTCCCAGTTACCTCCAATCTTATCAAACTGAACCATCATCCTTCGGTGTATGAGAATAATTTTCGTTTGGATAATCTTCATTTTCCTCTTAATTACTTAATTGTTCTCCAAAATTAGTAATTATAATTAAATTTAAAATAACGTAAATGCACAAAAATTATTACAACGAGTATATATTATTTTTATTTATTAAAAATATAAACGTTAATTTTAATTAAATATTTTTAAACAATAAATTTTATTAAAAAATAGTATAATACTCTAATCTGTATAACATTCAGTTTAAATCGGATAAAAAATAATTCAGATACATTTTTTTATTATTGTGTCATGTATAAATACTGAAAAGAAAAGTTTACATCTCATTTTAAGGTAAAGCGAGTGAATGAAAAAAAAGGTAAAAAAAAAGAGTGTGAAAAATAATATAATAGAAAATAAAGAAAAAAAATATGCAAAAAATATATCTAAAAAAGAATTAATAAATATCATACGAAATACTATATATGTGTCATCCTGCAGGTAAAGCTTAATGAGATTATCTTCAAGACTGGTTTGATAAAATTTAGATGTTAGAGATGGTTTTTGGGTGTATTCAATATATAATTATATAAAAAATAGCTAAATTATCTCTTATAAAGTTTCATCAAGACAAAGGATAAGGAGAAATTTTAAAATTTCAACGGTTAAGTTAGTCTTAAATAACTCATTATTTTAGTAAGATCTTATAAATGATATTGGCAAATTTATAAACATATTTTAAGTTATATTTAAGACTTTTACAACAATGTTTGAATGTTTAATACAAATTATTCATGTATAATAATACCTACGAGCAAATTAGTGTTAAACAACCGAATTGTATTAAATGAGTCAAACTCTATAACTTCTTTGAATAATATAAAGAAAGCTAATAAAAAAATTATATGAATTGATGTAGTTATATATGAATTAAAGTACATAATTATTTTAAAATTTACAACATGAGGACCTTGAGAGAGATCCCCTATTTTAGTATTATTCCTATTTAAAGATACTAAACTATAGAGTTTTAATATGATCTATTGGACTAGTACTTATTCTAACAGGAATCACTTGGTTCTTCAAACAATTTTTTTTAAGTCGACACATGTTTTTAGAAAAACAAGAGATTGATATAGTTTGGACCCTTCCCTCTGCACGTGTGGATGAAATGTAACATTAAGTGCATTTATTCTTCATGAAACACATCTAAGGCTGGGTGTGCATGGAAGAGTGTTTTAGAATAATGACAGTCAATGGAGGTTGTGGTTTACAACCGGGCGGAGTCTAACTTAAGCATAACAACAAAATTTGCCAATGAAGAGTGTCGTGAATCTCACCATAGTGGTCCTGCAGTACATGAAATTAGAAGGCTAAGAAATAGACGATGGGATCTTCATATATCTCGTTGTATATAGAGAAAGAAATCAAGTAGCATCTTATTACTATGTTTAAGTTAGAATACTTTTTATAAAAGTTCTCCTCCTGTTAAATAGTTTTTAAGAGTAAGTTAACTCAATTTTTTAATATGTTCGTGATATTGGCCTACATATACCCCGTCCTTGGAGTTATTCTCTCCATGTTATAAAACAAAAGTGTACTCTTTTAATATATTAGACATAAAAAATGCTTACACGTTATTAGTATAATTTTGCATGATTATGGAATATGTATGATCAATAAGTGAAGTATTAATGAAACTTAACCTTATAAAATTTTCTGCTCTAACAACTTATATCTTGGAGTAAATAATATAATAAATTACTTAATATTTTAAATTTTCATTGCAAGATTTTTTTCTATCTTACTGAATTAATCGTGTCAAGAGAAGCTTGTGTAAAATAAATAAAGTAGACTTGTGTAGATTCTTAAATTACTATTTTAGTATAATTATTGTGAAAAAAAAGTAAAAGCAATCGACCATAAAAACATAATTTTCAATGTACATATACAATATATATATATATATAAAGGTGAATACTGATTGAAAAATATTATTAAATATTTCCATTATAATTTCAATACATTTTTTACACGACTGTCAAAAATAAATAAAAACCTTTCATTTTAAGCTGATTTTAGTGAATGTGTTTGATAAGACGCAAGTATAAATAAAAGTAATTTTAAGATTCTCTCATCTCAATTAACAAGCACCAAATTCACTTATGTAACAATAGTCAAATTTGAGTTGTGATTCGTATGTGAAGGTAAAAAGCAAGTGATCGAGGAGAGATTTGATTTTCTTTATAAGCAAGCGAGGAGAGATTTGTCTGTATAGATTTGCTTACATTACCTCTACCCACTGGAGTAACTGGTCGATGGACTTGGTTTCCTTTTTGTCAATTTCTTACAACATATTTATTTATTTATCATGAATTTGTCGTCTTATACTTTGTAACTGATCTGCATGCAATTCATGGTACTTTGTGTCTGTCCACACATGAGAGAATGCATGGAATGGGCCCCTGGAAACTGGAGCCATCCAAAAACGTACAGCACACAACAAGGTTCAGACCAAATTAAAGAGGGGCAAAGAAACTAACAGGAATTTTTTTTTTATATATATATAAGTTCTCAAGAAAATAAAGGAGATAGAAGAAAAGCTCACTTTGATTTTCGTGGAAAATGTGATGAGCTAATGCCTGAGGTAAAGGACACATTCCTTTTCCTTCCCTTGGGTTTGCGGGCTTGGTTTAACTTTAACACCCGTTCCCCACTTACCCACATGCACAAGTTTTTTAAGGCATTTAATTTGATAAAAAAAACAGTACTAATATCTAAATTATATGTATGCATATGTATAATTGATTAAAATATTGGATGCAAGAAGAAAAATTAATTATTACAAAGTTGTAACTTAATTAATTTATAAAATGCGACTTAATTAATAAACATAAATTCTAATGCAGCGACGGAAAAGCTTAAAATCACTAAAAAGTATTGATAGAAGAAAAAAGAGTCTCTTGGTCTTAAGTTAATTATATTTTTTCTTTTGTTTCAGTAAGTCTTAAATCAATTGTCTTAAATCAATTATTTTTATGAATAAGAAAAGAGAAAGTTATATAAACTTTCAGATGGGCATAAAAGTACCGAAAAAAATGATTTGCATGAAGGATGGATGATATACAAAGGAGACATGTTTTGCTGGCGATTGATCTATGTGACCCACGTGTATGTAAACGCGCATTGCAACATGAGTATCTCAACCGTATTTGATTTTATTCTACATTTAATTTCCAAACTTACCTCACAAGCATAGATGTTATGGTCCTAAATTAAATGTTCATGTGTGTCATGTCCCCCCGCTCTCAACTCCTACACTTTGTTCCGTTTCGTCATTTCAAGATTTATTGTCTTCAGTTAAGTGCGTAGCACTGGAATGGAAATATGAACTGCAAGAAAATAAAACACCTCCCCCCAACCCCCAACATAAAGAAGGGAGTCTATTAGAAATTTAATATATAGCAAACTCAATTTTATGAGTACATTTCAGGTTATTTTCATGATTTTTTGCAATATAGTTTTGCACACCATTTTTGGTCAGCAATATGTGGTTGGCTTCTCATATAAAATTTACTTGTAGCAGGGCAAGAATTAAAAACATATTGCTATTGAAGTCTAATTTAAGTCTGACTAAAATTAAACATTAATTTGAATTAGTATCACACAGAATAAATGTTTTCTACCTGCGGACTGCGGTCTTAGGAAAATTAAATGTAAGATGCATTGCCTAAAGAATTAAAAATAAATTGAAGGTCAAAGATTTATAAGTATAAAAATGTTATAATAAAAGGCAACATTAGTCTAATGTTATTAATACACTTTACTGCTATTTCTAATAAAAAAACAATTTACATAGTAATCAGTAAACATTAAACGTTATTTTAAAAAAGTACTTTCATTCTCGATATTACAATTTGTTCTTTGGCATATAAAGTTAGAGCTATATTATTTACATAATATTTTTTATATTTCCTTTTATCGGATTAATAGTTTTTGTAGCAAGGAAGAAAGTGTGCATCGGAATTTTGACGAGGATAAACGCCAAATCCTCGTGTGCTCGGCATGGTGACGAGAGAGAAACAGGATAATGGTGGGGCGTGGCATTTTAGCGTTTGAGCTTAAGGAGGAAGGATATATCCGTAATTGGGTTTAGAACACAATTATTTTGCTTAAGACCGGTTCTCCACCAAACGGAATTCTGCGTTTCAATGCAAATATATGATGATTGTTTCATTGTAACCGCATGATTGTTGTTTTCTACTGCAAAATTACTTTGGGGTGTAATCGCAATTCCCAGCCTCCGTCACTCTTCTCATTTTGTCCGAACCTTAATTCCCTTCCAACAACTCCATCTCCCATCAGTTTTCATGAGGTGTCGCTCATCTATTAGGCCTTGCTTCGGCGCAGCTAAAAACCCCACTGCTTCCATATAACGGCGCCGTCAAATTTCCCGTTTCTAGATTCCCCGTCACTGTTAACAGAGACTGGGCCACCACCACGATGCACAGCACACACCCTTGCCAGCACCACTAACAAAAAGCAATTACCCAATCCCAACCGTTGAACCCCTTTCGTCATTATCACAATTTTCGTCGTCTCCGTACTACACGCGCGCACCAACTTACGCTCACGCCACACTTCCTTCTCCCTTCCCCCTCTTTCTCTCTCTTGCGTTAACAAAATCCCAAAAAACACACACCACATCAACACCTGAAAAGGAAGGGTGAGGTGTGTGTTTCTGTGTGGAATCGCAAGAGCACGTACTTGAAGAGAGTGCACATCAATGGAGATAGCTCAGGTCGGTGTCAGGACTCGAGCTCGACCAGCATTATCCATGGAAGCTGACAGTTCAGCTGCACGAACACCGAAGAGAAGGAGGGTTAACAAAAGTAAGCAAGAGCCAAAAATCTCAACACCCGCCAAGAGTCCGAGAAGGAGTTCTTCCGTCGTCAAACCAGAGACGGAGACGGCGGAACGCTGCCTCAGCCCTACCTCCGATGAAATTCCGGCGTCTTGCTGTTCCAGCAACGGATCCGTTGAACTCGATGAGGAGAGGATCAAACTGTTAGATCTGGAGGTAATAGATAACTATTAAAGACTTGTTTCGTTTTCTAAATTCTCTGAACTGAACAATTTATTGCCGATATAGATTTTGTTGAACCTCCGTTTTGTTGCTCTCTTTAATTAATTTCCACTTTACATCCTTTCGTTCATTCATTTTCTTTCATAGAAATTAATGCACCGCTTTCAACGTTTCTTTACAGGTGGAGAGCGCGCAGGTTGAAATGTCGACGTGCAATGGCGGTGAAGAAATTGAGAGGTTTTTGAATTGAACGGATTTATAATATTTCTTTTACCTGTTTAATTTTAATTTGAAATTGCTTGAAGCTAGTTCCTCATAGCATTTTCTCTTTTCGAAATTTTGAATAATTTAAGTCGTTTGAGTTCGAAAAGAGCATGAAATAAATGGTGCCTCACCTGCCATAATTTCTTCCGCTCAAAATCCTAATTCATGCTCTCGAATGTATATAATAAACGTGCGTCCACAATCTATCTACAATTCTGAACCGTAATAAATTCTTCGTTCGAAGATCTAATTCATTCGTGTCCGCCGTCGTTGGTGCTGCGCAGGAAAGAAATGAGCCATTCGAGCGAGCTTCGAGAAAATTCGCAGGAGCTGGATTCAATGGAGACCGATTCTCGCCTTCCCATAACAACGGCGCAAAATATGCCTTCTGAGTTGGAGCTAGAAGAATTCTTTGCTACCGCCGAGAAAGACATTCACAAACGGTTTCAAGACAAGTGAGTGAAATCAACAGGAATTTCCTCTCTCTCTCTCTCGCACACGTATTCTTTTTATTTTATTTTATTTTCATTTCATAATTTATATATCATTTAGCTCCATCGTTCCTTTTTATTTAAATATTTTTTCCAGGTATAATTATGATATTGTGAAGGACGTGCCATTGGAAGGTCGTTACGAGTGGGTTCAGTTGAAGCCATGAAAATGTGAAACCTGCTTTGGCTCTTCTTTATCTCTCCACCGATGAAAAAAGACACCCATCGATTTGAACATGCCATTTTGTTGACTTTATTCTTAAGTTTAGTTTAGGTATTTTATTTCAATCTTATCTTTTACGCCAGCCAAGACTCTTTTATCTGGTGTACAGCTTTTATATTTCGTGTGGTTAAGGTGAACAGGAATTTAGCTTCGTTTGTTCTTTGTACGGGTTATACGGAGAAGAAACTTAAAGCTTCTTGTGCAGAATTCTGTAAATTCCCTTGGAAGAACAAACGATTCCATTACAGTTTTATCTCTCTTGTTTTCTCTCTAAGCTTCCCTAAATTCCGTGTCCCTTTCTTTGTTTTTAGTTTGCTTTTAAAGAGAGTACACCAAAGTCACTGATTGTATATCATCTTTCTCTTTGCTTTATTTATTTATTTATTTATTTTTCTAATTTTTGAAATTTCACACATTATTGTAAAATAATTAAAAGAATAAACTAAAAGAATAGAAGGAAGAAGATTACCCAACATACAGCGAATATGCAGAAGTGAAAGAGCTGGGCAGTAGCTAGTAGGAAGAGGGGAAGGGGATGGTTTTGTTTAATTGTTGGGCGTGGGAGGGGCAGGGACACGCATCATGCCGTGCAAGTTACGGGCACGTGTTTGAGAAGGTAAGAAAGCTGATCTTATTATCCCCCCCCCCCCCCCCCCCATGTGAGAAGAGTCTTCCAATCTTGGAACAAAATCCACTCCACTTTCACAAGTACAACAAAATAGGTACCGGAGCAAAAATTCGAATGTTGTTATTGTTATTTCCGCGCACACCACTTTTTCGCTTCTTCTTATCTAATAAACACGCAAATACATACAACGGAATGCATTTGGTTTTGATAAAAATTCAAATGCAGAAACAGTTATTTTGTCGAATCCGTTTTTTTATATAGAAAGAGAGTCAACCGTGCATTATTAGCTGGGTTGTTTTGTTTAATCACAATAATTTATTGGAAAGGGATAGAAAATGGGAAGAGGAGGTAGAAATGGGGAGTTATCAAGATGAGATAGAGGAGAAGAGTGGTTTGGTATATAGTCATAGAGATGTGGTCCTGCTCCTGCACAGAAAGAGCATAGCCAGATTGGAACGTAGAGATCGAAGCTAGCTAGTGTGGCCTTATTCGGCCGTCGTTTTGGTTTTACAATTTAAAATTATTTTGCCATGTAACGCGGGAGGAACGTGTTTGTCACGTCGTACAAGCTAGGCGGCTTATTAAGGGTACATGGTGAGAGGATGGAGATTCGCTGCAGCGTGTGGATATTTCATGATGTGGCTGAGCTACTGCTATTTTCCGTTATGATATAATCATTGCATTGCGAATCAGAGAATATGATTCGGGTGCGATATCAGAATATCAGATATCCATCGCCAGAAGGATCTTGGAAACTTTTCAATTTCTAAGGACTTTTACCTCCCTTTTTACCCCTAGTAACATGCGCACATATAGATATATGTTGTGTATGTTTCTCCTTCTCCCAAATAAAGAAAGAAAGGAAACACACTTAATTAGAAGGCAATGTAAATAAAAGCACGTTCAAGTTTCAGTGGGATATGAACATCGGGCTGTGTGGCACTTTTTTATTTATCATTTTGTTAGGTCACAAGTGTTGCCCCGTGCGTGTCATTCAGAGCATAATTATATTCCCATCACATATATTTTTAAATCCCGAAACCATTGTCACTAACTAGGAATAGGTAAGACAAGAAAACAAGAAACCCAATTCAAATTAATGCTAGATAAATTCCATCTTTCTAATTATCAAGTAGGGGCCCCCGGATATTCTTTTGTATGACCCATGTCACGACAAGTTGATGATGCAAAAATGTTATTCACAGATGCAATAGTATTGTATATCCACGCCTCTTCTTTGTCCTTCCCCCTCCTGTCCGCGTTAACCAATAATTAACACCACAATTTGCAACCTTAGGTACAACGTACGTAAAACCGGTCGAGATTCACATCCAAAAATCAGTACTTATTTTCTTTTTGAATGCTTCATCGCCACTAATTATTTTATTTTGTCTTGGAGTCTTTATTGTGACCGAGAAATAGGCACCATATGATAATTATCTTGACAACATCCCTTGTTAGTTGATATAATATTTGGTGCATGTCACAAATGTGGGCATAACATAGCGGTCAGCAGTAGGCGAGACTGAGATACTGATATTATTATTAATGAAATTAAAAATGGGAGGTAACATAGGATCCTATATATAAATACATAGGAGACAATGCCATATGGGTTAACATTATGTTTGTGTCCCTATAATAAGAGATATATAATAATATATATGTTGTGCATAAGAAATATCGAACAACAGAGGGAAAGTACGATCTAAAAATGCAAAATGTGATTTAAAACGGTAATCCGTAGCTAAAACGAAGATTGAAGGTACAAGAGGAAGTGGAAGCTTGAAATGGGCATCTCCAGAAAAGGGAAGCAACAGTAAAATCCACACAACGCCGGATCATAAAGAAGAGAGAGATGAGTTAGGCTTGCGGGCCCTATCATTGAATTGTACGGTGATTTGATGTATCAACGGTTGACAGCGAAACGTTCTAAAATGGTGTAATGCGTGTCAGAGACTAAGGTAAGAAAAAGAGTAGGAGCAGTTTCTGTTTTGGGTTGGGGGCGGTTATAGGCTGAAAGTAAGGACTATGGTGAATGAATCATGAATGGAAGAAGAAGATGATGATGAAGAAAGGGTAAGCATTATTGTTGTGGCAGTTGAGTAGTGTTTGAGTGAGTGATGACAGTGGAGCAACGACGGTGCCATATTTAAGAAGGAACTGCCAATGGGCACAAACATCTACACTATATACAGAACAGAGTGGCGTCACTTAGGTACGGTACCATTCTTCTTGGATCTTGTGCCCTATTCTTTCACTTATCACTTCTTTTCATGCTACTTTGGTCCCTCCCTCCTTACCCACGTGGAATTTTGACTCACCAAGTGTTCGTTGTTCCTCCAAATTATTCCTTACCCTTCACCCTGTCAATCTCTATTCTCTAGTCCTTAATTATTTTTAGCTACCCGATAACAGTAACTCTACTTCACATTCACCAAGTTTTCTTTCACTCATTTGCAATCTATGTCACAATATTTGCTTCTGGAATTCATAATTATTTGACTTCCAGTTTCTGATTAATTATTAGTTAGGTGGTTAGTTTACTAATTATTTTTATTAGTTGCATAGATTTGATAATTAATTAAATGTTATATGAGCGGTGGTGTAAGTAGACGTATCTTAGCGCAGTATCTGTCTGCTTAGGTATGCATGTAATTTTTGTGCGAATTTATTGAAATTTTGAATCGCATTTTATTTTATATGACGACTGATTTCTTAAATTTATTATGAGTTTTAAGTTACCCGGAAAAAACGAAGATTAGGAGTTCTTGAAGTACACACGTTGTTTTTTCTTCATCGTACAATGTTTCAATAAGTAATTAGATTTTAAATATCGTATGCTATTTTTTTATGTGAAGTAGTTTAGATGAAAAGCAAAGGCAAAATATATACAGAAGAATGAGGGAGAATATGAAAATTTCCCGTTTTAGAAAAGAAATTTTCAACATAAATTTTAAAATTTATATTCATTTTAAAATCAATTTTTATTATTTTATTTTCTTTAATGAGTAAACACCATTTAGGTTTTTGCTCCAAAAAAAGACACCCACACCATATTTATTTATTTATTTAGTTATGGTTTGAGCACGATAGGACATTTGATTTTTAATCTCCAAATTAAATTACACCCACTTTCTTCCATGATTTTTGAATCCAATGCATGTTATTCCTAGACAGGATTTGGTTATAGTCATTCTGTAGCTTATGTTCGATGTCTTTTAGTGGGTCTATAGTTAGCATTTTTCTTTTGAAAACATTACCAAAAATGTTAGCATTAAAAAGTGACGATTCTTCGTTAACATTCTTCAAGCTAGATATGACATTGTTGAGGTTTCTTCACTAATCCTTCGTTAGAACATTTAAGTAATCCTTGGGCTGCGAATGTGAGGCGACCCATATATACGAGTACAGTGGGTTACAATGAGAATTCACAATGCTTCAATGCTCAGTTTAGGGGAAATCACACATCAACGAAGGTTAGCTACACCTCCATTAAGTTCCTTGAAAAGAGCTCTAGAACCTCGCGATTTACGGTGCCAAGTAAACTTTGCTCCAATCAAACCAAGGTCAACTGGATCGCAATTCTCTATGACTTTTGCAAAAGCAATTGCCCAAGAATAGGAAAAAATACCCATTTAATTTGCTTTGATAAGAGAAGAGAAACACTAAAGTCTTATATTTAGCATCCGAGGCATAAAGATTTTATTTTCTTCTAAAGTCACTCACAAGTAATTTTAGAAAGTAGTATGAAAGGAAGAGATTGGGCTTGCACACACCCTTGACCACATCCACTGCTTTGCATCAACAAATAGTTAAATACAATTTGGGCATGTCTATCTACAACGTCAAAATTGAATCTAGTTCCTGTCTCTTAAGAACCTAAAATCCATCGGAATTTCGTTATGCTTCCTCAACAATATTAAAACTACAGCCTGATAGGATTAACTTTGTCAAAAAGAATGGGACTTTTTGAAAAATAATAATAATCAAAAAAATTTTACAAGCAACTCTTTGACATGACTATTTCTAACCACGTTAACATGACTTTTTCTAACCACGTTAGTTGTTCTAATATTCCAAGAGAGTATTTGATAACTAACATTCTTCCTGTCACTTCAAAAAACTCAAGAAGAATGTATTATGTACAAGTTTTTTTTTAAGAAAAAAAAAATTGTGGGATAGATTGTAAACTGTTGATTGAGATGTATTTTAATTGGATGAACAATATTGCAGCATAGGAAAATTAACAATATAATTAACTTTGATGAAGGATAATTTTGTAATTCCAAAAGCTCTCTTCATCTCTTTTCCATTGAAGAATCTTATAGTTTGTATTTACTTTTTGAATATCTATGAATTTGTTTAGTATTGTTTTAATTTTTTTTTTATATGCTATATAGCTAAATCCATATTTAGGGTTATGATGAATCCTTTACATAACTTTTTGAGATCCTTATTAATAATAATTATATGTTTTATTTCTTGATCAGTGTTTACCTTATTGAACTGTATTTGTATATTTATAATAGATAACTCTTAAATATACCATAATTAATTATATTATATGTAACTATATCATATATAGTTAATGAATCTATAAGGTAAAACAAAATAAAAGATTAGGTGAAATAAGTTTAGTTATTCTCTTTCAATCATTATTAAATTAATAGTTTGTAGCTTCTTTATATTTTATTTTATTTTTTTACCTTGCATGACCACTGGGAATAATAGCTTAGAGAAAAGACTATTAATATTACATGATTATTGGATGTTAATACAATTAGTATAAGTGGTTGACAATTATAGAAAAATTAAAATTAAAATTAATCTAAAGTGAACATAGAGAAATATCAAAATGAAATTATACGCTCTAAGTTTCTCTTAATTAATCTATTGTTAGAGGTTACATTATTTTTAATTTTTTTTAATTACTTTCATATTTGAATCATTGCTTTATTAAATTTCATATCCTTTAAGTTTAAATAATTAAATTAAAAAATTCTTAGTAATTATAAACAATATTTGTGAAATGATATTTTAAAAACTTATTTTAAAACTTTTTTATTACTTTTTGACGGATACATTTGTCCACAAACATATTACATGTAGACTAAGTTAAAAGTGTTGACTTATGAGTTCGTAGTAGGGCAAAAGGATATTGAAGGAATTTGATGAAGTTCTGGAGAAGTATAGTTTTGTATTAGAGGATACACTGGAAGGTGTACGTGGATGGGAAGTAAAAACGTTAAAAAAGTTGAAGTCAAGGAAGAAGATAAAATAGTAGAAGGAGGAGCATTTTGCAACTTATTGGGCTATGTTGTCATCAAACATGGAAGATTACAGTAGAAACTTTACAAAGTGGATTGACTTAAGATCAAGGCAAGTGGTTAGGGATATTTGTGTAAATCGGTTGAAATGTGGTAATTATTTCTAAATGAAAAGGATGCAATCCGGTTTAGATAAAAAGTTGTGTACATTTTCACTCTTAACTAAAGTTTAATACAAGTTATATATTTTTCTACTTTTTAAGCTTAAATTCTAAGCATTTACTTACCATCAAATTATATTAATGCTCACATACCATCTATTACTTTGCTTATTCAAGTGAAAAGAAAGAGGGTAGAATTTACCGTTCTATAATTGTTATACTTTTCCATTGAGAAAAAAATATTGGCAAAAAAATGTAAGTCCTCATACTGATCAAGTCGAAAGGACTTGGTTCAACAACATTTCATCTCCATTTTGCCTAAGGGGGCTGGTTCTTTCACAACTTTAATTCGTAAAACCATCTATTATAACCCGACCTTAGATGGAAGATCTAATCAGGTAAGTTCAACTAATCTAAAGGGAAATAAATTCCACCGGAAGCAGGATTGCCCTTTATGTTGCGGGTGACTTCGAAAGGGTGAATTTTTACATTATTTTTTTCACGTTGCACCAAAGCATTTTGGATCAATTGGTTCTGTTAAACACGATTGGTACACTTCTAGGTCCCATTATTATGCTTTCGTCCATTTGTTTGTTTCTCATTAATTTATCATGATATGTGCACTCAGACCCTCTAGCCGTGATTGATCTACATTTTTTGGCCATTTCTATAGGGTCCCTTAGGTTATTTAATTTCCTCTTAAAAATATTAAATATGTTTGGTTTGCTAGGTTTATTTTCCCTTTCACTCAGATACTAGGGATACCATTTGGCATATTTTTACATTGAGCTACATGCAATTACCGCACAGTGATTTCTTTGTGATTTTTGAAGACCTTAAAAGAGTGACCGGAAATTTGGTACCCTCCCCCGCATATTAAGTTTTTTCATCGAGTCGTATACTCCACCTTGTGCTCATGACTTTCCGAGCTATTTTTTTCTCCACATTACGTTAATGTCAATCTATCTTGACGTAACCTCTCGCAAATATTATTCTCAAGTTTCAAAGACCAAGCCATAGCAAAAAATAAATAATCCCATTATAGTAAGTAGGATTAAACTTAGGAAAGTGAATCCAAACTACTGAACTAGTATTTAGTACAACTTTGAAGAAGGGGAGATAAATTTTGGAGATCAAATTGTTATTGCGAGGTAGTGAGCATGAGTTATCCGAGAACCACGGCGAAATCAAACTTTACCACTTCGAAACTAATATAGATGTCCATAATTTTAAAACTTCCAATAAATTTTCATGTTCTCTAAGAATCGTGCGTCAAGGGATGTACAACTCATCAAAAAGCTTCATCAAATAGCTTGTCATCCACAAACAGTTTCAGCAAAAAGGTAGTACCTCTCTTATCATATTTTTCCCAAAAAGATTTCGTGCATGAAGATTTTGGTTTTGGACTTGCTAATGGAGCTTGCATGTATTACTTTATCCCTAAAGGTCTCCCGATTTTTTGTATAATCCTCACCTGTTTAGCGGGTTTTCCGTGAAAAATAGTTTTCGATCTCTTTGAAAATAATAGCTTGTTATTATTATAAATTTCAGTAAAAATATGTAGAAGCATGGATTTTGCTAATCAATACTTCAAAACATTAGTTAAGGAATTTAAAATAATTTTTTATTAAAAATTATGATGAACTGCCACAAAAACTAATCATAGCGGGCAACACATTAATAATATTTTCAAATAAAAAAATTATACTTTTAATTCTTTAACCAGTACTCTAAAAGTATAAAATAAAAATAAAGCAATAATTATATAATTTTTAATAAAACCAGAAAATAAAATAAAAAAACAATTTCCGAATTCATAAACCCCTTTTTTAGGTCCATTACTCTCTGTGGTCCAGAAATTAGAAAAAAGACACCAACCAACAAAAGCCCAAATCACAATTAAAAAAAGGCTCAAAATACTTAAGCTCCCGTTACAGAAGAAGCCCCTTTTAAATCTTGATACAAGGAAGCCCTAGCCCCTAGGTCATTGGGGGAAGGGGAATGTGAAAATTTGCTAGCTTTTTGTTTTTGCTCTTAATGGGCTTGTGCTCGTCTTGTCCATCCATCCCATGTTTCAACTTTGTCTTTACTCTTTAGTCCCAAATAACCTTTTCTCAAATGGAGGAGGAGCCAACGATGACCGAAAAACATAAGAGATTGGATTTTTCATCAAATTATTTTCTCTTATCATAATCAGGTGTTACAGTACTTTCATGGAGAAAAAAGGGTACCTTCTAAGTAACTGAAAAGGAAGAAGGAAAAGGGAAAGTGTCGAAGATAGTAAACTTTTGGCTGGGCATTAATGGCATTATAATCACAAGAACACATAAATTGCATTTTACACATTTTGTTTTGGGCACAGATTATATATCTACATTTTACCACTTTTTATTTTGTCGCTTACGAATTACGATCCAAGGATATGAAAGTGCTTTTTTTAGTTCAAATGCACCTGGAGATTTTGTGTACATTTGAATAATTTTTAAAAAAGAGAAGGTCTACTTACTTTAAAATATAGAAAAATGTGAATTATAATATTATATATTTATAAATATTTTTATTTATTTAAAAATTGATATCCATAATTATCAAAATAATATCATGTGATCTAGCCATTAAATTTGTGTCAAATTTGTATTCTTAAAAAGTTATTGAACAGAGTAAGTATATAAAATTTATTCTTAAAATAAATTAATTTTTTCCCTTGAAAATGATAGAATGCAGTTTGGTTTTATGCTTTTCCTCGGATTCATCCTTTTAACTTTTGATAAAAGAAAAATCCCTCTATCCATCATATTATTCATCTAATTATATTTTTTTTCTATCTCTCTTTCATTTGTAAGAAAAATACAATAGTGTTGTTGTAACGATAAAACTTTTCAAATTAATTTTTAACTTGAGTAAAATTTATGATCAATTTTAAGTTTTTATTTATTGACTGTAACATTGTAGGTTTCTTCTTTTTAGTTTATACTACCTTACAGTGATTGCACTAGCTACAACATCTAGTTATAGCTACAATTTCTAGTTATCATAGAAGTGGTAGTGGTCCTTGCGTCCACTTTCATGGGTACTTGTTTTAGAGTTTTTTGAATTTTTAAGAAATATTTTATTTTTTTAAAAGATAAATTCTACTTTACTGTTTGATATTTTCTCTGAACATCAAATAACTGTCACTGTTAAAATTTTCAAATATTAAAATTAGTGATTTAATAATAAAAAACATTAATAACTTCTCATTTTTAAGATAATAGAAGAATTACAACGTTAATATAAAGAGAGTATATAATACTTTTAAATTTACGATATCATAGCAAATAAATTTTTTAAATCACAAATACTTTTTTAATAAAAATAATTATGTTCAAGTTTGGCCAAGAGATTATTATAGTTTGAATTTTGAACACCTAAAGATAATTTTCAATATAAATGTTGAAAGCTTCCCTTTCTCTGCAATTTCATTTCCTTACCAAGACAAGGGTATAAGAGCATGTTTCTTTCAAATTTTAAGAATGAAAAATTCTTAATCGTGGTTCCTCCCTACATCCATAGGTACGTTCTTGGTGGTATCAGCCACGGGCATTAATGAGTTGTTCTTGTTTGGCTCCTTATGTTAGGAGAAAATAGTGACTGAAAGAAGGTAGAAAAGAGAAAGACTCCATTTTTATATCAATGTACATGTGTTTAAATAGTTCTAGATTTATATTTAATTTATCGTTATTAATTATAGTTTACATTAAATTTATTTTAAAAAAATTTAATGCGTTTAAAAATACGATTTAAGTGACATATAAACAATAAATGATAATGATTTGATTTATAGAATACGACGACTGAGACTTATTAACGGCGTTTTAAAATGTTTTTATTGAATGGCGAGGTGAAATTGATCCACCAAAGATTAAATTAGAAGACTCAGGCTAAAAAAAAATTGAATGTTAAAATAAATATAAAAGGAAAAAAAATGTAAATTTTTGTTTTCTAGTGAAAATAACACGAGAAAAAAATTGAAAAATACGAGAAATCTTCGTAAGGGGCCAAACAATAAAATTCAACAGTAAATTTGATATTATGACTTAATTAAATATCAGAAATGTATCTCTATCCATCTCATTATTTATCTAATTATTTATTTTTTCTATTTCTCTTCCATTTATAAGAAAAATACATTAGTATTGTTGTAAGAATAAAGAATATTTATATATATATATATATGGGATTTAAAAGATATATATACTAAAATATAGTATTTTTTTAAAAATTATAAAAATTTAAAATTTAAAAATCGTTGTTAACAATTTATAATATATATACTATAGAATAATGAAAAGTTAATGAGTTTTAAAAATTGTTACTATCGATTTTTAAAAAAAATATATGAAAAAATAAAAAATTGTCGAGTGGCAATCTTTTTTAAAAAAATTGATTGAAAAATCGTTAATTAAAAAAATTTATATTTTTATAATTTTTTTTAAATATCATATTTTGATAATTATTTTCGTATAAAAAAAAGATTCCAAGAATAACACTTTTCAAATTAATTTTTAATTTAAATAAAACTTACGATAATTTTAATTTTTTTATTCTACAATGACATGATTGTAAAAGTATACGTCTCTTCTTTTTAATCTATCCTAGCTTTAAGTTGTTGCATCAAGTACAACCACTAGTTATTATAGAAGTAGCTAATGTTTACTTGGTTTAAAAATATATATATATTTTTTTTATGTTTAAATTAGAAATATCTTTTAGTGTTTGTTTGACTTACAAAATTGAGTATAAAATTAAACATTAAAATTAAAATTGAGTTTTAAAATTTTAATTATTATATTTAGATGTTTATTTGAAACTATAATTCTATAGAGCAATTTTATGAAATGACATATAAATTTAGTTTACTTATTTCAACATGTACTTAGAAAATTTTTAACACTGTGTCTCCTCATCATCTTCGTAGTTTTTTATTTTTGTGATTTTTTTCTTTTCTATATACTTTTTGTTTAAGTATTTTCTTTCTTTTCTCTATTTCTTTGTTCTTTACTTTACTTGTGTACCTCTTTTTCTTTTTTTCTTTTTTTTTTCTCTTTTCCTTTTTAACCTCACTTTTACATTCATTATTAATATAACTTTTTATGTTTTTTTATTTTTTTTATTTTCTTTTTTTCCATTTTACATTAATTATTGATAAAAGTGATTTTTTTCTTTTCTTTTTCTTTTATTTTTTCTATTCTTCTTTTACGTCTTCTACTATTTTTCTCATTTTTTACATTTATTTTTTATTATTATTCTTTTACATCTTCTTTTTTCTTTTTATTTTTTTACATTTGTTACATATTTATTATGTTTATATTACTACAAACTATATTGTATTGCTATTCTTCACTTTCTACATTTGCCGCAAATTATATTATTTATGTTAATTGTATAATAAATCAATACTAAATGCAACAGAGTGATAAAAATATAATAAAAAATATATTTTTGAGCCATGATTATATTTGTGAATATTTATATACTTTAATCTAATTTATAAAAAAGACAATTCATGATAATATTAAATTTTAATGATAAATTAAACATAAAAAATAAATTTACTATATCATAATTTAAAAAAAAATATTTAATTATTATTTAATTATATCATCTTTAATAATTTATTTAATAATTAATTTTTATTTCTAATTAACATATTATTTAAAAATAAATTAAATTATTTTTTAGAAATTTATATCTTACGTCACACTATAAAATTTGATTTTAATTTAGAATTTTAATTCTACATTCTAATTCTTTTTTGTCAAATGTAAAATTACAATTTTGAACAAATTGTAATTCTAATAAAATTAAAATTAGAATTAGAATTCTGAACATCAATTTTAATTTCATACACTAAGCAAGCCCTAAGTTAAAATAATTATGTTTAAGTAAGAATTATTACCAAAAATAAACCTATTCTTTCAAATATTTTTTTATTTTAGATAATTTTATTTTATCTTTATTTTAAAGAAATAATTATTACACTAATTACTTGTAATTACTCAATTATCTATACATCTATGGGTGCTAAAGAAATTATCATAGTTTGAATTTTGAACACCTAAAAATAATCTTCAATGGAATGCTAATAGCTTCCCTCTCTCTGTCATCTTCATTTCCTTGACAGGACAATGGTATAAAAGCATGTGTTTTTCAAATTTTAAGACTGGAAAAGAGGCTTTTGAGATCTGAATCGTAGTTCCTCCTAAATCCATAGGGACATTCTTGGTGGCATCAGTAATTGAAAGCAAGGGGAAAATAAGAAAGACTCAACGCATGTTTATATAACTAAATATGTGCTTAAATAGTTATTTAAATATATATTTAACTTACTGTTATTAATTATAATTTTTATGTTAAATTTATTTTAAATTTTTAGCTTGAGTACAACTTATGATCAATTTTAACTTTTTATT
Source organism: Abrus precatorius (assembly GCF_003935025.1). Classification (NCBI taxonomy): domain Eukaryota; kingdom Viridiplantae; phylum Streptophyta; class Magnoliopsida; order Fabales; family Fabaceae; genus Abrus; species Abrus precatorius. The sequence goes on along the minus strand of NW_020874406.1, from coordinate 16,258,534 downwards.
TTTCAATGATATGATTGTAACATTGTAGCTTTGGAAGTTTCTTCTTTCTGATCTATCATGCCTTTCAGCTATTGTATTAGCCACAACCTCTAGTTGCCGTAGAAATGGTAGTGGTCACTCTAGGCGGATATGATGTGAACTTTTCACTGACACTTACATATATAATGTTTATTTGGTTTAAAAAATATATTGTTTTTAACTTCTTTTTTCTATTTAAATCATATGTATTTTTAGTTGAGATAATTATATTTGAGTCGGGATTATTACATACAATAAAACTTTCTTTTTGAGTATTTTTTATTTTAAATAAATAATTATTACATTAATTACTTGCAATTACTCAATTATCTATTTATTTAATGCATGGTTAAGAGATTATCATAGTTTGAATTTTGAACGCCTAAAGATAATCTTCAATGGAAATGCTGATAGCTTCTCCTTCTCTGTTATCTTCATTTCCTTGCCAAGACAAAAGCATGTGTTTTTCAAATTTTAAGAACGAAAAAGAGGCTTTTGAGATCTGAGTCGTGGTTCTTCCTAAGTCCATTGGTGCGTTCTTGATTAGCAAGGTGAAAATAAAAAAGACTCAGAGCATGTTTATATAACTATGCATATGCTTAAATTGTCATAGATTTATATTTAATTTATTGTCATTAATTATAATTTTTATGTTAAATTTATTTTTATAAGTTTTTTAATGTGTTTAAAATTGCAAATCGAGTGACACACACTCAATAAAGGTCAAAATAATAAAAATAAATTAAATCTTAAAATAAATATAAAAGAAAAAATTGTAAAATTTGTCTTTTTTAGTGAAAATAATGAGCGAAAAAATTACAAAAGATGAGAAATCTTTGTACTAGGTCAAGCAACAAAATATAATAATAAATTTGATATTACGACTTGTTTAAATAATTTAAAGCCATGATTTATAATTTATTTATTTATTTACATATTTTTCACCAAACTCATCCATCACTTTCTAATTTAGCCTTGATCTTTCAATACTTTTTCTCTTTTGATAGTTTCTACATTGATATAACTAAGAAACGTTTTATGGGTATCCATGAAGTCATAGATCAATAATCAAGATTTATTCTTAAAATAAATATATCTTTTTTCTTTGAAAAATATATAATGCAGTTTGGATTTATGCTTTTATTCGGATTGATCTTTTAAACTTTTGATAAAAGAAAAATCTCTCAACCTGCATGTCTTTTATGGTGTAAATTAACATTAACTGAAGAACTTATATACATTCATAAAATGACAGATTATTTTTATAACAAAACTTCTATAATAATATTTTTCTCTCTATGTTTGAAATAATATGAGCGACAAAAATTACAGTATATTTGATATCACGACTTAATTAAATAATTTAAAGCGCTTTTAATTTATGAGTTCTTTTTATTTACATAGTTCTCACCTCACTCATCCATAACTATTTAATTTAGCCTTAAACTTTCAATACTTTCTCTCTCTTTTAATAGTTCTACATCGACATAACTAAGAAATGTTGTATGGGTATCCATGAACTCTCAGATCAATAATCAAGTCTTAGTAAATTCGAATGTTTAACTCATTTGCAAATTGTAACTAATATGAAACTTACTCGTTACTAGTACTTATTTTTCAATTGTTGATAAAGAAATCACTACCTAGAATTGATCTCGATGTCAATTAAATCTTTCAAAAACGTAAATTCATCAAATTCATTACTGAATCTTCATAAGAACAAAGAATGAGAAAACCATTTGAATATAATCTTCGTAATTTGATGATGAACTGAAATCTTCGTAAATTTGCTGTCATAAATAATTGGCACTTTGATTTTGTCACAGTTGCTTAGAGTTAATTTATAGACGAGTTTTTCTTCTCCAAAGTACATAATAAAAAAAATGCATGTGTTTTTTTCCCTATGCCGAAAGGGAAAAAATATAATAGACAGAGGCCACGTCAACAGAAACAAGAGAAGAAAATAAAAAGAAAACAAACTAGAGAGCACTGCAACAGGCAGAGACAATGACTTTGATCCCAACTTATATTCCCAGTTAGTTACTATTTTGTGACAGCTCACATTAGATTCAAGATTCAAGGATTCAAGAAAGAACATGTAATTTATCGGTGAACATTAATATCACACATATTTAATGAAAGAAAATTAAAATAAATGCACATGTAGGTTGTCAAAACAATCCACCAATCTCCAGCTATTTACCAAAACACCACCTCATAATCATAAAACGAAGTAAAAAAATTTCAAAGCGATCTGCATTAATTTCCCTTCAAGAATAAGACTAGTGGTTAGGGAAATCAATGTTGATAAATGGAGCCTAGCCAACTCACTTGATCTTTTTGGCACATGGAGCTATAAATATAAACGAAAAGTAAAATTTCAACCGATAAAGACAATTTTCTTTTGGTGTCAAGAGTCAAATACTCAAATGCAAGAAGCAAATAATTTGTACATCAAATAGCCAAATCCTACAATATTCTACGAATTAGAAGAGAAGAATAGAAATTGACAAGAAAATCCTAACACAAATTCACTTACTTATCCCACCCCAATGAAGAAGAGAAAAAGAAAATGACCTTTCTTTTAATCCCCCACCTTGTCATCAAGGCAAGGAAAACCAAAAGAAAGAAAGGAATAGGTCCACTCCTCTACAAACTCAACACTTCACTGCCATGACTTATGTGCCAATCTCCAAATCTCTGCAACTTGACCCTCCTTCATTCAACAGCTCCTGGATTACACCAAAAAGAAAAACAAAATATTCAATAATTAATCAGACAAACACCTAGCTAGCTAGTGATTTGATAAAAGAAAAGGCAAAATAAATAAATAAAAGTGATTTATATAAGACCTGAGAAGAAGTAACATTAATTGGAGCTCCCTCATTGACCAATGCAGACCTTCTTGGTTCAACACCCCTATCAGAAGAACCTTCACTCTTCTCAACCTTCTTAGAACCAATGTGGCTCTTTCTGAGACCAAGAAGACCCTTCCACCTTGTTGAGGACCCTTTCGGTGGCCTTAGAGAAAAATCCTCATAATATTCATCATCGTTTATAAGGAGTTCTTGCTTGAGAGTGGTGGTGGCCCTCTGAACCTGGTTGTTGCAATTGTCCTTGTACGGCAACAACCTACCCTTGAAGAAAAGCTCATCAGCACTCATCATAGAGTAGTTTGTGACTGAGAATTCAAAGTCTGAGGACACTGGCGCGTCTGATCTGGAGCCTCTTTGCTCTTGCTTCATGGCTTGTTGCACATCCACAAAATCATTTGAGAAAGAGATTCTGGGGCTCATTGGAGCGCAGTGATGATGGTAGTGGTGATGACGACCCTTTTGCTCGGAGTTGTACATGTCTAAGCATGCCATGAGATTTCAGAACAACATCTAAATTAAAAAGAAAACAAAATGGATGTGGGAGAAGTAGAAACAATAAATTCTACTTGGGTTGGGACCCCCTCCCTCACACTGTTACAACCCCACTTACAGCAGATGTTTGTATTTATATGTGTCACAGAAGGGATCTTCCTTTGGATTTTTCATCCCACCTTTGCAAATACATACTATTATTTACATGCATGGCATGCCGTGACATGATGTTTTGTCATGACATGTTAATTTGGCATTCAATGACGGTCAATCTTCAAGATATGTACTGTCTCCAGTTTACACTGCTCTCCTTGGACACAAGTGAATTGTGAACTCCATGGAAAAATATGCAAGCTAGCCAACAAATTAAGTAGTAGTATTTAACTATTTATTCTCTTTCTTACCCTTTTACCCCTTGGGTAGTGGTAACTCATGCAAATAAAGCTCTCCTTTTTAGGCCAATCCCTTGTGTTTCATGTTGTAATGTAAACAAAGTTTTGGGAAGATTCGAAGAACTTGCACTTTTAACCATGTCATCTCAGCATCCAATGCATGCTAACAAAACACATATGCATTATCCATCACTTGCTTTCTTTCTTCTTTTTTTTTTCCCTTTTTAACAAAGTAATCCAACTTGTATGGTTCTATTAGAAAAGCTGGAGAGGGTTGCATGCTTCTTGTTCTCTTAAGTGAGTCTTGTGTATGCAAAACCAAACAAAGGGTGTTAAAATTAGTAGACAAGGTTGTGTGTTAAAAACAGTTAGCATTTGTGGTAGAGAAAGCAACCGCAGTGATATTTAAAGGAATGGGGTATTGGGAGGGATTAGGGAGACTTAAATTCTTCAAAAAATTTCATCCAAGTTTTAAGGCTCCCACCAAAGTGGCACAGGGGCACAGTGGCAGAGTTACAGCTTACAGAGAGGACCGGCATGCATGCACAGCTCTGCTAGTTGACCAAGCTTTGACTCCAAAATGAACAAGCCAGGGAATGAGCTGGCGACACTGACGGATCAAAGTGACCACGTGACCCGGGATTGTCTTTCAATTAGATAATCAAATTTCAATTTAAGGACAAAATTTTATTAATTCAAATTGAAACTTTAATGTTAGCTAGCACTGAATTTTTGTGAAGAAAAACTAGGAACAGAGACCAATATTTGCACTTAAGTTCAAGGGTGGTAAATATATCGCTTAGATCATGGATCTCTCATGCCAAATTTAAACATAGTAATCTCATATTCATATGTTGTGTATATATTACTATATTGTACATGTTCATAATGGGGTAGTGGGTAGAGCTTGCATTAATTGGCCATAATGAGGGCATTTGAAATTGCTTCCCTTTTCCAAGTCACTCAGCCTCATGTTGTGCACTGAGAGGAATCACGTGGCATGAATATGATCCCTTCACTTCCTAAGTTAGACAGCTCTCGTCTTTCACCAATCACTAACTCATAGAATTGTTTGAATCTTCATTATGTAAATATTCCTTGTAGGCACTAAATGGCTTTGCATCCCAACTTCTGTTTTGCCAATCATGGGGAGGAAACAAACGCAGCCTTCATAAATCAACAAGTATAATCATGCATATTGTTACTAAATACAAATATATTATTATTTTTTTTCAAATGGCCCAGAGAGAGAGAGAAAAGGGTCATAGTCTTGAACTCTCGGACCAGTGTTTAGAAGTAGAATTACTCAGTCTTCAGGGCCAGGAAAGCCTGGTAACATGCAGGAAAGGACACAGAGTACTAATAAAAAAAAATTAACTTTGAAGCAAAGGACATGGTTGTCACTCACGTGGTTCAATCCTTTTCAAGAGGCTGGCCTAATGGGGTTATGCCACGTGGCTGATTCCCACAAATGAAAGGCTTCGAACATGGACCAGTCAAACACATTCAGCAAATTCTTGGAGAGTAAAAGGCTGTTGGATTTGGCCTGATCTCGGTTTTGGTCTCCCATCTTGTTAGCATCTCCTTGCATCTTATTGGCTGTGATACTATCTAAACCAATGTTAATTTCATATTAGCTCTTCTATTTAATGCATGTGCTCCTTTCCCAATGTCAGATCAAAAGAAAGAACGAACTAGTTGATTCTCTAGTGTTTATTGTTTCGCTGCCAGATTCAATTGTGGCTAATTTAAGAGAGTCAGAACAAAAAAGCTAGAGATTTCTATAACTAAAAAAAGTTTGTATTTTGGTCACAATTTAGAGAGAGAAGCAAGTGATCAGACGGGTGATTGAAAATATATTGAAAAACTTATAAACATAAAAATTTAACAAATTTTTAATTAATAACATTGAAATTTTAAATTGTAACAATTTTTTATATACACTTTTAATAAATTTTTAAATAAAAATATTATATTTATTAATTTTTAATTAATAATTTAAAAATATTACTTAAAATAAACCAATGTTTTTCTATTCTATGCAACAATATTCGAGGATCAAGTGTTTATTTTATGCAACGGTATCAACTAAAGTTGCGACATTATTAGGTAAACATGATAAAAGTTGGCTAATGATCTTGATTCTCATATAAGTTGGATAAAGGTTGTTATTCCTTTTAGGATTGGTCAGTGGTGTAATAGCTCCTAATTAACTTCATACGATGCAGGTATGCAAAGAATCCAAAGATTAGTTGATTGATTTAGTGGGTCAAATATTTACGCGTATATATAAGAATTGGAATTATTAGGTTAATTAAAAAATATTTACAGTTAGTAAGTTTTTATTGAGTATTTGGAAGATTATTTCATGTAAAAAGTTAAGTACATACTAAACAAAACTCTTTTTTAGCGTGCTCTTTCATTGATTCTATTGATTTCGGTCTAATAATCCATTAAGGGTACGGAAATGCACGGGCAGTGAAACTAGTTGATCCCTTAATTGTAATACTACTAAAATGTAAATTTAATGCAAATTGGAGTCATAGTATTGTAATATACTGTTCCATTAGCATCATTGAAATCCGTTACTGTAGAGAATGCTTGGGGGTAAGATAAAACAAATGTCTGAAGAAGAGTAATGATCCTTCTAAGAAGTTGCGTTGAAAAGAAAAACGTATATGATTTTTGGGAGACAGAGATGGACCTACATTTTAAATAACATCTTCCAAAAGTCCTCATGCTGTGAAGAGCCTTTCTTTCAGCCAGTACTTGCACTGTGATATAAGTTAAAATAGGGCAAGTCACGCTTGCTGAATCTATTCATTAATTATCGTGACTTTTTTATGCTTGCGCCAGTTGCATGCCACACATTAGGACTTTCTTTGATCCTCTCTCTGAGTTCCACATATTAGGCACAACACAAGTGAGTTTCTTCTTATAAATCACAAAATGCATCTGCAATAATCCATTTGAGATATGGTGCACTTATCACTGCTGATTTTGTAGTAATAGATAAATAATATCATATTAATTACCTGCAAAAAAAGTTAACTGTGACCTGTAATAACATGTCAATTGGCTAGAGCTTTGTGCATATTATTAAATGCTCCATATCACATGAAGCATTGAAGACTACCTAATTACAAATAACTAGATACACTGAAGGAATATCTACAAATACAAATGAAATATATTAAAAAGCATAGATTAAAGGATATGGAATTTATTGACATCGGGTTTAAATTTGAATCCATTTGTATTTTTAATAAATAATAAATATATTAATCAAATGATTGAATATGTTATATTATTCTAGTAATTGTCAATATAAAACTTTATGATAACTTTCTTATAACTTATGTCTTACACTTAGTATTAATCGATGATCTAGACTCAAGTTACACACATGTACTTAAAAAAAAAACTTAATTTTTTTGGGATTTTATTATACTTAAGGGGAAAGCCAATAGGTATCCACACAACTTGCATATTTGTACTAGTAATATAATTTGTTGTTGTTCTTCTTCTTAGACTTTCTCAAGGTTATTAATATTCAATTGTATTATGTATTACAAAAATAAGGAGTGGGGTAAAGGGAAGATTTTTCTAACCCTCAATGGGAGTGGGGCGAGTGCCCATTTTTCTTCCCTTACAGTAATGTGAATTGGTGGGATCGAAAAAGCAGGGAGGATGGAACCTGCCCTTATCTTGCCGTGTTTCCTGTGTCTATGCAGATAGACAAACAAAAGGTTTGAGTAAAGAAATTTAAGAAAGTAAAAATTTTCTTTTGATTCAATAATTAATTTGAAAAATTAATATAACTTGATATGAAAAATCAATATACATCTAATGACGATACAATTTTAATATGCATAGTTTAGCAATATATATGGTTCAAGTCAAGTTAAATTTTATCTTAAATTAATTAACCTGACATATTTATTAAACTATTTAAATCTCGAGTCTAATTTATTTATTTGATATAAGTCTTTTTTAAAGTTTACGATGACTTTTTTTAAAAAATATAACCTTATTGAATATAATCTTTTTCATTGTACAACCAAAATCAATTAGCTTGTTTAAAGTTTGTTTTATAGTAAAACCTTTTAAATAAGTGAACAAGTCTTCTAAAGATACTAGACAATCTAAGCATTTAAATTGATAAATAAATATATAATATAAAGACATAATAATAATAATCCCACATAATAATATTCTTAAATTATTTATATTTACTTAATAAGTTAATTTGTTAAGTCTAAAAAACTCTTTAAATTACTTAAAAATATGTCTTTTTTTAATTATACAAACTTTTAAAAATATTAGCTTAACTTATTTAATAAATATGTCGTACTTGACCTAAGAACTAGACCATAGCTCGCAATTAACAAACCGAGTAAGTTATTCCCCTTATTATTAAGGATAAATCTTTCCTGTATATATGACTACTTGTTCTTTCAGTTTTATGTTTTCCCTTCTTTTCCCTTTTATTGTATGGGTTAATGTGAAAATCAAATCAATCATCAAAAATTAAAATCACTGCACCAAGTGCTAAATTGATTAGTTTTAGGCGAAGTATCAATAACATTATATTACATGTAACTCTATCTTGACATAAATGGAAAAAAAATATTGTGTTTTTCCCTCATTTTTCACTAGCTAGTCCTGCGACTTGAAACTTCTGTCAAAGGCTGAATAAAATGCTGTACAGCCATAACCAGAATCCAGCAGCTAAAACAAAGACTGGGGGCCCGAAACTGATAAATGCAGGACAGCGTAATCTAGCTAGTCATCATCCCTTAAGAATAGGGAATTGATGCTTCATAAATCATGTCAAGCACAGAAACTGCAGAAGAGGTATAATTCAACCTGTTAGATTTTAGGAAAAGGTGGATTTAGAGAAAAGGAGATAACAGTAAATAGTTACCAAGAGATTGTATAAATAGTTACATTTTACAGTATAATGGAAATGTATGGTAGTATATTCTTAATGCTAATTTATGAATTGAATTATGCATTTGATTTATCTCACTCTTGAGAAAAGGGTAGTTGTGCATCATTCATACAATTCAATATTCATATAAAATCGTTCTGTAATAAATAACACCCTTTTATAAGTTCAGTAATGAAATTAGAAAGCTGTCCATATAGCATTCTTTCGTAGACATGAAGTTCACACACATACAAATAAAGAAAGAAAGAAAGACTTAAACATAAATTTTGCGATTAGCTGTCACTATTCAGCTTTTAAATAAAACTACCCCGCGTAAGTTTAGCCCTGTTTATTTATAAGATAAAGAAAAAACACAATTAATGTTATAAAAAATATTACTGTATGAATAATATGTCTTTTGATATATTAATTTTAATTAATATATTACCTCCATAATTTTTACCGTACTATTAACAAATTTTAATAAAAAATTACTACTCTAGTCCTTTTTATAAAAAAAATAAAGTAGAGTATTTTTTTTTTATTATAAGAAACAAATAATAGATTCAAAAAATATTAATTATTAAATTTTTTTATTAGTATCATTAATTATATAAATTACTAACTATAATATTTAATATTATGAATATTTTTAAAATAAAGTTTATATTTATGAAAAACATAAGTGATTTAATTGCTTTCTTTGGTCTAGAGATTTAATATTTTATTTCTTATAAAAAAATCGGAGGTAGTATTAATTTTTTAATATGTACTTTTGATGTAATCCATTTGTAAAATAAATGTTCTTTAAAATGCATGCAATACTTCATTATCGATCCTTCCGCCAAGACTACAAGAATCTTGAAAAACGGATTTAATAACTGAATAATTGCATGAAGATTGGAGTTCCAATTTTAAGAATGGCCAATCTTTTACATAAATGGGCAAAAAATCTGAACTCCAATCTTAATTTAACGATTCTCAAATACTACTGCACTAAATTCAAATCCAGAATCTTGTCCATCTCTGAAATACTTGTGGCACATATTTATAACTTCCAAGCTACTAACTAGAGACAAAACGATTAACAACCCATGCATTCTGAATTAATTTACATAAGTCTATACTACCATACTTGAGAGATTGCGAAAGGAAGGGAATAAAACTTCACAAAATTGAAGTCGCCATAGCTAATTACAATATAATTATTTAGTAATTAACCCTATCCAAGAAACTCAGAAAATAAACATTACAAAGAAAATATATCAATATTTTAGGTGTGGAAGATTCAATTTGCGTTGAGCAAACCATAGAATGCACAAAATACAATGCAGAAACTGAGTTGGGTTGTTTCCTTTGTATTTCCGTATACACGATTTGTACATAGATAGAATAAAACGCCACAACAAGCGATACGCTTTCAAATTTCAAAACTCACACGGGCAGCTGTAAACAGATAATAATAAGTATGCATGGGTTCACTTCGTCTGAGGTTCAGAACACCAATGTCTTCTTTTATTTATTGTATCATATTCCTTTTCTGGCACTGCATCCAATGTTATAAATTTAAACAAAATAGTAATATATGGTCTAAAAAAATATGTTCATTCAAGGTGAGTATTGTTTGGCAGTATCAAGAGTGACAATGAGTTTTATGTACGCAATTCCTACTCCATTGTTTGCTAATTCTATGCCTCAAAAACTGTAATGAGAACACGATGCATCCTTTATGGAGGGCAAAAGCAAATGTGCATATCAGGAATATCAAGGTTGCACGAACGTTTATCCTTTTATTACCTTTGAGTAAGAGTTATGCTCTACCCAAAATGCTTGCGAGCCCAATAATCAATGAATAATTATATACTCCTGCCTTTGGTGTTGATACCACTCATCAATAAGAGAGTGACTTTGGTACACTATTTATCTATGCTTAGTAAATTATATATTTTGAGATTTTTTTAATTTTATTAACATCAATTTTTAAGGTTAATTTTAAATAATTAAAAGTAGTAATTTTAAATAAAAAAAGTATTGATAACACTAAAAATATACGAGTAAAATAAATACTTTAGTTTCAGTTAAGACATATCACTTTTAAATTATTAAAATCTATCATAAAGACCGGTGTTAACATTTTTTTTATAGAATACTTTCTTTATTTCAATATAAAGCATACCTTCTAGTTATTACTTTAAAGACAACAATTAAACATTTAAAAATAATTTTTTTTATTAAAAATATAATATATAGTGTTATTAACATGTCTTCATCATCATTTTTAATGAAAAATTATGTACTAATATTTTAATAATTGCCCTTGGGACAATGGTAGACAAGATATATATAATAAAATATTAATATGAAACTTTGTATAGAAGATGCATGCATCTTTAGACTAATTATAAATTATTAAATATAATTAAAATGCATATTATAATTAATTTAAATCATATATTTTTATCAAAGAGTTATTTTTTATTAAAAAAAGACAATTACTTTTATAAATTTAAAACAAATTGATTGTTTCGCCTAACTCTATATTACATGCAGGGAAAATAAAAATATACAGGAATCAATACTTCTCGTTAAATTTGAGGATGGCTCGGTGTGCTACTGAAATAGATAGTTGAATTCCTTAGCTTAACTCTTTTACATGCTTAAAACTCGTTAGACATGGCTTAGATTCTGGTTAGAAAAGTTTATGATAAATTTATTAAAAAAATGATTTTAATAAGCTTGTTAATATATAATTTATCAAAATAATTTATTCTTTTTCAGTTTATCGAATAAGCTTCATTGTTAAATTTATTACATAAGTTATTGTTTTAAAATAATTATTAAATAAATAATTATCCAAATGCAATTATTTCTTGAAAATTAAACAGCTATCCTCATCTAGTTATGTTATATCTCTTCCCACAGTTCATCTCCTGATTTCATTTTGCAATAGGAGATCAACAGTGAGAAAACTACGGGAGCAGGAAATCAAAAACAATAAAATTTGTGATTTTTGTATTAGAACATTACACTCTTTACTAACAAATATGATAATTACCGTACATTGAACCAAACTATCCATTTAGCATTTGGAAACACTATATCTTAAGGAAAAGAAACTAAATATCTTAAGGAAGACACAGCTTTGGAAACACTATATCCCAAAGTTCTAACACACAGATGATGCTTTCACCTCAATGCATAATATATTGACTTAGGCTAGTTTCTTGCCACTCATCATCATCCTTGTAAACTCATTCAAGTCTATTAAACCATCTCCATTTCCATCCACCCCTTTGACCATTTTTTTACAAGCGCTAAGGGTGCAACTCTCTCCTAGCCTTTTCAAAACTTGTGACAACTCCTCAGCACTAATTTTCCCATCACCGTTCAAATCGAATACTTGAAAAGCATTTTTTATCTCCGTTTCTTTTATCTTACCCTCACCATTGAACATTTCCATGTACTCTTTAAAGTCAATGAATCCATCTCCATCGGAGTCCATGACCTTAAATGCCTTCACTGCCTCAGTGTCCCCAATGCCCCTATCCAAGGCCCTTGCAGCTGCCTTGTACTCTTCAAGGGAAATCTTGCCATCTTTGTTGGTGTCAAATTTCTCGAACACCCATTTCATTTCCTCTTCTTTTGGCTGGAAATTTGGTTCTGCAGTTGAAGTATCTCTTGACTTGAAGCTATTCTTCTTCGCTATATTTTTGCGTGAAAAGGAAGGTTTCCATGAGAAGCTATGACTAAACCTGAGAAAACTCAAATTTGACATGGTCTATTAATAGAACTTTGATACAAAAGATACACAAATATTTGGTTTTTGTATGACTATGAATGCTACAAGATTATGGCTTGTTTATATAGACATGCTTCCTCCTTTGGAATCCCTCGAGGCTCATCAAGATGTGGTTTCTAAATGAGAAGTTGTAGAATTTGAATAAAGACTCATTCTCATGCTAAGAGTTTAAACTAAAGTTGAGTATATTCTTTGTCCTAGTTTCTTTCGCGTTAGGAATGTGAGTGGCTCCTAATTCAAGTTGTAGATTGATAAACACTAGTTTGGTGAAATTTGAATAATTTGTTGTAGAAGGGATTGAACAAGGTTCACTCAATTAACGTGCTTGGGTTAGGTTGAAATGCATCTGTTAGACGATTCCTTTGATCTTTTTGTAAAACCGTGTATTCACCACCACGGCCACTTAAGAGTTGAATCCTATTCTTATTCCACTTGTTAATTTAGGTATGCATATGTCGAGCACGCAGTGGCGGAACAAAATTATTTTGATAAGGGTGGTCAAGACAGAGAGAGTCATTGTTGCAAGAGTAATTTAGTAAACATAATTGTAACTTATATTAAAAAAGAAAATTTTATATGGAATGAAAGGGAAAAAAAAAAAAAATTGGGTAGCCACGCTCGTTGTTTTCTTTTTCTTTTTTTCTTCTTTTGTCTTAGTAGGATACTCGTTCTCAACTCTTCAAGAAATGCAACTAAGGGAGTGAATGGAATACTGAATCACTTTATTCACACGCTCAATTTCCATTTCGAAAGGCTTAAAGTATATCTATCACTATCATTTTGACTCTTGAAGAGAAGTATAGAAAACGACTAATGAAAAAATAAGGGGGTGTTTTGATTTGAGATTGTTTTTTTAATTTTAATTAACACTTTATTTTCTGTTTTTTATTTTTAAATATTTTTATGGGATATTTTCACTTGTATTTTATTAAATCTTTGAAAATAAAAAAACAATATTTTAGTAATTGAAAATAAAAAAAATTCTTTAATCATTCGGCTCCTAAAAATCGTACGTTGTTAGAGATAAGAACTTTTCAATTTGGAACCTTTTTTTTTTCTTTCAAAAGGGGTTGAGGAGTTGGTTATAGGATCTAACATCCTCTGAATCGGAATGAAACCTTAAAGCTCCTTTTATTCTCATGGAAATATTTTAAAATCAGACCACCTATTGTACTGATCCGACTGTGAACGAGCATATTGTTAATTTGAACATTATTTTGATTCAATATATTTAACAGCTTGATCCAATTGAATAATGGCCTAAAAGTCTCCCTATTTCCATGTTTAATTTGTTTTTCAAAACATTGTCACATGATTTATCCACAGATCAACGTATGTTATATCCTCTTTTTGGTCCAGCGAGGGTGGGGTATAGGAAACGGATATTTTGCTGAGAATCGAACACACTGGTCTTATTGCGTATCCCTGCTCTTAAACACATGTTCTATCCATTAAAATACGTAACCTCTATTAGGCTACTACACGCAGCTTAAGTAATTTTAACTCCAACAGTTTTCTATTCCACTTGTGTCAAGTTGAACTAGATAATAGATATTCTAGTGACAACAACGTGATTTGAATTTCACCAAAATATTCCCCTTACCACTAGACCATATGCAATTGAAAAACTTTTTTTGAGCACTTGAACTTACCTTTTCGTTGAGCCAGCAAGTTGCTAGGTATCTACGAATATCAAAGGTAAAGTATGACACTGACAAATAACAAAGCGGTAGAGAAAGATCAGGAGCATTTAGAAACCTCTTACTAGGGCTTAATCCGAATTTGCAACAACATAAATGAAATCTTTCTAGGGTAAATAGGAAAAAGATCCCCCGTTTCTGGTTTCCCAAATGAAGGCAACCAATGTAAGCTCCCCTCTCACAGGTATTAACCATTCACTTCTTCATATTAGGAATTCAAATATTATTTTCTTAGCTGCTCACATTTTCTCGGCCTATCAACTCATGCACTTTCTACCCAACACTATCGCCACACAACAGCACACGATAACTGGGCTGCAATAAGCCGTCCAAAGTCCCAATAATCCCAATTTCAGATTAAAGCTCATCAAAACCGCGATCGGCACCCACACACTACAGAAAGAGAGTCCCAAAGTCAGCCTGGCACTCCCCTTTAGCAGATGATGGAAATATAAACAAAATGGAACAAAAATTCATTTCTCTTTTTTTTTTCCGTCCAAGGCTACTTCCTACAACAAATATGAACTGATGTAAGCATACACACTTTCGCATTGTGTTTTTGTGCATATTCCAGGCCCGACAGATCCTACAGCTTTGCATTGCAAGGATAACGGACTACGAGTGTCAAAATAGATCAATTCCATCAACCCGACCTATTTAACATCACAAATCATGCGAGTGGGAATTCCAAATTAATAACCCAAGTCATCCATTTAACTCTTCAGGAATTGTTGACTGATAGACGAGTCCTTTTTATGTAATTTGTTATATTCAATTTACATGATATTCTTAATGTATTGTCCATCATTTTTTATAATCAAATTGTTGTTTTTTTTATTCAATTTTATGAACCATGTTTTGGGGCAAGCAAATATGTATTTGTCAAATTTAAATTTTCATGTAGAAAAAGTATCTTCGGTAATCTAACATTAATATAATATAAATTTTTGTCCATGTATGTAGTGAAGGATGTTGATGATTGAGTTTTTAGGTTTCATAAGTCAAGTCGATCCACCCAGGATTCTGGGTTTGTGAAACACGAATCAAGTATGAATTTTCATTCTGGCTTGGCTAATTTAACCATGCAGCCAGGCTTAAACAGTTCACCCTGCCCAATTAAACAGCCCCACTGTTGAAGAGTGAACAATTTCCGCGATAACGAATTCTTTTACGGGTGAACAATGTTAACCAGACAAAATAATACAGTCCTAATATTTTCCTGTCTTTCAAAAACTTCAGTACTGACCGAACGGCCAATGTCAACCTAAGAAAAAAACACGACATGCGACTATTCTGATTTATGACATGAATATTAAGATGAATGTCACTGCCTGGGCGTTTCACCAACGAGACAACTTTTTACTTTCATGTTCTGTCCATTGGAAAGCCAAATATTGGACTGTTGCAGTTAGAAGAGTTTTACTGCTCGTTTGGTTAGCAACGAAAATAAATTTTACACACTACAGACACAGTCGCAAGAAAAGTTTATAGCCAATTTTAAATCACAAGGTTTTGGCATAACTTACTAGATAAGAAGTGTCACTGTCAGATTTCAGGACATTTTAACTTTAAACTTCTGCCTTGACACAGTTTACATAGCAATGTTAATGTCCAAGTGTCTAAGTTGAAATACCTTTACCCATACTTAGTTTGCTGAGCATCATAACCCATTTATTAAATTAAAATTATAAAAGTGTGATTAATGCTTCTTTCTTCAACAAAATCTTACTATTGTTAGTTGCTTAAATTCAACCCTAAGAGTTGAGGTTAACATTTTTCTATAAATTTTATTATGTGTTTGACATTTCACCTTGTTTTTAAAGTTCTCCCAAAAAAAATTACAAAAGTTGTTCCCATTAATATTTTCTTTCAAAAAATCAAGAAAGAAAATTTTGGTTGGCAATTCCTTCATATCCTCAAATACCCTTTTTATAGTGTTCAAAAATACATGACACTACATCTCTAAAAAATAGAAAAGGCCAAAAAGTTTGTCATTTCTACCAAATTTCTGAAACTCTAATTTTAAACAACCAATAGATGATGCAATCTAGCCTAAAAGACTATAATGCAAAATAATAAAAAGAAGATTAGAAGTATATTTTCTTTGCAGTAGTGACTACTCACAGAATATTCAAAGGAACGAGAGGGCTTCAAGTCTTTAACCATTCAAGAGTGCAAGCCATCAAAGCCTTTGCTTTTTTCAGGGAACATCAAAGACTAAACATCTTCATAAAATGTCAAGAATCTGCAA